>NC_090938.1:96743511-99143511 GCF_040938575.1 Ambystoma mexicanum
CTCGAGTTCTGGGCCATCCAGCAGGAAGTTTCGATCTCGGCAGTTAATCTGGCCGGAGCCGAAAACGTGACGGCGGACGCTCTGAGCAGGCAGAGCGCGATCTCTCACGAGTGGGAGTTGGCTCAGGAGATTCTCCTGGAGATCTTTGCCCTTTGGGGGTCCCCTCAAGTGGATCTCTTCGCCTCCAGTGTCAACCGGAAGTGCGAAAGGTTTTGCTCGCGGGAATTTCCTCCAAAAGGAGCCTTAGGAGACACGTTCGTGGTGGAGTGGTCATTCCCGCTGCTGTACGCGTTTCCTCCAGTCCCCGTCATCCCGCAAGTGCTGCGGAGGTTACGGAAGTTCGGTTCCCGGATGATCCTCATTGCTCCGGCGTGGGCTCGGAGGACGTGGTACCCAGACCTTCTCGACTTGTCCATCTGCCCTCCACGTCGTCTTCCCTGCCGAGAAGATCTGCTCTCACGGGAGGGGGGTCAGGTTCTCCATCCAGAGGTCAGATCCCTCAACCTTCACGCTTGGCTTCTGAGAGGTTGAGGTATAAGGATTGGGACCTCCCTGAAGACGTGATGGAGGTGTTGCTTTCGGCCCGGAGGCCAGCAACAAAGTCTTTGTACCGTTGCCGTTGGCGTAAGTTCTGCGACTGGTGCAGAGTTCAGAATGTGGATCCTTTTGCATGTGCCATCCCCATGGTTCTGTCCTTTTTACTTTCTTTGGCCCACAGGGGCTTGCAAGTGGGTACCATTAAAGGTTACCTGGCGGCGCTGTCCGTCTTTAAGCGCTCGTCTGAAGAGTGTTCTTACTTTAAAATCCCTTTAATTTCACAGTTTCTGAAAGGGCTCACTAATGTGTTCCCTCCGTCACCTTTCCTGGTGCCTGGTTGGGATTTAAACCTTGTTCTTAGGTTTCTTATGGGTGCTCCGTTTGAGCCTTTACATTCTTGCCCTTTGAGGCTGTTAACTCTGAAAACTGTGTTTTTAGTTGCGGTTACAGGCACTTTCAGTTAAGCCTCCCTTCACTGTATTTCACAAGGACAGGGTTGTCCTTCGTGTTCGTCCTTCTTTTCTTCCGAAGGTAGTGTCGGAATTTCATTTGGCCCAGAAGGTTGTTCTTCCGGCATTCTATCCTCCTCCGCATCCTGGTAAGGAAGAGGAGAGGCTCCATAGGCTTGATCCTAGGTGAGCTTTAAGCTTTTATGTTTCACGCATGTCCCGGGTCAGAGTGGACGATCAACTCTTTATTGGTTACGCTGGGAAGCGTTTGGGGCAAGCTGTGACGAAACAGACTTTGTCTCGCTGGATTATTTTAGCCATCTCGGAGTGTTACCGTTTGGCGGGTAAGGACCCACCGGCTGGCTTGCGGGCCCATTCTACCAGGGGTGTGGCTGCATCTACTGCACTGCAGAGGGGTGTTCCTATTCGCAACATCTGTGATGCAGCCACCTGGGCTTCAGTACATACATTTGTACGTCACTATTCCCTCGATTCCATCCGAGGGCAGGATCTGGCCTTTGGCAAGGCGGTCCTTTGCTCTGCTATTTGGTTGGCTATTCTAAATTTTGATTCTAAACTCTTTCCCTCCTCCTTGCTCTGGTACTGCTTTGGGAGTCTGTCCTAGATATGGAATACGTCGGAGGACCCAATCCCCTCGAAGAACAAGTTACTTTCTTACCTGGTAACGTTCTTTCGATGGGATGGTCCGACGACGTATTCCATATCGCTCCCGCCCTGCCTTCTCCGCTGCAGAATTTCTTTTGCGATTGCAGCTTACGTTCCGCAAGGCTTGGTGTCTGTCTGGCAGTTGACTTATGTCACACGTTCTGGGGGAAAAAACTACAACTGAGGCTACGGGCGTCGTGCGTCCTACTTATCACATCGGATGACGTCGGACGTCGGAGGAGGTCCTCGACGACGGCGCATCGACGTCATCGACGCAGGACGCAGACGCCGAAAAAAGTTTCCGAAGCAGCCCAGCTGTGGTGATTACATGTCATAGATATGGAATACGTCGTCGGACCATCCCATCGAAAGAACGTTACCAGGTAAGAAAGTAACTTGTTCTTCTCTACCGCACACCTGGGGACAGGCTTACAGAGGGGCGGGGACAATTTGAGAGGCTTTATGAAGGACGTAGCAGTCGAGGTTTCGCCTCTGGGCATTATTGGGTTGAAGGCCCCTTAGACCTTATGCGACCCATTGCTCCCTTTGTATTATAACCAAGTATCCTTGAACTATTACGATTGTTTACTATACCGACTACCCTCCTGACGGTATCCAGAGTGCATCCCTTTTCCTTCTTTGAAACTGTCTGTCCTCTGCATTCCTTTACAGGGTGGGTTGTATTTCGTAGTGTTGCTAGAACTGTCTGTTGCGATAATAATAAAGTAGATATTTGTATACAACCTTGACTGGACAGTCCCTTTTTATCATTGATATGATAAAAAGGGACTGATTATATATATCATATCATATATGGTAAATATTGTTTTTTTGCTGTGTTGCAACTAACCAACGATCCACAACCTTTTGGAGATGAGCCTGGATGTGGGGCTGATTTATGGTGTAGAAACCGATATTCATCGCTGAACCACTGGTGCCCCTAAGCTGATTCGTCACAACTACCTGCACCTTTGTTTCCAAGACTGGGTCGGAGAACTGGAAGGTGGTCAACTGTTATTAATGCGTTTTTAGCCTGAGACGGATTTGGGCCCTGGTGCCACTGATTTCTGTGAATATTCTTAGGTCGGCAAGCAGAAGATGTTATGCAATGCAATATTATTGGCATATATACCTGCCTCTGCTGTAATTTTGATGGTCTCGTGGCACTGTATGGGTTCCGAAAGAGAGGGAACATGCGAGATAGCTTTGCTGTTGTGGGTCCGTTGAGAGCACAAGAGGCATTAATTTCCAATGTGGAGCCACGAGTTTCAGTTCAGCACAATTCTAATTTAGAAAAAAAGCTGTAAAGCAATCTAAATTCCTCATGTTGGATTTCTTAAACAGATTTTAAAAAATCCATGACTTTCCATAAAGGACACAATCTATCCTTGCACCGTTATTTGCAAAGGAGTAAGACTGTTGTTTTACAGGACTGGAATTATCCTTCATCAGGACCAATTCAAATTCCTATTCGCAACCCCTCACTCGTTTCATGGATTGATACTATGGAGACTGCTGCTCCTCACTGTTATATATATATATATTTTTTTGTTTTGTTTTACTTTGTTTCTCTTTCTGACTTGCCACATTACACCAATCTTACAAGCCTGAGATTGCAAGGGTGCCATGTTTAGCACGTTTCATTGGCCAAGACTCTTCGTTTGACTCTTGCTTGTACGCAGAGGCATTGACAGGGTAGGGCATAAGCGGGCAAGGCCCACTCAAAATCTGTAAATGCCCACTCAGCAGCACTATGTGGGCCTTTACAGCTATTAATGTCACTGCGCGGGGCGGGGCCCAACTACATTCACTTCAGCTCCCGCTTGTTAGACAATCCTGGCTACGCCTCGGCTTGTACGATGATTGTTTCATTGATAATACACAAGTATGGAAGAAGGGGGCTATGGACTATGAAAACAGTAGTCACTATGGTGAGTAACCTTTACCAACTTGTAGTAAACAAGCCCGAGGCCAAGTGACCTGTTGGCATCCCCAGCAGTTAGTGGAGACAGATTTGATGTTTTTAGGGCCAAAATGGTGGCCGTGGCGCCCTTTTTACATGCCTGCACTTAATGTATTGTAGCACCAGACCCGTATTTGAATGACTTTGATTATTCCTACTCTCCCATGATTGAAGTATGAGACTGAGCAAGCAAATGAACTATTTTTAAATGTGCACCATTTTTTTTTTTAATTTATCGAGACTCGGATACCCTTTTAGTTTCCGTCAGAAATGTTTATCGTAATGTCCCGGTCTCCGCTCTTTTCTCATTTCTGTGCCGCCGCCGCCGAGAGACAGGACCAATTTGTTTGCAACATCTTTTCACGCGTAATCTACCATTAATAGACGAGGAGTGGATGTGATGGAACAGTACGACCTGCACAGAAAATGGCTGGGCTTGCAATTTTCAACTTCGAAGCAGAGGGCCAATGATGAGAATTAGAATTTGACATAAAAATCCCGAATTCGGTCACACAACCTCTGCTCTGGATAAGATTTTTTAAGTAGAATTTTATGCCCTGCTTTTGGTAGTTTCAGATTTTTTCGAACAGAAAAAAAGTAGTTTACATTGTTGACTGAATTTTTAGGCAAATAAAATGCATTTCAATGTCCAGAAATCTAGTCAGATCAGTGTTTCTGTTGCAACATACGTTCTTCTTGTGCCCTGCAAGTGTCCTAAAGACTTTTAATCTTATAGTCAAGGTGTTTTGGCAAGACTACCTTGATTCGGCACCACTGCTCTTTCTAGGGGTCATGGGGGATGTAGCCTAAGGGAGCTGGAGAGCCAAAGGTTGCCTAACCCTGGTTTGGACCCTCTTTAGAACAGGTAACATAGGACATGCACTCCTGCTGCCTCTGGAGCGATCACATCAAGAAAGCCGTGCGTGCGTCGACATGGGGCAGGCACGCGCCTGTCCTTTACTCGCTTTACTTCTTATTGGGAATACTTAATTCATTAGAGCTCGAAGGGGCAACTATGTGATTTGTTCTTCCTTGACCCCGTTATGTACTTGAAATGGAGCCTCTCAACTTACATACAAGGTCAGGCTTCACCCTGCGCTGGTGTTTTAGGCAGCAGGGCAGGAGTGTAGTAATTCAAGTTGCAGGCTACCAACCAGCAAGGCACAATGTCACTTGCCCCTCAGATCGCCACCTCCACGCAGGACCTAGTGGCGAGGGTGTTAATGCATAGACTTGTAAGCCTGTGCTTATAATGGAAGAAGTGGTGGAGCTCATCAGCTGAAGTCTTTACCTGAATGTCAAGTTGTTGCCTGGAACCCCCCTTGCAGAAATGGCAGTACCCATATGCCACTTGTTGTTTACTGTGGGTTTTCATTTTGCCAATGTATTGCGTGACTTTCATGTTTCCCAAATGTATTTTCCACCTTGCACTGCATATGACTGAATATTTGCTGCATTGTTTATGCTCTGTTTATTTCAGTCAAGTGCTTGCATGTTCCCCAGTATGTGTATTTTGTATTTTGTTTCTGGCACACTGAATATTGCCCATCATTGGCATTGGGCCTCATTACAACGTAGGCAGTAGGGGGTTAACAGCGCCGGTAGAGCTGCTGGCGCCGTTAACCCCCTACCGCCTCATTACGAGGTCTGCTCGCGGGACCCGCTAAGGACGCCTGGTAAAACCAGGCGTCCTAAGCGGGTCCCGCGAGCAGAGCAGGATGCTAACAACGGGCCCTTCATTAACATCCTCACCATTACCATTGAGCCCTATGGGGGGGTCAAATGGGAATGGGGATGTACCGGGTCCAGGTTCCTTGAATGGGGAAATACCGGGCCCTCCAAGGTCGGAATGGCCCGGTATTTCGTGTGTGTGTGTGTGTGTGTGTGTGTTTGTGTGTGTGTGTTTGTGTTTGTGTTTGTGTTTTCTCTCTCTCCCTCTCCCCCTCCCCCCCGGAAAGCCCGTTACCCCTGTCGTTAAACCTGTTCCCTGCCCAGGTACCAGAATTCTAGAGCTAACAATCTGGCCTGACTTTTTACCCTCTTGTCCTACCCTATAATATCCATCCCTGCAAAACGTCCATCATGGGTGGGGAGGAGGGCTCTGGAAAGGCACTTGTCACATCCCCAACAATTAAACCCCCCCTTGGGCCCCAACTGTCCTGTACTCTATCATTTCATCTCCCCTGACCTGGGAATCGCACAGAATCTAGTTTCCCCATGTGTGGGAATGGCTAGGGGCAGGCTCTAGGAGTACAGGTGTCCTCCACCCTGTAATTACCTGAAAATGTGTGCCCAGCCCTGCAACCCATCTCCCCCGGAAACCATACAAAAACGTGGCCCTGGCAACAGCCAAACCAATTGCACATGTATTCTTGGGTGGGTCCTGGCCTTGGAGTGGGCGTGAGCGGCAGCCTTGTATAGCTTGTGGATAGGGGACTGGGGGAGGATCCTTTTTGACTGCTGGCAGTGTGTGCTAACCGTGGCGGTTGAGAGCAGAGAGGCCTCCCATAGAAGGTGTCCTTGTTTCCCAGTCTACCCTTCACCCTCTTCCCCAAACTGTTCTATTTCTCCTCTCTGCCCTGCTTCCCCTGCGCTCTCTCCCTCTCTCTCTCCCCCTATCTACCACTCTCTCCCCCTCCCTCTCTCTCTTGCACTCCTTTTCTTTCTCTCTCTTGCACTCCTTTTCTCTCTCTCCCTTTCTCTCTCTCCCTCTCTCTCTCTCTCCCTCACCCTCTTTCACCCTCTTTCACCCTCTTTCACCCTCTTTCACCCTCTTTCACCCTCTTTCACCCTCTTTCACCCTCTTTCACCCTCTCTCTCCCCCTCTCTCCCACTCTCTCCCCCTCCCTCCATCTCTCTCTTGCACTCCTTTTATTTCTCTCTTGCACTCCTTTTCTTTCTCTCTTGCACTCCTTTTCTTTCTCTCTCTTGCACTCCTTTTCTTTCTCTCCCTCTCTTGCACTCCTTTTCCTTCTCTCTCTCTCTTGCACTCCTTTTCCTTCTCTCTCTCTCTCTCTCTCTCTTGCACTCGTTTTTCTTTCTCTTTCTGCTTCTCTTTTTCTCCCTCGTGGCCCCTGTGCGCGCTCTCTCACTGGGTGCCCCCCTCTCTCTCGCCTTCTTTCTCTTTTGTCCTCCCTCTCTCAGCCCTCTGTCTCTAGCAACCTCACCAACTCCTCCCTTTGGGTCCCTGCTCCCTCCTGCATCAAAGAGTACTCCCCGGGCCCACAGGTTACATGCCAGTGGGTGTGCCTAGCTAGTATGCCTGCCATCAATGCCCGGCCTTGTGCCTGCAGCCCAGCGTAGCAATAACCTGTGTCCAGTGTATCTAATTTGTCCTACTGGCAATGGGTTTACTCCTCTTCCTGTAATAAATCTGTTCCTGTTTTCTCACACACACACCCTCACCAGGTCTGACTCCGTGGTCCAAAACCGTGGCCCTGACTGGGGTCTCCCCCATTTTGTCCTGCTTCCCAAACCTGCTGCTTTACGGTACACACCATTCTTTGGTAGAAAATATTGTTTTATGTGGATTCTGGCACATCTGTCCCTTTTAAGACTTTGGCGACATAGCACCATATATAAATGTGAATCGTCATTACGAAGAGGATTTTGTGCTTTAAACCATTCAATGTCTTATACCTGTCATAGCAGTCATGTTTTCTTTCCAAAACTATTTTGTCAGTCGATATGTCCACCCAATTTAATATCTGGGAGATGCCATTTTATTATGTGATTGGGTTTCATCATATCTGTGGCGTTGGCACGTCTTATGGGTCAAATTTTGGTGTGTAACCTATCCCATATGAGGGGACATGATTTAAAAGTTCGAGATCTCATCTAAGCCCATGGGTGAAAATAAAATCTGTGTTTAACTTTGTCATATGGGATGCATGTTGTGGGGATCAGAGCTTAAAAAGAAATATACAAAAAACCTTTGAGGTAGGCTTGTGGCATTTGCAGAATGCCAAGTGGGTACCTTGACGTGTAGGGTCAATAGGAGCACATGCATTTCACAATTGCATGCAGCTTTAAGGAAGGCGTGGTATGAAACGGTGAAGACAGACACAAGTGAACACAGTTCAAGGGTGTTTATTGCACTTCAAATGGGTTGGTTGAATGCCTATCTAAACCTAAATCTTAGGATGGGAGCAAACTACGACCATCAAATAATAACAACACAGTCCTAGTCAAGTCCCTGTCAAATAAAAGGGCCTTTACTTATAAAACTATTGCCAATCCTTCCTTCTAAATACAAAGGACAATGGTGTATGCAAAAAGGAAAGTGTTCAAGAAATAATGTGTCAGGACGGTTGAGCAGTTGGCCTCCCTTCCCCACATTTTCAGCAAGTGGACGTTCAAGCTTCACACACTCTGGCTTCTCGGCCAAGAGGATACAATTCAAAGCACAGACATGAGGGCCTTCTGCCAAAACCTCTTTTCTAATAACGGTCTCTTACTGCAGAGGGTCTGTCGTAACAAACAAAGTCTCAAAGTCCCATTCCTATCAGGATTTTTACATGCACAGGTTCTCGCTTTCAATATTCATCATAGGTCACTCTCTTCAGGCCGTGACCCCCTTTTATCACAATGTTCACGCTTGGTCTCCCTTGTTCAGGCTCGGACCATAGATCTCCCTCATTCGGGCTAGGATCCTCTTGATATGGCTCTCCCTCGTTTGGGCTCGGATCCTCTTCGTATCAAAATCGAAGACTTTCGTATGTGCAATGGGTTTTGCTTAAACCATCGCAGAACCACTTCGATTCACTTCACACAATTGTTTTCATTAATCTTCTACTTTCATTTCTCTTGGCGGGATACCTTACAGAGACCTTCAATTGAGCACATTCACAGTGCCGGAACACTCTGTCAACGGTATCATATCTTGCCTTCTCAAGTTCAAACATTCATCAGCAGTTTCATTTTACTTGTGTCTTTCATCACACGCGTTTAACAATGTTTGTTCCAGCGCTCGTGATGGTTGTATAAGAATTGTTCGTATTACAGCTGTTCGAATGACAATTGACCTTTTCACAATTGACCGAATTGTGAAGGTCAATTGTAACATATATGCGGGGGGAAACCCCCGGCAACTTGCAACTTTGACTTCAACACAGACCGGTCTTGCATCGTTCTCTCCAACTCCCCAGCTGTGTTGATCTCTCAGTTGCTTCTTTATTCTTGGAGCCCAGGACGATACCACTGCGGCTGCTGCTCCTCCCTGGCTTGGTCGGTTACCTTGGGGGGGGCCCTTGGTATCTTTGACACACAATGAAGGATTCTTCAGTCTGGTTTCATGGCCTTAAAAGTTTCTTGAAAGTAACAGCGTCTTGTTCAAAAGGTAAAGGGCATTTCCCTTCTTACAAACCCCTCTGGGTTTGCCGTCTTTCTCCCCTCATTCAGCTGCAGACTCAAAACTGCTGTTCCCTCGTGTGCTTTGTCTCCCTTAGAACGTGCTCTAATGCTCTGCCTTTTATCCACGTGGGGAAGTTTAATGAAAGTCGTGTGTGAGTGATTGTCAGTAATTGCCCGACTTCGCCTAACCACAGTAGCGGGACATGTCGGGTACACTGCTCGGGTGTGAGTCTGTTTTCTCCCAGAGTGGGCTGTCCGTGTGACAGTGCTGGAAAAGGGAAAGGTGGGGGCAAGCTTCCCACACATCCTAACTGGTAGGATGGGTAAAGGTGTTGCAGAGAAAGGGATAAACCCGTCTTGCCATCTGGTATCCCACTCCCTGAAGACCCCCTCACCCAGGTGATCCTCCCCCACTGGTCCCCCACCAGGTACTGAATCCAAAAGCGATGGCCGTGTCCCGGGCACCTGGATGACAGAGCCCCTGGGACTAGTGGGTAAGAAACATTCAGGTTTCACACAAAGCACTTTGATCCTTTTTATAGGCTGTCACACAATATACAAATGAGGATAAATAAATAAGTTTCCCCATCTTGAGCAGCATTTTTTAATCTCAAAATGAGTATGAATGCTAAATGTTCACCATGATTAACTAGGGCAGAGTGTACTAGGGCAGAGTGTGCTGTACCTTTTTTTTTTTTTTTTTTTTTTTTTTTTTTTTTATTTTAACTCGAAGAGGCAAGTGGGGAAGATATTAATTTTTATTTTTTTAGTGTAGCAAAGCCCATATGTTTCAAAGTAATGCCGCAGTGGGAGGCTCCATTTTTCTCATATAGCAAGATGTTCTATTTTAGGAAATGTATGAAACATGTAGGTTACAATTGACGTTTTGTATTGTTTTAAATCCATCAAGCTTTGTTGCTCTCAAAACACAAAACACAAAAAACTGTCTGGAATGCGTCTGGGTTTGTTGAACATCTTTGCTAGATTCTGTATTTGCCCGGAAGTCCCAATTTCAGGAACTTGGCTATTACATAATGGCAGCATGAACTGTTGCTTCTCAACGTTGAGACTGAGGAGTGGACATTCCCATTTTATTTTGATTTTAATATTTATATGGTGCGGCCTTAGGCATTAGATGGCGATTTAAAATGACATATAATGTGATGGGTACTAAGGAGCAAGACCATTGATAGCTTTGTAGACCAGGAGAAGGAACCTGAAAAGATGGTGGCTGTGCATGGAGATCTAACCAGCATGTTGTCAGAAGGTAAACGTGGGTGAGGATCGGGGGGGGGGGGGTTGTAAATAGTCTCGGAGCAAATCTGAGGAATATGTCTATGGGGAGGAAGACCAAGGAGTAGGCTTGAGCAGTAGTCCAGTTTGCTGAGCAGGAGAGGGGAGCTTTTGTAGAGTGGTTGGTAATAAAAAGACACATTTTTCTGAATGTTGAGGTGGTTAATATGAGCAGCAGAGGTTGTGTAGTGAGGAATTGTTGCAGTTGTAAGTCTCCATCAAAGAGGACTCCCCGATTGCAAGTCTTGGCTGAGGGAGGACGAGAGTCAGGAAGGAGATGGGAGGGTAGGAATGGCATTGGAAGCTGGGAGATAAATTACTTCTGTTCCTTGAAGATGTCGACATGAGGCATCAGAGAGACATCCAGTGACAAATTTCAATGAGACCGTCTGTTCCGAGATGGCTGGGATGAAGGAGGGTACAAAAAAAATATTTGAGTGCTGTTAATAAAAAGGTTATAGTGAAAGACAAAAAATAAGAGAAGTCTTCCTAGAGCTGAGGGTGAAAAGCAAATGTCCAAGGACTGTTCATTGAGGGACACGAACAGGCAGAGGGGTGGGGTGTCAGGTTTGCCAGTTCCAAAAGATTTTAAAGGTTGGACCTTCAAGGTAAGAAGCGACCCAGGCAAGAGCAGATTTGAGAATGTCCAGGTCCTGGAGAGTGAGAAGGAGAGGGGCGTGTTCGACAGTGTCAAGAGGCAGAAAGGTTCAAAAGAATGAGTACAGAGGAGTGATTGCAGTGGTTAGCATTTGAGAAAATGTTGGAGACATGTGTCCGTGTAGTCTCTGTGGACTGTTTACTATGGAAGCTAGACTGAAGTGGATCTCCAAGGCCGTTACACTCAAGATACTTCGGATCGAAGACCACCAGCCCAAGGACTTCTGCATAATGGGGAAAAGGCGAAACTAGGCGAAGGTTTGCTGGGATGTTTTGATCAGCAAAGGGTTTCTTCAATAGGGGTAACACAGTTTCAGAATTTTAGGAGCCAGGAAGTGTTCAGCAGAGAGGATTAAGAGCTCAGTTAGATAAGGGAAAGTGATTGTGATTAAGTCTTTGACCGTTTGGGGAGCAAAAGGTTTAATGACGGCGCAAGAATAGTTGGGATTGTGAAGGATGCATGGTAATTCATTAGGAGAGGTAGGGGAGATGGAGTCGAGCATAGAAGAGGTAGGGGGAGAGTGGTGGACAGAAGGAGGGTTGGGAGTAAGAGAGGAGGGCTGTGAGAGTCACAAATTTCAGATATTTTAGAGGAAGGTGGACCAAATTCATTAGCAGAGAGGGGGGCGATGGCTTTTGGTTTGGGAGGTGTGAGCAAAGATTGGACGGTTGATGCAAGTTTGCACGGTGAATGCGAAGCTGGGCAGCAAGTACATTTTTGTAGTGTGGTAAGTGTCTGTAATTTGTGCCAGCTTCAGTGGTTATGCCGCATGTTAGTTTTGAGGGTCTGAATTTCAGAGGTGATTGAAGGCAGAGGAAAGGGAATGAAACAAAGTCGGTGTGAGCCACTAAGTGTTGGTCAAATGGAGTTCTAAGCGCATAGTAAAAGTCGGAGAAAGCACAGTCAATGGAAGAGGCATGAATAGGTGCAAGTCGGGAGAAGAGGCCCTTGCATTATGAAGGAATTCACAGAAATCCTGCCTGAATTTCTGCGTAGTCACTGAAGAGGGAAGATGAGAAGTACCAAGTGAACAAAGTAGTTGTCCGAGGGAGAAAGGGGTTAATCTAGAGGACCGAGGAGGAGGGCCAAGTAGAAAGTCAAGAACATGGGAGTTCCCACCAGAATGATTAGGCTTGTCGTGGAGGGAGTAGAGGGACTGGTCAGAGAGGTGTGTCACGATTTTATTACATGGCACACTCCAGCCAGCGACAAATTCCCCGACCATGAATGTGATGTACAATAAAGCGCTTTTTATTTTTAATAAACCAGGTGTTCTTTCTGTTTGAGTAGGCCTCCAACCCGCCTTGCACCCAACCTCTACAAACGCCCCGTGTCACAATGGACCAGGAATCAGGCCGGTGTGTATCAATAAGATATTTATTAATTTATTATTTAATGAAAAAGGAAAATCAAATAATTTTACGGCCACTAATGTTGTGGTAGACATTTGCACTAGTCTCTACAAAACAATTTGGTTAAGTTAGCCTGTTACAATTTTCACAATCTTTAATGGCAACACAGAAAAAGAACAGTTTTTCTGAAAGTTTAGCACCCCCTCTCCCCCTCAATATTCTCCCCCGCCCCCCTGCAAACATTAGTTAACTTGATTCCTTTGAATGGAAGGCAGTGGCAAGGAGTAGGTATAGAGAGAGAAAATCGGATTTGGAGTAAAGCCTGCCACTCCAAGATGGGAGGCCAGCAAAGAAAGTAAAAACCTGTTTTTGGACCAAAACGGCAGAATTGGATTTTGATTACTCACACGGTTAGGGACAGAATAAAGGGAAATTTGTGTTGCACTTGGAGAAGACGGGGAAGCTTACACTACTATTCGGCACTCCAGGGCAACCATACAAACCAAGTAGGAAAATCGGTTTTGGAAGGAAGCAAGTGCAAACAGAAAGTTACAATGGCAAATGGAGATTCGTTTTACACAGGACGTACAATGACGGGCAGCGCAAGAAAGGGGTTTAGCTCAGAATTGGGAAATAGGTTTTCACTGCCATAACAGACTTGTAGGCAAAAAGAGATTGCTCTCAATGGGACTACGGTTTGGGGTTTTAATACGACAGATGCAAATAGGAATTTTTGGGGTGATGCACACAACACACGGACAGCTTGGTTTTCAGTTACAAGGAGACTGACTATAATTATTACAGAAAGGCACCAGGGACAAAGTGGTTAATTTCGAATTTTAAATAACTTGTACCGTGAATTTAAATGGAAGAATTAATTTGTGGTGCCAAAAGTAGCTCCTGGAACAAGAAAGTTGGGAGTGAAGGAGATTAGAGAGGGGGAGGAGGGATGGTGACATCACTTCGTATTCTGGGACTGGTGGTATCACTCTTTCCATTAATAGTATGGGCTTATTTGTATTTTATTCATTTTTGGTCTATTATTGAGCATATGCCTAGCTTCAAGAAGACGACTGTATGCTTGGGCTACAAGTCCAAACCTACAAAGTGCCGCTGGCTTGGAATCTCTGCATTGGCTAATGTGATCCTGGTGACATTTGACTCCTCTGTAGCTCTGGGGCTCTTCGTGATTTGAGGGTTTTTAATTTTAATTCATGTCTTTCGCAGTGAGTGTACATTGGAGGCTCCAACTGCATGTTCTCTAGGTGGGAATTCCTGTCCATTGTCCAAAGGCAACGGCAGGGTTTTATGATTTGTGCAACGTTTTGAAGAGTTTTGAACTGACCTTCCTGTGTCTGGGGGCAGCCGATTGGGCTGTCTGCTCACTTTCTCTGGGGTGAAGGCCAGTACACTCTGCGCTTTGCCTCAGCAGGTACCTCAGCTGGCATTGTCCAGTGGTGGGGACTGACCGGATTACAAGGTTCTGCAGCATCTGATCTAGGTCAGACTGTGGCTGAGTGCTCCCCCGTAATCTTTTCAGTGCTGTTTTGATAGTTGTGTGTGGCAGTGGCGATCTGTCAGTGGGGGGTGGGGGGGACGCCTGTGGCCTCCCAACTGTCTATGGACACGGGCATAGTGAAGCCGAGTTGGGGCACACTTTTCTTCCTTTGTGTGTCCTTTAGACGTCCTTTTCCTCCCTGGTGAGTCCGCTCCCCAAGACCCGCAGGTGTGTCGAGCATCCCATTTCTTCACTAAGTTTTAATGAGGTTCCACAAAGTGCGGCATAACCGAGGATGTGCCGAGTGAAACTGATCCACCAGAGTGCCTTGGGTGTTAGTCTCTGCCTCCTGTCGGATGGAGTGGAGAGCTTCCTTTTTCTGATGGTCCCAAACTTCTGCTCATGAAGAATGCCGCTCAGATTTGCTGCCATAGGTCCCGATGCATCCATCACCCTACCTTCACAGCTTTCACGACTCGTGGGTTCTCCCCCAATGCAAACTTCTGTGTCTTTACCCACTCCCTCTCTTGCAGCATGGACAATTCAATATGCAGTGATGTGTTTTTAATGCCCAGTTATATTAAAAAAAAAATGGCTTCACTGCTTCAAAATCGGAAACCCACCATGGTAATGGTTGATTAAAAAAAAATAATATAACCGTAGGAAAACAATCAGGGGTAAGTCTAGGGAAACGGCTGCCTTCCTGAGAACTGGCAACTGGATCTGAAATATTTTCCCTAAACATGTGTCTCCTCTCCCAAAATAGAAGTCCCAACTCTAGCGCTTCTGTGATCTGGCGTGTCCGAGGGGTTCTAAATCCCAGCCAGGACCAGTTCTACCCGCAGGGAGCATTGTCGAAGCAGAAGCGCTTTGCTGCGGAGACCAGGCTTTTTGCATTCCCTTCACCAGATGTCAGCGGTTTAGTATTGCAATACAAGGTTTACAGTGCTTTGTTAAGGAAGCCTTGACCTTCCCAGTCCTGCGCCTTGAAAAACAAAATTCATTCTGGGAGTTTGAGGTTTCGCATCAGTGTCGATATTAACACCCCATGCCCACAGTTTGTGAAAGGAAAGTTTGGGATGGGAAAAGAGAGGTGTCCTAAGACAGCTGGTCACCCCACCGTCGGTGGAACCTTTCCTTGTTTAGGATATCTATTTTAATATCTGCCAGGTACTCGTTCCTTCTGCTCCAGGGAGCCTCGGGAGTAAATAACATGTTCCCAAAGAGTCGCGTTCTTCTTTCCAAGCATCGGGCATTCTGCCCTAACTTCTTTTCCTGTTACTTCTTTCTTGAATTATGCTTCACATGTGCTCACTTAAGGACTTGCCAGCCCTGAGAGTATTGCCTCCTGTGGACCCTTTCACCTCCAGAACTTCCATGCTTTCCAATGGAAATCGGAATCTCGGATGTTTCATACACTCCCCGGGCATTCACTGGGAGACATCAGTCCGCCATACTGGTGGTAGTCCTTGGATTTCTCTGAAAGAGGGCGTTTACGTTTCGTGAAGGGCGCTTTGCTTCTGATAGGCAGAAATGGTGGTGTCCTTCCCACCAATCAGCGGGATGTCGGTGATTGAGAGTTTGACTGACCGTCCTATGCGCAGATGAACTGCTCGATGGGTTCATGTTTTGGAGCATCGCTAAAAGAAGTGGCTTTTTAACTTGGCTCAATCGATGACCCTTGAATCAGTTTGTAAGTACCTAGCCCGCTTGTGGAACTGAGGCATTCCGCAAACCACCTGTAGCTCTGATCGGGTACAGTCCGCAAACTGCTGCTTGGGAAAGCACTGTCTTGTAATACTCCTTGGGTACAGGCAGCACACTGCCCCTGGGTGTAGCACAGTGCTTTAGCATCCCTCGGGTACAGGCAGCACACTGCTCCTGGGGAAATCACTGTGTTATAATACCCCTCAGCTACAGGCCTGACACTGCCTCGTCGGGGAGGGCTCTGTATTTGAATCCCCCTCTGATACAGGCATCACACTGCCCTTTGGGTAAGTATTGTGTTGTAATACTCCTCGGGTACAGGCAACATACGGCCTGGCCCATGGGGGATAGCGCTGTGTTGTAATACCCCTTGCGTTATAGGCAGCCTCCTGCCCCTTGGGGAAGCGCAGTGGTACAGGCAGCAGAGTGTTTTAGCATCCCTCCGCAGGCACACACTGCCCCTTGGGGGGTTGAACTGTCGTAATACCTCTCAGTACAGGCAACACACTGCACCATGGTGGAGTGCGCTCTGTTACCAATGCCCCTCGGCTACGGGCAGCACACTGCACCTAGGGAAAGCACTCTGTTCTAATAGTCCTTGGGTACAGGGAGCACACTCTCCCTTGGTGCAGGACTGTGCTTTACCATCCCTCGGTACAGGCATCACTGCCCCTGGGTGTAGCACTGTGTTTTACCATCCATCGGGTGGAGCAGCACACTGCTCATTGCTGTAGCACTGTGCTTTAGCATCCCTCGGATACAGGCAGCACACTGCCCCTTAGTGCAGCACTGTGCTTTAGCATCCCTCGGATACAGGCAGCACACTGCCCCTGGGTGTAGCACAGTGCTTTAGCATGCCTCGGGTGGAGGCAGCACACTTCCCCTGGGTTCAGCCCCGTGCTTTAGCATCCCTCGGCTGGAGGCAGCGCACTGCCCATGGCTGCAGCACTGTGCTTTAGCATCCCTGGGGCGGAGGCAGCACACTGCGCCCGGGTGCAGCACTGCGCTTTAGCATCCCTGGGGCGGAGGCAGCACACTGCCCCTGGGTGCAGCACTGTGCTTTATGGCTGCAGCACTGTGCTTTAGCATCCCTCCGTTGGAGGCAGCGCACTGCCCCTGGGTGCAGCACTGTGCTTTAGCATCCCTCGGGTGCAAGCAGCACACTGCCCCTGGGTGCAGCACTGTGCTTTAGCATCCCTCGGCTGGAGGCAGCGCACTGCTCCTGGGTGCAGCACTGTGCCTTAGCATTCCTCCGTTGGATGCAGCGCACTGCCCCTGGGTGCAGCACTGTGCTTTAGCATCCCTCGGGTGCAGGACTGTGCTTTAGCATCCCTCGGGTGCAGGCAGCACACTGCCCCTGGGTGCAGCAGTGTGCTTTAGCATCCCTCGGGTGCAGGCAGCACACTGCCCCTGGGTGCAGCACTGTGCTTTAGCATCCCTCGGGTGCAGGCAGCACACTGACCCTGGGTGCAGCACTGTGCTTTAGCATCCCTCGGGTGCAGGACTGTGCTTTAGCATCCCTCGGGTGCAGGCAGCACACTGCCCCTGGGTGCAGCACTGTGCTTTAGCATCCCTCGGGTGCAGGCAGCACACTGCCCCTGGGTGCAGCACTGTGATTTAGCATCCCTCGGGTGCAGGCAGCACACTGCCCTTGGGTGCAGCACTGTGCTTTAGCATCCCTCGGGTGGAGGCAGTACACTGCCCCTGGGTGTAGCAGTGTGCTTTTGCATTCCTCGGGTGCAGCACTGTGCTTCAGCATCCCTCGGGTGGAGGCATCACACTGCACCTGGTTGTAGCACTGTGCTTTAGCATCCCTAGGGTGGAGGCAGCACACTGCTCCAAGGTGCAGCACTGTGCCTTAGCATGCCTCTGGTGGAGGCAGCACACTGCCCCTGGGTGCAGCACTGTGCTTTAGCATCCCTCGGGTGGAGGCATCACACTGCCCCTGGGTGCAGCACTGTGCTTCGGCATCCCTCGGGTGGAGGCATCACACTGCCCCTGGGTGCAGCACTGTGCTTCGGCATCCCTCAAGTGGAGGCATCACACTGCCCCTGGGTGCAGCACTGTGCTTTAGCATCCCTCGGGTGGAGGCATCACACTGCCCCTGGGTGCAGCACTGTGCTTTAGCATCCCTCGGGTGGAGGCATCACACTGCCCCTGGGTGCAGCACTGTGCTTTAGCATCGCTCGGGTGCAGGCAGCACACTGCCCCTGGGTGCAGCACTGTGCTTTATGGCTGCAGCACTGTGCTTTAGCATCCCTCCGTTGGAGGCAGCACACTGCCCATGGGTGCAGCACTGTGCTGTAGCATCCCTCGGGTGCAAGCAGCGCACTGCCCCTGGGTGCAGCACTGTGCTTTAGCATCCCTCGGCTGGAGGCAGCGCACTGCCCCTGGGTGCAGCACTGTGCTTTAGCATCCCTCGGCTGGAGGCAGCGCACTGCCCCTGGGTGCAGCACTGTGCTTTAGCATCCCTCGGCTGAAGGCAGCGCACTGCCCGTGGGTGCAGCACTGTGCTTTAGCATCCCTCGGGTGGAGGCATCACACTGCCCCTGGGTGCAGCACTGTGCTTTAGCATCCCTCGAGTGCAGGCAGCACACTGCCCCTGGGTGTAGCAGTGCGCTTTAGCATCCCTCGGGTGGAGGCAGTACACTGCCCCTGGGTGTAGCCGTGTGCTTTAGCATTCCTCGGGTGCAGCACTGTGCTTCAGCATCCCTCGGGTGGAGGCATCACACTGCACCTGGTTGTAGCACTGTGCTTTAGCATCCCTAGGGTGGAGGCAGCACACTGCCCCAAGGTGCAGCACTGTGCCTTAGCATGCCTCTGGTGGAGGCAGCACACTGCCCTGGGTGCAGCACTGTGCTTTAGCATCCCTCGGGTGGAGGCATCACACTGCCCCTGGGTGCAGCACTGTGCTTTAGCATCGCTCGGGGGGAGGCATCACACTGCCCCTGGGTGCAGCACTGTGCTTTAGCATCGCTCGGGTGCAGGCAGCACACTGCCGCTGGGTGCAGCACTGTGCTTTAGCATCCCTCGGGTGGAGGCATCACACTGCCCCTGGGTGCAGCACTGTGCTTTAGCATCCCTCGGGTGGAGGCATCACACTGCCCCTGGGAGCAGCACTGTGCTTTAGCATCCCTCGGGTGGAGGCATCACACTGCCCCTGGGTGCAGCACTGTGCTTTAGCATCCCTCGGGTGGAGGCAGCACACTGCCCCTGGGTGCAGCAGTGCGCTTTAGCATCCCTCGGGTGAAGGCAGCACACTGCCCCTGGGTGTAGCCGTGTGCTTTAGCATTCCTCGGGTGCAGCACTGTGCTTCAGCATCCCTCGGGTGAGGCATCACACTGCACCTAGTTGTAGCACTGTGCTTTAGCATGCCTGGGGTGGAGGCAGCACACTGCCCCAAGGTGCAGCACTGTGCCTTAGCATCCCTCGGGTGGAGGCATCACACTGCCCCTGGGTGCAGCACTGTGCTTTAGCATCGCTCGGGTGGAGGCATCACACTGCCCCTGGGTGCAGCACTGTGCTTTAGCATCGCTCGGGTGCAGGCAGCACACCGCTGCTTTTGATGCCGCCGTTGTTTCTCCGGTGGGGACGTGTTGTCCTGATCGTGAAGGGTGGGCAGGGGCCAGATTGGCAGGGCTTCAAAGCGCATTTTGCTTTGTTCTGTGGGCGTGTGGTCCTTCGTCCGAGAGGAACGTGCTTGGTCTGCGCGTGTCGAGAGTGCTGGGCGCTCTAGGAGCCGGCTCCAGGCCCTGGCAGGCCGCTGAATAATTCAGGGTAGACGTTCTCCCTTCTAGTGACGCAGAGCGCATACCAGAGTACAGGGCAGAGCACCCCCAGCCCGGAAACATGTTTTACTAAATGGGGAAGCTGTTGCACTCTGGCAATTAGCTGCAGCACCAGAATGGATGTGCTTCGGCTGAAAGGGGGTGCATGCCGCTGAAAGGCAGTCTTGTCACTGCCAGGCCTGCTGGAACGCAAGGAATGCCCTGTAAACATGTTATTTTGACATTATTTACCGAGGAGACTGCGTTGCTGGCACTGCCATGCTGATGCCACCCTCCCGCACTCTGGCGAATTTAAAATGCTTCCTGTGCCTAGAGGTGGGCGAGCCTGGTGAGGCCCGGGCTACAGCCCACGTACCCTCCTTACGTTGCTCCTGGGAGCAGGGTGGAGTTTCACGTCTTTCAGAAGATTTAGGCCAAATGTCTTGTCTTTCAGGTTAAATGATGACTCCGTTTCACCAGGGGCCTGTGCCGCCCACCCCTAAAAACTGTTCACACTGGAATGTTGGAGGCCTACGGCTTCACGGCGTTTAGATGGACCCCCAGGCACGGGTGTATAGTGGTCAGCTTTTTCTTTTCTGCTTAATAGCCGGGAGGGTGGGGGCTTTATTCTGTACTTGCTGATTGCTACTAGCCACCAGTGCTAGAAATGGTTATTTTTTACTGGGGGAAATCCCACCAGGCACAAGCAACGGGTGGAGGGCGGTGTAGAGGCGAGGAGGGATGCGGTGGAGGTTATTTTACACCCCACCCCCCAACTAAGTATTTGTGGAAAATAACCCTGTTTCTTCGGTCAGCAATGTACAAAATGTGCACACCTTTTAAACCTAAAAGAGGTGCTTCGAAATGTCCAGTGGAGTGCAATACTAACAAAGGATTTCACAGGGCTCCTTCTCAGACCCTCGAGTGGTTTTGTGGGGGCAGTGTCTTGCCCTTGATCGTAGAGGCCACGGTTCAAACCCCGATCCCACAGCATAGTTTAAACCAAAAACTCTGCAGGGTAGCTCAAAGCAATCTCGGCTTTCTACAATAAAACGTATTTATCCTGATTGGGGAACCGGATCCGAGATCCCTGGAAGACATCCATGATTGTCAGTCCCAATGCCAGCACTGCTGCCACAGGCTCACCAAGGACCTTGCAAAACAGAGGGGGTCTGGGAAACTCTACTAGCGCGAACACAGCCCATTGGCTTGTTCTTGGGTGGATGGCCCCTGGGAGAGTCTCCACCAAGTCTTTAGCTCACTGTCCCTTTCACAGAGAAGACATTTCCCCACATATCAGTCTTTGTCCTGCCCAGGGGCAGTCCAGCAACAAAATTCTATGGCAATGCTCTTCTGACCAAGAGTACCAACAGCAACCCCATACACGTGTTTCAGCCATGTTGGGCCTCATCAGTGAGGTGGAGCTGTGCCTCTCTGAGTACAGTGAGCAAGGGGTCCACGTCTGGATGACCCTAGGAAACTTAGGGTGAGACCCAAAGTTACTTGGTATGCAAAACAGAGGGGGGGTCTGGGAAACTGTACCAGCACGAACACAGCCCATGGACTTGTTCTTGGGTGGGTGGCCTCTGGGAGAGTCTAAACCAAGTCTTTAGCTCACTGTTCTTTTCACACACCTGTCTCCTACTCCTCAACAAGGAATCGAGCAAAAGCAGGTTTTCTCATCTGTTTTGTCATCACCAATAAGTGCCACCTGGGGTTGGCATGCATTGTCAGATTCCAGACCCACGAGCATTTGTTTAGTGGTCAGTTAGGAGTCCTTATTTATATAATGAGATGTTTCTGTTGGCCAAGAGACCAATGTTATAAGGGTGCTAAGTTGCGACAGTCTGTAACGGAATGGTAATAGTTCCTTAATCTTATTTGCACCAGGCTTAAATTAACCTTACTCACTTCGATCAAGTATGGGCTATTCTCCCCCATACAACTCCTCTGCCCACTAATCACACACTGCTTCGCATTATAATGCACTGTGTCTATATTTGCTTGGGGTCATATAGAATGAAGCTAACAGTGTAGCAACAGAGCGTAGAAAATTGGAGGATACAGCAGGGCTTTAAGTGGGCTGGGGCTAGCTGGGACTGAGCTCCAGCAGACTCAGAAATCTCGTTCTAAAGCAGGGTCATGTGAGAGAGCTTTAGGGGAAAAAATCCTCTAATCAATAATGGCGGCGCTGCACCTGTGAGGCATCCCTTCAAGCAAGAGCTGGCCGTGGGCTGGTGCCGCCATTATAGAAGAAAGGTGAGGCCGCTTGAAGCAGAGGCTGTTTTTTCTAAAGCCTGAAGCACCCGCTCATTCGCAGGACTTTCAGGCTTTAGGGAAAAAAAAGGCCTCAGATTCCAGCACCTCACCTTTTCAGCCTTAATGGTGATGTTGCCCCTCGCCAGCCTTGTGAGGGCCAGGGCTGCCATGAAGGCTGAAAAGGTCAGGCGCTGTCCCCTGCCAGGCAAGCCTTTAGCAAATAAAGGCAGAGATCAGCACCCTCTCCCCCAGAGCGAAGAGGGTGCTGATGTCTACTAAAGGCTGCCTGGTGGAGGTGCATGTAGCCCATTGAGAAAGGGCTTGTCAAGGGGGCATGGCCTAATGAGCCAGCAGGCAGCCCCCTCTGTTGGGCCACAACCCCATGACAAGCCCCGTCTCGATGGGCTACATGCACCTCCACCAGGCAGCCTTTTTCAGGCATTGGGATACAGTGGAGTGGCACAACAATATGGATACAATGAGTAGGGTGGAATATTGAGGGTACGCTTGAAAGGTCACTGAGAGAGGTGATCCAGACCGTTACAGGAAAGGGATTCGAAGTTAGGGAGGGAAAGGCGGGCGCATCTTGATCCATTTATTAAGGTGGCCATGAGTGAGATGGCCATTCTGTCCTGTTTGCTTGGAATTCTGGGACTCGTAGTTTTTCTGGGAAACGCAACAGTCGAGACTTACTAGTTACAGTAAGCTGCAGTCTGGGTGGGGGCTGCAGCTGGTGGAACTTCAGACAACGTACTTTGTGTTATTTGCAAAACATGCCCACACTATGGAACACGCTCCCTCCCACCACCAGGAACGACCTTTCTACCTTGCATTTCGCCAACAAGTCAAAACTGCACTTTTTAACAAATATGCACACTTAACAATGTAACTACTGTTGACTGGACTGGACTGTATCTACATATGCTTTACTGTATGTAATCTAGTGCTGTGATACCTCCGGGTCCTGGGCAGGTATAACGAATGCAATAAATAAATAATAATGCATGCGTGAGTCAGTGGGACACGCCTCGAGGGGCTTGGCACACTCTTTCACTACACTGCTGACGATTAAACCCCCCCCCCAGTTATTCTATTTTCGACCTAACGTTAAGAAATCCCCTTGAGGTAGGCAGTATTCTTTTTTTCAGGAGGGGGGCGGGAAGGCGCGTGCTCGTTTAATTTTTATATGGAAGCTGTCGTAACTGCACGTTTCCATCCTCGCAGCCTATTGAAGGTCGGGTATTTAATTAGTGTGATTTCATTTAGTTTTGCTGTTTTTAATCTCCGTTTTCCCATTTGAAATGTAGAACAATAAGTCCCAGAATTCCAACCAAAAACCGGACGTGTCACGCATGGCCACAGGAAAGCTTGCAGCAATAGATGCAAGGTGTATTGCTGCAAGTTGTTTTGCGACTCAACCTTCTTAAGAGAAGCAAAGTGTTACGCCATTTTATTCCAAAACCGGTAAGTCACTAACCTCCTCATCCTGTAAGTCATTAACCTGCTTACCCCACCATTTCCTAGCATTTTGCAATGCCAGTGTTCTGTGCCTTCTAATTGCCACTCTGGGGTAGGTTAGTTCCTTTCCAGGTGTCTACACCTGCATTTATAATCAATAACTTTGATTTTCAATATGGTTATGTAGGGTTTAATCCAAAGAAAATAAACACTCAACAAATAACCTATTACTGTATTGGGGTCCACAGCAGATTCAGAGCTCCCAAGTCCTGGGGCCATGCTGTCCTTTTTATTTATTTATTTATTTATTTATTTATTCATTCATTTATTTATTTATTTTTGCTTAAAATTCTGGGACTTGTAGTTTTTCTGCATTTTAAAATGGGAAAGCAAAACAAGTACATGAAACTGGATCCATCGGGGGAAAAAAACCCGACTGGGTGCCCTTGCCACAGGAAACGTGAGTGCTCTGCAGCAGTACGTCCTATTGAAGAGCCCCAAGGAGAATCTGAGGCCCGGGTGCCGCCCTCCCAGTAATTAGTGCTGCCTATTGCTCCGAGAATATTGCAGCAGTCTAGTCTCTCACTTCTTCCAGGCCGAGGTGTAGTTAATCTTTAATAAAAGGCGTGACATGTGGGTGAACTCCTGTTGCAGCCCTCCGCTGGCCTACTCTTGTGTCCAGGAGGAACCGTCCCTCCCCCACTGCCGCGTGTTTGAGTTTCACAAATGTCAATAGTGTGTTGTGCAAACAGACCTGCCCCAGCCGCCGCTCTCATGAGACATTGGCAGAGTTCTGCGCCGCCGTGACCCCGCGCGCTGACCCGCGTCACGTGACCAGCAGCAGCTGCTGAGCTGTGGAGGATTCCCGGAAATATGCACTCCTGGGCGGGCGCCTTCAGAAAACTTGGTTTGTGTTTGTAAAAAAAAAAAAAAATAAAAGCGTGCGTGAGTCAGCAGGACACGCCCACAGAGACCTGGGTCAATCTTGCAGTGCTGGCGATTGATATTGATGTGAAATGTATAACGCAGCCAGAGGTTTCTAAGCGCGGACCCGGGGATCGAACCCGCGTCTAGGCCTCTAGGGTGGCCAACTGACCTGTATTTTGCGGGATTGTGCAGTAATTGGGGGCTCTGTCCCGTAGTTTGCAAAGTGGCTGTGCGGAACGCAGGTTGTCGCAACTTACTTTGTTCCCTGGAGTGTGACTCTCGAGAGACAGCAAGTTGGGACAACCTGCGTCCAGCACAACCACTCTGCAAAGTGAAGTGGCTGTCTACACGCCATGGCGCTGCCACCTGCTGCTTTCTTTCTCTGAGTGGCTCTGCCCCCCCTCCACTCCCCCCGCTCCTTTTTGAGCCTGCAGGTAGAGCGGCTCACCCTCTGACACTAGGGTGACCAGATTTTCAAAACAAAAAACCGGGATGGCCAACAACATAAGAGGGACTACCCCATCACAGCCCTCCAATTACCGCCCCTCCCCCAACACGTCGCCACAACCACCCCCAACCATATTTCCAGCACTTCTCCTTTCTATAAACTACATATAATCTCATTTGTGCAGTTTTGTCTGTGAATCGGGGCATGTTAATTCAAAAGGAGCGTTGGCTCTAATTGACATTACAAGCCTTGCTGTACAATAACTTCCAAGCCAGTCTCTGTGGCACAGTCAGTATTCTGACTTGTACCTGAGAGGTTGGGGGTTCGCGCCAAACCTCCAACTTCAAAATTCTGAAAGTGTTGTGAAAAATAATGACGGTTTTAATTACCATAGCACCCCACATGCAAACCCCGAACGGGGTTTGGGACCCCGGGACGGAGGGTGATTTCCCCGGACTGTCCCTGGAAAACCCAGATGTCTAGTCACCCTATCTGACACCCGTCTTCATCCCAATGCTATCGCTTTGTTCCTGGGGTCGTGGTGGTCATGTTTGCAGTTACAAAACGTGACCATCACTTCCCAAGGACAAACATTTGCATTGCAATTAAGCCAGGTGTTAAGAGCCATTAACAAATTTAAATTACAAATGGGGCGGGCCAAACGTGAATGACGCTATGACGTCATCAACTCCTTGTGGGCAAGTGTCCCGCAAAAGGATATCAAAAAGTTGGCCACCCTACACGCGTCGTCTTGCATCCAAGGCGAGCACGTTGCACCTGAGCTATCCTGCCGAGACTAAACTTCCCATGCTTTATTTTCGGTTTTAAAAGTGAGCTATTTGCTTAGTCTAATTTAATTTTCCTATTTTTGAATTTATCATTACACCAAATGCAGGTTTTGTAACCTTTTAATTGGACTAACTGCAAATAGTATGTAGAGAATGAGAAAAGCATTACCTTACTTAGTCCAGCAGAGGTCTTTGTCCGATGGTCCGTGCAGGGAATGGGTCTGAACAAGATGGAGCAGCACTCTGGCAATAAATGTCTTGCCGGAGCGCGTTCCCAGAACCAGGATGAGCACATGACTCACTCAGCGGCCAGCACATAACCTGCCAAGGTCTTGCACCTAAACGGGTGCGAGTAAACGTTTTTCAACAGGCTTTCAGAAGACCCAGCACTGCAGACAGAAATTGCCAAATTCTGTCACAGTGCTGCTGCAGTCCACATTGGTATATATGTTCTGCAATTTACAGTCCTCTTTATTAGGGTGAATATTGTGACCCATCAAACCAGACAAATCCATTGTTCACTTAAAAGGGCTTATTGCTGACTCACCATAAGACATGTTTAACCTAAACAATTTTTTGGACATTATGATGATCCCATAATACTCTTTGCTTTCATGCAAATTGCTAGGATTGCGTTCTATGAAGAGAGACTCTGTTTTGAGCAACCTGGCCTTGGCCACACCTCTTGACCCTGCCACCTCCTTCCCACAGCCATGCCCCTCCAAAGAGGTGACAGTACCCCCAGTAAATGTTTTCCTTTTCCTGCACTGCCGATGGTGAAGTGTAAAATAATTCGTAAAAACAGAAAGCCACAGTGCTGTTTGCTCACAAAATGAGGGAGAAAAAAATGAATTTGTAACTTCATTGGCTGAAGGAACAGTATTCCTGAAATGCGGGTCTGGAAGCAGAACAGAACATATTTCCGCCTGAAAGTTCCATTTAACAAAAAATGGAAAAGCAACTCCTGTTCACTAAAATTACTGATGATATTTTAAAAGGCATATTGAAATGAGAGGTTTAAAAACACATAATTAAGAAACAGGATCATGATTGTATTTTCCTCACACAGTCTCAAAGAATGTGTTCTGCCGCCTGTAGTGTCAGAACATTGCAGTGATGCCAATGCAGCTGCTATGATTTACTGGCTGCTGTACAATGTCACACTAAAAAACATGTTCTCTGGCTTGAACTGGTGCAGTTTGCAAAGTTACCTCAGTGTGCCTCAAACTTCAATGATTTCATCGCTCGCATGGAGTGTGGCAAATGCGTAGTACTTTGCCCATTTTCTAAATGGTGCAGTGTCTGCTTTTATCTCAAGGTTTCCCATGCTCGGCAATGGGTGCCGCCCATTTGAGCACAGGATTTCCATGGCCTGTGTCCTGTGCCCCTCAACCATTAGGGGTTAAGCAGTAGTTTCCAACTGCTGATGGTGAGGAATGGCACTGGAGGATTGTCTGACTTGATGGCATTGCTGGACCTTGGCTCAAAGGTCACCATAGTGTGTCATAAAACCTATATCCATGTTCAGACCACTGTGCTTCAGGTCAAGCATCTTGATGTACTTGAGCTTGCATGTATTTCTGTATGTGGTGTGTGAGAAGCCACCTTTTTAAAACCATCCCTGAATGATCCTGCAATGAGTAGCTATCCTGTGTGAAGTGACGACCCATTGGTGGTTCTGTTTTGTGGTTCGATATGGTGTATCTATGCAGGGTCATCCTTTTGATTCAATTTTTTGCAGGTATCTCCCACAAAGTTCCCTTGGATGCACTTTTGGTAGTGGCTGAGGTACACAATATTGTATGATCTGCAGTTGTGTGTCCCTTGTATCTGTAGTGTTCAGTTCTGCTGGGCTATGTTCTGTCATGTCAGATCTGGTGCAGATGTTTGGGGTGTTTAACATCTCCTGATCCTGCAGGGGTCTTCCAGGCCTTCATTGTTCTTGATCTAGGTGAAAATATACTCCTGGTCAGATGCTATGATGGTTACTCGTTTTTTTATGCAATTAGGAGGGCTTCTTTGAAGATAACTTTCTGCTCCTAATCCCTGCTAAATATTGGTTTAAGATCATTAACAATCCTATTCAGTTGTGGAAGGGCTGGATGGTAGTTGAGAACCAAAGTAATGTATTTGTCTGCTGATTCTGTAGTCGTTGTCTCTGGGTATTTTCAATGCAAAGTTGAATTTTATGAATGAGTTAACCCTCCTACAAGAAGAAATGTGTTCCTTTTGGAGCGTTTCTTGCCTACGGATGTTTCTAGATGGCAGTTCCTTCCAACCGAAATGGTTGTTTCCAGGAAATGTATGCCCTTCTTAGATAACTTGTGACACCTGATGCATTTTTGTAAACCATTTAGTGAGTCTTGGGATTGTTTCAGTGTCTTCACCTTTAAATTTTAGTGGTTTCAGGGATTGTTGTTGTAAAAACTCTTGTTCGAGGCCTGCCATGAAAAAGTTAGCATACCAAGGTGCAATTTTTGTGCCCATGGCTGTTCTAATCTTGTGTAGAAAGTGTCTCCTGTTGAAGCAGGAGTTGCTGTGCGTGAGAATGAATCTCATGAGATCTGTGATAGCTGTGGTGGGGGTGTCTGTTAGTGGTTTTTCGGGAATTTCTAGCATGTAGCGTTGCGCTCTTCATGTGGAATATTAGAGTAATGTGCGGTGATTTCCAACGTGGCCAGAAGTGCAAACGCTGGTACATAGTCTATTTCTTGAATTCTTCTGAGGAAGCATGTTGTGTCCTATACAACGCTTCTTTTTTGTTTCCATCACCCAAGATTTTAGGATGGATTCAATATATCCAGATATGCCTTTGTTTAGTGTATTTACATTGAGATCAGGCGGTCCATATTTCCTGGCTTGTTGCAAGTCCTAGGAGCTGGATTGTTTGGTATCGGATGTTGTGCTGCTGCCCGTGTGCTGCTCAGCATGGATTTGATCAAGAGTTATTCTTTTTGTACCACATGGTGGGGTCAACACCAAGTTCCTCTGAGTAGTTTGTATCAAGAAGTTGTCTGTATGCTTCCACTTTGTATTTCTGTATATCCACGACCACAGCCACAACAGCTTTGTCGGCTGGTTTTATTGCGATTTCCTTGTTTGTTTTGAGTGCTCTCATTGCTCTTCTTTCCTGGCTCTGTTTAGTCATTGTTGTTGAGGATGCCAGATCTTATATGCTTTCCGAGACAGTCAATGTAGTCAAGTTTTAAGCTGCGTCCACACGGCGAGGTCCAGTTTGAGCACTTTTTCTTGCCTTCATAATCTGGTGCAGCCTTTTGTTCATTGCGTGAGATGCAACCATCGCATGCAGCCTTCAATTTCCCTGAAGAGGTGCATTTTGTCTAGTTCCTTGCTGGGGAGAGGGCCAGTCCCTTGGGGTGTACAGACGGTTTACCATGTGTAAGGGCATGCCCAGAGAAGTTGATGACTGATAGTTAAACGGTGGTGAGGTCTCCCGTCTGGTGCTCAGTATTTGTTCTGTTTAATGTGAGGATCACTGTTACAGGGGAAGCCGTGCCCCTTCCCCGAAAAGTACTTTGCGTCATTCCTTGTAGGCCCCGAGTTTCATGTTCTTCTGAATTAGTAAAGAATTTAGTGTGTTTTAATTGTTCTTTTGGAGCTCCTATTCGAGTTGTGCTGGGCCATTTATTTTGTGCTTTCTTAGCCTTGTTGTCAAGTTGTTTATCTCGTTCCTCAGTCTTGTTCTTTTGGAGTGGAAATGGTGTTTGTGGTGATTTCTTATTTTCTCTGTTTTCCTGCAAACCTGCTCAGTATACACCGCGTCATGGTTAGTCCTCAGTGGGTTTATGATCCGGAGTCCTTTTTGGTATCAGATTTTGTTTTTTGCAGGTAGTCAGGCAAGAAATATCACTTTCCAGCTGGATTTCCTTTCTCCTCATTTGGCAGGGTCACTCTCTACAGGGCATTTCGGTATTCATTTTGAAGTTCAAAGAAAACTGGTGAACCCGTTTAGTCCAGTTTTAAAGTCACACAACATGCAGGTTTTGCTATCTTTTATTGGACTAACTGAAAATCTATGCAGAGATGGAACAAGGCATTAGCTTACGAAGTCCCAAAGACCTCTGTCAAAATGGTGCAGTCTGAAATCTATTTCTACAGTTTGCTCGGACGCATGCTCGTAATGTGTTTTTTTTGTTGGTTTTATATTTAGAGTAGCCAGTACCTTATTACAATAATTTAGTTGTGTGCTTTGTCGTAATAGATTTGGCGGTTTTCCTTGCTTCCTTAGGACGCCCCAACAAACTGCCCACATAGAACTGTACTCCATTATTTTAATTTGTAATTTGATAAAAACAGCTATTGGTCGCTTGTCCACCCACACTGCCCTGTATATAAATTAAGCTCACAAGAAGTTTTCCATGGCCCTTCGCCAGAAGGCCATCCACCACTTTTCCCCTTTGAATTCTGGTATTTGTAGTTTTTTTTTCATCCCCGTTTGACATTTAGAAGATACAGAAAGTCCCAGAATTTCAAGCAAAACGGGACTGGATGGTATTTTCGCATATGGCAATTAAAAACTTGCAATCGCTGCATTATTGATTTTATTTACTTTTCTGGCATTCTGGCGCCGCTTAGCTGGTACTATTGAATAGTGTATGTACACCACCACCAGCACCGAGTACATCCTTCTTCCTCCCGGCAGTCCTTGCCCTTCCTCTTTCTGAAAAGGGCAGTCCGGAAGCTGTTCTACTCTGGTATGCAGGAACATTGTTTGTAAAGCACAAAGTTTACATGTCAGTTTTACCCTAACTTGCTACCCTTTGTCGTATGTATTCCAGAAAAGTAATATACTGAAAGGACCACTTTTTTGTTTATATGGTGTCCCTTTAAAAACCGAGTGCCCAAAGCCTTCATTAACTATAGGTCACAAGGGTGCAATGGGCTGAGGAGTCTGTTCCAGTTCTTTTATGTTTTGTAATGTAATCTGGTATAGCGCACAGCTGCCATTTTGGGCGCGTCGTTGCACATGGGTCCTGCAAGAAAATAGCAGGTTGTTAGTGGGTTGAGGGGGCTGCAGATGAGAATACTTTTTTGCTGATGCTTTCAGGCTCGAAGCACCAGGGGGATGCAGTGTCTGTGATTCTAAGCCAGGGGTCTCCAGCCATTGGCTCTCCATATGTGTTGAACGACAACTCCCATGACCTCTCACCATTCACTATGCTGGCTAGGGTTGATGGAAGCCTTAGTTCAAAACCTATGGAGAGCCAAAGGTTGCAGACCTCTGCTTTAGTTGGCTGGGCCGTGAGACTTCCAGTGAAGGGAGTGGGGTTTCATACAGAAGGAAAAGCCCAGCCTTGTTTGAAGTCAGTGCTGCAGGACCTGGTTAGCCTCTGGTGTGGGGTTGAGTGATGGGGCTACAGAATGGGGATTGGTCTATTATATGCTATGACTGCAGGCCTCTTGCTGCCGTATGCAGGGTTTGATTGTGTGGGTAGTAGATGTGGACTTGAACCGGTTAGTGGTGGAGAGACTGAGGAGAGTGGTCTAGTGAGGAGGCTTTGTTACTAAGCTTGGAAAATTCCAGGGTGCCCCAGTTTGTATCAACTAGATCAAATCCCACTTCTGAACACCACATGTAAGGGCGCAGAAGAAGGACTCTGATACAAAATTGGCATATTTGGGGCCACAGACCCAGTAAATAAAGCAAGAGAAAAAACTATCTTTCCCTATTTCTAAGAGGGGGTTTCGCTGCCTCAACAAAAGATCTAAGGTGAAAGGATGTCTATTAAAGTAAAAGTGTCCACCGTCCTGTGTCAGGAAAACCCTACTTCGGTCCCTTACACAATAAACTAAGAAATAAAGCAGCATTGTGCTGGTCCCAGGAGAATGCCTCTCTTCTCTTGGTGTTCAGTCTCTAACAACACAGCGGAAAGACCCCCTTCCTCAGGTCACAAAGTTCCAATATAAAGGTCCATATAATAGGCCTGGTGGAACGATTCCCTTCCCCGGGTCATAAAGTTCCAAATAATACACAATGTTTCCTTGTTGGGCCTCTCTTCTCCTGGCATTCAATTTCAAATAACCTAGTGAAATGACTTCCCTCCCCAGGTCATGAATTTCCAAAATAGCAGTTAGTTCATAAGCCAGGCGAATGCCTCCCTTTCCCTGGCGTTCGGTCTCGGATTAGCCCAAGGGAATGACTCCTTTCCTCAGGCTTGTTGGACATTACTCCTGGTCTTTGTTACCAGGAGAATGCATCTTCTCCTGGTAGTTAAGAGCCAATCTCTTACAACTAGCGGGAATGACTCCCTCCCTCTGGTCTTCCCTTAATTAGATTTCACACCTACAACACCCAACTCGGAGTGTTGAGGGTCTGCAACCCTGGTTTCTCTCTTCTTCTTTGGCCCACTAGGTTCACTTCCCTTCCCTTCCTATTACTGCCACAAGGATGATGACTTGTATTACTCTGTTGGGTTGTTTTTCCCCACCTCTCTTTATGTCACCTTGGCTGCCTCTCTTGTCAAGTACTGACACAAGGAAGATAGTCCTTCTCATAATCTCGGTACAGGGTTTGTGCCTCCTGCACCTTTCATTCCCTACTGGTCCCTGTGCCTCTCCCGTTACCTTGTCTGCACCCAGGATTCATGGCCGGTTTCTCCGGGGGTCTTTTTCTGCTCCGTTTGCTGTGTAGGCTTCTCTGTGTCTCTGTTCCTTCATCTTGCGGATCTCCTGCCCATCTGTTGGCGCTACGGTATGGAGGCTACTCCCTGCGTACACATATCCATCTGCCAGCCTCATGTTACATTCTGGACGCCGTCTGGTGAAGGAGTCCCGTGTTGTCCTCTTGACTCCGGGAGCGGACTGCCCTCGGCTCTGTCTTGGCCTGCTCTGCATCTCCTTCATGCTTTTACAGTCTCGTCCTGGTTGGCTGCGACTCTCCGACAGGCAGTCCTTCTTTAGTCTTTATCGCGTAAGCGGGACCACGCCTCTGTACAAGTCTATACCGCTGAATGCTTATTCTTAGTATTGTTCTTCATTGCTTCTGTGTCCCACCTCGTCCCAGTACTTAGATTACCTATGTTCCTGGTGTTCCTCTTTGTCTCAGTACTTTCTGGGACCTTGAGGTATTCTACTTTACAACAGTACTTAGGACTAGTCTCTACAAAGAGGTTAGCAGAGGAAGGAGAGGCTACAGTGTGTGGGGGACTGATGCTATCACAAGTGCAACAACCTAGATGGCCGTTGTCCTCCCCGCATTATACCACCCCCACGGGGACTATCTGGTAGCAGCCTCACCTTCCTGGCCTCATCGAAGAGGTACCCCCCCACACCTTGGGAGAAGTGATAACATGTAATGATTCATCACAATTGTCAATGGCAAAGGTCAACTTCCCATTTCATCTCACTCGAGCTTGGGGTGGGAGTATGATATGGTGCTACCACAACTCATACAATCGGTTTCGGTTGTGTTAATGTTAAAGGTACTTTCATGAGTCATGAATTGACTTTTGTGGTAATATTCAGTTTGTTTAATGGGGAGTTATTTGTGAGTTTGTAAAATGTCAAGCTGCAAGCTAGTAGCCATGCATGAATAGTCACTCGCCCCTCAATTGTCCCTGGACACAGGGCACACCATTTCTTACCCTCGAGTCCTTCATCATTAACCAATGGCCAGTAGTGACAGCATCGTTTGAGGCCTGCTTGTATCATCTGCCTAGCTGATACAAGTGACATGTTCCACGTGGAGGTTTCATGTTACTGTTGAAAAGGAGCAGTGAAAGACTGGATCTGTGAGGAACTCTACTTGTGATGCTGAGAGGACTTGACCTGAAAGGGCAGGTGCAGTATGTGTTGCTTCAGACCCCTAGGTGAGAAATGGTGATCTTGCATACAGTTATTACATTTCAGCCAATGTCTGCCAGTCTTGTGGCAGGAGATTATCAAAGCAGTGTAGTTGTCCAGAAGGGTAAGCTGAATTGGCAAGCTGGTTTCAGGGTTGTTTCTTAGCACCTGTAGATTCTGTTTCTCTCGCTGGTCTGTATCCGTATGGTGACTATGAGTTTGTGGGGTTTTTATGTACTTTGCCATGATTCTTGCAGTGTATGGCGAGTTGGAGGACTGATCAGTAGTTTGCTGTATCATTGTTCGACTGTGCGTTTCCTAAGAAGAGGCCTGACAAGGTGTGTTTTGAAAGAATGAGGGATAACCCCAATATTTAGTGGGTGTGTTGAAGAGGGCGTTAAAGGAAGGTGCTTCATGATCGCTTTGAGGATATTCAAGGGGGAGGAGCGTGGGTCTTACAGCAAACCTACTGGGTTTTTAGTGCAGAGTAGGACATTCTCTAGAAGGGTGTGGCGTGATGGGAGACGCAGACCGTGCCACAGTAGTCTAGCCGCAGATAGTATGCGTTGTGTTCCAGAGTGAGTGTCCCGCCCTCTAGCAGAGAGCGATATGTCCCCACCCCCCCCAACCACGTGCTGAGGGCCACTATTTATCCCCCTTTCCGCCCTGCACATACTGCTGGAAATACATTTCCAGATGGGGTTTCACCTTGGGAGTGATTCCTATCACTACAGTGAAATTACCCCTTGGTTAGCTGTATAACATTTATGAGGGGCGTCGCAGCCACAGGATCAAAGATCCGGTATCTCAGACCATGGTTCTCCAGCTGGGGCTTATGCAGCGGTTTGGGCAGGAAGCAGGTGTGGTTGACATTCCCAAACCCACTGGTTCCCAGGAAGGGGTCACTGGGATTCCTCCTGAAGGGGAGGAAGGGGACAAACATGACAAGATGGATGCACAGAGGCCTGTGCTTAACTGGGGAGGGGAGGCTGGTCAAGTGCACAGGGGCCAACCAGGGACCAACACCAGACAAGGCAGGGGTGACCTGAGCAAGCTAGAATTTACATGGATCATAACACGATACAGACAATCATAGCAATATACACTATCCATAATAATGACCAATCAATGCATCTACTGCAGATAAGCATATTCCATACTCCCAGGTCTAAACATTATGCATACCATGCTACAAGCGAATACACGTATAGCATTTCCACACTAGAGTTGACAATGTTAGTAAATTTGTATGTAGAAGAGACACGAGGCTGTCTGTGCTGGAACAGGTGGTTTGCATTGCTGGTATAACTAATTCCCTTGAATGTTAATTAACTGTAACAACATTGTGCCCAGGGCAAAAATGCACACAACCCACAGACTTTCTCTTACTGTTATGGCAGCAGGCTTCATATGGGGGAATTGCCTAGTTTAATAGTGTTTTAATCATTGGGGATTATCACCTGTGACGATGCAGGAGGACATGGCCAACAGACTACTCAAAACGTGGGTTCGTCCCTCCAGGCGCAGCCCATGTTCCAAACAGCCTGATTGGCTGAATCGGACCATCAGAGTGCCTTCAATGTAAGCACTTTGGAATGTTTCGTCTTCCTGCACATAATGGAGTCGCAGGGGAAAACCCTGTGCTTTGCGTGGCCCCGGGGTAGAGAGGACACAGATCATCTAGTGCAGCGGAGTCCAACTCCATGCCTCGAGGGTCGCAATCCTTACGGGTTTTCAGGATATCCCGCATTAATATTCATGGGAACAATTTGCATATATTCAGAACCGGTGTATGCACATTTATTTCCTGAATATGAATGGCGGATATCCTGAAAATCGTACGTGTTTCTGGCCCTTGTGGCCTGGAGTTGGACACCCTGCACTAGCACTTGTCCTCGTGCAGCCATCTCCATGATGGCCGAGAGTTTGGCTCAAACGTTTGTCTGATGCATTCTGGGACTTCGCACCTGGAATTGCACACAACGTCCTTGGTCTGTATGCAGTCCCGGTAATGGCATCTGGGCTCTGTGGCTGAGAAGGTGATGTGCCGGTAGTCCTCGCTGGCCGGGAGGCTGGCCCACCTTCTAGCCCGATCATCCACAGCTTTCTTATTCTTCATGCGGTCCCCGTTCTCCTTGCAGTCATTTCATTTGATACTTTATTACCATCATTTAAGTCAGCAGTTTTATTTCCATGGTTTACTTGCTGCCATAGAACGGTGGGCCCTTTTATGACCCTTTGTTGTAATGTGCCCTGTCGCCCTATGATTTTAGCGTCTGCACTGAGGCCAATGTTTTAATAATTAAAACTTAATGTTATTGTACCAATTATTTTTTTTTAAGCACCCAGTCAAGTCATATTTTGTTACCTTTCATAGACCTAACTGGGAATATCCTGCAGACTTTTAACTATTCATTGTCTTTCAAAGCCCCATAGAGTCCTTCATCAGCTGGTGCAGAGTGAAATGAATGGGGAAGGTATGCACTGATCAGTTCTTCAATCAGAGACATCTGAAGGATTCTATTGATAGCCAATGCATTGTTCCATGTCTGTATAATGGTTCCAGTTAGTCCAATAAAATGTATCTCCATTTGTGTGATTTTTAAAACTGGACTGATCTGGCTCTGCGCTTTCTCTTTGCCTTGTACGCACCCAAAAAGAAACTGCTTGCAAACACCCAAATCGGGACATGTCTTCCCACAAGACACCCACACAAAAATCCCACACAATGTCTGCTTTTATGAGATGCCAATCAACCCCTCCCCAAAGCATTCCTGTTCCAAATGCACCGTTCCCATCTGAACAGGCTTCCAAATGGGGAGGTGGGGAAGAACAGGGCTGGAGACCGCAGGAGGGGCCAGTGTTCCAGCTTCATCGCCACCTCTGCTCCCCCGGTATTAGCAGAGCATCAGCAGGCAGCGACAGCATATCACCACAGTCCCGCGCCCCGGATGTTTCCAAAAGGCTTGCGCACCCGTAACCGCGGAAACAACCTATAACCGTGTGCATCACACTCGGGTAGGTTGAAGGACAGATTCCCCCAAGTCAGCCTATAAGTTGCAGATCCCTTGTAAGGCCTGTATCCTACTAAACCGTTCCGGTGGGGGGTGAGTAGGGGGAGGTGGGAGTTTGAAGTATAGCACACAGGTTTTCTCTTTTCCTGGAGTTAACACTGACCATCTTGAAGCCAAGATTTGGTCAATTACACCTGACTTTTATTTTTTAATTTTTTTATTTTTTAGAATCTTATGAGTCACAGCTTGAGTGTTGCGACATATTAACTTGGCACATAGATTTGATTGTCAGCTGCTAACTGGATCAATCAACACACTAACGTGTGTCCCCCTTCCTTTTGATGTTAAACTATTGTCGTTGGCTGTCAAGTCTGTGCCTCTCGCTGTTTTCAGGAGACCATGCATTCAACAGAAATTGTTGTCATGGGACCACAGAGGATAACAGTTTTTGCTCCTCATGAATCTTTCTGGTCGGTGACTCTTGCGCTCATGCGATTATCACTGAGTGGCGACTGGCAAGCGCTGGGTTGACATGGTCAATCATTTGCATAAGGCTGGTTGCAACGGGCATCTAGTATCTCCTCGCGTGGAGCGTGGACGCTCTTTGTTGTGACAGTCCAACAAGATCACGCGATTGATAATTAGGAAATGGCGAAAGATCCGTTTTGAGAAGCAGATGTGTGACTGATGCGCCCAGCTGTGTACTAACAGAATGAACCTCACGCCAATTAGCTAACAATTCCTTGGCAGTCCGAGGCATGTGTGACACGGTAAACTCGGCATGGAGAAATAAGGACAAATTGAAAGCATTTTTTAGCTTAAAACGTTGCCAGCCTTCAGTCCACCATCTGCTTTGCTGAGGAATTGATTGGATTGTGCATACATTCCTCTGTGAGTCATCGCATGGTCAGAGGATGACTTACAGGAATGGTTAACCCTTTACAGGATCTGTGCCGACTGACAATGTACTCTATGGATCCTTCATGGAGTTGACAAGCTCTTCGATGAATGTATCCCCTCAACTTACGGGAGGGGAGAGTAGATTCTGCTGTCCTCTTCCAGAAGTTGACAAGCTCGGAGATGCATGTTTCTTCTCAATTTACGGGCAGGGAGAGTATATTCTGCTGTTCCCATTCCAGATATTGACGAGCTCTTCGATGAATGTATCCCCTCAATTTACGGGAGGTGAGAGTAGATTCTGCTGTTCCCTTCCAGATATTGACGAGCTCAAAGATGCATTTATCCCTTCAACTTACAGGAGGGGAGAGTAGATTCTGCTGTCTTCTTCCAGAAGTTGACAAGCTCGGAGATGCATGTTTCTTCTCAATTTACGGGCAGGGAGAGTATATTCTGCTGTTCCCTTCCAGATATTGACGAGCTCTTTGATGAATGTATCCCCTCAATTTACGGGAGGTGAGAGTAGATTCTGCTGTTCCCTTCCAGATATTGACGAGCTCAAAGATGCATTTATCCCTTCAACTTACAGGAGGGGAGAGTAGATTCTGCTGTCTTCTTCCAGAAGTTGACAAGCTCGGAGATGCATGTTTCTTCTCAATTTACGGGCAGGGAGAGTATATTCTGCTGTTCCCTTCCAGATATTGACGAGCTCAAAGATGCATTTATCCCTTCAACTTACAGGAGGGGAGAGTAGATTCTGCTGTCTTCTTCCAGAAGTTGACAAGCTCGGAGATGCATGTTTCCTCTCAATTTACGGGCAGGGAGAGTAGATTCTGCTGTCGTCTTCCAGAAGTTCACGAGTTCAGAGATGCATGTATCCCCTCAACTTACGGGAGGTGAGAGTAGATTCTGTAGAAGGGCAACATTTAAAAGCCTTGGGAAGGGTGGAGGTTGTTAATGGGTGTCTTGGGTCTCTGAGATGAATGTACCACGCAGCTGATGTTGCATCAATTTGGATGGGTTGCTATATACCTTACAGTAGACCGAGCACCGCAAGAACTTCATGGTGCTGTTGTTTCTACATAACTCATTGGGTTTGTTTCGGGAAGAGCAAGTCCATTATCTGACTTTCATCCGAGACATGTCGTCTGGTAGAAACCAGTGTGTAACGTTTATGGGCATCTGGCTTTCAGGCTCCAAGCACAAGTTGCCTCCTCCCATTATATTTTTTGGTAGACCACATGTAAGGAGACCTTTGCATGTACACTCCGCTGCGTGAGAAAGTTTTCTATACTGCGCTCATTATATGGGGGGTCTTGTATAGTGCTTCGTAACAGTGCCTTGGCAGGTTTTAGAGCACTTGCTAACAGATGGTAAATGTCCCAGTCTTGTCCACGTTAGTAGGACTCTATATCTGATTTCAGAAGAAGGGCGTCATAGGTCAGGCTACAGAGTTTGGAACTTATCGGTGCAGCGCTCCTCCTCGAAGGCATTCGCACTACGTGCAGAGCTATGCAGCTAATGAGACATTTTAAAGATCTCTTATAGCTGTGATCCGCTCTGCTGCACAGCACAAAATCTTCTAATAAAAATCGACCCAAAACTTTTTTTGTGTTTTTGAAAAGGAACTTTGGGTTGGTCACCCTAAGTTAACCTGCGGGAACACAGACGTGTGCGCCCTGCTCACTGGGCTCAGATAGGCACAGCTCCACCTCACTGATGAGGCCCATCAAGGCTGAAACGCGTGTCTGCGGGTACTGTTGGTACTCTAGGTCAAAGGAGGTTCGCCAGGCATTTTGGTGCTGGACTGCCCTTGTGGGCGGGGCAAAGACTGATATGCAAATGGATAATCCTCCTTTGTGAAAAGTACAGTGAGCAAAAAGCAATGGCTGCGGACTCTCAACTCCCCCCTCCCACCCCCCCCACTCACCCCCCGAAACTGGTCATCATGCCATGTTCTTTCTAGAGAGGGGCGCATGCTACCTTAACATTTTTGGGAGCATTATGTGCCCAAATGCGCATCTATGAGGGGGCGTGTTAGGTGGTCATCAATTGTAACTTTTAGCAAATGGAAGAATATACCATTGGCTTTCCAGGCACAAGCCACAAGACTTAAACACGTGTGGGTACGAAAGAAACTGGCAATATTCTTGATTGCCATCACATTTTTCTAGGCAAAATAATGCGCTCACCTGAAAATAATTCTGCGAGTATCAAAATCTATACAACGCCTCAAAATCTCAATTTACTTGGCAAATTTGACTATTACTGCGGCTTCACAATCTGCCGCTCACAGTGTAACACGCCGCGCAGCGGTCTCCCCAGCCGACGTCTGATAAAAGCGTTCTATAAGAGATGGATTTAAAAAAGTATGGTTAATTGCCACAGATAGAAACAAATAGAATCTCTGGCAAAAGGATTTATTAGAAGCCAAGCAGGATTCGTGGGCGCGTTCCCCCTTTTATTATGTTATTTTACTTTGATGTCATGCACTGTTGGCATTTGCATGGATCCCTGGCACTCTGACAGATCTGAAGGGGGGAGGGGTGGTGGCGAGATGGATGTTTTATTTAGGAAGAATTTTGGTCAAATGTTTTTGTGTTTTGTAATGTTACAAGGCCAACTTCGTTTTTCTTTGTTTTGTGGTGATCAACGCCCTTTTGGTGGCATGTTGAAGTGGCACGCCGCACGGACTGCCCTTGGATTCTGCAATGATGGTGTTGGGTCAGATATGGTTATGCATGCACGCGGCTCTCTGTGGGAGCTGTCTAAAAGAGGGCCTTCCAAACCATGAATTATAGAGGATTATAAAGTATTCATGGTGTGTTGAGTGACACTTGGTGTAGTGTTAGTACCAGCAAGAATTGGAACTCGGAAATGGCAAAGATGATATTTTCTGGTGTATGGATAGGTTTGTATCTTGAATGAGAGAGGTATTGATTGATATGTCTATCTTAACGCCAATAACTTGGCGTGTTCAGTTGATATGACCATACTGGTGTTGGCCCACATAACTGTCTCTTTCTGCTTTTTTAGGTCTAGTTGCAGTGGGTGATGATTGTCAGGATGGCAGTTGTGTGCCCCGTTGGAGGGTGGGAAGGGGAGAGTTCTAGTTTTGGGGCTTTATTGTCTGAAATTTCGCTTCAGATTGACCAAGCCGGGGGACCGGCAAGTGTGACCGCTAAGAAATAGTGTTGCCTATTTCTGTGAAATGCATCGACTTTTTGATGATTTGTGAACAGTTTGAATGTTGAAAGGAAGACTAAGTTTGAGATCACCAATTTCCTGGCCACACCTTTCCTCTCCTGGGATTGGTGGTAGGACTTCTTTCTAGAGGTGTATTTCAAGTAGTAAGCTTCTTGCCAGGGAATATAGGTGATGTGCTCTCTCAGTACTCCACACATACACAGCACCCCATTCCTTACTGGCCAGTGGCTATTGCCGAGTGCACATTTCGAGCCCCAGGCATATCGCCATAAAACAAACCTTTCATGGGCCCCTTTTCAGATTTTTCAGCAGAGTTTGATTCTGACACAATTTTCCAATTGTCTGGGGCCAAACATGGGATTTATTTTAATTAAGAGTGGGTTCTAAATAACTATATAGAATAAAGCCATAGGGGACCCTCTGAGAGCCCTCCATCTGGACTATGCTTTATTGTAATAATGTTTTCACTGACTGAGCTGTTCAAACCAGTAAAGGTTGGGTATCCATTCCGAAACTGGAAATCGAGATCCCTTCAACAAGAGCCTCAGATAGTCTGGACCACACGTGCCACACACGCCCCCTTTCTGAACATGTTGGAAGTAATCCATTCTTGTGCTGGTGGGCAGCATTTGCCAAGACTGGCCCTTGAATGGCCTCTGGACACTGGCGGGTGGCATTTTTTGATTCGAGGTTGTGCTTGGTTTAGTTGTGGGTCACCCTAAGGCAAGATCCGTTATTGGGGTGCGTTTAGGTCTTGTGCCTGTCCCGTAGCACTTGTGAGCGTGTAGAATCGGGTAGGGAACAGTGTCTATGTGGAGTGTTTGTTCATGGCTCAGATATGTATTATCCTGGAGTGAAGCGATCGTGGAGGGTTTTGAAATAAGCAGGCCTTTTGCGGTGTATAAGTGAGCACTGCGAATGCGATGTGGTTGACTTATTTGGTAGGATCTGTGCAGTAGGATCTGTGCAGTGGTGGAAACCCCTCGGGTAACGCGCAGGGGTCTCTAGACGGGGGGCAGGAGGGCTTGGAGCTCGCCATCTTCTCCAATGCCTGCAAGGGGTACCGGGATGGTGCATTGTAAGGTACAGCGTGTGCCAGAACTGTCTGCAATGCTTGGGCCCTCTTGGGATGCTGTCTAGTGTGGGGATATTAGTCTCCAGCAGTCCTTGAGGGCCGCTGAGGGCCACTGCATGACCTCGAGCTTACACATGGTCCTACATAGTGGAAGTAGCCAAGGTAAGGGTTGACCCTCTAAATGTTTGGCCTGGACCTGTCGTATTGATAAAGGCTGCACCGTAGTTGTGTTGTGTCTCGATGCTACCAGTAAATTAGTAATTATTGATAATGGTCGTTTGTATAATGTTCCGTTTCCGATCAGCTGGGCTACTTCTTCCAAATTCCATTTCCCTTGAACGTGTCTTTGTTAGAATGCATGCTTTACTTATAGGGTGGCTTTTAGCTTGTTTGTTTACATTCTTTAGGAATGCCATGCTCATTCCTTAACCAAAGACTCTTGTAGATGTGAAGTCGTCCTGATGAGGCCTATAGATCTTGGTTGGCACTTCATGTCCTTTGATTAGAGTTCTGTTACTCCACTGTCCTGAGGAATTCATACGAAAGAGACCTTTGGACTCTCTGAATCCATGCCTACAAACATTTCATATCTAGCTAGTGGCAAGCCATAAAAGGTCACTGGCCAGTCGCCACCCCACTTCATCAGATAGCCCACAGCATGCAAAGTCATGATCGCCAGCTGGGGGGGGGAGTGCACGTTGTGAGACTACCCGGGTGTAATCCTACAGTTCACAGAATATGTCTTCTGTCTGTGCTCATCCCTGAATCCTTCGCCCGGTTCCATGTGTTAATATCCCTGCAAAAATATCGCCATATTTATGCAGCGATATTAAGGCATGGAACCTGCGGGGGGACACCCCCGCAACTCCCGCATTATGTTTAAAGCAGCGGGGGACACTCCCGCTCCCAAACACCCCCAAAATTATCCCCCACAAAAATATCGCCTATGGCCCTTCCAGTCGACCTTATATACGGCGATATTTTTGGTGGGTAAAATATGCAGTGATACCTTTCGCCCTACTTGCTTCTTCCCTCCCTGATGTCACGTTCCTTTTTGCTTTCGCCTTATTCCTCACGTGCCAGATTTCATGTCCTTTTTAAAATGTATTTCCCGTGCCACATTCCACTTTAATATCTATGGTGTTTATGCAGCAGACACGCCTATTGATGGTACCTTGCGATTGGTGGAATATGAAAGGTGCCAGATGAGTTGGTGTTCCATAAATCTAAGAAGTATTCGACAAATATATAAAGCAATTGATCCCGGCAGTGGTAACAGCGTTGGGTTGAAAGCTACTAGCGGGCAGAAAGGTCAACTACCCGCTGGCATGAATGCCAGCTCTCTACATGTACACAGTGCACCATTTCTTACTGGACATGCCAATGTCTAACGGCAAGTGAAACCTCTGAGGCCTGAATAGGTGAATAGTGTAGTCACACCTGTTGGTAGATGTGATTCGATGAGGCGAATAGTGTAGTCGCACCTGTTGGTAGGTGTGGTTTGATGTGGTGAATAGTGTAGTCGCACCTGTTGGATTGTGTGGTTCAATGAGGTGAATAGTGTAGTAAACCTGTCGGTAGATGTGGTTCAATGAGGTGAATACTGCAGTGACACCTGTTCGATGAGGTGAATAGTGTAATCGCACCTGTTGGATGGTGTGGTTCAATGAGGTGAATAGTGTAATCACACTGTTGGTAGGTGTGGTTCGATGAGGTGAATAGTGTAGTCGCACTTGTTGGTAGGTGTGGTTCGATGAGGTGAATAGTGTAGACGCACCTGTTGGTAGGTGTGGTTCGATGAGGTGAATAGTGTAGACGCACCTGTTGGTAGGTGTGGTTCGATGATGTGAATAGTGTAGTTGCACCTGTTGGTAGGTGTGGTTCGATGGTGGTCTGCATAAGATATGTGGCCATTTGCACACCATTTTCCAATCGCTGCCGCTATCCCAGTTCACATAGCCCACCCCTGCCTCCTGTTCGTGCTGGGGTAGGTGGGAAAATGGCTTTCAATCCTGCTTACTCTGATGACCTGCCATGCAAGAGGAGGCTGTGCCAGCCAGTTGGTTCGAGGTTATGATTGTATTGGAGCTTCGTGTGCTGAGTAGGGCAGGCCATCCACGCCTGTTTATTTAAGGACACAACAAGATGCCCACCTGAAGGACTATCGGACGTTTTTCATAAAACCAGGGGTACAAATTTCAAGTTGCGAGCTACTAGCCAGCCTTAAAATGTCCCCCCCCCCCCTTAATTCTCCACATGCGCATCACAGTTTTTTACTCGCCAAGAGTCAGTGTATATTTTTCCAATGGCCAGTGTAGATTGTCAGGCCTGCAATAGCATCCTTGCATATTGGTAGAGCGGCCCCAGACCATAAGCTGCAGAATCCTCTTCCTAATGTTCCCTCCTCATTGTGTCATCTTGCAGTGTACCCCATCTATTTTGGTTTGGTTGGTATATACCCTGCACCCTTGTACTGTGTGCTAAAGCGGTGAGTGGAAATGAGAACATCTAATTCAAGATGGGAAATAGATCCAAAACCTTCTCAGAAACTAGAGTTCCACCCCCTCCTCAATGCATTTCCTGCAGGACACTTCAGTGCTTGCACTCGAGCGTTGCTTCGCGTTGACAATATGAAGCTCCTGAGAATGGATCGATATGATCACTGCGACCACACAATTGCGATGGCTGAAAATGACAAATTTATTTTTCTTTTAATTTTTAAAACCCTTTACACCACATAGATATGCGGGGGGAGACGCCCCGCCATATATCCCATACCCCCCCCCCACATGTGGTGCAAAGGGGCTGGTTATGAGGGTCGCAATTGTGAGGGTGACATTCTGGGCCATTTCCCTGAGAATGTGTGCGCAGTGCTGTCTGTAGGTCAGTGTCTCATTGTATTATTGTACGGTGATCTTTCCTCCGTGCAATTGTTCAGTTCTGGATCATCACAATATGCCTGCCACATGATTGTTGTGACTGGACCTGCGGTCACACAGGCCATCCGGTCCATAACTGGGGGCACCCAGCACACTCCTTGAGATCGTTGTTGTGGGCTAGCTCATGGGCACATAAGCCAGCTTGGGGGGGGGGCGGTGGGGGCACCCACCGCACTTGGTTGCAGGGATCACGTTGATGGGCTGTGGTCACATGGACCCGGACAATGGCCCTGGGGCACCCAGGTTAACACAGAGGACAGCGCCGGTGTTGCCCAGCAGGGGCACCGGCATTGATCAGCAGGGTTGCCCAGCAGGTGCTCTGCTGGAGTACTCGGGTAGTGTTGGCTGACGGGGGCTCTACTAACATGGGTGTGAGACATCATGGACAGCGTTGGCCAGCAGGAGCACTGTCCTGTTGGAGGGCCCTGCAGGGCAGGCCCTCAGCCACCTACGCAGCACCAGCATGCCGCTGGCAGGAACGACACAGCACACATGGGTCAGTTGGTCCAAGACTGATGAGCGAGAGGCCGCTCATTCCTTTTATTAATCCTGTGACATGACCAGGAGCCCTGGGAGATGCCATGCTCCCAGTAGGGGTGACGCACCACAATGATCTGGTGTGCCTTCAATCTAGCAGTATTAATCTTCCCCTGACCCTGTGATTGAACCGCGCCGTATTACGTTTTCTACACATTATCAAGACAGAAATTGGTGGCACCAGCATTGCCTCTCCTTTGTCCAAAATGCAGGTAAAGCAATCTGACATGAACCGATCCCACCTGTGATAACGGAGTTACTACACAATTTACACCCGCCCCGGGATCTGTTTCTCGAAAATGTAAGGCTCAGTCCTCATTTTAACGATGGCATTTTCAGGTCCCGGTGCTCATCCATCAAACGCGGCTAAAGAAGAAAGAAAAAAACCTCTGGAAAGTAATTGGATTTGTGAAAAATGATTTCGGGCAAACATTTCAATGGCAAAGATCCGCAAGATGCTCTTATGAAAAATTACCACTGTAATAAGGCAAAGCTTTTTATTTAGCGTCTCTCCAAGAAAAAAAGAAAAAGCTTCATATGTTTTTATTTGTGCCTTTCGACTCCCTGGATTCCTGAGGTTTAATCCAGGATGATAACCATGAAGCTATCTGGGTTTTATGTAGGCATGTGTTGGACAATAAAGTAATCTAACATGGTCTTTTTTTTTATGAATGTCTTCCAAACAGTCATTGTTTGGTCATCTGCTGTGTTTTTTAAAAAAATGTTTTTTGTTTTTAAGATGATGCTAGTGTGCAAACTTCTAGGGGTGGTACTTACCTGAGTCTAGGAGGTCCAAGAACTTTCCGGGCACCGATTGACCTTGTCACGTCTAGTGTTTTCACTGGCCATGGGCACTTGGAGATTTCAGACAGGGCAGTAGGGGGGTAATATGTTTCCATGAGGGGCGGAATGATCTCCTGCCCATCTTTTGTTGGAGCTGCATACGCATCACCGCTTCAGAGGTCTGCTCGCGACTTCCCCGACAGATGGATAGCCAACTTGCCCGTGAAAGGGACCATGGCATGGTCCATCGAGGGAGGTTGTCCTTGCGTGACTGCACAAGCCGGGCCCTACAATTAACCAGGCCATCCGCAGGACATCTGCGTTGCTGGTAGGTATGGCACTTCGAGTTGGACACTGGGAGATGGAGTTTCCCCTCTGGCATCAGCACTTTGTTGCTGAGGCATTGGGGATGTAGTTGGGTCATGTTGTTGATATGGTGGCTGACACCATTCATGTGGCCCTGGCTTGACTCTTGCCAACAACACCCAAAACATTTGAGCCATTAACCTCAAATGTTCACCTTTTGGGCTCTACAGAAATATAAAAAGGTTCATAGATTGCAAATGGTAGCCAAATGGTGTGGTCCGTCCTTGTTGCGAATGAAGGCAGAAGGAATTGAGGGAAGAAATCTACAAACCCAGAGAACAGATTTCTAAAGGGGGGGGGGGGCAGTCGGAACGGGTTCAATAGAGCGCCCCTGCATCCGGAATCAAACGAAAGGGGAATAGAGCCCACTTCAATCTTTCAGCAATGTATATGCTGACAAGAACCATAAAAGCAGGTAAAACTGAGAGCTTTACAAGCAGTCGAAAGCAAGCTTGAGGAAGTAACAGGATGAGTGTCAAGGGTCGAACCATGAGTGTTAAAAGCAAAGGTGCTAAAAGCAAAGGTCAGGCTTCCCGCTCTTGAGCTGCTTACCTATTCTGAAGACAAAGCGTGGTGTGATAAAGTTGAGGTTTACCACGTGCATTTGTAAGGTTTTTGACACAAATTAATAAACCTTTGATAACTGGGTCTTCTTGGCAAGCAATGATGCAGTGAAGCTGATCTTGGTAGGATAGCTGGGGTCAAAAGAAGCAATATATACAGATTCCTTCACAGCTGCAATTGTGAAATGGCTGTGTGTGACGGTCATGTGTCTCAAATGTATTTTCCATCTTTCACTGCATATGACTGTGTATCCGCCCAGACTTGTTTCTGCACTGTTTATGCTCACTGTTTATTTCTGTCAAGTGCTTGCATGTTCCTAGCATTGCCTGATCACTACATTTTGTACCTTTAATAATCCCTACAGTTGATTGTTTCTGGTACACTGGACATTGCCCTCTGTGAGGACTCCACTAAAACCAGTTTTCGCTGTCCCATCCTAGACAACCAGCTTACAGCCAGTAATGGAGGGATGACATTCCTCCCAAAGGCCCGGCCAACGCTCCTTGTCAGTAAACCTGTTCAGGCCCCCCCCCCCCATGAGCCAGAAACCAGGCCCAGTATAATCTGCCGCCTCAGACTGAATCTTCACACCCTGTAATTATCCTGCCCTCTGCAAGTCACCAAGCTAGCTTCTGACCTCTTGTACCCTTTCTGGGAACCTTCTCCATTCCCCACCCAACAATTAATCTCCCTTGGGGTTCCAACTGCCATGCACTCTATAATTTCAAATCCCCTGAACTGGGAATCGCACAGAATACCTGAAAGTGTCTCCAGCCCTGCATCCCATCTCCCCATGAAAACAAACCAAACCTGTCCTGGAAACAACTAAACACTTGCCTGGGTAGAGGACTGCCCTGTAGTGGGTGGAGCAACAGCCTTGTATAAGCCTGTGGAGAAAGGACTCTGGGTGCTCTCTCTTGGTAGCTGGCGGTGGTTAGCTGATTGGTGGAGGGCAGCAGAGCTCAGGAGGCCCCTTCCACAGGTACCCTGGTCTTCCCTTTGCATCCTTTCCCTCAATTCCTCCTCAACCTGCTCTACATTTCCACCAGTAGGGCTCCTGCCCTGTCTACCCCCAAGTCTCTCCCTCTGCCTCTGTGCCTGTCCCCCTCTCCCCATGTCTCTGTGCCTGTCCCCTTCTCCCTGTGTCTGTCTCTCTCGCTCTCTCCCCGTGTGTCCCTCTCGTTACCTCTCCGCACCTGCCCCTCTTTCTTTTCCTCCCTCACCATCTGTACTGGCCTTTTCTCCAACTTCCCCTTCCAACCCTTCTCTTTCTCCCTTGGAGTCCTGTCTCCCCCCCCTTGCAACGAAGGGTAATCTCCAGGCCCCCGGGTTCCATGCCAGCGTGTGTGCACCCAGCTAGTCCAGTGTGTGCCTAATTTCTCCTGCTAGCAATGTGTTTACTCCTGTTCCTATATTTAATATGTTCCTGGTTTCTGCAAAGACTTTGGTGCCTTCATTGTGTTCCCCCTTTTCAGTGCAGCCTGCCTGTTATTGCCAGAAGGGGGACCCAGTCTGTCTGCATACATAACGCACCCACCGGGTCTGTTGACTCCCTGGTCCGAAACTGTGTCTGACTGGGTTCTCTGGGCCTGCTCCATTTTGGCATGCCTCCCACTGCCACCGTTTTCTGGTGCCTGTGCTTGGATCCAGTACTAGGTCTAGGTCCCTGATCACCTGAATAGCACCTTAATGTCTGCACCTTCTCTGAGTAAACTCACTCCTGTTCTACGGCCTGCACTCCTCTCCTCTGTCCATTTTCCCTTTGTACCCGTTTCCTCTTTTACAATCTACACACCAGTCCCAGAGTTCCTGCCCTGAGAGCTGCCTGCTGTACCTGTGCATGGCTGCCAGATCAGGTAGTAAGGTAAGAACTGAAGTAACGATCACACACACTGACGTTGCCAGCTTTCAGTTTGAGGAGAGGGCTCCTTGTCTCTGAGGAGGATGGTGACACTGAGGGTAGGTCAGTGTACCCATTCAGTCAACCCACGTCCCTCACAGTGGCAAGGCACTGGCGTACTGCCACTGTTGGTAGAGAACCTGCACAACCACACAACATCACAAAATTGTGCTGATAAATTGCAGGGTGTACCTTTCCAGATAATCTACCCAACTAATCATAATTTGAAATGTATTTTTATCCGGTGTTCGGCTTTAACCCCGAGAGTTCCTCGGGTTAGGGGAGTCACCTACCCCTTAACAAACTCGCCTTATAGGCTCATACTGGAGGGTGAACAAGGGTAGCTGCGTTCATTGCTCACCTAAGGGACCGGTCCACCAAGATCCTCGTTTTAGAGTGCACTACCTGTTGCTTAATTCAGTTTACTAGTGCGCCTGAATCTGGGTACGTAGCGTGGTGAGGTGACATCTTAAAATGAAGTACTTCTGTAGATGCCTTTTATGGAATGTGCCCGCCTATTCTTTAGTTTGCTTGTCTAGTTAGCTGGAGCTCTCAATCAGCGCTGAGATGGCATCTTTATGGTAAATTCACCCGTAGATACCTCTCTGGAGTATATACTTGGCACCCATCATTTTGCTGGTCTGGGCGGATGGAGCCCTCACAACACCAAAGCGCCTAATTCAGTTTACTAGTACTAGAGCCACCTAGTCTGTACCAAACTCATCTCCTAGACACTCACCATGAGTGAACAAGGCTAGTAGAGGGCCCAACCTCACCCACTTACCAATTTTATTGTGTCCATATTCTGGTCGTGAAAGCCATGCCTTTCTTTAGGACCACGAGAGTGGGCCTCTAGAGATCGTTTTTGCTTGGAACTCTTTTGTGTGGAGGGCCAGACCTTCCTTCCTGAGTCAGAGTAGTTTTCCAGGGATGCCTGGGAATTGTATTTGATGCTCCTTTTGGAAGTGGACGAGTAGCTTGGCACTTGGCTGAAAATCATGGATTACGGGAAAGTTGGGTTGCTGGTCTTGTTGGACTTATCGGTGGGTTTTGATTTGGTAGACCATTAATGCCTATTACATTCCTTATCCCATCTTGGACAATGTTCCAAAGAGGCTGTCGATTGGTTCCACTCCTATCTTGCAAATCGAGAGTCGAGCATTCATTGGGGTTCTGCTTCTTCACAACCAGCTCTTACCAGATGTGGGGGTCCGTCAGGGAGCATGCTTGTTGCCCGTTCTGTACAATCTTTACATCGGGCCACTATGCTCGCTTCTGGGGAATCTAGGGGTGCTATTCACAAGCTACGCTGATGACACCCAGTTGATTCTGGAAATTAGTGGTAATTACACCTCTGATTCTGCTGTCTTAGTCAATGTATATGAACAGACTGAATTAAGGATGTCTAAAAACTGGCTATGCCTGAACAGCAGTAAAACTGAGCTTCTTACCTTTGGATTCCAGCAGGCCCTGGCCAAACTGAGCACGGAGTATAAAAGTTTCAACGTTGTGCTAAAGACTGGTAACAGAGCACCTGCCTTTACATCGTTAAACATTTTTATCAACGTTGGAAATCGCATCATCCAAGTACAAAACAAAGTGAAAATCGTAGGCGTTCTGTTTGAGGCATCTTATAATGCAGATGCGTATATCAACCAGATAACCCAAAACTGTAAATATCACCCTTGCTTGCTAAAAAATATTCATCCATATATTATGAAAAATAACTCTGCCATCATTTCCCGAGCAACTTTGTTGTCGAGGCTCGACTATTGCAACTCGTTACTAAGCAGAGCTTCCCTGTCCAACCTAAAAAAAATACAGAGTTGTCCAGAATGACGCTGTACGCGTTGTTAAAAAGGTTCAATATCATAGAGCACAGGAGGGACCTTGACTGGCTTCCAATAAAGGGACGCATACATTTTAAAGTATGCACTCTGCTGCACAGATGCAAATTCGGAATAGCTCCATCATACCTCAAAGCATGGACTCCTGGGTACAACCCCGTCAGAACATTGCGCTCTTCCAATCAGATGCTGGTGTCCTGTCTGGCTTTCAAATGAGCTAAGGGCCTAGGAAGCTTCCCAGTAAAAGCAGCTAATTTGTGGAACTCCCTACCTTCCGCAAGCTTGAAGTCCTTTTACAAAAGTCTCAAAACTCACCTTTTAAAGTAGAGATCAAATTGGCCCTAAACTCCTTTTTCCCGATCTAACTGTCCTGTCCTTTTTGTTTGTACCTAGCGTGTTATTGTTGCGTCCCGATGCCTGTGGGCTTTCAGCGCAGTATACAAATAAATAAATTGCACAGCCTAATGTCCTGCAGTTGAGCGCCTGTGCATCTGAGTGATTGCGAGTGAGCTAGAGTAACCCTGGTTAACAGACTTGGATAGTAGGGACTCAGTGGTGCTGACCTACGCGCTGTAGTTATATAGTGTTTGTCAAGAAATCTTAGTTTGTGTACAATATCTTTTTACCAGTCAGAATGGGAAATTCTACAAAGCAGAGAGGGAGCATTTCCCCCGAATTCCCAAGTGGAACTCATAGCTACAGTACATGGCCCAGACATTGTCAGGTGGATGCCAGTATGGCATAAACAGACCAAGCATCAGAACCTACTGGATTTGGCCCCTAGAAGGCTCCTTTGATGACTCGCATTGCTGCGGTGCGTGAGGTTCTTAAGAGAGAAAGGGAACCCAGTAGTTAGGCAGTGGGAGGCCTTCACGTTGTGGTCCCTGTAGAGTGTGTCTGTGGAGAGGAATAAGTGGCTGGAACAACAAGTGACCCTAGAGAGGAAGCTAGCACAGCCTAATCGAGAGAAAATGAGAAATGACCCCAGTTATGGGTGTGACCCGACTGTTCCCAGTGTTGACCCCAGTGACCACCTCTGTCCCAGAGGATATCCTAGATTATTCTGTGCTTGCTCCCCCACCCAGCTATTCTGCTCCCTTCCCAGTTCCGGCCCCATGGGTGTACCCCCTGTTGCATCATCCCCTGTACTGTTTGGGGGCCAGTATGGGGTGTCTAGAGGACAGCACAAAATTGGTGAGGGCGATGGAAGAGGAATCATTCACCACTTCCAGATGCCCCCTCTGAACCCCCCGTACTGGGGCTATCAGAGTACTCGGTACATGCCTCAGCATGTCCCAAGCCAGCATCCACCCCCAGCCCAATTAGATAACTGCATGCATCAGGACCAGTGCGCCTATTGTAACTTATGGGGCCACTGAAAGTACAACTGTCCTCAGCGGAATCCACATAATTGGAACAAGGCCACAGCCCTGTCTGCTTAGAGCAAATTGCAGCTCCCCGCTCCATGCCCGCGTGGTCCCTTTCACCTCCCCACTCAACCTAGACCCCAGATCACAATACTGGTTCGGGCTGAGAACCCCAAGCCTCGACAACCGCAGGCAGGATCCTAGACCAATGGCACTCATCTCCCAGCCAGTAGTAAAAACAGCCTGGGTCCCTCTTCAGGTACCGCTTTGCAACCCTGCCCCCAGCAGCCAGGCCAGAGTCCCTTCCAGTTTCCTCAAGCTTGATGGGAACTGGACCCAGACGATGGCTCCCCAACTCTTCGACCCTAACCACCCCCTTCTCATCCAGTGGCCCCTATGTGACAGCACGGGTAGGTAACCAGTGTCCCAGGATGCTGGTGAAGGCAGGAGCCACCTTCAGCACACTGCGGCTGGGGGAGTTCCCGGATGCCCCTGTGTCTGGCCTGACTATCAGCTGTAGGAATAGAGGACATCCCATCTAAGGTGCCTGTATCATTGTGGTGCACTGTTGCCTCTGGCCCACTACAGCGCTCCAGTTGACCCTGTTGCTGCTGCCCTAACCTTTTGTGTGTGCTCTGTTGCGAGTTCTGTGTCCCTGGCCCATTCTCACCAGTTCTTCTGTACAAATGTGTGTACCAAAACTGGCACCATTGCTCCACATACTGCAGGCTACCCTATGGACGAAATGGACCACAAAGCTTGTCAAAAAGAGAAAGGAAGAATGGGGAGCACAAGCTGGCAAAAGTGTGTGCTCAGACCGGACTAAGCTGGCCAGATGCTTTGTCCCTTGCCGTCGTGTACATGAGAGATATGCCCAGCGCTTTGCTGGAGAGCATGATGGCAATATAAATGCCCCTGCCCGGTGCAGCTACTCCCTCTGTTGCTTTTGGCCTGACTGATGGTTCAGTTCTGGCATATTTAAACCCCTTCCTTCAGTCATGAGATAGATCTTCTGCCAGGTCAGCGGGGCACAACCTGTGCTAGGCCTGCCAGCGTTACCTTTAGTGCAGGAGGGAGAGCTAGGACATTGCACCTCAGAGCATGAACTATTTTTCCCTAAAATCTGCCCTCTGCCTCCCTCGGAAACTCTGCCGGCATAGGAACAGTCCATCAGATATTTTCTTGGACTGTGGTCCCTTAAACTAGGATTTTATTGGACCTTAGTATTTTGAAAGTGAATATTTTGAATTCTTTGTTTTTGAATACTTTTTGCCATTTTACACTTTATTGCAGCGCAGATACCCATGGGTTTTGGCGCGCTCTACAAATGTTAAATAGAAAATATATATTTAGATATATATTTTGTATTTGAATAATTTAGAATTTTAATATTTTATATTTTTTTTCCTCTTTTTAGTCTGGATTTTATTTTTGAATTTTAAATTTATTTTAGCATTTTCAATTTTAGTATTTTATAGATTTTAATTTAAAATGTTAATATTTTATATTTTTTTTCTTTCCAATTTTGGATTTTGTTTCAAGCTTTATCCCTTTTTGAAAGCAAATATTTTACAATTTTTTCTTTTTGCATTTGAGAGTTGCGCGATCTGGAGTATTATGTTTGGAGTTCGTCCTGCATTTGAGGAGTAACCGATCCACTTTTGAATGTCATCTATTATCTCAACGTAACCATCATATGGCTACAGTGCACCAAGATCATTCTGTTACAAGTGTATTTTACTTTGTTTTCTGTTCCAGCAAGCCTTGCCTTCCAGCTTTCATTTTTGCACTATGCCATTGTCCTGTCCATAAGGCTGTCTGGGGCCAAGGACCTATCTATCTACAACTTGCTGTCAAGAAATACTTTCTTTCCAGATCATTATGCTCCTCTGGCTCCAACTCTCTGCATGTCAGGTGCTTTTCTAAGCAGCAAGCTGGTGGCACATCTCTCATCAGCTGGCTCCCTCCTCTGGAACAGCCTCTGCCCTCCTCTCCATCTTGAGCCAGATCTCCTTAAATTCCAGAAGCTCCTCAAGACTTTGATCTTCACCTCCTCGTTCCCCCTCACTCCCATGTTAATACCCCCAGAGTCGCTGAGATTGGTGTCCTGCTACCTTGTGTCCTACTGGGTCCCGGCCTTTTCGGCCAATCGCCTTCAGCCTTCCTCACCATCCCAGCACATGTCATCAGGCATCCACCGGCGTGTGTTTTCACAGTCCTGCACTTATTAAGGGCAGGTGGTCACTCTGTACCAAGCGATCTCTGCCAGGAACTTACTGAGGCGTACAACTGACTCCTTGGCACGTCGTCCTTTGAAATTCCTAGCACTTAACCCCTTCCCTGTCCCCCCTCCCCCCTCCATCTCTCCCTGACTTGCACGTTCTGAATGCTCACAAGGCCCAGTAGAGCATCCCTTTTCCTACTTGAAACTGTCCTCTGCATTCCTGTACAGGGTGGGTTGTAGTTTGTAATGTGCTAAAACTGTCTGTTGTGATAATAATAAAGTAGATATTTTTATACAACCTTCAGGCCTTGCAAATTCTTTAAAATCCCACTAGACGTGCAAGGCGAATTCCTTAGTTTACATAATCGACCTAACAGAAATGCACTTCCCCCAAGGTGACTGGTGACAAAATATTTACAAGCGATTTTTGTAAAATGGTGTATGTCGCCATAAGCACACTTCATATTTGCTGCAATGCTGTCAAGTATGCACAGTGAAACCTGTATTTTACATTTAGTGCAAAGTGTGTTTGCAGTGAAATAAAAATAAGTTTATAACATCCCCATACTCACAAGCAAGGTCCACTATCATGCAAATGTTACTCGCCAATGTTGGACTGTCCCTTTTATCATTGGGCAATAATAGTATTTTTGCTGTGTTGCAACTAACCACGACCTTGCAGAGATAAGCCTGCCATTCAATCCACGTTACCAAAATTGGACAAAGATGTTTATAATTTGCTTGTGTTTCCAATCTATTTGGATCTCTTCTGGTGTACTAGAGGTGTGGGACAGATTGATGGTTTAGAAACTGACATTCATCTCTGGGCCACTGGTGTCTCGGTAGTCAATTTTGTCACACCTGTTTTGAAAAGGCAGGAAACTCGTGCATTTATTCTGGTCGGGTTCTGCTTCCTTCCCCACGGCCCGAGCTCTTCGGGCTCCCTGCCTTTGTCAAAGTGGCAACATTCTACAGGCTGCTCTGGGTCTCCAGCCACCGTGTGTCTCTCTTGGGCTCAGCTCCTCCTGAAAGCGAGTGACTGCCTCCTCTGCACGCTCACTCAATCTGACATTTCCCACTCTCCAGCAGATTCTTGCTCCTTCTCCTGGAGTCTAGCTGTCTTTATGTACATCTCTGGAATTGAAGGGACGTTTCCATTGGTCACGGTCTTCAGAACTGCGGGGCAACATATACAGGCTGGAAACCAAGCCATCCACTTTGAAGGGGCCCTGGACATGATTCCTCTGTCCAATTCCCATATAACCAACAAACACTTGGGAGTTTGAAGTAATGGAAGGTGAAACAAATTGTTATTTAAGGATTCCTTATTCCCGGAGTGGGTGTGGCCCCCAGTGGGATCGCGCTTGCCCTTTCCCCTAGCGAGGGTCTTGCATAAAGGGCTCTCCTCCCTAGCCCAAAAGGGGGTGGCTCCCCCTTGGGGAGAAGGGACACATTACCTGGATTCATCAGATCTCCCTGACCACCATTCCCATTTACTTTCATTCCCACCTACCCCACCTACTCCCACATGGCTTCTTGGCCTAGCTGGGGGCAATTGAGGGTCATGCCTCCTCCTCTGCAAGGGCGGAGGAACCAGGCGCCCTGGCTCAATTCCATCTCGGGTGGTGTGCGCTCAGCAATGCCGCCCTGGACACTGTACTCTAGCACTGTACTCTAGCAGACCAAGGAGGAGGTGCTTGTTATTTCTTGGTGTGTAAGACAAACGCTCCAGAATACTGAAGCAAAAAAATTACATTTTGAAGCACAAAATTATATTTCTCTGGTGTACTTTTGCAGTGTATTTTTTATTGATTTGAGGGAGTGCTACCATGCATGAGAGAGAGCCAGGGCAGGGAGTGCAGAATCAGGAGGCAGGTTCTAAAGGTTGAGGGGGTTTTGGATTGCTGTTGTCGCTCCTGGTGGAGCATGGCAGGGAGGAAGGGCCCCTGCGCCCCTGCCACACCCCTATAAATCATTGTGTGCTACATACTGTTTATAATATGCAATTGTCCATGATAACTCTTTATTTTACGGGTTTTCTTTGATTTGCTGTTGAACCACACAATCATGTTCAATACATGCAGCCTTATATTTTCCAAAGAAGGATGTGGGGGCGTCTCCTTGTCGTGCCCGAACCCTGCATTGCCCATCTGTGAGTGAAGTCTTTTGGAATAGCTTATAGCGTGAACTGAATCACTTCGAAGGTCACCTAATTTTGGCAGGTAGGGCATAGAGTAAATGATTTGCCCAAGATCGCACACTTTGGTTGTGGTAAAGCCAGATTTATGACCCTTGCCTGCAATTTGGATACTTCACCACACATCTTCCCAGCTCAAGTTGATAGACATATGTGTTGAAGTTTGGTTTTGAATACCTAAAATAATACTCGGTTTTGAAAAGGTGACTTTAAAAGTGCACAAAACCCATGATAAACCTGACAGTATATGTGTCATTGTAGAAACATGTTGAAAACGAGTACGGTGGTCATTTTGTTTTGAATCCTAAATTTCATGCAGGGGGACAACTCCTGTTTGTAATTTTTTGCAAAAGGACCGCTTCTTGCTATTTCAATTTCTTCGACCAATTACTGAAAAGCAAATGGTGTGTGTTATTTGGAAATGTAACCTTTTTCACCAGCCTCTACATTAGTGTCAACAATCAAGTGCCTTGAAGTACCCCAAGAAATAGGTTTGGTTCTGTATGACACTCTCTAAAACTCACAACCCTCTCTGCTCATTAAATATTCTCACACACTCTTTCCCCACCCACATCTTCACCCTCTCACCCCTTACTTCAAATGTGCTGCCCTCTCTCACGCTGTTCCTCACTATCCTAAGCTGTACCTCACTCTCCCTAAGGTCTGACTCACTTTCTCGGTATCCTGTTCTCTCACACACCGAGAAACCCTCCACATTGCTCGCTCTGATTTGCTTTTCAAAGCCTTTCATGCGCTTCCTCACTCCCGGGAACCCACCCTTCTCCAAATCGCCCAATTTATTCTTGATCCTACAGTGGGGCGTTATTGTGCTGTAGAGCTGCTGTATATTTGGGGAAACTACTTGTTCAACTCAGTTGAACGGCTAAGTAGAATTTTGATATTTAGGTATATGCTCAAAATGTTAACTACAATATGGAGACAAATTTGAATGGGTAATGTAATGTTAGCTGTTCTTCTTACACAGAGTAGAAAATATGGAATTTATTGCAATGCCATCCCGTGCTCCTAATCACCGAATTAACCACCGTGGTTAGAGCTTTGCAGACCCATATCTTTCAGCGACGTGTTTACTAGTATTTCTGATTTGATACTGGACCTTCAACGCGCCACGATGAAGTCCTTTGATCCTCTGATGTTGAATGCCATCAGTGCAAAACATTAAGAAATTTTGACCATTTTCTGTTTCCAACAGACGCTTGTATCATTATAAGCAAAAGCATTTCAAACAAAAAATGCTGTGTATTTGTATGAACCCCCCCGAATTGATGTTACTAGTGACATTTTGTCGGTACCGCTTGCAATGAAGGTGTTCTCATTACAGAGTGATGGAAAACAGTTAGTCTTGAATTCTTTTTTTAGTTGAAGACTATCTAACAAATTGACGTCTTCCTCCTAGGGAAATGTAGGGGTGCACCCGATTTAACAGAAGGTGGCACTTTTGGAATGTTCTGTACAACTCTGGCCCTGTTACAATACCCTTTGATTTGGTGATCTAAATGGAAAACAATTTAATACGTTTTTACAAAAACGTGTGATATATGATTATTGAAACTTGCTTTGGAAGGGAGTCTTAAAAAGCCACGAATGTCCTTAACATCTCCAGAAGGATTATCTTGTAACTACGTATTCAAAGAGGGTCGGATAAGATTCTTCATCAACGGGCCCCAGCAATTTTTTTTTGTTTTCTAAACCTCTGGTTGGCTATTCTCCTAAATTTGGTGATATCATAGGTTGAACACGCTTGTGGATTTTGGTCTTGTGGATTTTTGTTGTGAATTCTAAAACTCTCTGTGCGTTTTAAACATATTTAATGTCTCTCACAATTCCTTTATTAAATAATCATGGAGGCTCGGATAGGGGTGTTTGTTGAGGCTAGTCTTGGCATCAAGAACAGAACTACTAAGAGACTGACGATGCCAGTCAGAAACCTAAGAAGATGCATTTTTCTCCCTGACTTAACAATACCATCCTGTCGATTCACCACAATTGTGTTTCTTGTCCATCTTGAGAAAAAAAAAACATTGGGGGATATAGATTTTTTTAAAACTCTTGACCTGCATTTGTTTTTTTTCTGACGTATTGGTAATATCAATGTCTAATCCCATTCTTTGCTGCTGAAAATAGACTATAGTCCTACAGTCTCACTTTTCTTGCCTGCAGTGTGTCTAGCTACTCGTTGTCATAAGCAACATGCATCATTTTAGTAATACAGATCATTGGGACCCCATTAACTGTAGGCTAGATTCCAAATTCACCTTCCTCTGAGCGCCCAAAAACCCACAGTGACCACCATCTTTGTGCAGAAAACCCCAATGTGGAGTGAAAGTGTTCTCTGCCTTTTGTTCCATGCTTGGGAACTAATGGCTGTCATCAAGTTAAAAATAAAAGTCTTACCAGTCTAGCATCCGCTACTTTCCAACACTTGACAGTAAAGTGCACTGAAACCCATGAAATCCAGCATTATAACAATACCTTGTGTTCCTCTCGTAAGGAAAACTGAAATTGCCCATCCCTAACCTGCTTTCCGTTCCCTTTGAGTAACTTTACGTATAATCCTCCTTCTATGACCTTGCCCACCCTTGTCTTAAGTACGACACGTTGTTGCTTTCTTAGGCTGGGTCCTCAATCAAACCTATCCAATAAATAACTTGAGTAGTTGGCTTCTGCTTGCCTGCACCCTACAGTTGGTGAGTGTTGGATATTGAGTAACGGAGTGAGGGAGCGCAGGGCCGGTTTATGGTAAGGCAACGCTGCATGGTGGGAGTGAACGCCCATTAGTAGGGTACACTAGATGTCCTGCCGCAGATGAGGTCAGTTAGGGCGAGGAGAAGCAATGCAATGCCGCTTGAGCACAGAGTTCTTTGCACTAGCTCTGATGAGCCTCCTATTCCAGAGGGTGATGCAAGTTCACTGTAGGTGACCTAGTGCAGGGGGCTGCAGCGGTCCCTCAACCTAGAACCTATGCTGGCTAGTGCTGCAGGACCTGAAAGACGAAGGTTGCGGACCTCTGTCCTGGTGTATGGTTGGCTCATAGTTGTAATTCTGTTTGGGTTTGTTGATCCGCCGCAGAGCGTGCAGCAAGGTTTCCGGCATAGCCGCAATGTGTGTTTGTATGTGTAATCCATGCCAATTTAGAGAATGTCTTCTAAAAACTTGACTGGCTTTTTCGATATAGTGAGAGGGGGTTGAGGGGGAAAGCCTGCGCTTAAATTGTACATTTCTGTATTGGGTAACCTTACTTTCCATGTTGCATTGTGTGTTATGTCTTCCTTAGTTACCATGTACTCCATAAACGGTCATGTCCGTTATCAGTCCATTGATTGCAAGGTTTTTTTCAATGCATTGAATTTACGCTCTTTTTTCTTCATTTTTCATTCGACACATTTGGTTCAAATGATTTCGGAGTTTATTTATACTCTAAACAAGTGAAGTGTTTGAAGGGTTTTAGCGCCAACATTTATTTTTCTTAATTTTATGTTAATAGTATGATTTCAAACTTCTGTGGTTAAAACACATATGTCACAATTGAGAGGCTTCAGTCACATGGTGGCTACGGTCTACAATGTAAAGACATTGCAAAATCTGAATATTTGAGATTGTAGGGGGGGGGAAGGGAGAATAGTTTGTAAATAAAGCGAATGGCTACCATTAGAAAGTGAGACGCTCAAGATCCAGGTTCAAATAAAGTGGAACTGTTTCCTCAGTGATTGGAAAGTGACACCGAACAATACCTAATGCAGCTGTGACGAGCCTAGAGCCTGGTGCATAGAACATAGACTATGGCATGTCAAAGTAATGCAGTGTTGCCAAAAGATACTTCCGGTCCCACTCCCGCATGCTTGAGCAACGATGACGCTTCCACGTGCCCTGCCTGAAAGTGGCGCTGCTAAATTCTTTATTCAGAAATGATCCATTTACAAAGTTGCCTGCAGGAAATGAGCCCAATTGGCCCACTGAGAACATTACTACAATGTTTTCCTTCTAACACGTTGGACTCAAAACCCCGGTAGTCGCGTAGAAACAATTGAGCCTTCCTTTCCTGTTAGACGTTTTAATTCTCAGTGCCTGGGCAATTTGGATTAAGTTTATCCAAGAGAGCAACAGGTCTTTCATCCGGAACAACCTTACGCAAGCACCACTTTTAAAGGGACATCACCACGTTTGTTCTTCCTGAACGATTATCGGTCGGACTTTTGCTTCTTGCATGGCATTCCTGCAAATATCAAATATAACAAAATGGGATCCGTGTGTAACAAGAGATGTTATGTTCATTCAGGCCCTAATTAAGCTTCACAGCTCTGGTGCTTGGACCTTACTGGGTCTTATGGCCCCAGTAGGCAGGGTTTTACAAGTTGATGATGCCCAGTATGGCCCGAGGGGAGGCGTCTATGAAGATATTATTGCCTCTTCCACTTTTGAGACTATGCATCAATTAAACATCAACTGGGCGTGTGGCCACAGGCAATCGGCTGTCGATACTTTCTATGCTGATAGTAGCCTTGGAATGTAACAATCGGACCAATGTGCGGGCCGTGCAAATCAGCCTGCAGCTGTGTGGGTTTCTATAGCATGCAGAGTAGCCAATGAAAATTCTCCTTGAACATTCCAAGCGCTATAAAGCGCTATAAAAATCCATAATGCATTCAGTTGCAGCTATCCATGAGGCCCAGTCTTTCGCTCTCGCTAAACATTCAGCATAAATCTATACCCAATGATGTTCACAAATAGTAAACATAATAGAAGCTAATATACGCAGCGCATCAACAATCGTCACGGGAGGACAGCTCGGGGGCAACGTGCTTGCCTTGGAAGCAAGACGACACGGAGCAACACAGGTTCGTTCCCCCCATCCGCGCTTAGAAACCTCTGGGTATTCAGCGCCTTATAAATAACCTATCATATCATAACCTAACAATCGTTATAACCGAGACCTATTCGGGTAAAGGGATCCAGCGCTTCCAATGGTGTGTGTAAAAGGCTCCAGTTTATGTAATAATGCACCTTTTCCCCAATCATGGAGCCTTCCGGGTCACTCTTTCCACATCCGGAGCGTTTGCGGACATCCTCAGCCCATTTTGGAAGTGACTTTGGAATCCTGCACAGTTCCTGTCTTCTCCCAATCGGGTAGAAGCTGCCCCTGTAAAGGTCCCAAGAGCAGTCGGCTCTTTTCCTTTCTTTTCCTTTTCCGTGTGAGCATTAGAAGCACAATCCTGCGTTATGAGAACTGTAAAAGCATGCACACGGAATCCCGGCGTTTCTGCATCTGCGCGTGCAGCCCGCAGCACAGCAACAGCACACGCACCAGCACACGCACCACACAGGCACAACAACAGCACACACACCAGCAATAGCACACGCACCAGCACAGCGACGGCACACGCAACAGCACACGCACCAGCACAGCAACAGCACACGCGCCAGGTTCTTCACCGCCAGACCCCCGGGACACGGGGAACCTTTCAGACACTCGAACTATCGAAATGAAGCAAGAAAGGGCCTGGGGTTGAAATTGACTGAGCCCTGCACCCCTCACCTCGCGCCCAATATATTGTTGTTCGCCCGGCACACCTCGGCAACAGGACAGCGCCGAGCTGCCACTTACATTATTGAGAAATAAGTAGGGCAATGTCTTTTCGGGTCCGCCTACCCACACCTGTGTGATAAGATCCTTATCCCCACAAGAGAGGCAAGATAATGCATCAGAAGCTGCTAACTCGGAGCCAATACATGCAACCGCAGACCCCTCCCAAGCAGGAGCCAATACATGCAACCGCAGACCCCTCCCAAGCAGGAGCCAATGCAAGCAACCGCAGACCCTCCCAAGCAGGAGCCAATGCAAGCAACCGGAGACCCTCCCAAGCAGGAGCCAATGCAAGCAACCGCAGACCCCTCCAAAGCAGGCGCCAATGCAAGCAACCGCAGACCCCTCCAAAGCAGGCGCCAATGCAAGCAACCGCAGACCCCTCCCAAGCAGGCGCCAATGCAAGCAACCGCAGACCCCTCCCAAGCAGGCGCCAATGCAAGCAACCGCAGACCCCTCCCAAGCAGGCGCCAATGCAAGCAACCGCAGACCCCTCCCAAGCAGGCGCCAATGCAAGCAACCGCAGACCCCTTCCAAGCAGGCGCCAATGCAAACAACCGCAGACCCCTCCCAAGCAGGCGCCAATACAAGCAACCGCAGACCTCTCCTAAGCAGGAGCCAATACTAGCAACTGCAGACCCCTCCCAAGCAGGAGCCAATACAAGCAACCGCAGACCCCTCCCAAGAAGGAGCCAATACAAGCAACCGCAGACCCCTCCCAAGCAGGAGCCAATACTAGCAACCGCAGACCCCTCCCAAGGAGGAGCCAATGTAAGCAACCGGAGGAGCCAATACAAGCAACCGCAGACCCCTCCTAAGCAGAAGCCAATACAAGTAACCGCAGAACCCTCCCAAGCAGGAGCCAATGTAAGCAACCGGAGGAGCCAATACAAGCAACCGTAGACCTCTCCTAAGCAGGAGCCAATACTAGCAACCGCAGACCCCTCCCAAGCAGGAGCCAATACAAGCAACCGCAGACCCCTCCCAAGAAGGAGCCAATACTAGCAACCGGAGACCTCTCCCAAGCAGGAGCCAATGTAAGCAACCGCAGACCCCTCCTAAGCAGGAGAATGCACAGAGAAGTGGGGGGAGGCCTTGGGAAGGCCTTGGTACGACTCCTTCAAAGCAGACACCCATAGACAAGCATCCCTGGACATGGACTCCAATAACCAACCTTTTCTCGCACTAACCTCTCGACATGCTGCGCCTTTCACACCGTCCACAGCGTGGATCAGTCGGCTCCCCACGCTTCTCCATACCAACCTCACCAATAAAACTCAAACGCCTCTCACACTCGTGCCTGCAGGACAAACATTGATATTAAACCAAAGACTGAGCAAAAGGACACCTCCTGGGTCTCTCCTGTGGCAACACCTCCCGTATGTGTCCCAACTTAACTCTTGCTAGAATCGAACTAGCATAGATTCTGTGTGATAACTCCAAGGAAATGGTCACCTCTCCCCAAGGGTGTCCCTTTGGGACTAGGGAGGTGAGCCTGCTACACTTAACATTGAGGGGACAGGTGGTATCCCTCCGGTGGGAACCCCCCCCCCACCTTCCCCCTCAGCCCCCTTCGGGGGAATGTAAAATCCCAGAGCAAGGCACACGTCACCAACGCTAACACATTTATGGGGCATGTGGGAGCTAGGTTTAATGAGAATCCTATAACCTTTTTTTTTTTAATGGCTGAATTGGCTACTGACTTCAACTATCCCCAGTCCACCTGGAAAACAGCTGAGACGCGAATAGTTCAGCCCCTGGAGAAGATTCATGAATAGAACCGATCAGGAAAGCGGCTCCGCGAAGGCCGCAGATTTCCATTGAGCTGGAAGGCCCCGGAGTTGGGCTGGCCCGTTGGAGAGAGACGTCAGACGAGTCACCCTGCCCACGGTCTGCGATGGGAGAGTGCAGCAAGACACACCGGACGAGTAGCTGGTAGAGTCTGGTTCGAAGACTGGAATGAAGAGGCACCTCAGAGTCCGGAAATCAGAGGCCCAGGGAGTCGCAGTAGCATTGCCGCACAAATGGGAGTAGGAGAAGAGTCGCCAGTGTCCGATGCTCGGCCCAGTTCATGAGTTGAGGAAGTGGCTCTGTGGTCGAGAGATTCAACAGGCACGTGGGGGCTCCAGGGAACCAGGAATTGGGCCGCGAGACAACGAAGATAAAGTAGAACCCCCGGAGCATGGAAATAACCCGGCAAGTCCTAGAGTTGGTAAGAGTAAAGGTAGCTGACCCTGAAGTAGGGAGAAAAAAAGACTGACTGCAGAGTCGGCAGAGCATGAAGAAGTCCCATAGTGCAGGGAGAGGAAGAACTCGACCCCGGAGAGGGAAGAGACTAGAGAAACCCTGGAATGGAAGGGTAGCAGGAAACCCTGGAATGGAATGGAATGGAAGGGGAGGTGGAAAGAAACCCCAAAGAGACGAGGAGAGATCCAGAATGGGGAAAAGGAGAAAGAATCCCGGAGTGGGGAGAGAATAGAGACACCCTGGAATGGAAGGGTAGCAGGAAACTCTGGAATGTGATGGAATGGGAGGTGGAAAGAGACCCCAAAGAGACGAGGAGAGATCCAGAATGAGGAAAAGGAGAAAGAACCCCGGAGTGGGGAGAGAATAGAGACACCCTGGATTGGAAGGGGGGAGGAAAGAAAGCCCAAAGAGACGAGGAGAGATCCAGAATGAGGAAAAGGAGAAAGAACCCCGGAGTGTGGAGAGAATAGAGACACCCTGGAATGGAAGGGTAGCAGGAAACCCTGGAATGGAATGGCAGGGGAGGTGGAAAGAAACCCCAAAGAGACGAGGAGAGATCCAGAATGAGGAAAAGGAGAAAGAACCCCGGAGTGGGGAGGGAATAGAGAATCCCTGGAATGGAAGGGGGGGGGGGAAGAAACCCCAAAGAGAGGAGGAGAGCTCCAGAGTGAGGAAAAGGAGAAAGAACCCCGGAGTGGGGAGAGAATAGAGAAACCCTGGAATGGAAGGGGAGAGGAAAGAAACCCCAAAGAGAGGAGGAGAGCTCCAGAGTGAGGAAAAGGAGAAAGAACCCCGGAGTGGGGAGAGAATAGAGAAACCCTGGAATGGAAGGGGCGGGAGAGGAAAGAAACCCCCAAAGAGACGAGGAGAGCTCCAGAGTGAGGAAAAGGAGAAAGAACCCCAGAGTGGTGAGAGAATAGAGAAAACTGGAATGGAAGAGGCGGGAGAGGAAAGAAACCCCCAAAGAGAGGAGGAGAGCTCCAGAGTGAGGAAAAGGAGAACGCACCCTGGAGTGGGGAGAGAATAGAGACACCCTGTAATGGAAGGGGGGAGGAAAGAAACCCCAAAGAGACGAGGAGAGCTGCAGAGTGAGGAAAAGGAGAAAGAACCCCAGAGTGGGGAGAGAATAGAGAAACCCTGGAATGGAAGGAGGGGGGAGGAAAGAAACCCCAAAGAGACGAGGAGAGCTCCAGAGTGAGGAAAAGGAGAACGCACCCCGGAGTGGGAGAGAATAGAGAAACCCTGGAATGGAAAGGGGGAGGAGAAAAGAAACCCCAAAGAGACGAGGAGAGCTCCAGAGTGAGGAAAAGTAGAAAGAACCCCGGTTTGGGGAGAGAATAGAGAAACCCTGGAATGGAAGGAAGGGGGGGGGGACCCCAAAGAGACGAGGAGAGCTCCAGAGTGAGGAAAAGAGAACACACCCCGGAGTGGGAGAGAATAGAGAAACCCTGGGAATGGAAGGAGGGGGAGGAAAGAAACCCAAAGAGAGGAGGAGAGCTCCAGAGTGAGGAAAAGGAGAAAGAACCCCGGAGTGGGGAATCTGAAGGAACGGGTCCCCAGAGTGGGGAGGAAAAGACTAAGAGAAACCTAGAGATAGGAAACGAGAAAGACAACAGTCTCTCCGAAGGGAGAAAGACTGAGACTTACACGTTTTGGGGAGAGAGGATCCCTCTCTCCCCAAAAATAAATTGGATATATATATATATATATATCTCCAAACTCCACCGACTATATAAGCTGGAACTGAGACCATACAATGGATGGGGACAGAAGCCATCACCCATCCCTTTCCTTGGGCAATTCCCCAAAACATGTCTTGGTTTTTTGTCTTTTCCGTTTTAGAAGATGGAGACAGAAACTAGGTTAGATTAGTATTTCTGGACAGAGGACCTTATTTATGTTAGTACATCTTGACCCCCTGACGAGCCCCCTTTTTCCGTTTAGAATTCCAGGTTTAGAGAAAGATTAGGCTTTTTTTTTTTAAACATTAAAAGAGTTGGAAATTATACCTTGATGTAATTCTCCTGATTCGTATGTACCCCAACTGGTGTATACAAGGCGCACATCAACATTTTAGGATTTGCTTCTGGAACTCTCTCTCTACGCTAACGCCATCCATCTCTCTTGCAGCAGTGGAACTCCACGGCTTCCGGGTGCTGGTTTCACAGTACAACAAACACTTCACATGTTAAATGCACAGTAGAGTCATACCATACACATAATGCACGTTTACCTCCTAAATAGTAGGTGTTACTGTATCCAGCTGAATTGCTCTCATTGTTACCACCTCGGAAGAATTAAAGGCGGATTACCTATGCCTCCAGTTTAGCCACAGGACTCTGTAGGCCTGCAGTTATTTTACCGCACGGCGGAGGTGTTGGACATGCAGATCACGCTGAGTGTCAAACAGAATGGTGTATATTTTTTATTTATAAACACCACCCCCTACCGCCATTGGGAGAATTGGTTAAACACGGGCCTGAAGGTCCCTGCCAAGCTTCTGCGGAAGCTGGATGTCCTAATGCTCATAGCACGTTGAACACTAGGATAAACGGGGCTAATTATCATGGGCAAACCATGGTCCTTTTTGGCAGACACAGGAGGAAACACGGATATCCGTGTTTCATTTCTTCGATCGTAGGACCAGACTTGTGATATCATTCACGAGAACGATCCAGGGCTGACCGCGCCCAGCCTGGGAACCATTGCACCCGCTTGGCGAAAGATCTGAAGTACATTGCACTCAAAACCCATTTGCAGGAGCCGGTGATGAAACATTACCGCTGGTCCATTAATTGTAGCACTTAGACATTGGAATACAATAAAGAGTCATTATATAAGTGGTTGAGATCCATAACACCGGCATGCATTTTAAGAGCAGCCATTCAGTCGCTGGCAGCACGCATTATCCCAAAGTGTGTTTGTCTAATTTGGGTGCAGTTTCAATGCCTGCTTTTGCATAAATGTATGTGCCCTGCTAGGTGCGCTTTTTTGTGTCGCCCCCTCCTCTCCATCCATCGTCTGCCCTTTACCAATTCCCTTAGATGCGTTATAGCCCTTTTCAATCATTGGTATTGTATCAATAACCCAGCAGCCATCAGCAGTCTCCTTCCCTACAGAGAGGAAGCCTGTGCTATTTGTGTATAATTTAAATGTTATTAACCCCATGCGTGCCCAAAAGGTCTTGAATCCGAAGCTCTCGAGACATCTAATCGGCCTAATGGATCCATCGGCAGCCTTCGACACAGTTGATTTCGAGATTCTATCCGCGAGACTATCCACAGTGGCCCAGGTATCTAATGAATCGCTGAAATGGCTAACATCTTTTTTGACCAATCGAACCCAGCAAGTTAAATTAGGGCCATTTATTTCTGATTCTCTATCGGTTGAATGTGGCGTGCCTTAGGGTTCCTCCTTGACCCCATTGTTATTTAACATTTATATTTGCCCCTTGCTGGATCTCTTTTCAGAATTTTTGATCTGCATTACCTTTCCTACGCCAACGATACGCAGAACTATGATCGGCTAAAAGAACCCGTGGAAGCAATGGACAGAGTGTTATCCTGTGCCAGGAAAATAAAGAGTTGTATGCTGGCGAATAAACTCCAACTAAATCCAACTAAAAAGGAGATTATAATATTTGGATCCAAGCCAAAACTGACTAAAATCTCAGAGTGTATGTCCTGTCCTGCACTCTTTGAGGTCCCAACATCATTCTCATCCAAGGTAAAGAACCTTGTATGTATGAACAGAGGATAGCACAGGGGCAACGTGCTGGTCTTTGGAAGCAAGGCCACGCAGAGCAACAGAGGTTTGAATCCCGGATCCGTGCTTAGAAACCAAACCCAGGTGTTGTATTAGGCGCATTTAAAAAAAAAAACAATTCAATAACTATTTGGCAGTAAATTTAAGCTGTAACTTGCAGGTAAATGAAATCCTAAGTATATTACCGTCATAAATTGTTAAAACCTCTGCTACTGCTTATCTGAAAGCTCGATCATTGATAGTTGGTGCATTAGTACATTTTAGATTAGATTCTTGCAAGGCCCTATTAATGGAAATGCCAAAAGGTCCAATTCGACGCCTCCATGTTGCTCAAAATGCCGCCGTCGGCCTGGTTTATTCATTGCCCAGACACTCGTACATTTCTCAGTTTCAGAGAAACCTTCATTGGTTCCAGGTAATCAAATTGGGCCTTTTTCAGCATTGTATTGTATGGGTTTAGCGAGCACACCATGTCTGACCTGCAGCCAAGTGGTTGAAGTCCTGTGTCTAGATCCTATTGGTTTCTTGATACTGTTCATCTCCAGATGTTGAAGACCTAATCAGTGGGTGGGTATCATTCAAGTTTAGCAAATTAGCCAAACAGCTTGATTTATAGACCATGTGGAGCATAAGCAAACTAAGGGGAATTGACTTTGGGACGGGTACTGAGAGTTGATAGTCTTTAACGATGGCATTTGTTTACAAATGTGGTCTCTAACAATGTCAGGTGTGTAATTACACTGCTACTAATAAGTGTGAGACCGCGGTACAGCATCCGTTTCTAACCTACATGTGTAAGTTGCAGAATGGACCTCCACGGATTGGTTCACAGCACCAACCTTCTCTCCGGACTCCAGCCGCTGGTTTAGAACGGACAGAATGATACCCCTGAAGACTGACTTGAAATACCTGCGTAAACATGTCAAAGAGAGAAGCTGTGGCAGGCCTTCTCTTTTGTATTATTTGTGATACTAAGTTGTGGGTGTACTATTAGATGGTGTGTGGGTGCAAGGTCATCTGCCATTTTGGATTGGGCTCTCTTTGGTGCATATGTTGAGAAATGAACGTGGAGGCTCAGCGATTATTGCTGCCATCTTGCTTGCAAACTCAGTCGGCCACCATATTGCCTGTGGGTTGAGGTGGTGCCAGAAAGCGTTCCACACACTGTATCTTCAGAGAGCAATCGCCCACTCTGAAATTGTACGGACAGCTGGGTAAGTCCAGCATGGCAAACGCCCGGTCCTTCTTATTACATCCCAGCTATTCCTAACACGCTCCTTCCTTTTCCCCTCTATCCTCTGGTCACTAGGAGTCGAATCCTTTCATCAACGGCTGGACCCCTTTTGCAATGGCGCAGACGTGCTAAATAAATGGTGGTGTGGAAGGTTGCCCAGAACAGTGCCAGTGGTTCAGATGTATTCAAAACCTTAAGCTAGAGTGTTTAGCTAAGCAGCTTAGCTCCCTTTTCTAGAGCTTTCTATGGCCCTTTTTTCTTTTGAGCTTCTGAGAATCTGTACAGGATCCCTCCGTTTGACTCTGACGGTTACGTTGACTTGCCCAACTTGGATGAGCTCATGACATTGGAAATCGAGGAAAAACAAACGATGACCCCCAAGGCGATATTATGCTACGTTAGTAATGCATTTCAATTAAATTTGATTACTCTGCAGAATCCCCCGGGGTCCTCCATGGGTGATGCTTTTCTTTGAATTGAATGTGATCTTCAAAATTGAATTTGGTTCTGGGTGGAGAAATTAGAAATTCTGAGTCATTTGTCAAACTCTACGAAACGAAGATCCGCGCCCCGGTTTATCCTGAAGGATTTCTGCTGCACTTCGCGTTGCCGCCCTCCGCTCCATTAAATACTGATTGCAAAGGCTTTCGCTGCGGCCACCTCTTTTATATGCTCCAGACATTCACTGATCGCATCGTGCAGGCTTTGAAAAAGAGTCCTAGTGGTTCGGGCGAAGCTGGGTTCTGTGAATGTGGCCTTGCCTCCATTGATAACCATTTCTGGCCAAGCCTAGTAATTAGCTCAGCTAAAATGCATGGCACAACTTTTTTCATAAAGCTTTCTTGACAGATTCAGATAAAGAAACCATTAGTATACTTTCTGACTCGTACTGTGGCGTAAAATCAGTAATCGCTGTTATTGATTAAACAGCGGTTCTCTGGATTGGTGGGTATGTAGCTTCGTTAGGGTTTAAATAATTTGACTTCTAATAAGTGAGGGAACAATTCAAAAAATTAAAAACGGGAAAAATGACATTTTCCTGTATTTTGAAGTTCTTCCTATATTTTCCTCTTTGTTTCCTGTTCTGTTTTTAATGAAACCTTATCCCAAAGGGAAAAGGCAGTTGGTTGGTTATTAATAAGCCCTCCCTGGCGAAGCATACCTCATTATCCATTTGCACTATTGGGCGATTCCGATGGGTAGGCGACTTGCCCGCTTTCTAGGAAGCGGCCTCATTGTGCCAGGGATATTGTGGCTGCTTTGTAGGGCTGTTATCCTTTTCGCAGCGGACGGAGTTGCCATGGTTTTACGCTTTTCTTCTGACCCAGTTTTTTTCAAAAGATGCATCCTTTCTTTTTCGTGTCATTTGGTTGATCCGCCAAGCAAGAGCACGCCATCTCGGGCTCTGGAGGGCTTCAGGAAAGCGGCGAGGAAGGTCTGCCACCGCTTACCAGAGTCTGTCATTCCTATATGGGCTGCCGGGACGTAGACGTCAGTCCCTTGCACCCAAATGATTTGTCGGCGTCATTGAGAGTGCACTGATGTAAGGTTCACTAAACTTACTAGTTAGGGGTTTATGGCAATAAAAAAACGTAGCCGAAAAAAGGACCATTGGTAACAAAATCGATATTAGATGGAAAAACAAAGGGGTTGTGGGGGGAGGAGGGAGAGTCGTAGAAAGCAAACTCGCACAGCAGTTTAGGAAGGTGGCTGGGCAACATCAGGGACCAGATTACAGAAACGTTGCCTTAGTGCTAATAGTTACTATACTAGTGTGGGTGCTTGTGTACGTTTTCTACACTAGTGTGGGTGCTTATTCATATTTACTATACTAGTGTGGGTGCTTGTGTACGTTTTCTACACTAGTGTGGGTGCTTATTCATATTTACTATACTAGTGTGGGTGCTTGTGTACGTTTTTTACACTAGTGTGGGTGCTTATTCATATTTACTATACTAGTGTGGGTGCTTGTACACATTTGCTACACTAGTGTGGGTGCTTGTGTACGTTTTCTACACTAGTGTGGGTGCTTATTCATATTTACTATACTAGTGTGGGTGCTTGTACACATTTGCTACACTAGTGTGGGTGCTTATTCATATTTACTATACTAGTGTGTGTGCTTGTACACATTTGCTACACTAGTGTGGGTGCTTGTACACATTTGCTACACTAGTGTGGGTGCTAGTACACATTTGCTACACTAGTGTGGGTGCTAGTACACATTTGCTACACTAGTGTGGGTGCTTGTACACATTTGCTATACTCGTGTGGGTGCACCCTCACATTTTTGCTTCCTGGCTTATAGTTTTAGCTTAGAAGGATGCACACACGTGGGATTATATACTTTTTTTGTTTTAAGGAAGCACGCAGGAATTACTTTATGAATACTGTTTTGTGCCCTACTGTAAAACACACCAAGCATTTCAGTTCTGCACATGTCTGCGGATTCCTTGTTTGTTAGGGTTCACACATTGTTCACTGATGCACACTGAACACTTTTTTTCTTATATCTAGAATATGATTTGCTATGTGTATCTTTTACTGTCGGTCACCCTTCAACCTCCTTACTCCCAAATCAACCGAAAAAGGACGCCACAACTTATTGGTGGTTGAATGTTGTTGAGCGACGTGGCGTCTGTTGCTCGCATTGACTGGTGGGGTTGTCTTGTAAGGTTCTGATGTGTCCTTGGGTAGAATGCTGGGTGTAGAATTTCGGTGAGCTAGTGCGGGGTAACGGGAGGTATTGCGATGCATCACTTTTTTAAACCTTTCTTAGGCTGATTTGCTTTCGTATAGTGCTTCGTCAAGTTTCACCCTGCTTCAAAGTGCTACGAAACATGTCACTACCCAATTTGCCAAAGGGCGCATTATCGGACACCTGATCTGTCTCTTAGGGGTATTCCAAACTTTATGTGCTGTTTGTACCGCAATTTGAAGCAAGGATTCAAATAGCTAAAATCTGGGCACAGTTTAGCTTCCCCTTTTTAGCCTAGAAGAGCCTGGTTAATTTGATACCAATTGCTATCATGGGTGACTTTTGAGTGAGCATCCATACCAGTTGGCGTAATTCAAACATACCCATGTGACTTTAGCTCCTTCCGTTTGGTAACTGGTGAAAGGTGCATTAGAACGTGTGCACAGGCGCGTGTAAATGCCATATATCCTATAACGCACAAAGAAGACCTATTTAAAGCCTGATTGGTCAATCTATGAATGGAAAAAAGTGCTTGTTTGCAGGGTGCACAATTTGCACTGACCAGTAGCGATTGGCTAGAGATATTTGACTCTTGGCAAGTTAGAAATGGTTTGCGCTGTGCATGTATAGAATTGAGGTGGCGAGTGACTTTTTTGTGGCTGGCTAGTAGCCTGCAACTTGCATCTTATACTTGCACCTTGTTCTGCCGAGCTGTCTCCTGCCCCCTGGGAAAGACCGCCAGCGGCTGGGTGCAAATCAAACCTTTCTCTCCCTGTATAGAATGTCACAGCTGGCCTGAATAACTCACGGCTCTCTCTAGAAAAGTCAACAGGTTTTATTAAGAAACACAGCCAAAACGGTAGGTGAGCTCTTCTTCCGAGCAATGGGTAGGTAGGTTATTCAGGACTGAGCTGGGCAGATTGTTCAAAGGTCTGTACTGGCTGGAGAAGGGGTTTGGGAAGTGGCGCTAGGGCCGTCCCTCCCTCCCTCCCTCCCGTGGCTCGGTAACCCCTACTGCCTGGTCTGTGCTGGTGGTGTTCTCCTCGACACTTTTTCCTCATTATCTCGCGAGGGTTTCTCTTCCTCACTCTACACTACAGATGGTTATTTCCAACAGAGTGGTTGGTGCATGTGTGTGCCGGTCTTCCTGCAAGTCCTCAATATTCTCAAGGATGTTATTTCACCAAAATGCCAGTGTTCGCAGAAGTGACATCACACGACTCTTGGCCTCTGATCACACAGGAAGTGATGTCATTTGACCCACCCCAAATTGAAATCACGGGAAGTGATGGGACACGACCTTTCACCTGGGACAAAACAGGAAGTGACATCATATAGCTTTGTTCCTAAGTACACTACAAAAATATGGTTATATCACTGTAATGTGATATACATTTCATACCATCACCTTTTTTTTCGGTTAAAAAAACTGTAAAAGCAGCAACACATAAATAGAGTATTAGTCAGTGCAAACGGACAAATGATACACAGTACATCCATCGTTTAATTTTTTTAAAGTATTTTGTTTGAACTAAGAAACAATTCCCAAAATCTAATAACTCTTGTATATAGAATTTCATATCGCCCTCCTTCTTATCGACAGCCCGTATTAATACATTCAAATATATGTCCTTGCACAAAATACATGTACAATCCAAATCCCAAATTTAGCGTTTGATTAATAAAATTATAATGGCTAAAACCATAAACAGCAAGTGTCAGATTTAGTTAATAAAAGTTGTCTTACTGGGCAATACTGAAATACAGTCACTGAATCCCAAAACATTATAATAATGGCAGCCGATGTAAAAAGTGGCAAGCGTATTATGTTGACTCCCCGCTAGTACACAACACATTCCTCCTTCTGAGCAACGCCCTATAGTTGTATTTACCAATGAAATATTATAACGAGCGCGCCAGACAAGGAGTGAGAACATCTAAATAGCTCTTGTAGCCAAATGTGCCCTTTACCTGCAAGTAAAGCAGACCACTAGAATGCCTTTCACAGGTTGTCACCAAGAACTGTCTATAATGTACTATACAGGCTGCTTTCATCCCTTCCTTGCTCTCTGGGCTTATACATGCGGGCCGCTCCCAATATTGATCGAGGCCCAGAATTGTGCACAAACGTTTGATGCGCCTCAGCCAAGGAGTCTTGTACGACTGCCTTCTTGAACCCAAAAATTAACCAACAACTCTTTAAACATATGCAGCACGGGTGCTGACCAACCGGACCGTACAAATAAATATTTTAAAGCTATTACATGCTCTGTAGGGCGCACATCACATTCTAGATGCAATGTAGCATCCGGGGTACTAGTTGGTTGTGACATTATTGACATTTTCTTTTCTACAACTCCCAAACTTGTCGAATTTTTGCATCACCAAATCTCGGAGCCATACACTGCTGCTGCAGATATAGCCTTAGACCGTTCCAATCCCAGAACTGGTGTTAAAGCACCTTTACCATGCATGCAATAGAACGTCTTCATGCTCCCACTATATTTAATGAAGATTGTGGTGTTTTTCAAGACTTGGTCTCGCCAAGTGTCCTTCTCTGCAAAGGTCAGGCCCACATAGTTGTATGATGCAATCTGCTCTAGCGTGACCCCTTCTATTTCTACACACACCTTCACTTGTCTGGCCATTCTGCCTCCAAAGACTAATATTTTAGTCTTGCTTTTATTAATTTCCAGGCCAAGATTGCCACAAGTCTCCGCGAATACCGGCGCAGTGTGCCTGATGCCCGTAGGCATAGGCAAGGCAGAGGCAAGAATCGGTGACCATAGGTATCGTTAATATCCGTGTGTATAGGCCCATATTACCAAATGACTGTGAATGCAAGCAGACGTCCAAGGCCAAATGATAATGATGTGTTATTATATAGCACTTACGCTTAAGCACTTTATATAGAACAAATATACATAGAATATCACCCAATCTGTGTTGGTACTCCTTTATCAAACTCAGAAGGATGAAAGGCTGAGATGGCCTTGCTGGGATTCGAAGCTGCAACCTGCAGCTCACTCGCACATCGCAGCAGCGAGCGCTCAACCCACTGGGCTATCTTACCGGTTATAGTAAAATGAGCAATTGCATGTCTGAATGTTCTCAAACTCAGAAAGGAAATTACACAATGTACTGGATACCGTTAAATTGGTAACTAAGATTTAACAGCAGGCCAGTTCATCTGCAGGTCTGGTGCAAAGTTGGCCACATGTCAAGCCTGCGCGGATCTACTTTTCAGGCTTCAGAGGTTGGCAAAATACATACCATTGGGAGGGTTCATAACTGTGTATTAAAGAATTTAGAGTAGAGCAGGGAAAGCAGCGCACTCACACGGCATCCCGTACTCTGGGCACTCGTTACCTGATATATGCAAACAAACGTCGTGAACAGCATGGCAGGGAGATGGGAAAGATGGACACATTGCAACAAAGCATTAATTGTGTCACTGTGAAATCAAGGGCCCTTAATGTGCTATGGTCAAACATTTCTACACTGTACACAAGCTTTTAGGCACAAGGATTTTGTCAAGTGACCGAGGACACTGAGATGGAATGCCTTGTGATGATCGTAGCCGAGAAAACTACAAAAAAACTTGCAAAAAGCAAAATACATAGTCCGAAATGAATGCTTATTCTACTCTTAATGCTTTTTTTAAAGTTTTGTCTGCAATGTGAATTTGAGGTGTTTAAGAACAGACTAAATCAGTGACTCACCCCCCTTAAGTGTGCTTGAAATAAACCTTTTATGAGTCTAGCAATTACTGTATAGAATTCCAGAAAGACACATTATTTGTTATTCCTATTCTTTCTGATTCATGGTCACTGCTCAAAGTGTTACACTTGTGGACCCCCTGTTTTTTTTTTTAGAGGCCCGAACAATAAAGGCAACCGCTCCCGAAACAAAGAGCCACATGGCGCTGCCCACAGTCCAGTCGTTTCCATAAAAATAACAAAATTCAATCATTTAAAAAAAAAATTCTTTTCTTTTTTTATGGGTAACAAGGGAGACCACCGGGGTCGCAGGTGCACCCCCTTGTGACCCTCAAATGACATCCCTGACTATTCTCCTGCTCTGTCCAACTCCACTCTCCCGCTCTCTGCCCTGCGTCCTTCTACTCTCTCTCTCTGAGGTTTCAGCCTCTTCTTCCACTTTCCTCCATTGACGACGCCACTGCCGTTCTTACCACCACTCTTCCCTGTCCACTCTTCTACTCCTCTCACCACTACTATTCTCCTTTCTCCTCACTAAGGCTACTCTTACATACTACCACTTTCCCTCCTCACTGTTACTGGCCTCACTACTCGCACCCTCCCCACTTCTCTACTGCACCCTTCTTCTCGCACCCCACTTCTATACCCCACTTTACAAGCCTCATTCTTTCCTAACACTCCACCTCACCCTAACTACTACTACCACCCCCTACTCAAATAGCCTACACTAACTCACTCTCTCTGTTTTACACCTTCTATGCACCTCTGCCCACTTCCTGCAGTACACTTACATTCCACAACAGGCACTCTGATATAACTTAATGCTTCTAAACTCTGCCTCCAACTCTCCACTCCGCCTTCCTTTCTCTGCCTGGTCCATCAGTCTCCCTCCAGCACCATCTGTGACCTCACCTGGACAACCCACACTCTGCCTTACCTGCTGCCTGTTCTTACACTGTGTGGATGGTGCTTTAGTGCCTTTCTCACCTCTCCATTGGCTGCAGCTCTCGCCTGACCACCTACACCAATCAGTGCCTGTCTTTCCCCCCGGAGGAGTGCTACAACGCTGACAGGGTTTTAGAAACCCATTGAGCCCTCCTCCCCCTTTTCCAACTTGGTTTTGCCATCAGTCTGATGTTTCAAATGGATTGTGTCGGCCCCCATATTCCTCATCTTTGATATTCAAAATCTAGCTTCAGCTGCTTCGGAAAACGTTTTTCAGCAGAGGGTGCTGTGGGTCGAAGGGACTCCGTCTCGATGAAGATGTCATTGAAGGCATATATAGTACGCGCAGCGCCCGTTGGCTTCATTTCCATTTTTCAGAGTAAGCTTACGCTTCGAGAACTACGGCGCGCTTCAGTATTTCCTTCACAAAAGATACGAAAATGTCTGTCTTCGACACCGTGTACCACGAAGACCAGATTTAAAAAGTTTCAAGACTGCGGTTCCAAGATGTCGATAACCAATCCACATTGAGAATGCTTGTGGTGTCTCGGTATGGAGAACAAGACCTCGGCCTGCTCAATATGTTAATCGATTACTGGAAAAAGTTCTGAAGGAGTGTAAGGGGAAATTGGCAGTAAGTCGAAACCCTAAGAAATCCCCATTGACTACCCCATTGAAGAAACCTTTTTCTGACAATGCGAGAGGTGATTCTCCGCGAAGAACGAAGGCTAAAAGGTCCAGGTCAAGGAGTTTCTCCCCATTCCTCGTCAAGGAAGTTGAAGAAGAGGCACCATAAGTCACCCACTTCGATGTCCTCGCCTGACTCCTTTTGAGAGAGCTATATCCTGTCCCACTAAGGCCTCCACTCCTGACGAATGGGAAGTATTCAGGTTAGAAATGTTAATTTTGAAAAAGAAAAACCTTTGACAAGCCATGTTCCTACCACGCCTTCTAAAACCCGTAAGGAAAGGGCTCGAGCCAGATCCCAAGCGCCCTCGAGCCCGGGACAAAGGCCAGATCTGCATTGAGAGCCGTCGAGGCCTTGACACAATTAGAAATCATCGAAGGATCCTTCGAGCTGCAAGTCGAAGAATAAGTCTAGGTCATTAACTCCGGCTGTGCCCTTGACGCCTGCTGCGCCCTCAACGCCAGCTACGGCATCGATGCCAGTCGGCCCATCAACACCAATGGCGCCATCGATGCCTTCGGTGTCATCTAAGTCAAAAATGTCTTCATTGAAGATATCGACAACTCCTTGAGTGTCAAGTTCAAAATGTATGAAACCTTCGATGCCCTTTCCCAAAAAAAATTCACTCCTTTACCTAGAAAGGATTAAGTCATTAACCTCTATTTGTGAGGACAATGAGCCATCTGATAATGATGTGCCATTTGGGTTACAGTATGGCACAGCAAATGTCCCTGATGGCTTTATATCAGAGGAATCCAGGCTAAAAGACCCCTATGACAATGTGCAAACAGCCAGTGGAGTGGACACTTCAGCAGAATTAGAATTTGGTAAGCTTGACTCTGATGAGCATGCAGATGCTTCATACAGGCAGTGATGTCTAAGCTTGTAGATTACATAGGATGGCGTAGACCTGCCCTCCCCTTCGAGCACGGTGATCTAATAGACATCCTTGAAAAGGTCTGCAAAAGGATCCCATTTTACCTTTCCACATTGCTCTTCAAAAAAGGGTGACTGCCAATTGGGAGATGCCGGAGTCAAGTCCGGTACTAAACAAGATCTTGACAAGAAAATACAGCCCATCTAGTAGGGACCCCAACTACTTATCAAAACACCCCACCCCAGAAAGTCTGGTGGTGCAGGCAGCAACCGCTACCTCAAAACAAGCAGCTTATCTAATCACCCCACTGGACAGGGATGACAAAAGGGTAGCTGCATGGGCAAGAAAAGTATTTTCTGCGTGGAGCATGGCTCTTAAGTTCGCCAACTCCACATGTGCCTTAGCAAAGTTTTCCTACACACTATGGGGCTGCATTTCTATGGCGTCAGAGCATATTCCCGAGGGGAAGGAAAGAGACGGTTTCTTGGCCATTATTAGAGGCGGCAAGGAAGCCATTTCAGTCGGGTCTGGATTCTGCTGACCGCATCAGCAGAGCCATGGCGGCAAACGCCGTAATTCGCAGATTTGCGTGGTTAAGGAAATCTGGATTTGCCCTGGATCTGCAGTCTAGACTCCATAACATGCCTTTTGCAGGTCTCATCTTTTTGGCAGCAAGGCTGACGAAAGTCTTGAGAAGCTGCAGACCTCGAAGGCGGAGTCAAATCTTTGGGTGCTGCTATTAGGCAGCCTCAGCCTTTTCGCCCTAGTGGCCCTTCTTGGAGGGGTAGATCCTTTCGCTACTACTCCTCAGTTGGAAGAGCAGGAGGAATGGCTGGTCAAAGAGGCCAAAGAAGATTCCCTTTTGGTGGACGAAGGAAAGGTGCAAAGCCCGCTCAAGGAGGGCTATCTTTACCAACAGCCACTGCTTCAGCGGCCACAAAACCTCTGAGGTATTGAGCCACGAAACCCCAGTGGGAGGCAGACTGTCTCACATCTGGAAGAATGGCGAGACATTACTTTGGATGCTTGGGCATTAGAAACATAGCTCAAGGTTACTGCCTTCCCTTCATTCAGAGACCTCAAAACCATCCACCTGGGAGCCATTCTTTGAAGGTTCCAGATTCGCTCCTTGTGCAGGAAATTTTGACCCTGCTAGAGAAAGGTGCTATAGAGCCGGTACCTGTAGCGGACAGGAACAAAGGATCGTACTAAATATGGAATTAGGACAGCCTAATCCCCTAGAAGAACAGAGGACTGGTCCCATCTTGGACTGGAGATACTTGAACAAGTGCCTCAGGAAGGACATGTTCAAGGTGGTGGCATTTTCTCAGATCAATCGGGCCCTCCTACTCCAGGATTGGATTGTATCATTGGGCCTTAAGGATGCTTATTTTTAAGTGCCAATCCATCTGAAGCACAGGAAGTACCTGAGGTTCGCTGTTGGCAGTTTGCATGATCAGTTTCGAGTTCTGCCATTCGGGCTGACCTCCGCCCCAAGGGTTTTCACCAAACCGATGGCGGTGGTGGCAGCAAGTCTCAGGAGAGAGGGGATTCAGGTCTACCCCTACCTAGATGATTGGCTGATCAGGGTGCATACTCCCGAACCAGTCCTAGAAGATCTCAACATCACCTGCCGCACTCTTCACAGACTGGGCTTCTCCTTCAATTTCAAGAATTCCCATATGACACCATCTCAAGTTCATCATGGCCGTACTCGATACATCCTTGGGGAAAGAGCTCGCCACCCGAGGCGAGGGCTCAAGACATTCTGTAGATGGTCTCCAAGTTAGAGTGCCCTGCGTCTCCCGACCTTCAGCTTTTTGAGGTTGATCGGCCTCATGCCATCCTGCATTTTTCTGGTGCCAAAGGCTCGTCTGAGAATGAGATCCCTTCAATGGGCTCTCAGAAAACAGTGGTCTCAGTTCTCGGGCAACATGTCTGACCTACTTCAGGTTCCAAGCAAGGTCGCACGGGATCTTCTGTGGTGGGCATGCGAGAACCTTTTTGGCAACCATGGCAGGAGATAACCGTAGTGAAGGACGCCTCACTCACGGGGTGGGGAGGCCACGCCAACCATCTTGACAATCAACGGTCGTTGGTCTCCATTGGAGTCCAAACTACACATGACTCTTTTGAAGCTCTGGGCAATCGTATTTGCGCTGAAGGCCTTTCTGCCCTCTGTACGGGGAAAGAATGTCCTGATAATGATGGACAGCACAGTGGCCATGTACTACCTCAACAAGAGAGGAGGTGTAGGTTCACTACCACTGGGCAGAGAGACAATGCAGCTCTGGTACTGGGCAATTCATGAAGGAATCTCCCTATCAGAAGTTCACCTAGCCGGGGAGGAGAACACTGTGGCAGACGCTCTGAGCAGGGGGAGCACAGTCTCCCACAAGTGGGAACTAGTTCGGGAAGTCCTTCAAGAGATCTTCAACCTTTGGGGAACCCCTCAAGTGGACCTTTTTAAGACCAATGTCAACTGGAAATGCGAACTGTACAGCTCCAGGAAATTTCCCCCAAGAGCAGATCTAGGAGACGCATTTGTGGTGGACTGGGAGTTTCCACTCCTGTACGCGTTTCCTCCAGTCCCGTCATTCCTCACGTGATCAGGAGGTTGAGAAAGTTTGGGAAATCCAGGCTCCGGATTGGGCCAGGAGCATGTGGTACCTGGACCTTCTGGACACGTCCATCTGCCCTTAAATACGTCTCCCACATAAGGAGGACCTTCTCTCGCGAGAGGAAGTTTGGGTTCTCCATCCAGATTTCAAGACGGTAAGCCTTCACGCATGGTTTCTGAGAGGCTGAGACAGAAAGTTTGGGACCTCCCGGATGATGTAATGGAGATTTTGCTTTCGGCCACAAGGCCAGCAACAAAGTCTTTATACCGCTGCTGCTGGAAAAAAATCTGCATCTATTGCAGGTACAAGAATGTAGACCCTTTACTATGCAAAACATCAGAGGTGTTCTTTTTTCTACTGTACATGGCCAATCTGGGGCTCTAGGTTGGAACAATTAAAGGCTATTTGGCAGCGCTATCCATCTTTAAGCGCTCGTCTGAAGAAACTTCATATTTTAAGATACCATTGGTGATACAATTTCTGGAGGGACTCACACATTAGTTCCCTCTCATCCTTTTCAGGTTCCAGTTTGGGATCTTAATCTGGTGTTAAAATGTCTTTTTGTGCGCCATTTTGAACCTCTACATTCATGCCCATTAAGGTTACTAACGTTCAAGACCATTTTGTTGGTAGCACGAACTTCAGCCCGCAGAGTGAGAGAGTTGCAGGCACTATCATCTAAACCACCCTTTATATTTTCTACAAGGACAAGGTTGTCCTGAAGGTTAAGCCTTCATTTTTGCCTAAGATCATTTCAGATTTTCATGTAGGACAAAAGATTGTTACCCTTTCAACCCTCCACCTCATCCTGGCAAGGAGGAAGAGAGGTTTCACAGATTAGGTCCACATAGAGCTCTAAGCTTCTACATTTCTAGATTGTCCAAACTTCGTTTGGATGATCAACTTTATAGTCACAAGCTGGGTCAGGCTGTTACAAAACAGACCTTATCAAGATGGATTATTCTAGCAATTTCAGAATGCTAAAGGCTGGCGGGGAAAAATCCTCCAGAAGGCTTGAGAGCCCATTCCACCAGGGGCATGGCTACCTCTTCGGCTGTGCAAAGAGACATTCCTATTAAAAACCTTTGGGAGGCAGCTACGTGGTCTATATTACACACGTCCACTGCCTTGATTCTTCCCTGAGTCAGGATGTAAACTTTGGAAAAGCTGCCCTCCATTCTGTTCATGGAAACCATTGATAAATTCTTACCCCCTCCAGCAAAACAAATACTGCTTTGGGAGTGTATCAAAGATGAGGAATACGTGGGAAGACACAATCCATTTGAAGAACAAGTTACTTACCCCTGGTAACGTTCTTTCAACTGGATGTTCCTACCACGTATTCCTCATCGCCCTCCCAGCTTACCCCGCAGTAGAATTTCCCATGCTATTACATCTTTCGCTGCTTCAGAGCCTAGTACGGTCAAACCCGTGTTGATGCGGGTAGTTCAACTAAAAGAAAACAGAACTGAAGTCAACAAACGCTCCTTAGATTACATCATCCTTGAGACGGAGGCCCTCATGGGACATCGAGTCGACTGCATTGACCCACAGTGCCCTCTGCTAAAAAAAAACAATTCTGAAGCTGGATATTGAACATCAAAGATGAGGAATATATGGGAGGAACATCCAGTCGAAAGAACGTTACCAGGGTTAAGTAACTTGTTCTTCTCCGACATGCTGTGGGCTGAAATTCTTTTTTCTCTCACGATGGAGCGTGCTCTGATTTTTCTGGCGTGCTGGTTGCTGTTGGGATGTGGTGAAGGATTTGTCTGGGTGGTTTTTTCCTCTTTCTCCAGCCTTTGGATCTGCACTGCGTTTTATACTGCTGCTCACTGTTGCGTTTTGGAGTTGTGGTACAAAAGAGAAAAGAGAATGAATGCCAGCAACTGTTTGCAGGATATTGGGGGGGCAAGGAGTGGTATCAGGGTGTACATTTTTGGAGGGGAGTCTCTTTCGGGAGCTGGTTACCCCTGCCCCTGGTCACAAACACACAATTCACATATCTGGGGCAGGGCTCGCTCTGACCTTTTGGTTTTGTAAGCCTCCTGCCCCAGGGTGAGGAGGGTTTCCCCCCTCCCCCCATCCCCGTCTCTTGACCGATTCATGACCCTGTCACAATAATCTTGGGTGTGTTTGAGAACGATAGCTAATTTCTAAATATTTACATTCACAGATTTTGAAATTTGAGACCCGGGCAGATAAAGGGTTTTTCCCCGAATCCAACGGTTTTGTTCAAGTGGTAAATCCGGGATTGGAACCCGGGCCTGCATATTGCAGGGGCATCTGGGAAATGCTAGAGCAAGCCATCAGTTGAGAGTGGCTGTTCTCTGTGTGCCAAACCAAGACCCAGGGTAAACTAGTACGTGGCACAAAATCAGCCAGATTCACTTGGATTATGGCACTTTTTTAGTTGTAATAATTGTCTATTGGATTTCTCTCAATGCTGTTGGTGTTCTTGAGTCTTCTGCCTTCAGCTCCTGTAATAATGGACTGTAGGTAGACGATGGGTGCGGGTCCAGGATCTTTTGTCCTACAGTTCATGTTTTTATACTTGTGAAAACTGAATGCAAGATGGCCGCTTCCACCAGAAATGAACCTTCGAGCGATAGGGCTAATTCCTGTGTTGCCAAGGTATGTTCAACAAGCAGCCTGTAATCGGCAAACCCTTGCTGATTTATTCCAGGAATGTGATTATGCATTGGTTCAGAGCGAATAAACCCATTTTGAACATCGTGTCCATTTATCCTATGACCAAATGTCCAGAAACGCTGCATGCATCGACTGCACATGTGTTTGCCTCTAGGCAAAGACCAATCGAAATGCTAGTGTCAGCAAGCCCACATCGTTGTGTGGCGGGCTGCCGTTGCGGCCAGTGCGTACAGGACGTTACGCTGGGGCGTGGGAGGGGTGGGATCTGGGGAGCGGCCGTTGCCGCGTTTGTAGAAATAAAGTAGGTTGCATACTACCCTGGCTCCGTGTCCATTTGTTACGTTTGGTCACCCCGGCCCAAAGGGGGGCCCCCCTAACAATGGCGGCGAAGGGAGAACCCTCTGCCTGCATCAATGCGAGGCCTGCCATCGGGCAGTGAAGCGCGTCGGCGCGCCGCCATCGTAGAAGTGCATTCGCTGCGCACCGTGCTCCAGAGAAGAGCACCGGCCTGCATCCCTCTCTGCGATTGTACGTCTCAATCTAGTTATCTACGGTGGGCCAAGTATTGATCGGGCACGTGGCACATTGTGGCTACAGCTTGACCCTGGAAACTGAGTTGTAGACCTGCCAGTAAATCGTGTTGAATGCCAGGTGCCCGCCTCTTCTCGTAAAGAAAGGTACTATCATTAGTATGGCTTTTGCCCTGGGCCGTGTGCCCCTTGTCCGTTCTATTTGTAGGAGAATCATACGAAGAAAGCCTGCTGAGCACTGATTGGTAGGTAATTGTTCCGAAAGGCAACTGTGAGAGCAGTTCTGTGAAATAAACACTTGTCCGCCGACCTATTTGCAGCAAATTCCCCTGTGCTGCAGGCTTGGTCCTCGCCACTCTGCAGTGAGGGATCACTAACTGTCTCGACTGGCCCCACCCCAACACAACCCCGTCCAGCTGGAAAGAACAGACCACGATAGGCAACCTGCATATACAAAGGCCTTAACTAAGCAGGAGATGGGCTACAATCCTGGATTCTTTACACTCTCATAGGTATTAAGGACACAAACACAAGTGAATGTACAGCCCAGCAGTCCACCACAACAACAGTACCTTGGTATTAGCCCTCTACCGCTTTTCAAAACCCTCTACTCGCCCCTTTAAATGAGAGCAATTAGCTAACGCATAAGTCACTACCTATTGTTAGGGCTGAGTCTAAAGCAGAGTTTTTAAAGTGGGAGGGAACTAAAGGGAACATTGCTTCTCAGGGAAAGCCATGACCGTTCCCTTACTTTATGTAATGCGAATACTATTCCAGGTCGGCAATGTTTTTGTTTTGTAATTTTTTTTTTTTTATGTAAACTTCTCCCCTACTAGGGATTAGAACCCCTGCCGATAACCAGTCAGTACAACATGTCACTGCTATCTTACATGCCTGGATTGGTGTTCGTGAGGAATTACACCATCTGCACGGTGGTTGTGCGCGCGCCCAGGTTTAAAAAAATGTTTAAATGAAATAAAATGATGGCAGATCAACCCCTGGAAAATGTGTGGGGCTAATCCGCACACGTTTTCCTATGCTCACCGAATTACATGCACATAGACCTGTGGGTGGACATAGCCTACAGCGCAGTTCCCAGTCATATTTAGTTGGGATATGGCAGGAGGAGTACACACTGCGTCTCCAGAAAGGGGAGGCACCACCTTGCCCCTGCAAGCCTGATTAACAAAGGCTCCATGGATCCGCCGTGTCCTTTTGTTGGGGCCTGCAGCAAGTAGCATCGGTTATCATACTAATAGAGTGTACTTCAAACAGGCCCACATGGGGCCTGGCTGCAGAGGCTAACAAGAGACAGAAAAACCCAACAACCTTTTCCAATGCAACTGTGTCAACCTGATGCCAGCTCCTACCCTGTGTATCAATTGACAGTGAGCTGTCATGTCTGGTACTGCATGTTTACAGCAGTCCTCCCTGTAGGGGGACCCCATTCATAAGGTACGAGGATGTGGTTTGCAGGAGCCAGAGAGTCTGGTCTCACCGCAGCCTCAAGGGAGGAACCACATGGAGCTCCATTAACTAACAGACAGGAAGATGGGCGGGACTTTGATGTTTTGAACCCTTTACCTGCCTGGTTGCAAAGCACTCTGGTTATGACCTCACGGATACAGGGGATTGTTGGTGGGGACCCCAGTATTGGCTCATTAGGGTAGGCTTAGCTTACACCAATCACTGTGGCCCATGTTGTTTTAAAACTGGGCTGAGCCCTCTTTAGGCAGATCTGAAGGCTTCACCAGAAACAGAAAGAACTCCTCCTCATTGGACCCTGCCTTACATCTCCCGCCAGTGAAGGAAGGTCAGGACCTTCAAGAGGGTATCAAGATACCTCCCCCTAAAAATCTCCCAGGGAACAGAGGGAGATGCAGATTCCAGAGGACAGGCCCTTCAGCAGCTCCATAACTGGTGCCCAGCCAGCACACAGCGTGCCCTGCTAGGCTCTGTAGCAAGCTTCCTCGGTGGGAAGTGCCAGGGAGTCTCTGAACCCTAAGCCAATTACAAGGCAGCTGCCTGCAACACACTCTTCAGCTTTGGGTCATCCTCCTTAAAGGACGACGCAGGCCCAGTGAAGAAGCTAGGAGAAGTGCATCGGTGAGCATCTACCAACGTTTTCCTTAAAGGACATTTTTGAGCCAGTCGAGTCCCTCAAGCTGCATTTGACTGCAATGCTGACTGCTGTATGCCGCAGTTGCTTAAAGCCATCCAAGACGTCTCAACCAGTGCTGCAGAAATGCCGGCCAGCCTGCAACTGTCCGTCCAGCCTCACTCACCAAACTGCCACCTGATACCCACAGCTGTCTCCCTTCTTGAACTCTGTCACAGAAACTGCAAAGCACCCTGAAACTGACTCGAGTCTGTCAGGCACCAAGAACACCTACAAGCACAAGGTACATTGTGGTTCTGTCCACCTGGGCTTTCTCTGAAGGCCCTAGGGACATTTTAAGACGCATTGCTCCCTTTGTGCTGGAGCCAAGTATCCTTGACCTGTTGCTAATATTTACTATACCGACTACCCTCCTGTCAGTATCCAGAGTGATCCCTTTTCCTTCTTTGAAACGGTCTGTCCGCTGCATTTCTTTTACAGGTTGGGTGGTGTTTCGTAGTGTTGCTAGAACGGTCTGTTCTGATAATAATCAAGTAGATATTTGTATACAACCTTAACTGGACGGTCCCTTTTATCATTGGGTAATAATTGTATTTTTGCTGTTCCGTCCACGTTACCAACATTGGATAAGGAGGTTTATAATTTGCTTGGATTTCCAATCTGTACGGATACCTTCTGTCGTACTAGAGGTGTGGGGCTCATGATGGTTTAGAAACTGATATTCATTCCTGGACAAGTGGTGCCCCGGAAGTTGATTCGTCAGTGTTATTTCAATAGACTGCTTGGGACATAAAATGCATTCCCAAGCAGCCAAAAAGCCTAGCTCGGCAGTGATATACATATGAATTGCTGTAGGTGCAGCAGTGTTTTTTGGGGGGGGGTTGCGGGGTGGTGGTGGTGGGGGGGGGTGTGTTCCATGCTTTGGGGGACAATGACAAAGTAACGGTGGTTTTAAATACATTTTTCTGCAGTGTGTTTTCATCAGTCTTGCTAGAACTGTTGTAAAACGCAGTGTTGCAGGGTAGAGTGGAGGAAAGGAAAGGAAGCACCTGGTATGGGGTTTGATGTGCAGGTGAGTATGGGGGTTGGCAGAGTGGACAGAAAAGGGGCTCGTCAACAGGACCCTAGTTCCACTATGACCACTGGTCTAAGGCCATATACGGCCAGGGCAGTCCCATTGCTACCCTCATGGACTACAAGGCCCCATCTACTCCTATGCTCTTTCCTTTCTTAATGAATATTTCAGATATCATTATGTTTGAGTGATGGCAACCCTTCCAGTTTGCCACTCATTTCTGTCTCGGACCCATGGGGCCTCATTGATCATTATACACATTGTCAGAAGGCTGGTTCTGCTCCACCTTCGATGACTCCGGAAGCAAGTCTGGTGAGCACGCCTGCCCACAGCAACCCTTTCCTGCTGGGGCCTGCTCCCTTTGCGTGACCCCTGCGCGCATGCGTACATGGTGGCTTGCGCTCCTTCTCTACGAGTGCCGCTGTGGGGCTTACCATTCCCAGCTGCAGGCGCCGACCAGCAGGGATGAGTCTTCCACGGCCGTTGGCGCTGCGTCATACACCCTGACGCTGCTGTCCCCACAGCTCTTCCTCACACATTCTGTCGCGGCTGCCTGGGGCAGGCCGCACTTAGCATATGCAGCCTCCTGAGAGTGCTTCACCCGCCCTTCTGGCCAGTCTGTTGGTACTTCTCGGGGCAGGGTTGGACTGGGCCAGAAAATTGTCTCGGGAACCAATCAAAAAGTGTCCCACAGTTGCAAATGGCCATTCATTCCTTTTGTGACACTGTTTGAATTGTAGTCAAGGGGGGAGTTTTTTTTAATTGCCTTGTTATATCCCTGCTCCCAACCGAGGCATCGGCGGGGGACAGGGTTGAAAGGCCTGGGGCTGCCAGGCCACGTTGCGCAGCTCCAACGGGAGCAAAGAAACACAGATGCTGCTCCGCTGCTGTTCTGGCCCGGAACTGCTCTAACTGAGCAGGGGGCGGGGCTTTTATTATTAACGCCTTACGTCACCGCGTAGCCTGACGTAAGGCGGGTGTAACATTCCTCCTTTATAATAACCAAAACATTAACAAAAACAGATGCTACGTTTGGTAGTGTTTCATGCAGTGAGTTCGGTAGTCACTCGGGCTGTTCTTCTACCACTCATAGTCTCTGAGCCTGGCTGGGGGCCGGTGCCCAGTTCTTAGCTCATAACATCCACCCCTAGGTGCTGTTCCCCCGACTCCCCTCGGGTTGCTCACCTTCATAGTTCGGCTCACCCAGCTATGCTTGACTCAGCAAATCTTCCACTCTGTCGTCGAGGGACATTTCACCTTCCTGATGATTACTCTCCTCTCCCCTTAGTTGGTCATCTTCTTCTTCGTGTTGCGGTGTACCATCCGTCCATAAATCTTTTGGGACAGCCTTGAACCAAGATGCATTTCTTGTGGCTTGTTTCTGTCCCCTCCTGGCTGTTACCATGGTCCAATTCCTTTGGGTTATGGTCCATGGAACAGAGTCATACTGTGCGTCTAGTTTGGACTTGGATGGGTTTCTCACCATCGCCATCTGGTCACCTACTCAGTGGTGGGACCTCTTGACGTTCCTCTTGTTGCTCATATGATCGTTAGCCACGGTCCTTCTCAGTTCGCTGCGTACCCTATCGTATGTGTCCGGGTGTCTGCTCGGGTGATGTGGGATAGATGAGTTAATGATGGTTTCCGAACATTATGTCCGCCGGCGGTATCCCCGTGGTGCTGTGTGGTGTTACCCTGTAATTCCTCAGGAATGTGTAAAGGTCCACTCTCCAGGGGCTTGAGTTCTCGCGCGACAGGCGCAGGAATTTGTTTATTGTTTGCATGAAGCGTTCCACGTCGCCATTGGCCTGCGGCCATCGTGGCATGATGTGGTGGTACTGAATGTGGAGTTCGGTTAGGTACTTTCTGAACTCCTCTTCTTGTAATGGCGGACCGTTGTCACTCCGAATCCGCCTTGGGAGGCAAACATTTTTTCCATTCATTGCTGGCATGACCACCTCCGCCGCCGTGGAAGTCACAATCTAGACTTCTGGGTACCTGGAGTGGTCGTCGATCGCCACCAATAGGTATATGCCTTCTTGTATCTTACAGAAGTCTATGCTGTTGGTGTCCCATCTTGAGGACCCTCGATCCGCTGACAGTATGGGCTCGGGAGTGGGCGGCGCCCCCGTTATTTGGCATGGGAGGCATGTGTTGATCAGTTGCTCCACTTTCCCATCGATATGTGGGAACCAGACGTGGCGTCTGATCTGGGCCTTGCTTCTTACCATTCCTTGGTGACCCTCGTGTGCCATTGCTACGATGCTATCCTGCATGCTTGTTGGGATAATGATATGGGTCCCTCTTAGAATGAGTCCTTCTTCTGTGATTGATAGTCTTGGCTCACTGCGAAGATTCCAGGTAGGAATTCTTTGGCCTCAGCCGTTCGATTGTGGATGTTACATAGGAAGGACTTCATTCCCCCGAGATGATCGTGTCTTTGACTAGGTCACGGCACGGGTCGGCTTGCGTGGCCTCTACAATGTCTTCAAGGCAGATGGCTCTTGGCTTCATTGTATGGATCACCTGGCAAATGTGTCCCTCCGTTTCTTCTGCTGCGTGTATCTTCCCAGGCCAATGTGAGTTGAAAAGGTTGTGATGTACCTGGAATCACGGTGACGTTTGAGTTGGTGATACCCGGTATTGAGGTCGACTTTCGAGAATACCTTGGAGCCTGTGAGGTCTGCTACTATCTTATCAAGGGTCGGGGGTGATGTGACGCTCTCGTTTTATTGCTGCGTTGGGGAGGCGCATATCAATACATATTCTCACCTTCCCGGGTGGTTTGGGTTTCTTGGTGACGACCATGGGCGTCACCCATGGTGTGGGTCCTGTCACTTCCTCAATGATGCCCGCTTTCTCGAGTGCGCGGACCTCTTTCTCCACCTGCCCTCGTATGTGAAATGGCGTTCTTCGGTGTTGTACTGCTCGTGGTTGGACGGACTCATCGATGTGCAGCTTGATGGACTTGCCTTTTAGGGATCCAATCCCCTTCAGGAGGTTCGGATATCTCCCTAGAATCCTGTCAGCGTTTTTGTGGCTCGGTCACCTCGCATATGAAGCTTATGATACCGAGGTCCTCTGCTGCATCTCCGCTTAGTAGACACTCGATTCCGGCGTTTACAACATAGATTTTGGACTGCAGCGACTTGTCACTCTTGCCGAGTGTGGTCCGGAAGCGGCCTACTATGGGCAGTGGAGTTTTGCACCCATGCGCAAATAGCAGTGTGTCTGTTGTTTTCAGGACTGGCGGGGGCCGTAGTTTACGGAATGCACTCAGCGGCATGACATCTACGGACACCCCAGTGTCTATGGTCATTTGCGTGTCTTGTCCTTGTATGGCTATTTGGCATTTCCGCCTTCTCAATTTCCGTTTAGGTGTGGTGTCTCCTTAGTTCAGTGCTGAGACCAGGTACACTTTCTTTCCTTTTCTCCATTGCTCGTTTGCGGCCCCTTGCTGGGATTGTGTAACATCGTCCCCTTCCTCCTCGGTCGATGAGTTTGCAGTCTCGACTCAGCGAGCACTGACCTGTTTCTTCTTCTTTCCCGAGGTTGATGTCCTCTCTTGGGGAGTCTGGGGTTGTTGTGGCAGTCCCGATGATGTGCAGACCTTGGCGTAGTGGTCTTTTCTGCCGCATGCTGCGCACGTGGTGCCGTGGGCCGAGCAATTTCGTCTGCGATGGCGAGGTCCTCCGCACCACCCACATTCCGTGGGTCCCGGGGTCCTTGGTTGCCATCTGGAGTGTGTGTTGTTACCACCAGCCTCTTCCCTCGTGTATGGACGGTTCATGATTTGGGCCACGTCACAGTCATGAGTGCCGGTTGGAGTTTCTGCAGGGTTGTGCCCATGTGCGCTGCTCTGGCATGTGCCAACTCTCTCTGGCGGCCAAGTTCCAGGATTCTGGTCAGAGATCTGCCTTTTTCACTGAGCAACATCCTCCTCAGTTTTTCTGAGTGCATCCCATTAATGATCTGTCGTGGGATTTCCTTTTCCACGTTGTTGAATTCGCATGAAATTGCGAGTTTCCGTAGCCTGGTGTGATAGGCATCCAGTGTCTCGTTCTCTAGCTGAATGGTGGTACAGAATATGAATGTCTCATAGTTGGGATTGAGCTGCGGCATGAAATGGGCCGTGAGCGCGTCCTTGGTTTGTTGGTAGATGGCGAGGCCATCTGCTATTGCTAGCGAGTTGTATACGCGTAGGACCTCATCCCCAACATTCAGTAGGAGGTGCAACCTCAATTTTCTTGATGTGGTAATGTCTTTGCAATCCATGGCCATCTCAAATTTTTGCAACCACAGCTGCCACCGGGGCCCAACCGGTGACGGGTCGGTGTATGGATCGAAAGGGCCAAGTGCGCTTGAAGTTCCCCCTTGTGGGCGTTCTTGTGATGTGGATGGAGACAAATTTGCGGCCATTCTGGAGGGCGTGCTAGGCCTGAGGGTCGAGCCTCCTTTCGCCATGGTGCATAGCTCTGGTGCTTGCCTGTGTGCACTTGTTGAAATGCCCCCTCACCTTGGTATTCGTAGCCAAGCTTGGTTCCCACGTCGTGCGGTGGAGGTTTGGGTTTGACGCTCTTGTCCGTCTTCCTTTTCCACACAGATGGGCCTCAGAAAGCGCCAGCAAGTTGTTCCTGGGCCTTCATGTCTGGATGTGTGGCCACTGTGTCCAAGGTACTGGAAAATATGCCTGTCAATTCCAGTTCATTTGCATTGTTGAAAAGGGGAGACAGGGTGGCGAATGAGAAGAAAAAAATGTTTTTTAAAAACATATATTTTTTTCCTGGTGGGGGATAGGCCCCCCCACCGTGCTTCCAAAAATTGTGCCCTTGCCCTTGCCAAGGGCTTAATTAGCTGGGCGTCGCGTGCATCGTACGTTTCACTTTCCTCGTCGCCAATGTTATATTCCTGCTCCCAACCGAGGCGTCGGCGGGAGACAGGGTTGAATGGCTTGGGGCTGCCAGGCCGCGTTGCGCAGCGCCAACGGGAGCAAAGAAAAACGGATGCTGCTGCGTTGCTGTTCTGCCCCGGAACTGCTCTAACTGAGCGGGGGCAGGGCTTTTATTATTAACCCCTTGCGTCACCGCCTAGCGGAACGTAAGGCAGATGTAACAAACCTGTGATGCAAATTGTGCATTTTAAAGAATATTCAGCAGCACTGGTCAAAACATCTAGCCGCATGGTTAAATAACTTATCAAACTGTCCCACTTTGACCAAAAAAATGGCCCCACGTCAACATTTTGTGTTTTTGGTTCTGCCATTGGCCTATTGCACTATAGGCCAGTCAGAAACTGTCTCGGGGCCCCGTCCAGGCAAGCAGGTCAGGAATCGCCTCCGGTATATCTTGCACTGCATTTATGCGTACGTGCTATATAAATAAATCATTCATATTCCCATGTGATCTCTTTGAGCTAGCTTTATCAAACCTTACCGTCAAACTGTATGCTCAAAGTGCCTGCCAGTGTTCTTTCAAAGCAATCTTCTGAGAGTTTGACTTAATTGGAGCTGTAAAGGTGCTGATCTCTTAAACCAGGTTGCCTTGACCCACTCCATTTATATGCACGGGTGTTAAAAAACAAGCATTGGCAAAGCCAAAAGTTTTGGCTTCTGTATAAGTATTCAGAATTTGCCTGGCACTGCTATTACATTAGCAGGTACTCGCCCTTTTTCAACTGCTTCCATCAATGGCCAGTTACTGCCACTACTGCAGTGTCTGACAAATGCCTTTCCCATGCCACCACAAAAGCCCAAACTGTTGGCATTGCCAATGATAGTTTTATTTTGAACTGTTAGCCTGTGTTTAGGGAGTCATGCAGCTGGTACACTCATCAAGGATATCTTTTTCCTCTCGTCCCTGATTTCTTCTTCCCATTCCTCTTTCCTGCGACATCTCTAAAATCGTTGATGTAGTTGCTTGCGCCATGGGCAGAATACCTCATCCAGGCAAGCCTCAGAGCCAGGAGACCACTATAGCGGTAACTGGTGCTGTCTGAATGGCGATTCCATTCCATTATAGATCTATGATCTCCTAAGGAAGGGATCAATTTGGTATTCCAAGGTAGCAACAAAAGTGTTGGCTTAAAGAAAGCTATTATCCTGGCCAGGCTGCTTCTTTTTATTTGAATACTACACTTTTTTTGTTCCTACATAGTTTGCATTTCACTTGCATTTTGTTTCCCTTCTGTCAGTTGAAATGAGTTGTAGATCACAAGTAGGAAAATGTGAGCAGCTATGTTTCCCTTTTTGTTGGCACCACAAATGCCAGCGAACACATGGAACGTTTTCCTTTTTGAGAGATGCCATTATTCCGCGTGCCATGTGGCTGTCAAACAAATGATCTCTCAAGCTTCCCGCTAAATTTATAATTATCAGGAAGTTGCTGAGTCTGGCGGATTCTTCTGCAGGAAATATGGATTGATCGAATGAGCACTAAAGCTCACTGAGTGGCATGGCCTGTGGGCTGGCAAGTGACCCAATCGAAAAGCAAAAATGTGCTTGCTTGAACACGAGGGCGTTTGGATCTGAATACCGATATTAGTCTTCTTTTATAAGTTGCACCAACAAGCGCAGTGTGACGGTTCAACAAATCGACCTGTACTTCTGACGCCCTAGAGAGTGATCATTTTCTTTTTTTTTAGCTGATATTGGAATACTGCTGACGTGGGATCGTGCGTGATCTATTATGCTTACCCTGCACTTCGAACAACTCGGCTTCTTTACATTTCGCGTTTACGTTCAGGTAGAATGTAGTCTGGGTGGAACAATGGTAGATTTCAGTGAACAAATCGATGATTGTTGCAGTCCAATAGTTGCAGCACAGCGGTAAAGATTAATTCTAAAGCGCGGTGGCCTGCAGGAGGCAATGTGTGTTCTCTTAAGGGCGGGCCTACGTAGTGTCAATTGCCATGCGCCAGCGCACAACTGATGACATAAATGTTTTTAAATGAAAATGATGCACAGCACCAGTACATTATTCCCAAGACTACGGAGTCTTCTCCCTTGAATTTCCGAACTCCAGATCATCCAAAGTTCTAAAGAGCCACGTTGGTCGGTGGTCTGCTTTTCCAGAGGTCTACCATACTCCTCCCCACACGTACACCGGTCTCCCTTCTCCAGCCATAAACTCTGCACTCCCACCCACCTTATTCCTTCACTTGCCTCTCTCCTGCCCCCATCGGATGCCACTCCCGCCTTATTCAGTTTTTGGCATTAAAGCTCTGAACAAAAACCATTATAAAAATGAGTCCTTTCATCTAAGCGCTGTATTTATATAAAATAGATGCGCCCAGTTCAGAGGAAGAGATGTGGTGGAAATTGAAAACACATAGATTTGGTTAATCAAACCATGTTTTACTCCTTCTAGCCTCTGTATAGCCATTTACGTGTTTTACCTCGATCTACGCCGTTGTTACATGTTCCTGTAGTACGGATGGCCAACTAATGTCTGTCTTTTCCCTAATCTGTTTCACTGCCTGTTTTTTTTTTCTTTTCCATTGAATCCGGACGTTCACTACAGAGTAAATGGATCGGGTTTTATTGTAATGCTTCACTTCACCTAAAAACATAAACTAGTCCTGATTCCTTGCTGGAGATCTTCTTTCCTTTGAAGATTGTTGATCTCAACGCAAATTTGAAGTTACTCTTGTTGGCTTTACAAAAATACTCGGAACAAGTACTGAGGAAATTGAATAGAATTTTTCATTGTTCCTTTTTATACTTGAGCATGATTTGTTGTATATTCCGAGCGATTTTGTAAATATTCTTTTAAAGCCGGCTTTAAACCAATGACTGATTATAAATTGAAATGATTTTATTAAGAGTGCTCGACTTTGTAGTATTAGATTATTCTGGCAGGTTTCCCAATGTGGGCGACGCCTCATACATTCTTTAACTACTACTCTTACTTTCATGAAACTGTAATGTGTTGATCGGTGCCAAAATAGTTTCACGCTAAGAAATGGAAAAATGTCCTCCACATTTATTGCCTGCCTTCTGTAATGGTTGTTCTGTAATTTAGCTTCAATCTTAATTGCATTGCTTCATCTGTCGCCTGTTCTGTCGCCTGCCTCTTTCTGTTCAAATATTGAACTACAGGAATCCACATTCTTGCGATAAGTCTTATCGCAAATATTTAGTAAGATGAAAATAGTGAACTGTTTCTGTGGTAGGTGTACTTTGCAATCTAGATTTTCTCACTCTTATACAGCGGTTTAATTTGTCCAGCCTTTGCTTTTGTGTTTGCTGATGAGGTCAGGCCTGCGGTTCTCTTTCCCAATGTGGCAGTTGGACCGGAACCTATTAAGACCTAAACTTTTGTCTCACATTCCGAGAATCGTTTACATGATTCCTAAAACTGCATATGTGAATAATCAGCCAGAGCTGCTCTTAACATGACAAAAACCAAGAGCAGGCAGAATCCTGCCACCAAGAACTGTATGCACTACCAATGGACAACTAGAGGAAATTCAAACTCATTTTAACTGTGAACATGCCTGCTGAGATGGTGGACTTGCAGTAAATGGTTCTCCATAATGTACCGCCAGGAGCCGATGGTCGTCCAGCGCGAAGACCGCCTTGTTGATACACGTATGCTGAAAAGGACTGGGTGGATAGCTCTTGGGTCAGAGCCTATCTATGGTATGCTTTGCACCATCTGGGAAAGAGCCCTGGACATCCATCATCTCCAGAGAGGCGCAGTACTCCAGACAGTGACTAGAGGCACAGGTTGGAGCTTGATTTTCCCCCTCCAATCCCCCCTTCCTCTTCACCGGTTTATGCCTGAATTCAACAATACCTTATAGTCGGCACCCTCAATTCCTAAACTCCTATTCCCCAGCCCTGCCAACACCTGCAGCACTGCTCGGAAACCAGTGTCTCTTCAACGTTTTGCTTTGACTCATTAGGATGTGAACGCTGCCCAGCTCACCATTTATTTGCCAGAAAACAAACATGCATAACCCAGTAGATGCAACTGCAAACTGTTGTAAACTTTTGATTTTGTAAATATATGCACATGCAGTAGAGGGTGGACAAGGGACCAAAGGGTGTCGGAGTGCAGGAGTAGTGCTAAAGCCATAGATGGATCTTCTATGAAATGCATGAGGACTAAAGATGCGAAGGCGGAACGCAACACACAAACATTGGGGTATCGTAGAAGTCCTAGCCATTAATCACATAGGCCCTGGGCAATTGATATCAAATACGACAGGGAAGGTGGCAATTGTGGTAGAAGATGTGGAAAATGGGGATGAGGAGGTGGGTTGAGGGGGGAAAAGAATAGGTTATGGGAGGAGCTATAGACCTCTTAGCCATAAAACTATAGGTATATAGAAGGCGAATTAGGGTGTATAGTAAGCTGACCGTGGTGATCTAGCTGATAAGCCAGCACCATCCTGAAGAATGTGGAGATGAGTCTCGGACCAAAAAGGAGGTAAGTCTTATACAATAGAGCGTTGAACTCAGGAGCTGCAGATCATAGGAGAGTGGCGGGTGCAGGAAAAAGTCTTACGGTATCGAATGGCAGGGATGATTATGTGGGGAGGAACAGGGGTTTGCGCATGTAGGCGAAGAAGCTAAAGGCCTGTGGCGATGGGATTAGTGAGTGAGAGGAAATGTTATTAGTTAAATTACAGGTATATGGTCTGGATCAATACTAGGAGGCGTTCAACTAATCATAATGGATGGTTCACTCAAGAGGGTGGAAAGAGAGATTGGGTGGAGAAGGTATCGGCCATGATGGAGCTATAGCAGTGTGGTGAAAGAGGTGTAAGAGTGAAATAAGACCTGGGTGAGCTGGCTGATCAGTCCTCGCTGGACAGAAGAGTGGTCCTGGCTTTGCTAGCTGAGAAGCCAGCACTGGACTGGAGAGATTACAGTGGAGGGGGGAGTGTGGCACAGCCAGAGGGGAATAAGGAGACCTGGATCTCTTAGGAGAGTAAGGTGGGTGCAGAGAGGCGTTATTCTGCTAAGCCTTTGTAGGGAGAGTTTACAGAATGGAGTTTTCAGGCGAGCAGTGGGGAGGTTGGAGGATTTGAAAGTAATGAAAGCATGCTGATAATGAAATCATGGGTATCTAGTGAGCTGGGACGCAAGGACGGTAAAGGAAGAGAGACCAGATGCTCGGCTGACCGAAACTGGTCAGGAGAGGGAGGTGTGCATATGATCGGAAGGTGGACAACTGACCATTACACGCAGGAGCTACAAAATGGAGAATGGAGGAAAAGATTACGTCAACGAGGTCCACGGAAAGTGCTTTCTGGGATACAGGAGGGTAAGATAAGCTAGGAGTCCTGCACATACTGGCAAAAAACTATAGTGGTGCAATGGAGAGGGGCAAAAAGCCATAGTGGTGCAATGGAGAGGGAGCAGGGTGCATCCTGCTATTGAAAGGAGAATCCCAGTCTGGGAGTAGTAGGGCGTGAGCGAATGGCAGACCCAGAATGGCTGTTGCTCAGGCCTCGGTTATCAGATGATTCGTCATTAGCTAGGGAAATGTGACAGCTAGTCACTATTTGGGGTGCTAGAGAAAAGAGCCGAAAAATAAGCAGACTGGAGACTAACCACCTGCAACCCCCCACCGACCCCATCTTTCAGAAGTTGTTTAGCCACAAGGGAATGGGATACCTCAGAACCCTATAACGTGTTTTTAACCAGGTAGTTTTCCTCGTTTCAACATTCACTGTACATTTTTATTTATATTTATTTATATATAGTGTGTCCAGGCGTAGAGGATTGGGGGGGCAGAGTGAGGTGGTGGGAAGTAAGTGCAAAGGGGTGGCAGGGGAGAAGGCTGCTGGCTAAGTGCTGGGCGGAGGGATGCCAAGGGTTGGATGCACAATTGCCAGGCAAGGGGCCACAATGGCAATGCTGTGGGGGTCGAGGGGGATACTGGTGTCGACTGAGCAGAGGGCCTGGTAACCTGGTAACCTGTAAGATTCATGAAGGACCAGGTCGCCAGTCTGGGTTGGTTTGCAGTGAAAGGAGAGGGAAAGACTTGGAGAGGAGGGGGAGGCTGGGGGGGGGAGGGGGCAAGAGTTTTGAGACTTTATGAGCTTAAGGAGGTCCGGCTCAAGTCTGAGATGGGCAGGGAGGCTGTTCCAGAGAGAGGCACCAGCCAAAGAGAGTTAGAGGAGGGAAGGGCTCTACAACGTAGGTAATTAGGTAAAGAAAGTTGGAGATAGGGTGGTTGCAGGCACCAGAAAGCCTTTTGGATGACGCAGGGGGTCTTGAATTTGATCCTCGTAGCCTTCGGGAGCCAGTGTAGAGATTTTAGGGCTGAGAGATACAGTCCCTGGTTTTGAGGCCAAGGACAAGTCTTGCAGCCCTATGCTGGATTAGCTGACCGGGTCGTAGGGAGGAAAGGGGGAGAATGAGGAAGAGGTTCTTGCAGTAGTCCAGCCTAGAGAGGACCAGAGCTCTGGAGACATTGAGCTTCTAGGGACAATGTGAAGAAAGGGAGACTGACTCTAAGGAGGTGAAGTTGGAAGTGGGCCTTCTTGGCAAGGTCCAAGATGTGAGGGGTGAAGGAGAGAGACGAGTTGAAGATGACCCCAAGGTTTATGTCATGACAGGTTGGTGAGGGTAGTGGGCCCAAGGAGTGAGGCTAGAGGGTGGGAGGGAAACAGGCTGCAGGTGTACCAATAAGAGGGATCTCTGTCTTACTGGCATTAAGAGAGAGGTAGTTAGCAGCACACCATGCCTGGACAGAAGTCAGGCCATCAGGGATGAGCGCGCAGGAAGAGGAGTAGTATAGGGAAGTTTGAAGGAGAGCTGTGCGTCATCAGCATGGGATGTGGGCCCTCTTCTTGGAGCGGATAGAAACGCGATATTGCCTTTGGAGCAGGCGACAGACCAGTTTGTCGGAGGATTAGCCCAAGGTCTGCCACTTCCGTTCAGCAACTCTGCACTTGGGTTTCAGAGAAGCTAGATCAGAGTCATAACAACCATTGCACTTGGAGGCAGGCTTCAGGCGGATCCTCCTGACAGGGGCAAGGATGTCAAGGGTGTTAGAGATGGAGAGGTGAAGGTTAGCAAGAACAGAGTCCAAAGAGGAGTTGGAGGGAGGGGTCAGAGGGGGGATGAAATTGGAAGCAAAGGCAGCAACTGTCAGTCGCATAGAAAAAAAATCAACCAAAAGGACCACAGGAAAGAATTTGTAATTATTGTGCAAACGAGGAAGTTAAAAACACGTACAATCCTTCGACCAATTGGGTGGGGCGTGCAGTGCAAACCCAGTGAGCAAGTAAAGAGTGGTTGGGGAGGATCACTGAGGACATAGGGTCCAGGAGGAGGGGGTGAGAAAGTGAGTCTATACCACGAGAAACAAGGACAACACTAAATGGTTTTACAGTGAATAACAATGTCAGCATTTTTTTTTTTTAATCTGAGAACCCTCAGTGATTATCTATTCTCTTCTAGCTCCTCCCAATCATTTTCAAAACTTTTGCTAGGTATCCTTTAAAAGCCAATTCCCTTATTCTTCTCCTTCTCACACAAGTCTAAACAATTGTTTGATACAGCGAGACAAACGTGAAATGATGACTCTGGTGCTGAAAATTGGTCGTTTTGCAATTGAATGATTTTATTTTTCATTGTTTCTAGTTGTCTATTACTTCAAGTCTGCAAGAAGTCACCAACGCTGTGACATGACTGTCTGAGTCGGTTGAGCTCTGCTTACAAAGAGGAGGTAACTCCAGTATTACTCTCCGATCAAACTAAGTTGCAATTGACATGCAGGAGTCGGAGGTGTAGCAGGATTGCCTAACAAGTGGGGCCTGAAGCTAATGTAGTTGGGCTCATCCAAGTGACATTAACATCTGTAAATACCCACAGAGCACTGCTGTGTGGGCATTTACAGATTTTGGGTGGGCCTTGCCCGCTCGGGCACTACCCTTTCTGCGCCTCTGGCAGGAGTGGATGTGTGGAAGGATAGTCGTGGGACTCACAAAGGGATACCCGTTTATCCCCCAAACCCCTTCAGGTAAACAATATAACTTCAATCAAACGCGTGGATTGGGAGCAATGAGGTTGGATAAGTATAATAAAATTAAATTATCTCTACTAGAGATCTGGGTCTAAAGAAAAAATATATATTCTTTTTATTTTCAGTATACACTTGTACAATATAAAACAACCATAGAAACTATATATGTCCAACTGGTTCGGACCACACCTTTCATAACCACCTTTCATACACTCTTATACCATCTCATATTCCCATGTTATCCACACTTTTCTAGCACATATCACCAGTGTACTACACACTATAATAGTTTTGTTTACAACAAATGTTAATTTTGGCCCTATATTTTCTTTATAATTATATGGCCGACATCAACATTTGTTGTAAACAAAAGGATAGTCATGGGGGCATTGAAGTGTCAATGGCTGGCTTTTGTTCTAGACCTGTGCGAATAAGGAAAGTCTTTTACCACCTTGAAAGCCTCAACCTCCGCATGGAGCATTACAATCGGCTTGTATGCATTTGAGTACGTGAGTGATTGACAATGCCAACAGTTCAGGCTTTTGTGTAGGCATGGGAAAGACACTTGCCAGGCACAGCTGTAGTGCTATTAACTGCCCATTGTTGGTAGTACAAAATGGTGCTAGTACCTGGGCATCTAATAGCAGTGCCTTGCAAAAGCTTAAAACCTATGCACAAGCCAAAAATGTTCACTTTGTCAATGCATATTTTAAACAAGACTTCAGTCATGGACACGGAGAGTGCTTATAAATGTATTACGCGAGTAGCAGCTTTACAACTCCAATGAAGTCCTTAACACTTAGAAGACTGCTTTGAACAAACACTGGCCGGCACTTGGTCTGATGCTAATGCTTGATCAAAGCAAGCTCAAAGAGTTCCCACGAGGAGATGGCTTGTGCCGGCAGAGGCAGGAATGGGTGGGGATGGTCATAGGGATTGTCATGGGCAGGCATTGGTTGGGCACATAACCAAACAGCACCTATACACTGCGAGTACCCCCCTCATATGTCACTTCTCCATATCTATACACCAGTTTCGGCTTATAGGTGTCGCAAGCGACACCTGATAGTCCAGACTAAAATGATTTGGCAGAAGCTGCAGTTTCTGGGATGTCTCCAAATTCTTTTACCCTGCGCCTATGAAACTAATTTGCCTACGGGTACTGTGAGGAACCTGACGATGTCCTCACCTCTACCCCCCTCCACCCCCCCCCCCAGGATCTTTCACTTAGGTGGCCAGGGAAAGGCAATCTCCTTTTGTATCCCGACCCTGGGGGTGGATATGTGAGGGAGGATCACCTGGGTGGAGGGCACTTGGGGGGAATGGGGAGAGGATGTCCTTGGGTGAGACACGGTATCTCCCTTTCCATTTCATAATGAGCCCTCTATCCATAAAGCCTTTGTGGGATATGGTCAACCCTTCCCTTCTCCTCCTTTCAATCTGTTACCCAGAAACAACATTTTAATACAGGGACGAGGAAAAAACCAAGTATTTGTTTCTGTATTTGTATTTTATTTATTTGTAACGCGCACCATCAGGGCACAAAACTTGAAATTATTTTCATACATAGTTTCATACAAGTATTTACAGCAGTAGTTGAAGTGAAGAGATATAAAGGCAGACATGTAAAACGAGCAGGGATCATTGCATTGGGATCCGAGCATAACAGGGAGAATAGACGAAGGTCATAATATTAACAAAGTTCGGCTAGTAGAAGATGCCATAAAATGAACAAGGAGTCAGAGGCAGAAGCAGGCGACTGCGAACTGTGGTGCATGGAGCAATAGCGGAATGTCTCAGTTCTGAACAAGGAGCCATGATTTCGTTTTCAACTTGAAGGTGTTGAATGAGTCCTCGGATCTGACGGTAGCAGGGAGAGTGTTCCATAGCTTAGATGCTAGGACAGGGAAGCTCACGCCCGCAGCTTTGGGAAGTTTGAACCTTGGAATCGATAGGCAGTGGGTCTGGGTGGTTCTTTGAGGTCGGGTGGAGGTGTGGAGGTGTGGAGGTGTGGAGGGAGAGTCTGTTCCAGAGGTAGGGGGGGGCCTTGTTCGCCAGGAATTTGTGAGTGAGGGCAAGTGTTTTCAGTCAGATTCTCTGCTTGACAGGCAACCAGTGTAGATTAGTTCTGGCTTCAGAAATGTGGTTTCTGGGAATGTTTAGTGCTGCCCTGATGGCGTTGTTCTGGGTGATTTGTAGTTTATTCAAGTTCCCTTGACTAGTCCCCAGGTAGAGGGCACTACAACAGTCCATTTTTTACATGATGAGCGTTCTGGCTAGGGTGATGCTGTTAGGAGTAGTCAGAAAAGGTCTACAAGCTGCAATAAGTTTACAGGTGTAAGCAGAGGCTGATCTAACTGCATTTGTTTGTCGTGACAGAGTGGCATCAAGATAGAAACCTCAAGTTTTTGTGTCTTTACAGACCTTAATGATTTTTCCATCTATGATGAATGACTGGTGGGATGGGTCTAGTTTGTTGAGACGTTGCGAGGAGCCCAAGATGAGGAGCTCCGTCTTGCCGTCGTTAAGACATAATTCGTGTTGGGCCATCCAAGCCTGGATGACCAGATAGACGTCGTTCAAGGCCTTGGTATCAGCCATATAATCGCCAGTGATGGGAATGAGTATCCGGGTGTCGTCAGCATAGTTAGTGTAGGAGACACCCAGATAGTCAAGTACATCAAAGAGAGGTTTCGTGAAAACGTTAGAGTGTAGGTGACACGCAGGATCCTTGAGGGACACCGCAGTGAATCGGAGCGGGGTCAGCAGCTGCAGAGGGTGAAAAGACCCTCATGGATCTGTTACTCAGAAAGGATTTGATCCATGCTGTGGCTGAGTCAGAGAAGTGGGCAGCAGAATGAAGGTGTCGGCATAGGATTTGGTGATTGACCAGATCAAAGGCCGCAGAAAGATCTAGGAGTAGTATCAGGGCTAGTTTCCCCATTGTCTTTCAAGACCTCAATTTGAGTTTTCAAGTCTATCAAGGCTATTTCGGTCCCATGTCTGGGACGGAATCCTGATTGCCGCAGACCCAGGAGGTTATTGGATTCCAAGTAGTCTTGGATCTGCAGGTATGCTGCACGGTCTAAAATCTTAAGCAAGAACGGGACAGTGGTTATGGGTCTGAAATTGGTGGGTATGCTTGGGTCTAAGGATGTTTTTTTTTAAGCAGTGGGATCACCCATGCGTCCTTGAGGTTGTCGGGGACAGTACCTGTTTTAAAAGATGAGTTAATGAAGGCCATGATGAATGGGGCCAGGTCCTGGGCAGAATCCTTAATGATAGGAGCAGGGCAAGGATCGCCTTGACAGTTAGACGGTTTGATTCTCTTAATAATGTCTTCCACCTCAGCAATGGTGAGTGGAGAGAAGGCAAAAGGTTTAATATTAAGATGAGCGACCCTTAACTGGGTTGGTGGACGATTGGCCTGCTTCAGGCTGTTTTGTTTGTCTTTGATTTTTGGATTGTAGAGTGGAGATTTTATTCAGTAGAGTGGACTGAATGTTGGCACACCATTTACTGTCTTTGGTACATGTGTCGAGGGGGGGGGGTGGCTGGAGATTCAAGTTTTTTTAAGATCTTAAAAATTATTTCGTGTTCAAGTCTGCTTGCATGATACGGTTATTGAGAGACTACTTTTTTGCAGTGATAATAGCATCTTTGTAAGTGAGGGAGGCAAGGATGAAACCTTCCTTATGCTCATCAGAAGGGTGACTTTTCCAGCAATTTTCAGCGCAGCGTTTAGCTTTGCGGAGCACTCTTAACTGAGGTGTAAACCAAGATGTGCACATGGTTTAGACTTCCTAAGTTTGATAGGGGCGATTGAGTTCATGGCTGTGAGCATGGTGCGATTGTAGGTGTCTGCTAAGGTTGTAGGGTCGGTGCAGGAGTAAGTGACTGTATTGAGAGATGGGAGTAGAGTGGGAGAAGTTTCTCTTTGGTTATGTCCCTTTTATTTCTAGTGGGGAGGGCTGGAGCTATCAAAGGTAATGATGTGATGGTCAGACCATAAGCAGGGGGTATTGGAGAGAACATTAATATTGCAGTTGGAGCTGGCTAACCAGTCAGGGGTCCTCCCTTTGGTATGGGTAGGCTCTTGAATGTGCATGGTGAAGCCGAAGTCAGTTAGTACATTCTCCAAGTCCGAGGCAGTAGAGTCTTTAGGGTCACCGAGTCCCAGATTAAGGCCACCTAGGATGATAATTTGCAAGTTGGTTTTAGTTTTGTCGAGAAGTAAGGTGGACATATCGCCAACAAAGGAAGGTGCAGGACCAGGAGGTCTGTAGATAAGGTGGAGGGTGGCAGTTTGGTTGGGCGTTAGTGGCAATTTGACTAAGAGTAGTTCAGCCGACTCAAGTTTGGAATTGGTAGCCACTCTTAGACCAAGAGTTTTTATGAATGAAGACCACTCCGCCCCCTCTAATTTGGGCAGTATTGCGATCGCATCGAGTGATGCCGTAGTCTGGTGGTAAGGCCAGGGACAGTGAAGGTCCAGATGCGGCATGCAGCCATGTTTCGGATATTGCAATAAAGTCAAGTTCTTGGGACGTGATAAGGTCTGCAATGTCTAGTGCGTGGGCTGGAAGAGATCTGGTGTTGATAATGGCGCCCTTGATCTGTTGAAATTTGGCTGCTGGGGTAGTGGTTTTAGGATTAATGCTAGGAGAAGGTGGGCAAGGTGGTTTGGGTATAGTGTATTTAGAGTTGTTGCTATGTGTGTGTAATAGACGGAATCTTGAGCCTAGTCTCTTGTTTCTAAGCGTGATGGAGCAAGGTTGATTCGGTGTGGGTTTCCTACCTAAGTGTTCCAGCCATAGAGCAGGGTCAAAAAAGTACTGGTTAGTATAGTTGTTGCTGTGGTAGTGTTCAAAGTGGGTAGTCCCGGGGCAACCCATTGCAAGGTTGAATCTGTACAGTAGCTGGTTGTGAGGGCTGAGTGCAATAGCACGATCAGAAGGCTGAAGGAGTGGTAGGGGGGGCTAAGGGGTGGAAGTTGAGGAGGGCTCGCTGGAGATGTGTAGGTGCTACCACAATGAGTAGCTGGGCGATGATGGCTAAAGGTAAGGCCATGTAATAATAAATGGCGACACATCCTCATTTCATGGACACACACATTAATCGGAGAGCAAACCAAAGTGAAAAGGCTTTCTTTATTAAATCGAACAGTTCCAAACACTGCTGTGTTACTGAGGAGAGGAAGAGGACTATGGAGGCATACCAGAGTAACAATCCGGTATGTCTGCCTAACAGTGTCCTCCAGAGTCAGGCATGAGAACTCAACAACCTACACCTGGGGTCACTTAACACACCTGAACAATATAAAAATTCCTGCCATTCTGAGGGAAAGGGAACGGGTTAGAGGAAAGGAAGCTGGAGACCCAGGAGGCTGGAGCCGTGCTATGTCCGAGGAGTGGCTGCTGCAGCCGTGGTTGGCTTTGTCGGGGTCCAGAGGTCCTGCCATCCGCCAAAGCGGGTCTGGTGGAGAGAAGCAGTGGAGCTCCCTGTCACCGCAGCCAGTGCCAAAGGAGGCCAGGAAAGTGGACAGTAGGTGCGGTGCAGACCGTGAGAGGATGGCGGAGCCGAGCGAAGCCAGGAAGCAGCGGAAGCCTGGAGAAGCCTGTTGCGAAGGATACCAGGAGGAAGAGCACAGCCATGCGAGACCGGTGAGTGTCGAACCAATACACACACTGACTGGAGGTGCTCTGGTAATGTTTAGCAAAGTCCTTTGTAGCTGCCTAGTGAAAGGCAACTAGATTGAAACTATTGTTTTTTTTGAGAACATGTTTTATTGTCTTTTCTTGTTACAATACAATAACATATAAACTTACAAACATAAAACTGTGGATACATGTGGTGGAGCTACATGAGGGACCGCTGCCTATATGCGGACCAATGTAGAAACACAAATGAGGTTAGGAATACAGTAGATATCAACCATATCAAGTGTCATTGACATTTCACGTTCAGTTCTTACAGATGACTAGAGGATTTAATGACATGGCTATTATGCCCAGAGGCGGCGAGGATGTTAATCTACAAGCTGGATTATTTCAAATTGTACCGGTTTCACAACATCTCTTCCCACTCCCCTCATACTTTGTCTGCTTTGCCCGGGCACCCTCTTGCTTGGTAAACCCGTCGTTCCATTGGGATAATTGTGTCCGTCTGATTTCCATTGTTCATACTATGGAGTCATTTCAGAACCCCATAGTTGCGCTATGTTTCGTTTAGCTATGCCGGTGGATGTTGAAACTAATAGCTTTTCAAAGCGCGATAGGTCCTGTTCCGTATCGATACCCAGTAGAAGGAGTTTGGGGTCAGTCTATCACAACAGCTTCGCCAGAAGTGTTGTACTTGTGTACATTGCCACAGAATGTGATAGAATGTCCCCTCTTCTTGCTTGCAACATAAGCATTTTGGATCATATGTCTTGCCCCACTTGTATAGCGCCACTCGAGGGTAATATATTCTGTGGAGTATTTTCAGTCTCATTCTTGCTGAGATCACCGTTTCCCTGGGGTACATCAGGGTTTCAATCCAGTCTTCGGGTAGAATCGGGCCCACGTCCCCTTCCCATTTGAGTTTCAGGCTCGAGAGCTCTCTTGTGGCAAAGGAGGAGATAGCGTTATACATGGTGGATGTGATCCTGGCGTTCACACTCTCGGTAACTATATTTCTCTCTATGGGCGTGCACTCTGGCATTTCCAGTAAGCGGGCTCTCTGTTCTATTAGAGCATGGTGTAGCTGATTATAGTGGAAACTTTCGGTGGCAGGAATACTGTGTGTGGACGAGATTTCGGCAAACGGGATTATTTGCATATACCTGCTCAATGGTATGAATACCAGCTGTTACCCAAGCCGACCATTTAGGGAGATTGTCGAGACCTGCAAGATGGACGTTCCAGATGGGCTGGACCGGGGTGAGTATGTTGTCCCAACCTATGTACTTATGAGTATCTCTCCATATTTGGGCTGTGTCGGCTGTGATCATGCCCTTAGGATGACGATTCACACTAGTGTATAGGCTTTCAATCGGGGTCATATCATGACGGGCAGCAATCTCAGCCAGTATGTGCGGGAGTTTTGGGTCTCCGTGCAGAATGTCGTTTGTTGTCGCCATCTGTGACGCCCAGTAGTAGACCTGGATATTCGGTAGCCCTATTCCTCCCTCCCAGACCGAGCGTTGGAGGGTTTTAAGTGCTATTCTCGGGTGTTTCCCTGCCCATAGGAGCCTACGTGTAATTCTGTCTATTGTGTGGAATTCACCAACGGGAATACTGAGAGGGTTGTTCTGGAGGATATAGAGGAATCGGGGCAGGCCAGCATTTTGAAGAGTGCTGCTCTGCCTAACAGTGTCAATGGCAGTGATGCCCAGTTAGCTACATCTTGCGAGTATCTTTTGATCAGGGGGTGTAGGTTTTGCGTTACATAATTGTCAAGTCTGTTTTCTATTAGGACGACAAGGTATCGGAACTGTGTGGTTTAATTACGGGATGGGGAGCCGGAAGGTGGAATGCAGTCTATCCCTTTTACCGGAAAGAACACTGATTTCACCCAATTCACTCTTAGTCGCTAAAGACCCCATAATCCACCAGTAATTGAGTTACTATAGGGCAGGAGACCGCCGGGTCCCCCAGATACACTAGAAGGTCATCGGCATACAGGGACACCCTGTCCTCCCACTCTGAGTTCCAGCAGAAGGCGCGCCGCGGTGGTGAGCTCCGTAGGATGACTGCTAGCAGTTCTATTATTAATGCAAATAGCAAAGCCGAAAGTGGGCAGCCTTGCCTGGTACCCTTACTCAATGGGAATATTCGCGAATGCCAACCGTTTACCCTTACCTCGGCTAGTGGGCAATTATAGAGGAGTTGGACCCATTTTATAAGGGAATCACCAAATTGCATCTTCCTCCTTATCGCCCATAAAGCATCCAAATAGACAGTGTCGAAGGCCTTTTCGAAGTCTATGGCCAGTAATGCTAGTGATTGTTGTAGCACGGATGCTCGTTCTAATGCCAGATGGAGTCTGCGAATATTCATTCTCGTCGACCTTTGGGGCATGAAGCCACACTGGTCCGGGTGTATCAGTGTTGTGATGACTGCTTGGAGTCGATTTGCTAGCACTTTGGCCAAGATTTTGGGTTCACTATTGATTAGGGATATGGGTCTATATGAGCTGCACTCATCAGGGGGTTTGCCTTCCTTGGGGATCACTCTTATGGTGGCCTTACGGAGGTCCGGTGGGAGCCTACCTTTGGTTAGGGAGTGCTCGAACATGTTGAGCATCTGCGTGGATATGTCCAGGTGGTTCAGCTTCTTCCAGATATCGATTGGGAACCCGTTGGGTCCTGGCGTCTTGCCCGTTTGTAGCTGGGAGATGGCCGCAGATATTTCATCCACTGTTACCTGTTCCGTGGTAAGTAGTGGGAGATCAGTGTTGTCGAGCGTGTCACTGGCTGGTGTGGTGGCCGGGGGCTTGTAGAGATTTTCATAGAAATCCACAAATCGCTCTGCTATCTCTGCATCAGTGGAGACTGGTTCTGCGTCTGCAATCTTATTACATTTCACCATTCAATGACCCTCTTCTCGTCTCTCCAGCCAAGCGAGCATTTTCCCAGCTTTTTCTCCGGTTTCATAAAGGCGTGCCCTCATGGCGCGGTGTGCCTTTTGGGCACAGTCAAGCGATAGGTTATAGAGTTTCTTTTGCGCTAGTGTTAACGCTCAATTCGTCTCCGGGGTATCGTTGGTGATGTGCTCTACCTCCCTGGTCACCACCTCTTCTTCGGCAGACTTGATCTGTTCACAGTGTGCTTTTTTTATTTGACATCCACGAAATGATGTCGCCCCTCAGGACTGACTTGTAGGCTTCCCATAGCATGGTAGGGTCCTCGACCGATCCTGAATTTAGCTCATAGTAATTGGAAGTGGCTGTCTCTATCTTCTCCTGTAGCTCTGGGAACCCCAAGTAGCAGGTGTTCAGTCGCCATGTAGGTGGGGGGCACGCTCTCTCGGTTTCTAGTTCCAGGATCAGCAGTGAGTGGTCGAGATACCCCGTGGGAGTAGGGATGTGTTGCATATTTTGTGCACATTTTGGTTTGGCAGGAAGTAGTCGTCTATTCTGGACATGGAGGCGTGCACTCCAGAGTGGAAGGAATATTCTCTGACATCTTTGTGTATGTCGCGCCATGCATCTCGTAGTCACAGTGCAGAGGCAAATGCCGCCAATTTGGTGGTAGCGGCGGGATTCCTTGCCCTCCGGTGTGAGCGTTCTAAGACATTCTTCATGACCTCTTTAAAGTCTCCTCCAAGCACCCATGTATCTGCATCATTTTCTGCAAGGATCGGGGTAATGTCTGCTAGGAGAGCACTGAGTAGAGATGGGAGGGGGGAGGAGTATATTGCCAGGATCACCAGGGTTTGATTCCATATTGTTGCCTGGACGTGTACATAGCGGCCACCTTTGTCTTGTGTGGTATGCGTAATTTCCAGACGGAGCCTTTTATGTACGAGTATCAGCACACCTCTTGCGCCCATGGAGAAGCCCGCATGTATTGCTGTGCAGTAAATAGATCTTTGGAAACATTTGCACGGGGTTCCTGCCAGATGGGTTTCTGTCAGGAGGACTATGTCAGGGGAGTGGCGATTCAAGTGCCGTAACACCAGCCTTCTCTTGATACTGGAGCCTAGCCCATTGACGTTCCATGTCATGAGTGTTAGGCGCCTAGTGGTTGGAGCCGCTTCAGGTGGCATCTGGTGCGTGAAATATACTCTCACAGGTGTGTTTCCTTTGGTGTTTTTACAGCAAAATGGCAGCATGGTCCAAGTAAGGGTGTTACGGTATTAGTTTTATGACGGTACAATAACCTTCTTGCCAAATTACGGTATATCATGGTTATCGCGGTATAGCAGGTGGAGTTAACTAATCTTAACAAATATTTTCTAAAAGGTCATAAATTGTCAGATTTATCATCACAAACAAAACCATGCACCCAGGGCCAGAATTAGGCTTTTCAACATACTTTCCACTGAAATGCCACCCCTTGCTTGCACCAAACACAAACACACGTGTGGAGAGGAGGGGGAGGTGGGGGCCCTGCTGCGACTGGCAAAGCAAACTGAATAGCTTTTCTTAAGTGGTCATTTAGGCTTTTAGCTCCCCCACTGGCTACTGGTGAAGATGAACATGTTGCCATATTGATAATCTGCATGCCACAGATCAATGGAGTCCGATGGTAGTATACGCTTGTGCGCATACACACACACACACACGCACTCTCCCTTTACGTTACAGCCTTTAGTTTACTTCTGGGCCAAAAGGTGTTCAGTAATCACGGACATGTTACCCTTTGGTATGGCAGCAGGGAATACCCACAGAGATGATTACATTTCGCAGTATGACTTATTATATGTAAATTCAATGATGGAATCCGCCATTGTCATATGTTTAGAAAACATTATCCATTATACATATATAAACCCCAAAGCCGCCAACCCAAAGTCCCAGGAGGATAGCTCAGCGGCAACGTGCGTGCCTTGGAAGCAAGACGACACAAAGTAACACAGGTTCGATCCCTGGGTCCGCGCTTAGAAACCTCTAGGTGTTTAAGCACGTTATAAATGCGCAACTAAGACAAAAACAATTACGCAACAAAAAAAACAAAACCAATTTCTTTAACAGTGCCTCGATGCCCTGGGGCTGTGTGAGCGCTTTAAAAAAAAATGTAAATAAAAAAAAAGTAAACCCCTTTCCTTCTTGGCACTGTATTTATTCTTTCTATTGCTAACATGTTGATTTTGTGTCAGGCACGTGTGGTTTATGGAATGGCATTAAAAACTGCTCAAACTGAAACTACTTGGCAGACGGCACATCCAACAGTGCAAGACCAAGACTGCGCAGAACTTGCTTACTGCAGCCTTTCCAAATCAGATTGAAAAGCACACTTAACGGTATGAACGGTATACCGGTATAAACAATGTGACGGTTATTATTGTTCAATTAAGTGGTTCACGGTATCTTTAACGGTATACCGTAATACCGTTACAACCCTAAACAAGTTTACATTGCACTCGGTACCTTTGTATGCTAAAATTTGTAGACAAATGTCTCCAACTCCCCCCCTCCCTACGCTCCACCCTCAACTGAAGCATCTGTCGACCCAACATCAACATATGAACAGTTAAACTTTACAGCACCTCCGTGTGGTGCTGGAACTTAAGTCTTGGTCCGGGGAGCGGGTGTTTGATTGATTAGCCATCGGCCTGGATGTGTTCTGTGATTAGACTGTTGTAGGGAGCGGAGGCTCCATAGCGTTACATTACTTGGTGACTCTATCATACTGCTCACAGCTGCTCTTACTTCATACATCTCCCTGCTGCAGGTTTTCTAGTTGTGGTTGATGCTGCGGTTCTTGTTATGGCGGCCGCTCTGGGCGAGGGCTATTGTGTTCCCTTCTCTTTCTTCCCTCGGCGCTCCAGTCCCCTTCTATATGACGCTCCGCCTAGCTCCACGCTTCTCTAGGGTCAGTGAAGTGCACGGTTGTGCCCTTGTGGAATATCTTGAGTAGGGCCGGGAAGATTAGCCCATACTTGACACCCATCGAGTGCAATCATTTCTAGAGCGGGTCGAATGATTGGTGCGCTTTCTGCACCTCCCTGGTGAAGTCAGGGAAGAAGGCTATCCTTGATCCGTTAAATGTGACCGTGCCCTTTGATCTCGCCAGTTGGAGAACAGTGTCCCTGTCCCTATAATTCAGAAATCTGGCTATGACTGTGCATGGTGGAGATCCCGGTGTAACCTTGCCAGTTGGGATACGGTGGGCATGCACGATAGAGAAGAACCTGGAGAATGACTCTGCGTCATAGGTGTTTGCCAGCCATTCTTCGATGAACAGTTCCATGCATTCCCCTTCTGCTTTTTCAGGAAGGCCGACTATGCGGATATTGTTGCATCTGGATCTGCCTTCACTGTCGTCAGCTCTTGCTTCCAGGGTTTTAATGTGCGCTAGCATGCTCGACACTTGCCGATTCACTCCACGTAAGCCATCCTCGGTTTCCGAGATTCGTGTCTCCGCTTCTCCCATACGGGAGGTCAACTTTTGCACGTCGTGGCGCAACAAGGACATGTCTGCGCCAATATTGTCCATCTTTTTTTCCCGTTGAGGTCCTGGAGCTGGCAATGGCACTCATTATGCCTTTGAGGGAGATATTTTCTTCCACATTATCTAGATCGGCCACTGGGAGCCTCTCTGGTGAGCGAGGCACTGGAGTAGATGCATATTGATCAATTCTACTCTGCGTAGATGTTTTCCTGGGCTTATCATTACCCATCTTTCTGCTTAGTAGGATGTTGGTGCAGGAGGCTGGTGTCGGGTCTTGATTTGGGGAGTGCTGGTCGATAGGATAGGCCGCTGTTGCCGGGACTGTGGTGGTGGTTGCAGCGGCGCTAGGCGTGGCATACAAGGCGATTACTTATATCCGCGCTAACTTTGTGTGCACCTTTATCTCAATGTTCCCCAACCAGGCAACCAGCGGCCGCGATACTCCGTCTACAAAACAGTTCGGCACAAGGGGGCGGCAGTGTGGATTGTGTTTTTCGGCAGGGGCCTTATGCCGTGCACTGGAGCACTTTGGTTCCTTCCCTTGCCGTCAGGTTCCTGGGTTAGTGGGCACCACACTGAGTAAGAGTAGCGTGGGTGGGACCCCGCCGGATTTGCTCCCAACACACGTTATGCTTCACAGGATGCTACTCCCCGAGGGAGAGGATAGTTTCTGATGCGGCAGGATGAGTCTACTGTGGGCTGTATTGGTTAATCTGGAGGGGTTATGTGTATTCTCTCGTGTTGCTTCTCTGCGCGGTACACGTGCCTGGCGCTATGATGGGGTCTTATGGGTTATCCCCCGGTGCTTTCGATGGACCGCTCTTCGTTCGTGTCGCAGTGCTGTTGGGGACTCGGGTGTTACAGGAGAGTTCAGCCTCAGTCACGGGCCAGTATTGGTAAAGATCAGGGCCCCAGCTGGGGGGCTAGCAGTTGCGGGGGTGGGGGGTGGATGCCAGTTCTCTCTATCCCACCATCTCCCGCTCCTTACCGCCCTGCAGCACACTTGGGAGTCGGGTTGTTGGAGCCGTGCCTCGGTTTGCCGGGGGTTCGGTGCGGGCGCTCTACGCCGAGCGGAGCGCCCGCTGTCACTCCGTGGATCGTCCCTCGTTGCTGGTCCGCAGTGCGCACCATCACTGAGCCCGCCTGGGCTTTCCTTCCCCCTCGCTCTCTCTTGCGAAGGGGAATGGTCCGCAGGTGACGGGCGCCTTTCCACAGTCCGACGCCGCCACTCTGTGCTTCGTCCTCCGGGCGCGCCCCGGGCTCGCAGCTTCTGGATGTCCGCAGAGGTGCCTGCCCAGCGGTTAACAGTGGGCCGGTACCCGCTGCGGGTGATCGGGCAAAGCCTTGCCTCGGCTGCCGCACAGCACCTCCGTCGGGATCAGGATATCAGACGCAGAGCCGGCTCCTCACGTGAGCCCGTAGACGCTGTGCCCGGTGCCTGATTTCGCTTCAGGGGCTTGCTCTCCTCTGCCTCGGTCGCCGGCTACTGCAAACGCACGGCAGCCATCTTGGGAACGGCCTTCGTTTCGGGTCCCTGGACTTTGCGCTCGCTCGGGAAACCGAACGACGCCCCGGTTTCGCGCCGTTGCAGTGCGATTCAGTGCAGCTGAGGTTCACACTTCGGTGAGCTACTTTGGGGCTCATCACAGAAGAGTTTTAATGCAGGATCATTGCAGGATAAGGCCGGTTGTAAGGGAGCAGCAAAACTCACGCCCTCATCCGATTGAAACTATTGTTGAATGCTGGAACATATACCTGGGAGGATGGCTCAGCAGCAACGTGCGCTCCTTGGAAGCAAGACGACACGAAGCAACACCGGTTCTGATCCCAGGGTCTGCGCTTAGAAACCTCTGGGTGTTTAAGTGTGTTATAAATACGCAACTAAGAGAAAAAAAAAAAATTGCGCAACTACAAAAACAAACAATTCCTGTAACAGCGCCTCGATGCCTGCGGGCTGTGTGAGCGCTTTAAAAATGTAATAAATAAATTTATAAATAAGTATTATTGAGAGATCGAATGAACTGTAACTGATTGAAGGCACTTGAGAATCCCATACAGCGTAAACATGGGATTGAAAGCCATTGTGAATACTACAGAGTTAGTGAATTAAAAGCAGCTGTGAATACTACACAGAGTAAGAATTATTGAAAGCACTTTGAAATGCCACACAGTCAGCTGAATGCTCATGAATGGAGCGAAAGCAAAGTAATGCATGAAATATGTCAAGGAGTACAGTGTGTGAAACAAGTAAAGGCAAAGTCAAAGCAGTACTAAGGAGGTACGAAGATGGAAAACAAATAGTGGCCCAAATTCCAAAGGAGCCCAGGCATGGCAACTGAGAGAGACCTGTGCGGGCAAGAGCCAGTGAAATACTACCAAGAATAATATTGTGCATGGTGGCTAAAGTAGCCACGGGACAGGGTCTGGTGAAATGACACTGAGGAATCCACTAAGCATTGCTGTCAGATAGAGACAGGGACTATGTGTTGATGGAAGCTATCGGAAAGGGTTTTGGTTGCGTGACGTGAGGTGGACCATGTGGCCCGACTGCGCCTAGACCGAGTGCCCTATTTGGAACAGCCAAAGAAGTCCCGTTTTTGTGCTGCTACATCTTTGTCTGAAAGATTGAAGTTACGAAACAGAACCGTGTAAGAAGATTTGAAATCTTGGGAAAGGGAATCCCAATATTTTGAGAACTATTTTGAACTTGGAGAAAGGGAAGCTGACCATAAGACAAGAGCTGGAAACTAGCTCTGAACTTTCTTTTGAGACCAACAGCCCTAAACAATGTATGCCGTTAGTGGTGAGGGCAAGCATAGGTCTTGGACACAGACAGAGACTTAAGCTGGGCATCCCGATACAGATAGTTTTCTTTGGGTAGGGAAATCCCACCTTAGCATAGGGCAAGTTAGGCCTTACTCCATCCTGCCATTTGAGTTAAATAAAGCTTAAAGTATGCATTTGAATCTGTTGCGGTTTCTTGCTTCATGATGCCTTCACAGTACGTCGATGGAGTCCCATGTCTGTGCAACTTTGAGACAAGGATTCATTCCCTAACTTGCAGAGTGATGAAAATGAAATGTTGCATAGAAGAGTAAAGCCAAGGCGGTCGGTGGAGGTGGGGGGGCGGGTGAGTGAGAAAAGGGTGTTTGTTGGCCCACCTGGTCCTATCCAGTAGTCTCCTTGTCTTGCAACGCCACACAGCCGCATGTCAGTGCGGTGATCTCAATACTGCTGTCAAGCTAAGGTTATGACAACCAGGCAAGTAGATTGATCCAAGCATGTCCTTTGTATTGGAATGTTCTGTACCTTACCTCAATTAAAGGAAGGACATGTTTCACTAGCACAGCATTCATGCCTGTATCGCCTTCAGTTCACAGCCACCGCTGCGCCTCCACCTCCCTGCTGACTTCTATACCCTTGGTTAGAGTACAGAGCTGAAGGCCTTGTGAGAGATGGTTTCTTTCTCGTAATTCCTGGGTGGCCTTGCTGCTGCGCTTCGAGCAATATGAAACTGAGACCCGGGCAATTGTCGTTTGTCTATTAGTCACAGCCCTGCACATCTGGAAAGCAAAAAGGAGTTTGCTTGCTGCTAAATAGCGCTGTCCCTGTGGTTTTAGGTTTTGTACATTCTCCAGGCATGACTTTATGAAAATCCATAAAACTGTGTGGAAAGTTCATTTATTCATGGTCGTTAGTCAAATCGATCTGTTAGCTTGGCTGAGATGGTATTTTGAGCCAGCAGGATCCCTGCCTGCTCGGGATGCTTGGTGATTCCTTGGCAGATAATCCAACACTATACATGCTATTCCCTCATTGGTTCTTGATGATAAATGCTCTTAATTTTATTTCTTTATTTATATAGCACACCTACCCCAAGGTAATCTTTGACATATGCATAATGCAGGCCAATTTAAAAGGGTGCTATTTTTGCTCCTCCTTCTAGCCTAGAAGTCTGGTTAGCTTGACACCATCCAAGGCCAACTGATTCCATACAGACATGCCTACAGGACATTACCTCTGTGTGTGTTTGATAATCTTTATGAAGGAATATTAGTCAAAGACATTTTAAGCATAATTGGTCATATAAAACAATCAAAATAATATAGTGTCTATGTCAGATGGAAGTTAGACTTGCGACTCGTCGTGTACACTCTCCTTGTTCTGCGAAGATCGCTCCTGCTTACCGGGTGATTGCTGATTCGCAGGAGCTGCTCTCAACTCCTGTTCATCAAATCCCAATCTCACAGACAGTAGTGGAAGGTGTAGCCCTTCTCTGCATCATGTGTACCCTTTCGTGGGCAACTGGCTGGTAGGAGCTGTAAGGGGTCAGGCGTAAGAGTCCAACACATTAACAGAGGGGTTTGCTTGCTTCAACACAACTAAGGAGTGTCCTTGTGAGGATGGTATTCAAAATAAAGCATATTCTGTCCTGAGCCCAAAATCCCTAAACTGACCCTTACATCATGAACTAAATACAATAAGTCAATGTGGATTTCAAGAAAGTTGCAAACATAAATGACTCAAGTGTAGCAAAGGAAAAAAGTGAAGTTCCACCAGGAGAAAGGGGGGGATTTCCCTTCCCCTATGTTTCGCCTGGTTCTCCACGTTTTTTCTGTTCCTCTAAAAATAAATGTCTAATTTTTAGGAGAATGATTCTTCCCCTCTTCACTCCTCCATCTTGTCCTCCACTGATGGATTTCTTGCTATTCACAAATAAATGGAGGTGGGCTCCTCGCTCCCCGCATGAGTCGCGTTTAAGGTTCCAATGCTGTATATGTCCTGATCTCGCACTCTTCTTCTCCTCTCAGCAGCTTTTCCTTGAGTCTAACAGAACTCTTGCATGCAATCATAGTTCACTTGAATCGCACTACAGTTCCAACTTGCTAAAGTCCCCTCCAAAAGCACACCCTGCTCTTGTATTTTGAATCACTTCTAAAAGGGGAATGAGTCTTCCCTTTTCTGTTGCACACTTTCATATGTGGGTGGGTTGGAGGTTTGATCCCTGAGCCTTCGTCATCAGTTCCGGTAACACTGTCCTGCCAGGGTATTTCATTGTGTTCCTCCAACAGGGGTATACACCTTCCCTTCTTATCACTGTTTCTTCTTACCTCTGATTTACTCGCCTGCCAGGGTATCCTCACTTTCTTGCTTGGGTGCGAGTCCCAGACTCACTGTGTGCCTGGATCACTAACTTGTCGGGGCCTCTCTTCTCTTTGTTTACTTTCTCTTTCATCCAACTTAAAACACTTCTCCAGTATTGGGTCAGTGACCCTTTCTCATTAATTTTACTGCCTTTCTTTAGGCTCTTGCTCTCAATAATGTTCACACTTGTAATGATTCCACTGTCTTTACATAGCCCATTTTCTCCACACTGTCCGTATCAGTGATAATTGCTTTGCTTTTACTTAAGCTCTTTCTTTCAGTGGTGTTTGTATCAGTAATAATTGCACTGCATTTACTTGGGCACTTTCTCTTAATAATGTCCATAATGATTCCACAACCTTTACTTAGGCTTTCTGGCATAGTACGCGGTACACGGCATTCGCCCAGAAGTGCCCCAGTAACCTGCTCACTTTCCCCTGGGCTAACCGGCGGTTTGTGGCGTCTTCGGCGTTCCTCGTGTTACACCAGCGTCTGCGATCTCTGTCCATTGACTGGCAGTGTGCCTTTCCAGTAGATAGTTTTCTGCTTTGCCTTTCTCTGTGGTCGGCGGTCCGGCTGCCTGTTGCAGAAAACAGGAAACTTCTGCCGTCCATGTTTCTCAGTACATTGTGTCCATTGACCTCTGCGTGGGCAGTTGGCTCGCTCTCAATTTTCAAAGCACCCAATCCAGTCAGGTGCCTCTCCAGTCTCTAGCTCTCTTGTTTTTCATTTGGTTCACCTCTGTTCCTTTTAAATGCCCAGGGCTTTCTCTGCAGCTTCCAAAGACTAGAATTAGACTAGAATGCGGCATTGACTTCCCGTGACTAGTCATCCACATTACTCCATCCCTTTTCCTCGTCTCGGTAACAAAAAAGGTGGGAAGAGGGGGTATAAATGAGGTTCTGGGCTGGAGAAACCTGGAAACTCTGTCTATATCCTGAGGTGTAGCCAGGATTATCTAACAAGTGGGACCTGAAGCTAATGTGGTTGGGCTTACCGCAGTGACATTAAGATCTATAAATTCCCACACAGCTCTGGTGAGTGGGCATTTACAGATTTTGGGTGGGCCTTGCCCACTCAGGCCCTAAATTGTCTACGTCTCTTTCTACATCACAATACGCCATGTAGTAGTATTGCAAAGACACATGGCTGTCACTAAAAGGAATTTAAGGGTTGCCTTGATTCTCTTTTTCTCTTTGCTTGAAGCTTGTCCTCTCCCACGTGGTCCTCCTGCAGATAGCCACCCCCAGGGTTGGTGTTGGGTAGTTTCTGCCCTTCCCAGGCCACGCAAGAGAAGCTTCCTTTCAGGGATGTATTGACGAAGCAGTCTGATTAGTCACAGAGCACATTTCCCAAAAAGCATTAGAGTGCTAACTTTTAATTGGTTATGCTACATTTCCTGTACGACTTTTGCCTTTCAATGAACTCTCTTGACAGTTACATGGGATGTGATTCTTATAGGATTCTGGTGGAAACAAAGGCCATTGAACATACATGACTATAGCGCATGGCATTGTTCATACTAGAGGTCCTGTTGGCTCGGCTGCAAATGTGAAGAACTCAGTTGGTGCAAAGGGAATCTCGGTCCCAAGCCTCAGAGCCTCAATCTCAGATGGCTCTGATCACAGAAGAATGAAGCAGGCTTTGATCTGGTGGTCTGACCCGATCAATTTGATGCTGGGGATGCCGTTAGAGGGCCCTGTTCCTCAGGCCACCATTACTACAGACTCTTCCCCTGTGGGGTGAGATGCCACACTGGACCACCTACAGATCTCTGATCTGTAAACAAGCCAAGGCTGCACGTCAATTTTCTGGAATTTAGAGCAATAGTCCTTGCACTGAAAGCATTCCGGCCCAATTACGAGACCAAGCTAGCGTGTATATGGAGAGACAATTCAATGTCCATGTGTCCTATTAAAAAAAGAAACATGTCTGCGTGAAATCGAAGAACCTTTCTCCATTAGTGATGGAAATTTGAGAGTGGGCCACTTGCTAAGACATACGATCAAGCCAAATAGCTGCTAGTGTCGAACATCGATGCAGACCTTTAGAGTCGACTAGTAGCAGCAAATCATGTGTGGCAGCTGAATCAGGAAGTCACTCAAAGCATGGGACTTCTGTAAGTGGACCTGTTTACCGTGTTCAATAACCCAAAATTCCCCCATTTGCATCAAGGGACTGTCAAGGGTTAGAACTCTTTTGGGATAGACTGGAAATTTCATGGGAGAAAATCAAAGCATTTGCTTTTCCTCCCTTCCTTCGGTCCACTGGATGCTCATGAAATTACAAAGGTCCGCTGTGTGCTCCAACATATTCATTGCTCCCTGGTGGCCTGCGTGATTCTGGATTGTAAGGGTGCAGAAGTAAGACTGTGCAATGGCGGAGGTCGTGGTGTTGGCTATAAACCTTTATTCAAAGGTGAAAAGGTGCAAAGGAAAAGAAAACCCTAACTCGCCCAACTATAATAGGGCTTCCCCTGCCTCAAAGAAAATAAGTGTCAAAATCCACACTCTGTCCCTTACAAACTAAGCTAACCAAAACAAGGGGATATCTTCTTCATCCCTAGGAATAGCTCCCTTCCCCTAGACAAAAGGCAGTTCTTGCCTGAATAAGACTCTCTTCATACAATTACAGCCACTCTTTGGCTGTTGGATAAATATTTTGAATTCCCCAGCCTTGGGCAGGCTTACAAGTTAGTTCCTCCGGGTGCCAGACACTGGTTGGCAGCTTTGGCCAGTTCTCACTAGCTACTGCACTGAAGAATAACTGCCTGGATCCTTCCCAAGCTGTAATGGGTCCGCGGCCCTTGGGTGCAGACCTGGTTCCCTCTCTCCAAGAATTGCGATGAAGAAGCTGTGCTGGATGCACTGTCCAGGTTTTAGTGGGTTAGACAGACTTGGTTCACTAGCCTGCCACGTACTGTGTGGACCTCCCACTACCATCCAATTCTCCTTATTTGGGTACGAGTCCCAGACCTGCAATGCTGGCTTTATTCTTCCATTCTGTGGGCTTGGTTCACTCTCCTGCCAAGACTTAGTACAAGTCCATGTACCGTTTGGGTGCCAGTCCCAGACCCGCAATTCTGGCTTTATTCTTCCATTCTGTGGGCTTGGTTCACTCTCCTGCCAAGCCTTAGTACAAGTACGTTGTTGCCTTCCTCCCACTGCATTAGGGTCCCAGGCCCTCCTTTCCCAGCTTTGTGACCACCTCCTTGAGGTTTCAGAGCCCTTTAGAGGGCTTACCTTGTGATGTGGCTTGCGTGACTGCTGGCTCCCTTGGGGCAGCTGGGTTCGATTGCGTCACTCCAGTAACTTTCAGGAGCTTCCTACTGCCGGAGGTGGCACTGCAGGCGTCTTCACTTCAGGGGTGAGATGCTGTTGCACTTTCGTGTTCCCCGGATCTCTGGGGCACCTGGAGTCTTGGTCCGCTCTCGAGTCCTCATGTCCTGGACTGGCCCCCGGACTCTCTCTCCCACCTCTGTGTCCCGGTTGTGACAAATCAACTTCCAGAGCACCAGTAGACCAAGGATGAATATTGGTTTGTACAATCAGCCCCACACCTCTAGTACATCAGAAGGGATCCGAACAGTTTGGAAACACAAATTATAAACCACCTTGTCCAATTTTGTTAACGTGGTCGGAACAATTGGCTTATCTCGTGGATTGTTGATTAGATGCAACACACCGAAAATACATTTATTACCCAATGATAAAAGGGGATATCCAGTCAAGGTTGTATACAAATATCGGTTGTATACGAATTGTTTGTTTTACAACTGTTCGAATTACAATTGACCTTTTCACAACCCACAAAGTAAAAGAACACAGAGGACAGACAGTTTCACAAAGGAAAGGGATGCACTCTGGATACTGACAGGAGGGTAGTAGGTAAAGCAATCAGTCTTAACTGTTCAAGGTTATTTGGTTTCAGCGGGGTTGTAAATGTCACCAGGGGCCGTCAGATGCTTGACAGTGTCGAGGCGGTTCCAGGGCGCTTTGCAGCTCCTGCAACAGAGTTCAAGGCGGGAGACAGCTGTGGGTATCAGCCAGCAGGCAGTTCGGCAATCGAGTCTGGATGGATGGCTGCAGGCTGGCCTACACAGCGGCTCTGGGTCAAGAATCATTGTCTCTTTGCTGGTTGGCAGATCTGGAACGCTGGTCAAGACTTCTCGGACGGCTTTAGCGACTGCAGTGTGACAACAGTCAGTGTTGCAGTCAGCCGTGGTCTGAGGGCTTGACTGCCTCGAAAATGTCCTTTGAAGATGGACGCTGATTGATGCTTGTGTGGCACTCTTACCTTCTTCTCAGGGCTCGTGGCATCCTTTCAAGGCGGACGTCCCATATCTTAGGAGAGTGTTTGCAGGCAACAGCCTTGTCCTTTGTTCAGAGACTGTCTGGCACTTGCCACCTAGGAGGTTTGCTGACAGAACCTAGCACGGCCCGCTGTGTGCTGGCTGGGTTCCGGCCCTGGAGCTGCTGGACGGGTCCTCCGAGTCCGGCATCTCCCTCTGTTCCCTGGGAGATGATTAGGGGAAGGATCCTGCTTCCCTCTTGGAATTCCTGGCCTTTTTTCAATGGCAGAAGCTGTAAGGTAAACTGTACCTTCAACCCGGGTCCAATGCCGAGTTCTTCTTTCCTGCTTCTGGTGAAGACTTCAGATGATTTGTTAAGTTATCAGCTCAGCCCTCATTTAAAGCCAATTGGGCCGCAGTGTTTGGTGCAGGCCAAGCCTACCTTAATTAACTAATCCTGGGCCCCTACCAACATTCTTCTATTGTGCATGAGGGCAGGACCAGAGTGCTTTGCAACAGGTAAGCTAAGGTAAGAGGTGACCACATGTACTCCTAAGTCCCACCCATGTTCCTGTCTGTTGTAGATCAAAGTGTCTCTCTGGTTAACTGAGTCCTCTGTGTCTCTTTATCAAAGCGCAGGTCTCCCTTGAAGTTTGTGATAAGAGCAGACTTTCTGTCCCCCTTAAATCACATACGCCTCCCTTTGAAAGTGGTCCGCCCTGCAGGGGTTGCCTACGGTAAATAGTGGACCCAGACATGCCGTTCACTGCCCTTCGTACAGAGAAGTGGGAGCTAGCTTCAAAGTGACACGTTGCATATCAAAGAGGGGTTTGTTTTCCTGTCCATTGTTAAGTTCTGTGACCAGGCCTATTCGCAGGCCTGCTTCAATTAACTCATCAGTATGCGCCACCACCACACAGAACTTAGACAACAGACCAGGGCGGTTCCATGAAGCCTTTTATATTTAATTAGGCTGGCCATGGGAGGAGAATGGTGTTGCCCTTCTCCTCTGGATGTCGTCATGCACCCCTCGCTGTCACCTGTTAAATGTGACGGGGAGGACTGCACCTTTACATTGGACTGTGTTTGTTGTGCAACGAGCATTACAAAATGTGTGCGGATCAGCCGCACACATTTTCGGAGCTTGATCTCCCATCATTCCATTTCCTAAAAAAATCATCAAAAAAAGCCCAGGCGATCGCACACTCCCTGTGCGGATGGTCGAATCCCTCACACCGAATAAAACCTGTTTGCATGTCGACCTCATCCTGGTTCTTGCTGTTGCCATTCCTTCATTGGTTTTTATCTTGCCTCTGCCAATCACTGTTGGTGAACCACTAGACTGGTGAAAGTGGTTCCAATGCTTACTGGGTATTGCTCTGTATTCCCTCCTGGTCTCAGTTTAAGTGCGTGTTGATGTGGTAACTAACCCTCTAGTACTCCTCCTCGTCTCAGTACTCCCTATTTGAGTTGTCTTAGCCAAGTACATAGGGTACGAGGGTAGGTGTGAAATGGAATGAGGAGAGGAAGTAAAGGTGGCGTAACTCTGGAAAGGGCCACCAGGCGATCTCTGGATGCTTCACACGGATGAGGTTATACCACTGGACCTTAGGAAAGCATAACAATACTTTGTCCCTTTCCTTGGTTGACATACCTTCCTTTTGATCAACCTCTGGCATCAAAATGCATCTTGCAGGATGTACCACTGAGTGCTAGGCGCTTATCTGAACTCTGACCACCAATAGTTTTCGATCTGCAACTTGTCAGTCAAAACATCAGTTTGACAGACTGTCATTTATGATGACCAAGAAGACCACTAACCGTGGGATCTGAACGTTTTCTGCAATTGGTCATAAACCATTGGCGCAAATGCCAATGGCTGATTATGGCTGATTATCGAACCAGTGTCCTGGAAGGGTTCCTTCTTGGTCGCTGTTAACTTCTGCTTGATGCACAAGTGAAATCCAGGTCCTATAGACAAAGGATTCCAGGAAGCCAGAGTCTCCTTTCCTAAGGACTCTGGGGCGGAGCCAAGAGGGGATCATGGGGAGGCGTGGCCAAGGCCACACATGGGCTTCAAGTAAAAATAAATAAAGGACAATATTTTGTTGTGCTGCAAAACAATCCTCCAGTCCCACCCCCCCCCCCCCATGGACTATTTAAGGCAGAGGCAGGAGAGGGGGCTGTGGACTAAGAGTACAGAGTAACTTTCTATTGCTCGCTTCATGGGGTGCTCTCATTCGCGACCCCCTTTATGATGGAGTTGTCGCTATTTCTCATCATACAGCCATCTCTTTGGATGCCTCTGCAGTATTCAAGGCCTTTTAGATGGTGGATGTGTTTGAACCCTGCGTTCCTCGCATCTTGGATTGCATCATGCCAGCAACAGTACAATGCGAGACCTTCACTAGGAGAAATGTACAGAAGAGAAACGGCGACAGTGACTGACGCCGCATGCAGTCAGGGGCTTTTTGTGCGGAGCTTGTCGAACTTCCAATTCCTTCCGCACTGTGTCCTTGGCAATGGGAAGATGGTGTTCTGTCAACTCTTTAATGGATTAAACATAAGGGGCAGATGGATGTTTTCTGTCCCCATGCCAGGTTTAAGGTGAGAAGACTGCTTAAAAGCATGTGTTGTGTTTATGGTGCACGGGAATACTTGTTTGCACAGTGCGTTCCGTTCTTCTTACTGCTGTAACATCCAAAGTATGTGAGCGTGATTGCACATGGGGCAGATGTAAAGATTTTCGCCACAGCTACGATATGATGGGTTATTCATAATGCGCTTAATACCCAGAGGTTTCTAAGCGCGGACCCGGGGATCGAACCTGTGTTGCTCCATGTCGTCTTGCTTCCAAGGCTAGTACGTTGCCCCTGAGATGTCCTCCTGAGACTACAAAGTAGTGGTAATCTGGCATGCCCAGCTCGTGTGGTCCTAGTTTCTGGGTTCTTTTCTTACGGTCCCTACCGAATCGAATGGCACATTACTGATGTGGCCTAAATAGGCCAAAACATGACTGGGGTTGCTTGTGCTCTCATGCAGAGGGGATGTGGCCTAGCAGTTCGGTCTGGACGGCTTCCATTTGTGGTGGGTCCGACGGGAATTGAATGTAGTTGGACTGTTTAATTGTGCAAATCGGATAAAAAAACATGATGGAATAGGAAGCCTACCCAGTGTAATTCCGCTTGGGTTTTGCCCCGCTTAAAATTGGTCGCTTCAGTTCTGTTCCTGCATGAGTTTACATTTATTTGGGCATGGGCTTGTTGTCAGAACTTGGAATTCTGTCAAGTTTTGCGAATTAATAGACAAGAAAAATCTGTATTTACCTTTGGCAATGCAAAGACTTGTGGGGGAGAGGTTTATGTGTACGCCTGCCCTCTATATGGAAGAGTAGAAGCACAGAGCACCCCAGCAAAGATTCTCTATTGTTGGTAGCAATGGACAAGCAATCAGGGCGTAGCTTCCCAGGAGGTGATGCAGGCTGGTTCTTAAGTACAAGTGTAGTCCCCAAGCCCCCACAAAGGAATGTCCCCACACTATGGAAGTGAAAACACAGTTGTTTATATAAAAAGGTTCAGAATATACACACACACAATAACACACTTTGTGCTCAGGCAATACTATAATGATAAATATGTACAATATCTATGTAGTCCCACAGTTAACTCTTGACTCCAGTAAAATGCATCTACTGCTGACAGTTGTAAATGACTTACAAGTCTAATAGCAATGTGAACCAACACCAGATATGGGAAGAAAACAAGTTGGGTTAAGCAATTGGCAGAATACTGGGTCCCTACCGCAAGACACAGTTCTGTGTGAGTATCCCCCACATGGGCAACCTGTAAATAAGATATACTGACAAGCCAAGTCCATATATTGTTTAGCAGAGTCTTGTTTCCTTCTAAAAATGTTCTACTACCCTAATGTACCTTGTTTAGCAGAGTTCTTCGATGGGTGATCGATGGTCCTTCTTGAGTGAACTCCCTTAATGGCAGGAGCCACGGATTGTCGAGATTCCTTGAGGAAACCGTGAACAGTGTCGTTGAGGCAGCAGCTTCGGTCATTGCAGTGCTAGTCGACGATCGATCGTGCATGTCCTGCGAAGATGAGGCATGCAGTGCACCTAGATGAGGAGTTTGTTGCCCCAAAGCGTCAATGAAGAATGTAGGCCCAGCAACGGTGTCTGGTCGTCAGTAGTTGTCGGCAATCGGAACTAGACCACGGCTGGCCTTTTTTCGGCGTCTTTGTGGACTTTGGGTGGCGGGAAACCCACCAGCGGATTCTCCTCGGTTCGTCGACGACCTTGACTTTCTCCGGCAGGACAAAGCAGTTGACAGTGATGAGCAAGGGATTCCTTGATTTCAAAGTGTCTTAGGCAATGGAGCGTTGCGGCTCCGGTCAACGAGGTTACAGTGGTCCTCCGAACCTCGGTCGATGACGGTGGTCGTCGATGGCCAAGACGTCTGGCGCTTCACTTCAGATTCCTCGGCGGTCCCAGTCTCCGATCTGCAGTCTTTCGAGGACTGACTTCCAGGGAGCCTTGGTGAAGGTTAGCTGGTGCACGAAGTTCCCTCATAACACAGGAAGAGGTTTCCTAACCAGGTCCTCTTGGGTCAGTTCTTGTAGACGCGACCGCTTTCGGAATGCGTCGAAGGAAAGCAGCAGCAAAGCCTTCTTCCAGCGGGGGTTCAAGGTAAGCATCAAGTTTCGACTTCAGCTTCTGAACAATACCAGTAAGTGAGAGGTCCCCAGATATACTGTTCTATCTTTCCTTCACAATGCTGAGCCAGGCTCAGGCAGCCAATCATTCAGAGGGGCTTTCAGCAGGCAGGCAGCCAATCGGGCTCACGTAGCATTCAGGCCTTTTTTCTCCATCCAGACACTCATAAAAATGAATGTGGATTGAGACAAGTACCCAGTCATTCAGAACTCCACACTGCATTCATACCAGTTTCGGGAAGGGCTGTCTCATTCATTGTGTCACACACTAGAAACCAGACACCCATAGCATGAAATGTATATTGGTCACACACTCCATTCACCCAGGTCCCACCCCAAGGGTGTACCCACAACATAAAATCACTGGGAAGGCTCCAGCCAGTCTGGCCTGGACTTCCCCGTAATACCATATATGGAACTTCCACCCAACAGCCAGTCAGGGGAAGGGACAGAGTCAGGGCTTCCCAAGACTTTGGGAAAACAAGGTAACCGGAAATGGAAAGCAAGAGGTTACATGGGCCATCTTGTCATCGGGAATCAACTGATTCCAATGCTAGGGCCTGGGTATCCCAAAATGGAAAATACTCCCAGCTCCTGTGACATTCAGCATGGAGCTGCCACCAGCCCATACCCTGCACTGTGGGCCACACACAGGTGCCCAAAAACATACACTAGGGGTACAGGGTTGTACCCACACCCATGGTTGTCATAGGGGTTTCCCAAGGGTCTGTTCACCACAACCAAAAGGTGGAGGAGCTGCACTGCCATGAGTCCCACATGGACTCCTGTGCAGAAAACAACACAGAACACACATGAAAAAGGAGTACAGGACAAGGACAGGGAGGCCCTGTCCCTCCAATGCATTTCCAGAATCGCAGGCAAGGACTCCCATTCCCCTGCAGAACTCCCTATAGCTAAAGTATTTTCTGCCTACATGGGAGTAAGAAAGACTGACACAGCACCTATGTGTTGGACTCAAGGTAACTGACATTAGCTCTGTGCTTGGCTTAAGGTAGTGCAGTCCTTTCTACAGGGGGAGAACAATCCACCCCTTTTGAATCTCGGAGCGAGAATAAAGGGCCAACAACCCCTGAATGGAGGATGAGAAACCAAACGCCGCTGTAGAGTAATTTTTGTGAAAATGTTGGGGGGGGACATGACATTTAAATGAAAGGGGACTCTGTCAAATGAGTGGGACAAAGTGGTGTGCCACGAAAGCTGGAGCGACAAACACCCTTATCGTTCCCTAAAATTATGCACATGCTACGCTGAGCAAGCTTCAGTCAGAACAATGTCAGTGAGGAGCTGAGCCGTCCAAACCAGCGTAGTCGGCTGGAGCACATATTTAAGCAGACGCCTGGAGGAGATGCTGTTCGCCCAGCCAAGCAGCATGTGGGTCTGGAGAAGCAGAGCCTGCACAAATCGTCTTAGAGATGCGACCGCTTAGAGGACGAGAGCCAGCAAAAGAATTCAGAGACAAACGGAAGGCTAAAACAGCTTGCATCCAGTGTGAAAGAGCAGCAAGCCGCTGATTAAGACCCTCCCTGGAGCAAACCCTGCAACACAGCAGGTACGCAGGTTGCCCAGGTTGGAGGGAGGAGTCAGACGAACGAACGAACGAGTGGGGGAGAGAGAAAAGGATTGCCCAAACTCCATCAAATGGTACAGGGACCCAATAAGAGATGGAATACAAGATGGGAAGAAGGGTTGTGGGAGCCTGAGAAACCAGAGCTTTACAAACCTCCAGAAGGGGTCACAGTGACCTACGAGAGTCAGTCAGACAGCGAGTGGGGGGTCATTGAAACCCCAGAGAGTTAAGTGAGAGCTTGGGAGAGAGGAACCCAAGGAGCCACAGGAGCCCAATAAGAAAGTGAAGAGCAGATGCAAGGGCTGCACAGAGGCACCCAACAGTGGATTAAAGTGGGGTCCACCAAAGTGGCGAAGAGGGATCAGGGAAATATCCCTCTGCCTAAAGACATTTTGTATTTTCAGGGGCTTGAGACTTGTTCGAACTTTGGGAACCTTTATAGATTGCCAGGAAGTGTTTCTTTGAGGAGAACGGTTATTCACTGATAATTATTGGATCTAGACCCAGTAGGGATTCCTGGGATGCCCAAGGGAAATCGTGGTGGAAACCCCCAGAGTTCTGGGCACACCCTCCTATTTTTTCTTTTACATTTTTCTAAGTGGTAGGACCAGTTTATTGAATAGATCTGGACCGAGGACTATTTTATTTTGGACTATCGACAAGCACCTTCATTTAGTTTGTATTAGGAAGGGAACTCGCTTTTAATAATGGGGTCAGTGAGGCTTTTTCCTTTTTATTTTATTTTTTACGTTTAATCCATATCCTCTGGTCTCAGACCTCCTTCTGGCTTGCCACAGTTGATTTGTAAAAACACCTGTTTGCTGTCAACATACTGGATCTGCCCCAACGTAGAAACCATGGTCTTTGGATAATATTTCATACTTGTGAGTTGGAGTGGGCCTTTAGAAAGCTTATTTACCACGGATCACACACACAACTATTTTGCCACGTTGTGCGTTAGTTAGGATAACTGCTTGCTTGATCTCTCTTCTGCCCATCAGTGAAGACCTGCTCTCCAACCTTGACTCTAACACCCCCTGCGTCCTCATCCTGCTTGATCTCTCTTCTGCCTTTGACACAGTCAACCATGCCATCCTGCTCAACCGTCTCCGTGATAACCTGGGTATCACTGGTCAGACCCTGGCGTGGCTGACGACTTTCCTCTCTGACCGATCCTCCCAAGTCCAAATTGGGTCCTTCCTCTCCGCTATCTTTTTCTCTACCTGTGGCATTCCACAAGGGTCTAACCTCTCTCCCTGGCTGTTCAACCAATACCTGGCACTCCTTGCCCACCGCATTGCTGCTCTCTGCCCTAAATTTCAATGCTATGCGGATGACACCCAGCTCATTTTCAGGCTACCTTCGGCCACCTCTTCTCCTTCCCTCATTTCCGATTGTCTGCTATCCGGGAGTGCTGTGCCGCTAATGACCTCTGTCTTAATGCCAGTAAGACTGAGATTCTCCTCATCGGCACACCCGTTCCCTCCTTTCCTGTAGCTCTCTGGCAGGCCACTCTTGGCCCCCTTCCTGCTCCCACCTGCAAGGCTAAAAACCTCCGGTCATCTTCGACTCCACACTCTTCTTCTCTCCTCACATATCTGACGTCTCTAAGAACTCACACTACCAGCTGCACATCCTCAGAGGTATTCTTACTTTCCTCTCCTTCCCCCAGAAGCTCACTGTCTCCAAAGCTCTGGTTCTCTCTAGGTTGGACTATTGCAATAGCCTCTTCCTAAATCTGCATGCTTCTACTCTACGCCCTCTGCAACTCATCCAGAACAGGACTGCGAGACTTGTCCTTGGCCTTAAGCCCAGGGATCGTACCTCTCCAGGACTGAAATCTCTGCACTGGCCCCCAGTGGCTGCGAGGATTAAGTTCAAAACCCTCTGCATTGTCCACCAGGCCTTCTGGGGCCTCAATACCTTCAACTCTCTCTTCCTAAATGTCTTCCTTCCCGAGCTCTTAGCTCATCCGCCTCCAGCTCCCTCATGGTCAGTCGCTTCTCCAAGCAACGAGTTGGTGGTAGATCTTTCCTCAGCTGGGCCGCCCTCTGGAACAGCCTCCCTGCCTCCCTAAAACTTGAGGAGAACCATCTCTGTAAGCACCTCAAAACCGTCATCTTTGCATCTGCTTTCTCTCCCCTGCTGATTTCTGCCTAAACTGTACTGGTTACCTGGCCGCCTTCTGATCTCGAGCCCAGGTCCCCTCCCCCGCCAGTTACTCGCCTGCACTGCCTCCCTGGCAACCCCTGCACTTGAGGACTGTTTTCTGTAACCCTGCAGTCCCCCACCAGCACTTGCCACCTCCTGATGTCTGCACTTGCCACCAGCTGGCCCTACTTATTATTGTTATTTATTCTATTAGCGCATGTACTGCACTGTCCCCGTCCCACCTCCCACTCTGCACTTTTCCTCTTCCCCTTCCTCGGCACTTGCGCGATCTGAATGATACTCGGCCTAGTAGGATCACTGTCTTGGTCTTCCCTCTGTCCCCTCTCCCTTGTTGCGTCGCACCTTGAAACACTTGTGTTATGCGCGTTATAAATGCCATATCATATCATAACCCATATTGACGCACATCTGCGCAGTTCTGTTCTTAAAATGCTTTGCCCACATCTATGCAAGTGCTCATTGACGCAAAACATTGTTGTCTGTATTAGGTGTATAACATTGTGCAGACCTGGGCGATAATATGCAAAGGTCTGAAAGTAATTGGAGGTTAATTTCTTCACTACTTCAAATCTTCATCATCCATAGAGGGACCCACTGGACACAGCCCTTTATGGTGCTCTGGTGAAAGTCCCCGCATCCTGAAGGGCCGCAGTCCTCTTTCGACCGTAGACGTTGTGCCAAAGACGGCACTTGTGGGATGAGATGCATTGCGCGCACACTTGTAGATTTGTTTGTGATCTCCAGCAATGAAGTCCATTGTCTCCGAGTGACCTCCACCCTATCCTACCCTACCATGCCTCTGTCGAAGGCCCTGGTAGGGACTTGGTTATTTCCCATTGGCTATGATTTCATGTGATGAAATGACACCACCCGCCTCCAGGGCTGCAGCTTTACCTCTCCCCGATGCTTAATATCGAATGGGCCCTGTTCAGTGATTGGCTCAATAGTCCAGCTGGTTTCCTGGAAGTGATCTCAAACTACTGTCCTCTAATACTCTCTCGGCGTGATCAGAAATTGACCGTGCCCGTTGACGGTAGATCACGTTAGTTGGCCATTGACATTCAAAATAGGCTCCCCATGGCACAGCCCCCTAAGGTCATTTATAACGCGCCTGTACACAAGTGTTTCCGGAGCCCCTTTGCAGGATTCCACATTCATTTAAAAGAATCAATTCACTGTGCACCGCTGTTTTGATACCTGCTATTGCCAGACCTGCGTGTTTCTGCTTCCTTACTTAGTGCATACTCGGTGTCGTCGTTCTTCTTCAGGCATCCGGGCATGCCGATGTTTTGAGTGTGCGCATGCCCAGATGTCTCTAGCAAGCCCGGCAGAATGCTGGGAGCCCTATGCATCGGCCTCAGAAATGCCTGCTGGCCACCAGGTGGAAATGGTCCATTGTCATAGGAGTTCTGTTGAGTTGGGTAATGGTTGCACCTGTTGTCTGCAGAGTTGCAAAGGTGGCAGGACTGCCCATTACTTCTGAAGTCCTAGGCAGTCTTACCTTTTCATTAGCTCCTAAACGGCACAAGACTGGTTTATTGCACCCAACCGTGAAATCAAAGCTGGCACTGCCCAAACACAACTATCCGCACACCTGAACCCTGCACACCCCTGAACCCTGCACTGCTGCTTCTCCTGACACGGCCCTAAATCACCGTGGCCATTCCTTTTTCAACCTTGACCTAGATGTCAAAGATCTTTGAAGGGGGTGCAAGGCCAAATTGAGATGCTGAAACTACAATGAAACACAACCAGCGAAGTCACAGGGCGAGCCCCAAATTCCTGCCCGGAGTGCTACTGTCGGCGGGAAAACAATGAAAGTAGGCCCTTGGTGGGAGTGGGCGTTATCTGACCCCCCCCCCATTTGCCCCACAGCCACCCTCTTCGAGTACAAGGCCCCGTGGGCAGAGTAACATTTCTGGAGGTTGGAGGCGAGTTGGCAGCAATTTCCCATATCACGGTCTACCACTCCAAATCAACGCTCTAGAGTTCGCTGGCGTGGCTGCTCCTCCTGGGAGTAAATGCACCAATGCCCTTCTTCCCTGCTGCATGCCAGGGCGCTGCACAAGATGGTGGTTTTATGTAGTGAGGTGGGACAGGAAGGCAGCAGCTAGGGCGGTTTCAAGAGGGGCCTGGGAGGCAGGATGCCAGTTCGGGTCTTTTTGTGTTTTTTATGGATGGGTTAGGCCAAGTAGGGATCTTGTCTTGTGGGAGCAGTTTGTAGTGGTCTTTTTATTGGGGTAGGGTGGGAAGTACAACATGTAGGAGTCAAGTTGCGTGCCGATTTGATTGGCTAGTCCAAAACACTTCAACCTCAGAGGTGCTATGCCTTTAAAAAACTTTTTTTTTTTAAATCCGGGAGACCATTTCAAAATACATATAATTACAATACATTTTCTGAACTGCACTTACTGGTCCAGGCGTTGTAGTGCTGTGAGTCCAAACTCTGTGGTCCGCCTTTTATCAACCTTGGAAGAACAAAAAGCAGCGTCTGGCCTGCATACATCTGACCCGTGACTTGCTGTGGCACGGCACTTTCTCAAGCAACTCATGAGCCCACTTATTCCTGTATGCAGACAGAGGCGTGTGCGAGTGCAGGAACGTAGAGTGTGAGGTTATTAGTGTAGACTGAGAGTTCTGGAACATCTGCCAAAATATAGTGTTAGCAACCTGTTCCACGGGCTATAAGGCAGGTAACTAGCGGCCTGGCAGCCCAAGTTAAAACTCGTTTAATGAGGGCACTGGGATGTTACCGCCATTGTAGCCTATGGAACAGGTTACTAACACCATTGGTACCCTGAGTTACCAAAACAGTAACCCGGGATGCTGATAGCAGAGTCTTTTCTATGAATGAATGGGACATCTCGTCCATTTCCATTGCGGCCGGCAAAGGGAGACGGCATGAAGCAGTGGCGGCGGTGAGCGGTGCCGCCAGCACAATCCATAAAGTCGGGCTGGGGATGGGGGTTTTAGAATATTTAAAAAAAGGAATGGTGGCTGGGCAGAAGATGGCAGTCCAGGGCAGGGGAGGCAGCATGCGGGCTCCATGCAACAGGCGGCGAGATCCGCTGCCTTGAGACAGTCAACCAAGGAACCATGCCTGCTTTCTCCGCCCGGGTGCTAATGGTGTTTTATAAATGTTGGCGATAATCCTGCTCTCCACTAAACAGACGGAAAGTGAGTCTGGAACATGCCGCTTATGGACCTAGCTCTTGTGTTCAATGCGTAGTTGTGGCTCTCATTTGATACAAAACAGAAACATAAAAGAAGATTCTAGGAAAGAAACTGTAACATGGCCAAATTATTTCAAGCAGGTCTTTTCATTATGCCGGCGCAGTACTTGCCCTCCTCCCCTGCGACCTAGAGTTGCAGCTTACTTCGATCAATACCTTTTTAGTATTTTCTTTTTTTTCATGAAGAGTCTTTTTGTTCGCTATTCTGTGTACTTCTCATTAGCTTTTGTGTGGCTGACTACAGCGGGACCCGCGATAAACAGAAGATCATGAAACCTCCACTGCCACAAAGGTAGCCATTTTGAATCCTGGACCGGGAGGGAGCCTTTTGTGGCCCATTATCTAGAGGACAAAATAGACTATAGGCATGCAATGAATTTTTATCTTGCCCATAAATGGAGCCATCTGCCGGAGAAACAAAAGACAGAGCATGACCGTGCATGTGCTTTTTACTGTGCGCAATAGCTGGAGGATTTTGCGGGTGCACCGAAGGTCGATTTCATTGGCATGAATGAAGAGAATATTTCTGTCTAGCAACAGACTCTGGAGGTTTGCATCTGATCAACCAAATGTTTGTTCATAATAAGACAATCTTTGGAGTGAATTCAGAAATAACCTGGGAAGTTAGCCTTGGTCTATAACCGAGATGATTCAGGGGGCCTTGACCAACCACCCTTAATCTGTTTTGTTGACAGCGACAGTAGATACTTTTTTCTTTTTTACTTGTTTCCCTGGCAGACCCAATATTCTTTTTATACCTTGATACCATGGAGAGTATGAATCTGCTATAAGATATACCTGGGGAATAATATGTATCCAAAAGCATTAGATTTTGGGGCATTATCCCCAACCATGTAGTAGTGAACCATTGCCTCCAGCGTCCATGGAAGTATGACCATGAGAAATGGCGGATTCAGTCTTCCTTTGTTCAGTTTCCATTTTATCCGGTTCCATTTCTTTGATTTTTCAAGAGTCTGGAATCGCTATGTAAGGTGGAGAGCATACCTCTTGAACTTGTATGGAATGTCAGGTAACCCTCGCTGGTAACTTTCATTGCACCTAACCATCCTAGATCTGCATTGGCATCCCGATAACGCAGTTAGTAGATGGCCGCTAGCAGCGTTTATAGAACTGGGAAGATATTTCAGTAAGACTTTCAAGGTTTCCGGTCTATGACGCTTTCAGAATCCTATATCCTTGATCACATGGTAGCCTGCCTGTCACGCCTAGAAGAGGGTCAAGGACAGCGTCTCATTGCACTTAGAAGACTTGAGGGTAGACTCTCCATAGCGCCTGGAAAAGGTAGCTGGCTTTTTGTCCCCAAAGAAGATCTGATGACACACCAATATGAAAGATAAGCTCATTCGAAGACCCAGGTAGGTATAAACGGACCACTTCGATGTACATCAGCCGCAGGCATGGCTATCCATCCACACACATTAGAATGCAGCTACGACCTACAACAAAATTCGGTCTAACTGGACACCTAACGAGTCTCTAGCACTCGCACACAATCGTGACCTCCACCTTAGCACCCACCCACATGCCTGACCTCTTGGGTTGCTTACCGGAGCCTAGTCAGCCCATCTAATCCCTAATCTTAGCAATATGCACACGCGTATTCTAAATCTCACTCTGGACTGCGCAAGGAGTTCACCCCACAAGCGCTTTGAGACAATGATTATGGTAAAAGGCACTATATAAATGGCACAATTACAATAGCCAGTGGCCTTGCTACAACCAGCCTATTTACATGATGTCTTTGTTTGTTCGCTTCGTGTACTGTGTAGAGATGCCTGTCTTTCTACATACATTTCACTGAGGCACATGTGGACCACCCCCGACCCCCACCTCAGCATGGCCCCCTGGAATACAGTCTGAGTAAAATCTGTGTTTCTGGTTGTTGGGGTGTGAGGAGAAGAGAAGGTCGGCCATTTTAAATCATTGCTTAAGTCATGCCACACAATTTGCATCCACGTGATCATTCTCTCTCCGCGAGTAAGACATGGTGTCCTGTGTGCATGTACAGAACCAGCGTGAATGCCGAAGTGGGGGGTGGGGGGGGAGAGAGACAGAGGCACACTTCTGGCACTTTTCATCCCAGGGCTCTCGTTTATATTTTTTGACTGATCTGGTGAATGGCAAGGTCATTTCCTTTTTTGGCAACAGAATAAAGTTTCACACATACTACCCCCATTAGCTTTGTTCCTAGTCTGCCGTCCCTTGAGTGCTTGTGACACCATTTTCCAAGTGTCCAAGTCTGCAGCGGGGTAGTAGTAGTTTAGGCAATTGCAGCAGCCCATTCCTCCACTGCAGCTCTGCGCTGCACCACATGTTTTGAGATGTTGTTCTCGCGATTACCAAAGAGGCATGCAAGATGTTGCTTCTTACGAAATTACGTTGACCAAACCGGGAGGATAGCTCAGCGGCAACGTGCTCGCTTGGAAACAAGACGACACGAAGCAATACAGGTTCGATCTCCGGGTCCGCGCTTAGAAACTTCCGGGTATTAAGCGCATTATAAATGCGCAACTAAGAGACATATTCCTGTAACGGCGCCTCGATGCCCCTGGGCTGCGTGAGCGCTTTAAAAATGCAAATAAAATAAATCTTAGTTGGCTTTTTAATACAAGTCTGCAATCTTTTTGGGGGATATTAAACATTTGTATCCGCTTCTTCGCAGGATTTGCACCTCAGTCACTAGTAGAGCTTTGAAGAAGCATCAATTTAGAGAGGGTGCCCGTGAAGTATGCCTCGGATTCTTCTTTCAAGTAGGATCCGTAGTAAAGCGACTAATTAGAAAAACCTCCATTAATAACACTACAAAGTGCAGTATGTCAGGGGAGCAAAGGTGAACACCTGTAAGGGAGAGGTTGAAGTGGACCATGTTACTTTGAATTTGTGCACTGATCTCTGGGCTGGATCATGTCTAAACCTTGAAATTAAGATGAGTGAAAAGGTTGGCAGAAAAGAAAGAACCCGTTTACGAAAGCGAGGGCACGGGCACGGGTAAAGAGTGAAGTTACATGGGCTCAGGCTACCAGTGCCAGATACTCCAGCAAAGCTGGCTCCATAATGGGCAGTATTTGGGATGCTGGCAGAGGCGTAGACTGGGTAGGGCCCGAGCGGGCAAGGCCCACCCAAAATCTGTAAATGCCCACTCTGCAGCGGTGTGTGGGCATTTACAGATGTCATGCTGCTGCTGTGGGCGCAACTACATTAGCTTCAGGCCCCACCTTTTAGAAAATCCTGGCTACACCTCTGGATGGTGGACCTCTGGACCGAAAGCAATGTTTTACAATCGTAGCACTGGGCGCTGACTTTCAGAGGAGGGATGTCTGTAAGGGAGAAGAAAAACCGGTTCTGTGCTAAGGATGTGGGCAGAGGGTAGTATGGTGGTGAATTAAGCAATGCCTGGCCTCTATTGACCATGGAAAAGGCGTTCTTTGACTAGGAACCATTGGCTAAAGCTTACGGCAGATTGGATGAATTTTGAACCAATTTCATCGCATTCAAGTTAATTTAGGGTCCACCATTTTGCGTAGGATATTGTGACCCAACTTCTCGGGCCTCGGATCTTGTCTTAAGAGCAGCGCCGGTCGGGATAGCCAGCGCTTTAGTGCAGTGACCACAGGACTGGACATGTTCACTTAATGAGCCCATGATGATCGCATTGACGGCAGATGGCTTGATTGGGATCGTTTAGATAGCGGGGCAGATTGATCAAACTGTCCTTCAGCGACTGCAGTCCAAGACCATATGGAGGAGGAGATGGTCCTCCACTGAGCTGCCGTGCCAGCATACGGGCGAGTCGGCCAGGCTGCGTTTAAACAGTTTTTCGGGGGTTGCAGTAATCTTAGTTTACCAAGGCTTTTACTGATGTGAGGGTCACTTGAAATAAGTTTGGACCCAAATATACACTCAGGTAGATATTAATATACTGTTATACTCTCAAGTAGAGGTTACTTAAAAGGGGCAACAAAGTCGAACCCTTTCGTACGCCACACTCCAACTTCCAAGGCGAAGACTTAAAGTGATTAAATTGTCTACGATCTGGTTTGGCATTTTAGGGTTCTGTCCTGGACCTCCAGGGCTCCTGGTAGTGGCCCACCGTGCATGGTAGCTGATGCATGAAAAGGTGCGGAAAGATCCAACTAGACCAGAATTCAGCCACTGGCCATGTCTCTGCGCAGAAACAGTAGTTCTCCATATTATGCAATCTGTGCGAACGTCCAAAACCAGATTAAAACGCATTTATTTGTTTTCCTCGCCATATGGATGAAGCCGAGTTGTGACATGAAATTTCAACGGCTAAACCAAATGAGCAGATTAGAAATGACGTGATAATTCCCCAAATATGGTGGGTCTTTTCTGCCATTTCTTCAATAGTTGGGTTGTTCGTGTGGTCTTAAAAGCGTAGGAACGCCCCCCAATTGTGGGAGATCCAAGACGCATCGAATGCCCCTTTTCACCACCAATGACTTGCCTGAGTTTTACAGACAGTTAGATTAAGGGGTTAGATCATTTGCTATTTGCTACCAAATCCTTACCGTCAGACTTTGACTGGTTTCCGCAACGAAAAGCTAGGTATCCCTAAAGAGACGTTCAAGGGTGGAAAGGGGTGGGACTGACAGACGCGCCCCTGGAGGGAGGTAGAGATTCTCATGATATGACAGGTTATTTATAACGCGCTAAATACCCAGAGGTTTCTAAGCGCGGACCCGGGGATCGGAGCTGTGGTGCTGCGTGTCAAATTGCTTCCAAGGCGAGCACGTTGCCCCCGAGCTATCTTGTCCAAAAAAATTGATTTGATTTTAAAGCAGAATAGATCGACACTAATGTCGCAAGGCTGGAGAGATGGGGAATTAGGTCTTCATGAGAGACCACTGGTTCTGTTCATTCTTTTATTTGTCTGAGAAATTCTTTCTAGGTGGCATCATAGAATTTCAGACTCTCTAAAATCAGACATTTTTGGGGCCTTAAGAATTGTGAATGCATAGCACCTATTATACATTAACAAGTATACGTTATCTTGGTTTAGATGGCGCCATTTGAGATTTACCCTTCATTTATTCCGATCGGGTCATTTAAGCTTGGAAGACAGCCAGAGCTGCTTGTGTTATTTATGGCCTTCTCTTAGTAAGAGAGGTCACAGGTTCACGTTTCCGGGCGTAATGTAGCCAGTCTGAGAAACTTCCCATGGTATATAATGGGTTAACAAGTTGCCCGCTTTTTCTCTTTTCATAAGCCATTCATTGAAGGGGAAGCTTCCTTTACAAGGAGTCTATGGAGCGGCACTCTTTTACAGATGCGATTTCCAGGACCCCAGTCCGCTCATGCTATCGAGGTGGGCTTGTCTACGTCATGGGGTTGTGATCATCCGCTGTATAGGGTGCACTCGTGCTCCCCGGAGTGTAGGGTTGTGAAGGGGCTGGACGCTTTTATGCCGTTACCCATGACTTCCTGCTTCTCATGGCCTCCAGTTAAGCCATCCTTTCTCCAGTGGACCCAAGGTAACCGAAGCTATTGCTTTGGGGACGGGCAGCAGGGGGCCATGGGCTGTGAGGAGAGACGCCTAATGCCATCCTTTCTCTGGGGACCCACGGTAACCGAAGCTATTGCTTTGGGGGACGGGCAGCAGGGGGCCATGGGCTGTGAGGAGAGACGCCTAATGCCATCCTTTCTCCAGGGGACCCACGGTAACCGAAGCTAATGCTTTGGAGGACGGGCAGCAGGGGACCATGGGCTGTGAGGAAAGACGCCTAATGCCATTCTTTCTCCAGGGGACCCACGGTAACCGAAGCTATTGCTTTGGAGGACGGGCAGCAGGGGGGCATGGGCTCTGAGGAGAGACGCCTAATGCTATCCTTTCTCCAGGGGACCCAAGGTAACCGAAGCTATTGCTTTGGGGGACGGGTAGCGGGGGCCATGGGCTGTGAGGAGAGACGCCTAATGCCAGCCTTTCTCCAGGGGACCCAAGGTAACCGAAGCTATTGCTTTGGGGGACGGGTAGCAGGGGGCATGTGCTGTGAGGAGAGACGCCTAATGCCATCCTTTCTCCAGTGGACCCAAGGTAACCGAAGCTATTGCTTTGGGGGACGGGCAGCAGGGGGCAATGGGCTGTGAGGAGAGACGCCTAATGCCATCCTTTCTCTGGGGACCCACGGTAACCGAAGCTATTGCTTTGGGGGACGGGCAGCAGGGGGCCATGGGCTGTGAGGAGAGACGCCTAATGCCATCCTTTCTCCAGGGGACCCACGGTAACCGAAGCTATTGCTTTGGAGGACGGGCAGCAGGGGACCATGGGCTGTGAGGAAAGACGCCTAATGCCATTCTTTCTCCAGGGGACCCACGGTAACCGAAGCTATTGCTTTGGAGGACGGGCAGCAGGGGGGCATGGGCTGTGAGGAGAGACGCCTAATGCTATCCTTTCTCCAGGGGACCCAAGGTAACCGAAGCTATTGCTTTGGGGGACGGGTAGCGGGGGCCATGGGCTGTGAGGAGAGACGCCTAATGCCATCCTTTCTCCAGGGGACCCACGGTAACCGAAGCTTTTGCTTTGGGGGATGGGCAGCAGGGGGCCATGGGCTGTGAGGAGAGACGCCTAATGCCAGCCTTTCTCCAGGGGACCCACGGTAACCGAAGCTATTGCTTTGGGGGACGGGCAGCAGGGGGCCATGGGCTGTGAGGAGAGACGCCTAATGCCATCCTTTCTCCAGGGGACCCACGGTAACCGAAGCTATTGCTTTGGGGGACGGGTAGCAGGGGGGCACGCGCTGTGAGGAGAGACGCCTAATGCCATCCTTTCTCCGGGGGACCCACGGTAACCGAAGCTATTGCTTTGGGGGGGATGGGTAGCAGGGGGCATGGGCTGTGAGGAGAGACGTCTAATGCCATCCTTTCTCCAGGGGATCCATGGTAACCTAAACTACTGCTTTTGGAGGACGGGCAGCAGGGGGCACGCGCTGTGAGGAGAGACGCCTAATGCCATCCTTTCTCTGGGGACCCACGGTAACCGAAGCTATTGCTTTGGGGGACGGGTAGCAGGGGGGCACTGGCTGTGAGGAGAGACTTCTAATGCCATCCTTTCTCCAGGGGATCCATGGTAACCTAAACTACTGCTTTTGGAGGACGGGCAGCAGGGGGCCATGGGCTGTGAGGAGGGACGCCTAATGCCATCCTTTCTCTGGGGACCCACTGTAACCAAAGCTATTGCTTTGGAGGACGGGTAGCAGGGGGGCACGGGCTGTGAGGAGAGACGCCTAGCCTGAGGACATTGTTGGCTTACTCTCACATTGACCGCTCAATGATATGATAATTCCCTATGGCCTTCTCTGCCTGAAAGACCCCATCATTGGAATCTAGCACTATCATGAAGTGACATCCAACGTTGTGCTATTAAGGCCCTGCCAGTGTTAATTCTAAGCAATTTTCTGTTGGACATTGTCTTAATTGCTGCTGTAAATGAGATCCTGGTGAAATAAAAATATCTTAGCCCAGTTTGCCTTCAGCCGCTTGAGCATCTCCTCGCATCTGTTCTTGCAGCAAAGTTCTGTTAAAGGATTGGCAAAGCCAAACACGTCAGCCTGTGCATAGGTATTTAATAAGCATTCACCTGGCACTGACATCAAATGCCCAGGCATTCGCACCACTTCTAGTTGTTGCCGTCTTATGCCCAGGTAGTACCATTAATGCATTGCTGGACATATGCCGAAACAAAATCCAAAACTGTTGACTTTGCTAATGCTTGTTTAAAAATGGACTTTGTAAAGTCATCAGGCATTGCGGCTTCTGCTATTTTGCTGGCCTACCTGTGTGTGGCCCTGTAAGCAAAGACAGAGGGTTGTTAGTGGGACAGCGGGAGAGGCAGATCCGCATCCTTGGGTGTTGATATCTCTTGGCCGGAAGGTCCCAATTCTTGAGTGTTGGGATGATTCAAGGTGGGCAGTGGCCGAGCAAAGATTGGGTGTGTTTTTGCCCAGGAGAGCCAAAGATTGATCACTTGGAGTGAGCACAGCAAGGACCTAATTAGTCACTGGTGTGTGAGGGTCAGTGCGATGGGACGGTAGATTTCAGCTGTGCTGATACTTCGTTTGTAGGTAATGCCGTGCGCAACGGTTGATTGTGTGAGTAGGGTACCGGGATGAGGGTTTATAGTGATTTTTTTCGACAGTCAAAGTTTCTAAATACAAAAGTTTCGACACAAAAGCACCGAAGAAAACTTTCAAATGCATTTTTTTTATAGGGGGGGTTCCCCCCAACCCCCTGTTTTCTTTTTAAAACAACTTTTTTTTTCTATACGAAACTAAAATAAAACCTGTAACATGAAAAAAAAATGCATTCTAATTTTTTTTTTCAAAACTTTGTATTCGAAATGTATGTATTTAGAAACTATTTTTTCGAAAATATAACTGGATAGGGGTGTAGAGAGATTAAGATATGATCCATTTGACAGGAGGGGAATGGTTAAATGTAAGGAAACCTTTCAGCTCAAGACTGCGGGCACAGTGCTTTTGGAGTATTTTTGTCTGTTAAAAGGGGAAGGGGTTTCTTGTTGGTACGGCAAGTGGAAATTGACCCCAATGAGGCAGATCCCCTGTGCGTCTTGCCAGGGCCGTTGACTACCATCCCATCGCTTATTCGAGGGGATATAGGTCCAATTTCCTTTTTGAAGGTCCCGGCGCAGGCCGACCTGATTGAGTTCAATCTCACATGGTCCTCAGCTGACGCGTTGTGTGGATTTTGTGCTTTTCTGGTGCGGGTGTTCCTTGAAATAGGTAGGGATCTTTAAAGAACGGGTAATATAAATGCACATGATTTATAATGCTATAGTTCTCCTGAATTGTAGAGAACATTCCGATACACTGCAGGACACAAGGGGTGGGGCCTAAATGGTTAGATGGCCGTATCTTGCAAACGACCATGTTCGGCTGAATGGTTCTAAAGCTGCAACATATTGAATTGTTCCTCATCGTCCTCGATGGATTCTTTTCGATACAATCCGGACAGTTCATTAAATCGATCCATCCTTTATTTCCGGGTCTTGATCTCCTGACACCCATACCATTTGTTGTAATGTTAAGCCTTGAAGGTCTGCATATGTGTTTCTGAGATTCCAGGTTCCTGGGCCACAACTCTTCATTGTGTGGTGCACACACCCGATAAGGATCACTATTATCAGTATGTTATGGCTTCTGTATAGCGCCTACTGCAAGTGGTATCGCCTCGAAGCGCTGTAGGATATGGCATAGTCTCATTAATGTAGTTAATTTGAAAGCTGTGCTGCGTTTTCACTGTGGGTCTATAAGGCCAGCGTTTTCCTCTCATCTTCATGTGCACGAGGTCGTGTCTAAACCCACATGGTGTGTGGCTTGGGAATGCTGTGTGGGAGTAACTCTATTGTGTAACCCTCCTGCAGCAGTCCTTGACCTTTCATTCATGGTGAAGTGGTGTCATTTTGGTGAAGGCACGTGGCGAGGAAGCGAACGAGGTGAAACTTGTCACTTTTCAGACACCGTTCCTTTCAAGCCTTGCTCGTACTTGCTATGCAGGATTCCAAAAACGATTGCAGTGTAATGCGGAACCCTTGTGTACCCATTGAAGTGGCCACTATCTTTCATCAAGTGATGTATCCAAAAATGGAATGGCCGTCAGTCAGAAGGGGAAACGGAGTATGCGAAAAGTATGGAGAATGGACTCGTAAAGCAAGGCGGACATTACGTCTGTGATAGATGTATATAGCTGGGGGTTGCCTGCGCTGTTAGGGTGCCTGCTGCAGAGATTACATTTATGCCATTCTGTTGCCTGCTTTGCTCTGCTTTTCGCCCTCTGAGCAGCGCTGGTTCTCAGCTCCTTCTCTTAGGATGACCGCTTCTGATGGACCCCCTTTGGGTATTTCGCTTCTCTCCTGGTCTCCGGTGCCCCCTTCTTGGCTCTTGGACTTGTTCTGCTTTCTCTTGATCCCTCATAAGGTACTGTATTCTTGGTCACCCACTCTGGCCTGCCTGTTCGCCTCGGGCCTCTGTTATCCCCACCGCGGCCTTTCGTTCCCTTTTCTAACGCTGTGGAGATGAGCCGCCCTGACCCCCCTGTTCGGCGTGCACCGTGTACCAGTGTCTCTGCGGCGTTCACCGGGGAGCGTCGAGCTTCCTGAATTCCTAGCTTCCAAATTTAGACGATGCAAAATCAGTCCAGAAACAAATTCAAATGGAGTGTCCGCGGATTTCTGTGTTCTGATAAATTGGACTGGATTAAAGGATGTTGTCGCCCGTTATTCGAAAATAAATCTTCTTACAGGACAAACTATCTTCTCCCCATCCCAATGATATTTTTAACTTTGCTGGCGGAAAATCGGCTAACCCTCCTAATCTGGGCCAACCTACTTTGTGGGGGCATCTTCTCTTACAAAGAACTCGCACTGTGCAATCAATCGCCTGGTCTTCAACGGGGACTATTGCAGATTTGATAGCGTTGCATTTTTCACAACCGTGTCTCTGCTCCTGACAGCTGGCTGGGAACGTTTGAAAATATTATCGGAATCTAGGCCAGATCCTCTTTAAACATCTCTGCCAAAATACTCCCGGTATCGCCCCGTTACTGCGAATACAGAAAATCCGAATCCGAAAATGCTGACGCTTTTACTGTGCATTTCGCAGCAATCATGTGGGGGTGGGTTAACGGGGACTTCATTTAGGTGTCGCCAGGGGTCACATCCATCAGAACCATATGCAGCCTGCGACTTTCCAGATGTACTGAACTATGCGACACTTGAACTATGAACTTTGGCACCCACAAGGGTGACGAAGGACTATGAAACAATCGTGTGGTCTTCAACCAGGGTTTTCCTCGTGCAGGTAGGCTATGACCTTCATCCACTACTAACGTCTCTCCTTTTTTTGCTGCGTGTTTTAGAAGAGTTTCTTTTGAAAGTCTGCATCTTGGTCATGAAGGTGACCACTAAGAGCAATGGAGGAGGTGCCCCGATAATCTGGGCAGGGTCCTCCTCCTCCTTCGCCCCGGGTAAGAGGGAGAGTTGGTGCAAGCACGCCAATGCGCGAGGAAAGCCCGCAAAGGGCAACAAAGGATGGGGACGGGATAGGCACCATATAAGCCAGCGGGCGTCCTTCTGCAGGAGCATCCAGCCCCAAACAGGACGCCCGACTCACCGAAGGACTGGATTTTAGTTTTTCGTTTCTTCAAAGGGCTTTCCGGACTTTGCAGCGAGCAGAAGAGGTTTTCAGCTCGAGGTCGGCGAGGAGCGGTGCGGGTGCCCTGTGCCTGATGCATGGTGCCGTCGCGTGTAGCTGTTGGATCGGAGTAGAGAGGAGAGGCGTCAAGGGAAGGCAGAGTCTGTGTGGGCTGCCGGAGCTATGGCAAACAAGGAAACAGAGTCGAGTTCACTTGGTGCAGCGGAAGGTGCAGCCCGCATGAAGCGAGTTGGCAGAGTGCAGCGAGGGAACCTGACCACAGTGCTGGTGCCTGGGGCCACCGTGTGGAGGCTGAGGAGCGGAGAGAGCTGGCACGAGGAATGGTGGTCGAGCGGTGTTGGAAGGTCCCACATGTAGCAGAAGACCCGGCGAGCAGGATGGAGCGGCTACACAATGTGCGGCCGAATCGGAGAGGCTGCGCCCAACCAGTATACCTATAGGAGAGGTGGTGATCAAGGCGCTGACCATGCCCCGGGATGAAGTGGCGGCTGCCACGAAACAATGGAGAACTGCTTTCCTGTTTTATTGCCGCAGGTGTTAGTATGCACCTCAGGGCAGCAGGGGCTTTTTGTGTGGATTATGGCCCAGTTAGAACACCGGGTGGACATGTTCTTATGTCAGAAATGTTGTCCTTAGAACATACAAGCACGGCCGCTTGGTGTAAAACACTGTGGTGGGGCATAATTGCAACGGACATCCACTGCAGCCTTGTCATAATGTTAAAGGGCTTCCGGCAAGGAACACACAGGGCGAGGCGCCGGTTGCACATTGGAGGTTGGGTGTAGGTTGGATATAGTCTGAGGAATTGGCACGGGAATAAGGATATTATGGTGAGGTGGCCCCCAGACCAGGGTGGGTGAGGGGGGCAAACCTCGGAAACAACCTTTCTGGGTGCCCCAGGGGAGCCGGCCAGTAACAGTGGCAGTGATCTCTACATAGGCCAAAAGACAAGGTAGTGGGTAAACATTTTACGAAGATACGCCACATTGGCTATGCATTACTTCCTTCTTTCCCCCGCTGGTAGAAGAACTGCGATCCCCTGAACTTCTTGCCGCGAAAGCGTTGGTAGACGAGGGCTAGGGTGCTCAATCTTGGGATTGGCAGAAATATACGACGGTGATGCCAGTGGGAAATGGCTGAGGAGAAGAAGCACTGGGATGCAGACGCAGGCATTAGGGGATGTTACGTCATTGCATTCTCTCGAAAGGGACATATCGCATTAGTCGGTGGTTAAAAGAAGGTATATAAGGTGGGGGAAGGTAAGGGGGTAGTTGCTCATAACCGAGTCACTATGAAGGGCGACGAGGGTACGTACCTCATGTATTGCAAATACACCATAAACTGGAACGGTATGCCCTGAAATAAGTGGTAAATGAGGACTTTGGCATTTCGACCGGCGGTTATACTGCATTTAGAATACCCTGGGAAAGGGGTTTTACGTTAAGGGGTTGGGACAAACTCGGCCTTTCCTAGGTAATAATGAGCAACGCTCAGAGGCCGGGAGTCGTCCCAAATATATAAAGGCTGAATTAGTATGTATTAAGGGGCTTTCGTCAGGTAACGCACCGCGTGATGTGCCTGCTGTGGCCCCTGATTAGACATGGGAAGCTGTTAGGGGGCGGCTGTGCAACATCGGACGCCGCTAAGGGGCAGCTGTTTCTTTAAGAGGACAGAAGTGGTCAGTAGAAGATTAATAAAGAGTTGGAGGATATTATTGTGTAAGGGCTTCATTACTCAAGGAAGGTGTTGGGCGTTAAATAGGGGTAGTACGCCAGTCCACACTGCATGTACAGAATTTAGGGGGTGGTGAGGCACACAGGGCCCTGGTAAGAGTTAACTCCCACAGGGGCAAGATTTCACTTTAGTGTTGAAATAACTCAACTTACTATTGATTGGGTGCTGGGAGCGGTTAAATTGGAACAACATAACAACAAGGGGTGTAAACATAAGGTTGGGTGACTTTCGATCGATAGGGGTTAAGTTGGGAGCAAAGAAACGGGGTACAAATAATGTCAGCAGACTGTGTGTTGGGGAGCATCATCGGTGCAAGACCAACTCAGTGAGGGGATTGGTTTAATGTAACGACTGACCCAGGGAATAGCAACATTTCTGTACTAATGACTGGGGACATGTGCCAGGCATGACCAAAGCGGCAATAGAAAAGGGGAAAGGCACAGTTCTATAAAATAAGGTAGCAGGCATTGCACGGTATTAAGCTGTGCATTGGGGTACAGCGTTGACAGTGGGAGTAGGGTTTTAGCTTCTAGTCCAACCCAGCATAACATCCTTCCGGGGTCGATAAACAAGTAGCAGTGGTGCGGGGGCATATGGTAGGTAACAGTATAGGTGGGTTAAAATGCTACCTAAATGCCAGACAGAAGGGCAAGGGAGGCAGAACAAGGACAAGCTCCGAGTCCCCGGGTCGGGAATGGCACTCCTCCAACCTGGGACTATCTGCGGGTAGGTAGGATGCTGGGACTATGGCTGGGGAGCTGCAGCCTGCATAAGGAATAGCAGCACGGAAGGAGGTCTAGTTAAGAAGAGGATGGCCCAGCTCTTCAGGGGCACGAACAGCACTCCTCCAGTCCAGTAGAACGTCTGCGAGGGCAGACAATCCGCCTGGATTAGGGTGGGGAAGCTTGGGGGCGTCATGACAAAGGAAAATGGAAATGAGCCTCCCTTTGAAGCTCATTGACGAGGGGGGCTTTTAATCAAGGGATTAAAGGGTCAGCTTCCTACGTCAGAAACAGCGCTCCTCCAGCACAAGAGCTCCGGCAAGAGTGTGCAGACTAAAGATTTTTGTGGTTGGCGAGTTTAGCCCAATGTAATATTGAAAGGACTGATGCAAGGGGGAGGGAAGGCAGAGTTGGTTTATAACTGTAACAAAGGAATAAAGCTCAACTTCACCCATCAGGTAACAGCGCTCCCCCAGCGAGGTAACTCCTGCAAGGGCAGGCAGAGCAACGAGAGTGTTGTGGGGGAGATTTAGCCTAATAAGATACGGAGAGGGGCTTATTAAAGGTGAAGTATGACAAACAAGTTGACCTCACAGCTGTGGGAAACCAGGAACCGGTGGTCCGAGATCATGTCAAGGCAAGAATGAAATGTGGCAGGGGCAGAAGTGTTCCCCAGAGCAGGCTTGCCCTGGTTAAGGCGGAGCCCCAGGTAGACTGCAACGGACGGAGTGCATTTGTCGGCATTGGGCACGGATGTTTTACTGGAGATTGTGCACAAAGCCACTGGAATTAAGAAATGGGAAAGGGGGGAGCCGCGGTGGGCGGTAACCCACCTTTGGAGTCGCAGTGTTTTGGCGACCAGTGACAAGAGACCGACTCTGAATGAGCCATGGGAAAGCCGGAACGGTCTTTGCTCTTCTCGGGACCAGCGCCTCTTGGGAGCCTAAGCGGCGGGTGTGTCTGGTGGTAGCAATGAGGGCTCAGCTTCCCCTGAATAAACGGCACTCTCCCAGCCCAGGAACACCTGCATGGGCAGGCGGGGCTCCGACATGAAGGGTTGGGAGAGTTGTGCCTACTGTGGACGTTGTTGGGAAAAGGGGAAGCATGTTTTGGACATGGAGCAGCCGTCGCACCTTCAAAACTATTTTCACAAAACTGTGTGCAGTGTTTGGAATTTATTATGTTGTGAAAATAAATCTGCAGCCTTTTTATACCAAAAAGAAGACATGTCTCATTCTCACCTTTCTGGGTGCGAAAGGAAAGGGACAAAGAGGAATGAACAAGTATGATGTATGATGGTACAAAGATGGACAAATGCCTAGGTTATGCACTTTCGGTCAAATCGACCAATTACGTGTTTGTGCAGGGCAGGGGCATGGGATAATGAATAGTAAAGACTGTCCAGGCACGTAGACCTCATCCACTGAAATATCCGCGTTTGGTGGCTGTCGCAGACGACTCCCTTCAGTGTCTGAGAACTTCTGCCTTCTGCAGTGTCACCCTGCGAAGGTTAAGGCGATAAAATGGTGCCTGTGCCCGACTGAGCTGCGCGCGCTGCTGCTCCTGCCTCGGCGATCAATCCACTCTGCCTTGCTTTCGTTTAACTTCAGAACAGGCAGTTCCACAGGATGGAAATTGCTTTGAAATCGAATTTTAGAAGAAATGTTTTTTTTTTTAATGATGTTCCATCTTGAGCATTTCTCTATTGCTTTTGTTTTTTTGGTCTATTTTCTCTCATTTGCTGGTTCTTGGACTCAGAGCTCAGCCTGAATGGCACACCTCGTTGGTGGGTGGGTTTTTCCGCCATGATCTGGGTGCCATCTTGCACTGGGACATTTTGGGCAATATTACTTCGATTGAATATTTCACAGTATTTTCAAGATGTACTGATTTTCCTGTGTATTAAATTAAAATACGGTGTACCTTCTGATAGACAATGCAGCATTTATGGAACTTGAATTCCCTTGCACAGGTCGTCTTTCCTTCATCAAATTCACCCTTTGAAGAGAATCTGTTTTTCTGATCTAGGAGGAGGGGACTTGAGTTTTTTTCATACCACACTGTTCCCAAACACTGCAGTATCTGCTGATTCCGAGGCAGTGTTGCTCTGGGATGTGGTGAACTTTTTTGCCAGACACATGCCTTTTGAAAGTAGGCTTGGGAGAAGAGGCTCATGTCAGTGGTTACTGGACATGTGGTTGGCCCCGCCACCTCCAGACACACCTCCTCAAGATACTAACCTTTCTGAAAGCCTCCCACTTCATGTCCTCACCAGGCCAAATAGAGTGCCCTCTTTGTATGTCAAAGAGTAGGCATTGTGTGAGCAATACATGTGTGTGCCGTACAGTAACAATGTCTAGACGATTATCCTGGCGCTAGGTTCATCTTGGGATGCCTGTGTTTGGAGGCCGTTTGGCTGTGCCTTTGATCTGGGGTGCCACAGGCTGGACCCCACCGGAGACGAGCTTCACAGGTACTACATTGTGGCATTTTCTGTTTTTACAAATTCACTTACCTGGGAGTGTATTGCCTTTTTTTCTTTGTGTTTTCTTCCATAAAGATTATCTTTATTTAAAAAAAAAATAACATAACACTGGCTTTGCTCACACCAGAGTTGTCTATAATGTTCTTTTATTTCTATTTTTTGAAGTGTGCATATGACACACATGATGACATAATGCATCTAGTGAGTGCCCGAGTAGTGACATGACGAGGATTTATTTGGAAAACAGGAAGGGGGAAGACTGTGGCTCTCGGGCAGGGCCACAGTTATGGGCCAGAGAGTTAACAGATCCCGGTGAGGGCGAGTTGTATGTGCAGACTGCCTCCTCCTGTTCCTCCTCTTCCTCCTGTTCCTCCTGTTCCTCCTGTTCCTCCTCTTCCTCTTCTTCCTCTTCTTCCTCTTCTTCCTCTTCCTCCTCTTCCTCCTCTTCCTCCTCTTCCTCCTCTTCCTCCTCTTCCTCCTCCTCCTCTTCCTCCTCTTCCTCCTCTTCCTCCTCTTCCTCTTCCTCCTCTTCCTCTTCCTCCTCTTCCTCTTCCTCTTCCTCTTCCTCTTCCTCCTCACCCAAAAAGAGTGAATACAAATGAAGGCACTATAATCTTTGCAGAAACCGTGAAGAGATGTATTACAGGCAGAGAAGTAGATTAATTGCCAGAAGACTAAGTTAAGCACACTGAGCACAGATGATTGTCTGCACTAGAGAGGGAGGGAGGGAGAGAGAGAGACACACAGAGACCTGTTAAAAAAGGGTCTCCTTAGCTTCTGTGCCCCACAACCTGCACGGTCAGCCAAAAAGAGAACCCAGAGCCTTTTCAACAGGCTTTATAAGGCTGTTGCTCCTCCCTCATCCAGAGCCCACCCACAGGGTCTATGGAGGATGGGGGAGGACCACAGGGTGTAGGATGACACATAAAGGGACAGGTGGTCAAAGTTGCTTCGAGCCCCCAGCCTCCCCTCCAGGTCCGACTGGGCTGTTCCCAGGATTTAAGGAAGCTTGGTACAGGAAGGAGGCAGGGACATCACAGGAGGGCAAACACAGGGTTGTTGCTAGGTGTGTAAAAAGATCCAGGGCTATGCTAATGTTGGGACTCAGGTCTAGCAATCCTTTTGGTTGTAGCCCCTGAGGTTCTATCCAGGGCTACAACCAAAAGACCCAGGGCTATAGCTCCCCCCCCCCCCCCTGACACCCCCCTGCTCCTAGCGACACCTCTGGGCAAACATATTCAGGGTTTTACACTGGCTGTAAAGTGGAAGAGGAGGCAGATGGGCAAACATACTCCATGATGGACACAATGGTTCCCACACAGCAGGGGGGATTGGTGACAGGAAGAGAGACAGATGAGCAACCATAGGCCTGGGAGGGGAGGACATTTCTTGGGAAAGAGTCAGCCCCCAAGATTAGCCACGTTTTGCAGGGGCATTCCTTGAGTTACACCCCCCCCCCACCACAAATATACAGGTACATACAGTGCAGTCGGATGCAGTGCAAGATAAAAAATACAGTCGGAAAATGAAAAGTCATGCACTACATTGAAAATTTAAAAAAAAATGCAGAAAACCCACAGTAACTAACAAGTGACATAACACGGGTAAAGGGTGTTGGGGCTCCACACCTGGAGACTGCCATTACCACAGCCCCTCTCCTGTCCCGAAAGGGACCACAACAAATGATCTGGGGACCAGCGTCACACCTCAATCCGGGCCAGTCTGTAAAGTTCTTGGTTAAGGGAGTCCGGATTCAGGATGTGAGGAGGATATGAGCTATGGTCAAGTAGGGTCCAGGGGTTTGGCAGCACTTTGATATGAGGCACCATAGTAGGTTGCAGATTATAGTGTAAGCAACCTCTCCCCACCTCCAACCATGTACGACATATGGAAGCTGTTTTCCCCAGGAGGTTGTGAACCAGTCTTTTACTCCATTGAGAAATTCCTTGGATGTATCCCTGGGGGTGGCCGCATGGAAGTGGTGTGGGGGGCGGCATGGTCAAAGATTTCATCAGAGGCGTCTGGAGCAACTACATCCTGCTCTAATCTAATAGATGCACACACTATGCCAGGGGAAGCCAATATTGTGTGGTTTTGAGAGCCAGTTTTCTTAATTCCCTCTGCTCGGTGGCCTATGTTCCCGGTGAGGCTGTCATTCGCCACCACTTCCAGATTTGCCAGCAACCAATTGACAGCCCTTCCTACTTTCATGACACCCATCTGGGGTATTAATGGAGTGCCATACAGCTGTGTGTCCATCAGAGGAGAGTATGTGTTCACTTTGTCATGGGCTTGTTGCAGATCACAGGCATTTTTGGCTTTTACCTGGAGGACTTTGGTGAACCTGATGTCGGGCAACACGCGGCCCAGGGCTATGCTGCCGCTCCAGATTTTAGGCAGCTGTTTGTAGGCCTTGCTGTTGCAGATCCAGAAGAGGTCTTCAGATGCCAACCAGGTGTCTGTTGGCTGGCACACAGGCAAGGATAGCTTCCATACCCAGCAGGCAATGTAAGGTAGGAGGTAGGGCTGTATTGTTGAAACTTTCGTTGGGGGGTGAAAGGTCTTTGTCTGGAGTGACTCGTGGGAAAGCATTCCATAGTCGAGGTGCTAGAGTAGAAAATGACCATCCACATGTGCCTAAGGACCTTTAATGCAAGTGACAGGATCAGAGTGAGTGTATGAGAGCCCAAATTGAGAGCGAGAGAAAGAGTGATCTAGAGAACGATATGGTGTGGTACGTCACTGACACAATCTAGACCTACATTTGCATCATCTTTGAGGCGGCAGTGGAGGGTCCGAAGGGTAGAATATTATGACCTATTGAGTTGGGATTTAGCAGTCCATGAGTGGAGTGTTCTGCTGCCACTGAAGCACATAGTTAACTAGTGCATGGTAGGTTTGGTCAGTGCATTCCAGTCTCGAGAGAGTTTAGGTCACTGCAGCCCACATCCTTTCGGGAAAACCAAAAAACAGTGAATAACATTTCAGTCTTTGTAGATGGTGAACCTGAATATATCTGATTTTCTAATGGTCAGTGACTCGGCCTATTCCGCTCTGCTTTGTGTAGGCCAGTGAGATTGCATTGTGCTTTGGTTCGAGTGTCTGTCCTCTGGTTACTGAGAGGAGAAGCAGTAACATGGGGGAGGGAGGAAAAAGGGTCAAATGCCATTTGACAATGATGAGAGACTGAGAAATTCTAGAATTTCAATATTGTAGGGATCACAGGTAATGAAGTCTGGGACCACCCTCGCTTGGCTTTCTGCAAGAAAGGACCCCCGCCCCCCAACTGGCGCACCCATGCTCGAATCCCACATCTGTGCTTAGAAACCAATCTCAAGTACGTTATTAGGCGTGTCATAAAAAAACAATTAAATAATAAATAAATGGTGTGCGTGTATGTATGTATGTATGTATGTGTATATGTATTTGCCTGGATCTATAAAAACCTACAAGAAATTCTGTCCGAGTGCCTCAGTCTTTCAGTTTCCATCGTACAGTTTTGTTGGAACTTTTTAATTCTTTTCCTTTACCCCGCGGAACTGGGGTTCAAATGAGTAGCTATTGCAAACGTTGCGTTTGATGCATTAGGTCAGAGGTTTAGGATTCAGCGTCCTTCAGTCATTTTTGTATTTTAGAATATTCCCTTGGAAATCACTTCCCAAGGAAAGCTGACTGCATATCTGTTCTGGGGCTAATTACTTTGGTACATGGCTGTATGTCCGTACCTCAGAGGTAAAAAAAAGACCCCCAGATTTGGAGGCAGTGCAGTGCACTAGTTCATACATGGCAATATTTTGGAGCAGCTGAGAGATTTTGTCAAAAATGTTTGTTGAACTGAATTTTCCCATTGGATTGCATTGGGGATAGAATTATTTTAGGAGGGAGAAAGTAACAAATGGAAATATTTTTCATAGAAAAAAAGGGAGTCTCCCGCCTAAATCCAGAGCTTTGGCATGTATGAATACCGATGTATTTGTGCCAAATAGATTTTGACTGAATCCACAAAAATGCCTTTGGCAGGTCCCGGTTTATTTGGCAACACATATATAAAAATCAGTTCAAGAATCAAATCCAACTAAATGGGCTGTTGGATGCCCTGAACCTTTGCTGATTGGCCTCCCATTGCTCGGGGAGGTTTCCAGGCCTTTACCTGCCAGTATAATGTCCAGCTACACTCTACATCAAGGACCCTGGCTCATGGCTCCGAGATCTGGAATGGTAGATGGTAGGTGTCAAGAGCGGGGTGTGTTGCCCAGTGGTGTGCTCTGAGTAGCGTGATAGACAACCAGAGAACAGGCCAAGCCGCACAGAATGTAACTTGGACCACTTGCATAAAACCGCCCTGTTGATGTGTACGTGTGCATAATGGTCGGCCGGTCCTGAGGTCCAATGGTGTGTAAACGGTCAGAGGCAAGGGGGTGCTGCAGACCTGAGCTGCCAGTGAACACTGAGCCAATTGCTCGAAGACCCCGCTGGCTTTGAGGCACCAGTGTGTGCGGTTGTCATAATACGTATGCTACTAGAACTCATTTTGTGTTGCTACTAATTTGAATACTCTAGCACGAACACTAGCGATCCTAGTAAGAGACGTCAATACCAGAACTATAAATACGAATTCTGCTGTAAGTACTATTTTCATATTCATTCTTCTCCCGCTAACACTAAAACCACTACAATATTAGTACCGTAACTAGCAAGGATCGAAATTGGGATTTGTTGACCAGGAGTAAAAAGCAGCTTGTGAGTATCGGTCATCGCCCGTTGAGCAGAAGCTGCCGCTGGGAAACCAGGAGCGCGTACACAGCGCACTGCAAATCAAACGTGTCCGCAACATGCAAACTCTAACTTTTTGTCTATTCTAGTTTTTTCAGTATATGCTTTATATGTCTCTTGAACACACATTCCCAGACATGCACAATTAACATTTTGTATGACATCACTTTGCCGGGGGTCAAAAGTAGCTCCTGGTAGCAGTTGGTTTCAAACTAACCAGGCTCCCTTTGGCTATAACCAAGAGCTGAATAGCCCCCGGCTCTTGGCAATTTGGAACCCTGAACTAGTTGTCGCTCTATCATTTCTACAACTCCTAAAAGGGCCACTATGGACTATTAATTTATGACTGACTACGAAGCCTGCCGTTGCTAAAATAAAGGTGACTATTGCTACCAGTAGAGCTACCATCGTCGGTATTACTAGTACTACCAGTACTATAAGTGTGACTTACTAATAGCACAAATACAAGTAATCATTCATTTCCCAGTTACTACCAGAAATGGTAAGACTGATACTACGATCACCACCACCACTACTACTACTTGCATTTCTACTAGTTCTACTATGAGAACTGTAACCACTTGCGCTTCTTTCACAACTTCTACTACTAAAATGGTACTCCTAGTAAAAGTACTAAACGCTACTCCTCCTAGTAGGAGGCAACATACTGGAGCGACAAGGCCGATGCCTGCTTTCTCATGGAATAGGGCAGGGCTGTAAAGTCAATTCTGCTGCTCTGACAATGCCTCGCTGTACACAGATTTCCATTGTTGACCACAGCATTGCAAATTTTTCAAAATCAAACTAGACATGCAGGTCAAGTTCCTTAGTTTACATACTCGATCTAAGAGAAATGCACTCGCCCCATGGTGAGTGAAAGGTGATAAGAAATTCCCAGTGCTTTCTGTACAATGGTGCATGTGACCATAAGCACACTTGATATTTTCACATTGCTCCCACCCAGAGACAAGCCATGCACAGTGGCACTTTTCTTGGTCATTTACAGCAAACAAAGTTTTCATACACAAGCAGGATCGATTACCACACAATTGGTAGCCATCTTCATAAAATGTCAACTATGAGAGTGGGCTTTGCGAGCCCTTTGCCATTCAACACATCCAACAGCTTTGTATTCCACTGCCCCCTGCTTGGTGTCCCCATATTGCCGTACACAACCAAGCAGATCTTCTCGTTCCAAGCGATCAGGGATTGTATTAACTCTGGTTTACTTTAAAGAGTGGCATCAATGGATGGACTTTAATGCAAAGTTTTTGAAGGTGCCAACATGCAAGAATGATATGCAGCACCGAAACCTATGGCATTTGCATGAAAGCTAAAACAACGTTCTTGCGGCGTTTTGCTGGAGGACTATAGTAAACTCTGTAAAGTTGTTGTGCAGACTTTATCTACCTCTGGGCAGGTAGCACTTCTGAATTGATCCTTCTACAGTAAGTTATCTTTTTAGCCGAAGGCGCCCATCAAGCTTCAAAAGGAAATGCCTGAATCCTATCAAAGCTCAACAACCCGCATAAGTAGAATTCAAAAAGACCCAGTGAATCAAGCCTGAAAAATCCTCTTTAATTTTGGTAATTTGGTGGCGCTTCTGAACCAAAACTGTTGGATGGGATTTCAGATGGGAGGGTGATGGGATGCGAGGAGCGACACACAGTTTGTGGGTTTTGCGTGGATTTTCTTCTCACCCATCAGCTTCTCAAGGCCATGATGATCCCAATGGACGTTCCCAACCACTACCTTCCCCTCCCTGTCCAAAAAACAAGCAACTTCCTGGGATCTCTTTGGGCTGGCTCTGTCGCACAGTTGCATCTAATAATAATTAATTCATATTTCATTTCTTATATAGCGCTAGGCACCCATAGGTCTCAGAGCTCTGAAATAACAGAAGACATTACTACCTCACAGAGTGGTACTCAATTTATCGCCCTTGGAAGGATGAAAGGCTGAGTTGATCCTGCAGGGATTCGAAGTTGCCACAGCAGGCTGCACACAGATATCACCAGTGTGAGCGCTTAGCTCACTGTGCTATCTGACGGGCTAATTTTGTGCTATCAAGATCCTGACGGTGTTATTCCAGCAGACGTCTCTGAGGGCATGACTTCCTTACTGCTGTAAATGATCTACAGGTGTAATAATAATGCCTCAACTAAGTGTCCCTACACCCCTTTACTGGATGTATACACAATGTGTTTCCTCAAGGGTTTTCTTTGCACTGAAGTTCTTTGAGAAGCATGCACTGGAAACACTGGACATTTGGGCTTGATTGTAGCATTTACATAGGCACTTGCCAGTCTCTTCCATCATAAGCCCAGGTACTTCGCCAGTGGTTGGCAAATGCCTATCCTATGCCTACAATGAATCCAAAACTGTTGGCTTTGTCAGTGCTTGTTTCGGCGGTCTTTCATCTGTTCTATTGAAGTGCAGATCTGTGATATATCCTCCCGAGACAATGGAGTGGCGTCTTCTCTGCGGACAGAGGTGATGGCTGGGAGGTTTAGAATTAATCCTAACTTCTGGCACTGCCCAGGGCAACCCTCCAGACCATCGTTCTTCACCTGCCATGCCATTACAGAAGGGGAAAGGCAATATGCAAATCAGGCTTGGTGTCACCCCCACCCCAAAGGCGGCATTCCAACCTGAACTGCTTGGTCACATCACTTCTTCACCAGAGCACAAGACGTGTTTTGGCCGCGTTGGGCGTCATCGGTGAGGAGTAGCCCGGGTCTCTAAACAGGAAAACATGAGGCAAGAGCTTGGAAACGGGACCTCTAGGGAGAACGCCTGAAGCGCGTGAGCATCTTAAGTGCCATACTAGGGGGCCAGTATTTGCGTTCTTTGAAGCTGTGGAGACATTTTCTCCCCCTCATAAGTGTGTGAATGGACACTGCTAGGAGGGATTTGGGGGTCCATTTCACAACCGCAAGCAGATATGCAGTAATACCTCTTTATGTTTCATAAAGATGCATACTATGAAATGTGGTCATGTTTCGAGCTTAGGGGCACGTCGCCTGCGCTCCATTGGTCGGGCTTCGTGTTCAACTCAATCAATGTTCAGTCTAATCCCTCACGCACTAGTCCAAGCTGTAAAAATAAAAGCCATTGTGCTGTACAGACGCCTCTTTGCGTGCCAAGTTTCGCCTGGCAGTCGAGCCAAACCCTGGCCATTTGATCCTTTCGCCGATACCGCGCCTGCGCGGTGTGTGGAGGTGAATTGGCAGCGCGTTGCACTGAGTGCTTGCACTCAGCGTGAGATGCCGCTCGCGGAAGGCCGTGAGGAGAATGGCGTCGCCTCTTTACTCCTGCAGGGGCTCGGACCAGCAGTGCCCATTCCCTGGCCAATGCGAATATTGATCTGCATAGGTCCTTATGAAAACAAACTAGAGGTAGAGGCCTTTGTGCGCTTGGCCATTCAGCGTTTGAATTGTGTCTGCATTATTTTCATTAAATGGATGCTTCCAATTCAGGGAAGACAGAAACGGAAACAGCAGTGGAAAATAAGACGCAGGTTATTTCCTAAATCGCCGTGCCTTTAGGTTCCTCCGGAGTATTAAGCTCTATCCTTCTGCAGGAATTTGTAGAGTTAATGCATTCGAGTTGATCTGGGAACGCTCTCCTACTGCTTCATGTTAGCCTGACTTTGGGCATAGAAAGTGGTTTGCTGGAATGAGATCTCGGGGGGACAGACAGGGGGTCCTTGCTGATAAGGTTATAGTCTCTGCCGGAGGATAGCAGCTTTGTTGTCGGAGATTCATGATGTACTAGACCAGGGTCTTGAGCTTTTAGGTAATCGGATGTTTTGAACTACAGCTCCCAGCAGCCTTTGCTAATGTAGTAAATGGTGAGGGATCATGGGAGTTGCAGTCGAAAACGCCTGGAGAGCCACAGGTTGCAGACCCATGTACTGGACACATTGCCTTGAACGGCACCCTCGACCTCACCCGCAAACTGTGCAATAATGCTATTTTGGGTGAGATGTGTTCATAGTTTTCATTCTCAGAAGGAGCAAAACCATGGACTCCTGGCCCGTCGTTGGCGCACACATTGCTTGTCAAGGAGCCCATATAAACGCTATTCGAAGCCTCAAGGTCTCAAAAACATTTGTGGCCATCACTTTGTGAGGGTGTTAAAACATGATTTCACCACAGAGGAAAGCTGTGGTCTCATGGGCACGTCGGGGACTACAAGATCGCCTGATTGTGCACAGTGTAGATGGGTGAGGGTCCTCGAACGACTCACGGCCTGAACATGGGGTCCCATGGTTCTCCATCTGCTATGATGGCCATTGCCTCCCTTTTGCTTGTGTTCATTTTCAGAGACTTTCTGTCCATACCAAATGGTATTGCTTAGGTGCTGGTCATCTGCCGCCCGACCGCTTGACCAGGTTATTTGTTTTGTTTGTTTTATTTGTATTTATATATAGCGCACAACAGCCCAAGGACATCGTAGCACTTGTCATAGTACAAAGCTTAGTTACTTAATTACATGGTCATTGTCAATATATATACACAGGTGGCAATATAGTTACATAGTCATTAGCAGTATATATACATGTTACAATATAATTATATTACTTTTGTGTTATATTACAATATAAATGGCAGAAGTGGAGGAGGCAGTTAGGAGAGAGGAGGAGAGTGGCCTTGAGGTTGTTGCGGAAGACAGATGGAAGTTTCAGCTCTAAGGGTGGCAGGGAGTGAGTTCCAGAGTTTCGGTGCAATATAGGAGAAGCCTAGACTTCCCGCTGTGGCTCTCTTTATGCATGGTATGTGTAGGTGGTTGGTGTACTGAGCTCTGGTGGGACGAGTGGATGTGGTCCTTGATATTGCTTCAGATAGGTATGCTGGAGCGGTTTTGTTCATGCATCAGTCAGTGATGGTGAGGATTTTCAGAGTAATACGGTCTTTGACTTGGAGCCACTGTGCTTCACGTCTGGCGTGGGATATATGGTCTCTTCTAGGGATGCACATGGCGGCTGTGAGGGCATTGTTTTGTGTGGTTTACAGTCTGTGAATGTTTTTGGCGGAGGTACCAGCTAGGAGGGTGTTGCAATAATCGAGTTTGGCTCCTATAGTTGCTCTAGCTATGGCCAAGCGGTTGGGGGTGGATAAGTAGGGTTTAATGGCATTGATGAGTTTGGTGCTGAACGCTGATGCAGAGGCTATGGCGCTGACTTGTTTGTTCATCGATAGATTTGCATCAATGTGAACACCTAGAGTCTTGACAGAGGATGATACGGAGATGGTTGAGTTGTCTATGTTGAAGTTGTTGTATTGGGGGTTAGTTTCGATAATGTGTTTGTCTGGCTCAGGATGAGAATTTCAGTCTTCTCCCCGTTAAGACAGAGGCCATTGATTGCCATCCAAGCTTGGATAGTGGCATAGATGTTGTGAAGGGCCGTGGCGTCTTGGTGATAGAGTCCAGATAGGGGTAAAAGCACTTGAGTGTCGTCTGCATAGTTTGTATATGCAGCACCCATGGAGTCAAGTAGGTCGAAGAGGGGTTTTGTGAAGAGGTTATAGAGGGACGACGCTGTACAAGATCCTTGGGGGACACAGCAGTTTATAGTGGTAGGATCTGCATTGGCTGTGTCAGAGTAGACCTTCAGGCTCTCCTCCCCACATTAGGCCTCACGAGGTAAGGCGATCCTTGTAGGCAGGATGACGCACTCTGACTCATATTCCAACAAAGTTCAAAACAGTTGATCGAGGGCCATGTCTGGCCTTCCACGTTTAAAGTTCCTTTCTCTAACTTTCAAAATAATGTTTCACCCAACGTTCACAAAGGTCCCCCTCTGCCTGGCTCGGACCTTCAGGATACAGTTTACACAAAGGTACAAGGGGGCTCCTTTCTCCAAGCTTAATACACTTCGGGTCTCCCTCAATCTGGCTCTGATCACTTTCAGATGTCGAGTCTTTCGAATGTGCGTGGCTTTCTTTACAAACCACCACAGGACCACTTTACTAAACATTCACTATTTACTTTCACTCTTGCTGTTTGTTCGCCCTTTAGCTTTCAAACAATGCACCTTTCATAGAGACTTTCAAATGGGCAACCTCCTTTCACCGGACCACTCCATTACTTAGAATCGCTGATCCTGCAGCTGTATTTCAGCTTTAAGTTCCTTCACAGGTCTGCATTTAGTCACGTCTCATCCACACACGTGCAGCCTTCACTTTTGATATGATGTTGCTTCATTCATTTTAACACACTGGTCTGTCAGGTCGTTTGCCAACTCAGCGGCTGTGTGCGCTTTTCTTTTTATATGATTTTCGAGTCAAGATTATTACCACAGGCTTGACCTCGCCTCCTCAACTCTGCCTTTTCACCCGGAAGGGTTGCTGGCATCCTTGAAACACAATGTAATCTTCACTTGTGGTTTCTGGCCTTCTCCACGCTTTTACGTGGCTTGTCAGAGGCAACGACCTCCAGTAGGGAAGCCATGGGGGTTTTTGGCCTGCTGCTGTCATCCCTTGGGCTGTTGCTCTGCTCCAGTAGGTGGGTCTTCGTCCTGGAAGTTCTGCTTGTTCTCATGTTCCGCATTGCTCAGAGTGTGTCTCTAGGTCTTGCCTTTTATTTGTGTGAGGAGAGCTAATTGCTATCAGGTGTACGCACTTGGGGTAAAGTGCCTGACTTTTCCTGACCCGATTAACGGGACATGTCCAGTACGATGTGAGAGAGTTAGTCTGGTTACTCTGTCACTCTCTTCCTCCGCCCAGTATTTGTGTAAAAGAGGGGGGAGGACTTTGGGAAATACTAAAAAATAAGATGGGTTAGATGAACAAAAAAGGGGGTAATACTGCATCTCTCCATCGGCCATCTCACCCCTACTCCCCGAAGACCCCTCACCCAGGTGATCCACCCACACTGTTCTACCCCCAGGTTCTGGATTCAAAGGCATTGGCTGTGTCCTGGCCACTTGAGAGAGATCCCCTGGGACTAGCAGGTGAGCTACCTGCTGGTTTTTCATGACAACTACACATTCACACTCCACAGCTGCCTACACAACCATTTTAACTGCTCACAGGTAAACTGGAAAGGAAAATGAGAAGAAAACACAAGCTCACAAAAATTGCTAATCGAACAACTGAAAACAATGAAGCTACACCAGATGGTTAAAGGAGCAACACACACAGTGAGGGACACGCTTGACGCAATCTTCGCCAACATAAACCTTATCACCACCGCACCACCAATACAGATACTCTGAAGCCACCACCTCATCATTCCATTTGCAATCAATCTACCAACTAAAGCAGCCAAGCACCCCAAAAAATCTCCATCATAAAAAGAAAATGGAAGACCATCAAACTTAATACAACACCTTGAACTCACAAAACCATCAACCACCAACCTGGATGAAACCGACCTCGATGGAAAACAGACCTTATTCATAAATGGATCGCCGAAACAATTAACAACATCTACCTGGAAAAAACTATTTACCCCACCACGACAGAGGGCAGTGGAAAAATGGTTCCTCCAGAGTGCACTGAAAAGGAACCAGACGCTCGAACTAGAATGGAGGGAAAACTACGACCAGGCAAAAAAATCCCAATACTAACAACAATTCTGATCTTATAAATAGGAAATTCAGAAGGCCAAAAAGAAATAATTCAACAACCGAATCACCAAAGATGCCAACACCCAAAAAGAACTGTTCAACACCATAAACAAAATGAGGAACCCACCGGGATGCAGCAACGCTCCACAAAAACTATGCAATGACCTTGCAGCCCACTTCAAAATAAAATTAGCGACATCCATTGAATAATACAAAGCAGACCAGTCAACCAGAACACACAACCCACCCCACCTACCATGGAACCACAGAACAAACTCCAAAGTTTGCCCAAATATCAGTAGAGACTTTTGTCAAGCTGGTAAGACATAGCAATAAAGAAGGCTCCCCCATGTAGCACTGCCCTGCAGATATCTACAAATCTATCCTCACGCAGGGCACACCACTGGAATGCCAAAGGAATCTCTTTAACCTGCCACTCGTAACAGGGAAAGTACCGCCATCATTCCAATCAGCGCACATCAAACCAATCCTCAAGGACATGGCAGGCGACGTAGAAGACCTGTCTAACTACAGACCTATTCCTAACATTCCTACCCAGCCAAAACTGCTAGACTACGTTTACGAATTAACACAGGAGCAGTACAAAAACACAAGCTGCTGGACCAGGCTCAAGTCTGCTTTAGACCTACTAGAGGGGCAGAGGTAACACTCCTGTCTATCTGGGATAACCTAAAGACAAACGCAGACTCGACACAAACTCAGCCCTGATACTGCTGGACCTCTCTGCAGCGTTCGACACACTCAGCCAAGACCTCCTCATGAAGAGATTAGAAGAAATGGGAATGATCGATTTAGCCTGCTCTGGATTAAATTTTTCCTAACTGCTAGAACAGAACCTGTCTGGATAAAACCCATCAAATCCACACCACAGGACACCATCTGTGGAGTACCACAAGGATCGTCCCTATCCCCACTGCATTTCATTCTCTGCTAGACTCCATTAATCAAGCTCAGCAAAGGAGACAGCCTTACATGCTACAACTATGCAGATGACACATACACACCTTTAAAATCGAAGATGCACAAGAAGAGAACACAATGCCGGAAGACTGTCTAAAAGAACTGAATGGATGAACACTAACAGCCTCAAACTCAACCCAGGCAAGACAGAAGTCATGATTATATCCAAAACCCATGAAAATAGCCAATTTATCCCATGACTTACAGAACTAGGGACAGCACCCACACTGTCTAAAATAGTCAAAAACCGTGGAGACCTAATGGACAGTGAGCTAACTCTAGAACCACAAGTAAACACAATAATCAAGAAATGCTTCTTCCTCCTTCATACGATAAAAAGGATCCTGCCATTCCCCTTTCACACTCATAAAACACCTTCGATCATCGCCCTGATCATGTCCGGAATAGACTATGCCAACAGCCTATACCTTGGAATGCCGGAACACCTGCTGAAGAAACCGCAACGTATCCAAAATGCGGCGGCCAGACTTCTCCTCAAACTATCACGAAGGGACCACATCATCCTAGGGCTAAAAATATGACACTGGCTGACAATCAAACAACGAATCACGTTCAAAAAGATGTGCATAATGCACAGAGAAATCCATGGCCAAGGAGCGTAATTCCTACAAAAGAAAATAACCATTCATCTACCGACAAGAGCACTCTGATCAAGCAACAACATCCACCTGGAACCAAAGCCATACACAAAAGATTAACTTCGGGGATCCTCATTCTCCCACCTGGCAGCAAAAACTTGGAACACCCTCCCAAAAGAAATACACAATACGAAGGATCACTTAAAATTCAGAAAATTACTTAAAACGTGGCTCCTCACCTCAGGACTAGACATCGAAAACGCCACTCAAAATAGAACACGTCTCAACAAGCGCACATGGAAGGACAGAAGCCATGGAGGGAGGGACTCCAGGCTATACCCACTCCCAAGCCAAACCCCTATGTTAGGCATAGCCCAAGGGACAGGCACCTTAACTGCAGACGAGAACATTAACCAATAACTGGAACCCCAGGAGGCAAAGGAGCGCCTGGATTTCGGAGGGAGGGGACCCCGACCTAGGAGCTCAGGGAGGCGATGGCAGCTGTCCCCTTTGAAAATCTGAGTGAATCCTATAATCAATACCCATCTCCACCCAAAAGCAGGGGGAGGCCTTCATCACCTTCCTACCCACAGACCACTAGACAGGGACATGCCACCAATATGCCCAGAACCTGGTGAGTGACCATCCACAGAACGCCCCAATACATAGCATGGGCAGAAACACCCAACACAGAATTCCGAAGCAATGAGATCAGAAAAAAGCCCAACAGGATTTCATAACTCTCGCTCTACCTTTTCCCGCTATGCCCTACTAACCCATCCTACCCTCTTGCATTTCAAATCTGCCAGAGCATCCGGGGTGATAGTGCACGGCATAAATGTAATTTAACATTAACGGAATACATTTTCCATAAGCGTGGGCTGGGCGAGGACCCATCTGGAACCGCAAAGTCAGATGATAAGCTATCCACACAAGGCTTCTCTCACCTGTGCCGCAAGTCTTCAGGCGTTTGAACAAGACCCGATGGTTCACCTGATCAAACGCAACAGACAAGTTCTATAGAATCAGCACACCCGTGTGGTGTATTGACCCCCGCAAGTGCTGTACTGTGAGCACACCAAAAGCCCATTTGCTCAGGATCTAGCAAATTTGTTTCCTCCAAGATCTTTTTGAGTTGCTTTGTACCACACATTCAAGGTGTTGAAATGGGGAAGGGACGTGAGAAAGATTGTTGAGATCATCCTAGTTAAAGGATAGCTTATTTAAATAGGGACACATTGGACCTTTTCCAATCTTTTGTGACCACATCGGAAGTCCGGAATGAGCTACATATGCCACTAAACAGTATAACAATGTTTTCTGCTAATTTGAGTGATTTTGAGGCCAGGACGATAGCTCAGGGGCAATGTGTTTGTTTAGGAAGCAAGACAACGCAGAGCAACACAGGTTTGAATCCTGGTCTTGCCCTTAGAAACTGGTCTCCGGTGTTAAGCGTGTTATAAAAGAACAGTTATAATGAGCCTACTGGTGTTACTGAGCAATGTGCTAAAAATTTGAGGGTTTTTATCTCCTCGATGACATAATCTGAAAAGAAGTGTGAGTTTCAGAGCAAAAGGTGATGATCCATCAGAAGTAGATAAATCGTAGACTTAATACGACAGGCCGTCCACCATAGCCTGGGATAGGTTTACAGTGGTTGTTAGCGACTGAGGATTACCCAGGTGTTTTAAAACGGAGAACTTTTCTTATGGAACATTCATTCCGGTGTGTAACCTGTTAAACAGGAAAGCTATTTTTTGATTACTGACAGTGATTGTAAACAACCAAATTTGCCTTCTAGGCAGTGAGTGTCTTGGCAGCTGGATCAAATGATCATCTCCATTTACTCCACAAGTTTGCAGATGGGCGGCGTTGAGTATTGATTTCCTACGAGAACCTTTTATACTTCCTTCATGGGATATTCACAAGTAGCGCTGTTGCGTCTGCCAATCACGATGGGCGGCAAGCATGCCACATGTTTTTTTCATTAAATAATATCGCTTCCTTTACTGTAGACGAGATTCTTTTGGGTTCAACCATTTCTCTGGCGAATCATTTCCAGGAACCGGAAATTGTAGTGTGACGGAGTTCATTAGTGGTTGTGGCAATGATTCTGGAACCAAACCGAAAGTAATATGACCCGATCACCGTAAATGGCTCTGACCAGATCACTGTAAATGGCTCTGGGCGACAAGAGGCCTGGTGCGTGGACTTGAGAAATTGGGCTGAGACGGAAACAGTTGTATGGCACAGAGCGGTGTACAGAGGGCAGAGAGAGGTTAGTAATGATGTCATGGCCTGGCATGCATTATCGCAGGCAATGTTGGCTCCTCTGGCGAATGGAGCGTGGATTTTGTGTGTTCTGAGATAAGACGTAGCATGGGGTTGTGGGGACGGGTGGTGCAGTTGGAGTGGGTACTGTTTAAGCGGGGTGGGATGGTCAAGCTAAGACACTGGTTGTGGTTGAGGTTCTTAAGTTAAGGTTCTTATGCAGGTTCACATAAATGCTGATTGACTTTGTTGAACATATATTGGATGGATGCATCTGAGAGCAGCACCGATCAGCGAGAAGGAACATTGAGTACAAGTTGGGAAATGATGCCATTTCTAATGTATCACCAAGCTTGACGTATAATGTGCTGTATCTGTCAGTCTGTAAAGCTAATAAACCAAACTAGCTCTGGGTTGATGCTAACGGAAAGGATGTAAGATCCAACGGCTTAGCTTTTGGAAGTGTGACCAATAGCCTTATGGTTAAATCAAGTAAGGCCAATACATTTTGGTTTGCAGATTTCCTAGAATGATTGATCTTGGATTGAACAACTTGATTTGCTCCATGCCGATTCGCCTAATTTATCCATGGAGAGCTTTGCCACATTCAGGGACTGTAGATCGATGGCAAACAGTATCCAATGTTGGCTGGAAGTAGAAACCTGATCAGGGGTTCCGTCCCTGGAGCCCCCGCTTTAGCAATCTATAGGGCCTGTTTGGAAATGATTTGGCAAACAGTATCCAATGTTGCCTGGAAGTAGAAACCTGATCATCGAGGGTTCCGTCCCTGGAGCCCCCGCTTTAGCAATCTACAGGGCCTGTTTGGAAATGATTTGGCAAACAGTATCCAATGTTGCCTGGAAGTAGAAACCTGATCATCGAGGGTTCCGTCCCTGGAGCCCCCGCTTTAGCAATCTACAGGGCCTGTTTGGAAATGATGGCCAGGACCCCGGCACAGTCTGGGTGTGAAGGAGCCGGACAACCTGAAAATGGCTCTGAGGTGGGTAACTGGTTGTTAATCGAGACTGCTTGCTGTCAGCCATGTTTTCCTCTCTGTCCTGTCTAAAAAGAGACCATGTTATTTAACCAAAAGAAGTTTCTTATTGGGTTTAAATTGGATTGGGGCAGATGGTGTAAGAAAAAGCAAGCACCCACTACCGGGTGGGGAGAGATATCGCCCCTATCTCTCATAATCTTTTCTTCATACTTGTGAAATATCTTCCCAGTGGCGACTTGCAGAGCAGAATGTAGTGCGCATGCACGGACATGGCTGCGTCCTGTCTCCCCTCCCCCCCCCCGTTCATGCCCCTCTGCTACCAACCCCCAGGATGAGTGAGGGCTAGTGTAACGCCTTACGCCCCATTCTTGAGATGGCAGGTGCTGCCACTCCTGTAGCAGGGCTTTCTCTGCCAAGGAACTGACTTCCCAGAGTGTCTGGGGGCAGGTGATGAGGCGCCTGTGCGGGCTCAGTACTCCCCTCTCATCAACATCATTTGGCTTTCATTCGACTTTCTGCCATTTACCAGAAACGCATACACATTCATCACAACACATAAGTTAAAACAGGATTAACAACGAAGCAGCACTACAAAGCGTGACAATTAAAATACAGAATGAGCAAACCTTTAGAAAAACACCCAGGTCTTTCCAATATAGCAGGGCAAGGCTAATTAAAAAATCCAAGTCTGTGCTAAGCTTAGCCTCCAAGTACCATCATTTACACAAAGGATTTCATAACTGGGCCCAAAATAGCAGTGCAGGCAGTGGTGCGGCTACCAACATGATCGGGACAAGTCCCCTCCCAATGTGCGGCCCCGGGGGGGGGGGGGGCTATTCCACCAACCACTCGCCCAAAATTCATAGCCCATATCCAAAGATAGCCCCAAGAAAAGAGGGTTCGATTTCCTCCTCCTTAGAAGGCAGTATTCTACCAGGATTACAAGCAACAGGTTATTGCAATAGGAAGTCCCGCCAGAAGGCGAAGGGTTCCTCCAGCACAGGCTGTACTGTTGCCAAGCCTCGACTTCTTTCTCGCTAAATGCATTCTCTTGTTAATCTGTGCATCAATAGTCTGAATGTTTGGGACCTGCTCTGCAACTCTCTCGTGCACCTGAATTTGCCCGCTATTGCTATTGCTCTGGCTAGTCTTATGAGCTCATCACTGCAGGAAACTATTGTGTCGATTACCCTTTAACAAGCTATGCATCTATTCACTGGATTTAAAGCTCGCTTACTGCAGCCATATTTCATTGCCTTACTTCAGACCCGCTTATTGATATTTTCATTGAATAGTCAGATTTTGGGCCATTTTGTCTAGAAGGACTATTAATAAGCCTTATGGATCAGAGGCACTTATTCTATTCAGTTTATTCCTTCTTCATAGAGGTTATGAGAACAATATGCCAATAAGTGGAAACCTGCCCTATTCAATTGTCGTTAAGCGTATCATGGGCACTCAGTCTTGATTATAGTGCTTAGCTTGTCCTGGTTAGCAGGAGAAAACAATTGTTTTTTCTTATCCTTTTTATCATAAGGACATTTCACATAATTCGTCTTAAACGTGTGTACATTGCATTTATTTGGTATTTAAAGTAGGCACAGTGGTTAATTAAATGTTTCCAACCTCTGAAGGAGTTATTAACCCCGTGCAACACTTCCTTCATGCACAACAGGGTTTAAAAATAGTTCTACTTTGTCCAATGGGTCGCCCCTTTTTGAAGCCTGTTATTAATCCTGTTAATATTTCCATAATATCTCCGAGATTTGAGAAGTCAGCTGGTCATCGGACGTCTTCCTACTTTGATATCGTGCCATGCAGCGATGATTTTTGTATCTGCTTTTTAAGATGGAGGCTGGAGAGCTCGTCCAAAGCTCTGTTCCGTGTCTGACACGTGAGCATGCCTTTGCGCTTTTGCGCCCTGCTTGATGAGGGCGACCATGTCGGTGAGGATGAGCAAGCTTTTGGTATCTCTATGCACAGATCATTGCCACTGCACTAAGGCGCTAGTTACGATGACAACTGCTACACGTTCCTCCGACCTTGCCGTTTCCTTCAAAGAAGTTCTCAAGCTGTTTAGGCCTGAGACTGCAATCACGGTAGCATACATGTAGCGGTGTCAGCTGGTAAATCGAACTCTGTTCCCGTATCTGGCTTAGAATTCTCTTCCTTGAACATTTGTAACCAGAATTTCAGCTGAACTGTTACATTTCCTATATGGCTCTTACTCGCTTAGATTTGGCTAGAAACAGAGTACTGGCAATGGAGTGCAGGGCTCCCAAAATCTAGTAGCCCACCTGCATTGGCAAGGATAGTTGTTAGGGAGAATTCTCCGAAATGTGCTTATTCCCCCCACATTAGGGACCCACAGCCACTTTGCTGGATTTTAGGGACTTGATTTTTTTAAACTGGAGACAGTGAGACCCTTTTCCCCACTCTCTCATGTATTTTTGATTTCCGAACTCTGTGTTTCTTTTGGTTGTGGAGTCTGACAAACTCCATAGGCATCATCTTTTACATTGTGTCACACAGCACCTTCATGCAGTGGCACAGGGAAGTCTTTCAGATTTCCCAAAGGTTTCAATACCTTCGCTGGGATAAACTACTGTTTCCCAGAGCAGCAAAGTGACATTGGCTTTACTTACATTAGTAACTTTCTAGGCCCAGCACACACTATCTCACCATGGGGCACTGGAGGGGGTTACCTAGTATCCCCTTTGTCCAGCTTCTCATGTAACATGTTTGTTACCCTTTCCCTGAATGGCTGGTGGTAGTGGTTTCGTTTTTACTACCGTTGTGTGCATTTACCGCGGGCTATGTTCGCAGTTGCAGTAAAGCACCCAAGGGTGCCATTTTTGTCAAAGGCCCGGTCTTCTTTTTCGCCATTTCTTTGTGGAAAGGTCTTTCTTGAGATTCACTCTGCGTGCCAAACCAGGTTTGTTCCCATTGTTCGGTTTGCCTTTGGCGGGATTCACAAGTGAAGCCTGCCTCTGGCTCCATGGTGTCTGGGGTGGGCAGGAAGTGAGGGAGGGGCCCGAAACTCCCTGTGTTTAGTCTCCTAGGAGACCCAAATGCACTCTGTAGTGGTTGGCCGGCTGACTGTCTGGCAAGGACAGCCACCCTGCTGGGTGAGTGGCAGCTGGGTTGGAATGAATGGGAGAGAACTGAATAAAAGGCGAGGCTTTTAGCTTGGGAGGCAGCGTTGACCACTGGACGAAGGAATCAAAGAAGAACTTGAAGAGGACGTCTGCTGCAACTCCTGGACCGTTGGTTTGCCTGGTGAAACCCTGCTGCTGTGCTGAAACTCCAAATTTGTATCTACGGAGAAGCCCCTGCAAGAACGACTTCTCCCCTCGAGTTGGTGGGACCAATCAACTCCAAAGTAAGCCACCTGGACATCCTTCTCAGAGCTGGTTGAATTTCCACAGAGTTGCTGCTGGAAACCGAAATAGCCAGGGAGAGGAACACCACATTGTGTGTGTTGCTTTTAAGTTGTCCAAAATCTCCAGGAAGATCCTTCAGGAAGCAGGACTGACTGAGCCCGAGCCCCCTCAACAGAGTGCGTGACCCCAGAAGCAAGGAAAGTCAATCTCGACAGCCAGCAACCACGGCTACTTGCAGTAGTCCCGAGGTGCTGAAACACCAAAGTGCCACTTGTTTGAAAGATTGCCAGCGGTGACCGTCCCCTGGCAGAGCAGGAGTCCTCGGAAGTCCTCCCTCTTGTCCTCGCGACTGAGGCCCAGGAACAATGAGACCTGCAGAGCTGCACAGGAGCAGAGGTCATCAGCTGCATCTTTTCTTCAATACAAAGGTACTGTAAAGTCTGAGAGAACTTGCCTCTCATTGTAGAGTTGCTTGCATCTTCTACTACTCACATGTTTAATCAGCTTGTGACCCTACAGTTGATTCTTCTTTTCTTCAAAGACTTCTGAAACATTCTGCAAAGACTTTTCTAATTGGCTGCCAGGACTGCTTCATCCTAAATAAGACTTTGGCCCAGCCTGTTATACTGAATGACTCTGCTTAGGGGATCCAAAACTATCTGCCTGCTTAAGAATGTTTGTGGTCTCTTGTTTGTTCTTATAACCTTTTCCTTTGACCAACTTTTAACAGTACTCTAAATACAAACAGTAATACATGAATGTCCCCAGCACCCTAGCTATTGAAGTCACCTGAGGATGTAGGTTGTGTCTGTGAGCCATCCCAAAAGGGTCTTTACTGATGTAGAAACTAAGAGTGGACAGTTTGGAAGTATATTTGTGTGTTGCTTTTTATATTGCGCCCTTCTGAAGGCATATTCTAACTGATAAATTAATAATTGTTTATTCAAGAAACCTTGTGTGTAAGTATTTATATGAATATTTGTCACTGTGAATCTGTGAAACCCCACTACAGCTCGCATTGACCCCTCTTGAGATAAGCCTAGCTGCTCAACATGCTACCAAACTGTGTAGTAAAAGCTTATACCAAAGGTTGGGTTTCCCTATTACCTGTAGTCAGACTTGTAGTAGTGCACCCTCTTGGTACTTCATACAAACTTTGCCTAACAATAGTTTATCAAGTGCGAGTACCATTTGCATGGTTCTCAACCTTGCTAGTGAGTATGGGATGTTGTAAACTTTTTAGTTGACATTTGCTGCAAACAAAGATCGTTTGCAGTAAGTGGCAAATAGGTTTCACTGTGCGTGGCTGTCCTTTGGGTGGCAGCATTGTACCAAATATGAAGTGTGCTTATGGTGACCTATACCGTTTTATAGAAAGCACTGGTACATATGTTCTCACCCGTCACCGTTGGGCAAGTGCTTTTCTCTTAGGTAGAGTATGTAAACTAAGGAATTCGCCTTGCAGGTCTAGTGGGATTTTTAAGAATTTGGAAGGCCTGGAATAGTACCAAATAGAGGTTGGCAGCCCTACAGACAAGGGGCGTATCAGCCACTTTTACTCCCTAAAAATAGGCAAATACCCCCAAAAGAGAATAATACAGAGTAACAATACAAATACTTGAAAACCAACACATAGAAGCCTACCCCATGCGTTCAGCCACACAGCTCCATGGATGTTTGTTTGTACAAGTAATACATGTAGTGGCAGAGAAAAAACTACTGTTATTGCCTGACGCAAAGAGGTAAAAAAATGAAAATGTATTGTGTGCAAAGAAATGTTTATTTTACAGTTAAAACATTTTTACTTGCTTATAAAATACTCCCCTTTGGAATGGGATATACTTTTTTACTCCCTAAAAATCATCCATCCCAACTTTAAAAAATAGGGAGTAAAATACTGTCACTTCAAAATCTTATATCTGTAGCACGGAATGTTGGGCTAAAAGGCAATTACTGAGTTCCTGCCTAATCTAATCCACATCCGCAACCACTTGACATCTTGCCGTGAGTCTCCATTAATGCCAGTCGGGACATGAAGATTGGCCAAGGATGCAGTCTTTCTTCCATACTGCATTGGATTGCCTCCCACCCCCCTTTTTTTTGTTATGCCCTCAGTCCTGAAACACCGTCCCATATGACACCAAAGTGTCCCTTCATACGCATGTCAAAAACTGTCTCTTCACTTACTGGTAATGTTTCTCACTGTGCATCCCTCGCCAAGGAGCCAAGCAGATTTATTCCTTCAAGGGGACAGTTCTGTTTCTCCTTCCCCTATTCCCTCTTTCCATGTTTGTCAGAGACCATCGCAGGCTAGCCCTTGGCGCTGGTACTTCTGCCAGCTGTTGGCTCGACACCTCCAGATCCTCCTCCCTGTGACCGTCCGGACGTGCCATAAACTCAACCTGGTGGGAAGCCTATCGCCCAACCATGCACTGACCTTCTGTGGTTCCACTTGGCCATGCAGTGGAATACTCTGTCACTGATGATACTCACCTTTGCGAGAATCGCCTGATTGGCTCCCTTCCAATCAGCCCTATATGTTATCCTCCTGCTTAACTAATCACATGCCCACCTTCCAGAACCATATCCCCCTTTCCCATTGTCTCGTGTGAATCTTGACTGTTTTGTCTCATTTTCCTCATGATCCTCCATGTTGTTTTCCACCACAGACGATGGTCTGGTTCCCCCCTGGATCACCCTTCGGCGTACATGTTTCGGTGCCGTAATTCCACGGGCACAGTATAAATGTTTAATGATGTAACGTAACTTGCCATCAATTAGCCATCTTTGCCGCAACAGCATGGCTCGACTCTAAACGACTAAGCAATATACTGCAAAAAAAGAGGATGCCAATGCAGAGCGCCGCTCTTGTGGAATAGCGTTCACGACAACCTTACACTTGCACAAGTTATCCAGACGTTCAGGAGGAGAGGATCATTTCTCTGCTCCCTCTGCCACAATGTCCAAGAAGAAATGCTATTCTCTATCTGCTCTTATTCATAGTGCATAAAGGTCCTGTGTTTGGAGTGTGTGGTGATTTCTTGAGCAAGGGGCTTTGGAGTTGAATTGTTTTGTGAAAGTTGAATGTTGGCAGGTGGTCTGGAACTATAAACTTTGCCTGTTTCGGCACAGATCGTTCTCTTACTTATCACTGGATCATGGGACTTGGTCTTCAGTTCTCAGCAGGAAATGATTCTTCTTTCAGTTTTGCATTCGCTTCCTCTGGGAACTGTTCCATTATGCGCTCTTCTCTTATGACAATGATTTTCTCAGTCTGCTGTGACCATCTTTTCTCCTGGTTCCGGCCACTCACATTTGCAGCGCAATCTTGGAAGAATACCTCCCGATTCTGGCCACCGCTTGCTTTTGGATCACTTTTTCAGTGGTCCGAGCAACTCTTCCTCCAAGTTCCAACATGCACCTTTTTTTTCCGTCCAGCTCCTGTACCCTATGAACATTTCCCCAAAGGGCCAAGCCATCTGCCGCTCTCCCTCTGGGCACGTTCACAATGGCTTTACCGCCGCTGCTTGCGGATGCCCGCTCTCCATGCTTTGGCCTTCTCAGCGGTGCCCTCCAGTTGCGCCTACGGGCCCTCTGGTCTAGGTCTCTTTCCTCCGCCTCATGGATTTGAGCTCCTCCAGCAGTTCCATGTGGGTTGTGCACCCACTGTTCTCCATCTACTTCAGTCCATCTTCACGACCCTACCTACTCCTGCCATTCGGGCATACCTCTTTTCGTCTACACTGCTGATTATGGGTTCAAAGGTAGACATCAGCCGTCTCAGCTTCACTCGGGCTTCCCACCTGGGAACTCCCCAACTTCAAACAGTAGGAGGTGGAGGTGCACACAAGGTTTCTAAAGAGTGATTAAGGTAGTGCCAAATTGGCTAGGCTCTGTCAAAGGCTTTAAGGTGCTCCTCGTTAAATCTCTACTACCAGATCAGACAGACAATGTGAGGGCGGTTCCCTCGTAGTCCAGGGCACACTTTATACAACACGATTGTTAGATTTCTATTGGAATTACTCAGTTTGAGGCCGTTTTTTGATAAATATATATATATATTATATATTGGAGATTTTTGTACTTTAGGGTACAACTTTCAGTCAGAATGAACTTTTGATTACACAAAGTAATTACTGTCGTTACAGTGCTTCTCATTTTATGATCCAAACATTCTTTGCATTTATGGACAATCTAACAAGTTACAATATTTTCATGATTAATGCTTTCAAATGGTTTACATTGAAGAAAAAATCAATTTACATAAAAATCAAGACATCATCACAAAGTAGGTCATGCAAGTCTTTTTCTGTCCAGATATCTCGATAGGGATTGTTGTTACTGTCCATGCTGGGCTGAGAACTCTGTGATTGGCATCTTCTTTCAACTACTAAGCGTTTTGGGCTGTCGCACCCTTCTACAGGTAAAGATATCAGGGACAGTGATTCTCTTCTAGAAATAAATGTGAAAGTACGTCTGTATCAGTGTTACAATTTAAATGAGAGAAATTCATATCAGTTCTGAACTGTTTTCCTTGATTAATATCCGGATAGATCAATGAGCTGTAAAGCACTAACCTTAGAACAAGAGGAAAATCGGGTAGTGTCACCCTTCTTATATTCGGAATGGTTCACCGCCCAGTTCTGTTGGTGAAAAGACTACATTAGTTTACTGATGGTAGCTTGTGAGCGGTTTCAAGTGGGATCAGTCACTAGTATAGCGCTTTTTCCCATTTAGATACTGATATAATCTAAGCATAGTAACTTCTTCATTTATTCATAAACACTCACCTAGTGTGTTTTCTAGTGCTGTAGGGCAGGTGTGCTCCCAGTCTGAGGATTCATCCACTGGAACATTCATATACGGGGGAAATAAACGATTCCCAATTGCTGCAAATAATTCACTGAGTTAGATACACTGCTGTTGTAGTTGCTAGATCATATCTAATAAAACATACATCTGTTTTTGCATCTAATAATATAATGCACACCCTAACGGTATTCTCTTTGTGAGCCCATTCGCACCTTTCAGCGAAGTGTCAGTTTCTTGCACAGGCTTCAGGTTGCTTAGAGACGCCAGGGCGTTGTCTTTTGCTGGTGCAGCTTAATGCAGACACATGGGCGGTATGGGATATGTTACAGGTTAATGTCTGTGTGAGATAATATACTCATGTTAGTTTTCTTTCCTAACAGGGTGGATACTTAGCTTGATTATTCAAAGATTTGCAGAGCGTTTCATCTGCGAATATTAATTCGCTCACCTTTACGTTCGGGCTACGCGTGTCTCTCTGCTCACAGCAGATTGCCATGGTCCCCCTCGTCATTCGAGTCGGTGGGTTGGTAGGCAACCACCGTCTATACTCGTTTCTTTCAGCTCAGTATAGTTTACTACGTTGTGTGTGCGCTATCTTGGGCAATGTTAGATGTGTAACAAGCATGCTATTTTGATATAGACTTGGAATGTAACATCCGTTTTTGCTAAATTGCCCAATTTATTTGATTTACTGGTGCTCCGTACAGAAACTATTTGTGAAATTTAAGTAAATCTACCATTGATTCTACGCATTTCTGTGCCACAAGATTGTGATTACACAGCAAACCCATTGATTGGAGATTATGCATTAGTCTATGTATATTACAACACAGGTTCTAAGCATTTTTAAGTCAGTAAATCATTACTTTGGTAGCCCATATTTCGGTATGAATCATGTTTGAACAGTCAGTGTCATCAATACTAATGAAATATCAATCCAGACATGTCAGGATGTCACAGTTACATGAATACAAACATGTCTAGTTTACAGGTAACAATTTCAATCCCATTCCAAATTCATCCCCTGTGGATACATTGTGTCAAGCTTATCTATCCAGTATTGTTCCCTTTGTTGTCGGAGTCTCATTAGGTTACCTCCTCTCCTGGGTAGGGTAAAATGCTCCAAAATCAAGAACTGAATTTGTTCAATTGTGTGTTTCTGTGAATTGAAGTGTTGCGAAACTGGTAACTTTATTGATAACAAGCTAATATTTGACTTATGCTAACCTCATCTTGTTTTTTTTTTTGCTTTCCTGGAGGTAAGACCCACGTAGTATAATCTGCAGGGGCATTCTATCCCATAAATGACATTCCTAGTGTCACAGGTGGATGTATGCAATAATGGAATCTGATGACCTTTGTGTGGATGATGCATATAGATCCCTTTTAATTACACTGCAACAGCAGCTGCAGTTATTACAAGGCATAGTCCCACTGAATGTTTCTTTTCTTAGTTCTTTTATGACTGAAGTTAGGTCGATTTAGTAAATACCATTGTTGCTAGTTTGTTTGATTTATGATAGATTAAGACCTCTAGAAATTCTATCGATGTTCTGCTCCATTTTTGTGTAAATTTAATTCTTGGGGCAAGTGTGCCCATAAATTGGAAGAATTCTCCCAAATCATCTTCGGTGCTGTCCCATATTCCAAACAGATCATCAATATACCTCACAAAGCATTTCAAAATCTTCTCCCATCTTGGATTATGTACCGCTTGGGTCTCCTCTAGGTTAGACATGTAGGTGTTGGCATAACTGGGGGCCATTGTGGCCCCCATTGAGGTTCCCGATGTCTTAACAAAGTAACGATCCTCGAACATAAAGAAGTTGCTATTCAGTACAATTGTGAGAAGTTTCAGGATCAGTAGTCTATCACCTTGGACGGCCTCTTTGGTGTTAAGTAGCATCCATTCCATTGCTTCCAGTCCCAAGTTTTCGCATCAGCTCGGTTCTAGGTCAAATGTTCGAATGCAAAGGATGGAATGACCAAAGGGTCAAGTCAAAAGGACCGAAAACTAAAAGGGTTGAATTTATTTTTTCTGCCCCCCCCCCCAAACCCCTGTTTTTGCTGCAAAAATCACTATTTTTTTTTTTTTTTAACTAAACGAAAACCCCCCAAAAATATATATTTAAACAAAAAAAAATGTGACCCTTTGGTTTTCGGTCCTATTACCTCGACCCTTTGGTCATTCGATCCTTTTGGTGTTGGACTTTTGATCGGACACTCATCAGCTCCTTTCCCACCAAACTCCTTCACATTGATATCTTTTTTTTCTCGGACTTGCAGTGCCACGTGCCATGGCAGAATAGTTCTGATTTCTCTTTTGTCCTTTGGGCTTGGAGGCGCTTCAAAGTATGCCATGTCTAAAGGCTTCAGAGGCAGCTGCAGAAAAGCCTTTTAAAACGTGCAAAATCTACCAAATGGGTTAATGTGCAGTCATAAAGCACTCGGAGGTTTCCGTTTGACGTGGTGTCACCAAAAACCATTGGCTACCAGTTGGCCACATACTCCAGAGTGCAGCAATTTTTGCATGGAAGGCTTTCCTCCACCTGCCAATGGATAGCTGCACTGCTTCAGATATGAAGTCTCTCTCAACGGTCTAGTTTCCTTCTCTTTCACCTGTCCTGGCTAGGACAATGCATAAAAACCCTGTTTGCCGTTTTGGAATTCTTTCCGCCATGCTTGTTCGGCCATCTTGCTACCCAAAGATCAAACCATGCACAACACAAATGCCGCTGTTGCTTCAAGTTTTTAGTAGTGTGGGTGGTTTGTCTTGTGGGCTAGGACCGAATGAACACAATGTACTTTTGGCTTATCAGCAAGCACCGTGGAATAAATCGACCCACAGTGCTGTCTGGGACACCACTAATGTCAACATGCCACTTTCATTTACCTTTACACTGGCCTGGTAGCTTACTTCAAAACCACTCAAGTATCTCAACACACCAACGCTATTGGACCTTCATCATCACATGACCTGCAGCTCCCCGGGTAACAGATATACCAATTGTGTTTAATCGATTAAAGGCCTGGTTTCTCTTACTCCTGTAATTCCCTGAATAATTGTTTCACCATGTCATTTCTGGTATGCAGTAATAAAATTGTGGCAAAAAAAGTGGTCTACAAGAAATTGCGGACTAAATGCTGTTGTTTGACTCAGTAAAGGTGCATCCCATTATACCATTTAAAGGGAGCAGGGTTACGGGGGTGTCCCCTGCGCGGATCCCAGTGTTGCAGGGGGGTCCCCCCCATCCATTACATGGATTGCGGCGGCAAACCCACAACCTTTTTGCTGCGAATTTTTGTGTAAACGGCAATTTTTTACAATATTTAAACACATGGAACCTAATTTCTGTGTTTGTGCTTTAATGATGTTTAACACCCTTTACGTATTTTCACATGGCTTTGACGAAAGAACATCCGAGCGCAGTACAAACAGACCTCACTCAAATCCTCATTCAGCCAAACGCACACACCCATGCCCACTCACTCAATATCACACTAAGCACACATCTCACGTCTTTTCTACTTTCTCTGTCATTCTCTCGTCCCCAACGATTTCTCTCTCCTCCCTCCTTCACGCCCACTCTCTCACCTCTCTCGCATTCAGTCTTCATCAGTGATTCACCCCTAAAATAATTAGTTGCGATGTACAATTGCTTGGTCTAATTTTTTTCTGCATCTTCAGGGAGCCCATGCATTAAAAGGCCCCTTCCAGCTTGCTGAAATAATTCATGTTGAACAATAAATGGTATCGACTCCCTTTTAGTGGTCTGGCCTCTGCAACTCCCCAGCTTTCAGAAAGTATAAAGCTTCCGGGATAAAGGCATGTTCTTTTCAATGTAATACAAAAGGTTAGCCTAGTCTCCTGAGTTTGACCTCCAGGAACCCTCCTTTGGTTATTTCTCGCTCCCCCCCCTCCCCTTGAAGGAAAAAGCCAGCAAATAGTTTTGTACTTGCTCTGTAAGAATGTCTTTTTTTGAATGCCCCTGTGTTCTAATGTAATGTGCTGCTATACCACGAACAGCTGTCAAGCTTCTTTTAATTGGTAACCTTCTGTGAGCCATGGTACATGACAAAAAGGGTTATGAAGGATGTGCCTGCCGCTCCCCGGCTTCAGAGAAAGGCACCAGATAGAAGGTCAAAACCATCCAGAAATCTAGCAGAGTGCTTGGGAGAGCACACCAGGGCATATTACTGCCTTTAGAAATGCTTACAAAACTGCATTGTGGAGCTCAGTGCCTCCAAGAGAGGTTGACTGACTGCAAAAGTAAGGACATTTGAAGGAGTTTTTCAGTCTGCAATGGCTTACCTCAAAGTGGGTACAGATTGAAACATATCTTCATCCTTTCAAAATGTTTCTCATTGATTTTATCTTGCAATCCTACTCTTGGGTGGGCCACCGAGGCTCGATTTGGGGTAGATGGATCCTCAGTAGACGGGAGGTAGAGGAGGGAAAACGTTACTTGTAATGTAATAATTAGTTAGGTTGCAATCCTTTACCACTGTAACCATCTGGAGGCACTTGGGCTTGTCCAGAAAACATATTGTGCCCAAGCCGGGGGTGAACCGATCTGGGCCTATGGAGGTAAAAAGTGAAAGGGGGGGGGGGCAGAGGAAATCATGGGAGCAGATGGTCGAGCGGTTCTCCAGATCAGATTTGGAAGTGGGAGTATTTGACGCTCTAGTTCGCACTGAAATGGTTTTAAGGGAGCAAAGCAGTAGGTCCCAGTCCCAGCGGGAGTATTTTATAAGTGAATACAAATATGTTTTAACTGTAAAACAGAAATATTTTTGTTATACTTATTTTTTCGCACATACTTGTTCTTGCCCATTAAAAAATACGTTTTTTTGCCTCTTCAGATCAGGCAATAATAGTAGTGTCTGTCTCTGACACTGCGTGTACCATCGGCACAAACATATCCACAGAGCTGTGTGGGTGAAAGCAGGGGAATAAGCACCTGTGTCTCTATTTCCTTTTTTTTTGTCCTGGAGTATGTTTACTCCGTATTTTTCTTTTTGGGAATATTTACCCATTTTTAGGCTGATGCACCCCTTATCTGTAGGGCTGACCAAGAGACGGGTGTGTTTAGGGAGATGGTGACCTGCTTGTTTTTGGTTGTGTGTGGGGGTCTGCGCTACTGGATCGGGCAAGAGATTTTGATGAGAAGAGGGGATGACCCGGGTGAGCCAGTACGCCTGTGTATGTTGATATTCTGTGTCTGTCTCTCTTCCCCGTGTTCAAATGCATGAAGCAGTCGCTATGAAACACATTTTAAAGGAGGCAGTTGAAGGAGTGAATCCTGACTTCGTGGGTCATATCGCCAAATGGTGACTAGAGTGAATAAACGTATTTTCACTACATTTTCTGTAATTGGATTTTTATTTTTGGGAAAGTAGTCACTGCACTGCATGATGTATGTTTCCAGATTCCATACGACCACTGCTAATGAAGTGGGTGAAAGCAGCAAATGGCATTGGCTGACATTAACACGGAATACCAAATGCAATTCCATTTAGCTTGAATTTTTGAAAAATCGTGTGTCATGTTGTGGTTTGAGGCATGTTAGCCTCGTTATGTGGGAGGGACGTGGTAGAGGTGAAAGGGGAAAGGAAATGACGACAGAGGACGGGAAGTCCTCAGTGAATAAAGTGTTGAAGCAGCGTGGGGGGGTCCTTTATTTAAGTGCACAGACCCGGTCTGGAGAATGCCACAACTGGCAACGAGGATACTCAATCCTGTGCTTGAAAGGTGCTGATCCGCACCGACACAGGGTTACGGGCGAGCAGGCCTCCCCATGCGCTGCGACGCCGCGCCTGCGCAGTGGCGTTGATCCTGACAATCGCCATCCCGACAGGCGCCTGTGTCTCTCCCGACAGAGAGAGCAAGAGAGGGACCTGCACAGCCCGAAGCGTTTCGAGTGGCTCTCACAGGAGACCTGGCCAGCAATGATGAGTGCGGCTATCTACAGACTGCGACAGGGGTGAGGGCGGCCAGCCTACGGCGTCAGTGTCAGTGTACAGGACCCATAAGAGGCAGCGGAAGGCAACCCTGTAAATAAAGGGTGTTGCCCACCCCCTGTACCATGACAATCCAGAACCTGAGATATTTGGAGGACTACCTTTCTGTCACAGGGTGAGACAACCCCTTAAGGCCACACAGGCACACGTACAACACATCAAGAAACAGACTGCCAGCAGTCCCGACCAGTTGGAACACACCTTGAGCCACTACAACATAACAGTGGCTCAGGGTGAAATACAGAGGCAATGTCGGTGGAAGATATCCCAGCCACTTTATCGGTGCGCTCTTCGGGCACATTTCAAATGGCACAAGGGGAGACTATACCATGGCAGATCCCCACCACTTTTGACTTGACGCAAGAAACCTTGGCCTGAGGTGGATCAGGTGGGCCAAAGACTTCAAGGTATAAAAAGGAGCAATGGGACTCGTGGACGATGGCCAGGAGAATATGCTGACCCTGGCTCTGGGTGCAGCAGTACGAGACATTTTATATGAATTAACAGATGAGGAAAAGGCAATCTTCCAAGAAATACAAGAAGCACTGGCCACTTACTTCACCCCACATGCCAGCGTAGATTACGAGTGCCATGTGTTCCATACAAAGATACAAAAGGCGGGTGAAACGCTAGATAACTTCGTCATGAGACTACGAATTTGCATGAAGCACTGCACTTTCCACCGCTACTCTAACGAAGAAGCGCTCGGATCCCAAGTCATATCAGGGGGTGAATCCTCGGGATTCCGGAAGAAGCTCCGACAAACACACAGATCCTTGGACGAAATATTGGCTATGGCCAGATCAGATTCAGCCATCTCCTTACAAGTTGTCAACATGAACAAACTAAAGGTGCTCCCCACTGGCAAGGAACGAGAGTCCATATAAAAGCGATCACCTACACAGAGCGAGGGGACTAGAACGACGGACAAAACATGCTTTCCATGCAACTACGAATTTCCACATGAGGGCACATGGACAAAAATGTGCCGCATGCAGCAGGCATGACCATTTCCGCACGGTCTGCAGCAACGCACCAGCACAACACCACCTGGCCCATAGCCTACAAGAGGAAGACACATGAAGTGAGGAGAAGACCACAGATCCACCCGGGTTACAAGAAGGCACAACCTGTCAGAAGGAGACAAATACCACAGAAGGAAGTACCATAAATCTCCTGATCGGAGGAGCTCCTACTGCCAGCGGGAAAGCATCAGATATATCACAACTGGATTGCAATCAGAAAGCGATTCCTCAGGCTCCTTCGTAGGCCAGAGGAAATTAGGATATGAGGTGGCCAAAGAACACAGCCCTATCCTGATGATACAAATCCACAACACTGCAACCGAATTCCTGATCGACACTGGTTCAACAATCCATGTTAAGAATGAGGAAACCTACAACAGACTTCTGCATCCCCCGTAGCTAAAGCCCTCCACCGTGGACATATACCCCTACGGTCCAACACCCCGCTCCCAAGCAAGGTCATGTTCACAACCGTCTGTGCTCACAAATCGCACACTGCACACCTTCAGCTACATTTATTATCAACGGAGACTAGCAGTGGATGCATACTCCGTTTCAAGATGGCGATGGAAATGGGACTAGTGCACATTCTGTACCGCATCCTGGTGCACCAATAGATGGCCCCAGATGGAGACATGGTGAAAGTCTTCCTGAACTTATTCAGAGGGCTAGGAAAACTATGAAACTGCAGAGCACGGCTACACTTTGACCCCACAGTTAAGCCGGTAGCCCAACACTACAGGGGAATCCCAATTAAAATCCAGAACCAGGTGGAAGAGGCGATTCACCACCTTCTAGACCTCAACATCATCAAACGAGCAAGTGGATCTACACCCTGTGTTCCTCCCATTGTTCCAGTGCCAAATAAATCAGCAGTAGGATCCATAAGACTATGTGTGGAAATGGCAGACCAAATGAGGCCATCCAACGTGTAAGACATCAGGCCCCCAGAATCACTGACATGATCCACTTCCTCAATGGCGCAACAGTCTGTTCCAAAGTGGACCATAACAAAGGATACCACCAATTGGAACTGGCCCCGAATCATCATGTTACATTACCACTTTTGTCACCCAACCATGCACTGACCTTCTCTGGTTCCACTCGGCCATGCAGTGGAATACTCCGTCACTGATAATACTCACCTTTGCGAGAATTTCATTGGGCTATTTCATTATGAAAGACTCCATTTTCGAATATCACCAGCGGCAGAAATATTCCAAGAAGAAATGCATCAGGTCATCGAACACATACCAAAATGTCTAAATTACAGCAATGACATTTTAATCTTCAACAAATCGACGAATGAGCAAGACGACACCCTACATCGCATCTTCCTGGCACTGGAAGCAGCTAGGCTAACACTAAAATACGAATACCGGAAACACACTTTGAAATTCTTTAGCCACATCTTTTCAGAGCAATGCAAGAGACCAGATCCCGAAAAGGTTAGCAGCACTGACAGAGGCATCCTGACCAGCTACTGCCTCGGAGCTACGATCATTTCTAGGTTTAGCCTGCTGTTGTTCACGCTATTTGGAAAATTACACTCCCATCAGCACACCATTACGTGACCTCAGCAAAGATCGACAAGAAATCCGATGGTCCCCAGAATGCCAAGCCAGCTTCAAGACCATACGAACAAACATTGCGTCAGCCATAGACATGGCTTACTTTAGTTGATCAAAGGACACTGAAGTGACAGTGACGCCAGCCCCGTAGAACTCAGTGCCATATTATCCCAGTTCGACTAGCGGACACCCCACTCCAAACAAGTAGGGGCAAACACGAGCCGCAGTTTGTCAGAGACAGAAAAACAATACTCACAAGCTGAAAAGGAGAGCTTGGCAGTGGTCTGGCCCTACAAATACTTCCACCTCTACTTATATAGCAAAGCATTTACAATTTGATGCAATTTGATACAGACCACCAGGCTCTTCTTACTATTTACGGCAGTCCAAAAGCAAGGATTCCCCAAGGATCGCCATATTGGGACTTTGTACAAGATGATACCTTTCCAATTCGCCACAGACCAGGGAAAGACAAAAATCTGTCAGATTACCTCTTCTGACACCCAAGAGAAGCTGGCCGGCAGGAACACTCGATGGCGGAAGCATACTTAAACTATGTCATTCACCAGATAAAGCCTTTCCCAATTGTGTGGAGAACACTTCAACAAGAGCCCAAAGTCGATCCAGCCCTGGCTATTGTAGCACAATGCCTTACCACAGGAAAAATGAAACATGTGAAAGACATGCCAAAAGGCCTAGATCCAGCTACACAAGAAGTCAAGAGCCAGACCCTCGTTCAGGAAGAACTCGCAATAACGGAAGACCACATACTCATGGAATGATGCAAATTTGTCCTGTCCAGGTCACTGTGTCAGCAAGTCATTGACCTAGCCCATGAGGGACATGGAGAATTGCATCTACGAAGAAACTACTTTGCCAGGAAATATTGTTCGCTTGGCTAGACGATAAGAGTGGTCAAACCCTGAAGAACTGTGCTGTTTGCAACAGGGTGTCCCCAGTGTTCAAGCCTCACCCTCTAGAGATGTCCTGGCTGCCAGAAAATATTTGGGAAGATCTGGCAATTGATTTCCTTGATCTGATGAGAGACGGTTCTTAAGTCCTAGTGGTGATAGACAAATATTTGCGGTTTCCGGAGATACAAATAATATCTTTCACGACTGTCATCCGGGCGCTAGACCGCATCCTCACAACCAATGGCATCCCAAAGGTCATCAAAGCCGACAATGGTCCCCCATTTATGAGCCAGTATTTTGCAAATTTCATGAACTACATGGGATTTAAACGCTAGAGAATAACACCTCTCTGGCTTCGGGCAAACGGCATGGTCGAACGCTTCATGAGCAATGTCAAACAGACATTGCAAGTGGCTCAAGTAATGGGCAAGCCATTCGAACAAGTACTGTACCAATTTCTGAAGGAATACCGGCACACCGCACACAGCACCACAGGGTCATGTCCGGCAGACCTCATATTTGGTTGCAAAGTTATGACTCGGCTCCCACACTGCCCGGGTCCAGAGCTTTCCATCAATGAGAATGCTTGGTGATCATTAAGTGCTTGACCAAAAAATAAGTGCCACCACCATAATGGTTTATTGAAATATTTCTTGCCATTTCTGAAAGCAGCATATTGGTCTGGCTGCCAAGGCAGAGCCCTCACCCTTCATCGCGCCATTAATATCTAAGCAATCCTTTAATATATTCGGTCAAAGAAACGTCTCCCATTACCCAGAGCTTCCTGCTATTATATTAATAGACTTGGTCTGAGTTTTCTAACTCAGAACCAGAAGCTGTTGAAGGCTTGCCTCAGCATGTGACCACTGCCTCCGGAGCAAATGCTGTCTTGGACAACTGTGTAACTTTATTTATTTTGAGATACTGTGGATATTTGTGTTTTTGAACCAATGAATGATCGACTTTGAGATGCCGAAATCTCAATTTTCATACTTATGTCATTAACTTATAAATGCATGGATTTAATTTCCTGGAGCGTGGATGTCTCACTGGTCATCTCCTGGTATGTTCTCCGATAAGATTTTGAAGTCGGAATATTTTGCTCGCCATTTTTTGAATTTAGAAGTCAAATAATTTTGGGGAGTTAGTCATTCCCATCACTCATTTATTTGGCAAGTAAAATGTATTTTAACAATAAACAATATGTTATTGTAATCAATACATTTGCACACGGTGATGCATGCCAGGTCTGTGGCTCAGTGAACTGATGAATCCAGTACAAGGACCTGTGTTTGACATCATGGTCACAGGTGCGAATCCCGGCAGGTCCACTCAGCCCTTCATCCTTTCCGAGGTTGATTTTTAAATGGGTACCATTAAGTTGGGTAACAATAAACATCTGTTATTATCGCCAAGATGCCCCTTTGGGGGTCAACGTGCACTTTACAAATACGCCTGTTAGCCTGTTATGTTCATGCAAATCAGTTTAGACAGTAACAGTTCAGGCTTGGGCTTCAAGCTTCTGGTAGTTCAATCACTTTCTTAGGCTTCGTCCGCCTTGTCATAAATACACAGGTCCACTTTTGACCTTTAACTTTCCCACAATTCAGCACAGGCTTCCCTCTGCTGGGCTTGAGCCTGTCTTTGACCTTTCACTTTATCACACAGTTCAGCACAGGCTTCCCTCTGCCGGGCTCGAGCCTGTCTTTGACCTTTCACTTTATCACACAGTTCAGCACAGGTTTCCCTCTGCTGGGCTTGAGCCTGTCTTTGACCTTTCACTTTATCACACAGTTCAGCACAGGCTTCCCACTGCCGGGCTCGAGCCTGTCTTTGACCTTTCACTTTATCACACAGTTCTGCACAGGCTTCCCTCTGATGGACTTGAGCCTTACTTTGACCTTTCACTTTATCACACAGTTCTGCACAGGCTTCCCACTGCTGGGCTCGAGCCTGTCTTTGACCTTTCACTTTATCACACAGTTCTGCACAGGCTTCCCTCTGCTGGGCTTGAGCCTGTCTTTCTCTTTGTGGGGGTTCCCTTCGACACAATTTGTCGAGGTGTCTTTTCACTGTCGAAGACTTTCAAAACGGCAAGGATTTTTCTGCGTGACCACTTCAACCTCTCTTTCAGAAATTCTACAATCCACAATCGTCGTCATCTTACAATACCAATGCCTCTTGGTACTTGTAGTTTCTTCTCATCTTGGCCTCTTTCACAGTTAATATATTTTGCCACCTTTGTATATTCAGAGTTGATATACTTTATACTTTGTTTTTCACTCATTCAACTTTCTTTTGGGATCGCAGTTACTTACTTGCTTTTGGTTCCTGTTTCAGAGACTTGGGGGCGGTGCAGGGGTAGGAGGGGACTCAGACCAGGAGCGTGATTGCCTATTTGCAGTAGCAAGCACAGCAGTGAGAAGGCCAGACACATATGACTACACCCCAGGGACTGCACATTTCAGATGCAGACCAGCTCAGAGAATGGGGCGAGAGTCCACAAGAACACAAGATAAACCCCATTAAATACCACAAAATAGGCAAAAACGATTGCAGAAAGTATACAAATCCCTCCACAGAAGCACCTGAAGCAGGTCAAAAACAGATTGAAATCATTGTAAAACTACTCGCTGATCATCAACCAACCCCTAAGGCTGCTCTTACAGTAGTCACACCTGAAGCAGGCTGCTGGTAAATGCCTTGCTGTGAGAGCAGGGTCGGTACACCCTTGCTGTGTTCTTTCCATCAACCTCCTAAGCCCAATCAGAGGCTCTGTGTGGGTAATGGTGGCGGGAGTAAGACAACAAGGAAATGGGCTGGAGAAGCTGGAGAAAAGCAGCAAGCGCAGAGAGCACTATAATCTAATTTAAGAAAGAGGAAAAAAAGTTTGAGGGCTTGTAGTATATTCTCAGGTGGATTTGAGATGTGTTCTTTCATATTCAGATTGGAATCGAGAACAACTCCCAGTGTCTTAACAGACAAAACCACAGGGATTTTACAACCTAAAATTACAAATTGCTCATACCCTTCCCCTAGTTTTTTCAGCCATTGGGCAGACACAATTATTAACAGTCCTGCCTTGCTGTCATTCAAGGCTAAATAGTTTAATGCCATCCAGTTCTGCACCAGCAAATAGATGGAATCAGTGGTCACTGAGTCAGTATCGTGATTCCCAGTTAACTCAATCAACTGAGTATCGTCAACTGAGTATCGTCTGCATAATTCGTATATATCTGCCTCATCCAGAAGATCGAATAATGGGTGTGTATATAGATTGAATAGCATGGGGATAACCAAGATCCCTGCGAAATGCTGCATCACACAGGGACAGATTTAAATTCTGCACTCTACCCCTAGAGTCTTGGACCTAGGAAGGACTTAATCCAGACTATAACTAAGTCCAAGCAGTTGGGGATCTCAGTCAGTCTGTTAAGAAGTATGGCATGATCCACAAGGCTGAACGCTGACGACAGATCAAGCAGCATGAGCAGAGCAGTTCGACCCTTATCTATGATCTCAGTAGGATTGGCTCTGAGGTCGATCAATGCAGTCGCAGCCCCATGAAATTTAATGAATCCCAACTGACACTGTCCCAACAGTTGATTGTATTTAACATGTTCCTGAAGTTGCAGGTTAGCAGTCATGTCCAAATGTTTAAAGAGAAATGGAACGTTGGTTATAGGACGGTAATTACCCAGAACCTCTGGGTCAAGGGACAACTTCTTAAGCAAAGGGACCACCCAGACGTCTTTTAGGCTTATAGGGACCCTAGCTGAGGTGAAAGATTAATTCACCATGTCAGTGATAATAGATCCGAGACAATTCATGACCCCCTTATCATCTTGACTGGACAGACATCACCTTTACATGATGTAGGCTTGAGATCTGCAACTATCCCAAGAATATCCTCCTTGGTTGCCTGTTGAAAATCAAATTTGGATGGGCTAGTATGCATATTACCTGAATTTACCAGCCTTCATATGAATCAATGATGGATCATTCTGCAATCCCGACTAACGGGTCCTGATGTTCTGTTGGTGAAGCTCTATCTTGCTAACAAATTCCAACTTAATAGTTGCACATCAACCGTCTCTCCCTTGATATTCACTTGCAATGTTTTTTTTGCCCTCAAGCTCTCTAATAATGGATAACAAATTCTCGTTCTTGGCCTGTAGGATCTAATTTCTGTAAGCTGCTGCAGCTAGTTGGTATGCAGTCCTTGTCTCTATACAAGGATTCATTTGTCACGATTGTGCACAAGACCTTTTCAACTTCCTGTGTAAAATGATATTACTATTGAACCATGTTTTTTTGCCTCGCTTTTAACAACCCTCATTTTCTCTGGGGCCAAAGTCTTAACGGGATAACGGCACCAGCAAAAGCCTCCGGTGCAGCTTTTATTAGGTCTCGTACTTTTTGTATCAATCTAGGATAGCAATTGACTCATTTAGGAGCATTTGGAAGTGATGGTTCAAATGAAATTTGGTGGTGATCTGGCCATGAGTAAGTGGTACACATTGGAGGATAATTAGAAAGATTATGGTTAGCACCCATTCCAGCGTATTCCCATCCCTGTGTATGGGTGGGTGAGACCCATGGCAGAGAATGCTGACAGCAATGCAGTGGCCTCTGTATCCCAATTATGTGTTTAGAGATTAAAGTCACCCAGTACCAACATGTGAGAAGAAGCAGTCACCTAAAAGAGATAGTACCTGTTCTTCAAAATAGGGACTATTTTGTGGTGGTCTATAATGGCAATACATGTCACTGTGGTGTTATTTACACTCAGCTTCAGATGCAAACAATCACAGCCATCTAGTTCAGGGACAGATATGGGTGCCATTTCCATGAATCCCTAGCAATGATTGTGTTGAGCCCCCCACCCACCCCCGCAAACTAGTTCGATCAATTTTCAAGATCCTGAAACCCAGCGGGGTGTCCCAGCGCATCCATCACAGACGGGCGAAGACCGGCTTGTTGCTGATGTGCCGGCACTGATGCGCCTGATCAGGAAATAAGTAGGTGCCCTATATGGTTTCCGGGATATGTATGCAAGGTGTGCAACACAGCTTTCTAATGCACACACGCACAAAACGATTCCTACAATTCACCCACACAAGGTAATAAGCTAGCAGTTTAAAAACAGTAATTCTTCAAACAAATCAATCTACAGAGCCCACATAGGGTTTTAGCCGCGTCTTAATATACAACAGAGACGGGCATGTTTCTGATGCGCCTGCGCTGATGCGCCTGAACAGGAAATAAGTAGGCGCCCTGTAATGCTTCTGGGATATGTAGTGAAAGCTGTGCAACACAGCGTTCTAACACAAACAAAACGATTTCCCCAATTAATTTGTTTACTTTGACATTTCAGAGCACTAAACATCCACACCCATACCATAAAATGAGGCCTATGATAAACATCAACATCCTACACCTATAAGAATTCATGGAGTGGTGGAGACCAGCAACTGATGATAGCAAGTATGATATGATAATTTATTTATATAGCGCCTATACACAATGTGTTTCAAAGCGCTTCAAGGCAAGGGAGGGAACAAGGGTAAAATACGACCTTCTTACAGGCCATGGACAGTAAGGATGTGAAATTAACTATCGTACTTGGCCTGACGACATTTCAGATGGTGGTCAGTCAAAATCTCGAAAAAATAATCTCGAATAACTAAGGTCGAAAAAAAAGACTGAAAAAAAAAGTCAATTAAAAAAGTCAATTTTTTTTAATTATATATTTATTTTGGGGTCCGGGATTAAAAAAAAATGGTTAAAAAAAAAAACTAAAAAAAAGGGGAGGTTGGGGGGGAGCCCCCCCCATTTCAAATAAAAAACGTCATTAAAAAAAATTCGACCTTTTTTTTTTCCGGCCTTTTTGTTTCGAGATTTATTTTTTCGAGATTTTTAAATTCGGTATTATGACCATAAACCATTTCAGATAGTGCAAGCGCTAAGACATAGATAAGGAAGGGAGGGGGAGAGTGGGAAGGAAATGGAAACATACAGGCGACTACTGTACTAGGCCCGATGACATTTCTGGTAGAGCCGGAGAAAAACAAAAGGTGAGGGAGAGGGGTGCAGAAAGGGAGGGGAGGAACAAAACAAGCGACTATCATACTAAGCCTGACGACATTTCAGATAGTGCTGGAGTGGGAGTGTTGGGGAAAAAACTGTAATGGGAGGGTGGAGGAAACAAACGAGGTTGCTATCATATTGTGTCCAGGGACAATTCCGATAGAGTAAGGTGCAAAGAAGAAAGTAAGGGGAGGAGATAGGAAAAGGGAGAAGGGAAAAGAGGAGAGAACAGAGTAAGCAGTCAAAAAGAGTGGAGAAGCAAGAGTGGAGAGCAAGTACAATTGCAGAAGTGAGTAGTAACACATAATGTTGCAAGCCAGGAAACAAGATGAAGATGGGAACAGCATGATTCAGGGCCACCATGAGTACAAGATACAAAGGAAGTCCAGCATGAGAGTTGAGAAAGAGTGACGCACCGTGAATGAATGAAGTCCATAAAAGTGAAATCCAGCATTTGCCACAAGACGGTGATGGTGAAACCAGAATGTATCAGGACAGACTCCTGCAGAAGTAGGCTGGAGGAGGTTGAGGGGGAGCAGGGTAGAAGAATCAAGCGAAACAGGCAACACCTGTGTGTGAGAAGGGGGGGCACAAGGGAACATCACAGGGGTACTAGAGGGGGTGGGGATGGCCTGTGGGGACATGGGGGGGTAACACATGTTGGTGCATGCTCACCTACTGTCTGAGCAGGGGGTCAGGCCCTGGGTCCTCCTGGTCAAAACAGCAATTGCCCTTTTCTTTCTCTGCCCTTCACTGCAGACACCCAGGGCAAGAGACGCTCTGCCCTTCACTGCAGACACCCAGGGCAAGAGACGCCCTTGATCTAATAGTTAAAAGCAGGAAGGAAGAGGCAGGGCTAAGAAGGTGGGTGGTGCTTAGACTAGGTGACCTAGATCCACTTGCACCTGCTCCCCATCTGCAAAGGAAAAGAGGCTGGAGATCATTTTTCCTGTTTTCCCACCAGAGCAGATTGCAAGTGGTATGGCTTTTCTTCAAGCACACGTGTTCTAAGTACGTGTTACTGGATGTCCATGCGTGCATACATGCAAATGTGCTACTACTCTTTTGCGTGCTTACACGTGCACACATGCCTCATTCAGTGTACACCAGTGAATGGAGACGTACATGGCTCTCACACCTGCGCTTGCAAGGGCAATTTTAGATGTAGGCCCAACGAGAAACGTAATTTCCAATTATATAGGCGAATATACAGTGAAATGATACAATGTGGCTCTGCGTTTACTTTCAGACATATGTAGCCTCACTGAGGCAATGTCAGGCTTCCAGTCTAACTAGGCGTTTTACATTTTAACGGCCGTGGCAAAGATTCATTCTAAAATGACCTTCCACAGCAGTCCAGCGGAGGGCTCACTTTAGGGCCTACTTAAAGTACGTTGTTCCTACTGTCAAGGTGCCACGGACAACTACTTCAAAAGCAACAACAACCAAATTGCCCGAAAGAACTCCAGTCACCTGTCGCTCACTCACAAACTGGACTGATGGAAGACGTTAATCGCGATGCTTTGCAAAACCATCCTTCAGCATAGTAATACTTACTTGTGACATGTTAAAGAGTCCAAGCTTTTAGGAATTAAACTAGATCCCAAGGGGAGCAAGAGGCTGGGCAGAAACACAAAGCTGCAATCTGCTTGCGCACAGAATGACCCTGGTTTCTGGATCTAGTGGTTAGTAGTGTGGTTATTAGTGGTTAAGTGTGTGGACAATAGGGGTGTCACGGTATTTAGTTTTATGACGGTACGATAACCTTCTTGCCAAATGACGGTATATTATGGTTATCGCGGTATAGCAGGTGGAGTTAACTAATCTTAACAAATATTTTCTAAAAGGTCATAAATTGACAGATTTATCATCACAAACAAAACCAGGCACCCAGGGCCAGAATTGGGCTTTTCAACATACTTTCCACTGAAATGTCTTGCTTCCACCAAACACATGTGTGGAGAGGAGGGGGGGGGCTGCTGCAACTGGCAAAGCAAACTGAATAGCTTTTCTTAAGTTGTCATTTAGGCTTTATGCTCCCCCACTGGCTACTGGTGAAGATGACATGTTGCCATCTTGATAACCTGCATGCCACCGATCAATGGAGGCTGATGGTAGTATACGCTTGTGCGCATAGACACACACACACACGCACACGTGCACGCACACACACGCACTCTCTTTACATTACAGCCTTTAGTTTACTTGCGGGCCAAAGGGTGTTCAGTACTCACGGACATGTTACCCTTTGGTATGGCAGCAGGGAATACCCACAGAGATGAGTGAATTTCGCAGTGTGACTTATTATATGTAAATTCAATGATAGAACCAGGGAAATCCCCCATTGCCATATGTTTAGAGAACATTATCCATTATAAATATATAAACCCCAAAGCCGCCAACCCAAAGTAAACCCTTTTCCTTCTTGGCACTGTATCTATTCTTCCTATTGCTAACATATTGATTTTGTGTCAGGCACGTGTGGTTTATGGAATGGCATTAAAAACTGCTCCAACTGAAACTACTTGGCAGACGGCACATCCAACAGTGCAAGACCAAGACTGCGCAGCACTTGCTTACTGCAAATCAGATTGAAAAGCACACTTTACGGTATGAACGGTATAAACAATGTGACGGTTATTATTGTTCAATTAAGTGGTTCACGGTATCTTTAACAGTATACCGTTACATCCCTAGTGGACAATGGGCCCTAAATGCCTGCTCTGGACTGCCACCCCACCTGTGGGTCTCTTCTGGTTGTCGGTTAGCTCACAATGCAATACCAGTGCTTTTCCAGTGCACCCTTCAACCTGACAGCATATACATTTGCAGTGAGCCTCCCTTCTGCAGTGGTTTTCAAACTGTAGGGTAGGCCACAATATAGGGTCCGGTGGGGCATATGAGTCGAGGCATTTTCAAAAGGAAAAACGCGGACCTCATTTAAAAGTATACGTTCTGGCATTTGAAGTGCCCTCAAACAATATTTTTACTCAAGTGGGGCTCAGCATAAAAACATTTGGATTCCGCTGCTTTAGTGCCAGTCGAGGCCTGGCCTTTTCAGCCTTTTGATGAGCGTTGAACTGTGTCGCCAGTTTTTCACACACATCAGAATCGAATCCAGGGCAATGACTGTAATTTTTTCCGAGCGGTTGCCAGCCAGATGTTTCTTGGAATATTGGGGTGTCTTTTTAGTGCCAGCCGACCGCATCTACTGGCCATTACATTATTTAGCAATGACTAAATTACTAATGACTCTCCTCGTTTGCACTGACTTTGCAAGCTAGCCTGGAAGAATGTCAATATTTAACATGATGCGGGCTCCCAGATGTTATTTTCTTTCAAGGAGAGTGGTTCGATCCACGCATTAATGGATCTAAATGGCAGAGAAACGGAAGGAGCATCGCATTTACCAGGGCCCCACACTCTGTCTCTTATCCTTGGTCATTTGCTCGCTCTCTTCCCCTCTTTTCCTGTTGATCAAAGTCGTTTTTCTTCCATGTTTCCATTGATTTCAGTACTTGCGAAAATTACACCCGGTGTTGCACTATATGTTGTATTGTATTGTAATTGGTTATTTATATAGCGCTCTTTCCCCACTTGTGTGGCCTCAGTGCGCTTTTTTTCTCTCGTTTGATACGCACTTGGTGACCGTAGTCGATGCAGTGAGAAATTCTAGGGAGTTTAGCTAGGAGATGCATGTGTGCATGTTGCCGTTCTAAGACTTGGGTGGCTGGCAAGGCTCGACTAAGCAGCCCCAAGCGAGAGGTCGGACACGTGGGTGGGTGGGTGCTGTTCAGGGTTTGAGAGAGTCTATGTGAGGCCAACTATAACGTGTTCTATATATGTACTTATTATACGGTGGCGGTCGCTGCCCTATAGTTAAGATGAGACGTCAGTTCTGCAGGAAATTGAAAAAATTAATTGCTATTAACTTTTGACTCGTGTGACGGATATGGCCCCAATTGTGCAGAAAATCTTGTACACCCAGGCACCCACAGACTGGAAAGTTTGGGAAAGATTTGTTAATAAATAATTAAGAAAACAAAAAAAAAACACTTTCCATGGGCAAAAAAGGTCAATTTTTGCTCCACCGAACAGCCCAAACCGGTGGACGAATTTGGACCATGTCCAAAACAACTTGGGCACAAAGTGTTGACTTGCGATCCTTTTGTGGCTTGGGGTTATTTGGTCCAGTAGTATTTTAAATATTTGTTGGCGATGGAGGGGGGGGGTGCCCGCTTCTCCCAAATATTAGCCATAGCCCATTATCCCCATAATTCATTGCGACCGAGAGGCTTTTCGGAAATAGTCATATTTTTTTTCCGACGTGCGAGATGGCCCCGAATATCTGAAAACGGAAAGGAGAAAAATGACATTTGGAGGCAGAACAATTGTGAAATGGCAGCAGAGGTGGAGCTTGGTGGGGGGGTGAGAGGGCCCATTTGAAATATGGGAGTTGGTGGTGGGTTAGGGACTGAGTTTACAGTACAAACGTTTCTCTGTAGGCGCGGTTATTCCGTACAGTAATTGCGTCATCCGGAGAAAATGAGATCAGGAAAGCTAAGTGCATCACACGGAACAAGTGTTTGAGGGGTATGTGAGGGGACTGGGGAGGCAAATATGAGTTGGTCGGAGTGGGGGACCTTGCCATGAGCAGAGGGGCACTTGGTGAGTCAATGGTGGTCCAGGGGAACATGTTTAGTTTTTTGCTGTTTTTCCCGATAAACGCAGCTATATGAAAAATACAGATAATCGCGGCTATATGTAGTTCATTGATATTATAGCCGCTGTTATGGAGAAGAACAAGTTACTTACCCCTAGTAACGTTCTTTCGACCTGATGTTCATCCCACGTATTCCTAGTCTTTGATATTCAAGTCTGCTTGCAACTTGCTTTGAATTTTTTTTTCATAGGGTCGAGCGTCATGCAATGTTGAAGCTTGGTCCTCAACGGTCTCCGTAGCGTCCCTCGTGACTTCGACACTGGCATATAGAGCATGCACGCTGACCGTTTCCTCAGTTCTTCATTTTTTCATCCTTTAATTAGCATGCTGTGTCATACGCGGAGAAAGTCTTGATGTTGCGAGAAAGGAAGGTGTAAGACACGGAAATTTTAGGCAAGAGGGGATGGATGGATGGATGGATGGATGGATGGATGGGCGGGCGATGAGGAATACTTGGGAGGAACATCCATTTGAAAGAATGTTACCACTGGTAAGCAACTTGTTCTTCAAATGGATTGTGTCCTCCCAAGTATTGCTCATCTTTGATTCCCAAAGCAGTTTGAGTTAGGCGGAGAGTGCCAAGAATTTACTTTTTAAAATAATATGGAGGACAGCTTTGCCAAATTTTGGCTTCCTCTCCTGAAAAAGAATCTACACAGTAGAATTTACTAAATGTATGCAGGGACTTGCATGTTACCTCTCTGCAAATGTCCCTCAGTGGTACACCTCTTTCTAGAGCCGAGAAAGCAGCCACCCCTCTAGTGAAATGCACCCTTACTCATTTGGGTGAATCCTTGCCTGCCAACGAGTAACACTCAGTTATACACATACCAATCCATCTAGATTTGGTTTGTTTTGTGACTGCTAAACCTAATCTTTGACCAGCATAACCAATGCAAAGCTGATCATCTTGGCAAATGCACAGTTCTTTTAATAGAGAATTTTAGTACCCTCTTTTGGGCTGGGCGATGTAGTCTCTCTTCCTCCTTAGATGGTTGAGGAGGAGGATGTTAAAAAGATGGTAGAATTGAATTTGGCACAACGTATTGCACTGGCATAACTTTTGGCAGGAAAGATGACTTAACCCTTAAAACTACCTTATCCGTGGAGAAGGACGTGAAAGGTTGTTTGGGAGATGGAGCCTGTAGCTCACTTACCCTACGGGCAGATGTGATGGCTACTAAAAAGTTAGTTTTTATGGTGAGCATCCATAAAGGGCACACATGTAAGGGCTCAAACGGAGCTCCCATAAGACCTCTTAGTACAAGATTTAGATCCCATGATGGCATGATGAAGGAAGTCGGCGGAAACAAATTAGTTAAGCCTATGCCCCCTCTCTTGTTTAGGTAATGCATGGCCACTGTGTTGTCCGTCATTATCAGGAAACTTTTCCCCCGTATTGAGGGCAGAGGGCAGAAAGGCTACCAGTGCAAGTCTGATTGGCCTCAGCTCCAAAAGGTTGATATGAGTCTGGACTCCGACTGAGACCAGTGTCGGCTTATTGAAAGATCTTTCATATGCGCTCCCCATCCTGTGAGGCATCTGTCAAAACTGTCTTTTCCGTCCATGGTTGCCAAAAGGGTTCTCCTATCATCACATTCTCTCGGCTGGCCCACCAGAGGAGATCCTAGGTGACATTTGTCGGGCCCTGGAGAAGGTCCATCATTCTGCCGGAGAATTGAGACCAGTGGGAGCTGAGAGCCCACTGAAGGGATCTCATTCTCAGACGGCCCTCTGGCACCAGAAAGATGCAGGATGCCATGAGGCCGAGCAACCTTAGGTAAGCCGGAAGACGTTGCACACTCTGAAATCTTTGGACCATCTGCAAAAGATGTTGAGCCCTTAACTCGGGTGGCAAAGTTTTTCCATGAGGCTGAGTCCAGGAATGCTCCAATTAATTGAAGCTTCTGATAGGGTGTCAAATGGGACTTCTTGAAGTTCTGGGAGAAGCCCAGCTTGTGGAGGAAGTGGCATGTGCGCCTGAGATGACTGACACTGTTCCGGAGAACCAGCTCTGATCAAACAGTCGTCCAGGTAGGGGTAGATGTGAATGACCTCCATCCTTAGACTTGCTGCCACCACTGCCATGAGCTTGGTGAAACCCCTAGGGCTGAGGTGAGACCGAATGCCAGAACTCGAAACTGATAATGAGAACCGCCAACCACGTACCTTGGGTACTTATTCTGCTTCTGATGTATCGGCACATGAAAGTAAGCTTCCTTAAGGTCCAATGACACCAACCAGTCTTGGAGTCAAAGGAGTGAAGGATCTGCAAAAGAGTTACCATCTTGAACTTGTCCTTCCTGAGGACCTCAAGTCCAAGATGGGTTGCACTCCGCCATCCTTCTTGAGTATTAGAAAGTTAGGAGAGTACCAATCTTGATTCCTCTCAGCTACAGGTACTAATCCTATCGGTAACATGGAGGGCCCCGTAGGGTAGTAGGGTTGGGCTCAATTCAGCAAGGGTACTGAGCCGTGAAGCATAACATGAAAACAAATGAGTGTACCCTGGCTAGTGAACAATACTCGAGGCAATTGTTTAGTTGGACCGGTTCAGGTGTTTAAGCCGGTCCACAAGGTTAGTGGAAGGGTTGGTCTGCTAAGTGGCAGATCCAAGCAAGGGGTCAAAAAAATGTACAAACCGCTCACTGTGTTCAAGAATACAGAAATTCGAAAGCAATAATTAATTTGCTAATGCAAACAAACATATAGTGCATGAAATTTAAAACAATGCTGAAGAATGCAACATGCATATGCAAAAACAATAACAATTCATAATGACATCAAATAACAAAAGAAGAGTGTAGTTTATACAACAAAGTGAACGTAGAATACTGTATGATTAGTATACAGATGGATTTCAATAGTCTCATTATTGTATGACAGTATACATGCTAATATAAATGGGTGGGTATTTTGTGAATAAATCCAAAGGAAAAAATAGAAACAGGAGGGGCTATAAAATCACCCAAATTTCAAAAAGTGTCCTAATTCATAGGAAATTTCCTGTTTATGTTTTGTATTCCTTCTAATTGTGACAATAAATGTTCCAGGGTCATATGGAAAACAAGTAATCTTTTAGGCCAACGTGGCAGAGACTGAATGTACAGAATCTGGTTAAACAGGGAACCATACAAAACGGGTGTTCCCAGTTCGTATGACATTTCGGCGGAATTTGCATCAAATTGCGTCCGCCTTCGCAGGGTTCCGTGGGGGCGACCCTGCCGGTGCTATAAATCCCAGGTTCTCGGTTCCGATTCACTAAGATGCCAGAGGCTGAGCATGGGACTTCCTCAGGCTTGGTCCTGCTGAGAGATGCGGACCTGTACAGTGGTGGATGGGCTCTACATCCTGATGCTGCTGGTCGGGTAATAATGATTCACTGCAAGGAGGATGGATTGAGAGTACAGTGTTATTTCTTCTGGTCAACCGACTGTTTGCTTTAAATGATTCCTGGACAAGTCAGTAGCACTTTTCTGGAGGCACAACCTTGTCCGTCTCAAAACCAGTGAACGCTCTGGCCGGATGACGTAGTACTCAAAACCAGCGCGTTCCCTGGTTTTGAGACGGACAAGGTTGTGCCTCCAGCAAAGTGATCCTGACTTGTCCAGGAATCGTTTAAAGCAAACAGTCGGTTGACCAGAAGAAATAACACTGTACTCTCAATCCAATCTTAGTGAATCGGAAACGAGAACTTGGGATTTATAGCACCGGCAGGGTCGCCCCCACGGAGCCCTGATGAAGGCAGACGCAATTTGATGCAAATCCGCCAAAATGTGATACGAACTGGGAACACCTGTTTTGTATGGTTCCCTGTTGTACCAGATTGTGTACATTCAGTCTCTGCCACGTTGGCCTAAAAGATATCTTGTTTTCCCTATGACCCTGGAACATTTATTGTCACAATTAGAAGGAATACGAAACATAAACAGGAAATTTCCTACGAATTAGGACACTTTTTGAAATTTGGGCGATTTTATTGCCCCTCCTGTTTCTATTTTTTCCTTTGGATTTATTCACAAAATAACCACCCATTTATATTAGCATGTATCCTGTCATACAATAATGAGACTATTGAAATCCATCTGCATACTAATCATACAGTATTCTATGTTCACTTTGTTGTATACACTACTCTTCTTTTGTTATTTGATGTCATTATGAATTGTTTTTGCATATGTATGTTGCATTCTTCAGCATTGTTTTAAATTTCATGCACTATGTTTGTATTAGCAAATAAATTATTGCTTTAGAATTTCTGTATTCTTGAACACAGTGAGCGGTTTGTAAATTCTTTTGACCCCTTGCTTGGATCTGCCACTTAGCAGACCAACCCTTCCACTAACCTTGTGGACCGGCTTAAACACCTGTATCAGTCCAACTAAACAATTGCCTTGAGTATTGTTCACTAGCAAGGGTACACTCATTTGTTTTGACCAATCCTATCGGACCTTTCCCCAATAGGGTGAGAATCTCCTGTTGGAGTGGATCTGGAACCAAGGTTGATCTTGCTTTGGGCACAGGGGGGCAATCGGGAGGTCTTTATAGGAATGGGAGGCAGTAACCATCTGCCACTGTTCATAGCACCCATGCGTCCGTAATTATGGTTCACCAACTCCAGACATAAGACAGTCTGCCCCTACAACAGATTTGTGAGTGAAGGAGTCATTTTTCTGGTCCACCTGCAGCTGAGGGTAACTCTGCGGGTGTTGAACGGGGAGTCCTTTCTCCTTTACCTCTTCACGAAAGGGTCTTCTTTGACTTCTTTGTGAAAACTGACCTCTTCCTCTAGATATGGATGAATAGAAATGAAAAGAACGACCTCTCCATCTTTGACCTGTAAATTGAGGTTGTCTTATTGCCGCCCATGAAGATTTTTCTGCAACCGTAGAAGCTTTCAGTTTTTCCAGACTATCAGCCTTCTCACCAAACAGAGAAGTACCGTCAAACAGCATGTCTGGCAGACGTGCCTGGACATCCGCCGAAAATCCAGATTTTCTTACCCAAGACATATGTCCAAGTACTGTGCTGGCAGCCATGGCTCTACTGACCGAGTCAACTGTATCCAAACTAGATTGTAGGGATTGCCTCATGGCATCCTTGCCATCTTGTATCAGGCTGAAAAAGCCTTCTCTCTCTTCTCCATGCGGTATATGTTCTGCTGCTAGTGCTACCACACCCGAAAGGGTATGTGTGTATTTTGCTAGTGCATTGGTAGCATTGGTAGATTTTAGTGCCATACTTCCTGCAATACTCTTTTACCCAAAGAATCAATCCTCCTATCTGCCTTCTCTGCTGGGGCAGAAGGATAGGCTGCAGCCTTTGAAGAAGCTGTTGCTGCTCGAAGCACTAAGCTTTCTCGCTTTGGGTGCCTGTTCAAAAATGGAGGGTCTATGGAAGCAGTCTTGTATTTTTATTTATTTATTTATTTGTTTATATGTATATAGTGGCAGACAGCCCAGGGGCATTGTGGCGCTGTTACTTGCAGGATCTTAGTTACAAGGGGTACATGATTGTTAGCAGTCGTTGGCACATTATGATTGCTACAAGCAGATTAGTCATTACAGCTCATGCATCTTTGGTTATTACATTACAGACAGTTGATTGGCAAACATGGTGCTGCGAGAGACCTTATGTGAAGAGGATGGTTTTCATAGCTTTCCGGAAGGCAATGAGGTAGAGCATTCCAGTGTGATGGTGCGAGATAAGGGAAGCTGGATCCTCCTGCTCTGGCCCTTTTTACTAGTGGCACACAGAGCAGGTTGGTATATGGTGACCTGGTTGGCCTTGTGGAGGAGACAGGGTGGATTCTTTGTGAGAGGTAGACCGGAGCGGTGAGGTGGATGCACTTGTGGATCAGTGTCAGAGCTTTGAAGACGATTCTTTCCTTTATTGGTAGCCAATGGGCTAATTTACTGGCCTCAGAGATGTGTTCTCTTTTCGCAATACTTTGGGCAGTGCGGTGGGCACTGTTCTGTATGATTTGTAGCCTTTCCAGGTTTTTGTTGGAGGTTCCTAGGAACCTCCTATGTTACTACCTTATTAGCAGATTAAACAGAATCTGGCTTTAGCCAGTTCTCCCTTACTCTTACTCTCAAGGCTGCATGAAATGGCAATACAGCTTCTCTAATTGGCCCACTGTCTAGGATATCAGTGCGGTCATCAGTCTCCACAGTAGCTGCAGGGCTGGACCATCCCAGATATTCAGCTACCTTAGCAATTACTGCCCTGTAAGAGGGATCAGTATAACCAGATATTTCAGGATTACCAACTTCTGTCTCTGGTGATGTTTCCCAGCTACTTGTTTCCTTTAATGTCTCCAAGATTCTGCATCTTGGATTCATCTGAAATGAATTCCTTTGGAACATTTGGTGTTCCATATTCATGCCCAAAGGGGGCCTGACCTCCTTCTTCCTCGTCTTCTTCAAAGATTGAACCCATTTTCCTAAAGAAATCAGGTCTGGTAATGGGTTGGAAGAATTTAGGATCATCGGGTATAGAGTTTACAGACTTCGAAAGCAAAGAATGCTCCACTGGAGTAGTTATTTTTTGGAAAAGAAACTCTTTCTGAAGAGGAAAACAAAGACGACGACGAGGACCTGTGACGCCGTTTCCCTTTTTTTGAGAAGAGGAGGTCAAGCGTTGTGAACGGGACCTCGAACATCTGTTTAGAATGTTGTTTTTAGAGGAGAGACATCTCTCGAGTCGGAGGATGATTTCCAGAGATTTGGGGGAGGGCTTCACTGCATAGTTTTCCCTTCCTTTCCCGCAAGGCCTTAAGAGTCATCGATTGACACGAGCCGCAGTCGACAACCTTGAATGCGGCGAGGGTCTGTGGTAGGCATCTTGGCACCACATTCTGAACACGGCCATATCGAAGCAAACGCAAATGAAATTGCTGAGGGGAGTAGCTCCGTGCACGCAGCAGTGCCAAAAACGGAACCGTAGGAAACGGTCAGCACGTGTGCTCTATATAACAGCGTCAACATCACAAGGGATGCTACAGAGACCGTTGAGGACCCTATGAAAAGATTTTCTGACACAAGTTGCAAGTAGACTTGAATATCAAAGATGAGAAATATGTGGGAGGACACAATCCACTTGAAAAGGTTATTTACAAAAAATAGATATTTGTACAGGTACAGTGAGGTAACCATCGCCAGTGGCTTGGTTGCATTTTAAACAGCATAAAGCCTGGTAGCTTTGTAAAATGTACAGCAGTGGCCCTTTAAAAAAAACATTCGATGGGATTGGGTTCTCCGACATATTCCATATCTATGACAGTAATCACCACAGCTGTGCTGCTTCGGAAAATCTTTCGGCTCCTGCGTCAATGACGTCGATATGCCGCCCTTGAGGACCTCCTCCGACGGCCGACGTCACTGGATGTTATAAGTAGGACGCACGACGCCCGTAGCCTCAGTTCTGTTTTTTCCGTGAACGTGTTCGCTTTGGAGATCTCGGCACGCCTCGACTCTTTGGAGTTTCTGTTTTTTCTCGGTTCTTCGAACCTGTTTGGTGTTTGTGAAGTATCTCTTCGTGAAGATATCTACTTCGCCTTCCTCACCACATCGGGGCTTTAAGAAGTGCGGGGACTGCGGGTCCAAGATGTTGGTGACGGACTCGCACGACACCTGCCTCTGGTGCCTCGGGGAGGTCCATGACACGGATGACTGTGTCGACTGCCAGTCGCTCACGTCCAAAGCCTTGCGGGAGCGCAAGAAGAAGTTGTCGGTAGGTAAGGTGTCCAAGCCCTGGAAGTCGAGGTCTGCGGGGCTTTCGATGGACGATTCGAGGGGCGACTCTCTGCGTCGTCTTCGGAAGTCCAGTGGGTCTCGCTCCGGTAGTCGGTCCCGCCACTCCTCTGCCTCTTCGAATCATTCCTGGAAGCGCCGGCATCGGTCGCCTTCCCCGTCCTCATCCGAGTCACCCGCCCGTCGGCAGGTCGCTTATCCCACCAAGCATGCGACACCGGAGGAATGGGCTTCCTTCGGGAAGAAAATGTTAGTGATTCTCGAATCGCAGGGCACCGGTCCGTCCGAATTGCAGGGCACCGGTCCGTCCGCGCCTCCGAGTGGGGTCGGTCGTGAGACACTGCTCGTACGCCTTCGGGCTCGTGTGGTTGGCATGATTCGCGCGAGAGGGCCCGCTCGGACAAGGGGAATCGTTCTCGTCATACCCGTTCCAGGTCCCGGTCCTCGATGCGCTCGAGACCGCGTGAACCTGTGAAGTCTTCGAAGAAGACATCGACGCCTGTGGCGCCGCGGTCGTCAACAGACTCTCTCGAGGATCCACCTTCGAGGAAGTAGTCGACGCCGTCGGCGCCCAGGATGTCAAAGGACAAGCTCGGGGCTCTGCCTTCAAGGCCTGTGTCGACGCTGATTCACTCTACGCCTTTCGAGGCTGTGTCGACGGGGGTACCCCCTAGAAGGGCTCTGGCCAAGGTCAAGCATGGCTTTGGTTCAAGTTCTGTGCCTTCTTACCGCCATCTGGAGTTTATTTCAGAGCTGGATGAGGGCTCTGATGATCGCATGGTGCCTGACACGGTGCTAGACGAGATTCTCTCGGGCCATAGCCAGTTTGAGGACATGAGGCAGTCCCTGCATGATGCTAGTGGGCTGGACACCTCTCCGGAGGTGGAGTTTTGTAGGCCTGAGCCTGGCACTCATGCCGATTCTTCGTACCGGCGCCTTATGTCAAGTGTCACCGAGTACTTAGGATGGTCTGCTCCCCCGGGGGAGTTTGTTCAGGATGACCTTACAGATATCCTCGACATTGGTCCACCAACTGACCCGGTACTGCCTTTTCATATGGCTCTACAGAGGAGGGTGGCGGTGGCTTGGACTGCTCCGGAGAGTCTCCCGGCAGTGGGCAAGTCTTTGCCGCGAAAATACCACCCAGCCAGTAGTGACCCCTGCTACTTGTCCAAGCACCCTACTCCGGAGAGTTTGGTGGTGCAGGCGGCTACGGCCCCGGCGAAGCAGGCTTCGTACCCTACTATCCCTCCTGATAGGGACGACAAGCGTTTTGACGGCTGGGCGAAGAAAGTATTTTCTGCAGGGGGGTAAGGCGCTTCAGGCGGCCAACTCCATATGTGCCTTGTCTCGTTTCACGCACACTCTGTGGAACTGTTTCCTTGGCGGCTGAACATATTCCCGAAGGGGACCAATGGGATGGTTTCCTTGTCATGGTTCAGGATGGCAAGGATGCAATGTGTGAGGCCGTTCAGTCCTGTTTGGACATGGCAGATTGCGTCATCCGGTCCATGGCGGAGAGCACCGTGATGCGCAGGTTTGCGTGGTTGTGGAAGTCGGGGTTTGCTCCTGATGTGCAGGCCCGGCTCCTCAATATGCCCTTTGACGGGGAACCTCTTTTTGGCAGCAAGGCTGACGAGAGCCTTGAGAGGTTGCAGACCTCAAAGCTGCAGCGAAGTCGTTGGGCGCTGCAGTTCAACAACCTCTGCCTTTTCGTCCTAGGGGACAGCAATGGAGGGGAGGTTCCTTTCGTTATTACTCATCCTTTGGTAAAGCGAGAGGAGCTGCCAGTCAAAGGGCCCACTGTGGGAATGCCAGAGGTGGAAAACAAGGTACTCTAGGTGCCAAGGCCGCTCGGGCTGTTGCCTCTTTGCCCTCGGGCAACACCGCAGCCGCTTCAGCTCAGTCATGAGTCAATGTCCCATGGTTCGCCGGTTGGGGGGAAGGCTGGCGCAGCATCTTGCAGAGTGGCGCGCCATTACTTCAGATGTGTGGGTTCTGGAGATCGTAACCCACGGCTACTGTCTTCCTTTCCGGCAGAGGCCTCAGGACAATCCACCAGGGAATCTCTCTTTGAAGAGTCCGGATCTGCTCCTTGCGCAGGAAATTCAATCCCTGCTGGAGAAAGGCGCCATAGAACTGGTGCCTGTAGCGGAGAGGAACAAGGGATGGTATTCCCCTTATTTTTCTATTTCCAAGAAAGACGGGGATTGAGACCCATCATGGACTTGCGCGGTTTGAACAAACTCCTCAGGAAGGACAAGTTCAAGATGGTTACTCTCTCTCAATTCCTCCAGGCCCTTCAACTTCAGGACTGGTTGGTGTCGCTCAACCTCAAGGACACTTATTTTCATGTGCCGATCCATCCAAAGCACAAGAAGTACCTGAGGTTCACGGTTGGCGACTCGCACTTTCAGTTTCGGGCCCTGCCGTTCGGATTGACCACTGCCCGAGGGTCTTCACCAAGCTCATGGTAGTGGTGGCAGCGCATCTCAGGAAAGGGGGGATTCACGTCTACCCCTACCTGGACGATTGGATGATCAGGGCGCGCTCTCCCGAGCAAGTCCTGGATCTGTCAGTCACCTGCCACTCCCTCCACAAGCTGGGCTTCTCCCTCAACTTAAAGAAGTCCCATTTGACACCAACTCAGAGGCTCCAGTACATCGGAGCAGTGCTCGACACGTCCCTGGGGCAGTGTTTTCCTCCCCAGTTGAGGACTCATCACATTCAGCAGATGGTGCACAAGTTTCAACTTGCCCACACTCTCCCAACGTTCGAGTTCTTGAGACTGCCAGGACCTTCTGTGGTGGGCCGACGAAGGCAATCTGATGAGGGGTGCTCCATTTTGGCTGCCCTGGCCGGAGGTGACGATTGTGACGGACGCATCCCTCGCGGGATGGGGAGCTCATGCCAATGAATTGACAGTCAGTGGTCGTTGGTCTCCGGAGTCCAGACTCCATATCAATCTGTTGGAGCTGAGGGCAGTCAGGCTAGCCCCGAAGGCTTTTCTGCTGACTGTGCGAGGAAAGAATGTCCTGATCCTGACGGACAACACGGTGGCCATGCACTACCTCAACAAAAAGGGGGGGTGGGCAGGGTCACTTCCTCTGTACAGGAAGGCGATGCAGCTCTGGTTCTGGGCAATCCAGCAGGAAGTTTCGATCACGGCAGTTCATCTGACAGGAAACGAAAACGAGACAGCGGATGCTCTGAGCAGGCAGAGCGCGATCTCTCACGAGTGGGAGTTGGCTTAGGAGATTCTCCTGGAGATCTTCGCACTTTGGGGGACCCCTCAGGTGGATCTCTTCGCCTCTAGTGTCAACCGGAAGTGCAAGAGGTTCTGCTCGCGGGAATTTCCTCCAAACGGAGCCTTAGGAGACGCGTTCGTGGTGGAGTGGTCATTCCCACTGCTGTACGCGTTTCCTCCAGTCCCCGTCATCCCGCAGGTACTGCGGAGGTTACGGGGGTTCGGTTCCCGAATGATCCTCATTGCTCCGGCGTGAGCCCGGAGGATGTGGTACCCGGACCGTCTCGACTTGTCCATCTGCCCTCCACGTCATCTTTCCTACCGATCTATCTGCTCTCACGGGAGGGGGGTCAGGTTCTCCATCCAGAGGTCAGGTCCCTCAACCTTCACGCTTGGTGTCTGAAAGGTTGAGGTATAAGGATTGGGACCTCTCTGAAGACGTGATGGAGGTGTTGCTTTCGGCCAGAAGGCCCGCAACAAAGTCCCTGTACCGTTGCCGTTGGAGAAAGTTCTGCGACTGGTGCAGGGTTAAGAATGTGGATCCTTTTGTATGTGAAATTCCCATGGTTCTGTCTTTTTTGCTTTCTTTGGCCCACAGGGACCTTCAAGTGGGTACCATTAAAGGTTACCTGGTGGCGCTGTCCATATTTAAGCACTCGTCTGAAGAGTGTTCCTGTTTTAAAATTCCTTTAATTTCTCAGTTTCTGGAAGGGCTCACTAATGTGTTCCCTCCGTCGCCTTTCAAGGTGCCCGGTTGGGATTTGAACCTTGTTCTCAAGTTTCTGATGGGTGCTCCGTTTGGGCCTTTGCATTCATGCCCTTTGAGACTGTTAACTCTTAAAACTGTATTTTTAGTTGCAGTCACTTCCGCTCGCAGAGTGAGTGAGTTACAGGCACTTTCAGTTAAGCCACCCTTCACTGTGTTTCATAAGGACAGGGTTGTCCTTAGAGTTCGTCCTTCTTTTCTTCCGAAGGTGGCGTCGGAATTTCATTTAGGCCAGAAGGTTGTTCTTCCGGCATTTTTTCCTCCTCCACATCCTGGTAAGGAAGAGGAGAGGCTTCAAAGGCTTGATCCTAGGAGAGCATTAAGCTTTTATGGTGGTCAGTCAAAAGGCCGAATCAATAATACCGAACGACAAAAATCTCGAAACAAAAATATCGAGAAAAAAAATATCGAATAATTTAATTATTTATTTATATGTGTTTTTGGGGGTCAGGTAAGTAAAAAAAAGGGTTAAAATAAAAAAAAAATAGAAAAAAGGGGGGTTGGGGGGGAACCCCCCATTTCGAAAAAAAACGTCATAAAAAAAAAATTCGATATTTTTGTTTTCGACCTTTTTTTTCGATATTTTTGTTTTCGAGATTTTTGCGTTCGGTATTATCACTCTAAACCAGCTTTTATATTTCACGCATTTCCCGGGTCCGAGTGGACGATCAGCTCTTCATTGGTTACGCTGGAAAGCATTTGGGACAAGCTGTGACGAAACAGACTTTGTCTTGCTGGATTATTTGGACTATCTCTGAGTGTTACCGCTTGGCGGGTAAGGACCCACCGGTCGGCATAAGGGCCCATTCTACCAGGGGTATGACTGCCTCTACTGCCCTGCAGAGGATGTTCCTATTCGTAACATCTGTGATGCAGCCACCTGGGCTTCAGTACATACTTTTGTACGTCAAGATTCCCTCGATTCCATCTGGGGGCAGGATCTGGCCTTTGGCAAGGCGGTCCTTTACTCCGCAATTTGATTGGGCATTCTAAATTTCTGTTTTTTAAATTTTTTTCCCACCTCCTTGCATTGGTACTGTTTTGGGAGTCTGTCATAGATATGGAATACATCGAGGACCCAATCCCCTTGAAGAACAAGTTACTCTCTTACCTGGTAACGTTCTTTTGATGGGATGATCCGACGACGTATTCCATATTGCTCCCTCCCTACCTTCCCCGCTACAGAATTTCTTATGCGATTGCAGCTTACGTTTCCGCAAGGCTGTGTGTGTCAGACTGGCAGAAGTCTTGTGGCACACGTTCTGGGAAGAAACTACAACTGAGTCTACAGGCGTTGTGCGTCCTACTTATAACATCCAGTGACGTCGGCCGTCGGAGGAGGTCCTCGAGGGCGGCGTATCAACGTCATTGACGCAGGACGCAGACTGCTAAAGATTTTCCGAAGCAGCACAGCTGTGGTGATTACTGTCATAGATATAGAATATGTCGTCGGACCATACCATCGAAAGAACGTTACCAATTAAGAGAGTAACTTGTTCACCTATGGTATAACAAAACCTTTAAATTTCAAAGAAAAAGTGCAGATAAGGTGAGTGAACTTAACGCAACAAAACGCTTGTAATTCACTGTATTGGAAACTCGGGAGCGTTTTAACTCGACGCATTCCTGTTGCAAAGCCCAAGAGCACATATATAAGAGAAGTGATTCACAATGCTATACAAAACAGCATTATGGGTGAGATCAAAAGGAATATGCCGAGTTAAGCCTCTCCTGAGTTTCCCAAAGCACTGACTTTCAACGGTTTTGTTGCGTTAAGTTTACGCACCTTATTTGCACTTAAACTAAAGTTTTTTTCTTATATATATATATATCACAAAGGCAATTTCCTAGAGGAAAAGGTTTGCATTTGGGATAATTTCCATACTAACAATGCCTTGATGATGTGGCTCGAAACGCGAGGTGAACTTCCACTACTAGGTGGCGTTGTGGGATGTGCAACTTGGCTCAAATAGACTATTCTACTTCTATATAATAGGGTGCAAATGGCACCCTATGGTTAAGTGAAACCTGTGTACGTAGGCTTTTCCCAAAATTCTATTGCTAATAACCTTTGACTCGCTAGATGGAATTGGTTGAAATGATCCAAACCTAAGTGTTTGTCACAGGCTCCCTCAAACTGATAATTTTGGGAAATATTAGTTAAAAAATGAAAAAGTTCTTAAGAACACAAAAAAAAACAGTTTTCAGCCTACTCCCATTTATTGCAGAAGTAAAGTGCAATTTTTGAACATTTGTAGGATGAAAACCATTGGGTGGATTTGGAACAAATGAGAAACAACTTGGGCACAAAGCGTTTACTTAGTTTATTTGGTTTGGGGTAAATCTGCCCAGTAGTTATAGAAATATTTGATGGGGAAGGGGGTGCCCCTGCTCATATCTCCCATGGTGCTTTGCAGCAGAGAAGCTTTTCAGAAATGAAAAACTGCATGTTTTTCTTTTTTCTTTTTTTTGCTCGACGAGTGCGATTACTGTGATAATACCTCAGGAAGCTGAATATGAATAGTGTTCAAAATGCTATTTTCAGGGAAAAAAAGAATCGGACCAGGCTAGAGATGGGAACGAAGACAGCATGTGAAGTTGGGGTGGGCTGGAGAGCTAGTTATGGGTAGAATGGTTTCGTCTTATTGGTGGAATTGCGCAAGATTACGGAGCCAATGAAACAAGACGCAATAAGAAAAGAAACTGCGCCACATGAACTAGAGTGTGATGGGTGGGGGGGTCAATGAGACCGGGTCGGGGAGGAAAAAAACAATTAGCGTGAGTGTGGGGACCACAAAAATATGAGGGACCCATGGAGTACCTGTGCGGATGGGGAAGAGTTTTTAAATTTCTAACTTATTTCGGCTTATCCGGGAATCATTCAACATTACTGTGGCAATGACGCAAGATACAATCGGAAAAGAAACTGCGTCACACAAACTGAAGAGTAATGCAGAGGTAACGGGAGAGGGTCAGCGAGGAAAAAAACAATTGAGGAGTGTGGAGCTACCAAATAAAAAAAGGGGGGCTCATGACGAGTGTCTGTGAGGTTGGGCAAGAATTTTCTTTTTCCCCAAACATTTTACCGGGTCATCGCGAATGCAACAAAACCCTTGAAATTCAGTGGATGTGGGAAGTGATGACCATCTTAACTCAGCACCTCCCCCACACCCTTCCAACGCCCATCAGCACATCCATAATGTAACAGAAGGTATTCTGGGAGAAATAGCTCGGGGCAACACGTTCGTTTTGGAAGCAATACAACTCATAGCAACACAGGTTCAAGTCCCGGTCTCGTGTTGAGAAACTGGTCTCCGGAATTAAGCGTGTTATAAAAGAACAATTATAATTACCAAGACAAAAGTACATCATGGGGACATAAACACGGGGACGCCAAGTTAGCATGGTCATTACTGCCCACACCTGCTGTATATCAAGGGTTTTGCTGCGTTGTACCTGATCACTTTGACTCTCTTAACTTTGGTTTTTCTGCACTTAATATATGTATTATTTATCTTTTATACTGCGCATATATCTCCTTCGTAATGGTTTTAAACAGCCACGCTTTGTCCATTTATAGGCACATTGTGACCATGCCCAAGCAGGCATACAGACTGTGGTCTTTGGGTTGAAAAGGAAGCTGGGCCAAGGAGAGCGGGGCAAGGTAACAGTGGAAAAAGTCAGAGAGACAAAAATGTACAGACTTACCAAAGTGTAGGGAAGTGAAATCCGAAGTTTGAGTAATCGTCTGGATGTATGCATAGCTTTTAGTGTTTTGTCCACAAGAATATATAATCCAGAGAAGGGACAAGAGCTTCCCTTATTGGCCACAGGAGATTCGTGGACGCCATTACTAGTCTGGTGGTGGTGGAATTGAGTGAAGTTGTGGATGTGTGATGCCTTGATGTGTGCACAAGCGGTTCTAGAAGTTGTAGGAGCTACTAACCAGCAATCTTTGGTTCTCTACCTGTTTTGTTGAAGGGGGTGGGGGGGGCGCGTGTGTGCGTGCGTCCGTGTGCGTGTGTGTGTGCGCGTGTGCGTGTGTCATTGTGGCTACTTTTCAGAAGTTAAAGGTTTGAATTTAGATAATGTGCATGCCCACAATGCTTTGCTCATGTGACTTTGGACTGGAGGTGAAGTTCTAGTGATGGCTACAGGGTGGTGCTGTGGCATGTGTGATTTGGCTAAAATGGCTTTTTATTTTCACATGGAAGGATTATTTACCAAAGCCCTTTTAAACCTACCACAACTTTGCTGTGCTGCAATGCAACCACAAAGCTGTCGGGCAATACTTCACAGTATAGAGAAGTTATGTTACCGGGTCTTGTACAGTGCACTGTTGCCACTTACGTGGTCTCTTGGCGCTCTGGAGGATCTGCAATGGAAGGAGGGCTCGGGGTTTGTTAGTGGGATTGAGAAGGAGAAGAGCAAGAGAGCTTTGATGTGCTGTTGGCAGCTTCAGCTCAGACAAACCTGTCACTGAGAGTTGGTGCTTTTTCAGTTGGTAGTCATGTGGTGTGTTATGATTGTGCATGGTTGGGTTTCATGTTGGGTGTTGTGAAGTCGGTGCGCTTTTGGTGCAGTGGAGGTATGGTTGTGTTTAGTTCAGAGTTTGCGGGGGGGCTATGCAGAATGGTGAGTTTTATTATGGTTAGTTGGGAGCAACACATTTCCTACTCCCAAGAATCCATTTAAGTTGGACCCGTTTCCAGCCCCAACAATCCATCCAAGTGCTACACCTCCCTGACACCACCAATCCATTCAAATGCGACACATTTCCCACCCCCAACGATCCATCTAAGTGTGACACACAAATAGCTCCCAATACATCTATTGGGTTATCTAGGGGGATGCAGGTGATATATACAGTGTCATGATATGATGGTGGTAATGTAGAAGTGGCAGGGTTTTAATTGAGGTCAGTAATGGCTGTGTTCACCGCCCGTGCCATCCTACCTTAGATGTAGCTGTAGATTGCTATGGCGGTCGTCCATGGCCGAACAGGGGCAAACGGGATGGGAGCTGCCCTTTGCCTCTGGAGTGGAGACCTGGACCAATGAGAACCAAATGGGCGGGCAAGAGGTATTGGGAGACAGTCGGAGAATGGATGAAGGTGGATGAGAGAGGGCAAAGGGAAGTAGGGCGAGATGGCAAAGGCAAAGAGATATCGGGCTGCTTAAGCCAATTGGTGAGGAGTTGGGCGGGGAAAGGAAATAAGACAGAAACAAATAAAGGGCTACAGCACACAGGCAGGGCACTCTAGATGCAGCACATTTCAAAAACAGATTGGGAATCAAAGGGAAACATAAAATAAACCCTGCAGAAAACGACTAACCAGGCCAACTAACGGATTGCAAAATACGCACAAGTCCCACGAAGACACCAAAAACCAAGCCAAAAAACTGATTGGAATCCTAGTAAAACACTCACCAAGCACCAGTCAGGTCATAAAACCGCTTACCAAGTGGTTCTTGTGCAGGATGGCTACAGATTACAAACAGGAAGGCAGGGGGAAGCGGGAGAGAAAGTTTGCATCCTTGCGAATGGTCCTTCTTGGGTTGATGAAGCTATGGAAAGAACTGGCACTGCCCTGTGAGGAAACATGTGGGCTATGTTGCATGCCCACAGTGCTGTGGCACTGATCTGGAGGTGAACGTCCAGCGATGTAGTATGGAGCACAGAAACGGAACCGAGCAGCCGATCTTATGCTGGGGAATCCGTTCATGGCGGGGATCCTGTCCGGGGTGTATTACAGATGTGCTTCTGGTGCATGCAGAATGCAAAGCCTCATTTAATTGCATCTGTCCCTGAACTCTCCCTTCTGTGCAGATGGGAGAATGCAAATTGCCATGCCGGTCCCAGCCTCTCGTCTTTCCATTCATGTCTTCGCCTCCAATTCCTTAAAGAATAAATCATGAAACATTTGCTGAAGCCAGTGTGATCCAGCTAATTAAATCTGACTTCCAATGAGGCACACTGTTTGTTTTAGTACCAGCACTGAAGTACAGCCGTGCACATAAAATGACTTATCCCTTGAAACTCGAGCATGGCCACTAATTAAAAATCTAATATTTTTACTTTTACAGATTTGTTTTCCCTTAATCCTCACATTTATAGACTGGTCAATTTATCACACGGGTCCTTACCATCGGAAAACAATCACGCAAATATGTCGGACACTCCTTTTTCTTCCATAATTGCAATAAGCGAATGTAATGCGAGGCTGCCAAACATTCCTTTTACATTCACCAAACGAAAAGGCGTATTTTAGTCAGAAAACCCCCCAGGACGGCTAACATCTGAGTCAGCAGGAAGCAAGGGAGAATATGATCCGTATTTATATTGAAGCATCTGTTCTTTCCCTTCAAGCATGGCATGCCAAGAGACCTGTGACGCTACCTTGAAATGAATGTGCACGCCTCTTCCTGGCGTCCATGTTGGAAATCAAGGCAGTACAGTCCCGCAGGTGGCCGCTCAGAGTTTACACTATTTTCTTTGATCTGATCTTGGATGTAAAATGTCTCTGAATGGCCTGTTAACATATAAAGTGGATCACATGTCTTAAATGACTGTACTGTGGATATTAGACTCCCAATCGCTCTGGCTCCCTTTTCACCATCACTTCCCTCTGTGTGTTTCTCCTCTCCCCTCTCTGTGTTCTGCATACTCTACCTCTTTTCTCCTCTCCTTTCCTTTGCACCTTTAGCTCGCCTTTCACTTTTCCTTCTCTACCTTCCCCCCTTGCCCGTCTCTCTTCTACTCTCCTTCCCCTCTCCACTTGCCACCTCACGTCTTTCCCCACCTTTTCAGTCACCGCACGCTCCCTACTTCCACTCTACATTCTCTACCTTCCATTCCCTCCTCACCTTTGCCTCCCTACTCCTTCCCCTCTCCTCTCCCTTGCCTCTTCATACCTCACCCCACCTTTTCCCTCAACACACGATTCTACTTTCACTCTTCATTCTCTGCCTTACATTCTCTTCTCCTCTTTGCCTCCCTACTCCTACCCCTCTCCCCTTGCCTTCGCACGCCTCGCCCCATATTTTGCCTCACCTCTCTCTCCCTCTACTTCCACTCTTCATTCTCTCCTCTCCTTTGGCTCCCTATTCCTACCTCTCTCCTTGCCTCATCACGCCTCGCCCCATCTTTTGCCTCACCTCTCTCTCCCTCTACTTCCACTCTTCATTCTCTCCTCTCCTTTGCCTCCCTATTCCTACCCCTCTCTCCTTGCCTCATCACGCCTCGCCCCATCTTTTCCCTCACCTCTCTCTCCCTCTACTTCCACTCTTCATTCTCTCCTCTCCTTTGGCTCCCTATTCCTACCTCTCTCCTTGCCTCCTCACGCCTCGCCCCACCTTTTCCCTCACCTCTGTCTCTCTACTTCCACTCTTCATTCTCTACCTTCCATTCTCTTTTCTCCTTTGCCTCCCTACTCCTACCCCTCTCCCCTTGCCTTCGCACGCCTCGCCCCATCTTTTCCCTCACCTCTCTCTCCCTCTACTTCCACTCTTCATTCTCTCCTCTCCTTTGCCTCCCTATTCCTACCTCTCTCCTTGCCTCCTCACGCCTCGCCCCACCTTTTCCCTCACCTCTGTCTCTCTACTTCCACTCTTCATTCTCTACCTTCCATTCTCTTTTCTCCTTTGCCTCCCTACTCCTACCCCTCTCCCCTTGCCTCCTCACGCCTCGCCCCACCTTTTCCCTCACCTCTGTCTCTCTACTTCCACTCTTAATCTCTCCTTTGCCTTTCTACTCCTTTGACTGTCTTTTGCCTTCTTTTCCCATGCCTCTCCCTTGCCCTGGATTGTGGGGAGTCTACATATTGCAGCTGCTATTAACCTTGTCTCGCTGGACGAGTTCCACGGCCCTCATCTTCTGGACACTCCCCTTTTTATTATAAAGCTCACTCCTAAACGATTTTGACTTTAAACCTGTGATTTTCCTGTGAGATATGGGGAGCAGATAAGGGTCGCCCAGCGGGAGTCACAGCCCCACTGGTCACCGTTGCTTACTGCTTAATTCTTCACATTCTGATCCGATTCAAGGCACCAGCAGAGTCCCGCGTGCATGCATAGTGTCCGTGGCAAATGCACAATTTGCGTTTAGTGCTGACGTGCCAAAGTAACCCCACCTTCCACGTGCTCCTAGAGTCTAGCATGAGAACCATGCATGACAGAATGCAGGGGAATAGGGCATGTGCAGATGCATCTTTTAGCATGCTTCTTTTCTGCATGACAGAACAAAATGTGCTACACTTGCGTAATACCAGAAGTTGGCCCCCAAATCCAAACGCCCCCAAGAAATAGCCAGACAGATTGATTGGTAAAAGTGGGCTGCCTGCGATCTCAGAATGACACCCACACACAGCTTTATGCCATCATCTCTGTGAGCCTCGCCAGAAATAGTTTCTAGAAGCCTGGCCTCCGTTGGCTGATGTTGCCACCTCGTTGGCGTTCTCACTATCTAACCCACCCTAATCCTTGCATATGTAGGACATAAATAACATTTGGAACATATGCAGCCACTATGCTTGTTCCACTCTGGGTCCGGTATTCCGTCCTCATCCCCCGCGCGGGTGTTGGTCCCGCAACCAGGATCATCTGGTCACAAAGGCGCTATCAATAGTCTAAAAAGAGGGGACATTTTAGTGTTTGCCACAAATATTTATAGATCCCTCATGCAAGAAACTCCTCGACATGGCATGTAAATTAGCCTACTAACGTCTGAACCCCAATTTACAAAAGTCGAGAGCCTCCCCTGTGCTGCGTAAGAGATACACTTGTATAGTACTCTTTGAAGCCCTTTCCCCGTTATGTTAATGTTACCTTTTGTAAGTCACCTGTTTCTTGTATGTATTGATGGTTTGGTTGTATCCTTTTCCAAGTCGCACTTGGTCCTCATCTTCATAAACTGGCTCACCACATGTTCTTATCTTCGTGCTATTGTACAGGCGGCCTTCGTGGGAAGGCTTCCTTCATCAGTGTATGTGTTATTGTAAATCATTTCTCATCGAAATTGACATCCATGTTCTTCCAATAAATACAAAAGCGAGAGTGGCACTTGCATGTTCACACTAAGATTGTGACATAGATGGTGTAATTGACATGATTGCCAGGAGGACATGAAATAAGGCACTAGAGGTGGTTATTTTCAGGGGAACCCGAAGAGAACTCTTCTGGAATTGTATAAGGTACTGTGTAAAGTAAACTATGGTCCACTTTGAAGGCAGAACTATTTCCAAATTTAATGGGTGGCATTAATGTGTGATTATATGCTTTAGCCCTTTCTCTGCCCCCACAGCTTCCTAGGACCTATATGCACACCCGGAGTGCAGTCAAAGGGTTAAGAAATGTTTATGCAATCTGTTTTCGATTTTATTATAAGTTTCATGTTGATTGCCTATCCATTGTTTTGTTGCTTTGAAATGTTTATTATCCTGAAATATAACTTTGTTGTTGTTTAATTGTTCCACAAAAGTTAAATAAAGAAAAAAAAATCCAGCAAAGTTGCTGGGGGTTCTCTAAGGTGAAGGGAATTAGTACATTCATGAGAATTCTCCCTAACAAACCCTGTCTGGGAATGTGGAATAAATGGCTGCATGTATATGTTGTATGTTGCTTTTTAACAATAGTCTTGTTGACTTATATTATCCCAAACAAGCAATATATGGGTAAAAAAAAATGTATTTAACTTGCTTAATATCGCTTGCCTTTAAACTTTTAGAATGAGTGTCCCGGAGACTGAGTATCTGCCAGTCCCATTCCCTCTACCACTTCTGAATCAGGGAAACATCACTTCTTCTGTACCTCGTTGACCCCACCCATTGGCTCCCCCACTCCCCCGGACACCCCCACTGACCAAAGGCATACGGAACTCTAGACATATATTGTAGGCAGACCGTTGCTGTCATTTGGCCGTTTTGGCGACTCACTCAGAGTGGGGGCAGCACACACATTTCAGTGAACCGTTTGCAGTCGTGATTTCCCCCAATGGCCTTGGGATTTCTGCTACGGCTGCAGCTCGCTGGAATCCAGCAAGAGAACAAACACTCCATGGAAATAATCCAAGTCCGTGTATTCGCGAATCCGAGGGCCAACACTCCCCCACCCCCCAAGCAAGTGTGCAGGAATGCCTACCATGAAATGTACCCATCTCCTAGTAATACAGGAAGCTCGTTATTACTGCTGTGACTAATTCAACTATGTTCTCGTCATCGGTCAGCCCTATATTTACATATTGTGTACGTGACAATTTACCCCTGCGGGGCACAAGCTGGAAACGCATGTTCTGCGCCTCGCAGATCTGCACAAGAATATACACTGATCAAGGAATCGAGGCTCCTTTGGATCAGAAATGCCACTGCCTACTTGAATATCTACCTTGCATCCTTTTTCGGAGGCTATGCATGTTAGTGAAATGCATTTTTGTAGTGAAATGCAGTTCACTTTTCTTCCAAAAATATTAAATCGGAAAACCCGAGTCGTATTTCTAAAAACCATTGGAGGAAAGGTTTAAGGAAGTGGATGTTCGTGCAGGGTTATCAAAATTCCAGGCGTGAAGGCAGGATGTGGTCTACGAAAAATGAGCTGGATCGTTAATGGAATGGCTAAAGAGTTCATTTTCAGTGGTCAGGAAGCAGCTCCAGCGCTTTTGTCTGGCAGTCTTCTAAACAACTATGTTCATTAAAACAGTGCCTTTTTTAGGTACCACTATCAATAAAAAGTGGTTATTTGGTCCCGCTTTCGCAATCTATTTACCTTGGAAAGATGGAAACCTAAGTTTAGATAGCAGATTTTGTTATTGGTGATTTTTACAGCACTAACAGGCGAAATGACTCTCTTCTGGGCACTCTGCTCTTCAAATCAGATTTCTGCAGCGAACTCTGAACCCACTGATCTCTTATCTGCCAGGAGTGCATAAACTAATCAATCTTCTCGTCACATGTGTTTGTGGGATCCTAGCTAGAAAGCATTGGTCCACTGTATATCAGAGACAGGTGTGGTTACGGGTAGACGTCGGGGGGGGGTAGGGGGAGGGAGGAGCGCTCCACAGGCAGAGATGTATGTAGACTGATCCATGATTGCTGAGCGTTTCTTTGGAAGGTGGGGTGTTCAGGCCCTTCCTGACGTGTATGTAGGTTGGGTGTGTGGGGAGGGCGAGGGTCTGATCTGCAGAAGTAGCTTTTTCTGGAGCCAAGGTGCATACCGGGAAGAGGCCTGGCCCCTAGTTTCTCCTTCTTGCAGTTCTTTGTTGTTTCTGGTGGTGAATTGGCCTCCAGAGTCGAGTTTCTCAACCGGATAGTTTGGCATTTTGGTTGGGACTACTTCGTCGATAATATAGGCTCTCTTGAATGTGAGGCATGGTTGAAGAGGCGTATCCAGTGCAGCTCTTCGAGGATCGGGTTCTGGCGTCAAACTGTCCAGTCTTGACATGAAGCATGTTGTATCATGCTCTGTGACTTTCAGCGGGGCCAAGGTGGCATCCAGGACTCCAGAGGATTGTGCGTTGCCACTGTTGGTGGAACATGACCAGGGCTTGGAAGGCTGTTCTGCATCTCACGGCCACAATAAAGAGCGGAAGATCACCAGCTGGTACCATGCTTTTTGGCATTGATGGGTAAAAGTTAACTTACAATCTCTAGCGGTTTGTTAAAAAGTGACTCGCCCCGTCAGTTCTCCGTGTGGAAGCCAATCACAGTTTTCTAACTCACCAAGAGTTGGTCTGCTTTCGCCAATGGCAAGTGACAAATGCAGATTTTGAAGCCGTAAGTATTTCAGACGCGAGGCCTGCCCATTATTAGTAAGTCTTATGGAACAAATGCTCGACTCACCGGATGATATCCACAATGAATTAAGATACACGTTTGCATGAAAGTCCACCCCCTTTTCTCAAAGAGACTTGAAGCAATTGGTTGCGTCAGCCTCTGAAGGTACGAACACATTGGCCTCGGGGATCCGATCAGAGTGTAGCTTGAAATGCTTTATCATTATTTCATTGTAATTAGTCAAATTACATTTTCCAAAATATTGACACATTGTCTCGGGAGGATAGCTCAGGGGCAACGTGGTTGTCTTGGAAGCAAGACAACAAAGAGCAACACAGGTTCGATTCCCCGGGTTGCGCCTGGAAATTGCGCCCGGGAACCTCTGGGTATTACATGCATTACAAATAACCAATTACAATTCCGCAATACACATACAACAGTACTAAAATAGACATACATTTAAAATACAACAATTGCAGTGCCAATCAGTACGTGAAGTTAAAGAATCCAAAACAGCTATTAAGACTGCGCACATGCATAAAAACATCCCAACGTAGGGGGTAGTATATCCAATTAGAAGTGCAACGCTGCAAATTCCCGTACCGAGTACCCAGGGAATGGTTAGATCAGATGCAATAAAGTACATCGTTATCACTATATGCACATATGTGCAGGGCCCTAAAAGTGCAAATCAGCAGGATAGCTGCAGCGGTAGTAGTCGATTTTCCCAGCAGTGGGACAAAAGCAATCAAGGCCCCAATACATATATGAGACACCATGTGCAAATGATCATAACAAGTAGACTTCAGCAAAACGAAGCGAAGTAACAGCCAATACAATATCAGCAACACACATTCATGTATAAGCAAGCAAACAGCGGGACAGAAGACGATCAGTTCCCAAGCGTGTGCAAAATACGCCATGCACAAACATTTTCAATTCAAGTTTTACTAGGGTGAGGCAAGATTATAGCCAGCAGGCATTATATCTTTGCCTGCAATGCCTAAAATGCTCAAATGAATTTGTTGCAATAGCCAGTATCCTTGCTCTTTGGTTCCAGACCATATAGAGTGCAAAATGTACTGAGACTGAAGGAGAGTTCAGACAATGGGTGATGATATAATGATATGACATTTATAACGCGCCTATACACAAGTGTTTCAAGGCACGACGAGGCAAGGGAGGGGAAACGGAGGGAAGACAAGAGACACCGATCCTACTAGGCCAAGTGACATGGATATCCCACAAGTGTAGGAGAGGGGGGAGGGAACAATGTAGGGGGAAGGGGAGGGGAGGGGGCAGTGCAATACAAAGGATAACTGTAGATAAATAAAGACAATAAATAAAGTGCGGCCAGCTGGTGGCAAGTGCAAGGAGAGTGCATAGGTACACATATAAAAGCTACCCAAAGTCGTACAGTTTGTAAACAAATGTTTAGATGTTTCCAAAATACCATGGTTCTTACAAATACGACAAAATCTGACCTCCGGCAATAATTGCATTTGGGAGCCCAGTACTAACAACAATGGTAGTAATGCTTTATAAGGTGTAAGGTAGGCATGGTATCAACCAGTAAGATAGACACAAGGGATTGTAGTTCAAGGGTGTTTATTGAACTTCATGGGGGTTCGAAAACTGCCTGTCTAATCCTAAATCTAAGGATGGGAGCAAGCTACGACCATCAAAATAAAGCTCACTCATTCCTAGTAGTGTCTTTCTCAAAATAAAAGGGCCTATACTAAAAAAAAAGCTATTGCCAATTCCTACTTCTAAATAAACAGTGTGGGAAATGGTGTAGATACCAAAAAGTATGTAATGAAACAATATGTCGGGATGACTTGGTAGTAGGTTGACCTTCCCCAACGTTTTGATCACGGGGCACAGCAGCACACTTTGACTTGGAACACACTTTAGCTCGGCTAAGCACAAGGGCACCGTTCCAGTTCATGTATCAGCTCTCCGCAACCAAAAGTCCCTTGCTCCATCCAGGAAAGCTTCTCCCTTGCAAGCCGAAAGTTCAACAAAGATTGTTCAAAGTTCCTTTCCTCAGATTACTTTTGTTGTTTAAAAAAGTCTTTTACTTCCACTTTGTGTCCCCCTCGGCCGGGCTCAGACTCCCTTTCCACTTTACAATTTGTCGTAGGCCTTCCTCCGTCTGACTGAGGCCTCTGTATGGCACACCACTTCCACCTTTCACTTTGAGTCCCTTCCGTCGGGCTCCGACTCCTATTTCACTTTCACAGTTCACTTGAAACTGAAGACTTTCGATTGTGCAAAAGATTTGACTTGAACCCTTGCAGGACCACTTTGATTCTGTTCCTCATAAATCATATTCACATTACATAAATTCTGTTAGTGGGATACATTCAGGCAGAGACCTTTCGATTGGGCACAGACGCAGTGCCGGACCACTCTATTTAGTATTGTGCGTTCACTTCTCGAAGTTCGCGTCTTTCATCAAATGCCTTTTCCATTCGACTTCACAGGGCACTTTATTACCGCCCCGTAACCTTTGTTCATACGCAGCCCGGTTTCACACAGTTGCCTTCAATTTACCAGCTGCATACAAGGGTCAGCTTGCGCCTTTGATTATAGAGTCAAGGGCAATACCACAGCGGCTGCACCTCTCCCTCGACTAGTCAGGCAGGGGGGCCCCTGGTTTCAGGATTCTCTCGCCTATCTCCTCTGGCTCACACGTGCTGCTTCTGAGTTTTCAACACCCAGCGATTACTTCTCAAATGGCCCAAGGGCATCACCCTCCTTTGTTTCGTTCTGCGACTTTGTCTTGCTTCCTCCATTCAGCTCCGGTTTAGAATATTCTGCTCCTTCATGTGCTCTGTCCCGTTCTTTGCCTTGCTCGAAATGTGTTCCCATGCTCTGCCTTTTATCCAGGTGGGGAAGGCAAAAGGGATTCAGGTGCGAGTGGTTCCAGGCAATTGCCTGACTCTGCCTGATCACGGCACCGGGACATATTTGAGCCTGTCTTTCCCCAGTGTGTAAAGGGAATGTATATGTGTTTGTGCAGGGAAGGGGGTTGGGGGTATAAAACTCATGTACTTGGTCGGGAAAGAGGGAGTAAAGGTTTTAAAGGGGGGGTGCTGCATCTGACCGTTAGGTGTCCCACACCCATTATTATTTGAGAATGTATAGAGGGTGAACTAAGGCCCAAAAGAGGCATCTAGGTGCTAGAGAGGACAGCAGCCCAGAAAAAAAACATTACTTCATCCTCTAAAATGAAGAAGAGAAAAGCGAGTCTATTAAAATAAATGGGTTTTCAACGCTCTTCTAAAGGGGAGATATTCAGCAAGGGATTGCAAAGGTAACGGGAGTGCGTTCCACAAGCTAGGGTCCAAAACGGAGAAACAGCGACCACCCATTCGCTAATATTTGGGGATCTTAAGAAGCAGCTGGGATGCCGAGCAAAGATTTCTCGCATGGCAGTCCCTTTCTAATTTCACTTTTAAATAGTGAGGACCAACATTAAGCATGCCTCGAAGGACAACACACAGAATCTTAAATTCAGTTTGGGCATCCACCGGCAGCCCATGCAAACGGTGAAGGAGCGCTAATGAAGGAGTAAGGCGAGGCACCATAAGTGCCAATCGAGCTGTAGAGTTTTGAAGTACCTGCATCCTTTGGATCTGGTACTTGGGCTGTCCCAGGTAGCAACCGTTGCAATAGTCCAAAGAGCCCATTATGGCGGGTGTCACCAGTGTTGTACGGTTTTCTGGGGGAGGCAGAGGAAGAATCTTCCTAAGAGCTTTCAGTTTTCAAAAGCCACCATTACAAATAGCAGAAATCTGAGCCTCTCGAGATCCATTTTGAAGAAGTTTCACCCCCAGGCTTTTTACTGAGGCACAAGGGGCCAGACAAGGGGCCAAGTGACTCAGGCCAATCCTGAGAGTTCCAAAGATGACCCAGTCCCTGAGAGCCGACTACCAAACTTCTATTTTGCTTCCATTTAACTTCAACCAGACGGCCAACATCCAGCTGCCTACTTTCTCCAGGTAGTCCCGCAATCTCTTAGGGGGCGCTGCTAGGGAGGAGTCCAGCCGGACCACTAATTGTGTATTATCGGCTTAACAATAAAACGGGACTCCACATTCTGTAATGAGGTCAGCCAGTAGTCGGACATACAGGTTAAAGAGAAGAGGAGACAAAGCTGACCCCTGTGGAATTGCACAGAGGAAGAAGAACATGCTTGAAAAGAAACAGGTTGAGAACGTCCTTCCCTGAAGGATGTGAACCATGCTAAAAGAGGGCCAGTAATCCCACTTGTTTCAGCCTTGTCAATAAAATGTCATGGTCTACCATATCAAAAGCTATGGAGAGATCCAGGAGAATCCCCAAGGATCCTGCATCCAGGTGATACTGGTCCACCCGCAGGGTCTGGATTCAGTAGCGATGGCTGTACTCCGGCCACCGGATGACAGAGCCCTGAGGACTGGTAAGTGAGACTCCTTCTGTTTTCCCACAAAGGTCACTAATTATTGCCAGTATTTTCATGTTATCGTTTACTGTTTTATCATGTCGTCCCGGGAGGATAGCTCGGTGGCAACGTGCTTGCCAAGAAAGCAAGACAACACGGAGCAACACAGGTTCGATCCCCGGGTCTGCACTTAGAAACCTCTGGGTATTAAACGCGTTATAAATAACAAATATCATATATCATGTCATATGTGGTTTCCTTTGGCACAGGAGTAAGACTCTGTTTTTAATAAATGTATTATTGTTGCAATACCTCTTATGTATGTGCAAACATGAATCTGAAATGGGGTGAAAGACTAAAGGAGTCCTGGAAAGTGATTTGTTTAGAAATATCAGAGATATGTAGATGACCCATGACAAAGACAACAGATAAAGTAACAGTCAAAGATCTCGGAACTCAAAAACTAGATACGGGGTGATAATAGTGGTGCCAGGTAGAAAATACAAGTGGTCATTTTTTTGTGGTAAGTAAAGGAATTCTACCTTTTTCCAATAACCAATGCACTTTACCCACAGTCCCCTAAATTTGCCGATTTATACACGCAAGGATTTTCTCTAAGAAAGTCTGCTTTGTTTGGGTGGCGTTGTCCGGTCTGGAAGCAGCATTTATTTAGAACTGTGAATTTTCATATCAATAGATTCTTCTCTGTGGTGAGTAGCATCACACATTGTTAGTTCTGGCTATTTGCTGGTGCGCTAGCACCAAAGCAGGGATACAAAGTTTTAGGTTTTGTCTGGTTATTTACACGGCCATTGACTGCACATGGTCATGTTAATCCCCCTCGCCATTCCCACCCACTAGTGCCTTTCCTATGCCTACATAAAAGCCCAAATCTTTGGCGCTGGCAATGCTTGTTTTTTTGATTCTTCAGTCTCTAAATAGTGTGTTTCGGGCTTACCCGAGTTTGTCAAATGGAGCATTGTGGAACAACTGGCAGGTTTATGGTGAGTGAAATTAAGAAGCAGCAGCATCTGCTCTGTGATAGTGGGTGTGTAAATATAACCCTAAGCATAGCATCTGTGCTTCTTTGCAGTAGAAGAGCCAAAGCAATGACATATCCATGATTTTGCTTTGGAGAATGCAGCTGTTTTGATCAATAACACATTTAATGTTTTACTTTGGTCAACTCACATTTGTGTCTTGGCACTGTGTTGTAAATGCGGAAATGGGTTAAAGTTCACATCAACACTAAACAAGCAAAGCAGTGATACAGTAATTTGTAAACATTGAGGTGATTGGCTTGTTTCAAAATGTCTATTACTTTGTAACGTGCTACATCTTATCTGGCATAGACTTCAAGTACATGTCCATGTGGCAGTCTGTTTGGTGGTAAAATGTATGTTTACTCCCTATATTGGCTAGCCACCAGGATTCTGTGCCAGGAGTTTGAGGTGAACTGACAGACTGCCTAGACTATGTGCTGTAGTGATCTTCCCAGGGTCTGATTGGTCCATATAGTCGCCATTACTGTTGATTTTTTTTAAACATTCTATATGTTCTTTCATTGTAACAAAGCTTTGAGACACACTGGCTTTGAACAAAAGTTAACTGAACGCAGAAACAAAACATTTGATGTCCAATTTAATCATTTTTTTCCCCGCTTTAATGCAGTAGATAGTAACCCAGCAGTAACTATAGATGCATACTTTGTGGAATCAGTAGGAGATGTGATCGGGAGTCAAAATTAACGTGGTTGGAAAATCTTGGTTCTAGACTGACGACAAGATCATTCTGTGCAGATCACTTCATCTTTTGTTTCGTTTAACTTGTCTGTCAGGTTAAGAGCCCTACAACTAGGCAAACACTCATCAATTCCAGGGATCGAAATTGAGAGGAGCTGGGGGCTGTTTAGCTTGTGCTTGTTGGCTCGAAGAGCCTGGTTAGCTTGCACCCAACAGCTGCCAAGAGCTACTTTTGGGGCTCCCCAGCCCAACTGAGGCCGAACAAGCACACCATGTGAATTTAACTCTGTGCATTTGGGACACTCTTTAAATAAACATTAGGACACAGATCTACAAGATTTAAAGCATATGGTTCAGAAATGATGGACAGAATGATCTATTTGCATCTTATCTGGAAGTTGGATTTGTTGAACGTCATATACTAGCTCCTCGTTCCCCGAGGTAGCTCCTGGCCACTGGCTAATGCTGGATGCCCAGGAGTTGCTTTTAGCTCCTGCCTAACCAATCTTAATTTTGATCCCTGCAATGCTAAGCGCTTTCAAAAGTCAGACTATTTACATTGCAGCATATTAAAGTGTGTAATGTGATCATAAAACATCTCCTTGTTAAAAAGTTTGCCAATGAGCAATATCTGCACTCAAAATACACCTCTCTAATGTATAACTGGGTTTTAATTATGAAATCTGTCAGTAACCCTCTTTTAAAAAGAGTCTGGCTAATTGACGATTTGTTGGGGAAAAAATTCCTTTGACATTTTTAAGTGTTTATTTCTGGGATATGGTTAATCAGCGGCTCCAAATTGGATGCAAAAGTAAAGCGCAGAGAACTTGAATGAAGATTTTATATCAAGCAGAACTGTAAAGTAGCAAGCCAGACGGAAATTAGATGATACTTGTAAGATTCTGTACCATTGATTCGAATTTCTGAAGTATTTCACCCTGTACGTGCTGACACTACAGATTTTCCTTTGCAGCAAATTTCCAGGAAAGAATTAAGTTTCTTGTCGCATTCATTTTCCTGAAAAATAGATATTATTCTTTCCATTTAGAAGTGGCTCTGGTTTTAAAGAGGAAGTCAGCATTTGTTTTTCCATGGAGGTTTGCTTTTATGTGATTACTGACCTGCAGCTGTAAACTAAAGGCCCAAATTCTAAGACTGCGTGTGTGCGTCGTTAATTATTCAATTCCCGCTGCTGTGCAATTTCACACAAACAACATATTGCAGAGCAAGACCTGATGATAAAATAAATATAATTAACCACAATTTAACGGAAAATCTTCTGGCTGCTGGTACAGTTGTTCTTTATAGGGCCGTCTAGAAACCTTTAACCCCTTGTTGACAATACATTAAAGAGGTATGGTAGAGCAACTGATATTTTATATAGTCACTGTCATCCGTCTTTTCATTTTTGTTTGCCAACTTTTATATGTATTTCTTTTTTAATAACACATGATTATGCCATTAAAGGGCTGCACACTGGTTTTTGGTTTCGGCGTTCTCAATATTTGTGTTGCAAAGTCTGATAACTCGTTGCTAAGATCTGTGTTAAACCCGCTGTTCACTAACCGGTTTTAACTGAATCCCGAGACAGGCCGGCTCTGCCTTTTATCCTTGTGAGAGTAATCTATCGTGCACCCAGTGCTTCAGATAAGATTTTTCAATGGGAGTTTTTTACTCCCTATTTCTCAATGTTGGGAGTAAAATCATGTTTTAAGAAGAAAATGTGTAAGTGCCATTCCCAATCAGAGTATTTCATAAGCAAATGAAAATGGGTTTTAATTGCAAAGCAGTCATGTTTTTCTAATAAACCCTTCTTTACGCCTATTTATGCGCATTTAAATACACTTGCATGCACTTTAGATCAGGCAGTAATAATAGCAGTTTCTTCCTCTGGCACTATGTGTACAACTGGTCCAAACATATCCATGAAGCTCTGTGATTGGAAAGCCAGGTCTATATCATTCGTTTTTTAAAAACTATTTTTACTCCCTATTTTATTTTTGGGGAGCATTTGCCTATTTTTAGGGAGTAAAAGTGGCCGATGCACCCCTTATCTGTACGGCTGCGTGCACCATTAAATTAGGTTCCAGTAAAGTAGTTGTACAGTGCTGGAAAACTAGAAAAGCTGCGGAAGGAAGCGCTATAAAACAGTCATTCAAACATTCTCCCAGTCCATGTATATCGTCTTACTACCTTGTCACTCTCTAACTGCGTTCTTGCTTTTCCGAGCGTTCAGGATCTAACAGCCGAGCAAGGTCACCATACGCCTGATTATCAGACCAGCCTTAGGCTGCGTAAGACCACTACGGTGGTGAAGAGCTCAGTACCAATGCTCCATAACATAATGTTCCATGCACTACATTTGTGGATTACTTTACATTACCTTCTCCCTCGCCTCTGCTTGATTACAGCCTGACTTGATGTGTTCGTCATAGGAGGCCTATACATTGCCAACACGAATTTAGTTTATACAACTCAAAATGATCATTCTCTGCAGTCAAATCTCAGCCAATCAGTTCTAGTGACGTTTTACGATGTTTCCACATTAGGTGTAATCGGTCTTCCTCCTCTGATATTATCAGTAAATGAAATAAAGAGCTTGCTTAGTCACATAGACTCACTGAACATCTAAAATATTGTTGATTAAATCGGTTTCTCACGAGTTGATGAGATTATTTTAAACATCGCTGGGATTTTAATGGTGTGTTAGTCTAGTTAGTGCGAGATCCCTCGGCTTATGTATAAACCGGCCCATGATACAAGGAGCGCAAATGTCGCACTAGTCCATTTCCGGTTTCACTAGGTCACCAGGAAATGCTGATTTTCCCAACATATTGTAAAATAAATTCATAATTTTATGAAAGGCACTGGAGGTGAGGATTATGCTCAAATGTTTTTTTAAAAAAAAAACAAAAAAAACAATGTACCATGAATCTAAGGGAGGTAACCAATACAGATTAAACTGTAGTCCTTGTACCAATTAAAAATCAAAATTGTTGTCGGCCACATGCATCCCGTCTTAATTTGATGTAAACAACCACATTGAGGGTGACTGTCCTTTCACAGAATGTAGGTTCAGGATGAAATCATAAACATCACTCTCAGGGCTGGCGAGGACTCGCATCTCACTCAAATAGGAACAGGTGTTGCGTCTCGGGATGAAGGAAAAACAAATGCAAGTCTACCTGGGTGGGTAACGTGGAGGGATAATACTCGCCTTCGTGTCTTTTAATGAAGTTATGGTTTTGCCCCACAACATGCTGAAAATGCATCTTTCTCTGGCGGGGCCGGGGTCTCATGTTATGCTTACTTAAAGCATATTAATCAGAGACGCTGCTCGATGAACCATGGGCTTGAAATAAAAGGCATTGGACATCGAATCTGTGGATGAGTCTGTGGCTTTCAATAGCCCCTTCCATAATGCTTTAGAGGCCATGGCACCCATAGCTGAAAAGACCCCAAACAGTGCATTGTCGAACCCGAGACTTGGACCTTTCCCCCCATCAAACCCAATGAGCTAAAGTGGCTGGGGACACCAGGTGGAAGGATGAGTAAAAGGAAATTGACAACTGTTGATCAACCTTGCCCGCCACACTCTACCACAGAGGGTTTATCATTGTTGAAACAGTAGAGGTAGAACACAAACGTGGAATTGTATGGGTTCTCCTAGGAATGTGAAACCACTAATAGAGTGAGGCTCCGCAGGAGACAACTAGCACCCTATGTACGCTGGCCTATGAGAGGAGATCACACAGAATCGTAATTAACTAAGTCGAACGTCACTTCAGCAATAGAAAACAATTATTCAGCCATTTGGAACGTAAGGTCGGAGCTCTGGTGGCGTCCCATTAGTCAGAATATCTCATAGCAAGGGGCATTGTAATTTGAGCCACCACATTATACAAAATAAGTGGAGAATTGCCTTATTGTGACAGTGCCCACCATGGAGTGACCCGTCTATAACGCCGACTAGAAATATGTTGCCTTCCTAAAAGCTTTGTTTTCTGCCACCAAGTGAGAACGGAAAATAGGTACTACGACTGGGGAGTTACAAGGGAGATTAGAAGCCAACAGAACACACCAGCCAGTTCATCCTGCCAAAAGCAATCTGCAGTTCTTTGGAGTTCCTGTGGCCCAAGAGTTTTGGAGGAGGTCTGTAGTGCCTTTGCAAGATCTAGGAGTCGAGGCTTTCTTCTGAAATCTTCCACACCGTTAGTAGGAGCGATCTATCTCTGACAAGTGTGATGCTTACCCAATGGATCTCTCACAAGAAGGAAGAGAAGCAGCGACTGGAGAATCCATAGAATGCTCCAGAAGAATTGGAAACCAGGGTTGTGTTTGCCAAATGGGGGGTAGGGGGATGGATGATCAGAGTCAGCTGAGATATCCGATCCTGGACCTCTCGCTTGGTACCTGGAAATCATGAAGGGGAAAATGTATTAATGAGGTCATAGGACCAAATCATGAATAAAAATAAACATCCCCCTATGCCTCCAGATTGGGATGCCAAGTGCACAAGACCGCCGACTGATTCCGAAGAACCTGTAACACCCATGGGGGAAGTCTCTAGTCACTATAATCCTGAACATTTCTATTTTGCCAACCCCCAATAGAGTTGTACACATCCACACTTGCATAGAAGATATTCTACCCCAATGGATATCTGTTGAGACAGGCAGTGATGCCAGACTTTTTGGCAAAGTTCACCATACCCTCACGCACCCTAACTTGACAAAGCTGCCTCACAGAGCAATGGTGCACCCGTAAAATAATGCACAAGACAGCTCATTCCTTCACCAGACTCGTGGTCATGACCGAACCGGCAGATGCTCAAAGCATTTGATGTGTTGCGCACCTTCACTACTAGAGTACAGCACAACCTCCTCCCTCCTCCTTTCTGATCACCATTTCAGGAATGCCTATCAAGATTGGTCTGCCTTCCCATGCTGCAGTGCCAAGTGGGGAGTCAACCATGTTGGATATTCTCAAGCCTCATAAGCTATGCTCATGCTATTATGACATGCCAACCTTTGGGTCCCTGGCCTTGCAGCTTTCCAAGCCTCTACAATGAAGCCGGCCTGGAACCACCACCAAAATGGGTGATTACCCGATTTCTCGCAGAATCATCTTCACCTTATGGTCAGTTAATGGAGGATCATATTGATTGTCTACGTAGAGGCCCAGACACTGCATATGGTGGGATCCCATGAAGGCAGACTTGTCTTTGTAAATGCCAAACACTAGGTCTTTTAAGAGATACGGCCATTACTAGCTGCTGAATCCAGAGTTCGGTCTTGTGACATCAACAGCATGATCATCATCCTGACCCTCTTCTGCTTCTGGCCTGGGGCGCTGCAATCACGGGTTGCAACAGGTAGGTGAATCATCACAGGTGATAGACAGAAAACGCTCCATATATGTCCTTTATATGCAAACTGGAGGTACTTCCATTTCTGGACCACGATGGAAACCATCTAGTACGCATCCTTGATGTCTAAATGAGGTAATCAATCTGAAGACAAGTGTGTCCTGCAGGAGATTTCTAACTTCCATCTTGAAATCCTGAAAGGGCGCTATGTGACAATAGTTTCACATCCTTCTTCTGGACGGCAACACATTTCCTGTTTAACCTGTTGTGGTGGAAGCATGCTAGGTCCCCATCCCTTCTGTGTGGCACCCTGAACAAGTCATGACCCATCTTGGAGAACAGAATAGAGAAGGGGGGTTGATCCTAAAAGGGAAGAGCTTTGAAGTCTATAAGTTAACACCCACTGTGCCCACCACCCAAGAATCCCCTGTCATCTTCTGCCACTTATCCTGAATAGGGTGAACCTTCCCACCAGCCTCAGTCATAAATCAATGAAGTAGGGAAGATTAACCTGGATTAAGGTGCTGGTCAGACTGCCTGGAACCACAATCTCCACGTCTTCATTGCAGGAAGAACAGTGACAAATTGAATCCCTGGGAGGACTGTTCTTGTCAGAAGCCCTGCTGATGGAGCGGTGGTGGGTTAGAAGGAGGATATGGACACAAGGGGGACATGTTTACTTATTTTATTTAAATGATAAAGAAAAACAAACCTATCTCTCCCAATCGCTACGGGTTGGTACCCTGCCTCACCAACCAAACTAAAGGTGCTAGTCTGTCTGTCGGGAAGTTAATAACGGAAATTACATCTGTCCAAACTCCTCTCGATCTATCCCTACCACTAAACTGGGCCCGATGAATCTCTTTCGTTATGTGGCTTCCCTTTTGACGTTTTGTCTTGTGGCTTATTCTCAGGGTTTCTTCTTTTAACGATGTTCTTGCAAGCTCGGATGTCTCTCTTCCTCAGTGGTCTCTTTAGGGGGAATCTCTTGAAATAAGATCGGCGGGTGTGATCTACGAGTTCCTGCAACAGATACTGCATCTTAGGCTCCAATTCACAGGACTCTTGTCTTTAATGTGTTCCACATATGTTCTCCACCTTCTTACTCTTTTTGTATATGGTTCAACCTTTGGATAAACTGTGAGGTTTCTCCACTCTTGGCAACTCTATAACATATCCTGTCTGTTTTGTTTTATTTCACTTGACACTTTTATCACTGTGTCTTATAACTCTTTAGCCACTTGAATTCAAGTAACTTTTCTTGAGTTGTCTCTATGGTGCATCCAACCACAAATGTTTCAATTACTTGGGTTTCTCTTCCTTTGTCACACTTATTACTTTTATCAGCTCATCTCGGTAGTACGAGTCTTCCCGGCGGCCTCCTGCCACTCAATCATACCCCTGTACCTGTTTTCCTTGGGATTAGGCTTGCGGGGCTCGGCACTCGCTCTGGTTCCTTGTCCGCTCTCTCGACCATCCGTTCACTTTGCTTTCTCGCTTTCCGCTCTCCAGTCTGGTTTCTTGCTCTCCCCTGATCCGGCGTGCTTCTTGGCTGCCGCCTTCACTGTGCGGCAGTTGCTGCGAGCTGATGTTCCTCTCAGCACTTCTGGTCTCTGTCGTTGTACGGGTACCCAGCCCACCACAGAATGTCTGTGGTCATACCATCACTACGGACGCTGCTTGCTCGTCCTCTTTGACAACTGCTTCCCCGCTGTCCCCCCTCTCCAGCCCACCAGCATTTCCAATGGGGCTGCTCTGCTTCCTGAAGTGTTGTGGGTTCCACTGCCTTGCTTGGCTATACCTGTCCAAGGTGCTCTGATGCAAGAAGGCTTCCCCTGTGTACTTTTCGCTCTCCTCCTTTCGGACTTCCTCGTCCTACTTTCATAGTGATTTTGTTCTTAACGGGATATGCCCCTCTTTGTCCCATGGCTGATTTGTGTCAGCATTGCCTGCATCAAAATGGGAGTAAAAAATGTTTTTGATAGAAGGCAGTCCCATGTATGTAGAAAATGTCTTCCAAAGGGAGTTCCCCTTGGAAATGCGATTCCTTGTCCCCTAAGGGGAGTAACTCCCAGTGAGGTCCCACTTGCCCAGATCCCTAGGGAGGGACTTGCATAGCAGGTTCACCTCCCTAGCCTCATGGGGTGGCTCCATCCCTGGGGAGAAGGGGCGAATATGCCCTATTTGTCACAGAGCTGAAAGAAATCTTGCTTTCAGTGAACAGACGAGCTGACTGGTCTCAGGAAAAAAACGTTTTCCAAACAACTTGTTAGATGTTCAGTTGGGTAATATGGTTACAAACTTCTTAACACTGTCCGGTATCAGGTACTAATGTCCCCATACCCGTACATAATGTCACCGGGAAAAGCCATTGGCAACATTATATATGGTGACATTATGTATGGGGACGGGTTGCGGGGAGGTCCCCCTGCGCCCCTTGTAAAACGTTTTTTGTTTTTTTTTAAATCGGTGGTTGCAGGAGTGTCCCGAGCATGTTCAATGTAATAATGTCTCTGCAAAAAACAGCAACTTTTTGTCAGGAGACATTTTTTCGGGGACATTATTACATGGGACCCACTGCCCATATGAGAGTCCATTGGTATGGGGAACCGGCCCAGATGACTCTAGTCCTACAGTGTGTTACCTATTTTAACGTTGACCTCACCATTTTGGCATTGCTCTGGAAGCGCAAGGCCCTCTGGGCCGAACCCCTGATTGTTTCTGTATCAGGTGGCTCTTCTGACCCCTGAGCGCCTTCTGCTCCCTGAATAATCTTCATCAAGGGAACAAAGCACTTTGTCCTAACTGGGCTTATAGCTCGGGTAAATCCCCTTTTTGGGGTCCCTACCATCAGAAGTTTTCGACAGAGGAAACCTTACTTCCACAAGGGGGCAGTGTCTGTGATGGTCCAACAAGAGGCCTCTATTGCAGAAGTAAAAAATAATGAAACATTGGTTCATATCTTTAGAGAGGTCAGCCACTAACACGGCTTGCTGCACCGAAGCGACTCATCCCACACAATTCTTCGGCCTTTAGAATCCCGTCTGCGGCATCCCGTGAAGCATCGGCCATTCTCCCAAAGAGAGCCAAACTGCTGACGTGTGCTCTTTCGGTCAGGATCTGCAGCAAGGTACTTCACCCTGGGAAGGGAAAAGCAAAGGGGACCCTGGGCGGGATCAAGCCAGTCTGTGTATTAGCCCCTGCAATATTTGTAATGAACCCTGTGGGAGTGGGGCCGTGAGCTGCCGCTAGTGGCGCGTGCACACTGGAGTCCTGTATGGATGCATTGGTAGCTCAAATAGGATCATGGATTGATAGAAAGGTTAGATGATTCATGGATAGATAATGGCTAGCGGGGAAGGCTGGTAAGGAAGGATAGAAAGACCATGTATTGGAAGGATCTATCCGGCTGATCGAAAGGAAAGGCAATTGCTCTTGGATAAAACAAGATGGCCGTCGCATGTGCACAATACAGTTGTGGTTATTGTGGGATGTATGGTAGTCTTGCTGGAGGGAGGTGCAGCCTGGCCTCGCTTCGCAAATGAGCCGAATGCACCTGTGCCACACAGGACCTTTGACCTACCCGGGAAAAATCGTGTTCCCCTAGAAGGGTCCAAGGCTGCAGCCCCCACCCGTAGCGTTCCACATTTACGCACTGTCTAGATATGACAACCAATTGGTTACATTATGTTCCCTACAGTGATGACAAGATAGTAACAATTCTTCGATGAGCAGAAACTGGGAAATTACCAACTTTGATATTCCGCTTTAGAAAACGTTCCTCCAATTATCGGGTTCTCCTGCGGGGTCAAGTTTCTCAAGCTGCACAGTTGCTGTTTTGAAGCTGTAGATGAAGGCGTAGACATTATCTTGGACCCACTGCTGTGTTGCAAAATTGATGCTGGCCGCCTGGGTGCCATCATTACACTTTCATGTTCTTTCCAGGCTTCTCTGGTGTTCTTGAACCTTTCACCCCTTCCGCCTCCTCCTGCGATAACAGTTGCCATTGCCAATGCCAGCTGTATCCATTTTGGCCTGGTGACCTGCATGTGCCCTCCTAGCGACGATGAATGAACTGTTTCAAATCAGTGGGGGTAAATGCATATTGCCCTGCTTGTGTGATATGCTCAAACAGGTCTTATATGTTGTATTATTCAGAGTCCTTTTTCATTTCTTTGTCTAACCGGGAGAGAGCTGTAAAGAAATTGATTCTGGAACTGTACCCGTGCAATTATTCTACACAGTCTTTGAAACTGGGCTAGTTTGACAGAATTTCTAAGACCAGGCACATCACGCTGTGAATAAGCAAGCACCTTTTCCAGTCTCGGCTTCTTGTACTCTTGTTAACGGAGGATAGCACAGGGGCAATGGGCGAGCAACAGAGGTTTGAGTCCCGGATCCATATTGCTATTTAGTGTTATAAGAAACAAATAAATAAATAAAGAGCAGGTCACCATCGCAAATAAGAGCACATAAGACTTCCCCTCTGCATCCTACACTTCAGGGAGGACCTGAAGAGACTACTCTTCATAGAACCTCTCGCCAATCGCAGATTGTTCTACTCGTCCCTTTTTTCCCCGCTTGGAGTTATCCCTCCCCATGTGCCTCCTGCCAGCTCCTCTGCTATCCCTGCTCCTTACTACACGCCGTGGGTGAGCCCCCTTTGGACAGCGCTGTGTTGTTTCCTAGCTAGGTTCTGTCTGAATCCCATACGTACATCTTAGCCAGACTAGTCGTGGAGGTCTAATTTTCTGCCCCAAGTGCTCTCCAGTGATGCCATTGTACCACCCATCGAAGAATACTTTAGCGATTCCAAGTGGTCTAACTGATTTGGAGCCCACCTCCCTTCTTATGGCCTATCCAAGTTTGTGTAAACTTACTTTATATAGCGGCTATACGTACTTGTGCAGTAGTGAGTTAAACCAAGTCCCGTGTACATAATTTGAACTAGATGGTTCTTGGCAAATTTAGATTTTTATTTTGGGGATAAATGATACAATTGCACACTTCCATGGTCTACCTTGCTTCAAAGTGATTATCTCTGTATCAAAAAAAAAAGAATTGCCCAAAGAATTTTTAGAAACTTTTTCAATCAGGCATATTTTTCTGCCACATAGAATTTCTTCATCCACACATGCTACATACATCCTAAAACACGTCAATTTTCACTCATTACTTCCACACTTACAATGTACCCAGAACGTTCAGGTGTAATTTGAGTATGTCCACAAAAGTTAACAAAACATCTTTGAAGGTTTGTGAGTACATGTAAAGTAACACTATATGGGTGTTTACGTTTCCGCATTCAAACACACAGTCCCCAAATTGTCCATAGGTATGCCCTCTTTTGTCAGTTTTCCTGTACGTTCAGCACGCTGTGGAGGGTCAGGAGGATGATGCGGACACTCTGAGGACGTGTTCCAAATATTTTTTTAAAGAATAAGCACAATGTGTAACTTTCCCTATCACTATGGGATATTCCATACCTATATATTCCTGTTTTGGACTCGCTGCCCGTTCTCCCCATTACCTTAAACAACGCAGGGGAACGTCATCTGGATCCCTGCCTGTCTTGGAGCTTCACTCTTGCTCCTCGTTGTGGTCTGCTCACTGTTGCCAGTGTCCTCTTCCTGGAATTCTCTCTCGCTCCTGCGGCGTCCCAGTGTTCCTTCAGGTAACCGGTTGGATTGCTGCGTCGTTCTTGGGATGGTATCAGTGTTGGTTTGTGGGTCGTCTGCCCATCACGTATCCTTCGTGGTCACGCCACCACCTTGTTTTAGGATCCAGCCCTCTCTGCTTCTTGCATCTGGGATGTGCTGTGTCTCTGGGGTCTCCCCCTTCAGTTCAGCACAAGCTTGAATGTCGCAGGCTTCGTGGCTCGCTTTTGTTCTGCCCCCTTCAGGTGTTACCCAGTAGGGGCGCCTCCCTTGCCTGCGTCTGTGTTCCTCTCTCTCCCCGTTGTTCTGCAGGTACACGCTATTTAATGTACTTGTCTAAGTTAATTAGAGACTAGTATTTAAAGGGACATGTTCTTTCTTCTTGATAATGCTATAAATTGAGTTTGTCTTCACCCAAGCTTTGGGGCTTGTATGTCCTTGATATTTCGGAGAATACCATGTATGCAATTATGTGTAATGGCTTTGGGAGTTCCTCACAGGAACTGAAGTCCTTGTCCTCTAAGTGAGTCTCTCCCGGTGAGGTCCCACTTGCCTTCACCCCTAGGGAAGGTGTTGCGGAGCGGTCTCACTTCCCCTGGCCTTACAGGGGGGCTCCCCCATTGGGAGAAGGGACAAATTCCTTTGATTCATCAAAGTGCATAAGTTAGGAAACTGTGCATGACTTATCAATAGAAAAGTCGTAAATCCTTTTGTGAATTTGTAGTAACTTACATACTTATGGAAAAAGCAACTTGCCTATGAGTATCATAAACTCATGGAAAAAGATGTGTTAATTGGCCCATCTTTGGATCAAACAGTACATGTGAAACTGGACATGCACATTGCTACACCGCTCTGTAATGTCTGGCTCATATCATGGATTTTTGATTGCTGGCTCTGAATTTCATAGTTTCCCTCATAATTTTCTTTCGGACTGTATGGCTGCTTGGGATTGGGTATGGGGCATGCAGGGGCCTAGAGAATGTATTAGCTGGAGGATCAGGATCACAATAGCACAATGAAGAAATTACAGAACTGTTACACACAGATGAGTTAAATGTAAAAATCCTATATGGGACTGGCTGTTAAGACGGATTTCTGAACTCTGTCCTGGTGGCGCAGAGGTTCAGAAGGCCAACCTAATTACTTGGAACAGGGTAACCTCTGGACAAGCCAGACCAATCAAGGTAGCGATCGCGGCGGTCAAGACTAGGTCTCAAGAGGGGTGAGGGTGACTGAAAGCCCGCAATGAGCACACAAAGCAAGAGCGCTTACAAACTACTCCAAACAGTTGTTTATATCAAAAATAGATACACATTTATTATAAGGCCTTGAAACTAATAACCACAGTAAAAGCAGCAATATACAACGATATTAAACCAACACATACACTATCCACCCAATATATATACAGAATACACAGTTTCACAGCATTAGCAGCACGAAATATGTTATCCACCTGCAGGGGAAGGAAAACAGGCAGTGCGAACCAATGCGTGTGATATGTCCGCCTTCTGAGGCCCCTAACTAGATGGTAGTCCAATCCCTACGAAGAGTGGAGCCTAGCGCTCAAAAGTACCTGCACACGCCGGTGCCAATGGGCAGAAGGTGAAGCTCTTCGGAGGACGTTGAACAGCTCTGTAGGGAGCTCTAATGAAGGAGAACACGGTCCGCGACTCTAGCGCAGCCTCCACTGTGAGGCAGAAGCAGGGCGCGAGTACGGACAAGGGGTGCTGTATTCACAGCGGGGAAAAGCAAAGGGCACTGCAGGAGGGCGACCAGATCCTAGCTAATCTACTCACCGGTCCCCGAAGCAAGCAGGCCCGAGCTTCTCCTCGATAGATGCAGCTTCTGGCAGGTTCTGAAGAGCAGGGAACGTCTCGTCGTCGTGCAGAGTAAAAAGACGTCCCGATCGAAGAAACAAGCACAGTTTTGTCGCCACAGCAGGGCAACGGAACGGCCGGGTGTATTCAAGCCAAACGAGCACCGCTCACCTCTAGCTTAGGACTGCTAAGCAAACGAAGCGTGTGAGCATGCCCCGGACTCAGAATACCACCCAACCTGTCGGCGATTACAGAGCAGGCCTCCTTAGTAAGCTGGTCAGTCAACTGGATGGCCCAGAGACACTTCCGAAGGCTTACAGCAGGAGTTGATGAAGGTGCCGGGAATAGCTGGTCCTGCTATTCCAATAGGTCGAAGCGCCAGTACAGGCCTTCTTGTTCGATCTTAGGTGGAAAGGGCTTCACCGGACGACAGCAATGAGGAGCAGAAGTTCTTCAGGGGGTCACCAGTGATTCCTCGGTCCAGCCTCGTGTTCGCAGGATACTTGGCTCCTGTATCCCTGGGTTCGTAAGAACTCAGGAGATCGACATGGCAGTGGTGTTTCCAGCTCCCTCTTATCCACGGTTCCCTTCGCGCCAAAACGGAGGGGAGCCAATGGGAGATCCGCTCATCAACACACATACCATACGTGGACCAATCACGGACCACAGTGGTCCCAGGCATTCACACCACCCTAGACTCTCTGGCACCCAGGATGTGTATTGGGACCAGACAGCCCAGCCCACATCCTGGGGGCACTCAAACGACATGTAGAAGCCCGCGAAAGCAACCGTGTTTCGCGGGAAACTACATGCCCAAATAAGGAAGGCCCCGGGTCGCCTGACCTGGGGGAAGGTAAAGGGAGCAAGACGGACAGTGGACGAGACAAAGGAGCCTCGTGGTCCGGCCATTTTGTGTAGCCGGGCCACCCTTTTGTGTTCGCGGCAAAAACGTGCTCAGAACGGCAAAAGGAGCTCAAAATAAACCAAATGATCGCTGCCACCAGCCCAGTCCCTGAATGACTTGCACCGATCCAAAAACCATCCTACAAGAGTGTCTAGGGTCTGTAGAAGGCTAGAGACCCAAGAGAGCTGTAACTTAGCTTACAGTGCCCTCTTGTGTCGTGTTGCACTAAAATGGCGACGCGATAAAAGAAACTACGGGAAACAGCGTTCCCCGGTACTGACTGTCTTAAGGGCATGTCAGTTTCCCCGTAAGAAAGGAGCGAAAGCCCAGAGGAGTACAGCAGAAGGCTGCACTTCTCTGGCAAAGTCAAGAAAACAGGTTGAAAACAATAGCAAAAAGTTTAGGGGTTGCCACATGGAAGGAAAGTTCCCTACAATAACGAAATCTTTCCTAACACTCGCCCCTCCCAGACTATGGACAGGGGGAACTAATCCACCCCTGGATGAGTCTCTTGTTCAGGTCGGTAAAACATTCTGGACAACCCATCAGCATTGCTATGTTGGACACCTGGCCTATGCTCAATAGTGAAGTCGAAGCCTTGTAGACTTATGGACCACCTAAGCAACTTTGGATTCTCCCCCTTCATGTTCATTAGCCACTTTAACGGCTTATGGTCAGTCTGCACAGTGAAGTGGGTCCCATAGAGGTAGGGCCGCAGCTTCCTTAGGGCCCACACAACAGAGAAACATTCTTTCTCTACCGTGGACCATCTGAGCTCTCTGTCCTTAAGCTGGCGACTAATAAAACCGATAGGGTGTTCCTTACCCTTCTCATCTACTTGTGATAGTACAGCTCCTATCCCAGTGTCAGAGGCATCCGTCTGCACGATAAAAGGTCTTTGATAATCAGGGGCCCTGAGCACAGGGGCCTGGCACAAGGAGTCTTTCAAGCCATGGAAGGCCTTCTCACACTCGTCAGTCCAAGTTACCTTCTTGGGTTTCTTCGGAGTTGTGAGGGCAGTCAGAGGAGCAGCTATGGTGCCATAGTCTGCCACAAAATTGCGGTAATAACCCGTGAGTCCTAAGAAGGCTCTCACTTGGGTTTGCGTAGTGGGGGTAGGCCAGTCTTGTACCGCTGGTACCTTACTGGATAGAGGCTGTCTCCTCCCTCCACCTACTTCATGTCCAAGGTAAACCACTGAGCCTTGTCCATTTTGGTGAGGGGCCACTCGGACACCCTCAAAAGAGCTTTCTGAAGGACTGCTTTGGAACAGGTCAGGGAGAGGTTCAGACTCCTCTTCCTCAACGTCTGAAGCCAATAGCAGTGCTGCGATTTCGCCGCTTGGGACGAAAGCCTTCAGCCTATTCACGTGAAACACTTTTAGAGCCTGTCCAGGCCTTCCAAGGTCCACTGAATAGCTAACCTCACCCAGGGGCTCCACCACTGGGTAAGGGCCTGACCATTTGTCCTGTAAAGCTCGAGGCCTTATGGGATTCACGATCAGGACTTGCTGGCCATGTGTAAAGTTGATGAGGGAAGCTTTCTGGTCGTACCAATGTTTCACCAGCGCTTGCCCTGCCTTCAATTTAGCACTAGCCAAGCCCATCAGAAGTACCATCCGTTTTCTGAGCCCTAGCACATAATCAACTACATTGGTAGTAACAGGGGGAGTGGGCATCTCCCATCCCTCCTTGACAATGGCTAAGGGTCCCCGTACGGGATGACCGAACAGAAGTTCGAAGGGGCTGAAGCCAACACCCTCCTGTGGTACCTCTCGGTAGGCAAACAGTAAGCATGAAACAAGAAGATCCCATTCTCTTCTCTGAGGCTCCTCCAGAGCCCCAATCATGCTCGTTAACGTCCTGTTGAAACGCCCCCCCAGACCATCGGTCTGGGGGCGGTATGCAGAAGAGAACCTGTAGGTGACCCCACATTCTTTCCACATAGCCTGCCTATACTTCGACATAAAGTTGCTGCCATGATCCGACACAACTTCTTTAGGGAAGCCAACCCTAGTAAACATGCCGAGTAAAGCTTCTGCAACTGGCTTGGCAGTTACAGTTGTAAATGGGACGGCCTCAGGATACCTGGTTGCATGGTCGACCAGCACCAGGATAAACCTATTGCCTGAGGATGTTTGCGGGTCAAGGGGACCAACCATGTCGATCCCTACCCTTTCAAATGGTACCCCCACAACTGGGAGCGGTACCAACGGAGCTTGGATTGTCGCACCAACCTTACCAGACAACTGGCAGGCGGCACAACTCCTGCAGTGACTTTCTACTTGCTCCCCCATCTTGGGCCAGTAGAAGTGCATGGATAACCTTTGCTTGGTCCTCCTCATACCAAGGTGACCAGCAAGGTGAACGACATGCGCCAACTGCAGGAGGAAGGGCCTAACAGCAAGGGAAACCACCAACCTCCTATGGTCTCCTTCTGTAGACTCTGTGGGCTCACTATAAAGGAGTCCACCTTCCTGGTAAATCCTTTGCAACCCAGGAGGTTCACCCTCAAGCTGGGAGCAGGCCTGTCTCCTTAGGCCTTCCAGAGATGGGCACTCACGTTGGCCCTTACTGAAGTCGTCCCTATCAGGACCTCCTTCAACTAACAAGTCTTTTAGTTCAGGATGGTCGTTGGGGTCGAACACTTCAGGCATCGCCACCTCCTCGTCAGGCTCGGGCGATTGACCAACTCCCTCCACCGCAGTGGTAGGCGAGCTCGGGGGAATATTCTCTTTCCCCCGTCGGGACTTGTTGACTCCTTTCGCCTTGGGTTTCCCCTTCGGCTGGGGCGGCGTATTGGACTTGGCCAATGCTGCCCGTGCTTGAGACCGTGTGTAGGGTCTTTCGGCAGTGTCTCCTACGAGCCCTAGAGCTCTGAGATCATTGCCCAACAAGACCTTTCCCGGGACGTTTCTCTGAATGCTCACTGGAATCCTAACTGCTGTACCATTTAAAGTTAGATTAACAGGGATCACGGGAAACATACGGAGGGGGCCGTCAGCCAACTTAGTGGGCATCAGAGTAGCTCTGGCAACTTCCTCTGAGTCTACCAAGGTAGAATCCACTACAGTTCGACTGCACCCACTATCCCTAAGAGCTGGAGTATCCACTCCATTGATCAGCACACTGTCTTTAAAGTAGTGCTTGGTATTATCCGGAATCCTAGCATACGCCTCTGCGACTTTAGGCTCCCAGGAACCCAGGGACACTAAAACTACCTCAGCCTCTATTCCGCTGGGAAATGAGTCTGAGGAGAAGGATGCTCCTGTAATCTCTTCTTCCTCGTAGGAGGAGAAGGCCAGATTAGCGGAGTGGACCCCCAAAGGTCTAACCTTACAACGGGGATCCCCCTTCACATGGTCAGTTGCTCCACAAGAAAAACAAGCCCCATTGGGTCTGTTTACGTAGGGAGGCTTATTATAACCAGAGTTCTGTTTCGGAGGCGAACCTCCACTACCCTGTGAGTTCTCGGATGGCTTACCCTTATTTTTCTTTTTGTGGCCCTTATGGGAAGAAGATTTAGCAGATTCCCCACCCTCCACATCTTTGGACTTTTTCCCTTCCTCCTGCTTACCAGGATGAGTTTTGTCCTTATGGGACACTCGATGTGACACCCATAAATCTGCTGCAATGGCCAGCTTCTTAGGATCTATCTCCTTCGAATCGGCCAAATGCTGCTTAAGCTCCGGGGAAGAAGAAGCAAAAATGTGTTCCAGCATGACCAGATTGATCATGCCTTCGAAGGTAGAAACCTTATAACCTTCAACCCAGCCAGTCAAGTTTTTCAGGGACTCAGCTACATACGACACCCAAGTACCACCTTCCTTTTTCTTATACTCTCTAAACCTTTTCAAATATTGGGTCGGAGTCTTCCCAAACTTTAAAATGAGAGTCTGCTTCAACATTGCAAAATCAGCGCGCTCAGCCTTCGACATTTCCATAATGGCACTGCAACCAGAATGGGGCAGTCTGCTGAGTAACCATGCAATCTTATCCGCATTATCAACCTCTTGAACCTCGCATGCATACTCAAACGCATTTAACCAGTCCATAATGTCATTTCGTTCCTCATACACACTGAGCAGATCTTTTGGAAACCGTGGATGAGAGGAAGCCCCAGAACCATGTCCAGGACCCTTGGACCCATTTGCGAACTGAAGCTTGGCCAGTTCCAACTGGTGATCCCTGTCTTTTTGTTTTTCTGCCTGGTCGATTTTCAGTTTGGCTATGCTGAATTCAAGCTCCTGCTGCCTAAACCGCAGCTCTTGCTTCTTGAATTCAAGCATAGCCTCCCCATCAACACTGGCAGAGGAAACGTTAGACATTACATCCTCCCTGTCCTCGTGGTCGTGATGGATCAGTGCAGCGGCAGAACCGTCGGTTCTGCCAGTGAGAGCAGCCCCACCACCTTCTGCACTGTCCTCGGAAGTTATAGCGTCAAGCTGCGCTTCTTGCCACGCCACGATTCTCTGGATCATTTCCAATTTAGTGCCTTGAGAGGAAACCCCTCTCTCCGCACACATCTTCTTCAATGTTTCAGATTTCGAAGCATTTAAGGTTAACAAAGTATTCGTTTCCATACTGTTGATAGGACTATGGCCTTTTTAACGTTATATTCAATACTTTACTGCGTGTCCTGGTTGGAATAACCTGAAAACGCCTTAGCTCGTGCGCAACACTGGATACCTTCAGTCGTATCCCACCGCTGTACACCAATTTGTTAAGACGGATTTCTGAACTCTGTCCTGGTGGCGCAGAGGTTCAGAAGGCCAACCTAATTACTTGGAACAGGGTAACCTCTGGACAAGCCAGACCAATCAAGGTAGCGATCGCGGCGGTCAAGACTAGGTCTCAAGAGGGGTGAGGGTGACTGAAAGCCCGCAATGAGCACACAAAGCAAGAGCGCTTACAAACTACTCCAAACAGTTGTTTATATCAAAAATAGATACACATTTATTATAAGGCCTTGAAACTAATAACCACAGTAAAAGCAGCAATATACAACGATATTAAACCAACACATACACTATCCACCCAATATATATACAGAATACACAGTTTCACAGCATTAGCAGCACGAAATATGTTATCCACCTGCAGGGGAAGGAAAACAGGCAGTGCGAACCAATGCGTGTGATATGTCCGCCTTCTGAGGCCCCTAACTAGATGGTAGTCCAATCCCTACGAAGAGTGGAGCCTAGCGCTCAAAAGTACCTGCACACGCCGGTGCCAATGGGCAGAAGGTGAAGCTCTTCGGAGGACGTTGAACAGCTCTGTAGGGAGCTCTAATGAAGGAGAACACGGTCCGCGACTCTAGCGCAGCCTCCACTGTGAGGCAGAAGCAGGGCGCGAGTACGGACAAGGGGTGCTGTATTCACAGCGGGGAAAAGCAAAGGGCACTGCAGGAGGGCGACCAGATCCTAGCTAATCTACTCACCGGTCCCCGAAGCAAGCAGGCCCGAGCTTCTCCTCGATAGATGCAGCTTCTGGCAGGTTCTGAAGAGCAGGGAACGTCTTGTCGTCGTGCAGAGTAAAAAGACGTCCCGATCGAAGAAACAAGCACAGTTTTGTCGCCACAGCAGGGCAACGGAACGGCCGGGTGTATTCAAGCCAAACGAGCACCGCTCACCTCTAGCTTAGGACTGCTAAGCAAACGAAGCGTGTGAGCATGCCCCGGACTCAGAATACCACCCAACCTGTCGGCGATTACAGAGCAGGCCTCCTTAGTAAGCTGGTCAGTCAACTGGATGGCCCAGAGACACTTCCGAAGGCTTACAGCAGGAGTTGATGAAGGTGCCGGGAATAGCTGGTCCTGCTATTCCAATAGGTCGAAGCGCCAGTACAGGCCTTCTTGTTCGATCTTAGGTGGAAAGGGCTTCACCGGACGACAGCAATGAGGAGCAGAAGTTCTTCAGGGGGTCACCAGTGATTCCTCGGTCCAGCCTCGTGTTCGCAGGATACTTGGCTCCTGTATCCCTGGGTTCGTAAGAACTCAGGAGATCGACATGGCAGTGGTGTTTCCAGCTCCCTCTTATCCACGGTTCCCTTCGCGCCAAAACGGAGGGGAGCCAATGGGAGATCCGCTCATCAACACACATACCATACGTGGACCAATCACGGACCACAGTGGTCCCAGGCATTCACACCACCCTAGACTCTCTGGCACCCAGGATGTGTATTGGGACCAGACAGCCCAGCCCACATCCTGGGGGCACTCAAACGACATGTAGAAGCCCGCGAAAGCAACCGTGTTTCGCGGGAAACTACATGCCCAAATAAGGAAGGCCCCGGGTCGCCTGACCTGGGGGAAGGTAAAGGGAGCAAGACGGACAGTGGACGAGACAAAGGAGCCTCGTGGTCCGGCCATTTTGTGTAGCCGGGCCACCCTTTTGTGTTCGCGGCAAAAACGTGCTCAGAACGGCAAAAGGAGCTCAAAATAAACCAAATGATCGCTGCCACCAGCCCAGTCCCTGAATGACTTGCACCGATCCAAAAACCATCCTACAAGAGTGTCTAGGGTCTGTAGAAGGCTAGAGACCCAAGAGAGCTGTAACTTAGCTTACAGTGCCCTCTTGTGTCGTGTTGCACTAAAATGGCGACGCGATAAAAGAAACTACGGGAAACAGCGTTCCCCGGTACTGACTGTCTTAAGGGCATGTCAGTTTCCCCGTAAGAAAGGAGCGAAAGCCCAGAGGAGTACAGCAGAAGGCTGCACTTCTCTGGCAAAGTCAAGAAAACAGGTTGAAAACAATAGCAAAAAGTTTAGGGGTTGCCACATGGAAGGAAAGTTCCCTACAATAACGAAATCTTTCCTAACACTGGCTTCTAGAGTTGAGCAATTATCGAAGAAGGAACAGAAATGGGGAGTCTTGAGTGTTATGCAGAATTTCAACTGGTCTGGTCTGTTTATAAAATGGTGGTAGAGCGTTGCATATGGAGGATGTTCAGAACCACTCCCACATGAAGAGTTTCCGCTCTGTGGGCCAGCTTCACTGGAACTACTGTGCGAATAGACCCGTTTATCAGAAATCCATGACTTATTTATGAATACAAATCAGTATATTACTAGGAAAGTAGTAGAAATCGTGTTCATAGGTTCTTACGTTGAACAATGGTCTACATAAAGACTCTTAATGCCGGATAAAGAACATATCACACTGGATGGGAATGTCATCTGTTACTTGTTTCCTTGCCCTGAAAAAGCTCAAGTAGAGTGAAGCAAGTGTTGGCACATCATACATAATTGTTTTTAAATATACCAATTATAATAAAATCTAAAAGTATACCTTATGTTCCTTTTCTAGCGAGCGATTGAATCCAATCCCAAACCCGGAGTTGGTTATTATCAGTCTAGATAAAGAACATTAAGGACTATAGCCGAGGCATTCTACCTGCGCAAAGGCATATCTTGTTGTCCAGTTTCTATTTATTGGGGCATGTGGTGATGGGCATGCCTTTGTTCAATGGAGACAGCTGTAGGTATCGCCACCTCTACAAAAACTCTTACTAATAAAATACCATTGCAACTTCATGCTCTACCAGCTTTAATGGCATTATTGTTCATGGATCTTTCTGGGGTGAAGAGCCATCTTGTGCCTAGCTTAGGCTCATCAATTGTAAAATGCTTATTGTCTTATGACGCCTTTGTTGTATAATATGAGGAGGTAATAGCAGATTAATAATCGGTTGAAGGTGCAGCATTCTTGCGAATCTTCTTTTGGAACTTTCCACACGATCAATGGGTTTATGTTCCGAAAGGACACTGGCTTGCTTTAAAGGTCTTGTTCAAGACTGCTATTGAATTAGGATTGCACTGCGGTTGGATAAACATATGCATCAAATATTTCTAGAACTGTAAATGAAAGTACCAAAAGGACCCTATATTGTCATCTGTGCCTGGCTTCTATGCAGCGGTAATATTTCTTTCTGAATTGACTTATACTTGCCATTGTTTGCTTACTTCGCTACCCTGCATTTTTGGAAGTGCTACGCAGTGGCCGCTGTGTAGCTGGGGTTGTGACCCATATTGTTCCGCACCCTTGATGTTGAAGCAGGAATTAAGTAAGGGTTTTACTCCGTTTTTTTTTTTTTTAAGTTGGAAGGGAAATTATTTTTTGGGGCGTAAGAAAGGAAATTTCCAAAGGCTAATAGAAATATAGTTTACCTTTTTAAAATGGATATCATTGGATATATAACTCATACTTCATTGCACCTAGTAATTCTTGGAAATGAAAAGGTGCATTTTTACCTTGAAGTGCCTGATCAGATGAGGGAGTAATATTAGAGCTTGTGTGTTAGGAATTTCTGCGCTGGTACCACTCTTTTGAACAGATTATTTTGTAGGTAGTGTGTAGGGTCAGAAATGTGAGATGGACACATGGGTAGTTTTCTCACAAGTTGCCATTTTATTGACTAATAAAGCGTGAGATGAACGCCTATCTTTCCCTAGCCTAACAAGGATTTCCCTAACAAACAAACTCAGGCTAAAGGAAAACAACCTAATGTCCAAAAGTATCTGTCCCTCACACTAATACACCCAACAAAAAGCATGCAGGAATTATCTGGCTATTTAACCTTAAAAATAGTAACCTATAAGTTCAAGCTGAAAAGTTATAAAAGGGAATCCTCGTGACCCGATTTTGGATCCCCTTGCCCTGGAACAATTCAGGTTGTTTCAAACCAAAGTTCAATTTCTTTCAGGAAAGTTCTTTTTACTAGCCAAGTTCCACACCAGGTAGAATACACTGTCCCAATATATCCTTTACTTGGCAAAGTGACTAACTGTGTTCCAGCAGGATTTCTTAGTTTGAAGATAATTGTTAAAGCTTCCACAACCTTCTGCTGACAAACCAAAAAACACTGCTCTCTTCATAAATCAAGTCAATGTAAATGTCCTTTTGCTCTGAAGGCCAATGACTTTGATGACATTGCATTGCTTCTTCATATGCAACAACTTTTTTTCAGGATGGTTGTACAACAGTTAATCACAAAGCTTTTCCTTTTTAAGTTACACTTTTGTCAGAACACAGTAGTGGAATTACCATTTCCTTTCCGCCACAGCCATCAACCAAATTGCAGTACTTCAAACTATCTTCTTTCTGGTCCACTCACCTTCCAGGACTAACCTCTTTAGGTCCCTTTCCTGGTGTACTTGCCTGCCGGGATAGAACTCTTACTACTACTACTACTACTACTACTGCTATTACTACTACTACTTGTACTCTGTGGTGAAGCTTGTTCCAAACTTTGCACACTTAAATCCTCAATGGGGAACGTTGAATCAATAACTGCATCTTGATTCATTCTCTTGAGTTTCAAGGCAATTGGTTCACAACTTCTTCTACATGTATATTGTACAAACGAACAATGCTTCTCATATTGATCTGTTTGCCATAGGTAATGCAGGTTACACTTCTCTCACACTTGATCCTTTCTACAAGGCGGGCCTTTCTCCTGCGTTATTTGATTTCTTTCTACAATTCTTTTGGCTGCTGGCAATATAGTTTACAACTTTCTCCCACAGGGTATCTTGTTCTAGGACGTCTACATTCAAATGGCCTTGATGTCACACTCGGCTTGCTTTGGCAGTACAAGTTATAATGTCCCTTTTGTTAGATATCGCTCTTTGGGCAAGTTGTATCCCCTTTGCTTTATCGTTGCCTCCTTTTGGCCTGGGCAATGCAGGTTCAATATTCGACATCTCCCCTTTTTGGGATGTTGTACACTTTGCTTGATTATTGCCACTTTTGGCTTTGGTAATGCGAATTACAAGATACTCCTAATCAACCTCTCTTAATAGGAGAATTGTGCACAGTTTGCTTTAATTCATAGGCTCAGTATTCAAAATGTATATTCTTACACAGTGGTCTAATTTGGAGCACCCCAGGGTCACTTGTATCGGGCCAACTCACTGGCCTTTTCTGGTGTCTCCTTCTGACTCGCTTCTGCTTCTTCGCTCGCCGGGGCTTGCCTTGCTTTTGACGACTCTGGTCAGCCTTCCACAGCTTTCGCTGCTCCACACATGCTCCAGTGAAAACCTCACACCGGGGCGAGATTCAGGACACAGAGAGCCTCTCTCTCCCTCAGGACAGGTGGGCTCAACACCACTTTTCATTGTGCGTCCTCTGCATCTTCCTGGAACCCCAACCTCTGCCACGTTCTCTGCATGGCGTACAGCCGCAGCTGCCACTTCTGCTTTCTCCGGCTACTCCCACTGCTTCCTCGTGACCTGCACTTGAAAAACCTTTAAATGTTTAAAGGTCCCGCTCAGGTGTGAGTAATTACAACAACTAAACCGTTCACATGCGGTTTAGCAACTCTGGATCCCTCGTCTCAGTACTAAGAGCATTGTAGGACTTGAAGTCCATAATGTTGTTAGTAGTTTTAAGATCATTTAATCCACTCTGTTTGAGTGGTTTATAGGATGTAGTTTTAAGGGAAGATTTTAAAGAAAGCCATGGTGTTCCCTTAGGTTTATCCAAATTCAATGTAGCATCATAACTACTAAAACCAAAGCAGTTGTATTAACTTCCTGCTCCCTATATACATTGTTTTCATGTTTACAAAAAGGGGTCTCATACTTGACACTTTGGGTAAGTCTGGGAGTTGGACGCTCTACTGTGACAACCTGTCATTAGATATTCAGGCACTAGGGAAACCAACAACAAAAGAGGATGAATACTGCATCTCTCCTGATGGAGTCACCACATTCCCTTGATGGCCTTCTCCTCCAATGTGATCCAGCCATCTAATACCACCCCTTCCCGTGGCCACCAGGGAGGAGACTTTAGGCTGGGATTCTGTGATGAGTCTGCAGGGGTCATCACAGTACTTTGGTCTGTTTTGGGGTGTTTAATTGTCTGGTGCACCGCTTATCTGTAGGGCTGGGAAGGCCAGTGTGTTTGTAATGTTCCTGATTTGTGGGGGAATGGTGGTTTAGTTTAGTTTATTACTTGTATTGCGCACCAAACCCACAGGTAGTCAGGCGCATCGCATAAGATTACTCACAGCTTAGTTGTACATAGATAGAAATTACAGTATAGTCAACAAACATAGTAAGGATAACATTTTTACAATTATTTACATTTTACATAAAAATAGCGCAGAGAATATATATACAATATGTATAAGAAAAGATTATGCCCAGTCTTTATAGACGGCATACCAGTTGGAGTCTGAAGTAAAAGAGGATAGGATCTAGGTGACGAGGGTAAACGCCAAGGACCACTTAGTCATCAGAGACTTTGAGCATTTTTATAAGGGTGTGGCGAAATTTTGTGTAGGATGGTTCTAGTCTGAGTGAGGTGGGGAGTGAGTTCCATAATTGGGTGGCCTTGACCTGGAAGCTGTTGCCTCCCACTCTGGCTAGTTTGAATCTGGGGGTCAGGAGACAGTTAGCATTTGAATGTCTAGTTAGTCTTGCCTTAGGTTTAGTGATGATTCTGTCCATAAGATAGCGAGGGGCTGCTTTGTTTACACATTTGTGAGTCAGGGAGGCAACTTTAAGTTTTATTTTGTCAATCGTAGAGAGCCAGTTGTGAGCTATTCTAGTGTCCGAGATATGGTCTCTCCTCGCAATTCCCAGCGCAGCTCTAAGGGCGTTGTTTTGCAGGAGTTGGATTTTCTTAGTGGTTTGTTTACTCGCCCCAATGTACATGGCATTACAGTAGTCGAGTCTTGATAATATAAGAGCTCTAGCAAGGGTGATGCAGCTGGCATTGGAAAGGAAGGTTCTACCAGCTCTGATTAGTTTACAGGTATAGGCTGTGGCCGAGGACAGCGTGTTTACCTGTTTGTTAAACGATAGGGCAGAATCCAGGTAAAATCCTAGTGTTTTTACATCCTTGGCAGTTGTAATAATGTTGTTATCGACGCTAAAGGCAGAATAATTAGGGCTTAGTTTCTTTAGTGATAGTTCTGTACCCAGGATGATGATCTCTCTCTTGTCATCATTCAGACATAGTCCATGGGAGGCCATCCATGCCTGGATGATGAGGTAAACCTTATTTACCAAGGCCAAATCCTTTTCATAATCACCGGTAATTGGTAGGAGGATCTGTGTATCATCTGCATAGTTAGTGTAGGTGATACCTAGATGATCCAGATCATCGAAAAGGGGCTTAGTGAAAATGTTATATAAGGTAGGTGAGACACAAGAACCCTGGGGGACACCACACGTGATAGGGATAGGGTCAGCTGAAGCAATAGGAGAGAATACTCTCATGGTACGATCACTAAGGAAGGATTGTATCCAAGCAATAGCTTCAGGGGTGAAGTGTACTGCCGAATCCAGGTGGCTGCACAAGACCTGGTGATCGACCAGGTCGAATGCGGCTGATAAGTCCAGGAGCAAGAGGAGAGCTAGGTCGCCCCTGTCCCTGAGGTCGTCAATCTGGGCCTTCAAATCAATTAGCGCAGTTTCAGTCCCGTGTTGGGGCCCGAAGCCTGATTGTCTAGATCCCAGCAGATGGTTGGATTCCAAGTATTTCTGAATTTGTAGATAGGCTATTTTGTCTAAGATTTTCAGGAGGAACGGTACCGTAGTAATGGGACGGTAGTTCGTAGGAATTAGAGGGTCTAAGGTTTGTTTCTTTAGTAAGGGGAGCACCCAAGATTCCTTGAGGTTAGTAGGGATGCAGTTGGTCCTAAATGAAGCGTTGATCAATTTGGTAATGAAAGGTGATAGCTCTCTGGCTGCGTCCTTTATAAGTTGGGCCGGGCACTGATCACCGTGGCAGTTAGACGGTTTGAGTGAGAGTATTCTTTTCTGTTTCGAGGATAGTGACTTTTGAAAATTTGAATCGTGTTAGTGTGTCAGAAGTGGTGGGGGGATATAATAGTATTGTTAGGCAAGTTGGTTGATAGTGAGGCTTTTTTATTCTTAATTTTAGTTTGAAGGGTATTGAGTGAAAGCGACATAAGTGTGGCAGCTAGAGCTGCTGGGACATGGTCATCTCCTTTGAGGGCGTAGTAAGAGGGTAGCTGCAGCATTCCGGGCTCGGTGAATATGCGGAGAAGAGGGAACTCCCAAGTACGCAATGTTTCTATCATCCAGGCTGCAGGATACCAGGATGCAAATTACAGTAACCTTGTGAAGGATCGTGAGGAGAGAGAGAACGCTTGAGTGTGCTGAGGTGAATCCAGCCGGAGCCGCTGGCTGAAAAATAACCAACCATAACATGGTCAGCAAGAACACATTTGCAACACTGTTTTCATTTCTACTGGGAAAATAAGTCTCTAGCTGTTTTCCACAAGATTATTGCGTGATATGAATGTTTTGATCTCACCACTTTCTTGTGATCTGCCATCTGGATAGGTTTGGCTACAATTTTTAATTAGAAATGTTATCTTTTTCATACTCAAAAAGGAAAATCATGCCTGTATTTGGGATAATGACAGCGTTTGCAAGGATTCCATTAAGTGCATGCTTCCATAATTGCTTTTTCGGGTAATGTTAGATTCTGGATCTCCCCAGACACCAACCATCTAAACATAATTATTTCAGGATGTTGCCTCTAGTCGTCGTCTTCATATACAGAAGTGATAACCGCTGTTTCAGCAGCGGCAGCGGCTTTTATTTGTTTCCTAATTTTTGGGCTCCGTCACGAGTGTGTGTTTTGGCTTTAGGCTTGCCCTGGTTTTACAAAGCGTGTTGTTACTATCATGTTTTGTGGAATCTGTTTAAATCGGTGCAAGTATATTCTCAGTGGGGCTGTGACGTAGCACTGTGGTGTGCCTACACCAAACCTTGCGGCTCAACGGAAGCGTGTTCCTTCTTTTCTCGAGTTCCAGACATTTCGGGAAGATAGTTTCACATCGAAAGGTCTCCCTCATGAACTTTCTCAGTCTGCGGAGCGTTGTCTGAAAATTGACTTCCTGAAGTTTCCGGAAGTTCAAACATTGGAACGGATGCGATCTAACCAGGGCCATCTTAAGCACTTTTGGGGCCCTGGGCACGGACATCTTTGGGGCCCCCCTCCACCAAACCAAAGGAATTAAGGAATCAAGAACGCTGGTTCACACCCTCCACCCGTCGCCCTCACAAGTATAAATTGATATGCTGTCTTGCGGCATGTAATAAGCATGTCTACTCCCTTTAAGTCCCCTTACCCTCTTCATTCTTGCTCTAATCAGAATGATAAACAAGTAGCATTTGAAGACCAACAGTAGCAGTCTATGAAGAGGTTACTGTTCTACTACATATAGGATAATTTTGTATCAATAACATCCAGGAAGGCATGCAGACTGTAGTATTAATGCAGGACCGTATGTAAAAGATACATGTAACCCATAATAGACAGATAACTCAGATTAGCTGCCTTACAGAATGCAAAAGTGCTCAAGCATGGATATAGGAGACCATTTGGAAGGAAGGAGAAAGCTATACATACCATAGCATGGATAGTGGATGAAGATTAGAAGCTACCAGACTTTATCCAGAAGTCTGGACTTATCCAGACAGACTGAGATTAGAAGTGGGATATGGTTTTCAAATAGTGTTGTCATTAGAGAGCAAAAGAAAAAATGCCTGTGGTGTGCAATGTAAATATGCTCACTATTAAAGTGAAACCAACTCAGTGAAACCATGAATAAGTCTTTTATGAAGATCATACCATGAAAAGGAAATCACTCTGATGGGCTGACAATTTTGAAAGGTTTAGGGACCGGTTATATAGAGAGGTTAGGCAATACAAGATTAAATGAGATGCCCAGGATCACACATTGGTTAAGGGGTGAGGGGGGTGAAGCTGGGATGTGTGCCAACTCTGCAAATTTACACTTTTATTTCCAGTTCTTACCATGAACTAAAACAATCTCATTGTATAAAATCGGACTTGGAAAGTACACAAATCACATTACCAAACATGACCATTTTTAAACAAAATATTCTACAAGGGTGATATGCAAAATCGGAATGGTTCTAGCTTCATTCTCTCCATCAAGGGAAGTATATAAGTACCAGCATACCAATCAATGTGATTTAACAAATTTAATCTGGGTTTGTCTTTTGTATTTTAAAGCTTTAAATACTTCCAAAACAATGCCTTGTGACATTTTCATTTATAAACGTGCATAAAAACCTTTGACCTTTACCAAAAAGCAAACCTTTTTTTGTCAAACAAGTATACCTTAAAATATGCTTGCCAGAGGCCTGCAACATCTGGTCCGCTCTCTTCTGTCGCCCAAACTACATAAGAAGAAAGATCAAGTAATGGGCTAAACGATACGAGCAGCATGCAAGTAGGCAAACCTCACAGAAGATAGCACAGTAATGTAAGATATATTCGATGATTTGACCAGGATCACTGTATCGTCTGCTGGCAAATCCAGGATACAAGCATGAACACTTTTGTTCCATAGTCTTGAATTTGGATACTTATTCAGCGCTTGGCTAACAGTTTATGCCATGGTGGGAGGCGATTGCCTAGGTTTTTACAACACCCCATCTGAACAAATCAATTTCTAGACCTTCAACTTATGGATGATATGTTCGTTTTTATAGCAACCCTTATCTGGTGCAGGAACATTGCTGATAGTAGCAGATGTTGTTCTGCAAATCCAAGTACATATGCAGGCATGTTTATAAACTTCAGACATAGGAAAGGCTCAGACAGCCTTGCTGGAATGTGATTTTCTAATTTTGCATATGAACACATCTCTGCAATGGGTGCTTCACACACTGAGCTAATTTCTGAACCATTATGGCACTCGGTTTATCAATATGCATTTCACCATTGCCTATTGCACATGATCAACATAATGCCCACAGGAAGGAAAGAATGCTACAGAGTTGTGCCGTAAGGAACACACACACACACACACACACACTATACCACAGTGAACACAGAGAGAAATGCATGATGAATTGATCAAGGCAGAATGTACTTGTCAAAACAGAAAGGCAATGGGTTTAGAGCCTCGGCAGCACCCCATAAAATATACTGACGTGTACTATTTAAGACTGGTGAACAATGGAACCTTCTTCCGATCAGGCAGCCTTGTGGGGCCCCCTCCAAGGTGGGGGCCCTGGGAAAGTGCCCCTTTTGCCCTCCCATAAAAACGTCCCTGGCTCTAACTTTGCCTATGCCCACATTATGCTTTTGTGTCCCGCACACGCCATTCCCGCCCACTACCTACCCCTCCCTGACCAAACCCCCCCCCCATGCCCAGTGACGTGATTGCAGCAGTGAACCAGCAACAGATGTAATACAAATCTCTTCAGCCATGTGACGTAGAAGCTTCTTTTGTGTTCTTGTACTAAACTCCTCTTAGAAAAAGATATTGGCAAAGCCAACAGTTTTGTCTCTTGGTTAGGCCTTTGCCAGGCAGTGCCGTAATATGCCTGGGTACGAACCCAGCTTGCCAACCGTTGACATTTTTGGACTAGGTATGGCCGTGCCTGCAAGATGCAGAGTGAATGCCTTTACAAAAGCCCAAACTGTTGGCTTTGCCACTGCTTGCATTTTCTTCTTCCTTAGTTAATTTGTCCTGGTGCTTTATCCCTCGTTGAAGTGTTTTGACAAATTCAGAACTGGGCCCCTTATTCTGATTTTAATATGTTTAGAAAATGGTTCCCAATTACAGAGCGTGGTCTTAAAGATGTGTGATGAAATACAGGCGCAGTTGAACTAAGTGCCCAAACAGTTGATGAGATGTGATGAGATGCTATTTGTGTGTTTGAACAGGACTATAGATGCCAAGTGGCCATCTGTCGCGTGCAACCTCTTCATCCAAAAAATACACGGGCATGCTTACATTTGCAGCCTGCATACCTCGCATTGGGGAGAACAGGCCCTGCATATAAAGTGTTGGTGTAAAATACAAGCCTGGCTCGCGGTTTCTAAGGACTCGGGGGCACTTGGAAGTGATTTAGGATGTACACGTCTGTTTTTGCATATGCGTTTGCGTGTTGTCAGTTTGCATTTCCTTGGGGAGTAGAGAATATACATTTGTATTAAGTTCCTATTTTCGAACAGAGCTTAGAACTGAACCGTTTCCTTGTCTTTTGCGTGTGGATGCATTTCGGGATGGCCCATAAAGGCTGTGTAGCACTATACAAGCCAACAGAACCTCACATACTGTTCTCTCCTTGCGCTGCTGCTCCCCCGTTCCTGCCCGTCACTCTACTCCCTCGGTCACTCTACCCCCCGCCCCGCCACCTCGTCTTCATCTAGTGGTTTGAGGCAGCCTAAATGCCATGTCAGTTGCTTTTCTAGCAACATCACAACATTGTCCAAATAGCTGAGTCCAGGGGAACACTGTGTTTCATCCTTTCCTCTTCACCACATTCCTCCACCCTCGGTGCTTGGAGGTGGACTCTTGAGGGAACTATTGAAATAACTGCAACATCGTGGCTGATCTTGAGGGCTTCATTTTGTTGGCATCCACTCTCGAACCCTCCACAGATGTCGGCACCCTCCACGACGCACATAACCCCGACTGACACGGGCAACTTCTATGCATGACTGAAAGTGCATCGGCAGGCCGAAGCCCTGTTTTTCCAGAAGGGCTTAGCTGCAACAATTGTGCCAGTCTCGGGCATGATACGGTCTAGTGCAAATATGCATGAAAGTGCTTCGCTTTGCTTGCAGGAAATGCCACGGACAAAGCCAGTGTCTGTTCTTCAAGCATTGCCAAGGGGTCCAAAAAAGCAGTGACCTTTCTAAGTGACCCAACACTGCAGTTACCTTCCCCAGAACTGTCCTTCTGCCATCTAGTCCTGGTGCACTTCCAACGATCTGTGCCTCAACGCCTGTAAAACTGAGATCCTTCCCATCGGGACCCCTGCTCCCTCCTTGCCTTCACTCTGGCCTTCATCCTTGGGCTCAGCCCCTGTTCCTTCTTCTGAAGCCAGAAACCTTGGAGTTCTCTTCGACTCCCCTTTCTCCTTCCTTCCTCACACTCGGGACATTGCCAAGAAGTCCCACTTTCAGCTCTTTCTTCTCAAAGGAATTCTCACTTTTCTCACCTTCCCCCGAGCCCTGGTTCTCTCTAGACTTGACTATTGCAATAGCCTCCTCCTGAATCTACATCCATCCACCCTGCGACCCCTCTAGTTTATCCAGAATAGGGCAATGAGACTTCTCCTTGGCCCCAAGCCCAGGGACCACATCTTAACTGCCCTAAAAAGTCTTCACTGGCTCCCGGTTGCCGCACGGATTACATTAAAATCCCTCTGTATCATCCACAAGGCTGTCTAGGCCCGGGTACCACACCATCTTCAACTTTATCTCTCAATACTCTCCCTGTAGACCAACACGTTCCTCTGACACCAACTCTTTGCATGTAAAGCGTTTTTGCCAAACAAAGGGTAGGCGGTCGATGGCTTTCATCAGCTGGCTTCCTCCTGTGGAACAGCCTCCCCCTCCCTCTACGTCTTGCACAGGACTTTCTTAAATTCCGGAAGCTCCTGAAGACTTTCCTCATTACCTCCTCCTTCCCTTCTTCTCTCCTCTGCTAATATCACCGTTGCTGTGATTGTTGTCCTGGGCACTTATGCATCCTCGGGGCCCCCGAACCTCCCACACCCAATCGCCTCAGCTCCTGTCTACCCTCAGCACATGGCTTGGCACACCCTCCGCTCTGGAGGCTCGCACTTCCACCTAACACGGCTCTGGCCGTGTAGCACTCACCATTTATTAACTATCTTGTGGCATGAACTAGGGGAGGGTTATCCAACTCCAGCTCTCGAGGGGCGGAATTCTGACGGGTTTTCAGGATATCCCTCAATATTCATGAGAACAAACGTGCATACATTTAGAATCCATGTATGTAAATTTATCATGAATATTAATGAGAGGAATCCTGAAAATCCGACATGGCTCCGGCTCTCGAGGCCTAGTGTTGAACAGCCCTTAACTTGAGTGCGTGCTGGCTTTTTAAAGTGTTTAATTATCCTTCCCATAGAGGGCAGTTTTTAAGTGTTCTCTTACCAGAGTACAATGTACAGGAAAGCTATGTACCGTGCAACAAACATTTAATCTCCCATGAGGTTCTTAGTCTGGGTAGCTCATGAAAATGGCGGCGGCTTAAATTCCGATTTAATTTGTCTGTGGTTAGCATGGTTGGCCTCCTGTGAGAGGGTGTATGTTCATTTGGACATTTTGAGTCCATGAGTAATGCGCAGGTGATCGTAGTACACGGTTTTCTGGAGGCTCCTGACCGCCTGCCTTGTGGTGCCCTGGTGCAAACTTGGCATTCCCACCAGCTGCTTTTAAATCAAGTCCTGGCCGCAACGCCAGCGTTCCTCCAGGTGAGGCAGGAATCCCACCGCACTGCGAGAGCTCCCGTCCAAACTCCATTCATAGCATTGCCACGGAGTCCACTCGGCCGCTTACAACTGCTTTCCTGGTACTACTATTCACTCTTCCCCTGTAGAGCGCCAGCGGTGTCTCACACCGCCTATTCTTTGTCCATTTGAAGACACCTCTATGCATAAGAATTTTGAGAGGCCTTGCCATGCAGGCATTGAGTGGGGCATATGCTCTTGATTTCTGTTGTATTTTCATATAGGTGGGGGGTGAAGTACATGAGTAATGACCTCCCCAGACTGATCCAGGGTGACCACTTTCACATTTGTCCCGGATCCTTTTTCGCAGAACGAATTGATTAAAACCTATGTGGATTGGGATTTTGCGTCAAAGTATAATTCTAATCCTGATCTAAATCTAGAAATAAGACTAGACTTGTTTTGGGCTAATTTTTCTTTGAATGTAAACTAGGTGAGTCCAAGTTATTACTGCTGAATTTGGGCTCCGCATCTCATTGGCCTTAAAGTGTTTTCTATGTGTGTATGCGCTTTTTCAGAAGCGCAAATGTGCCTCCGTAGCAGCGGGGCTCTGGAGCCCACCAGTGCAAACATCTACAGGGAGAATTGTTGGCGGGGAGGGCTCTGTGGGTGGCGGTAGGTTACATGCTGTGCCAGTACACCAAGGCGAACATACTAGCGTAGAAACGGTGTTGGCATTCTGGGTCTTCCAAGGTCTCCACTTCTTTCCTGAACCTCAGGAGAGTAGGAACAATGCAAAGGTCTAGTAGGCTGTAGATGCTCTCCTTCTGGCGGCGGTTTAGCTCTCGTTGCGTTGCGGCTCCTGGAATTGTGCTTACCTCGCGAGAAGGCTAGCTCTTTAGCTATGTAAGGGTTATACAGTCTTGTATGCGGTACTGGCTGTTTTTGAAGATGGTCGAAGCTAGCATTGGTACCAAGCACAAGGTCCCTGCTTGGGATGTCTGTAGATCCATTGAAGGCAAACCAGTTGAGCAATACAGTCTGTAACCCCATCCATGTGGCACAAAGTGCGGCTTGGTGTCGCGCGTTTAGTGCTGCACGGAGTTCAGGAAGGACCAGGAGATAAGAATCCTCTTTGATTTCGTTCTGCATCTGTCTAAATCCGAATTGTATGCTTGTATAGGGCAGTTTTCATCTTTTTGTCCAAGGTTAATGGGGCTCATTATGAGTATGGCAGTGCAGGAAATAAATGGCGGTATCGGAATTACTGGCACTTTTTCCCCCACACCGCCATACTAAGAGTATGGCCCTGGAGTGTGGGATTTACCTCCAATCCTCCAACTTCTGCCGAAAATTACTGTGGCAGGAATTCCGCAGGCAGAAATTCTCTCAAAAAGGCTGCATAGAGTCCAAAAATGGGGTTTAACTCTGCCACTTGTAATCTGGCAGTAATTCCACCAGACCAAGTGGCGGTAACAGTAAATCTGCCAGAATATCGCCCAACTCGTGATGAGCCCCATTGTGGTTCTAGAGCTCTTCCAACAGAGGGAAAGGTTGTAAGCGGGAGTGGTTTGCAATAGTCAGAGTCCAGATCAGCTTTCTTGATAACTATTTTTGGAGAGAGGAGAAAGGCCTCTTTAGAGAGACGGGCACTTCAATAATTTGGAGCTGTCTCTGGAGCGCTGGATCCTTGATGGCGGCAGGGAGTACATACTCCTGATAACTGGTGGCTTTGAGGAACGAGAGACTATTGGAGAGCTCACTGGTCGAGATGGGCCTCAATTTAGAGCATTTAGGTGTTGGGGCTGCATTGGCGGTGCAATTATAAATGTGCACCTTGATTTTGGCAATTATATTCATAAAACGTTGTTAAAGTTGTTAGGTGTCGCATTGTTTCCCAACCGTTGTGGGATTGGTGGTTCCGCTGGAGATTGCATTTTCTCATGGCCTGAATGAGTGCTGCTTTTGTTTGCAGCTTCAGTTCTCATTGTTGTATAGTATGATGTAATTGCAGTTATTGCAAAAGATATAATGAGGGTGTGGCAGATGCTGTGCAGTTGTTTGAGCATGGTGACATAGATGTGGGATTTGTTTTTGTGCCAAAGTTGCTTAACTCTGCGAAGGACGTAGTTGCCCTCGGTGCCTTTACAGATTGCTTTTGGCTTTCTAACTAAACATGACTATAGCTGTACCGAGACATAATTGACATGGTCCTCCATCCTTCTGCTAGCAATACAAAGGGGAAACGTGCTTGCAGTCCACCCCTACATTAAGGCTTGCTCGATCCACCACCGTAACGTGTCATGGGAACGGCCATGTCAATTTAGGATCCCGAATTGAAGAAATTGTAGTATTCATAGCTCTAGAGCGATAGAAATGATTTTTCTGCATACAGGCCCAGTTTTAAAATGAAGGATTGACTCTAAGGTGCTTAATATCACTCTAACCGTTTTCCACCCTGAAGAAGGCCGATCATTGATTACCGTGTTAGTAAACAGCCGAAACTTTAAGTTGGCAAAAGGAAATATTGTTGATGACATACTGTGTATATTTCTCGCCTCTGTAATCGAGGAAGACTCATGCAGCTCCCAACACCATATAAACGTAGTCCATTCAGGAATGAGTCTTACACGAGAGAGAACGAGAGAGAACAAACAAGTACAGTATGCCTGCTGTCTCCAAACTGCTTTTCTTATGTATTACTTATTGTTCACTTTGGCTAAACATTTGTTTTTGTTTACATTTTTAATGCGATTACCATTGATTGATTGATATATGCTTGATTGAATCCATTTCTATATTGGTTGTCGCTCTTTGCCCTTCATATTGTTTGCATACCAATATGAAGGGGTGAAGTCACCTTATTGGTGTTTTGAGATCTATTTTCTGGGAGTGTTTGTATGTTTTTCCCATTAGGCCTCGATTTCCAGCTGTGAATCGACATCCCGCATAGGTTTTTGAGTAGTTGCTGTCCTGGCAGTGCCAATGGGCGCTCTGTTTTGTTAGTGCATGGCACCGTTTTAACAGCACGTGTGTTGGCGAGAATGCGTAGCCAGGATTAAAAGGGGGGGTCGAAGGCAGTTGACCTCTGCGGGTATCTTGAAATGCTTTGTATTGAGAAAATCCCCCTGGAGGCGATGCCAACACACGCCTGCGTAAGTGAGGACTGGAGCAGTCCCTGCGCTGAACCACCCTTGACAGCATGTTACACTTGCCTTGCCATGTGTGTTGCTGAGTTGCAAGAATGCCTTCCTTGCAACGGCGGGCAGCATAGCCATCGCCACTTCCCTGCTCCTAATTGGGTTCGTTCTCCAAACGCAGGTATTTCTGAAAGCAGATTCTGCTTTTCTCCCTGCCATCCAATTTGACATCTCAATGATATAAGCGCTGCCCGGGACGTTTTTACTGTGTAATTTGCCTCCACGCCATAAGATTGCAAGTTGTTGGACTTGGCTGAGATTGCAGGCTGTGTAAGTGTCCGTTTCTGCGCTTAACTGTGTGGGGGGCGGGGGGGGCTGATGATATCCCTCCCCGTTCCCCCTTCAGGACAACAACACATGGATTTGCCTTCGCTGCACTGGTGTCATTTCACCACCGTCAGTCATAACAGAAGTGATGGCACACGCCCTTTGACCCTGAGCCGTAATTGCATGATGGCAAGTGATATGGCATGACCTTAAACCCCTGTGAGCGAACCCTGGATGTCGACATCGCCTGACACCATGGCACTGTATCCATACCAGGGGTCCCCGTGCAGCTTTGCAGAGGGATAACATCCCCAGAAGTGGTGAGATCAATCTTCAAATTAGTTTACAACTAATAAATGCCTTACAAAAATGGATAATCGGCTACTCCTGGGGACTCGCCAAAATGCCACCTGTTGCTACTATATGTTCTCCGCCACAAGCCACAATTGCTGTCTTTGTCGGTGTTGCACTGTAGTTTTACTAAATCCTGAGGGAACCCCTTTTTTTTAAATGGCATACACTGCAAACTAAATCCCTTCTGGAGTCTCCGAATTTTGGCAGAAAAGGAACAGTGAGACTAAATGATTTGCACAGGATCACACGCTTAGTTAAATGGTGATGACAAGGCTTGAGCCACCTGACTATGTACCTTCCTAGCCCTAGTTACTGCAGATTCATGCGATTGGAAGCCTACAAAATCCCCCCTGGGCTTTACAAGAATTGTTGTTACCTTGTATTTCTTCTCCCCAGTCATTTGTACGTCATGGAGACTTGGAAACAGCACGGAAAATGCTCAGATTACTTACTGGCAATCTTCATTACTCCTAGTCCTTCTCGTCCTCGTCCCAGCACTTATGAATGATGTGTCCCACTTCCATACAGGAACCCTCGTTCTATTTTTAATTCCTTAGGCCTCGCAACTCCACCTCCTGCCTCTGGGCATAACAGCCCGCCTTCCCCAAGACACAACAGTATGTAACACTGCCCAATAGCCCATTCAACACGGAGAAGGGAGAGGTGGGAAACTCGTGCTGGGACAAGGAAGAGAAGGACTAGGAGTAATGAAGATTACCGATAAGTAATCTTAGCATTACCTCCACGTCCACTCTTCCTCATTTCCACACTTATCAATGAGGCGTGCCAACTCCAGAGAATGGGCGAGCGCAAAGAAAAACACCAAAAGGTAAATGGAAAATGCAACCCGACCAACACCAGTTTAATGACAGACATAAATTCAGACAGCAGTAACAAGGTATTTCACATGCGCGCCACCCTCAACACACCCGCCCCAAAAGCCCCTGCCTCCTGGCGGTGCAGATTCAAACGGTAATGGTTAATGAAAGTTTGTGGATCAGACCAAGTAGTGGCGCTGCAAATGTCCTGGATGGGAACACTGCAAGCCTCAGCCCAGGACGCAGCCATCAGCCTAGTGGACCTGCCCTGCACACCAGACAGCAGGGGAGACCCCACAGAAGAGTAAGCCAAAGCGATAGCATCCGGAGCCAACCGCTGATGGTGGGCACAGACACCTTCCGCCCAGGGACCGCCCCCCAAAGGTAACAAAGAGGCTCTGGGAGGAACGAAAAGCCCTAGTGCGTTCCAAATAGAGCAGAAGCACACGCCGCACATCCAGGGTGGCCCTCCTCCGGAGAACCTCCTCCGGAGAGGGAGAAGGGGGAAAAAAGGAAGGAAGAACAATCGCCTGAGCAAGATGAAACTTAGAAACCACCTTGGGGGAAAAAAGGACGGGTGGCATTTAAGAAACGACGCATCAGGGGAAACCACCTGGTAGGGTGCCTCAGAGGAGAGGGCACCAAGCTCCCCCAACTGCCACGCCAAAGTGATAGCCACCAGGAAAACCACTTGCAACGCGAGGACCCGACGGGAAACCTCAGACAAAGGCTCAAAAGGAGAAGACGGCAGAGCCCGAAGGACCAACAGGGGATCCTAGGACGGTAACCCAGAAACAGGGACAGGCCAATGCAAGAGAAGAACTCCGAAGAAGGCGGCCCACCAAGGAGTGACCACCCACAACCGGACCCCCAAAGGCCTGAATTGCAGCCCACTGAGCCCTCTGTGTGGAGACAGAGAGACTCAAAGTAAACCCATCCTGAAAAACTGAAGCACAGGAGCCCCAGAACCCAAGGAGGAACCACTGTCCTGACACGGACACCAGGCCATGAAATGTACACAGGGCCTCTCATAGGCCCTCCAGGTAGAAGGACGCTGGTCCGTCTGAATGTGAGAAACCACCCTGTCAGAGAGCCCACAAGGAACTAGGTGCGCCCTTTCAGTTTACAAGCCCCCCAGACCAAGTTCTTGGGACCCTCCACCCCTAAGGGGCCCACACAAACCTGCCTACATTTGAAAATCAAAATTCCTGAGATTTATGCCCCGCTCAGTCACACAAAACTCCGCCCATTTTCACATGACTCCGCCCACATGTCAAAAAGTAAACTGTCATGTGACATCAGAAATTTGCACTTCAAATTGAAATATGCACATTTCATTAAATTGCCTTTTCACAACCACCCACATTGCAAAGGACAAAAGGCATGTGCCTTCCATAAAACCAACACATTAAAATGTGCACATGTAAACTCCAAGAACTAATACAAAGGTTTTCCCTGAATCTTGCAGTACCGAAATTGGACATTTCACCTTTGCTGTTTTTCATCAGGCTATGTAGTGCAGTGGTGATTTGTCCAGCCTGCAAACCTGATGGCTGTGATTCAATGGGGCTGAGCCACCTTAAACTGGGCAAAAAGAACGAAAGCAAAGGAAACGTGCGTTCGCATTGAAAGTCGGCAAAAAACAATGAAGGGTGAAGCAAAATAAACGCGCGTTATTTTGCTTCACCTGCATCCTTTTTGCCAATGTGCTGGAAGCGTTACAGTCATTGCTGCAGAGGTAAAGCCGCACTCAGGCAGGGAGTCCGAGGCAGAGCAGTCCTGCAAGCATAACAAACAAACAAAAAGCAATCGGTGACAGCTGTCCCCCACCAAAATTGCTGAGATTCCAGGATCTTTCCCTGGAGAAATGGTTAAAATTCCTGAGTCTCCGGTGAAAAATCCGGTAGGTATGGGCCCCCCACCGGATCCAGACTCCCAGCGAGAGACAAGATGGGGGGGACCGCCAAGTCCAGGAGAAGGGGAAACGAGCACCTACGAGGCCAAAGCAGAGCAACAAAGATCACCCATGCCTGAGAGTCCCGGATGCACAGCAACACCTGAGTGAGATGGAGGGGCGGAAAGGCCTATAGGAGCCCCGGCGGCCACGGGGAGGTCAGAGTATCCATCGCCCACACCCTCAGAGAGGGGAACCAGGAGAAAAACCTGGGGACCTTCACAGACAGGGGAGAGGCAAAGGAAGCCACCCAAGGAGTCCCCCGAAGCCTGCAGACCGCCGAAACACGACCTCCTGCAGCACCCACTCCCCCTAGGGGAACCCACGGCTGAGGTGACCCGCCAGCGCATTGTCCCACCCCCTGATGTGACAAGCAAATAGCTACAGAACATGAGACTCCGCCCATGTACCGAGGAAAAGAGCAAGAGACCCCGGAGATCGAGAGCTCCCCTGGTGGTTGATACACGCCACAGTGGCAATATTGTCTGAGCGGAGGAGAACAGCCTGCCCCACCAAGACAGGGCAAAAGGACTTCAGAGGCTGGAAGGCTGCCAAGAACTCTCTCCAGTGGGAGGACCTCGCGCGTCCCCCTGGGACCACTTCTCCTGCAGCCCCCTACCCAGGGCCACCGCCCCCCCAACCCACCAGGCTGCCATCTGGGTTAATAATGATCGGAGAGGGTGGACAAAGCGGGAACACCAACAACCGATTGGGCAGGTGCAGCCACCTATGCAACTTGACCCTGAGGGAGGGACTCGCAGGGATAGGAGCCTCGAAGTCCAGAGACAACTCCTTCCAGAACCTGTGGATATGGAGCAACAGGGGACGTATGTGAGGTCTCGTCCAGAGAATGAGGAAGACGCTCGGCGCCATGTACCCCTGAAACTGAAGAAAGTCCCTGGCTGGGGCCGACTCACAAGCCAGAAGATGCACCAGGCAATCCTGCAGCGTCCAGCCCTGATATGGACGACCCGCGAGAACATCCGCCACATCGAGCCGGACCCCGCCCCACAGGAGACCCTGGCCGGGGCGGGAAAAGACAAAAAGACTCACAGGCAGGAAAAAGCGACCTGTTGGGGCTTTGGGAAGGCAGGCTGTTATGCGCGGAGGCGGGAGGGGGTTCTTGTATGGAGGTGGGGCACCTCATTGGTAAGTGCTGGGACGAGGAAGAGTGGACGTGGAGGTAATGCATTGTACAGTCGCCTGGATGTGGTTGCCCATTGTTAACACCGCGTGTAGCATATTATTGTCCCCTCCCATTTCCAATCGCCGACTCTTTCACTGCTTAAGGGGTATCCTGCTAACAGTAGCGACTTCCACTTGAGCACCCACTGCGGTGTTCACCCATCCAACGTTCATCGATTCCTGTTTTATTTGCTTTGCTGACATGGCAGGTTTAAAAAATAATAATAATAAACCTGGGCTGTGCTTTTCCATTCATTATAACGGCATGACTACACGTCCCAGAATGCAAAATTAAACCGGGACTACACTGAGATCACTCGAATGGAACGGTGCTCGTGTCATCTGCGACATGGACGCTTCATTCCAGTCCTTAAAGTCTTTTTATTTATTTATTTTTTTGCCACTGCTCAGCGGTCTCCGGATACAGTCCATGTTCTCTAAAGCCTGTAGCGTTTTCCCCGTAGCTTGCAAAAATCCGCCCTTGCAGCTGGCAGGGCGCCGGGGCATCTTCTGGGCCAGTCAGCATTCACATGTAAACATTTCCATCCTGGGCCGGCGTTCCTTAGCTCCCCTCGGGAAATGACGAGCTTCTTGGCACCGTCCCGGAAGGCAGTCGTGCTGTAATTGGGTGTTCTCTCTTAACTTAGGTCGTAGAGTAACTTGAAATATGACTTGCTTCACGGGCACAAAATACCACGGTGGTGCTGGAAAAGTAAATGATGGCAAATAATTGCTTTGACTTGGATGGAGGCCTGGTTCATGGTGACCTCCTGGCACAGAACACCCTCACTGTGTGAGGGGCGCTTGGCTGCTTAATCCTTATAAAAGATGTTGGGGCTGCAAAGCCAGGCGCAACCGCTCAAAGGCCTTACTTGCATTTGAACCCGTGTTTGCTCAGGGACATGTGATGTGGGCGGGTCTCCAACCCTTGTTGCCCAGTGCTTTGCACCACAGCTCCCATCAGCACTAGCCATCATAGTGAATGGTGGGGTATAATGGGAGCCGTAGTCCAAAACATCCGGAGAGCTGCAGATTGCGACCCCTGTTTACGTGGAGGTCTGCATTTTTAGTATTGTTGAACTAATCCGAACCCGGGCCTTCTGCTCGTTTCACAGAAGAATTCTTTGATCCACTCAACGTTGCAACCACAATACATTTGAACTTCGAACACTGACTGCCCATTTTTGACTGCACTCCTTTTTGGCGCCTTGCATTGTTTAAGCCACCGACCCTACAATGCTCCATGAGTTCTCTTGAAACTAGTACGCGTTTTGGGAAAAGAAGGAATGCAATGTGTCTTCCTCTCTTGAGAGAAATGCACGCGAGACCCCCCACAGGATACAGGCCCTATAATAACAGCTGTGATGCTGGAAATGCATCGGAGGGACAGGGCCTCCATATCCTTGTCCTTTCTTGCCTTATCATGTATGCTCTTTCTTGTTTTCCACACAGGAGTTCATATGGGACTCCTGGCGGTGCGGCTCTTCCTATTTTTGGTTTGGTGAACAGACCCTTGGGATACCCTTACGGTGCCCATGGGTGGGAATACAACCCTGTACTCCTAGTGTATGGTTTTGGGCACCTGTGTGTGTGTGTCCCACAGAGCAGGGTTTGGGCTGGTGGCAGCTCCATGCTGAAGTTGACAGGTGCTCGGAGCATCCTCCATCTGGGATACCCAGGCCCTGCCATTACCCTTACCGTTGCCCCCCCTCCCTCCAGCACTATCTGAAACGTTGTCGGGCCTAGTACGATAGTCACTTGTTTTGTTCCTCCCCTCCCTTTCTGCACCCCTCTCCCCCACCTTTTGTTTTCCTCCAGCTCTCCCAGAAATGTCATCAGGCCTAGTACGGTAGTTGCCTGTCTGTTTCCATTTCCTTCCCACTCTCCCCCTCCCTTCCTTATCTATGTCTTAGCACTTGCACTATCTGAAATGTCGTCAGGCCGAGTACGATAGTTAATTTCACATCCTTATTGTTCATGGCCTGTAAGAATGTTGTTGTATTTTCCCTTGTTCCCTTCCTTGCCTTGAAGCGCTTTGAAACACAATGTGTATAGGCGCTATATAAATAAATTATCATATCATATCATATCATATCATTGGAATCAGTTGATTCCTGATAGGAAACAAGATGGCCCCTGTGGCCTCTTGCTTTCTATTGCCTGTTACCTTATTTTCCCAAAGTCCCAGGAAGCCCTGACTCTGTCCCTTCCCCCTGACTGTCTGTTGGGTGTAAGTTCCATATATGGTAGTGTGGGGAAGTCCAGGCCAGAGTGGCTGGAGCCTTCCCAGTGACTGTATTTTGTGGGTACGCCTGTGGGGTGGGACCTGGGTGAATGGAGTGTGTGACGAATACGCATTTCATGTTATGGGTGTCTAGTATCTGGTGATTGACACAATGACTGAGACAGCCCTACCCGAAACTGGTATGAAAGCAGTGTAGAGTGCTGAATGGCAGAGTGCTTGTCCGAATCCACATTCCGTGTTGTGAGTGTCGATGGAGAATAATGGCCAGAATGCACCGTGAGTCTGATTGGCTGCCTGACTGCCCTTCTTAATGATTGGTTGCCTGAGTGTGACCTAGCAGAGTGAATGGGAGATCAACAGTATATCTGGGGGCTTCTTACTGATGGAAGTCGTTCAGAATCTAATGTCGAAACTGATGCTTACCCTTCAAGCCCACTGGAAGAACTGCTGCTGATGCTGTACTTTGCTAATCTGAAAGCTGTGTGACTGTCAAGGAACTGATCCAAGAGAGGACCTGGATAGGAGACCTCTTCCCGAGCTACAAGGGACCATCGTGCACCAGCTGATCTTTGCCAAAGCTCCCTGGACGTCAGACCCTCAAAAGGCTGCCGACAGGAGATTGGGACCGCCGCAGAATCACAAAGAGAAGCGACTGGACATTGAAGTCCATCACTGTCGACGACCGCCGTCACCGACCGCAGCTGCAGTGCTCCTTTGCCTAAGAACATTGAAACAAGGACTCCTTTGCTCATCCTCGTCGACCGCTTTCGTCCTGCTGGAGAAAGTCCAGGGCGCCGACGACCAAGGAGAATCTGCCGGTGGGTTTCCAGCCACATGAAGACCGCAGAGACGCTGACGACTCAACGCCCTTGCTGGGCCAAAGTTCTTTGACTCCTTGCGGCAACAAACACTCGTCGTCGAGGTGCACTGCACGCCTCAGCTTGCAGGACGTTTTTCAACTGATCGTCAACGAGCACCGCAAGAACCGAAGCTGCTTCCGCAACAACAGTGTTCACCCTTTTTCCTCGTGGGATCTTGATGATCCGTGGCTCCTGCTTTAAAGGGAGCCGCTCAAGAAGGACCCGTCGACGACCTGACGTCAAACTCTGCTATTCCAGGTACATTGCGGTGTAGAGCTAATATAGGAGGAAATGAGACTCAGAGACACTGTATGGACCAGGCTTGTAGTATATCTTTATTTACACGTTGCCCAGGTGGGAGGGGATCCTCATACAGAACTGTGCATAGTGGTAGGGGCCCAGTATTCTGCCTAATTATTTTAACCAACCTGATTTCCTCCTCGTGCCTGTGGTTGGTTCACTTTATTAACAGATTTGTACGAAATTTGTACTGAGAACAGTTGATGCATTTTAATGGAATCAAGAGTAATTGTGGTACCACATTGAGACAGTATTTATTTACAATTTTAGAATTTTTGGAGCACAAAGTAAGTTATTGTATGTGTACATAATCAAAGTCTTATTTATATAAAGACTATGTTTTCAATAGCATAGTGTGTGGACATTCCTTTGTGGGTGTTTGGGGACTACACTGTACTTAAAAACCAGCCAGCATCCCCTCCTGAGAGCTTAAGCCTTGATTGCTCGCCCATAGCTACCGAATAGAGAATCTTGGCTGGGGTGCCCTGTGCTTCCACTCTGCCATATAGAGAGCAGGAGTACAGACGCCCCCCCCCCCTCCGGTGCTTTACAAACACCCAATTGATAACCAAGAAGCACAGGATGTGATATCATTCACCCTGATCCAGTGCGCACAGATGAAAATATGCGTTGGACAAGTAATTCCCTCACTACGTTAGGCAAGCAATACGTGCATTATTCTTGTTTTATTTTTAGATGCACTTTGCTCTCCTGAGTTGCTTTTCGCAGCCAACATATGTTGCAGGTTGGTAGATCTGGAGTATTCGAAGTCAAGCTAACATAGATCCGTATTATGCATATATATTTTTCTCAACATAGGAAGACTTGTTGCATTAACCTGAAGAGGGGTTGTCTCTAAACATGTACTAGTTGCAAGAGAAATCATTGTCGGTGCCCCATCCGTCTTCATGGGCACTCTTGTAAAACGCATATTGTCCATTTTGATGAGATTACTGTGGCAGTCATTTGTTCTCATTTCTGAAGTGTATTTACTTGTGAAAGTAATTGCTCTATTGTGATTCATGGTCATCATTGCCGACACAATACACGTTATTCAAGTTATTGACGATTTTCACGAACTTCTAAAACAATATTGAGGGTAGTCCTGGCAAGGGTGGCCGGGCATTTCTTCTCTTTGTAGGACTGCTAAGGAGTACCATTGCGTTTTTACCTTTGACACTTAATGTAGCATTGTACTACTAGTTGTCAAAATGATGCTACAGAGAGGAGGGAAAGTGTTGAGAAGCAGAGCGTTTGGTTCGCATGACAACAGGCCACATCATTGGCACGCATTGGCTCCCTCACAGATTTGTGTGCGCCCTGACCGCAGGCTTTCCTTGGCCATCACTCATCTGAGTCAGAAGTAAAGACAAGAAAACTGGAGAGCATTGTCTTCGATGGAGTCTGGATCGGTCTCTCATCATAGTCTCTCATTCTGGTCCTGCTCGTAGTTTCCCATCTTAGTCCTAGTTTCTCATCCTGGTCCTGCTTGTAGTTTCTCATCTTAGTACTAGAATCTCATCCTGGTCCTGCTCGTAGTTTCCCATCTTAGTCCTAGAATCTCATCCTGGTCCTGCTCGTAGTTTCTAGTCTTAGTCCTAGAATCTCATCCTGGTCCTGCTCGTAGTTTCTCGTCTTAGTCCTAGTGTCTCATCCTTGTCTTGCTCGTAGTTTCCCATCTTAGTCCTAGTCTCTCATCCTTGTCTTGCTCGTAATTTCCCATCTTAGTGCTAGTTTCTCATCCTGGTCCTGCTTGTAGTTTCTCATCTTAGTCTTAGTGTCTCATCCTTGTCTTGCTCGTAGTTTCCCATCTTAGTCCTAGTCTCTCATCCTTGTCTTGCTCGTAATTTCCCATCTTAGTCCTAGTTTCTCATCCTGGTCCTGCTTGTAGTTTCTCATCTTAGTCCTAGAATCTCATCCTGGTCCTGCTCGTAGTTTCCCATCTTAGTCCTAGTCTCTCATCCTTGTCTTGCTCGTAATTTCCCATCTTAGTCCTAGTTTCTCATCCTATTCCTGCTTGTAGTTTATCGTCTTAGTCTCTCATCCTGGTGGCCGTCCCTCATCCCAGTCCCTTGCGTGGGTTTTTGGCACACGTTTTTCTAAACTTTTGGTACAGTTGAGGTAACTCAAGTCCTTGCCTCTTGACCTGGTTTAAAAAGCATGTATCCACTTGCTCCCTGTGGCGGTACCCTGTATTTGTCATTTTGGGAGAGGGGCCTTTTCGTACAGGTAGCAGAGTAGATCTACGGTTCCGATCTTGAATCAGAGGTTCTATCAATTTGATTGTGGATATTAGTTCTTCAGCGGCTCGGTGAAAAGAGCATATTATCGAGTCTGGCTCTCCCGCTCTTTCTCCCTCTCCTGTGCTGTTTCACCACCCTTGCTCCATTGCTTGGTCGCTCACTCCCCCAGACTCCTGCTGAGCCCTGCGTTTTATTAGTGGCTACTTATAGATGATCTGTTTTACCTGAAACTGAACGCATCAATTGTCTTCTAACTGATGTCAACTTTGTGACAAAACAAGTTTTAACAAGATAAGATGCATGTTCAGATAATCAGCTAATCAGTTCTGTTCCCAGATGTAATCTTCTGAGGAGGGGACGCTGTAGCCATCTCTGTAAACCCTTTCTTAATGTTTGTTATTGAAACAAATACAAATTTGAGACTAAAAGTGACACATATCTTGGCATTTACTGTGAAAACCTACCAAAATACGGCTGAAATAAAACCAAATGGAGCAGTTAATTGTATTCCTTTATACATAGTAGAATCAGCGATGGTTTACCCCTCGGGTTTAGAAGCCGCACATATTAGTACTTCACAGCATCATTAGGTTTTTATGAAGTTTCAGTTCCCACTAGCATCCAAGTGACTCTATTCCTTTCAAATTTTTGGGACATCGACACACATCTTTCAAATTTTCTAGAAAAGTGGGGATTTGTGAAACACGTTGTGGAAATAATGGGGGGCGGGCTTATGTATTAAGTGGTACCTGGTGAATGTTTATCGCAGTGATCACACACACAGGGAGGTTTAGTGGAGTGTTCACTGGTGGTCCCCACATTTAATAGTAAGTGCTGATGATGTGGTTTTCATATAGTGATTTTGCCAAAAACGCTTTACATAGAACATATGTACATACAATAGCACCTGACCGGAGTTGGTGCTCATGTATTGACCTTCGAAAGATACATGGCTGAGTTGGCCGTGCCTGGATTCGAACCTGCAAGCTGTAGATCCCACACAGATCGCAGCAGCGAGCACTGAAATTGCTGGGCTGTCTTAGCGGCTGGTATTTCAAAAGCTCAGAGATTTGCATATTGATTCCAGAGTGTGGGGCGGGAAGGATATGGAAAGGCTGCATTATACTCCTAAATATAAGTGATACCACCCACCACATTCTCTTGGAGAGGTCCTTACTGCAGGACTTCTGAAACAGTCCAATATGACATTTTTCTTCAACACAAGACACATTGGGCCCCATCACGAGTTGGGCGGTAGCCCTTAAATGTGGCGGCGACGCTATTACCGCCACATTTAAGGGACATAAAATCACGAGTCTGGCAGCATTTACCCCCAGATGTAAGCTGTGGGTAAATGCACCTACTTAATGCCCATTTTTGGGTGCAATTAGCGCAGCGCTATTATTATTATTGTGCCGAAAATGCCCCATTGGGTCCCATGGATCCAATGGGGAATACTCATTATCGCCCAACCCTTGATTCCGTGCTGAAAACCCTGGGATACCGCCCAACTCGTGATGAGGCCCATTGTATGTTACTAGGGTAAAGGTTTGCTCCACGATGCTTGGCCGTACACCCGACATATAAGGCTTTCTCTGACCCGACCAATCTAATTCTTTTAGTCCATGAGAATGCTGCTGCTCCCTGGCCTGTCGCACAGTCTCCTGGATCTAGGCGCATCTTTTTAGCATACTGATTTCCTTTGACCTGTTTTGGGTCTGCATTTTGCACACATTCAGTTTTCTATAATCTTTCCTGCTGGGTCTTCTTCTGTTGCCCCTCCTGTAGCCCTAAAAAGAAAAAAAAAATAATAATCTAAAATTGATGACCATGAATGAATCCATCTTTCCTCGTCAATAGGGGTTCTTTCTGGGTAGAATTTGTTCCTCCATTTTTTGGTCTTCCGTGCCATCGCAACAAGGACATTTTTCCAACCCCAGGACATTGCGGCATCGATTTAAAAATGTAGCATGAAAAAAATCTTGCAGCAAAAATCTGTCCATTTTTCTGAAGATAGGTTTAATTGAAATAGTCGAAGCTTCTCTCTAAATGGGAACAGTTCCATTGCTGATGTCCTCCTTGTGAGTTCCTTCGTATTAATGCTCTATTGGGCTTCAGAACTGTGGGCGTCGGATATGAGGAAGTGGCCTTTATTTGTGCTTGACTATCCAAAATGAGCCTTTTTAGCAGGTTCATTAATTTTGATCCACATTTGAAAATGGCAATTTGCCTTTGTTTGTTGCCTGTGCAAAACCTTGATAAGGTGCTGGTTCTCTAGTTTCTATAAGGAAGGGCAGCGTAACTAGGCCACCATGGACTGCTCTGCTGAATTCCATCCTTGGGCACGGACCCAGAGATGCTCATTCGCTGTCTGTGAGGGGCTCCTCGAACTCCAAGGCTGAGTCGCCCATCTGTGAGCTGCCTTCCTGCTTAGGGAAAATCTGAGAATTTGAAAGTGGTGATTGCAACCTCATGGAATTCCTCTGGGCAGCGGTCCACTGCCGCTGCTGCGCGCACTGCGTGACGTCAAACGCATGGCCCACTGCACCTCCCCGCTGCTGTACCGCAGCCAAGATTAATATTGCAGCAGCGTGGCGAGGTCTGGTGGGAACCTCTGTTTGGAATTCTAGGTTCCATAAATTGTATTTGTCAAGCAAGCTCTCTTTAGCCTTCTGGCGCGCTGTCCTTCAATATGTTCGCCCTTCAGCGCTCTTTAACCACGGCTTCCATTTATTTAAAAAACTCCTTTTGGCAAAGGGAGCCAAATTTGACAGGGAGATGGATGGATGGTCCATTTGATTTCGAGCATATTTCAGTGGGATTGTCTTGTGCCACTCTGGGATCAACCGTTCCGGACTGAACCAATTCGCTGGTGAAACGTGTTCAAATTCTGTAAATGTGAGATTTGATTGTGTCTGGCGAAATAATTTCGTCTGATGCGGGGCTAAAACGTTCTTACTGCAAGCTACTAGCTTGGCATGAAGTCAACCCCGCACCCCTCGTCTCCACAGATGCCCACAGTGCATCTTGTCTTACTCACCAAGAGTCTTCTCACTAGCCACTGTAGAGTAAAGTCTGGTTAATGCGTGTAGATGGCCCCGCGCCTCGTGCAGAGCCAATCAGAGCTAGAATTGCAGCCCCCCACAGCAGGTTTTCCCCCTTCATCATCCACCCGCTGTCATGGCAACGAAGGATGCTTTCAGATGCAGAGTGCTGGCCCTGGATCTGGAGAGGCGCGCGCTGGAAGCGCGTTTATGATTGCTTCATCCACTCAGGTTATAGGTTTAAGCCTAGAGGACTCTGCGGCAGAATGCCCTTAGTGCTTTGTTTTAATGGGATATGAAAGCGGTAGGATTCTTCTTTTGCTGTTGTTGATGGCTCTGGCGAACCTCATGCAGTCTGCGGGGCGTCAAATGGCTTCCTTTCGAGCGCCCCCAGGACCCGTCGGCGCCCATCACCAGCCCCAGGCTGTTTCATTGTTCCAGGAAAGTCTGTAAAATGGAGGACTGCTCTTTGGTGCCACGACGTTTGTGTTCCTGTGATTTTAATGTTCTTTTTCGAGCATTATCGATGGACTTTATGCCATTCGTTATTACTTTTCCTTGAGCCAACTTTGAGACCCCGGTAATCTTTGATCTTTACTAATAATTCAACAGGTGCTTGAATTTCATTTTGAATTTTGACAAATCTGTATTTCTGCCAATGGCCGCTGCATGGCAAGCTCTTCCTTACAGACATGTCTGGCAAGTTCTAGCGTGCATTCGACTGTGTGCATTGTGTCAACTACTCTTGACCCCATAGGCCCTGGGGTAAAACTGTGAAGTTGCAGGCTACTAGCCAGCCATAAAATGTCACTCGCCACCTCAATTCTGTACATGTAGACAGCACACCAATTCTTACTCGCCGAGAGTCGCATATCACTAGCCAGTGGCTAGTGCACACGTTGCACAGTGACATACCCCTACCCCTTGTGGCTCTGCAAGCTGAACCTCTCCAGTTAATGTGGTAGCGTGGCTTCATGTGAAAATCACTTTGTCAATAACTTCCCAAATGTCAATACATTCACCGCCAAGTTCAATTTCCGCTTCTTTGATTATTAGATTAAACCTCGTCTTATTAAGGTCAGGGGGCCCTACGCTATGTTCAACACAATTCCAGGCAGCACAGTTCCAGGACACCAAATCCTAGGGTTCCCTTCCCCAAGCTTAATGGCTATATCAATGTGAAATGTCTTGAAGTTTTTGGTTTTTCAGCTGGACTTTCACCCAGGGGTCCCTTCCCCAAGTCAATATTTGGTTTCCTGCTTCCACCACCACAAGCTTCCTTTTTCACATAAAGAGGTTCTCTGTTCAAGGCACAATTTTAGACCATACGGACCCGCCCATTGCAGGTCACGCAACCAGGAACTTTCATGGTTTTTTCAAAGTGCAACATTTGACTACATAAACAGTTTCTCAAAGTGCAGCTTTACAGCTTTTACCACATTTGTTTTGGTTTAGATTCATTCGAAACCTTCCACCCATCACTTTTGTGGTCAGTTTGTTTCTCCTTGCGAGAGAGGGTATGCCCAGACGTGGGTCCCTTGCTCGCTGCGCCACAGGGAACCAGGCTGCACCTCACTGAGGAGGTCCAACAAGGCCGAAACATGTCTGGGGTTGCTTGGTTGTCTGTGCAGAGGGGACCTGGCCTAGCAGTTCGGGCTGGGCTGCTACCTTCGGTGGTGGCAGCTGCTGACTGATTTGCACATGGCTGGTCCCCTTTTGCAATGGCGCAGACGGGCTAAAAAACGGTGGTGTGGAAGGTTGCCCAGAGCAATTGCCAGTGGTTTAGATTTATTCGAAACCTTCCACCCATCACTTTTGTGGTCACTCTCTAAGAATAGTGAGCAAGGGGTCCACGTCTGGATTCCCCTAGTAACCCAGGGCAGGACAAAGACTGATATGTGTAGGATATTTCTCCTCTGTGAAAGATAGGGAGCTAAAGACTCTGGGTAAGCCTCTTGTAACCAGGACTCATGTCTGGCAGAGAGTCTCCCAGGACCCCCCTTGTTTGCATATTTCAAGTAACTTTGGGTCTCACCCTAAGTTACTAGAGGACTCCAGACATGGACCCCTTGCTCACTATTCTTAGAGAGGCACAGCTCCACCCTACTGATGAGGTCCAACCAGACCGAAACGCGTGTCAGGGGTTGCTGTTGGTACTCTTGTTCAGAGGAGAATTGCCTAGCATTTCGGTGCTGGACTGCCTCTCGGCAGGACAAAGACTGATATGTTTGGGATATTTCTCCTCTGTGAAAGATAGTGAGCTAAAGACTCTGGGTAAGGCTCTTGTAACCAGGACTCATGTCTGGCAAAGAGCCTCCCAGGACCCCCCCTTGTTATTTGCCTAGTTATTCGTGCACATTATAAGATACAATTTTACCTCTTCAGATCGGGAAGTAAAAATAGTAGTAACTGCCCGTGGCACAACGTGTTCTACTGGTCAAAGCCAATCCATGGAGCTGTGCGGGGCAAAGCATCAGGGCTGACGACGCCTATGTGCCTTGTCCAAAAGGAGGACACACACACACCTATGTGCCTGGTCCAAGCATATGCATGGAGCTGTGTGGATGAAAGCAGGAGGACTGGCTTCTGTGTGCCTGGTCCAAGCATATCCATGGAGCTGTGTGGATGAAAGCAGGAGGACCGGCTTGTTTGTGCCTGGTCCAAACATATGCATGGAGCTGTGTGGATGAAAGCAGGAGGACCGTCTTCTGTGTGCTTGGTCCAAGCATATGCATGGAGCTGTGTGGATGAAAGCAGGAGGACCGGCTTGTGTGTGCCTGGTCCAAGAATATGCATGGAGCTGTGTGGATGAAAGCAGGAGGACCGGCTTCTGTGTGCCTGGTCCAAGCATATGCATGGAGCTGTGTGGATGAAAGCAGGAGGACTGGCTTCTGTGTGCCTGGTCCAAGCATATGCATGGAGCTGTGTGGATGAAAGCAGGAGGACCGGCTTCTGTGTGCCTGGTCCAAGCATATGCATGGAGCTGTGTGGATGAAAGCAGGAGGACCGGCTTCTGTGTGCCTGGTCCAAGCATATGCATGGAGCTGTGTGGGTGAAAGCAGGAGGACCGGCTTCTGTGTGCCTGGTCCAAACATAGGGTGCGTGTGAAAGCAGGAGGACGCCAGCCCTAACATATGCATGGAGCTGTGTGGGCGGAAGCATATGCGCAAAGGCAGGAGGACAGGCACCTTTTATGTGTCTGTTGCCTATTTTCTTGCTGGTAGCACTTTTTTCCTCCTTTTTTCTTTTCTTTTTGGGCAGTATGTTCTTATTTTCAGGGAGTGAAAGTGGCTGATACACCCCTTATCCGTAGAGCTGTTACCGCTCTCCAGTGGCCGTGTACCACACTGCACCTAACAGATAACTTGTGTCTATCAGCTCGGCTTCATCCTCTCCAGAGCGCTTTCCTCTCCAGCACCCCCTCTGCTACTCGCGCGCCCAACCTATGACCCCAGAGTGCAGCCGCTACTACAGTGCTATGTTGCCACCCAGCTACATTTGGCTTTATAAAACCCATACACAAGCAGTGTGTAGTAGTTGCATTTGGTATTTTGCCAAGATCTGCTAAACGCAACCTAATCTCCTTGCGTTCCCGCACCACGTTCCACCTCATGGCCAGAAAATCCCATGCAGTTTATTGTACCCGCCCCCCGCCTCACCCTTACTGCATATGTTGCTCTCAGCGACACGTGCCACGCTCTGTTGCTTCCTAGGTATATTAATGTTATATAAAAACTCAAAACACCAATGTAGGGAATTTGTATTTGGATCAGTATGTTTCTAGTGTCGGGGCAATCATTCCGATTGGTACACAGCTACTGGCGCCAAAGCACTGCTATTCCAAAGCCACGTGGGCATCATACATACTGCTTAAGGTATGCAGAGGGCTCAGTGCTGTCACAGCGCCTGATTTTAAAGTACATTCATGAACATGAAACAAGGGGCATAAGGAAGCTGGTGTACTGCCTTTCCTCATCCTTTTTTGTTTTCCTGCTCTTCATTATTTTCCTTCGAGGCGCCATATGGCCCATGCCCTTTCTCGCCTTTACGCAGTGCAGCCTTTTTTGCCATTTCACACCTTTACGTCGTGCAGGCTTATTAGCCATTTCACACCTTTACGCAGTGCAGCCTTTTTAGCCATTTCACACCTTTGTCATGCGGGCTTTTGGCCATTTCACACCTTTACGCAGTGCAGGCTTTTTAGCCATTTCACACCTTTACGCAGTGCAGGCTTTTTAGCCATTTCACACCTTTACGCAGTGCAGGCTTTTTAGCCATTTCACACCTTTACGCAGTGCAGGCTTTTTAGCCATTTCACACCTTTACGCAGTGCAGGATTTGCTTTTTAGCCATTTCACACATTTACGCCGTGCAGGCTTTTTTAGCCATTTCACACCTTTACTCAGTGCAGGGATTTTAGCCATTTCACACCTTTACGCAGTGCAGGCTTTTTAGCCATTTCACACCTTTACGCAGTGCAGGCTTTTTAGCCATTTCACACCTTTACGCAGTGCAGGATTTGCTTTTTAGCCATTTCACACATTTACGCTGTGCAGGCTTTTTAGCCATTTCACACCTTTACGCAGTGCAGGATTTGCTTTTTAGCCATTTCACACATTTACGCCGTGCAGGCTTTTTTAGCCATTTCACACCTTTACTCAGTGCAGGGATTTTAGCCATTTCACCCCTTTACGCAGTGCAGGCTTTTTTTAGCCACCTTCCCTTTGCTTATTGGGACTAGTATTTTTCGGTTCTGCATTATTACAACAAAGTAAATTACTATGTGGTAATTTTCTTTGTTGCAATCTCTTAGAATTGTTTTATTTGGGGGGGGTTCTCCCCTTCCCCTTCACTACCACCCCACGCCCTTTTACCCCCGTTTTACCCCTTAACCTTCAAATATATGTACCAAATTCGAAGTGTTTGTAACAAAGTAAACTACCACTAAGTAAATTATTTTGTTGAAACAACTGGAGACTGTCTTTTTCATTATAAATGTGGTCTTCATGTGCCTAAAAAGCCAGTCCAGGCTGCTGGTGGGACTGATGACATGGGACCCGTTGGCAACTTGGATTCCGGGGGAAAACCAGTCAGCTTCACCCAAGTTTCCCCTTGTGTTTTGTGACTCTAAGGTGGATTGGTTTGTAATGTTGGCAGCTTTTTGGATGTGCAAGGATTTAAGCCCCTCTCTTCACCCCCTCCCCCGCCCCTGTAGAGAACGGCCTTAAAATATCTCATGACTCCTACTGGGGTATGGCCCAATCGATCAGTCTTTCTAGTGTGGGGTCTTACGCCTTTCGTGGGGTTGCATTATGGGCTCCTTGCTTGAGTGTGTCTATTCTGGATACTGTTGGGCTCTTGCGGTCCTGAGACGGGTGCCTTTTTCAAGCATTGGGATGGGTCTCGATTTGATGACCTTGGTCTTTGAGTTTGAACAAGCCCATTGGCCGGGCTGCTGTGCCTGATGAAGATGACAAGCGTTTGTTGCGGATTTTCTCCAGGTCCACTGAACACCTGAAGGAACGCACACTTAATATAGGGCAGCAATAGTTCCTAAATGTTCAAACTACTTCCCATAGGGGAACCTCTTCTCTGGGACAGGGTGTAAGGGCGTTTGTTGGGTTGGGATCATCAAAATGTTGGTTTTTATGAACCAGTCTACTGCACCACTCAGGCGGGAGGGATTGGGTGGTGGTTGCTACCGGTGTTGGTTGCCTTGGTTTCTATGGATCCTTCATGCACGGAAATATATTTCATTGTTGGATTATGAATGTAAGCTGCACACCAGTGTCTCGGTGATGCGGTGTGACTCGTCCTCTTTATGTCATTAGACGTAATCTATTAAAGCTGTTGCGGGGATACAAATGCAATTTATGGGCGCTTCTGGCTGAATGGCGTTCATTGGATGATTGCATTAACAGGCGTAGCGAGCTCTTGCCTCGAAAGGGGGAATTAGAGGAGAATTAGCGTGCAGAGCCGGGCCGGTGGATGTAGGGCGGCATCGCTTCTTCTCCACGGGCGCCACTCGCATAAGGACACACCTCCCGCTATGCTACATTGACCGAGCCATTCCTTCTGCGGTCCTTCAGGCTATTCCAAGGTGATTCTATGGCGTGCTAGCTTCTGGAGTGGGCAAGGTAGGGGTCAGCTCAAGAAAGACTGTGCAGCGGTGGGCTGCTGGTTTATTAATGTGTGATCAGGACAAAAGGCAATGCGGGGTGGGGGAGGGGGTTGAAGAGGATGGTTCTAGGGGATATACCCAGTTCTGGGAGAGCAGATAGGAATGTAGTCGAGGTACAGGCTTAATGGACGTCCCTCAGATGTGGCATCGGAGCTCGGATGACGCACATAGCCTCCAGTTGGGAAAGGTTTGATTAACTGTCATCGCACTTCATCCTATTGGCGCTTTACCAAGCCTTGGTAAAGCGCTTCAATGCATAAAACATTGAAGAAATCTTCGGCAACTGGATGCCGCCTCCTTCTGCTTGTAGGGTTAATGGGCATATGGGTTTTTGGACTGCTGGCTTAAATCTTGGGGAAGGCCGTCCGCTGTCTCATGGTCACTATATGTACAGTTTTAGCCGCTTAAGGTGGCTGCGAGTCCAAGAAACCCTCTGTTCACCATGTTTTCAGTTTGTTCTCCAGTTGTCAAACGAGCTGGGATCCCATTGCGATGGCTCATGCGGTCCTGTTTGGCTTATTAGTGTCTGAAGTAAATTGAGTTTGGGATTGGAGCGCGCTGACGTGACGCGTTCTTTGCAAGTGTTTGGCTTGCTTCCAGTACTCCGTGCACTTCCGCCTGATTCCAGATGTGTAAGACACTGTAAATGATCATTAAAATCACAATATTGCCCACTTTACAGCCGCTGATCCTGCTCCGAAACCGCACCAACGCTCCCCTCCCCGGGCAAGAGCCACCTTCTCAAACGGCGTTTTAGAAAGTGCCAGCCATGCCAATGAATGTATCCTTTGGGGCTGTTACTGCCTCCAAGCATGCCTAGAACTATCCAAACAAAACCATATAGAAATCAAATCATTCCGAATCCAGAGGTGTGTTATGATTAGCTCTGCCTGCAAGAGAGTGGAATGTTGAGATGGAAGGCAGAGCGCAGAATGTTTACCCATGAGTGAGTGTTCCAGGGTGGAGAGTTGAAAGATGTAAGCCCTGAGAGAGGATGCCGGTGGGTGTCCTATTTTCCCCATGACTTATCTGACATAAGAACTGTAACTAATAAGCCCAAACTAAGTAAAGAACTTACAGTTAACAAGAAGTTGTCAGTCATTTGTAACCGGACCCAGAATTTAACAAGGTCCCATCAGCAGAGGTCTATCTAGGTCATTTGTGGCGATTACTGAATAAAAAAAAAAAGTATTTGTTTCTTAGATTTTTTTCAAATGTTTTTTTTTCCTTCCTGATTTGTATTAATTTATTACCAAATTGCACCTCTTCTTTACTTTTATCGGGATTGGGTTCCCCAGACTCCAGTGCTTTGCCCTGCGTTCCTGCTACTCCTTTCTCTTGTACCCTTTTGTTTTTCAGGACTGTTTAATTTTTTGACCGAAGTGTATTTTTCGGGGAATTTTGCTAATTTTGATTGAGTTATTTTAGGCCTCGAAAGTTGCAGTCGTCAATAGCCATTAACAAAAGCTAGTCTTAGTGTTCATCGGTGTGGGCCTTGGTCTCTGTTCCCACTTGTTAAACGATTTTATTTTACATTTTTTATTATTCTTTATTTAATGTATTATTGGTCGTAACCAGTGCATTGATTTTAAGGCACCCGTTTGGCATGCGGAAGCCGTCTCGATAAGCTGAGACACGTTGGTTAATCAAGGTTTTTTATATAGCGCCTGATGCCGAATACCTCTGATACAAGCTGACCATATTACCCAATGCAACCTAGGGAAGGCTTCAAGCTTGCAAAGGGTCTGCTGCCCCCCCACCCTCCCTCCTCCCCCGAGATACCTAGCCGGCCCTCCAACGAAAGTAAATCTGGCACATGTCATCCTAGGATCAAGTATGCTCTGTTGATGTCCTCACCAGTTGCACCGCCTAAAGGCCCTACTGGCCTCCAGCATTGAAGTGGCTGGGTGCCGCACTGGGTACATCCGTGGCATGATGTGCCCTTTTGGTGCCTTGCCATGCTTGCCTTCCGGATTTCACCTTTTGCTAAGGGAAGCTTCACGTCTCCTGGAAATGGTTGAACTCCACTTCAGACAGGCTTTGTCATTCTTCTGGGACACTCCTAAAAAGGAATGCCTCTCTGTTGCCTGAAACGCATAGTCCTCGACAAGGTGAGTCTACTGTTTATTCCAACCTGGTTGACTAGATCCATCTCTAACCATGGTCGGCTGCCCCCAAGGTGCCCTAGTTCACCTCCAAGCGTGAAAGCACCATGGACCTTCCCTTTGAGAGAGAGAGGTTGTGATACAGGCTAGCTTCGGACAGATAGCCTGTGTGCACGCTGTGAGAGGTTTTGGGGATGGGCGACATGCCACACCGACTAGCTGTTTCAGCCTAGTCTGGACATAGCTATTGCGTGGAATTGGGGTGTACAGGTACGATCTAGCTCCCTGCTAGACAACTCTGTGCATGTCATTGAAAATGTGAATCGCGGGGCTTCCTAACTTGCGTGGAATTGGGGTGTACAGGTATGATCTAGCTCCCTACTGGACAACTCTGTGCATCCATTGGAAATGTGAATCGCGGGGCTTCCTAACTTGCGTGGAATTGGGGTGTACAGGTACGATCTAGCTCCCTGCTGGACAATTCTGCATGCCATTGGAAATGTGAATCGCTGGGCTTCCTAACTTTGTGCAAAGGAACTTGGAGGGCAGGAACTACATGGTGATACCTGGGATTGTGTCCTGCAAGACATTGCAAGACATTGTGGCAGTCTTCCAGGCCCCTTGCGCGCACACAACGAAAGAGCATTGACCGGCTCCGCTGCGCATTCGACCCGCAGAATTCAATTTCTCTGTGGCATTGCTGGGAGTTGCCTGTGCGGAGTGGAAACCCCCCACTGGGCCTAAATTCAGTTAATGTGCCTTTTCAGTTCAGGTGTCAGGAATCGGCCCCTGGCACTGCCTTGTATCAATTCTTCTCTAGAAATTGGTAGACGCCACCCTACCAACAGCATGATGTTTGCAATCTGACAGGACGTGATGGCTAATGCTGGGCTTCATTGAGACCTGGGCGTTAACATCGGGTACTGCCATCGGTGGCGGCGGCCAAGGAACCCCAGTTAATGGGCTTTCCGGGAAGATGGCGGAGCATAGAAGAAGCTTGCATTGGCTCCGGCCATCAGCGGCACCAGGCAGAGCTTCAATGGCTGGCTTATTGGTGCCCTGGAGGGCCAGCGCTGCCATGCGGGCTTGACAGCTTTGCTAACGACACCTGACACGAGTGTCGCAAAGGAATAGCTGTGAAGGGCCGGCCCGCAACACGAGTGTGTTTTTTAAATGAAAATATTTCCTTGAAGCACAGCCGCAAATCCCAGGAACACTGAACTAATGTAGAGTGAGATGTCGTTTGAGGCCATCTTGTAAGAAGAACGGACTCTTAATTAATGAATGCTCTCGGAGCAGCTCATTTAATAGAAAACGATGAAATTAGCTTGTCAATCTCTATCTTTTTGTTTAATTAGAAAAGACCTGAGCATCAAGTTGTAAGTTACACATTGAATGTGTCTTATTTATCTCAAGTCTCTGTAAAAGCTAGGTTACTGGCCCAACATCACAATATAATTATGAATCCCTTGTTTTTTGTTGTTTTTTTTTTTTTAAACAGTCTTTTTTGGGATATACGGCAACTATTGAAGCGTTCTTGCCCATACAAGAAGTCTCTATTGTGGGGTAGGTAACCGCTGCGTAAGTTTGTGGTACTGAGCCGAAGGTGATGGTCTCTAACGAAGGCGAAGGGCAGCTGTCGCACAATAGAGCCCGATGATTAGGGCTTTAATGCTATTAGCACTTGCGTGTATGCGAGGGGGAAAAGAAGAGCCTCACCTTGGCCTTCGTGTTGCAGAGCAAGTCCATCTCTCCTTGCCCATTGCACAGTGTGCACACCACCCAAAGGGAAGATGGGATGCAACCTTTAGGGGCGGGTATAGCCTGCAGCCCAAACTTCCTGATTGGCTTGAGAAACGGAAACGGCAAGAGGAACAAAAGCGGAGCAAACAAGGCAGGCTCTACTGGTGGTTAGTTTGGATTCCATGCGGAAGGAAAAAAATCACATGTCACAAACCCGCACCATGGAGTCCCCTCGAGCGGGTACTGACACTTGAGTCATTATCTGGTTTTCACAGCATTCGATTGGCCGGATGAGCATGCATCATTATTCTATATCAAACGTATTGTTTAGTTTAGTAATGGGTATGGAATTGGAAATGATTTAGGATCTTTGCCCATAGAGTTGGCATAGTACACCTTAACTGCAGGCATTGTATGTGTCTCCCCACACATCTGTCTGTGTTGCTTAGCCTGGAGTGCCTGAGGATGCGCGGTGCGTGCGGAATCCCTGGTGTGACAATCTGGTCACAAATAGTCACTCCTAAAACCTACACAGACAGGCTGGGATCACATACATGGTGGTTGTCTCTACCTGGGTATTCTATCTATCTATCTATCTATCTATCTATCTATCTATCTATCTATCTATCTATCTTCCTATCCTATCCTATCCTATCCTATCCGTAAACTGTGAAATAGCAAATACTCCCCTTACTATAATACTGGGTCAGGCTTTGTTCCTACTCGTTACCTGCCTGCTCCACCTGTCCAGGATGTTAGAAGGCTATATCAACATGCACGCGTTACATACGCCATTTACAAGTAGTTGTGAAAGCATTCGTAAATCACATTATTCACAAAAGAAGCTTAACCAAACGTATATGATGGAGTACGTTTGTGAAAGGTGCAGAAATGGGTGTAATATTGGCTGGCTGTTATGTTGCCTTGTATTTTTCTAGCACCTCCTGCCATAGTTTATGGCATCAATGCACTAATGCCTATCAGAGAGGCGAAGGAGGAGTATGATAGAAGCAGAGAATTATAAGAGGTGCACTGCATCATTGAGGCGTTTCTCATATAATCATACTGAATGTTTGAATGTTTCATTACAAGCATTTCCTTTGGGTTAAAGCTGTTTCTTACATCTTTTGCAAACCCTTTTCCATTTGACTGATAAAAACTGAAATAATCTGCTTTTTGCAGTTGCCAACTTTGGCAACAACAGCAAAGTCAATATTACTGTTGGTTTTCAATTAAAGCTTATGTGCGTTTCTATGTTTCATGTTTCTGCAGGAAAGGTGATCAACAAGGACCTTCGCCACTATCTAAGCCTTCAGTTCCAAAAAGGGTCAATCGATCACAAGTTGCAGCAGGTGATCCGAGACAACCTGTACCTGCGAACTATCCCCTGTGAGTATGAATCCAGTGGATTTATTATTTCAATTATTAGATTTGCTGGTTTCAGAAGTAAAGCATTCATTCTAAATAGTGCTATCGGTCCAGGAATGACGAGGTTGCACAACTCACTATGAGCACATCAGGATGGTTGCAACTTTTCTGAAATTTTACACATAAGAATCGTAGTTTTCCTGTATCTTTTTTGTGAGTTACTTCAAATAGCAGATATTAGCCTTTTCCATGCACATGTTATTTTTGCTTTTATGAAAATGGCCTGGATACATTCTTTTTAACTAATATGCTTCAAAAGATAGCAATTGCAATTCCGTAATGGGATGTAAAGTTCTGAAGCAAATGTAACTATTGAAATATAATTGTTTCTTTGATCCCAAAGAAAAAGTATTTTTCTGCAAATCATAGCTCATGATATGATGATATGTGCGACAAGGCAAGGGAGGGGAACACGGGAGAACCAAACACCGATCTTGACATTGAGAACACGCAAGTGCATGGGAAAGGAAAAAGTGCCTGGAAGGGGGAGAGGGGAAAGTGCGAAGCAGAGGAGAACATATAAATAATAATAAATAGATAATAGAGGCAATAAACAGTGGTAGTGCAGCCAACAAGTGCTGTGTTTAAGGCAGCAGACTGGGTAAGTCTGATAACTGCAGAAAAAAAAGAAAATGGGGGTGTGGGGAACTGTATGGTTACAGATGCAGTCCCCAGTGCAAGGGGTGGCCGGGAGGCAGTGCAGGAGGGTGGCAGGGTGAGCAGGTACCTGGGCTCAGGGGGCAGAGGGTGGCCAGGTGCGCAGTGCCAAGAGAGTAGTTCAGCAGGGGAGAGTGGGAGCGAAGGCAGAAGAAAAGAGGAAGGTCTTGAGGAGCTTCCGGAACCGGAGATGGTTCTCCTCAAGTTTTAGAGTGGCAGGGAGGCTTTTGCAGAGGGAGGCCCCAGCCAAAGACCGAGATCTACCCCCAGCTCGTTTCTTTGAAAAACAACCGAACCTGAGGGAGTTGGAGGTAGAGGAGCGAAGAGCTCGAGAGGGGAGGTATTTGCGGAGGCGTAGCTGAAGGTATTTTGGACCCAGGCCCCAGAAAGCCTTGTGGACAATGCAGAGGGTTTTGAATTTAATCCTTGCATCCACTGGGAGCCAGTGGAGAGATTACAGAGCCTGAGAGATGCGATTCCCAGGCCTTGAGGCCAAGGACAAGTCTCGCAGTCCTGTTCTGGATTAGTAGAGGGCGGAGAATAGAGGCAGGTAGATTTAGAAAGAGGCTGTTGCAATAGTCCAGCCTAGAGAGAACCAGAGCTTGAGAGACAGTGAGCTTCTGAGGGAAGGAGAGGAAAGGCAGAGTACCTCTGAGGAGGTGCAGTATGAAATGTGACTTTTTAGAGACCTCAGAGGTGTGGGCGGAGAAAGAAAGGGTGGAGTCAAAGATGACTTGAGGTTCTTAGCCTCGCAGGTGGGGGTAGGAGGAGGGCCAAGGGAGGTTGGCCAGAGAGTGAGGGGAAAGGATGGTGAAGGTGTGCCAATGAGGAGGATCTCCATCTTGCTGGCATTCAGACAAAGATCATTGGCGGCACACCAATCTTGAATGGTAGTTAGGCAATCTGAGATGAGAGAGGGAGAGGAGGCGGCTGGGGGAAGCCTGAAAATTAGTCGAGTATCGTAAGCGTAGCACCGGAAGTTTGAGCAGAAAATTGCAATGCAGTGGGCGAGAGTAGCCAGGTATTGGTTGAAAAGCCAGGGTGAGAGGTGTATGTACTTTAGAATTAGATCTAATCAACCCAAAATAATTTTGGTTGGAAAGAAAATTAAATTCCACAAGTAAATTGCAATTAGTTTTATGGGAAATAAACGGATCTAATATAGAAAGTGGGTGGTTGCTTGGCCATTCCCCTTTAAAGGGATGGTCTAGTAAACATTTTTATTTAAAAAATAGATAGGCCACATAAAAAAAATACTAGCATCCTCCGTTTTAAAACTTCCTATGTAAAATTTTGAGCTATTCAAGCTCAAAATTCAAAAAAGCAAGCACAGGGGCGCCGCCATTTTGTGAAATGGAGGCCCTCCTGTGCTGGCTTTTGCTTTTGCGGCACTAATGAAGGAAAAGCCAGCAAGCTGTAGTAAACAAAGTCTACCGCTGGGTGGCTTTCCCTTCATCAGTGCCGGGACTCGGAGGACGCCGACCGGAGACCAGAGCAGGAAAGCTGCAGCTGAATCTCGGTAAGTGCTATTTATTTTTTTTTACAAAAAATAAGCACTAGCTGCAGTTTTTTGTTTTCCGGGCTGGAGGAGCACGGAAAACTTAGAAATAAAACCGCAGCTTTAAAAACGTTGTATTTATGTTTGCGGTCGCTTTTGAAGCGACCGCAAACATAAATACAACGTTATTGTGCTGGAAAACGCTGCAGTTTTTCGTTCCAAGTTTCTCAGGCTCCTCCAGCTCGGAGGAGCCTGAGAAACTTGGAAAGAAAAACCGCAGCGTTTTCCAACACAACCGCGTGTGTTTCTGCCTGCTGTGGCTATCACTTTGGGTCTCCGGTGCTCCCAGGGGAGCACCGGAGACCCAAAGTGAGCACCGGAGACACAAAGTGATAGCCACAGCAGGCAGAAACACACGCGGTTATGTTTACATGCCGCGTAGTGTTTCTACCTGCAGCTGATTTCCCATTTGGGGCTCTCGGGCTCCCCGTGGGGAGCCCGAGAGCCCCAAATGGGAAATGCTAAATGCTGCGTTGTCTGCCTAAATCTGCTTTCCCATTTGGGGCTCTCGGGCTCCCCATGGGGAGCCCGAGAGCCCCAAATGGGAAAGCAGATTCAGGCAGACACAACACGGTTGTTTTCCGCAATGCCGCGTTGTCTGCCTGAATCCGCTTTTCCATTTGGGGCTCTCGGGCTCCCCGTGGGGAGCCCGAGAGCCCCAAATGGTAAAGCAGATTCAGGCAGACACAACGCGGTTGTTTTCCGCAATGCCGCGTTGTGTCTGCCTGAATCTGCTTTTCCATTTGGAGCTCTCGGGCTCCCCGTGGGGAGCCCGAGAGCCCCAAATGGTAAAGCAGATTCCGGCAGACACAACGCGGTTGTGTTGGAAAACGCTGCAGTTTTAAAACCGCAGCGTTTTCCAACACAATAACGTTGTATTTATGTTTGCGGTCGCTTCAAAAGCGACCGCAAACATAAATACAACGTTTTTAAAGCTGCGGTTTTATTTCTAAGTTTTCCGGGCTCCTCCAGCCCGGAAAACTTAGAAAAAAAAACACAGCTAATGCTTATTTTTTGTAAAAAAAATAAATAGCACCTACCGAGATTCAGCTGCAGCTTTCCTGCTCTGGTCTCCGGTCTGCGTCCTCCGAGTCCCGGCACTAATGAAGGGAAAGCCACCCAGCGGTAGACTTTGTTTACTACAGCTGGCTGGCTTTTCCTTCATTAGTGCCGCAAAAGCAAAAGCCAGCACAGGAGGGCCTCCATTTCACAAAATGGCGGCGCCCCTGTGCTTGCTTTTTCGAATTTTGAGCTTGAATAGCTCAAAATTTTACATAGGAAGTTTTAAAACAGAGGATGCTAGTATTTTTTTTTTATGTGGCCTATCTATTTTTTAAATACATTTTTTTACTAGACCAGCCCTTTAAGTATACCCACCTGTACCTTTATCCCTTCTAAGTTCCGTTTGTGCGGGTTCTATGTCTGAAGATTCCTACAACCCACCCTCATTTTGGAGAGATGAAATGTAGATGGCTAGTCTGCAGTGCACACCATACCAAGTTTCTCTAAAAGGAGAGCAGCCTTGTGTTCATTTCACTTGTGTTTTCCTTGCTCAGCTTGACAAGGAAAAAGTAAACCAGGCCACTCGCTATATATACATGGGTTCTGAAAAAAAGGAGTTCAGATGGAACAGGAGTTAATCCTTGGAACAGTAAGTCCTAAGATTCGGTGTTTTAACAATTTCTGCAAGTGAAACTACATCCATGCTTCGCCATTTCTGAATAATTGCCTCCCACGGCAAAACAAAATGGAGGCGGATAGTTTGGTTGAATCCTTCTTAACATTACTTTTCATGAACACAGATGAAGGCGTAGCTGGCGGTTGGATTTGTAGTACCCCAAATCACGGCACACACGCTTGGATTGAGGGAGGACCTCCAAGGCCTGTTTTATGTAAGAATATGCCGTTCCACACTTTAAAGAATATTTCTTAGGCTCCAAAGCCGGAGGCCGTTAGACCAAGTGCAAGCTTTGGACGTTGACTTCCTGGCTTCGAATTGATTTGGGTTTTCGTTTGCTTTTTCTGCACTTGAAAACATCAACAAAGGGTTTAATTTGAGTTCAGGAATAGGTCACCTGCCTTCCTAATGAAGCTTTGACTTCGCATACTGTGGCATTTCATCATATTCACTTACCCGAGGGATTCAGTCTTGTCACTCTGAATTTAATCGGCTGTATATATTGGTTCGCGTAGTTTTCATAATGCAGGAGTGCTGACGGTTACGTAAAGTGTCTTGCAGCAGAGGTTCCAGTCCAAAATATCAAATGCTTTTCTTAAGTTTTTGCCACTTACCGACCCAGATTTGAGGGGAACCATTCAAGGTCACTTACAATAGTTTTGTAAGATCTTAACCAGTTTTAGGGTAACACATGTCAAATTGATTCCTGAACGCATGCTGAAATCTACTGGACACATGTTGAAAATCCCGTAGCTTTATACATCTGAAAGTTGTTGCAGGATACAACAAAAGTTCAATTGTGTGAATTCAAATTGTTTTTCTGATGGACAAAGGGTCATCCCAAAAAGGTTTGTCGGCTGATTATTTTAAAAAAAAAATAATTAGAAACTGGCTTCTTAAATTTTTTGGAAGGCAACACTTTTTCACAAATCCAAAATTCCTCAATTACCTGCAGTGTTGCAGGAAAAATGTTTCCTACACTACTATATTCGCAAACCTTTAAATACACTGCAACCAACTTCTGTCATCCTTGCCAGTGCTCATAAAGTTGTCTCAGTTAAAAATAAAAATAAACTGTGGCCATGGGTGTCGTCAACTTCTTGCCAAATCCTTGATCTATATTAGCAAATGGCCAAGATGTCAAGTCTGACCAGTAGCGCCTTGAGTCTGGGCAGCCCAGCACCAATTCATGTTTTCTTTTAGAGTAGACCATCCTTGGGCTCCACAGTGAGGTCACTTGCTGCAATCCACAATTTGGGTTATCCATCATGGACAAGCAGATGAAAAGCAGTATGTTACATACTTTTATCTTGTTGTTTTGAAAAAGGAAACCAACATGAAGTTAAATTATGCCATCCTATCTTTGTGGGTACAAGTGTTACTCTGGACTCTTGTGCCCCATCTATTTGTGCAACATCTTACTTGCCAGCAATACTCATTCTACCAACATCACCCTGCTTATTAAATAGACAGCCAGACACAAACCGGAAGTGCAGCAAGGTTTAATTTAGGTTGGGTGTACAGGTTGGGGCCAAAAAGACAAACTGGGTGCTTGAAGATAGCTAAAAAGTCTCTCAAAAGTTCAACAGTGATCCCTCTCTCCCTCTCCCTTTGCCATTGGGGTTTCTGCTGCATTGGTCTCTCGTTCGTTCTTACTATTGCAAGTTTAAAAGGGTTAGCAACCCTTATTTAGGGAACTCCAAACAGCCGCTTCCAGACGGCTTGAAAGAGAGTATCACAGTTTCTTGTGGTCGGGGAACTGGCTCGGCACAGGTTGACTGTCCCATGGGGATCCTGACCTCCCTACCTGGGGTTCCCAAATAGCTGCCTGCTCACCACGGGTGCATTCCTCCTACGGCCTCTTTCTGTTTATGGCCAGTCGGGCCCCCAAGTACACCTGGCTGGGTACCTGACATTTCGCCAAAGCATTCTCCTACTATGTAGCAACCGTATGTTCCGGCGTACAGTTCGGGATATACCCGCCCTATAAAACGACACCCGGCATATAAAACGGCCCCCGACTTTTGAGAACATTTTCCTGGGTTAAAAAGTCGTCTTATACGCCGGAACATACAGTATCTATCAGCGAACCAGAAATACGACTCAGACCAGAGGACATGGATCAACATAGTTTAATTAAAATAAAAAATAAAAAACCTAACTTACCCTAGTGCTAAAAGGGGATTGCCATCCTATGAAACGAAACTAAGCTGCTCGTCAAATGTTGGAATAGCGAAAAACACAGCCCTCTTTCCTAACCTGTGCAACTATCTGGCCCTGCAACTAGAAGAAAACAAACCAAAGAAACAGGCTTTCACCCTGGGGTTGTACGGGGAGCTTTGCGCCCAAGGGCTGTGGCTGCCCACACTTGGCACTGCTCTTGGAAACGGTGTGCTTGGACATTTCACCGGGCAAGGGCACAGCAATCTGGATCTCCCTGGAGGTGATGGTCCTGCTCATGTTGTTGTGAGCCACGCTGGTGGCTTCCCTGGTGATGCACTCCCAAGTTGTTATTGACAAACGATTTGGTCTTGGAGGAGATGACGGTGTACGGGTGCACCTTCCATCACCATATAGATGTAAATGGCATAGCTCCGGGCCCACCATATCCTCTGCATGGCAACACCTCCAGACATCCTCTGCTCAACGCTCTACTGGCAGCGTCCACTCTGTGCGTTGTAAAGGATTTCAATCAGGCGACACACACCTTAGTCTCAGCCCAGTATGCAACGCGCAATTGAAATGCTTATGTTTTATAGATTAGTTTCAATATTGAGATGATACACCACTCATATCACACCCCCTTTTCAAATACCCTGGATCATGATGGGCCATGAAGCAGGCTGGTTGATCAAATATAATATGTATTTATTTATTTTAAAATCAAAAGAAATCATACACTTTTTAATATGGGGCAGCAATCACCAATGGGGTGATAAGAACAATAGGAATGTAGGCAATGCACTCAGTTTAACATTCTATTGATACATCTTCAAAACACCAGGGAATAGAACCACTTTTTGATTTTAGGTAAGATGGCAGTTGAGTTAGAATTTCCCCCTGCAATGTTCCCTCAACCGACAAATAATCAATTCTAAATGGATCAAACAGAATCAGCAGTTAATGAGGAATGACAAACTAGAAACCGAATTGAAATCCGACCTTCCCTCCCCAAACAAGAGAGAAAAACGGATTTTAAACCCTGACAATGCTAAAAATGACAAAAAAACTCGGAAATGGATGAATAAATGAATGAATGTGTGCAAAAACCTTGAAACAAATATTATTCTTCACGAGAGCAACGAGAGCAACAATGTAAAAGTACTAACAATCCCAAGCAGTGTATAACCAAGAGCATACATTTCGAAAATGAATGGCAGGTTTTAAAACATGTTTGCAGCAAATGACACGTTGGAAAATTAGCAAACTTTTGCAATTCTCACCTGAAATTACCAAAACGGTTTGTAATAAAAATGAGTGAAATATTGATCCAGTTTTTGTGTTGGGGTGTAGCTATAGATCAGAGGTACACTTTGGAAGTGAAAGTGGGTCTCTAGCTTGTAAATTGAATGAGTTATGGAAAATAAAGCGGTGAAAAAGGAAAGTAAATCAGTTTTGACAAGAACAGTTGTACTCTATACTAGAGCATTCAGGCTAGGAGACCAAAGAAGAACACAGTAAACTCTAGGGTTGATTCGCAAATTCAACCTTAGTTCCCCAGTGCCCGCCCTGGCGGAACCAGTCCGATCACTCGAAATAGGATTGATAGCTTAGGATTTACACACCGCAGAACTACTACAGAGATGGCGCTAGCACTAGAAAGCAATGACAGGGTGGCAAGAAGGATTTTGACAATATTACAAGTCATCAGGGTTAGGATAGGGTGATTTAGAGATTGGGATGGAACAAAGCAAGGCAGGGGATACTATGATTTTCTATGGTTTCTATTGATACTCACAGTCCACATTTTAGTTTTTTGATTTTGGACAATCAGTGCTCTGGTCACCACATGGATCTGGTCTAACAAAGAACAGCCGGACAAAATCAGAGGTACAGGATCCACTGGGCAGGGACGGGTTACCGGGCAGCACTTCTGGACTGGCAATTCATTGGATAATACAGGTCACCAGGGTAGCAGTATGGCAGCAACGTGCAGTGAGTGGCGCCAAGCCAATCTGGATCAGAATGCCAAAAGTACCACAGTTTTCCCCTTGTTAATGGGAAATTTAGTGGGTTTGCTTATATGCTAGGCCTTGCTGGAGCAGGATCAGCAATGCTGATGGGATCTGGATGGGATCTGGAGTCTGGATAGATGAAACGGGAACAGGACGCCGGCGCAGGAAAATCAGCAAGTGTGTGTGGGTGTGTCTAGGGTCTTGCCAGAGACCCTTATTTATAGTGTAAAATGACATCATCAAGGTAGAGAGTGGGCACGGTTAACTACGCACGCCCCCAAACTACTTGGATTGGGCAGGGGTACTAGTCTCGCCTTGCTCTCAAATGGTTGGATTTCGAAGGGAATGATGTCAGGTTTACGAGGTGAGGTTTACAATGTCCAGAAAGTCCCACATTTACTTTACTGACAATCTGATTTTGCCAAAAACATACATTGCATTCTATTGGCAAATTATCCACACAGGTTACATATGTGCAGCACAGATCAGTCCAGTCCTCAAGTCTGTGCAACCTTGTTTTGCTCTTTTACCAGTTTTTCACGTTTTTCAATGGGATTTACATTACTCAAAAATCTACAACTTTATACAAGGGTGGGGATTGTCAATAGAGTTGTGTGTACAAAATATTACATTTGCAATGTGGATGCTTTTCTTGTAATCCAACATATATCACCATTTATGTCCACCAGGTGTCAATACATTCTACCAAGTTTTAAAATAAAGATCACAAATTCACATTTACACTGCTGAGGTACAAGTCTTTAAAGTTTCCTTATGAAATAGTCTTTAGAAACAAATGGGCGTCACTGGATCATTTTTTTTTTCAGCTGATACCAACTGGCATTTCCTTCAAAGCAGGAGGGGGGGGGGGTTCTCCACCTGATTGAAGTTTTATTGTCTCTCACACTTCAGCTTCCTTCCATGGGAGTTTCATTGTCCTAGGTCCCAGCAGAGACGAAGGTCTGTCCTACCTTATAATTATCAGGGGGTTTGCCAGGATCTGCTGAGAGAGATAGCCCTCCTTTTTTGGCAGAAAACCTGTTTTTCAACTTTGCAACTCCAGCCACCCTAGTTTTAAAATCCTTCATTTTCTGATCCTAAATCCAGAATTAAACAAGTCTGTTGCATAAATAACCAGTAACAAACCCCTTCATATTGCTAAAGACTGTGAAGCTTTCATTTATCAGTGGACTATTTCAAAACACAGGCATTCGTTTTTCTTTCTTTTGCAAAAACCCATTTTTTACACGTGCAAAGCTAACATTTCTTTCTTTAATTTGGTTTTGGCAGCTTCATCAGATTTCCACACTGTCTCTGCAGCCAAAGTCATTTTTCTTGAAGGCATGAGTTTTATCTGAACACTGACCAGGCTCAGATAGTTGGAGTTCCTTTGAACTGCTGAGCGTGGATACATTTTGGCAAGAAATAAACGCCTGTTCCCTTGGGAGTGAAAAAGAAGTTGCTTTTGATTTCTCTGAGAGTTGTTGTGACTGGGCTTGTCACTCAGGAATTATGCCTGGTTTGGTGAAGCACAGTGAAATATCCTGGGCATGACTGGGCCTTTTTACTCACAGTGGTTTCAATATGAACAAATGGAATTGGCATCAAAGCAGCATTTTTAAAGAGTGAAAATGTTTCATTCTGAAGGGGATTTTGGCTTTTGCAGCAAAGCAACGCTGCTTTTTCGCTTGATTTCATTTGTTTCCGAACACACTGGTTTACTTTTCAGTGTGTCCCCTTGTTCCATTTTGCCTGAAGTGTGCTAGGCAGGATGGTGCAGCCATTTTTCTGTTGCTATCAAAACAAAGTTTTGAGGTCCTGGTGCGCACGGGAGCCAGCGCAGCCAGGTTGCTGTTTCTTGCGCAAATGCAGCTTATTGATGTGGGGCAATACTGTTGAGTGGGTCAATATATCCCACTGCGTCTCCTCCCCTGCTGTTCCACTCTGCATCAGGGAGTCTCTTCCTCCTCCAGGTAAGGACTTCCGAGTATTTATAGTTATCTCTGAAACAAGAGGTAACAAACTTCTGATTATTGTATGTTAGTTCTGAGGAGTGTTCAACAGTGGTGTCGGTCTAACCAAAAGGTTTTATTCCTACTGTAATCCCCGTATAGGTTGAGAGTACAGATTTAATAGGGTTTTTTACTCTAACCCGAGAGTCCTCGCCCACAAAGGGGAATTCACTACTTGTCCAAATCCCTAGGGGGAGGGCCTTGCAAAGCAGGCTCACCTCCCTAGCCTCAATCTTGATCCTTCCCGCTTTGGGAGAAGGGATGAATACCCTGGGTTCATCACATTACCCAGTCTCCCACCTTTTCACTGTATTGTTTCAATATCTTTTAAAAGGCTCAGTTTCCAGTTCTTTCCACCTTCCGACCTACTCGTACTCGCTCAAGCTCCTTCCTGATCTTTTCTAGCTCCTTTTCTAGTTCATGTGAAAACCCTTTGTCTCTCTCCAAATTCTCTTCTTTCTCAACCACTGTTCGTCTCGTTATATCTTTTGTTCCTCCACAGTCTGTCTCTCCTCCACTACTTTTAACTTCCTCCTGCCTATGCCTGAGCTCTTGGTTGATTTCATATGTTAACTTACAGCTGTGGGAGGCCAGAATCAGGACTCGGGCAACGAGACATGGTGTGACATTCTTATATTTTGTCAGCTTCAATTACATTTTCCTTGCTAGCTTTGCCTATTCTGTTAAAGTAAGATAGAAAAAAAGATGGTTTTAGGAATGTCTGTAAACTAATAACAGTGCAGCACCCGGAATCCTATTCTAACCGATAACCAGCCCTGCAGATAAGGGTGTAGCGGTCACTTTTACTCCCTAAAAATAGGCAAATACGCCCCAAAAATAGAAATGGGGTTTAAAAATACTCCCAATAAAAGATGGGGGAATGGACACATAGAAGCTTGTGCCACTGCTTTCAACCAAGCAGTTCCATTGATGTGTTTAGACCAGTAGTTCACGTAGTTCCACATGAAGAAACGACTACAATTATGGAAGTGGTCAAATGTATCTTTTAACCCCTTAAGTGCCACCGACGAGCCGGCTCGTCGGTGGGAAGCGCTCCAGGTTGCCACCGACGAGCCGGCTCGTCGATTTAGGCACTCTGTTTTGCTCGATCCCTGCCACGCCGGGATCGAGCAAAATTGTAATCCAACCCCCGGGCTATGTGAGGGGGAGGTCCCCCCCTCACTGCCAGGTTGCTGGATTACCTTCAGTTTCACGTCTGCGTGCGGCACGCACGGTGGCGTGAAACTGAAAGTAAATTCCCTGCAGCAGCCATTTTCGGCTGCTGCGGGGAAGAGAGAGGGTAAGAGACCTTCTTGTTCGGCCTCGATCTCCAGCTGTATTTCAAGCCGGAGATCGGGATGGGTATTGTTGGAAAGGGGAGATCCTCTCCTTTCCAACGATACCCATTGTGTGACATTGCTGCCCGCGGATCGGGCGCAGGGCGCGCGATCAGCAGGCAGCAATGCCACCGGATCAATACAGATCTGTTTGTGACGCGGGGGGAGGGAGGGCTGCTTACTACGTAAGCAGCTCCCTTCCCCCCCGTGGCCCCAAAGCATGGGGCCACAGCGCCAGAGACCCCTGGGGGCAGATGATCACTGCCTCCAGGGGTGAAAACAAAACAAACAAAAAAAATCGAGGGATGGGGGAGGTGGGAGGGGGTTTGGGGCCCTGGGGCCCACTAGACCACCAGGGATATGACAATAAGTGGTGTCCCTGGAAAGGGCAGGTTCTCCCCTTTCCAAGGACACCACTGATATGACGCATTGCTGGTCACGGATCAGCGCAGAGCACTGATCCATGACCAGCAACCCACTGGACCACCATTGATTTGTTTGTGAGTTGGGGGGCAGGGGGCTGCTTCAAGTAAGCAGCCCTCTTCCCCCCCGGCCCCGAAAGCTTGGGGGCACATGCACATGAACCCTGGGGGCAGATGGCTGACCATCTGCCCCCAGGGAATGTAAAAAATAAAAATAAAAATGATGGGAAAAGAGGGTGGGGGTAGGGGGCCACTAGCCACCATGGATGTTTTACTGATTGAAAGGGGGGGTGGCCCCCCCAACCAAAGTAGAAAGAGGGGCACCCCTTGTAACCCTCCCTGGGAGCAGATATCTGCTCCTAGGAAGGGGCATCTGACCCCAGGGAGGGATGCATGAGGTGGGGCCTCCCCTATCTGACGCCAGGGAGGGATGCATGAGGTGGGGACCTCCATTAGGGGGGGGGGGGGGAGTGCCACCCCCGTTGCAGTACAACATTTGCTGCCAATTTAGGGGGCCCTCAGCCCCCCTAAAAAGCAGCCTACGATTTTGTATTTTCTTTGTTTACCCAAGTTCGCTTGGCGCAGATGGCCACATTAGTGTGCCAATCTGGTCCCATGGGGCCCAAACCCTACTGCCCCATCTATTGGGGGTCCTGCCCCACCTTTTGTGGTGGCCCTCTCCTCACCCACACCGAACGGAGTGGGGCGGGCACATCACACAGCCGTTTGTAGGAGGCCCAGGGAGGCATGCATGAGGTGCCCCCGCCACCCATTTGGGGTGAGGGGGGAGAGGGCCCCCAAAAATGGTGGGACAGGCCCCCCAGTGGGTGGGGCAGTAAGGTTTGGGCACCCCAAGGCCAGATTGGCACATCAATGTGCCTCTCTGCACCAAGGGGAGTTGGGTTACCAAAGGAAAAAAGTGAAAATGGTGGAATGCTTTTTAGGGGGGGCGGTGGGGCATCCCAAAGGGTTGGGGAATTTTCTAATGGGATGGTGCATTGACCCGACCCCCCCGCAATGGAGTGGATGCCATGTCATGCAGCCCTCCCTGGGACCAGATATCTGCTCCTAGGAACGGACGCTTGAGCCCAGGGAGGAGTGCAGGACAGCCCCCCCCCCCTTATCTGCCCCTTGGGAGGGCTACATGAGATGGGCCGCCCCTCCAATTGGGATGGGGGTGGATTTCCACAGGTGTCCTCTTTTGGGAAATGCATGGGGTTCCCTGTTTTCCTTGCTGGTTTCAACACCCTAGGCCCAAATCTGTAGGTTGCCCACATGAACAAAATGGTCAGTGGCGAAAGGCTTGGGGTTCCCAGTGGGTTACCCTTTTCCTTTTGCACCCCTGGTAGGTACACCCACACATGTGAGGTACCGTTTTCATCGGGACACGTGTGGGGACGCGGGAACGTATGTCATTTGTTGTTGGCAATGTGTTTCGGCGGGTGGCCAGAGCGAAATGTCTGAGAATTGTCTTCATTTCCAGCCAATTTCAGAGACATTTCCCTGTGTCCACTCACCGAAACACATTGCCAACAACAGATGTCATACCTTCTCGCGTTCCCACAGGTGTCCCGACAAAAAAGGACCTCACATGTGTGGGTGCACCTACTGGGGGCGCAAAAGGAAAAGGGTAACCCACTGGTAACCCCAAGCCTTTCGCCACTGACCATTTTGTTCATGTGGGCAACCTACAGATTTGGGCCTAGGGTGTCGAAGCCAGCAAGGAAAACGGGGAACCCCATGCGTTTCCCAAAAGAGGACACCCGTGGGAATGCGCAGAGGTCTGACTTGCGCGAAGCGGCCCAGAATTTATTACCTAGAACCCCAGACAAAGTGAACATTGTGTTTTTTTCCCCCACCAAATATCACACTTTGTTGGGGATTGTGGCTAATAAAAACTGGGGCAATTTGCGCAAGGCAGACCTCTGTGGATTCCCACGGGTGTCCTCTTTTGGGAAATGTATGGGGTTGCCTGTTTCCCTTGCTGGCTTCGACACCCTAGGCCCAAATCTGTAGGTTGCCCACATGAACAAAATGGGCAGTAGCGAAAGGCTTGGGGGTTACCAGTGGGTTACCCTTTTCCTTTTGCGCCCCCGGTAGGTGCACCCACACATGTGAGGTATCGTTTTCATCGGGACACCTGTGGGAACGCGGGACGGTAGGCCATGTGCTGTTGGGGGCGTGTTTCGATGGGTGAGCCGAGCGAAATGTGCGGAAAATGCGTTTATTTTCCCACATTTCGGACTTTGCAGGGGTGTCTGGGTAATAAATTCTGGGGCGATTTGCGCAAATCATACCTCTGCGTATTCCCACGGGAGTCTTCTTTTTTGGAAATGCATTGGGGGTCCCTGTTTTTCTTGGTGGCTGCAACACCCCAGGCCTAAATCTGTAGGTTGGCGCCGCAAACCCTTTGGGGGGGATAGCAGTGGTTTAGCCTTATTCCTTCGCGCCCAGGTAGGTGCACCCACACATGTGAGGTACCGTTTTCATCGGGACACCTGTGGGAACGCGGGACGGTAGGCCATGTGTTGGGGGCGTGTTTCGATGGGTGAGCCGAGCGAAATGTGCGGAAAATGCGTTTTTTCCCCACATTTCAGACTTTGCGGGGTGTCTGGGTAATAAATTCTGGGGCGATTTGGGCATATCATACCTCTGCGGATGCCCACGGGTGTCCTCTTTTCGGAAATGCATGGTGTTCCCTGTTTTCCCCGGTGGCTTGGACACCCGACGCCCATATCTGTGTGTTGTGCCAGCCGGCAGAGCGTCTCAAATTCCAGTCAGAAAACAGACTTGGGGTTACCTGTGTTTTAGGCTTTCCCCTTGGCGGCCAGGTAGGTGCACCCACACATGTGAGGTACTGTTTTCATCGAGACACCTGTGGGAACCTGGGACGGTAGGCCAAGTGTTGTGTTTGTGTGGTTTTCATAACGTTTTGACCCATTTGCTGGTGGCCTTTGTCGCACAACCCTTTCATTTCCCAAATGTGACCTACATTTAGTCGCTGCTTTAGGCACCATACACTTTTGTAACCTGCACAAGTCACCTACCCTTGAAAAGGTCTGCCTGTGCTCTTTCAAAAAATGTATGCTTGCCGTTCCTCACCACATTGGTTTTCCCGATTTACACATGCTAAGTGTGTCTGTTCAGGCAATGAGCATAAAACTCCTGTGTACCATGGCTCAGTGTTTGGCTTGTGGTATTGCTTGTTTTATAAAACACTACCAAAAATGTGTGCTTTCTTAACTGCAAGAGTCGGGGGAATGTAGCGGAGCATTGCTTTTCTCAAAATTCATAGAAGCCATTGCCGTACCAAGCCAACCATGTCCAACACATACCTTTTTTTTCGGTCATTTTCCTGCTTTTCCCCCAATCTATGGCAGTTTCCCCTACCTAGTTGTTGCCTGATCTACGCAAATCACCCCTTCAGAAACTTGGAATTTTGTCTACTTTTCAGAAATACTTGCCTTTCAGTCCTCCAATTCGGCTTTCCTACCCTTTTCTTCCATTCCGTCCAGGCATTTCCAATTTGCAAAAATGGCCAAAATCGCCTACCTCTCACAAAACGGTTGATAACCACATCAAAATATTTTTTTTTCGTTTCCACTCAACCTGTTCTTGAAAGCCAGGAAATTGGGGAATTCAGCACAGCAAACCATTCGTTCCTAGCTCTTACAAGGAAAAACACACAGGCTTCTTTGTACATCATTTTATTGGCATTTTTTGAAAAAACCCACAATTGTTGCCCTTTTTGCTTATTTTCTCTCACCCCCCTACAGCAACCTAGGATTCCTGGGTGGCGTTACGACCGCCTACATGTGGGAAAAAAAGGAGCCAAATTTGGCCAAGATACCTCATGTAACAAAAAAGTTACAAGCCATTGAATGGCCACATACCGAAATCACCAAAAAAGGCCGTGGCACTGGGGAGAAATACCCATGGCACTTAAGGGGTTAATATACAAATAACTTAGTGAAATTAGTGTTTCTCACAAAAACATTTGGTTTACAGTTGATCATATGTTTACTCATTTATAAAATACGCCCATTTGGAACAGGACTACCTAAAAAAAAAAAAAAAAAAAAACATTTTACTCCCAACTTTCAGAAATAGGGAGTAAAATACACCCACTTCAAAATCTTATCTGGAACACTGCCTATAGCTGTATCTATTCCTCAAAGAAAACATCTAATTTATAAAAAATAGAAGTGTGGAAGTAGGAGGCAGGCCAAAATGGGAGGCCGTTTGGGAGACCCCAATCGGAGCCACAGGTTTGGACCAGGGAGTAAAGCGACCAGGTGGGGGGTGCGCTGTGTACACAGACGGGCTGGGCCCCCACCTCCCCCTCCGCCACTGGTAATAACAGGCAGGTTACATAGTAAAGTTGGAACACAATGAAGGAACCAAAATCATTGTAGAAACTAGGAACATATATATTACAGGAAGAGGACTAAACTCATTGCCAGCAGGATAAATTAGACACACTTGACTAGCTAAGCACACCCACTAGCAGAGAGACCGGGGCCTAGGGAGTACCCTTGGATGTAGGGGGAAAGGGAGCAAGGGAAGGTTTGGAGAGGGAGTTGGAGAAGGGGGGGGGGCTGGTAAAGATGGTGAGGAGGAAAATGAGAGGGAGGCAGGTGAGAGGCATAGGGGGGCAGAAGGGGGTGGCCAGTGAGTCCCACTGGTGAAAAACATAGAGCAGGTTGGGGAAGAAGGGAACCAGGGAAGAATGATAACCCCAGATGGGTGAAGGGTACCTGCTAGAAGGGCAAGGGCCTCTGTAAGCCTCTGCCCCCAACCCACACAGTCCGCAGCCCAAAAGAAGAAAGCTGTTCTCTCTCCACAGGTCTTATATAAGGCTGTTGCTTCCACACAGGAACACATGTGGTTGCCAGGGATATTTTTGTGTGTGGCCTGTTTGCTTGTTCAGGGATACATTTTGTTTGGTTTCTAGGGGAGATTGGATGCAGGGCTGGGCACACATTTTCAGGCATTCTGTGTTATTTTCCAGGTCAGGGGCAGGACAGTTGGGGCCCAAGGGGAGGTTGTTGGGTGTGGGACAAGTGACTTTCCAGAACTCACCCACCCCTATGATGGACACAAGTGGAACTATTTTTGCAGAATCAAGAATGACCGAACAAAGGGGAGATGGAAATTACAGTGTAGGATAAGTGGGTAAGAAGGTCACGCCAGATTGTTAGCTCTGGAATTCTGGTAGCTGGACGGGGAACAGGTTTAACTGGTTTTTGGAGTCCTATCCTAGGACTGGAGGTATTCCACCAAACCCCCCAACCTCCCCCCCCCACATACCCCAGATGCAGATGCAGAGGACAGAGTGGACTAAACCCAGCGGCAGAAACTACACACACACACACACACACACACACATGCGCGCTATGGATACACACGCACACACACTATGGATACACACACACACACACACACACACACGCGCGCTATGGATACACACAAACACGCGCGCGCGCTATGGATACACACAAACACGCGCGCGCGCTATGGATACACACAAACACGCGCGCGCGCTATGGATACACACAAACACGCGCGCGCTATGGATACACACACACACGCGCGCGCTATGGATACACACACACACACACACACACACACGCGCGCTATGGATACACACACACACACACACACGCGCGCTATGGATACACACACGCTATGGATACACACACACACGCGCTATGGATACACACACGCGCGCTATGGATAGACACACACACACACTATGGATACACACACACGCGCGCACTATGGATACACACACACGCACGCACTATGGATACACACACATGCGCGCACTATGGATACACACACATGCGCGCACTATGGATACACACACATATGCGCGCACTATGGATACACACACACGCGCGCACTATGGATACACACACACACACGCGCGCACTATGGATACACACACACACGCGCGCACTATGGATACACACACACACGCGCGCACTATGGATACACACACACGCGCGCACTATGGATACACACACGCACGCGCGCACTATGGATACACACACGCACACTATGGATACACACACGCACGCGCGCACTATGGATACACACACGCACGCGCGCACTATGGATACACACACGCACGCGCGCACTATGGATACACACACACGCACGCGCGCACTATGGATACACACACGCACGCGCGCACTTTGGATACGCACGCGCTATGGATACACACACACACGCACTATGGATACACACGCGCGCACTATGGATACACAGACACACACACACGCGCGCGCGCACTATGGATACACACACACACGCGCGCGCACTATGGATACACACACACACGCACTATGGATACACACGCGCGCACTATGGATACACAGACACAGACACACGCGCGCGCACTATGGATACACACACACACGCGCGCGCACTATGGATACACACACGCGCGCGCGCGCGCACTATGGATACACACACGCGCGCGCACTATGGATACACACACGCGCGCGCACTATGGATACACACACACGCGCACACTATGGATACACACACACAATGGATACGCGCGCGCACTATGGATACACACACGTGTACTATGGATACACACTAACGCGCGCGCACTATGGATACACACTAACGCGCGCGCACTATGGATACACACTAACGCGCGCGCACTATGGATACACACGCGCGCGCGCACTATGGATACACACGCGCGCGCGCACTATGGATACACACGCGCGCGCGCACTATGGATACACACGCGCGCGCGCACTATGGATACACACGCGCGCGCGCACTATGGATACACACTAACGCGCGCGCACTATGGATACACACTAACGCGCGCGCACTATGGATACACACACACACACACGCGCGCGCACTATGGATACACACACGCGCGCGCACTATGGATACACACACACACACGCGCGCACTATGGATACACACACACGCGCGCGCACTATGGATACACACACACACACACGCGCGCGCACTATGGATACACACACACACGCGCGCACTATGGATACACACACACACGCGCGCACTATGGATACACACACACGCGCGCACTATGGATACACACACACACACACACACACACGCGCGCGCGCACTATGGATACACACACAAAACAAAATACACACATAAACGCGTAACAAAATGCACACCAGAAACAAAATACACACACACGAATATAAAAGCACAAACTGTAGTCGGGGCAAATATGCAGTCATATGCAGTGCAAGGTGGTAAATACATTTGGGAAACATGCGAGTCACACACAGCCATTTCCACAGCCCCACTCTGGTCCCAAAAGGTGCCACATCAACTGGGCTTGAGCTTGTGACCAGAGTCACACCTCGATCCGGTTGAGTTTGTAAAGGTCTTGGTTTAGGGAGTCTGGATTCCAGGATGTGAGGTGGGGGATTTCAGCAGGGGTTTGACAACAGTTTGAGAGTAGTTTGCAGATGACAATTAGTGCAAGCAACCCCAACAGCATACAGGATATAGGAAAGGATGTTTCCTCAGAAGGAGCTGAACCAGTCTTTTATTCCATTCAGAAAGTCTTTGACTGGATCCTTGGGGGTGGCCCCAAGGAAGTGATGTGAGCGGCATTGGTGAAATATTTCATCAGAGGAGTCTGCAACGCATACACACTGCTCTAATCCAATAAGGGCACCCACTCTGCCTTGGGAAGCCAATATCATGTTGTGGTTTGTTGAGAGCCAGTTTTCTCAACTCACTCTGCTCGGCGGCCAATGTTCACAATGAGACAGCAGTTTAAATCCCCACCACTTACAGAATTTCTTGCCATCAATATTTAGCCCAACATACTCTCATAACACCCATCTGGGGGTATTAATGCGGTGCCATAGAGCTGTTGCTCCATCAGATGAGTGTCAGTGTTCATTAGGTCATTGACTTGTAGGTCACGGGCATGTCGGATCTTGCAATGATATCTTTCTTTGGTGACCAAATCTAGAAGAGTTCTTGATGTGCCCACCAGGTGTCTGTTAGCTGGCACTCAGGCAAGGTTATCTTCCATACCTGACAGGCAATATAAGGTAGAAAGCAGTCTCGCAGGGAGAGGACGTCCAGTTTACTGCATAGCCAGGGGTGCTCATGGGATAGAAGCACCGTTGACTGGCATCTGGTGCCGACATCTTCTGCCCCTTCTTCGCTTTCCTACTTGAAGCACAGAGGGATAGTGTCCTTGTACCGTACAATTAGAACTGCTTTTTCCAGGTGTGCACTGGGCTTCATTGGATGGCTGAGGAATAGTTCGGAGATGCTGGCAGATACAGCTTGGAGTGGGAACTCTGCGCCCTGATGTGGAGGCATATGGGCACAGACCCAGCAGTTGGTTTGAGTTTGCGGGCCGCCAAATGGCAGATCTGGAGGAAAGAGTTCTCTTGGTAGTCCGTTAACGCAGGAGGGAGGAGCAGAGCCAACCTGATTAACTGGCTGATGGCAGACATTACAGATTTCTCTGTCCTCCAGGACCTTTGGAAAGCAAATGAAAAGATCTTACAAGAAAGCAATCTGGAAAGAACTCCATGCTGGTACATAAAGACAGGACGATGGCATAGTGCAAAAATGAGACGAAAGGCAAGGATGTTATGTTGGAACAGAAAATGTAAAATAAAATGCACTTAAAAAAAAAGTGACCTTGGTTCACTGTAGCCGTATGATGATCACATTGATATACTAGATGACATTCAAAAGCGGATACAAAAATGATAATATAAAATATTACAATTCAAAATTATTAAAATACAAAAAAATCGGACAGAGAAATCTGTAATGTCTGCCATTATTCCTCAGCCATCCAATGAAGCCCAGTGCACACCTGGAAAAAGCATTTCTAACTGTACGGTACAAGGACACCATCCCTGTGTGCTTCAAGTAGGAAAGAGAAGAAGGGGCAGAAGATGTGGGCACCAGATGGCAGTCAACGGTGCTTCTATCCCATGAGCACCCCTGGCTATGCAGTAAACTGGACGTCCTCTCCCTGCGAGACTGCTCTCTACCTTTATAGGGGTGGAGGGATAATACTTTACAGTTTAAAATGTGGAGGCAATTTGCTTAACAAGAGATTACCTTAACCTAGTATTAATGTTGGTTTATGTATTGAATTAACAAAGAGCAATGGTCATATGTTGTAATGGATTATGCCTCAGTTGAAAAAAAAACACAATAAAAAAAAATACAAACATAAAATATGAACATTTAAAATGCTAAAATTTAAAATAAAAAAAATGATACCCCATTTGAATACTATACGTTTAAAATACAAAAAAATCCAAATATGAAAATATTAAAGATAAACATTTCCAAAATTATTCAAAACATATTTAAAAAAATACTGTATGTTCACTATCAAAATACTACGGTCCAATAAAATCACAGTTCAAGGTACCATGGTCCAAGAAAATACTGTTCCCAGGCCGCAGTGTTTCTGAGAAGGGTTGAGGGTAGACTTTGTGGTAAAAATAGTCCGTGCTCTGGGGTGCAGTGTTCTAGCTCTCACTCCTGCACTAAATGTAATCTCTGCCGTCCTGCACAGGTTGTCCCTCGCTGACCTTGCGGTAGATCTGTCTCATGACTGAAGTCAGGTGTTTGAAATATGCCAGAACTGAATCATCAGTCAGTGCCAAAAGCAACCTGTTCAGAGAGAGGAGCTGCATTGGGCAGTGGGCAAAGGCATTGTTCTTGCCATCATGCTCTCAAATGGAGAGAGTCCAGCAAAGCGGATGGGCATACCTTGCATGTACATGACGGCAAGGGGCAACGCATCTGGCCAACCTAGCACTGTTTGTGCGCACCTTTGCCAGCTTGTAGTACCCCATTCTTCCTTCCTCTTTTCCCCAAGCTTTGTGTTCCATTTCGTCCCTAGGGTAGCCTGCAGTGTGTGGAGCAATGGTGTCAGTTTTGCCACAGGAATTTGTACAGGAGAACTGGGGAGAATGGACCACAAACACAAAACTCGCAACAGCGCACAGACAATAGGTTAGGGCGGTAGCAAGAGGGTCAAGCAGAGTGCTGTAGTGGGCCAGAGGACACAGTGCACCACAATGATACAGGCACCTTAGGTGGGATGTCCTCAATTCTTACAGCTGTCACAGTCCGTCCAGACACTCGGGCATCCAGGCTCTACCGCAGCCTTAGTGTGCTGAAGGTGGCTCCTATATCGAGCAGCATCCTGGCACACTTGTTACCTACCTGTGCTGTCACATAGGGTCCACTGGATGGGAATGGGATTGTTAGGGCAAGGTGTTGGGGTGCCCGGGGTACATCGTCTGGGTCCAGTTCCCGTCAAGCTTGAGGGAACTGGAAGGAACTCTGGCTTGGCTGCTGGGGCTAGGGTTGCAATAAGAGGCGCCCTGGCTGTTTTTACGACTGGCTGGGCGACAAGAGGCATTGGTCTGGGATCTGGCCTGGGGTTGTCCAGGCTTGGGTTCAGGGCCAGAACCGGCATTGTGATCTGCGGGGTCTAGGCTGAGCGGTGAGGTAAAATGGACCAGGCGGGCATGGTGCAGGGAGCTGTGATTTGCTCTGAGCAGGCAGGGCTTTGGCATTGTTCTGCTGATGCAGAATTTGCTGAGGACAGTTGTACTTAAAGTGTCCCCATTCCTTACAATAGGCGGTAGGTCCTGATGCGCGTGGTGACCTAACTGGGATAGGGGGAAATGTAACAAAATGTCCACCTCGTATTTGCAACTATCCAGTTACGGCGACTTTGGTACATTTCCTTTTGCCGAGTCCCCGTACTGCACCCAAGCAGAGCAGGGGTTGTGTGGGTGTCCCCCACTCTCCTTGGGCGCAGTAACGGGAGTCACGGGTTGCAGTGGTGTCCCCCGCTTACCATTCTGTTAAGCAGGGACAAAGTTTAAAAATGAAATAAAGGACCCTGCAGCGTCGGCTCCGACCCACGTAAGTGGGAGGAACAGCACCACAGGGATAGCGGGGAGTCGGCAGCGCACGCAGAAGTGTGCTGCCGTGATGGTAAGAGGGGGGTGGGGAGGCAAGTAGGGGATTGCGGCCCGGAGGATGCAGGCAAAGTGATCTATCTGATCACTGTGCTGCGCCGTAATTGGCGTCAATATTTTCGTCAGCACAGTTACAGTGATCACATAGATTCGGGATGGGCACCGGGCTGGGCGTTGGATACTGGCTTGGGACATGCTGAGGCATGTACGGGTTGGATACTGGCTTGGGACATTCTGAGGCATGTACCGAGTGCTCTGATAGCCCCAGAATTGGGGGTTCAAAGGGGTCATCTGGGAGTGGTGAATGATTCCTCTTCTTGCTCCCCCAATAAATTCATGCTGTCCGCTAGAAGCCCCATATTGGCCCCCATAGGATGACAGTACAGGGGCTGATACAGCAGGGGATTGTACCCAAGGGCAGGACCTGGGACGGAAGCAGAACAGCTGGTGGGCGAGCAAAAGCAGAAAAATCTAGGACATCCTGTGGGGCAAAAACTGGTCACTGGGGGCAACACTGGGAACAGTCAGGGGTTACACCCATAACTGGGGTAATTGCTTATTTTATCTAGATTAGGCGGTTCTAGCTTCCTCGCTTGGGGTACTTGTTGTTCCAGCCACTTCTTCCTTGCCACAGACACACTCTGCAAGTACCACAGCGTGTAGGGCTCTGACTGCCTAACTGCTGTGTTCCCTTTCTCCCTTTTAAGAACCTCACGCACCGCAGCTAGGTGAGTCTCATCAATGGAGTCTTCTAGGGGCCAGACCAGTAGGTCTTGAAGCTTGATCTGTTCATGCCATACTGACAGCGATCTGACAAGGTCTGGGCCATGCACTATAAGCATGAGTGCCACAGGGGAATCAGGAGGGGGGATGGTGGGGAGGCTCACTCCCTGGCTTGCGAATTTCCCATTCTAATTGGCAAAAAAGATGTTATGCACAAACTAAGATGTCTCGACAAATACTGAATCACTACAGGGCGTAGGTCAGCACCACTAAGTCCCTACTATCCAAGTTTGTCATTCAGGGTTACTCTATCGCACTCGCAATCACTCACAGATGCACACTGACAGGCGCTCAACTGGGGAAGGGGTTGGATGATAAACTGTTGCAGGACAGGGGGCACGGTAATGCCAAGCTGCTGGTCCACTTCCAAAAGGAGTGTCAAGTACAATTACAAGGTGTCCCTGGAAAAATAATCGGATTCAGGCAGTCAGGTCGGGAAGTAACTCTGCACAAAAGAGTTCCAAGCAAAGATGATCTGTAGAGACTAACTCTTGTGGTCCTAAAGAAATACATGGCTCTCCAGACCAGGATATGGACGCAATAAAAAGGGGTACGTGGGTGATGTTGGGCCTCTACTAGCCTTGTTCACTCCTTGTGATTGTCTAGGAGATGAGTTTGGCACAGAATGGGTGGCTCTGGTACTAGTAAACTGAATTAGGTGCTTGTTTTCACAAAAGTATCTACCGAAGGACTTACTATTAAGATGCCACCTCACCACTCTTTGTAACCAGATTCAGGCACAATAATAAACTGAATTAAGCGACATGTAGTGCGCTCTAAAACGAGGCTCTTGGTGGAGCGGTCCCTTAGGTGAGCAATGAGCCACAGCTGCCCTTGCTCCCCCTCCAGTATGGGCCTAGAAGGTGAGTTTGTTACGGGATATGATATATGAGAAGTCATTTATAACGCGCCTGTACACATGTTGCTCGGTGCCACAAAACAAGGGAGGACAAGACAAACGATCTTACTAGGTCTTGTGCTGTTCAGATCGTGCAAGTGCAGAACGCAAAGTGCAGGGGAAAGGGAGCCATGGAAGTGCAAAGGGGAGGGAAGGGGAATGTGCAACCAGGGCAGCATTGCTCTGAGTGAGTGCAGCCAGGGCAGCGCGGCTCTAGGACCAAGGCAGGGTCACCCACACACTAAAGGCACAATGTCAATGATTTTCAGTGTGCCAGAAACGAAATATACACAGGGGAACATGCAAGCACTTGAGCATAAACAGTGCAGAAACTGTAGTCGGGGGCGAATTAAGAGTCATATGCAGTGCCAAGTGGAAAATACATTTGGGAAACATGCAAGTCACACAGGTACTTGGGGTGTGGTCCATCTATTTTGAGGGGCTGGCTTCTGATCCCACTCTGTCCTTTATCAATGAAGGCTTTTTGCTCACAGTTTCAGTTCATAGAGGAGAGCTCTTGGGTGCTCGGAACTCAACAAGGAAATCCAGTGCAAGTTTGGCTTGGTATCCTCCCACTCTGGTAACATCTTTCTTTCCCCCTCTGGGATCTTCCTACTTCCCACCTCATAGGGTAATTGCTGTCTTTCCACACTCTGGGGCATTTCTTTCTTTTCCCCTTCACGTTTTGGGGGTGTTTTCTTATTCCCCACTGTGGAGCTCTACTCATGTTCGGTCTCCACTCGGGATGTCATTCTCCGTTCCCTGTTACAACACTTTTCTCTGTCTCACTCCCCACTCTGGCGTTGCTTCCCCTGCACTCTGGCCTTGCTTCCCCTGCACTCTGGCGTTGCTTCCCCTGCACCTTGCTTCCCCTTCACTGGGCAGCATTCTGTCTACCCCTCACTCTAGGACTCTTCTCTGTTTCACTCTGGGATGTGCTCTTTCTCTCCCCACTCTAGGGCTCTTCTAGGTCCCCCCCCTACTTCTGGGGTGATTCTGTTTCTCTCTCATTTGGCCACCTCCCTTTCTCCTTGAGCCGCTACATACCTGCTTGCTTCTTTTGGTGCTCCACATGAAGTCCCTGGACATCGGGCCGGTTTGCTGGTTAAGTTGTAGCCTCAGGTGCAGCTTTTTTGCTCTGTTTTCCTTCGGTTTCCTGAGGACTCCCCTTCTTGTATTCAGTGCTTCCAGATTGTGCGACCAGCAATATGGGCTCTGTGCTGGCTGGGAGAGAGACTCCTTCCGCCAAGCTCCATAGTCTGACTGGAGTTGCATACACAACGAGTTAACTGAACTCTGCCTTGACCATTCAAGGCCTCCTTGCCTCATTCCTTTAGCCTCTCGTGACTGCTCCAACCTGCCTGCCGCAACGTCTCTCTCCTCTCGGGTGCGCATCTTCGGATGGACCGCTGATGCCGGTGTTCTCTCTAACCGAGCACAGCCCTTCTTTCCAGGTGGCTGCTTCCTTGGTCTCCTCTGTCTTGACCGTAGATTAGACACAGGTACCGTCAGAAGGCATGTCGGCCATTACAAAACGGTGTATATGGTTATTAAAAAGGCTAGCCCGTAGATATCCTACAAAGGAGGTATTCGCTGCCGGGGAAGGGTGCTGGTTTATACCCAACTCAGGGACCCTGTCCTCTGTTGGGGAGATGCCCAGGAAGGGATCCCACTTACCCTGTCCCAGGGGGTGTTAACAGTACTGGGCCCACCTCTCTAGTCCCAACGGGGGTGGCTCCCCCTTGGGAGAGGTGAACATATACCCATCAATTGTCACACAGCCCACCTCCTCAACCTCCTTAATGTCTTCTTCAACCAGCACCTTCATACTCTACTCTTCCAACACTGTAGTCTCTCCTTCTTCTGACTCCTCCAGCACCTTGATATTCCCTTCTACTACTTCCTTTATCTCTCCTCCAACCACTTCCTCTAACAAATCTCCTACCCCCTCTACCACAGCAAGAGTCCCCTACTGCTAGTTATTCCTACCCCCCCCTCTCCTCCTCTATAGCTCTCTAAGCAGCCTTCTGACCCACTTCCGTCTCAACATTCAGCTCAAGAATCCTCTGCCTCTAAAATGTGCCGTACTCTTGAAATGTAATGGGCTCCTTCTTAAAATGTGTACTAATCACCTTTTTCAGTTCACCAATTGCCCCTGAAATCTTAAACACCTTCTTAAATTCCCCAGCATCCTCCAACACCCCCCTCCTGCTCCAGCTGCAACCCTCCTTCCTAACAGCTCCCACACTGACTGACTGGGAGTCTGGGTTTATATAGGGCCATGGCCTCTCCTTCCATCCTTTCTTTGCAGTAACATGGTAAACTGTTAGAGTTATGAGGAGAGGTCATTTTGTGTTCTAACTCTTTCAGGGAAGGGTATATAAAATGTTCCTGCTTGTTATTCATGACCACATAATGCCAGGGTTTGTATTCTTTCCACCTTGAAAGTGCAAGTGTTTAGAAGGTTGTCGGTTCTGATGGGCCAGACCATGTTCTGATGGGAGATGCCATGTTCTGTTGGGCCAGACCATGTTCTGATGGGAGATGCCATGTTCTGATGGGCACCCCATCCATGTGGGAGGAATCGGATTCATCTGTACAATAGCCATAGTTTGTGACCTGGAAATATATGTATTTAAGAAAAACCTTTGCACAAGGAAAACGATTTATTTCCCATGCACGCCGACTGAGATTAAAAAAAGATGCATTTGCAGAATCATTAATCCATGCTTTTTCAAAATCCATTAAATTCAGCACGAATTTAACGTGTATAAAACGTGTATAAAACTGAGTGCGAAAGTAATATTTCAGCTGCACAATAAGCACATCCACCATTTGCTGTCCTCGGAGATGTGTGGCGGGTCTGCTGTAATTGCAAAGCTATAATAGTACATTGGGGAAAAGCCCAGACCGTAATTAATTAGGGCTTCGCCTAATCTATTTTCTTGGGCACTGATTACGTTTGCATTGCAGTGGACTGTGGTGATAATAATTTGATATTTCCATGCTCTATAAATCATTGCCACTGAATTGTAACGTGCAGAGGTTTTCAAACTGGGGGCGAGTTTGGTTTGAGGTTGGAGCTTCAATATTTCAGAACCATGTCGAGCAAGAATTGTCTTTTTTACTTTTCCCTTCTTAAGCTCAGCATTGGAGTGTAGCACTACTATAGTTCCATTGATAGCATTGATGAACCAAAAAATACAAAACTCTTGTGACCTTATGGAGTACTTGTAACCTTAACCAAGAAGCACACCACAGTATTTCATATGCCAAGGTAGCTTCATGCTGCTGTAGCCGAGGGTGCTGGGTCTTTTCTCCCATCCAGCTAAACCAGTAAAATAGCTCAGCGGGTTGAGTACTTGCTGCTGCGATGTGTGTGTAATCTGCAGGTCACAGGTTTGAATTCTGGCAAGGCTACATCAGCCTTTCATTCTTTCAAGGTCGACAAATGAATACCAACTTTGGGTGGGATGACGATGGATGTAAATAGATTCTATGTACATACACAAATCATTATTACTCTGCTATGAATTCTGCTTGGCTCCCTTTCCTGCCATGGCCTGTGTGCGCACGGGTACACCACACTGGGTTTCTGTGAAGCCACATAGTTCCGTATATGGCTGTTCGACGTAGTTCATACAGTCAGAAGACCCCTGTTTGCTTGGGTCAGGTGATGAGCTTGCACAGACATATTCATAAATATGTACAGCAAACAACATCAATGTTATAGTATGTTTAATAACCCATTCTATGTCAGATTTGAGTAGAATAGGCACTTTCAGCTGATAGGCAACACATGCCACAGCACCACTCACTAGCCATCCTCGAAAGGTCACCCCCAGTTCAGAGCCTATGATCAATGCACAGTGGGAGTGCAGTGTCAAATGCTTTTGGGCAGATGAGTTTGCTGGTTATTTAAGTTCAAACACACAGGAGAAGGGAGAGATTTGTGGGAAATGGATGACCCCGTCCAGCAGGGGGAAGCAGATTGGAGACCAGCTGGATGTGGGGGAAATCATTGCCTTACCTGAGGGGGATCCTGGGAGCAGGAGCACAGACTGAAAAGAAGAGCTTATCTGGCAGAGCTGTCTGAGGTTTGTCTGTGGCCCTACCTGTCCTGGGCCTTTGAAAGACAAACGGTGAGTACCTTAACCTCTGATTAGACAGGCTCCCCCAAGGTTTTATGGAATCCCAGATAGCATTCAAAAATATTTGGGGAAACCTGTTTAAAAGCTATGTCGATGGAAGTGGCAATCTAGTGTATGGTGTACGTGTTTTGTGATTTATAATGAATATTGAAACCCTAGGTAGCATCTTTATACTGGTGCTATTCTCCTGCACTTTGTGATCTCTGGATGCCTTAGAGATCTCAAATTGAAATTTGGAATGGCAAGTCCTTTGATTGTTGGCAAACAAAGTAATTTAAACTATTCCTTAATAAACCCATGGAAATTGGGTGTTGAGGTTGAACATCATTCTTTGAAATTAGTGTGTTAGACCCCTCTGTCCCAATATTCCAAAAGCAACCGAATTCCTGAGAAGCTCAACCTTTAAATTGAATATAGCTGAAATTACATCAACTTTTTCAATTTATACATTCTAATAGTTCAAGAGTCAACAACAAACAATACATTACAAAAAGAAGACATTCTGTTCATTTTAGAAATCAATACATCATATCAAAGACAAAGCAATGCGTTAAAAGCAGAACAATTTCTAATACGATGAAACTTAATAATACTAATTTTATGGAAAGCAAAACTTTCTTTTTTTTAATTTTTTTTTTACGGATATTTAAAAATTAAAATTTCTAAACGCCCTTTCGGATAATAAGAGTTAAAGTTAAGCCTCAATGCGTTTTTAATCTCTTCATTCCATCTTCAAAGCCTTTAAAAAATTAATGGTTGCTAGTCTGATGCTCATACATTTAGTAGCTGCCTAAGCGGCCCATCTATTGGCAGGGTCAATCTGTGCAAAATACGCAAGATGATTTACAAAGTGAAAACACCTCAAGTTCGTAAGAGCTGGGCAGTCTATTATGACATGCTGCAAGGTTTGAACAATGGTCACATTTTTACAAAATCGGCACCAATTAAGATCAATAGCAATTTTTTTCTTCTTACTTTAACCTCTTGAGTGGGCCAGATATTGAATCTCAGACGTAAAATTGCAGATCGAGAGGCAGCAGAGGGAGCTAAACATAAATAGGAAGCAGTGTCTCTGTAGCACTTAGGACCAAACACTGCACAATCAAAATCTTTATATAATAAACATCTTGCCCTAGCATCAACCCAGTCCATCATATATAATTTCTTTTTTGCTCGTGCTGGGTTAAACATAAGGGTATCAAGTGATATGTCAGCATTCACCATGATTGTCAAGATGTTCAAGGACCATTGTTTTGGAAATACTTTAGTTGAGGTGAGTAGATAATTAGAAATGGAGGCTAATGTAGAATTGTCACAAGAAGAGAGCAAGCATTTACGAAATAAGGCACATAAGCGCCAATTATGTAAAGCAGTTAAAGAAATTAAGCCCAATTCATAGCGAATCGGCACTCCAGGAATACACTGAGGTAGGTGTAAAATGGCACGCCAAAATTTGGCTTCCAATGTGGTCAAAAATGCTACTGGAATAATGAGTTTCTAACCCATATAGAATAGTAGCTACTACATTCTGATTCCAATAAGTGATGGCAGCTTTAAGTGAGAATTTGCCATATTTGGACATAATCAGTTTTGTTTGACAGATTGCAATAGTTAATTTCTGTTTGATCTTATTCAATTGTGAATGTACTGATGGACAACCATCAAAAATAAGGCCCAGGTAAACATAATATGGGACCACCTTTATAGGTATATTCTCGACTTGCCATTCCAAGGAGTGCTTTCGTAGACCTTTGGGGACATATGTGACAATCTGTGTTTTGTTGATGTTAACCACCAGTTCATTCTCATTAAAATAGCAACACAGTGCCGACAGAAGATTGCGCAAACCAGTTGGCGTTTTGGATATTAAAACAAGATCATCTGCATACCATAGGGCATTAATTTTCACGCCATTCCATTTGGGAGCGTCAGCCAGTATATTAATAAAGATCCAACGTACGTCATTAATAAAAAAATTAAACAAAGCCGAAGCTAAAATGCACACCTGTTTTAGCCCTCTATTCGTAGCACTTATCCATAAGTTTCGGTCTTGATACTGAATCAAAGGCGGAGTGAAGATCGACAACTGCAAAATATCTTGGTTGTCTTTTGTTCTGGGCCTGTAATCTTATAGCATTTAAAGTAATTACATTCACACCAGTACCCAAACCAGCCACAAAACCAGTCTAAGCTGGATCACGTTGTCTCGCTATTGCCGACCAGGCATTATAGTCTCTTTATACCAGCCTAGAAAAGATTTTACCTGGGGCGTCTAATAATGCAATTGGACGGTAGCTTTTAGGATCCATCCGGTCACCTTTTTTATAAATCGGGACAATCACGGATGTGCGCCAAGAGTCTGGTATATTTTTAGTTTGCAGGATGTGATGAAAGGTGTTATTTAAAATCCAAGCCCATTCTTTTGGGTTCTGTTTAAACATCAGGTTTGTGAGACCATCTGGGCCGGCCGCTCTTGACGAAGACGATTTTTTAATAAAATCCTGAATGATTAATTCCGTGCAATTCAAATACCAACATCTCAGTAAGCTTCCATTATATTTATAACTGCCCATCTTATCATCACCATACAGCGTAGAGAAATGTGTGACCCACGCAATTTCTGAGACTCTGTTAAGTTGAGAATGAACTTGGGATGTAGTATTTTAGGAATGTGTCTGAAAGTGAACGCTTACTTCTAAGCCTGAATTTTCAACGGCCAGCACTGCGAGTCACAGGGGACTCTTGCTGGAAGCTCGCTTGCACTCGCCTTCAGGAGAAGGCGGAGCCCGCTAGCGCCCACGTGACCTATCACGTGATTTGAACTCTATTTAACTGCTGTGCAAGCACCCTTGCGGCGTTAAGCCCGGCGGAGACAAGCACGAATGCTATGCTGTTGTGCGGCTGTTAGGCGGTTGGTTGCGAAATTTCCATTATGCTTCAGAATTAGATGCAATTGTTGTTTTTGGTAAAGTAGACGGCTGTTCTGGAGACTTTATTGTCTCGCTTGCATTTATCCTTCATCAATTTAATTATATTTTATTGTCTTGTATATTTTCCGAATAAACAGTGAAAGCAATTATTAACACCCCCCCTGCAATACACTCCATGTTCACCTTAAAAACAGGAATGCCGTCTGAGATTTCTAGAGATACTCTGGCCATCTCGCCGTGCCCAATATCAAACATCTTGGATCTTGATCCTCCCCCACAAACCCCATTGAATTAAAACATATCTAAAACTCAGGATAAGTCCAAAAGCCATACTCGTATTTCAAAGAAAAATATTATTTTAACACCAATTAACAAAACTCCCAGTCACCATGATAATCGGAACATATATGATAAAATTTCGAGTAGCTCAGTCACAAGTGATGTGGCTGACTTGATGCATATTGCAGCTCCAACCGCTGATCCTCCCATTCCTAAGTGTAGTGCACAGAGCCCAGCAAAACACTTAACTTCTAATATTGAGCATCGTGCACCCTATCTGAGCAGTACCATCTCAGACCAAACTATTTTAGCCGTACCTCATTCCCCCAATAAAATCTTAAAACCTGCTCACACTTTTGCAACAGTCCTAGAAGAATCCATTCAAGAGGTTGAAGAAATACATAATGAAAGCTGTAACTCGGTGCGGGGCGCGCCTACTTTGCACACCTCTGTAGCTTCTGTAATTATTGAAGATGTGGGGCAAGTTAGCCTAAATAAGTCAATCTCTCCACCTCATCCAATTCCCCCTGAGTGCAGGGAACTGGAGAGCTCGAGAGCTTCTATTGTGACTGATGACGACCAACCAGGTTCTATGGACTCAACAAGACAGGACGACGAGTTGTCTTTTTTACAACCTACACCCCGTCGTTGTCTCACTTCTAACAAAAGAAAAGAAATTCTCTTGCTCCCGCAGCCAATCCTGCCTTACTAGAAATTACTTTCGGGCCATAAACACCATGCTCTCTAGCTTATTTAAGCTATTCGAATCCTTAGACCAGAAATAGCCTTTCAAGCCACCAAATTAGATCATATAAGTGATTGGATGAGAAATAGCTCTTATAAATGCATTAAATGTCCCTCTTTAGAAAGCTTGGAGCAAAGACTCTCTTCTTTAGAAACTTATTGGCCCCCTCAACAGGGCTTGAATGAAATATCCGGTGCATCGATTATGCAACGTCTTGCGAACCTAGAAGCTTGGAACAAAATCCCATGGACCACTGAGTCAGTTCTCCCAGTATTCTCTAAAATTATTCGGCCAATTGAATGTGTGGAAGAAGTTGTGGAAACACAAAATAATGAATCCAGGATTAGTGTTGGTTCCCCTATGAAGAATGTTAACCAACCTATAGTTCAGCCGAATACTTGTGGAGGCTCAAAACAAAATCCACAAAAAATAGGCAGTACATCTGCCAATGTTAGAAAAATAAAATCTGCGCCAAACCGGGCCACACAAGGAAGTAAATAATATGGTGGTGCTAAGAAACAATCACATATGAATGTTCCTTCTATTGAGGAGACAACCACTGCTTGCACTCCTGTTGTATCCATAGATATTTGTGACGAAAACCTAAACAACGATTTGATCCTTCCGGTACCCGAGCTTCCTATAAACAATGACTTGGCTCGTAAACCTCCTCTGCCTTCAATCACTCAGAAGGAGGGCCAGAACTCGCCACTTTACTATGACCCACTGAATGAACTAGTTCAATTGTTATCATATAAGCCCGATAATGTGCGAAAAACCAACCTTCCACCTCTGTACAAACTACTTTGACTTCATATTGTGGAGAAATCTCTACAGGTGCCGTCAAATTATCTTCTCCAGTTGTTTCTACATCTAGTTTTGAGGATTGTTTGAGCTCATTAAGAACAGTAATAGATTCCTACCTTTTGAAAAGAATGGCGGAGGTATTGCCTGAAGCCACTAATATTGCAGACCAGCCCCAACAAATACATAGCATTCGCCATGACATTGATAATAATGATCCTGGTTCACAACCCAGAATAGATAGTTGTACAAACCCTAAATCACTTTTTTCTAATGGTTGGAATAACCAAGATCACTCGAAACAAACAACCAAGAAGAAACTTGAATCTCGTAATGCTAACACCAATTCTTATACGAATTATGTCAGTGGCTCTTTAACCAAGAAATTCAATTCGTTCCACACTTTAATTTTGAAATGTCGAGATGGGTCTTTTCCAAAGTATGACTTATGTTGTGCTAGCGTCTTTAACATTTTTGGGGACATAGAGGGATTAGAAGCCATATCTTCCATGTGATCTGGATCAAATTGAGTTTCTTTGTGATAAGAATCTTTCTATTGTTCATTTGTGGATAAAGTCTGGGATTGTTCGTAACACGCTATGGAATGCCAGAATGGATTTAGTCAATCTAGGTTTTCTATTAGCCCAAGACCCGGCCCGACAGTCATCCCAAGTCCCGGACCCTAGTGAATCCATTGTGACCTCTATTTTGAAACATCATGTGTTTGTCTTTATTGTGTTAAAGAACCTATTCCTGACTCTTTATCCTCTGCCATCGTTCGCTCATAACCATGAATAATTGTAACATGTACAAATATTTCTTTGGCCAGTTGGAACACACGGGGTTCCCCTCATTTGCAATGGACAATGAACGATCAATTAAATAACTGATATTGTAGCATTGCAAGAAACGTGGCTATTCTATCCTCCCATATGGGACGACCATGACTTAATCCTTCTTCCAGCTGAATCTGGTGGTAAAGGTAGACCCTCCGCGGGCTTAATAGTAGCGGTGAAATCAAGTAAAGGATTCAAAATATTTCCTTGGCTGGCCCCAAACAAATTCATGCAATTAGTAAAAATAACCTGTGGTGTTCAGACATATGCAGTCATCAATCTTTATCGAAATCCAGTGGGTATTGTGGATGATAGCTTTATGCTTCTCTTTCACTCTCTTTGAATCTATTGCCTTGCGAGGAAATATTTCTGGAATTCTAGTCATGGGGGATTTGAATCTCTCTTGCTTTATGTCAACCAAAAGGAATATGAATCTTGAGGGTTCAAGATGGATGTCATGTATGGAAGATCTTAACCTTAAGATGGCAAATGTTGTAATTGTGGGTAATATCCCTCCTATGAACACCTGGGAGAGAGGTAATTCTAAATCCACAATTGACTACATTTTTATGAGTGACAGCATCTTTTTGAACACCAGTAAATTTGTTGTTGTAAAACAGACCCATAGCGATCACCATCTATTGGCTCTTACTTGGTCAGCTGATGTTGGAGATGCTACCAAAGGTACATATTGGTATAAACAAACCCTACTAGTCAATAATGGCAAGAATCAATTTAAGTGGTCTACCAATAGACTTTTAGCATTGAATGATGCCGTTTTGAACAAGACGGAGGTTGAACAAGGCTGAATCATACATAGATGTTTTAAGTACATTTAAAAACGTATGTCCTGCTCAGAATAAGCCATTCAAGAAACACACCCATGGGTTTGATTTAGCCCTTTATGAACGCAAGAAAGCTTATAGGAAAGAGCTTCGAAGCTTGCGTAACTCCCCAAGGATGTGCAGGCTAACGCTGTCAATACTGCCAGATCCAGATATCGTAATTGGGTACGATCAAGGAAAGCTACATTGTTTCAAATAGATAGTGAACATCTTTTAGCGGCGTTTTGTAATAAGAACTCTAGCTTGGTCTGGGAGTTACTAAATAAATGCCATACTACATCCCAAGTTCATTCTCAACTTAACGGAGTCTCAGAAATTGCCTGGGTCACACATTTCTCTAAGCTGTATGGTGATGATAAGATGGGCGGTTATAAATATAATGGAAGCTTACTGAGATGTTGGTATTTGAATTGCACGGAATTAATCATTCAGGATTTTATTAAAAAATCGTCTTCGTCAAGAGCGGCCGGCCCAGATGGTCTCACAAACCTGATGTTTTAACAGAACCGATAAGAATGGGCTTGTATTTTAAATAACACCTTTCATCACATCCTGCAAACTAAAAATATACCAGACTCTTGGCGCACATCCGTGATTGTCCCGATTTATAAAAAAGGTGACCGGATGGATCCTAAAAGCTACCGTCCAATTGCATTATTAGACGCCCCAGGTAAAATCTTTTCTAGGCTGGTATAAAGAGACTTTAATGCCTGGTCGGCAATAGCGAGACAACGTGATCCAGCTCAGACTGGTTTTGTGGCTGGTTTGGGTACTGTTGTGAATGTAATTACTTTAAATGCTATAAGATTACAGGCCCAGAACAAAAGACAACCAAGATATTTTGCATTTGTCGATCTTCACTCCGCCTTTGATTCAGTATCAAGACCGAAACTTATGGATAAGTTAATCAAGGCGGAGTGCCCCTCCACCCTTAGTGACATTATCTTCTCTCTCCATTCTAACACCAAGGTTTGTATCAGATTGAATGTCGAGGGCCTTTTATCAACTCCAGTTGCTACGAATAGAGGGCTAAAACAGGGGTGCATTTTAGCTTTGGCTTTGTTTAATTTGTTTATTAATGACGTACGTTGGATCTTTATTAATATACTGGCTGACGCTCCCAAATGGAATGACGTGAAAATTAATGCCCTATGGTATGCAGATGATCTTGTTTTAATATCCAAAACGCCAACTGGTTTGCGCAATCTTCTGTCGGCACCGTCTTGCTATCTTAATGAGAATTAACTGGTGGTTAACATCAACAAAACACAGATTGTCACATATGTCCCCAAAGGTCTACGAAAGCACTCCTTGGAATGGCAAATCGAGAATATACCTACAAAGGTGGTCCCAAATTATGTTTACCTTGGCCTTATTTTTGATGGTTGTCCATCAGTACATTCACAATTGAATAAGATCAAACAGAAATTAACTATTGCAATCTGTCAAACAAAACTGATTATCTCCAAATATGGCAAATTCTCACTTAAAGCTGCCATCACTTATTGGAATCAGAATGTAGTAGCTACTATTCTATATGGGTTAGAAACTCATATTATTCCAGTAGCATTTTTGACCACATTGGAAGCCAAATTTTGGCGTGCCATTTTACACCTACCTCAGTGTATTCCTGGAGTGCTGATTCCCTATGAATTGGGCTTAATTTCTTTAACTGCTTTACATAATTGGCGCTTATGTGCCTTATTTCGTAAATGCTTGCTCTCTTCTTGTGACAATTCTACATTAGCCTCCATTTCTAATTATCTACTCACCTCAACTAAAGTATTTCCAAAACAATGGTCCTTGAACATCTTGACAATCATGGTGAATGCTGACATATCACTTGATACCCTTATGTTTAACCCAGCACGAGCAAAAAAGAAATTATATATGATGGACTGGGTTGATGCTAGGGCAAGATGTTTATTATATAAAGATTTTGATTGTGCAGTGTTTGGTCCTAAGTGCTACAGAGACACTGCTTCCTATTTATGTTTAGCTCCCTCTGCTGCCTCTCGATCTGCAATTTTACGTCTGAGATTCAATATCTGGCCCACTCAAGAGGTTAAAGTAAGAAGAAAAAAATTGCTATTGATCTTAATTGGTGCCGATTTTGTAAAAATGTGACCATTGTTCAAACCTTGCAGCATGTCATAATAGACTGCCCAGCTCTTACGAACTTGAGGTGTTTTCACTTTGTAAATCATCTTGCGTATTTTGCACAGATTGACCCTGCCAATAGATGGGCCGCTTAGGCAGCTACTAAATGTATGAGCATCAGACTAGCAACCATTAATTTTTTAAAGGCTTTGAAGATGGAATGAAGAGATTAAAAACGCATTGAGGCTTAACTTTAACTCTAACTCTTATTATCCGAAAGGGCGTTTAGAAATTGTAATTTTTATATATCCGTAAAAAAAAAAAAAATAAAATGTTTGCTTTCCATTAAATTAGTATTAAGTTTAATCGTATTAGAAATTGTTCTGCTTTTAACACATTGCTTTGTCTTTGATATGATGTATTGATTTCTAAAATGAACAGAATGTCTTCTTTTTGTAATGTATTGTTTGTTGTTGACTCTTGAAATATTAGAATGTATACATTGAAAAAGTTGATGTAATTTCAGCTATATTCAATAAATAAAAATAAAAAAAATGATTTGCCACAAATCCATCTTCGTAAAAGATTAAATGAAATATGGTCTATGCCCAGGCTAAGAATCCATAGTTTTTCATACTTTCCAACATTTTAGATTGAAATTGATCTGAGAACTGCTTAGTCTCTCCTATGCATACTTCTCAGATGTCAGCACTTGTTAATGGTTTCAGATAAAACTAAACTAAGTTAATTGTTTTCTTTCAAACTTGGTTGAGAACGGCTTCACTTTTATTTCAGGGGGAAGTGTTTACTTTGGACGTCATTCGATAATATGAATTGATGGTTTCACAAGTTAAATTAAACAATTTAAATGTATGTGTCCATCTCTAGTAAAATGTCTGCTACCTTCATTCACGTTTGGTGTTCTATGTATGGATGTTAGTGTGATTATGTCAAATAAGTTGGATATTACATTTGGAATGAAAATGATAGTGTGATAACAGGGGACAGGTCCTACATTTCATTTTGGATACAAGCTGTATGTTTTCATTTGTGGTATTTGGGAGACTTTCTCATCAGTGAAAGTTACGGACCACCATTAAGTTCTTGATTTATTATTTTAATAAAAACACAATATTCGGATTAAAACGGCCTGTTTCTCGTCCTAGATTGTACAGTGGGATTTTTGCAGTGGAGGAAGGGCATGCGATTAGTGCCATTTCACCTTCATATACAAACTAATATAATCAAAAATAGTAATTCCCTAGATATATTTATATTTGTGCTTACTCCTACGTCCCGCCACTTTTCCTCCATACTTGTGGCACATTCCATCCATTGGGATGGGACCGTAGCACTTTTGAAACATCAAAAATAACTTTGTGTCCTTTTATTGTTATGTGGGCCGTAGCCCCGCCTTCCTGAGCTCTGCCCCGCGCATCATCCTTCAGTCCTTTTCTCTGCATGTCTGGGTCGGACGCACTTGCATCATAGGGAATTTTTCTTTTTGTTCCCTTGTCCTTCATCTTCCTGCTGCAGATCCTCGGTCTTCCTTACTCAGTCTATGCCGAAGTGTCTGGGATTCGTGTCCTGTTCTCCGTGCAAAAGTAGTTTCAAGAGGGCAGATCCCCATTCTCTGTCTGGTGTGCTTGGGCCCGAGACATCAGTGGGACTCTTGATTCTACTGTGGCTCTCTCTCTGCGTCCGGGCACTCCAGCGTCTGCTCACCACGTGGGAGGAGGTGTTCCAATGGATTCCTCCTCCAAATTTACAGCAGTTCATCGACAAAAAAATTAAGCGTCTGGTAAGTTCCTTCCTTTTTAGGGTACCTCGGCCAGGGGACTCCTTCCTGGCGTCTTCTGGTTCCGGAAGGGTCCCAAGTGGCTCTGTTACCAGGGTTCTCCCTGAGGTGTTCCGAAAGGTATCTATTAGGACTGGATATTCATCCAAGGTTCCCCATCTGGGGCTTAAGGTTAAGCCCAACATTTCTGGGGCTGTTTTGACTGGAGTTATTCCTGAGGTTTCCAAGTCTGCAACTAAAGGTACAGAGCCTAGCCTCAAGGTTTCCTGGAAATTGACTAAAGGCACCAGGGTTATCCCAGAGGATCCCCAACTAGGGGCTATATTTAAAACCGGCAAGATCGAGGGGCCTCTTGCTATGGGGGGGGAGTGACCCTAAGTCTTCCCAGAGTCTTGTGGCCGAACTGATCCTGCAAAGGCCCTAGGTCTTCAAGTACTGGCCCTGCTGAGGTTCCTTCACCGAGGGCTAATTCTTCTGCAGAATGCAAAGGAGCTCAAAATTGCTCTAGATCTGCCAGTACCGGCTCTGCTGAGGTTCCCTATCACAAGGCTAACATTGATTCAAAACAGCCCCTGAAAACCCTGTGGCGACAATGGCCTCACTGATACCTTTGACGCAGTTCACCTGGACCTTCCTCTGAGCATGTGTTCTTTGGCAAATTCCAGGCCCTTATTCACTCTGACCCAATGAAGGTAAACTTTAAGGATCTATTCAAAGAAATGTATCCTAATCCTCTCGAGCCACAGCCTGCTCCTGCAACCCCACAGCAGGTTTTGGTAGTGCCGTCCCCTCCTCTTCTGGGAGGGCCCACCTCCTACACTGTAACCACTGCCTCCACTTTCTCCTGTGCTTAAGACGCCCGTTGCACAATTAAGAATGCAGACGGGGTCTGAGGTATCACATGATGCAGGTCAGTTTTCTGCTCCCGCCTCAGCTGACGAAGACCAAGCAGACCAGGATAGCGATAACCCGCCCCACTCTGTCAGAGGCTTTCATGACCGGGTTATGGATATGATGGCATTGCTGGATATTCCGATAACCGAGCCTGAAAGGTATACTTTCAGGAGCCTTCATTCTTACGACACAGGAGTGGACAGGCCTTTTCCTTCAAAAGCATGTGATTGCTGAAGCTGCAAGGTCTGGTGTAAAATCTCATTATGGCCAGCATGTAAATAGAAAAATTGATGCTCGCTACAAGCTACACTTGTCAGAAGACATACCCTTGACTGGATGTCCACCCCCTCATCAACGTGGTGGCAGCAACGTGGTGGCAGCAGCTACGCTCCAGTCTAAGTAGTCCTCAACATCCTCTACGGCTGCCTCTCAGGTCCTGTCCAAAGAGGACAAACTTCTTGATGCCATTGGGGAAAAAAAGTATTTTCCAATTCTGGTCTTGAGCTGCGCCAGGCGAATAATGAAGTCATCCTTACAGCAGCAAATCTCAAGCTGTGGAAGGAGCTTCTCGAATTTCATGAATGTATCCCTCAGGACATGCTGGAAGATTTTAAAGTGGGCCATTTCCGATGGCAGAGTTCTGGCTCAGGACCTGCTCGAGGCCGCGGCCCATCATGTAGACACTTCCGCTCTGCGCCTTATGGTTGGAGAGACCTCTCCCGCCAAGCGTGGTTGCATGCTACAAAGTTCTCGAAGGAGGTTCAGGATAAAGTATTTGATCTTCTCATCGAAGGTAAAGAGCTGTTCTACTCTTCCATAGATGAGGAACTCAATAAAACAAAGGCAAGCACGCAAATGGCTAAATCTTTGTCGGTCTTGCCTAACCCCCATCTAAAGCGGCCTATAAGCAGAGGTCGGGGACCCTGACAAGGTCCTTCTCAGGTTTCAGAGGGTTCCAGGAGCGTCAAGCACACCGGGCAGATGCTCCTCTGGTGCACCTCGGAGGAAGCAGCAAAGGCAAAGTGGCCGGTTATATTCTGGGTCGTCAGCCTCCTCTTCGGCAACAGGTGGTCCCGCCCAATAAGTCATCCAAATTATGATTTCCATCGGTCACACCAGACTCCGGTGGGAGGACGTATATATCGTCTCATCTGGAGGCATGGTAGACCATCAAGATCAAATGTGACCACAAACAACGGATTTTCATTCTCTGAGGTTCCCCATCTGGGGGCCTAAGACTAAGCCCAACGCTTCTGGCGCCTAAGGTGTCTCAGTCTGGGACTAAATGTACTGAGCCTACACTCGAGGTTTCCTGTCAGATAACTAAAAGTACTGGGGTAAATTCCTGACGATCCCCAATCAGAGGCTGTTTCAGCAGACTCTTCCCTCCTAGGATGGGGGGGCGGCGCTGGGTCACCTCGAGGTGTACGATCTGTGGACCCCCAGGACATAATGTCTCATTTCAACTACCTAGAACTCCTGGCAGTTTATCTGGCATTGAAAGCTTTCCAGCCTTCTATCAACGGAGTGGTGCGAATTTGCACTGACAATTTTGTAGTTTTATTCTATGTCAACAAATGGGGGGCACCAGGACGCCTCCTCTGGTGGATCTAGCTATCCAGATCTGGAATTGGGCAGTCCAACACGTTGTCTGGGGCTGCTTCAACCGGGGTTATTCATGAGGTTTCCCAGCCTGGGTCGAAATGTACCAAGCCTAGTCTAATTTTTCTGTAAATACCAGGGCTAATCCCAACGATCCCCAAACAGAGGCTATAATAAAAACCAGCAGGATCGTAGGGCCCAATTTAGGGGTTCTGGCTTCTAGATGTGACCCTAAGCTTTCCCACAAACAATATTGTGGTTGTACCGGATCCTGCTGAGGGGACCAAGGAGGAGGGCAAGGGCCCTAAGTCTTCAAGCACCGGCCTTGCCGAGGTTACCTCAATTTGGGATATTTCTTCTGTAGAAACTAAAGGGGCTGAAAAGCACCCCAGGTCTGCTAGTACCGGGTCTGCTGAGGTTCCCTGTCAGAGGGATAAAATTGATTACAAAGCCCCTACAATTCCTCTGGCAACAATGGTTTCACTAAAACTTGTGACGCAGATCACTTCAGGCGATGACAAAATGGCGGTTCAACCCACGCGGTCATAATGCAGGAGGCACGTAAGCCTTCTACAAGAGCGCAATACAAAAGTAATTGGCTTTCTGTTGACTGTGTCTTGCCTTTATATCTGACCTTGCAGCCTGCGGCATCCACGTCTTATCGTGCAAAACATATCTGTGAGCCATTGCAGCTTTCTTTTCTACGCATAATGGCTCTTTTTCTCGGACAATCCAGTAATCAAGAGGCATTTCGCTGGCTTTCTTCCGGTCAGGCCTCCTTACCCAAAATGGGATCGAAATGTGGTCCTTACCGCTTTCTGTCACAAGCCAATTGAACCAATGACCACTACAGAGCTCAAGTTTCTCTCTTGGAAAGTGTCCTTCTTGATTGCAGTAACATCTGCGAGAAGAAAAAGCAAGTTTCAAGCTCTCTGTCGAACACCCGTTCTTGAACTTTCACAAGGATAAGGTTGTGCTTTGCACTCATCCTTCATTCCTTCCAAAAATTCTCACACAGTTCCACATAAATTTGTTCATATCCCTACCGGTTTTCTTTCCAAATCCGGTTTCGAATGCGGAAAGGGTTCTATGTAACCTTAATGTCAGAAGAGCTCTAAAGCTTCACCTTGACAGACCAAACGCAGACTTAGAAGTTCCTCACAACTCTATTAATTTCAGGGACCCAAAGGGGAAACCGGCTTCAAAAGCTTCTCTCACACTGGATCGCTTCATGCATCCGAGGCGTATGCAATTCAAGGCCTTCAGCCCCAATAGGCATTTGTGCACATTTGGTTTGTGGCAAACAGCAGCTGTTGCCTTCCAGAAATATGTTCCTTCAGAGTCCATAGCCTGGGCTGCTACATGGGCTTCTCCCTCGGCTTTCTGCAGACCCTATTGTCTTGACCTGAGCTCCTGGGCTGATGCCCAGTTCGGCCAGGCTGTTGTTACGAACCTGTTCAAGTAAGGGACATTTCCATCCTCCCATTTCTTTGGTCCGTGCTTGGAAATCTCCCACCAAACGTATGGATGAAAGGGGACGGGCATAGTGTATAACCAAGTTACTCACCATAGTGAGTACCTTAGTCCTAGTCCATAGTCCCCTTTCCTCCATATGCCCGCTGTCCCCACCAAAAATGATCCTCTATTTTGCTAATGGTCCTTCGTGTGTGTGTGTGTGTGTGTGTGTGTGTGTGTGTGTGTGTGTGTGTGTGTGTGTGTGTGTGTGTGTGTGTGTGTGGGGAGAGGAGGAGGTTGAAGGAGGTATCTGGACCAGGTGCAACCATTAGGAAATGAGTGTTAGAAGGAGCTACCAGCTAGATGGGCACATAGTCACCTGCTTGAGTGTGGGGAGCAGGCTAACCACATCACTCTAGTGAGTAGGGAGTGCCTCAGTGGTCCAGGGCAGGCAGAGGCGGGCTGAGGAATGAGTCCGTGCAGCATCACTGATCCTTGTGACAGAACCCCAGGACCTGGGCTGAGACGAGGAGAAATGCAAACATCCTAAACTGCCCCTCAAGCCCTGAGAGCCATCATCAATATTAGGGGACTCCGGAACTGCCTAGAAGAAACCTTTGGATATTGCCAGCCATTGAGCTGTTAACCCAAGGAATATACTGGATCATTAGACCCACTGAAGTGGGCTTGGGAGCCTCTGGAAACTCGCACTCTGGTGACACGGACCATGGCTTATTCATGGTTGGTGGATGAACGCTCTTGCAAGAGACTTGTTTTGTACATATTTAACAAGAGTGTGAGAGCCACTCCACTGAGAATGAACATTGTTAAAATAACCTGTTCTCTGGGATTTCTTCCATGCAGGAGGTTCTACAACCACGTTGTAGCTCACTGGCCCTTCACAAAGGAGAAATAGTACTACGTTCTACCTTGTGAGAAGAAATAAACCTTTGCTTGACCATGACCCTAATGTGTTGGCCTCTTTTGTGCCTTCTACGCATGCTTGTCCCGTGACATGTTATCCTTCTTCACTGCTAGAGATCATCTACCATTCCTGCTTGTCTCTACATACAAGAAAAGGTAGCAGGTGTCCCTCTGTAGATAGAACATGGCATGATAACCTGTTCTCTCCATACCTCTATACATGAAACCTCTTGTCGATATTTTCTTGTTATGTTTCTCTAGCCGGCCTTTTTAACTGACGTTCTGCAAGTTATTTGCTCAACTATGAATTTGCTTCTTTTCTCCTCTCCGCTTCTCCCTGCCTAAAACATATGGATGTATTTCAACAAGACATTTGGCTGCCAAACCTCAACAGCTTTCTTGCCACTTGTTCCAAATTCACATAATTTGCATTCACATTGAATTGTCCAAGAGCTTATTCGGCACACTTTTCTTCAGCCGATGGATTACTTTGAAATCCACTTCATAGAACTTCCCAAAAAATCCTTCCAACCATAAGAAAAATAATTGCATATATGCCAACTGTTTATTTTAAATCCTTTGCAATGCTTCTCCATACCATCAACCTGAAATCAGGTAAGCTGTGTCACTGTGTACAGTCACTAGAAAGGATTGTCCTTCTTGTGTTGATTAAAGTCAGCGGCTCCGCTTACCTGCTTACTTACAAAAACACCTGCTCTGTCACTCCACCATTTATGACCCGAACTTCCACTTCCCTTACAAAACCTTGTGGCACCTCTTGATTCAAGTCAATTTCACTCTTGACAACCCTTTGCTGGAATGACCATCTCCTGGACCATCTTCAAAATATCCCTAAAAAACAAAAACCTTCATCTTGCAGAAAGTAGCATGTTCCCTTCCAGTGCTAAACTTGAATAGCCATCATCTTTTATCATTTGTCTGGTATGGTATGTTATGGTACATGATTTGTAGAGCACGAACTAATGCCAAAAGGCATCTAGGTGCTAAAAAAGCAGACAAAGTGAAACCGCCAGGAAACGCCCAAAGAATCAGAAAAGATAAGTCTCAGAAGCTTGCCAAATGTAAGGTAATCTTTATCTCGGAAGTGGGCAAGAAGAGAGTTCCACAGAGCAGGGGCCAGGACAGAGAAGGGATGTCCTCCGTTCTGGGGCTCATGATATCTCAGAACTCTCAGCAAAGCTTGTGAAGAAGATCGAAAAGTTCGGGCAGTCTATAAGGGATCAGCTTAGAGCGTAGAGAACTAGTGCTAGCATTATGGATAGCACAATGCGCAATGTACAATATCTTGAACTCAATCTTTCTCCTTATGGGAAGCGAGTGCTGCTGACGCAGCTGCTCCTAAGAATGAGAGACTCTTGAGGCCCCCAGAGCTAGCCGAGCTGCTGAGTTTTGCAAATTCCGTAAGCGCTGACGTAGAAGAGATGGTTGGGGCGGGAGACAGGGGGGAGAAAAGACAGAATCTTCCTTATCTTCAATTTAGCGTAGCCAGCACGGCAGACAGAGGAGACAGGGGAGACTTGAGCTTCTCAAAGTACAGATTAAAAAGAAGGGGGGACAGGGCAGCTACCTGAGGAACACTAGATGTCAATGCCACCGGATGAGATTTAATTTGAATCTAAATATTGTTTGGGGAGTGAGGGAGACAACCGCCTGGTTCGATGTAGGCTCCCCCTTGCCTGCTCAGCTCTATCTGCTAGAGACGTTTCTTCTCTCAGGAGTGTGCAGCTGGTGTGCACAGGGCCTAGCCTCTGGGGCTCATGCATGTGTGGAAGTCCTGGCCCCCAGAGGAGCATCTAGCCCAGTTGATTTGTGGGGCCTCATGGAGCACCTGCTGCCTCGTGTGCTGGGCTACTGCCCTGGACACTGACTGATCTACAGAGGGGCCTAGGGTCTGATGTCTGATTTGCCTGGTGGAGCCCTGCGGAGCTCTGGTGGACCCAGCCAGGTGATTGTGTGCAGCAGCGGTACCAGTGGCAAAGGCGGTGAGGAACACAGCAGTGGGCCAGAGCACAGTGACAGCTGATGAGGCTCCCTGTTGGAGGGGCCTTTGTTAGAGGGGCCAGGTTCAACAGTAAGAAAAACTAAGCTGGGGAACGTGCAGCTTTGCGCATCAAAACAGTGTAGAAAAGCCCTCCATGACAGACAACATGAGGCTCGAAGTCACACTTGGAGACCTAACCTGCAGCGACGGGGGGGGGGGGGGGGGGGAAGTGTCGCTGTAGAAGCCTTATCCAGGAACGCGCCTTCTAGGTGCCAATGAAAGGGACCAGTCCGGGGCCCTCAGGAAATACGCAAATCCCACCCATTGCCTAAATCATCCATACTTGCACACACAATGACAACCGCCCTGCACTCACCAACATTCCTGTATCTTTCTCCACCAGAAACCACGGACTCCAAACCTGCACCAGAAAACCCACCTTTGCCATCGCCAGCCTTCCTCCATCACTCACCACCAGAAACTGTTGTCTCCAAACCCGCACCAGGAGACACTCCACATCCCAACCCGCTCCCCCATCCATAGCTCCCCCCATCCATACCAGAAACAAGTTCCTCTGTACGCGCACATGGCCAACCCTTCACCCACATCGCCCAGCCAGAAGAAAACCCACCGCCCCTACCAATACCATTCCTCTCAAATATGCCTTAATCAACGCCAATTCAATCCCAGCTCATGTCCCTGAGATCCACAACCTCTTGACCCCCAAGAACCTTGACTTGCTTGCCCTATCTGGAAAAAATGGCTCCATCCCGCCGCTGGCCCTGCATTATCCATTGCCATCCCGGCTGGCTACGGAAACGACAATCCTCAACAGAGGTGGCGGAGTTGCACTCATCTTCAAAAACAGCCTTGCCATCAGAACCACTAAGTGGAGCTCTATCCCTAACTGCGAATCACTCGCCACCAAGCTCTTCATTTCACCAACATGCACAATCAATCTCCACCTCATCTACCGACCCCTGGCCCCTCGCCTCTTTTGAGGAACATCTCTTACACGCCATCAATCCCTCATTTAAACCGAGCTCTAAACTCATCTTAGGTGACCTCAACCTGGGCCTCGACTACTCCTCTGACATACAAGCAAAAGTGTAGCAATGTCTCTCGATCACGCTGGCTTCCTTCAGCGAATAACTGAGCCTACCCACAACCATGGCCACACCCTTGATTGGATTGCTGATCTCAACTGTAACATCTCCTGTCCGACTATCTCGACCTGCTCATGGTCAGATGACCACACACATCCCGATGGGCAAACAGCCCTCCCCTTCCCACACAATGAACCCTAATGGCCTAGCCTGCTGCACCAAGAACCTAACCAAGGACCACCTCCTACCCTTCCTCTCAGACCTCAAGAACCCAGCTAACTGAACAACCAACTTTCTGGCCCTAGTCGATCTCTACAGCGCCAAGATTGCTCAAGCAGTTGACACTCGCCCAGCTGAAACAGCGCAAAGCCAAACCTGCTCTAAAGAAAAACTCATGGTTCACCCCTGAGCTCCCTGCTTCGCGCACTCTGAAATGTGATGCAGAAACGACTTGGAGGAAAAACCCTTCTTTAGCTAATAAAGTCCAATTCACTTCTCTCACCAAAGAGATTTTACAGGAAAAATCTGCAGACTCAAGAAAAGAATCGGCACCAAGCAACAAGCCATCCGAGCCAAGCCACTGCCTCCTCTCACCCTGAGGCACCACACTCCCCATCCTCCACGCCTTTTGACTTTCACCATGTCTCAGAACTGGAAGCAACCAACATAATCAAAAGCCTCAAGCCATCCCGATGCAAAGGTGACCCGACCCCCATCATCAAAGACTGTGCAGAGTCACTCAAACCATTCATCACAGCAATTATCAATGCCTTCTTCTCTACCAATCCCTGAAAGAAGCATGGATCCTCACGCTACTAAAAAAAAAGAAAATCTTCCTCGACCCCTCCATCCTTACCACCTACTGTCCCATCACAACAGTGCCCTTCATCCTAAAGATCCTCGCCTATGCAGCCCACATCCACGTAAAACAATACCTTGAAGCCAGCTATATCCTTGGCACGCGTCAATCAGGCCTCTGCAGAAGGCATGACACGGAAACTGCCCTGCTTGATTTAAAAAAATCAACTAGACGACATCAAAGACATGGGTAAACCTGCCTTGCTGCTCATGCTGGATCTCACAGCTGCGTTTGATCTTGTCAACCATCAGTTTCTCTGCGATCACCTCATCCCCACCCTCCTGCAGCCACTGACTGGAACAAATCCTTCCTAGCTGACAGATCCTCTCGTGTCTTCGTAGACGATCATGCCTCTTCACCCACGCCAGTTACCTGCAGCGTCTCCCAAGGCTCTTGCCTTTCCCCGACTCTGTATAAAATTTATACAAAATCCCTCTCCGATCACCTGGATGTCCTCGGCATCTTCTACAAGAACTACGCCAAGGACACCCAAATTCTCCTCCCCCTCTCCGGCTCTTGCCACTAAGACACTGCTACCATCAACTTAGTCTACAACATCATCCAAAAGTGGATGGCAAAACACATACTATGCCTAAACGACGATGAAACCGAGATTATCACTGTTGGCTCACCCACCACTCTCTGCAACTTTGATCTTGCATACAATTCCTTCAACATCGACAGTAACCTAATCCCCATCTCAACACCTGCTGCCAAAACTCTGGATGTCTATCTAGACGCCTCACTCGACCTCTCACGTCAAGTTAACGTCATCGCCTCCGTTGCCTCCTACCCAGCCACACTTATCAACGCCAGGAAGCCTTTCCTCTCCGTACCCAATCGCCCCACAATTGCCAGAGCCATCACTGGGGCCAAGTTGGACTACTGCAATGCCCTCTTTGCTGGCACTTCGGAACGCAACCTGAAAAGCCTACAAATCATCACAAACCATGCCCTCCGAGCTGCCCTCAGACTTAACGCCCACGTCTCAGAAGCTAGAAAAGAAGCCTATTTGCTGCCGATCCTAAAGCGGATCAACTTCAAGATCCCCTCCATCGTCCACAAGTACCTCTCCGAAACGGCACCTGCCTACCTTTCTCAGCGTGTGGAAAAAGACACCCCCTTTCACCCACTAAGATCCTCACATGACTGCTTGCCCAAAGTGCCCAGCTTCAATTGCCAATCTGCAGGAGGCTCAAGCTTCCCTGTTGTCGCCGCCAAGCTGTGGAACAATCTCCCCTTGTTCTTGAGAATGGAACCCTCCCTTTGGTCCTTTAGGAAAAACTTGAAAACCTGGCTTTTTGCTTAAGCTACTCAGAGCTAAAACACTATATTACTGCTGAACGTCCTGAACATATTCTTCCTACTGCCCTTTTTACCTTTACCCTTACTCCCCTTCCCTAATGTAAATAGTACCTAGAAACCTGAGGGTTCAGCGCGCTGCTACAAATGCAAAAATAAATAAATTAATAAAAGGAGGAAGAGAAACTGTCTGAAGGCTGTCAGAAAGAAAGGTGCAAAACCACATCAGTGGACAGCCAGAGATACCAACCCTTTCCAAACTGCGCTGTAGGGTCCCATGGTCATTGGTATCAAAGGCTGCGCAGGGGTCAAGGAGAATCAGAACTCCAACCTCACAGCGCTCCTGAAGCCGAGCAATATCGTCAAGAATGGAAATCATCACTGATGTCAGTGCCCATGAGTGATTTGAAGCTGGAAGATTATGTGAGGGGTCAGTAACACGAGACAGATAACTTTGTAAAGAGTTCAACTTTTGCCATTTTATTAAATATAACGGGTAGAATAAACGCCTCGCTATCCCTACGCTATCAAGGATTTCCCTGCCTAGAGTAAACTAAAGGGAACACTCTAACCAAGGGATATCTACCCCTCACACTTATACAACAATCAAAGCAAAAAAGGTATAATATGGCAACTCAATTCGACAAGTATGTATAACATATAACCTGGTTCACAATAGGATCAATGTCTCTTGTCGTGGACTGGGCGAGCTTCCCTTCCCCAGATCCAAACAAGGGTCTTCTCCACAGTTCAAAGTGAAAAAGCAAGTCGATTTAACACAAAGTTCTGTTGTTTCAATGAAGAATCTTGACAGTCAAGCTCTCGCTCCTCCTGAAACAAGAACTTTCATATTTGTGGCAACAATAAAAATGTTTGGTCAGGATGGTTTGCTTCAATATTAACTGCAGAAAGAATTGTAACTTTTCTTCAACCATCTGTTACAATTCTTCTCCAAATGTCGCACCATAATGTGTTGTTTTCTAATGGTACCACTCTTCAGCACTTGCACCTTCTACTACCTGGCTCACTCTTTCACTATTTTTCCTCTGGGCAATCACTTCTTGCCCTACGGGTACACCGCTCCCCGTCTGCTTCTTCAGCATCAAAACAGAAAATGATTCAATGGTAACTTTCAAATTTCGAACAACAGCTTCAATGGTCTTCTTTAGTATCGATATTTTTTGCTGCTTTTAGGGAATAGAAAATTCCCATCGATCCATGTCAGGACCTCTCCACAAACGATGCTCATCTCAATCTGGGTAGCTACTTTCAGAAGGGCTGCCTGTTTGACACCTTTCTTTCCCTTCTGCAACAATACCAAAATAATATTCAGGATAAAGTAATTTCCTGCTTCTGCCTTCGCTGTAGCAATGTGAGTTTATATCAACCACAATTATGTGTCCCAGAACGTAACCTTGACAACACTGGGGCTTCTTAACATTCCTCTCTTGTGTTTGGCAACTTCTGTTAAACTGATGTTGCCTGTGCTTTACTTTCTCTTGGCTTGGATATTGGTGCTATGCCTGAGATTCTAACAAGGGCTCTCCACCGGGCTGTTGCTGTTTTCTCAAACTCACACACTTGGTTCTAGGGTTCTTTTTATTAAACAGCACCCTCTTTTGTGAATTTTCAAAAGTTCGGTATTCGTAACACTTATCGGTTTGTTTTTCACTCTCTCGCAAGTGTTCCCGCCTGCGCTGAACACTGGGCCTGTACTGGAATGCCACGGAGTGACTCGTCCGTCTCAGATTCACTGGGCAAGTAGCTTTGGGGTGATCCGCTTCTTGTTCGCATGGCTGCAGGATCTGTGGCTTCTTACGACCAGGCTCACTGTCTCGCTCTGGTCGCTGCTGCTTCCGCCACGCTGGTTTGGAGCCGCTCTTACTCCTGAGAGTCTCCGGTGCAGTTCAGGCACCTGAGACCTCTCGACTGCTCGCACCACTCCTGCTTCCCCCTGTGCAACCTCTGCACAATGTAGTTTTGCCAGGCAAGTGTTTCTTCTCTATACTTCTGTTGTGCAACCTCTGCTTTCTGGAAATCTAGAGGCACAGACCCTCTCAGGGCCCATCCTGCTCCCGGCATCCTCTTGGCCTTCTACTTCTTCCTCCCAATGCATACACAGCCTGCACTGTCTGCTACAATTCTGCTTCTTCATTGCCTGCACCTGAGAGGGCCTTTTAAGCCTCTCTCTCTCTCAGGTGTAGGTCATTTTTACTAATTAACTGACCACTCATGCATCTTTGCTCCTCTGCATCCCTCTTCCTCGTCCCAGCAGTGAGGGAATTCCGGGACTTGAAGTCACTAATGAAAAGGTTGGGGGAAAGTTAAACACAGGATTTTCCCCTTACTCCTGACCTGTTTCCTCCCTTGTGTGATCCTGCTGCAGGACACCACCCTCAGGGTTGGAATTCAGGAAGCATCTACCTTTCCCTAGCCACATGAGGAAAGGTCCCATGTTGAGGTTTTGGTGGCGAATCACTACTGATTCATCACAAGATGCTGAGATTCCAGAAAAATAGAAAATTGTGGCGTAATAATAGCTTTCATCAGCTTCATTAGGACAGGTAAGAGAGATCAGTCGATAATTAACTGCCAGAGCAGGATTGAAATGAGTCGTCTTCAAAAGCGGAGAGAACACAGCATGTTTTAAATGAATAGCAATTGTACCAGTAGTAAAAGAATGATGAACTGCAGCCGTGAATAAAGAGATGACATCCGTGGGAAGACCCTGAATGATATGAAGAGGATTAGGGTCCGCTGGAGATGCCGACTTAAGTTTGGATAAAGAAGCTAACACCCCTTCATTGGTCACTGGCTCAAACTGTAACAGACTAACAGCCTCTTCTGCAGTGGACAACGGCACCATTTGCATGCAATTCGCAGAGCAAAGGCTGCTAGTCGAGATAGATTGGCGAATCTTATGAATATTTTCGACGAAGAAAGAACTGATAAGATCACATTGGGCATGTGTGCAGAAAGCATCAGCGGTAGGTGGAAAGGGGGCGGAGAGCTCTTAAACCACGCAAGATAATTCACTAGCCGAACAGGGAGCTGTCGTAATACGATTTGCATAAAACTGAGCAACTCGTATATACCATACGTATGTACCAGGTACAATCCCTGTTCAATACCATTCTTTTACAATGCTACAAGAATTAGTTTTTAAGCAAAAAAGTTAACTCTTTCAAATGTCTACAGTTGCTCCTCGTTCATGTGTTTCTGGTTGCTAGCTTTCATAACCACAAATTCAGTCTCGCGAACTTATCCTTCAACTGATGGCTGTTACCTTCATAGGGAACGGGTTCCGAGAGATGTATAGCAGTAACAGAAAACTTTTCTTACTTTGGAGAGTAATCATTTTTCGAGTTCTGTAGATAACTGTCTCAGACAGAGATGATTTGAGTTGGCAACAGATATAAAATTTGCAGAATGGTTTATCCATAAGGTTGCCTCCCTCGGACCTGGCAGAAGTGATAATTGGCAAAGCAGCAGCGAGGGCCCCATCATATTTTGCAACATTGGATTTCACCTGTAAGTCACTAATGCAACATTGTCTCCAGACAGCATGGAGCGAAGTATGGCTGCCAGCAAATACGTTGCCAAACTTCATCTTAAATGAAGATCTTCAGCTTTGGTTGAATACATTTATGATTATCTAAATGTAGCAGAATAGTTGGAGGTGGTATCGTTCAAATGCAGATCAGATTTGAACTAGACCTAGGCATAATGCTTTCTGCTCTATAGCTCAGTGTGAAGTACCTGAAATTGAGGAACATGGACTCTTTTACGTTTTCTGCTCACTGTATTATTAACACACAGTGCTAGTCATCAACCTATGCCATCTGGGGGAGGAGGACTATGCTTTTAGTTGCGATATGCCGCTCATCTTGGCAAGCCACTTCCCTCACATTTTCCTTTCCCATTGCGTATTCGCCTGAAAGAAAATGCAGCTCCCATGGTACGAGGCCAGATGCAAACCACAGTGCACACGCCTGAGGTTGACCAAAACCAAGCATCACATTGTGTAATCCCCAGAACATAGTAACCTACTGGAAGATTCTGAAAACCAAAATGCATAACGCTCCCTCGTGAGGAACCAAATGATTTAATTTGGAGAAACATGTGTTGAGGGTTTGCCTAAATTGTAAGTATTCAACTGTTACTTAAATATTCAAGGATACATTAGAGCCAGACTTTGATGTGAATCAACATTTAATCAAGTTTGTACTCAAATCAAGAGATTATTTTCTGATTTTTATGTGAATCAACCTCCAACCAAGCCTTATTCTGAATCAAATTAAAAGCTCATTCCTTTGACGCACAGCAAGTTTGTCTTTCATTGAATCCGAATTAACAATTCATCATTTGGAGGGCGCATAATTTTTAAAGGTGTCTTCACTCAATTCAGCATAGTAACCTACTGTGTTGTGTTTAGCTGATATAGGCTTCTACCCATTCAGTACCAAAGCATTGATAATCTAGACGAATGGACACTCCACTTTGAAAAGAGTGAGCCGACTTGTGCGCTAGGTTCAAACTTCTCGGCCAGCACTCTCAATTGTTCTCTGAAATGCAAGTTGTTATAACCAGAAATGGACTAAAATTAAAGCTAGCTTGATTGAAATGTGAAATATTGTTTTAAACAAGTTGGTTGAGTTCAAAATAAAGGACGAGAGCTTGGGTGGGTCCACATATTCAGTCTTGTATTTTCGTTTATATATGCTTTTTAGGGCACCACCAGATCATTGGTACTGGAAGAGATTGGATGAAAAAAGGGATTATGTTTTTGCATTTATTTCTTTTCACCTGGGTGGGCACTGCACACATTGACTACTGTAAATATGTTCATGAACCAAATATTGGCATGGATACCACTGGGCTGAACCTCTCTGCCAGTGGTCACCTTGTTTATTATTTTTTCTCTGGGCACCGTGTGTGTGATTGGTTGGTGTGCTATGTGGTCTCCTGGGCGTTGGCCTTGCAGCAATGTCTTTCTCGCTTTGTATTGCGATTATGAATGTGGCTTGTATGTTAACCTCCTTTTAAAGTGCACAGTACTGCACAGAGGTTGTATCCAAGGTTGTGTGACCTTGTGCAAGGTGTACATTAGCACCTTTAGATGGGTATTTCTTCTGCCAAGCGGGAGCCAAGGGAACCCTAATTATTGAGTTAACCAGTCTTGATAGGTTTGCTCAACCCTGCACTAAATGAAACCAGTAAATCCACGCACATGTTGTGTGGTAGAGACTGTGACTTTTCATTGGACTTGTGGTAGGTCAGGAGGAGAAATACCAGTTCTTCTTGTGTCAGAGTATTTTATTAAAATAATAGCAGGAAAATGCCCAACTATCCTTAACCTGTGGGTTTCCCTACCTACCAAATAACTACGGGCCTTGTTGTCTTTAGCAAAGTTCAAAAGAATATGGTCTGTCGTCCGTCCAACTCTAACGTATTATATCCCCACCACTATCAGAAAACAACAACTGTCCAGGAGAATGACTCCCTTCTCCTGAATAGATTTCAAACAGTTCCAAACAACAAAGAGCCAGGAGAATGACTCTCTTCTTCTGGATGTGCTTCTTCCAATGTCAAATAACAAAAAAGATCTCCTGACTAAGCTTCTTCAGCTTTAGTTCAACAAAAGTCTAGGAGAGTGACTTCCTTCTCCTAGATCTCTTTCCTTGGATTTTATATACACACTTTGGATATTGTCAAGTATTTTTCTAAGTAACTGATGTAGTTCCTGTACATGACTTTTCCCAGTCTTTTTCCCCCTGCTTGCCTTCTAGTTGGGTCTCTCTTCCTTAGCCCAGTGAGCATTGGGAACCCTGGGCAAAAGTCTCTTTTTAGTGTCTCCGAAAGTCCTTCTCTTCCTTGTTCCACTAGAGAGAATGACTCCCTCTTTGTCTCCTTCTTCTTATTTTTAATGTTATTCTGTTTCTTCACTTCCTGGTGTATTAGACAATGAGTGTCTTATTCTCTGCCTTCAGACTCACCGTCTTCTATATGGGCTTTCTTACTCTAGCTACTTACTGGTACAATTGGGCTGAGCCCCAGGGTACTCGTTACTCTTCTTAGTTTAGGTTTGAAAACTGGGATGAATAGGTTGAATCCAAGAGTATTCTTAACTCTTCTTAACTTCTGACCAAACCCTGCGACAAGTAGGATCCCCACATTCTATTGCTGTGATCCCTCCCGGGTCTCCCTCTCTTGCCGTTACCTTCTTTCACAGGGATTGGCGTCCCCGGGCCTCTTAGGAGCGGGACTTCCCACAAATTCAAAACAACTTGCTTTCTTGTACAGTACGTGTCTTGCTTCTCCCCGCAGCTCTGTGGTTTGCAGGCTTCAACTGTCTCAGTGCAGTTGTCGGACATTCCGCTCCACCCCTCCAGGGTCACGCCACTGCTCTCGCCTGCTTCTTATTCTTCTGAGGGTTTCCTCCCCCTCTGCTGGACAACCTATGCCTACTTAGCGCTCTCTGGCCAGCAGCACCTTTTTCCTTCCTCCCGAGGGAGGTTTGGTTGTTCCCATAGTCCAGCCACAACTTTACTGGTTTGTAGCTCCTGTCCTTTCCAGTCTGACTCTGAAGGGTCCTTCCTCTGTTTTTATCTCAGGTTGCTGGGTCCTCCCCAGCGTAGGGTTGTAGACCCTCCTCTCTGTCTGATTTTCTGCATCCTCAGTTCACTCTTCTTCGTCACAGTATTGGGAGTAATCGTTATTATTCTTCCAGCACTCATCCGCTTAATAGTACTTGTGAAAGGTTGATTTTCAAAAGGAAACTTGAAGGGCGTTATTGTATTTTTATTTATTGGATATTTATAAGGCGCTTATACAACAAGACCGTATTTCAAAGTGGCACAAGAGAAGGGAATAAGAGAGAAAATAAACAATTAAAATGACATGCGTTAGGGAGTTCTTCTATGGAACTGGAGTCCCTGTCTCTCCATGTGAGGTCCCACTTAACGTCACCCCCTAGGGGTATTATTGCGTAGTGGGTTCACCTCCCTAGACTTACAACGAAAGGCTTCCCCTGGGGAGAAATTAACAAATCCCTCGATTTGTCAAAGACTCCAGTGTCTGCAATTTTAGAGTTAGTGACTTTACAGGGTTGCCACAACTCCCGTGGGGAAATGGGGCTTAGTGTCTGTGGATTTGGATGGTTAGAGGGCTGTAGGATTACCGGTCCGAGGAATAGGGAGAGGTTATGGATAGGGAAGGGGGTTTTAGGGAAAGCTGTCCCCGCTCCCTATGTTCGGTATCTGCGGCCTCAATGTTTGCAGGGTTGTCCCCCGCATCCTTACCAATAGCGGCAGGGCCAAAAATTGATTGGGCCCCCGTTTTCAATGAACGGTGAAAATGGGGGCCTGAGCAGTTTTACTGCAGGCAGTCTGCTCGCGAACAAATCGTTTGCAGGCAGAAATCCCAGATCCAAAATCTCCAATGCACCCACCACCATCGTAGTCTGAAGGTGGCTCATTGCGACTCTAACTATCCCCTCCTCCCCCGGCCCCCGCCATTGTTCTTTGTGGTTCATGCAGTATTATGCAGAGCACAAACACCAAGATTACATGGGTCTTCGGAGGGAATTGCTATCTTAAGAAACTGCTGAAATTGTGCGCACTGAACGAAAGACTGTTTTGTGCATTTCTACTAAAGGTTGTCATAACTAATTTCTCTCTTTTTTAATGATTTTCATACTCATGAATGCATTTCAAGTCAAGTCAATGCAGACTTTATTTCTCATGTGAGATGTTAGTCTACAAAAATATTATACAAGTGTTTCTGAACAAAAGGAAGACATGTCGACGGCTGGCGTATTGTGATAGCATGGGGAAATTGGATCATGATTGCTTGGTGACTCAAAAAAAACCACTAATTTCAAAGCAGTAACAATTCTGCTCTTTCTTCATCTGCAGAAATGAATGCCCCCCCTGACGGCATTTATTTGTCACCACAAGAAAACGGAATTCTTCTAAACGCAGCTCAGCCTTGGTAGAAAGAACCGGGATAGATGCAGCCTTTACTGTAGACTCCACATTGTGCTCGCTTCTTCATCAGGGCTCTGCATCCCTTGGTTAGCCAAATGTTTTGCCTGCGTCGCCCATCGCCGCCAGACAGCACGTTGAATACTTGGGGATCATGATAGTCTTGCTCCAAAACATTGGAGGGTGGTGGAGCAGTGGAGGCAGGCGGTAAAATGAGGCTGGGAACTGGGGGAGGGAGGAAGAAAGCTGAGGAAATGGTAGTGATGGTGGTACAAAAATCTGGATTTGGAGGGTGAGAGCTGGGGCAAAGGAAATAGTGAAAGGAGGAGATGGTTTAGAGAAGGGGCTCATAGGGGCTCAAAGGAGTAGGTGAGATAAAAAAGAAGGGAGGGAAATATGCACTCTACATCTACTGGGTATTAGGAATCTGTCCTCCTGTTTGTTATGGAACAGGTGGAAGAAAGTACATCCACAATACACCACTTTCACTTCAAGATGGCGCCTTTTACATGCCATCATGTTTTCTACCTCTTTTCAACATGGCACAAAAAGTGGTTCAGAGCGTTTAAAAAAAAAAAAACTCGGGTCTATGTTTAGAACTTTACTACACATTGAAATAACTCTAAGAGAAGCCCTTTTCACACATTTAGGATTTTCTTCAAATATTTGAATATTTTAATTACATCTTTCAAGAACAACTTGCTATGTTGGACATGTAATGTAACTGTGCTTTGTATAGCTTGGCTTTTGCCGTTTCGTCTCTGTTATTCATTCTTCTCCCCATTGTGAGCTATATATCAAATATTGTAGACTTCGGAAGCCAGTTTCTGATATAGGTTCTCTGAAACAGGCTACTGAGAACCTACCTTGCTTTAGAACTCCTGAACTTTTAATTTAAGTGAATGTCTATGTATCGATTCGGCTGCCCACTTGTTATAGAGCCTGGGAACAGCTGTGAGAGAGTAAGTTGATGCCTCAGCAGGAGTACACATTTTGTCAGGGTCAAACACCTTTTTTAAGACTACACTAGCTAGGGAATGTATACAATCTCTCCTTTGGATGGGGGGGGGGCAGACCCAGATGATAGTGAGAGAGAGCAGGTGGTTCCCATGGCAAACGTATACGCCCATGATGGAAATGGCTGCAGCTATACAATAAAACCAATGTCTCTCTGAGAAAAACGTATTCTGTTCCAGTTGTTTCATTTTGCCTTAAAACCTATGTTCTCGGAACAAGCGGGAATACAACGAAGTATTTTCCCACACCATTCTGCATCTCCTCAGGTTTTACCCTCTTGCACTAGGTCTCCCTTGTCTCAGTTTGGTCTTTGTTCCCTCCTCTCACACTCTCTCTGTCCTCTGCAAAGTCTTGATCCCTGCTCTGAAGTCCATCTCACTATTTATTTCCTGTCTACCTTTGTCACATGCTCTCTCTCCATTCAATTTGGTCTCCCTTTTACCCTCTGTAAAGACTGGAGGGGGTTGTCTGTACTCCTGCTCTCTATATGGCAGAGTAAAGGCACAGCGCACCCCAGCCAAGATTCTCTATTTGGTATTGTGGACGCGCAATCAAGGCTTAAGCTCTCAGGAGATGATATGGGCTGGCTCTTAAGTACATTGTAGTCCCCCAGCACCCACAAAGGATTGTCCACACATTATGTTAGTGAAAACACAGTTCTTTATATAAATAGGCTCAAGTTATGTACACAATCACAATAACACACTTTGTGCTCAAGATAATCTAAAATGATAAATATATACAGTTTCTATGTGGTACCCCAATTACTTCTTAGATTTCATTAAAATGCATTAAATGTGTTCAGTTCAAATGTCCGTTAATAAAGGGAACCAACAATAGACATAGGAGGAAAGCAAGGTTGGTTAAAACAATAGGCAGAATACTGGCCCCTACCATTAGGCACAGTTCTGTATGAGGATCCCCCCACCTGTGCAACCTGTTAATAAAGGTATAATACATGCCAAGTCTATATATTGTTTGAGTCTTATTTCCCTCTAAAAAGGTTCTACCACCCCAATGTACATGGAATAGCAGAGTTCGACGTCGGGTCGTCGACTGATCCTTCTTGAGCGGCTCCCTTTAAGGCAGGAGCCACGGACCGTCGAGATCCCACGAGGAAATGGTGAACAAAGGCGTCGAGGCAGCAGCTTCGTCCTGGCGGTGCTCGTCAGGGATGAGTCGTGGACGTCCTGCGACGATGAGGCATGCAGTGCACTTCCACGTCTATAGTTCGTTTCCTGCAAAGAGTCTATGAAGAACTTTGGCCCAGCAAGGGCGCTGAGTCGTTGTCGTCATCTCTGCAGTCTTCATGTGGCGGGAAACCCACTGGTGGATTCTCCTCAGCGCGGTCATCGATGATGAGCGAGGGAGTACATCGTTCAAAGTGTTCTTAGGCAAAGGAGCACTGTGGCTCCGGTCGTCGACGGCCATGGACTTCAATGTCCGGGCACTTTGCTTCGTGATTCCGCGGCAGTCCGCATCTCCGGTCTGCAACCTTTCGAGGGTCTGACGTCCAGGGAGCTTTGGCAAAGATCAGTTGGCGCACGATGGTCCCTCTTAGCACGGGAAGAAGTCTCCTAACAAAGTCCTCTCTTGGATCAGTTCCTTGAAGGCACAGCAGCTTTCAGATTGGTGAAGGATAGCAGCAGCAATTCTTAGTCTTCCAGTGGGCTTCAAGGTTAAGCATTAGTTTCAACTTCAGCTTCTGAACTAATTCTAGCAGTGAGAGGCCCCCAGATATACTGATCTGTCTCTCATTCACTCTGCTGAGTCACACTCAGGGAACCAATCGCTCAGAAGGGCATTCAGCAGGCAGGCAGCCAATCAGGCTCACAGTGCATTCCGGCCATTCTCTCCCCTCTCAGACACTCGCAACAAAGAATGTGTATTGGGACAGGTACCCAGCCATTCAGCACTCTACAAAGCATTCATACCAGTTTTGGGCAAGGCTGTCGCATTCATTGTGTTACACACCAGAAACCCGACACCCATAACAAGAAGTGCATATTGGTCACACACTCCATTCACCCAGGTCCCACCCACAGGGTGAACCCACAACATACAGTCACTGGGAAGGCTCCAGACAGTCTCGCCTGGACTTCCCCACAGTACCATATATGGAAATTCCACCCCACAGCCAGTAGGGGGGAAGGGACAGAGTCAGGGCTTCCCAGGACTTTGGGAAAAACAAGGTAACTGGCAATAGAAAGCAAGAGGCCACGGGGGCCATCTTGTCTCCTATCAGGAATCAACTGATTCCAATGGCAGGGCCTGGGTATCTGAAAAAAGGAGGATACTCAGAGCATCTGTCAAATTCAGCAAGGAGCTGCCACCAGCCCATGCCCTACTCTGTGGCCCACACACAGGTGCCCCAAAACATACACTAGGGGTACAGGGTTGTCCCCCCACCCATGGGTGCCATAAGGGTATCCAAAGGGTCTATAAACCAAACAAAAAAGAGGAAGAGCTGCACTTCCAGGAGTCCTACATGGACTCCTGGCCAGAAAACAATACAGAACACACATGAAAAAGGACTACAGAACAAGGACAGGGAGGCCCTGTCCCTCCAATGCATTTCCAGCATCACACCCTCTTGTTCAATTGCCCGCTTCCTTTTGTTCTCCTTTGTCTCCCCTCTCTCCCTAATGTGTCTCACTCTTCTCTTTTCTTCCTCCCATGCTGTTTGTCTCCTGAACCCCCCATTTGTCATCTTTTTTCACCCTGTTCTGAGCCTTCTCTCCCTCCTCTGTCTTACTTGTTTTGTCTGTTACGACTGAGGTGTCAGCAGAATCCCTCAAGACCAGAATGGCAATTTGAATTTCTCAAGTCAAGTTTGTTCTTTTATCAAGGCCAACTGGATTAACCGTGATCAGATTAAAAAACAGTGGAACACTTCGATTGGTAGACTGGCTGAACCTATACCTTCTCTTTAGACCATGGTTCTGAGACCTTCCCCCTCTCACTTAGATCACTGTCACCACCTGGGCCTTGAGTAACTCTGTTTGTAGGTGTGTACAGTGCCCCGAGCACTTATCCCTTGGCTCTGTTTATCCTGGCTTGTGCAGAGATCACTGCTTTGCATTGGTCCTCTTGGACTTTGTTACAGGTGCCAACACCTGTCCTCTGGTTTATCTAATGTGGTCATTTGGACTACACTATTCTTTAGGCCCAATGATATTTCCACTTTTCTCCTCCCATGTGGTCTTGGAATCATGGCCTCTTGATTTCAGTGTGGACTTGGGATCAATCCACTCGCAGGAGGGCGATAACAGCATGACCAGCACCGGTACACTCAGCTCGGCTCCTGCCCAACTGTTCACTCTGAAATCCTCCAATACCCTCCACTTTCATGTAACACACTCAGATACTTCTAGTACTGCTATGCTCCCTTCTGTGTCTTTACATTCAGGAAGTTGACCTTGACACCAGATGGTACAATAATCTAACACTACAATTGGTCCTGCGTTCTTCCTAACTGAAAATCTTTGTACCTCCAAGCCACCCAACCATGGAATATTTGTCTAATCCTTCCTTTTCGTCATACCACAGCTGTTATCTGCTCTGGGACTGCTCCACTTAACATTGCAGCTTTTGTCTGTCCATTCCTAATGAGCCTGAAATACCCATCCATTCAGAAGACCTATCACAGACCGGCAATCGTACCACAAGCTCCACCGACAGTGTCCACTGTAGACGAGTGGAGCGTAGTACTGGACTCCTATAGCATTTCTCCGATTAGCTTTCATGTATCTTATCTGGAGACCCTGGGGTAATACATGGCGGTCGTTTCATGGTGCAACCCAATTTTCAAGAATGCCTACACCGAACTTGATTTGAATTGTACTCTATTGTGGGTTACCAGTTTGGAAGGGAGCACTTCCTCCTTGAACACACGGTCTAGACATTGTCCTAAACTGGAGGGCGTGGCATCTCTAGCCCATGACAATTCATGCCACTTTGAATGCTAATCCATCAGCATGAAAATAGTGTGTTTCCTGGACCCGGCTAGCTTTAGGGCTGATGATGTCCAAATCTAAATCTGTCCATGAAACGTAAGGCAGGAAATCCCACTTCTCATGGCCCTTGTCCATCCCGCTTCTTAGTTACACACGCAGCCTGCACGCACTGTGGTCCCTTCTCTTCTTTTAATCGGTCACACCAGCTCTTGCAGGGTTTGTTGATGTTGATGGTGCTGGGGCTGTCACGAATCGGATGCCTCAGTCCTACACCTCCATATTGCTGTCATGGCTGGCAGCCTCGTCTACACTATGTAACTACTGCACATCCAGGAAGCCTGAAAGATGTGGAAGGGCAACGCCCACACAACCTGCTATTCGCCAGTGAAATAATGTGAAGACTTTGCTGGGCTATAGTAATTGGGTTTATTTGTATTGGATCCCCTATGCTGGAAGACAAAAAAGCACGACCACCTACGGTCCTCGCAGCTCACCTCATCCAGCATGGAATCTCATATGTCTCCCTTCCACGCAGCCTTAAGCAGGCCCCTACTTTTCGGGATGCACTTGGCATTCCTATGTCAGCATGCTACACCTTTTCATCTCCATCCATTACTAGCTGTTTTTTCTGTCATTCTCCAGTTCACTTGGCTCTCCCTTTGCCAACCCCTCCCTTCCCTCTTCTTGCTCTAATCTATCCCTCCTTTTTCTATTGTTGTTTTCTTTCCTCTGCCTTGAGGGACTGCTCTTTAACCCTCTCTCTCGCGCTCTTTAGGGCTTCATCCTCCTCACCTTCTTCCCCTCTTAAGTATCTCTTTCACCACCTTGCCATCCCCTCTCTTCAGATGCTTCACCCCTTCTGCTCCCCCCCGTATCCCTTTAGTTACCCTACTCCCTCTCTTTAATTTCTTCTAGGATCTTTCACCTCCTCACTGTTTCTCCTAAGATGTCTCCCTTATACCTCATTTTCTTCTATTCTCTTCGGGTGTTTTGCCTCCTCTGCGTTCTTTTCTTTAGATGTTTTCCATCTCTTCTCCTTCCTCTCTCCATTCTAGGGCATTCACCTTCTCCCCACTCTCCTTATTCCTTCCGTCTCTGCTTCCTCACATTCTCTTCCTCACCCCGCTCAGCCCAACATTGTATCCCTCACAAGTACCCCAGGCACTGAACCTGACTTCCCCAAGGCCTCTGTACCCCCCTTTTTACGCGGGGACAGGGCTCAGCACCCAACAGGTGGCAGCCATGGAAGTTCCAAGGCTGCTACTGAGCAAGCCCCGTTTGTCTGGCCCACCACATGTTTCCCAATCCAAGGTGGCGGCCCAACCTCAGCTCAGGGTCCTAAACAGATGGAGTCCTACCTTCAAGACTTCAAACACTAATGCTACCAGCACAATAAGGATGCTAAAGGGTGCCTCCACAATGGAGCGAACAGTCAGGGAGGAAGGGGATCATTGCAGTCTTTTACACAAGCACCTTGAGCATAGTGTAAGGGAAGGCATGGTATCAAAAAGTGAAGACAGACACAAGTGATCACAATTCAAGGGTGTTTGTTGAACTTCAAATGGGTTGGTTTTACACCTATCTAAACCCAAAGCTAAGGATGGGAGTAAGCTACGACCATTAAATAACGCAGTCCTAGTCAAGTCTCTGTCAAATAAAAGGACCTATACTAATAAAACTATTGCCAATCTTTACTTCTAAGTACGAAAGTGTGTGGGACAATGGTGTATGCATAAAGGAAAGTGTTCAAGAAATATGTCGGGATGGTTGAGCAATTTGCTTCCCTTTCCCACGTTTTTAGCTTGAAGCAAGGCGGCACGTTCGCACTTCGCACACACTCTGGCTTCTCGGCCACTAGGATACAGTTCAAAGCACAGACATCGGGGCAGTCTCTTACTGCAAAGGGTCTGTCGTAACAAACCAAGTCTCAAAGTTCCATTCCTGTTGGGATTTTCACATGCCCAAGTTCTTGCTTTCAATGTTCATCATGGGTCTCCCTCTTTAGGCTGTGATCCCCCTTTTGTCACAATATTCACACTTGGTCTCCCTCGTTCAGGCTCAGACCTTGAATCTCCCTCATTTGTGCTTGGATCCTCTTTACATGGGTCTCCCTCATTCGGACTTGGATCCTCTTGTTATCAAAAATGGAGACTTTCGAATTTGCCATGGGTTTTGCTTAAACCATTGCAGGACCACTTTGATTAACTTCACACAATAATTCTCATCAATCTTCTGCTCTTTTTCTCTTGGCGAGATACCTTACAGAGAATTTCTGTTGAGCACATCCACAGTGCTGGACCACTCTGTCAACGGTATCGTATCTTTCCTTCTTAAGTTCAAACATTCATCAGCAGTTTCGCTTTACTCTCGACTTTCATCACACACATTTAACATTGTTTGTTCCAGCACTCATTATACAATGTTGCCGCTTGCAACCTTAACTTCAACACAGACCAGTCTTGCATCGGTCTCCCCAGCTCAACAGCTGTGTTGCTGTTTCTGGTACTTCTTTGTTCTTGGAGCCAAGGACGATCCCACAGCAGCAGCTGCTGCTGCTCCTTTTCTGCGTCTTGGTCATTCACGTGGGAGGGCGTTCAGTATCTCTGACACCCATTGCAGGATTCTTTAGTGAAGTTTCCTGGCCTTACACTTTTTGCCTCAGAGGTTTCTTGAAAGTAACATCGTCTGGAAGAAAGGTCAAGGGTAATTCCCTTCTTACGAACCCTTCTTGGTTTGCATCTTTCTGCCTTCGTTCAGCTGCCAAATTGAAACTGCTTTATCTTTGTGTGCTTTGCCTCGCTGAGGGTGTGCTTTCGTGCTCCGCCATTTATCTGTGTGGGGAAGTCTAATGGAAGTCAGGTGTGAGTGATTGTCAGTAATTGCCTGACCTCGCCTGACAACAGTAGCAAGACATGTCAGATAAACTGCTCGAGTGCAAGTCTGTTTTCTCCCAGAGTGGGCTGTCTGTGTGAAAGTGCTGGAGAGGAAAGAAGGGGGGGTGGGGTTAAGGTTCCCACGTATCCTACCTGGGAGGATGAGGTAAAGGTGCTGCAGAGAAGGAATACCGTGTTTCGCCATTTGGTGTTCCACTCCCTGAAAACCCCTCACCCAGGTGATCCTCCTGCACTGGTCAACCCACAGGAACTCGATCCAAAAGCAATGGCCATATTTTGGCCACCTGGATGACAGATCCCCAGTGACTAGCGGATGAGACACCTTCTGGACCATCCTAGAAGACTTTGGACATTTATGTAAGAGGTATCTTGTTCATTTTCATCCTTTGCTGGGGATGAGTCCTTGTAGCAAACAAATGTAGTTAGGGGGATTTATTAGTATCCCAAATTATTGCTTTATTGTCCTCACCATTCTTTAACTCCAGAACACCATGACCCTCATCATCTGGAATGGAAGGACATTCCATCGTCCTTCCTTTGGGGTCCCCTCCCTCCTGTTGTCTGGTTGCTCGGTGACGGATGTTAAGTTCTGTGGGACTAGATGGTCTTACCGCCACACAACCTATGCAGCCATTTTATGGAAGGCCCAGCTTGTTAAGCTCCATCCTGTTACCACCTTTCACTCTGTCTCCGGGCATCATAGTTGGTTCTACTCCGGGCTGAAATGAGGTTCTAGTACAAGACACCCTGCATCTGTGCGCTTCTTAGGAGCAGATTATGGACTGTTAGAAACCGGTGTGGACTGCAATTTCCCCAGGTGCTGTTTATTTGGCGGGTCATGCTGCACATCAATGAGTCTGGGTGTTGTAAAGCCTGTCTGCCATTTTGTAGTCAGGCAGCCCTCGGGTCATGGCCACTGACTCCTGGATGCTAATGGCCTGGTCTTCATTTTCTGAACTTCCCTATTTGTGTGCTATCCTCCCTGGGAAAGACCATGTGGTCTCCTGACTGGTTACATAATGGAGCATCTAGCTGTCCCGTTGCTTTACCTGCCATGTATTGATGGTAACCTGCAGCAGCTGTTGTCTCCTTGAACAGGGGCTTGCAAATCCCACTACTTGTGTCGCAGCTGTTTAACTTCTGTTTTCTGTCAGAAGATATTGTCAAAAGAGGTGTTCTCTGGGGTTTACAGAGTAAATGGGATACCTATTAGACTAAGGTTGGGTTGCAGGCTTTGGCGGATGCTCCAAGTACCGGCTCCAAGGCCAGCATTTGCAGAGTGGCCTTTGCTCCCTAGGGCCCATACTCTCTAGTCCCCAACCCCTAGCCTCTCAGCTGTTACCTCATCACACTGCTCTTAAGAGCTTCCATAATGACGTATGTCTGCCTTAATTTGCGTCAAATAGTTTTAACCTCTGCTTACCGGTACAACAGAACACAAAGAAAAAGATTCTCTGTGACTGAATGGAAAGGGGAAAACAGTGCTGGATGAGCTACTGATCCATGAGATCAGACCACTTAGAAGTTTGTTCAAAGGTTTTATCTCATTCTGCGCTGTTATTTCTTCTCTCTTTCTCTGCCTCCACGCTTGTTGCACCCCGACCCCTGCTTTATCGTATTCTTCTTTTTATCCCATCATGAATTGTCTTTCACCGTGTCCCTACTTCACTTGCCTCCCTTTATGCATGCTCTTTATTTTAAAACTCCAATTCTGCTTTCCTTTTTCTCCTGTTGTGACTGTCGTTTACATCTGTGTTCTTGGCATGGGGGGGTGGGGGGTGGTAGGGTGCACATGCCACTTCTATCTGCCTTTCTACCCCACTGCGGTGTGTGAAGAATCCTGCGGATCACTCACTAAATCCCTGCCTAAAGTCTCCCCCCAGGTGGCTAGGGGAGCGCCGGCGCTTCCTGATCCCAACTCTGGGGGTGGTTGTTACTGCGGGAGGATCACCTGGGTGGAGAGACGGCACAGGGTAGTGAAGAGATTCCATGGGATGAGACACTGTATTTTTCCTCTGGAAGGGATACTCTTACCACTACACCAGAAGTAGTTATGGCTTATTGTCATTTCATTATCTCTCAACCTCCTGGTAAAACTGAGATGGTAGATCCTACGGTTGTAATTGCACAACATATTATACCAAAAGAACACATCTTTTGTATCCCCAAAAACAAATGCCCTCCTCAATACCAAAGGTGCACTACAAGGAATGGTAGAAATGTTACCTTCTCTACACCTTCTTCCTCTAATAACCTTAAAACATACAGCCACTCTGTTAAAAGTGATAAGGGAATAAAATCTACCTTTACAAATGCACAAGTAGTTGAAAAACTCACTTTGAGACAGTGAACTACATGTCCCAGAATCCCATAGGGACTGAAACGAAGAAGAGGGCTGAAGAGGCATGTAGAAGTGAAGGACAGGCAAGTAGGCCTAACAGCCCTTGCCAGAGTCAGGCAATTAACAGTGAGTGCTTGCACATGAAATCAATTGCCCCACTTGAGATGCATAAAAGCACTCAGCAGGAGAGGGAAGACAGAAGGAGTTTGGGAAAGAGCTGTAGCAGGAACTGGAACGCTGTCGTTAGTTGCAGAAACAGAAGAGCATGAGGCTGGCAGTTCATGAGGCAGTGTGATCACTTAAGGGACACGAGCAAAGCAGATTTCACCTGCAAGTTCTGAGGGGGTCCTGTGTTCACAAACCCTGCCTTTCTCTGGCTGCACTGAACGAGACGTGCTGAAAGTGAAGGTATTCCCAGGTGTGCCTAGTGGCTGTAATTACAGAGCCGTGATTGTGCTGCAAGCCGTGGCCCATGTAAATAAGCAAGCTGAGGGACAGAGTAGTGGGGGAAGACTCCCCATTGATGAGGCCAGACCAGAGACACCCATGCTGCAGGTGTGCAGGTCCCAAGTGTGCCTAAATTGGTAGAAGTCGGGAAGTGGAAACGGCCCGCAACCGCAGTGTTCTGGAGCCGGTGAGTGAAGCTCCATGTCCAGATTCACTCTGAAAACCTTACCGGTTACTATTACCAGCTCTAAATTAACTTGCGTAAGAATGGGGGCGAGAAGAAACTGTCGTCGTGAAGAGTCCTGCTGACAATGGAAATGTATCACACGCACTTCTAGTAAAAGTCGGAGTGCTCGCGTATAAACAAAAATCTTTTCATTCCCCATTGTTAAACTGTTAAATGTTACTGGAGTGGTTGCGTGTCTCCAATTAAAAGTGGAACGCTTTTCAAATCACTCAGAAACCCCAACACTGACTTTCACAAATTGTTACAAGAACTTATTGCATCAACGAAAGGTTGCGTGTGAACAGTTGTAGTTCCCAACAGGAGTCAGAGAATATATCTGTGTTAGTAAGTGGGAACATAATTACTTGTGGTTCTTTTAAGGTTAAAGATCTTTCTTAAAGAGTGGTCGAGTGTACCTAAATCCGTTTCTGTTTTGAATATTGAACCTTGTAACATCAAGAACAAGTAATCTTTAAATGTAGAAGTTATTGAGCCGACGAGAAGAAAAAGCATTACCCAAGCCAAGAGGCAAACCTCTTCTGTAGTGAAACCAGTCTTGAAATCTATCCACCGAAATTCTGGGGTTGTTAAAGGTCCAGTGTCCTCTGATACAAGTGACATTTTATCCAAAGCTGGAAGTGTGGAAAAACAGCTTCAGGGTAGCTACTGGAACCAAGAAGGTGTGAATGAAGATGGGGAATGGAGCTTGGTGCTTGTAAGAAGATTAAGTCAATAATCTGTAATGCTGAGATTGTTGAAGTTGAGAGAAAGGTAGTCTGGAAGCAAAGGCATGTTATATTGGTGGCAGTAAGACAGACAGAAGGGGCAAAGAGGCTGCCCTTTTCTTACAGCACGGCCTTTTCTAGCTGTGGAGGTCGAAGAGTCTTTGCTTTGAAATGCCTAACAATCCTAAAGTACACAGTTGAAGCAGAAATAACAGAACTGTGGTTGTGTATAATACTGTCAGTGGATGTTACATTAAAGGTGGTTGAAGAAGTGGCATACCGTGGAACAAATGAGTCTGATCCCACGAAACAGTAGTAGAAGGGTGGTTGTCAAGAGGAAAGAAAAACCCTAAGAAGCATCCTGACAATTATACCAAAGACACTGTAGAGGTCATAAATGCTTGAAATGTTGTCAAAGCAGCAGTTGTTCATTTATTCTGTGAACCGTGGCAAAACAATCTTGGAAAGAGGATATCCTGGATTACCATTAGTGCTGATTTCTTGGCTAGAACTGGAAGAGGAACTTTTCAACAGAAAGCAGATGAACGTTTTTCAATTGGAATTTAGAAGAACTGGTTCAAGCTTTAATTTTCTTTTTGAACATTTGGGGAAACTGGCTTTAAATAATCCCGGGGAAGGGATTCGCCCAGGAAAGGTGAAGGTCCTCCGAATTACTGGTTGTTCGTTATTCACTCGTTTGTTGTTTATGATTTACTTTGAATGTATTTGTTTATTTTGGGGGCTAGTTTTGTTTATGCTTGGAGTAATCCCCTTAGCTCTCAGAATAGGTAGGGATCCCCCTGATAGAGTAGATTTAGTGAGGATTTATTTTCACTTTTTTTGTTAATAAAATGTTTAATTCTGAAAAAAAACACAAGCAGTTCTCCGCTTTGCATTACTGACCCTTCACAGGTATGACGGACAAGAAACTTAATGCAGTCTGAAACCCGCCTACAACTCGCATTTGTCTTTCTAATTGTAGCCCTGCTTACAAGAGCAAAAGGCTGACCATCACAATGCAACCTGCACAGGTAGATTGCCCATGTATTTTACGCTGTAGGAGTACCGCCCCACATCCTTGTCATGCCACTGGACACCAAGGGGAGGCTTGAAGACCAGTGGTTTGTTGTGCAACCTCAAGGGCAACTTTTGTTAGGAAAACAAAGCATGATAGTTACTTCATGTCAAAGTTGTCCCAAGTCAAGAACGTAGGACCAGAAGCTTGCCTTTACAGTATTTACCTGTTTGGTACCAATCATGTCACTAACTTAAGCGCTTGTAAATGAGAGGATGCCAACCAGGAGCTCATTTGCCTTTTTATTACGACCCACTCTCAAGCATCTCACGCATGGGGCCCAGGATGGTGGCACCAAAGATATATATATACACAGATGTACCCGCCGTTGCCTGGCTAAAAAGTAACCAAACATTGCATATGGTTTTCCACCAATTAAGAGACATGAGATATGGCTACATGGCTCTGTATAGTTTATCAATGCATAGTGATACATGTACATACCAGGGAATGATTAACATTGTGTATACTGAGGTGTTCAGTGACAATGTTGTGTGTCAGGGTTTGGTAAGTTCGGTATTGGAGAGGACCACAAAGACATGTTACAGTTTTAACGTTATGAATTGAAAGAAATGACTACCCTAACCCTATTGCTAGTGGTGGTGGTTCCTATGATAAGAAATTAAGTCCTAAACCTACTCTGTCCTATGGCCGGCCCTACCACTAACAATAAGGAAATATAAATCAGCCTGCGGAAGTGTTATGCTCCCCTCTTTGCTTGTGATAGCTGGTGCTTGACCCCCACCCTTTTTAGCGTTCCAGTTCTTTGGACCTTTTCATTCTCTGATGATGCCTCAAAATAGAAAGTCTATTCCTCAGATATATCAACAAGAACGAATTTGGTCTCCTTCTATTGAGCTTGGCCACAGTTCCAAAGGAAACCTCAGGCATTCTCCCCTTCCCCCAGAAATTCAGTGTCTGCAGCGCTCCAGTTCTCACCAGGCTGGACTACTGCAACAGCCTCTTCCTCAATCTTCCTAACTCTTCCCTTTGCCCCCTTCAACTAATCCAGAACAGGACTGCAAGACTTATCCTTGGACTCAAGCCCAGAGGCTGCATCTCCCCAGCCCTTAAATCTCTCCCCTGGCTCTCGGTTTCTGCAAGGATCAAATTCAAGACCCTCTGCGTAATCCAAAAGGCTTTATGGGGCCTGGGACCACGCTATATGAACTCTCTCTCTCCCCCTAAATACCTCCTCTCTAGAGCCCTTCGCTCGTCTAGCTCTAACCCTCTGAAAATCAGACGTTTTTCCAAGCAGAGAGTGCGGGGTAGAGCTCTCTCTTCCACAGGCTCCTCCCTCTGGAATGGACTCCCTGCCCCTCTCGGACTTGAGCCGGATCTCCTTAAGTTCCGGAAGCTCCTCAAGACCCTTGTTTTCTCTTCTTTCTCACCCTCCCCTGCTAATGTCTCCTCTGCCTGAGACTGGTGACCTGGCTCCTTCAGAGTTTCACAGAGCACATGGCCCTCGCCTTCCCAGTCTACCTCTGCACTTATTCTCCCGTCCCCCACACACCTGGACTTTTTATCCTGCGCTTGCCCTAACAGGCTCCCCTGCCCACACTTAGCTGATCGGCTTACACCTTTCTAGCCCTACAGCTCCTTTACTTGCACTTAGTTGTGGTCCCCCCTTCCTTCTCTTCTTCCCCTGGCCCTGTCCACCTTGCCTCCCTGGCACTCTCCTTCTCATGGGCCCTTCTACCCAGCTCCTGCTCTTATCCACCTCCCTTCCCCTTACACTTCTCACTACTGCACTTGCCCGATCTGAATGTCGCATGGCCTATTAGAATTGCTTCTCTCGTCCTTACCCCCCATCAGCCTTGCTGCGCTTCAGACCACTTGTGTATAGGTGCATTACAAATTAACAATAAATACATAAATTAAACCAGTTCTGGATGCTCGTGGCACTCTTTTAGTGTTGAATTCCAAACTGATTCTCATCAGATAACATACTTTCTCGAACTCAATCTTTTCCTGTATGCAATCGTTATTCTAATTCTCTTCAAAGTTCTGGTTTTGCTCACTCTCTCGTCGGCTACTGGTTGCATATTTTATTACGTTGGTTTCACCCCCTCCCGGGGTCCTGGTTCTCCCAGCCCTTCCTGGGTTAGAATGAAATAGTTGTTCATATTGACCCTCAAATTCCTGATCTAATACCAATGCATGCCGCTGATCCCTAGCGGGGATATTCCGCCTCTTCAATCCTGGTAGGATAGCAAGAATTTCTATTTCCTGAATACAGAATTGGGTGCATTTCAAGCAGTACTCAAAATTCCTCCAAGCCCTTAACCTAAGCTTACCAAATACTCACAGGTACAGAAGGGCTTCTAAGGCACCCCTGCCTCCTACCTACACCTCAAGCATGTCTAAAGGGTGGCATCTAGCTGGTGCTAGAGTAGTTGAGGTTCCATGTTTGCTGTGTCATTGCCAATTGATTCTCAAGATAGCTTTGACCTTTTCCTACGAAGGATAGGCTGACGAATAACCGCTGTTGCCGTTGGCCAGCCCACACCCACCAGAAACTTGCGATTTTCCCGGCTATTGATGCACACAGCATTTGTCCTAGTGATGTAGACCTACCGGATCTTCACGCCATCACGCCTCTGTCCTAACACTTTCCCGAAAGCCGGCACAGTACGACTGGCACTCTCTGATTGCTTCTAATTCCCTGCCTCTCGAAGAGGGCTTGCGATGATTGCGCCGGGCAAATCCGAACATGATCAGCTTCTTGAAACAGGATTGCCTCGCAGATACATTCTCTCACATTTATTTCCATGATGAGAATGGCTTTTGCCTCTTCGCACCCTCCTTTTCCCAAGATTTGCCATACCGCATGCAAGCTTTCTTGCAGTTTCTTTCCAGTAAGACATTTGTATTGTTTTAGGGGGTGGCGGTGCGGGGAGGGAAAACCCCTGATCACAGGACTCACCTTAAGTAATTGGCTCCTTTTGGGTTAAAGGCTCTGAACTCGTGTCGATAAGATTGCTTTTTACTGATCAGTTCACATTCACTATTAATACCCGCCAGGGAGGGTGTGGCGGGCTCCCAGCCAATGAGGAGGCTCAGATCAAGGTATTTACCGCACAGTAAAGACCCCCCTCCTAGAATCCTCCGTTCGGGAGGCAGCCATCTTCCTTCACATCTTCCTTCACAGGGAATCCGGCATGTGCACTTTGCATGTGCTCCCCCTCTTATAACCCCCCCCCGCCCATACCCGCAATTTCCACAGATTTACGCCACCCCCCACCTTACCTTGCGCTTCCTTGTCACTCGCTGGCACCGGGAACTGTAGCGTTCCCATCGCATCTCCGACTCACAAATGGCTGCCATGCAAAGGATGAAGGAACTAGATGTAGTTCCCTTCTCCCCAATCCATGGTGGCCATCTTTTATTGTAGTTTTTATCACAAGCTGAGAAACGGCGAACGCGCCGTTTCTCAACTTGTGACACAAGCATTATTAGTACCCCGGTACATCATGCCAGGGTAGTAATGGCAATATAACCCTTGCAGGCGGGGGGCATTACCTTGTCAGTGTTACTGAAGCCCCGGGAAATCCCCTGACCGGAAATGCCCCCCCCCCCCCCCCACCCCACCACCGCTCGGGTTAAATTGCTTCATTAAGCACTGGACCATAACTGTTCCTAATGTATGTGTGTGGTTGCCAAACACAGAGCACAGGGCTAAGGTATTTATTGACCTTAAAGCGAGTTCATTCAACTAGATGGCAGGCCGCGCATAATAATCCTACCCTGCAAATATGGAACCTTCCTAAAGAGGCCACCCTTCTTCCCCACCCTACTTTTCAAGTTACGCGAGGGCCACAGACTTTCTTTAAATGGCCATATAGATGGAATCTCTTAAACATTTATTAGGGTTTTAGTACTGCCTTTTACTTTTATGCTGTCTGCTCTGTTTGGTTACAAGGATTGCAAGAAAGTGCAGTTGTACTGCAGTGAGAGCACTCAAGTAGCAGATCAGACTGAATGTTCAGAGGTAATGGGGTCGTATATTCTGTTTAGACCAGTCATATATCATAACTAGACTACCCTGTGTAATAAAACGACCAGTATTCTACCCTAAATAAACCTGTCGTGCATCAGAGCAGTCGAGTGAAAACCAGTCATGCAGCTACCTTCCTGCTTCTACCACGGGTTGGGGAGGGGGGGGGGGATCGCCAGGTAAAAATTGCCACGCTATCCCTACACATGAGAGGAAGAAAGATCGTAAACTAGGGGTGTCTCCGGCAGTGGTTTCCAAACTGGGGGGCCCGAAGGATGTACAGTGGGGCCATAGACACTTGGAAAAGGGATGTTTTTGATCTAAAACATAATTAAGGTGACTGCTTTTAATAGAAAATGGAAGCAGTAGAAAATCTGCTTGTATTTTAAAGAGCCTGGGAAACCCCCCTGGACATCCTTTGGGTCAACCCCTAGATGGGGGGGGGGGGGGTGGTCCAGAAACAATATTTGTACTCAAAGGGGGGCTCGGTATTAAAAAAGATTGAATACCACTGATCTCCAGGAACGGAACAAATGGAGAACAAACGGACCCATCGTTTTTATACCGATGTACATTCATGTGTGTTAAAGATTTTTTAAAAATCAATGTCTAGTTTTTAGAATTTGGAAACCTGTTCAATGATTTAAAGAAGTGTTCAAAATCAACAATACATACAATCACTATATCAAATGAGTGCGAACATCAGAAGACTCATCATTACAGAAAAATAACAGAAAAACCACTAGTGATTCCTGGAAACCTGCTGATTGTACAGTCAACTCTTTGATATGTTTACCCCACTGTTAATTATGACTAGTTCCGGGGGGATTGGCGGGGTGGGGAGGGGCGGGGAGACTACATTCCTGTCCTACCTACATGTTCCTCTCCTCTTACCTTCTTCAGGATAACTCGGGATGATTTTTCTTTGACTGTAGGATGCACCGTTTCCGTCATTATGAACGTTGCTCCTGAGGAATGCGAGTTGCTCCTGAGGAATGCGAGTTGCTTGTGAGTGCTTTCACAAGCACCAGTGATTGAAGTGAGCGGGAACTGTCGGGAGCGGCGTTCCACTACTTCTATTTTTTTCTATTTTAATTCCTCTATTTTTCACGACCATATTCACCATTCTATGTAGGGAATGTGTCCTTCATCTCCTTGTACAAGTGTAAAGTTGTAATAGGAGCCTTTGTTACTAGTCACCTTTGCAATGCCCCGGCTGCAACACTTGTCACATGCTGTACTATACTCCCGCCGACCCTCTCCCCTGCCGAGACCACAGTTCCACTGCTTTTTTCGGTACACTTCTACCACTGGTAAGCACTATTTTTGCATTTTGATGAGGGTATGGTAATGGTTGGAACATTTTTTTAATCTATGAATACTTCTTTAAATAATGTGAAACTGTTCAAGATTTTTTCAAATTCTAAATAGAAGACCTTGTTTTTTTTTTTTCAAATAATATTTCTGGAACGCCCATGTTGGTCTGTTGGTCTGTTTGTTCTCTATTACTTGCCACCTCAATTCTACAGAGTCACACATCGCACTGTTTTTGACTCGAGAACAGTGAATTATCACTAGCCAGTGGCGAGTGTACGTTTTGAGCCCTGCTCTGCAGTATCAATGATAGAGCAGGGACGTGGGCAGGTCCATGGTTACCAATCCTATCTCACCAGGGTATCTCACCAGTAAGAATGCGCAATGGTGGTTGTCTAGGAAACGGTTCTAGGAGTGAGTGGGGAATCTGTGTTTAATTGCTCAAGAACTTGATGCAATCACGCCCATCTCTTGGGAGTGGGTGGGAAGAGGTTGGGTGTCCATTCCAGAGAACGGAGGCCTGTACATGGAGGATTCTGTCCCCAGATGCTATTTATTTTTTTCTGGTGAAGGGAGTACGTTCTCCCTGAATGCCCCTGTTATCTTTATGGTTGAAAGGTACTGGTGAAGTATTCCTGTTGGAGACTTTCCACACATCCGTTATTGGATTGCAGTATATTAGGTAGCCTGCCCAGCATCAACAACGGAGATGTATAAATCTTTAGAAACATGGTGATCAGAATGGCAAGAAATTGAACAATCTCAATCAATTTCCTGATCTATAAGCGATTTATTTTCCAGCTTAAAATAGACTGTGGTGATGAGTTTGAAAGACCTCTCGGTGGTTCACAAAGCATCTCGTCTGTCTCCTCCTCCCTCCCTTGCTGGTTCTTTCCTCCCCAACCCCCCTCCAGCACTATCTGAAATGTCGTCAGGCCTAATATGATAGTCGCTTGTTTTGTGCCTCCCCTACCTTTCTGCAACCCCCTCCCTCACCTCTTGTTTTTTTTCCGGCTCTACCAGAAATGTTGTCAGGCCTAGTGCGGTAGTCGCCTGTCTGTTTCCATTTCCATCCCACTCTCCCCCTCCCTTTCTTAGCTATGTCTTAGCTCCTGCACTATCTGAAATGTCATCAGGCCGAGTACGATAGTTAATTTCACATCCTTACTGTTCATGGCCTGTAAGAATGTCATTGTTTTTTCCCTTGTTCCCTCCCTTGCCTTGAAGCGCTTTGAAACACATTGTGTATAGGTGCTATATAAATAAACTATCATATCATATGTCGCCAGCGCAAGGGTTTATGGACGTAGGAGTTTAAAGCAAGGACTGACAGCCTTCATTTGTGCTGTTTGTAAATCTTGGCAGGTAGTTCTTGGTATTGTAGAATGCTACACATAGAAGTGCTCTGAGCATATATTGTGGTGGTGTGTGTATTCGGTAAAATGGCTTCGAGCAGCATGTTATTGGCATGCAAATACCTGCGCTTAACCATTGAACAATGTGAATATAGTGATAGGTTAAATGACATGAGCAATCCCGAAAGCCACAGCCTGCGGAATGCCAGAAAACCGTAAGGTATTTACAAGATCACTGTAGCGCATAAACTCTTGACTTAAGGTTAAGCGTGTTTGGAGGCGTAAACCTGTTAGCGTATTGGTCCCTTGGCGCCTGCTCGTGCAGGACCGATGGCTGCCATGACAGTGAATGTTGCCCATGCCCTAGAACTAATGGATCAGGGGTCTGTAACGTTTGGGTCGCCACATGTTTTAGACAGCAACACCCATCAGCCCTAGCAGCATAGCAGCAAACATCTGTAGAGCTGCAGGTTGCAGACCCCGGGTTAGATCAATTCTCATTTACGCCCCCACACCTTGGATCTTAAATAAAGCTCCTTCGGTGGACAATGAGCCTATAGAAAGTGGCTCCCAGTAATCAGAGCTCGTAAACCTGACCTCCTGTACACCTAAAACACGTTAGCGGAGATTAAACTTCGGTTTAAATGCTGGGTGGTGACGTCAGCGTTTACTGTAGATTAATTGATTTGCTGCCTTGTGGGTAATCCTTCTACGAGCAGGACTCTGAATACAGTTCATGTCTGGAGCAGAATGGGTCTTGTTTAAAGAAGCCACTTCAGCTTTCAATAGCACTTGGGTGGGTGGGGTGGTCAGCCACACATCTCTTTGCTTCGTGACAGTGGGAGGCCCGCCTTAAATCTATTGATTTATGCGTTTGTGTACAGCACATTCAGAAGAATAGCCCAACCACAACCCCCTCTGGCTGAATACAGAGAAGGGCTTGATCCACTAGGAAACTTGCTTCAAACAGAAGAGGGGGTGTGACTGGCAAGGCAGGATTTATTGACTCGAAGAATTAAACGTTAAATGTAAGACACAAAAAAACGATTTGCAAGCAGTGGGAGGGGGTGAGATCCAAAGATGGCAAAGCAGAATGAACAGAAAGGAAAGTCATCGCCTCACTTCTTTGACCATGCGGCTCAAGAGGTGCTCACGTCCCTGCAGTCTGCAATGCCGGTGTGATGCCGGAAATGCCTTTTGGAGGGGCAGGGCCTCCTAGCTCTTGTCCTACCATTTCTGTGTGTGTTTTCTCTGTTTTCTGCCACTGAGGTCCAGCCTGGACCTCTGGCAGTGCAGCTCTGTATGTTTTCATTTTGGTGAACACCACCCATATGGCACCTATAGGTGGGGGGGACATCCTTGTACCCCTTGTGTGTTTTTTTGGACACATGTGTTTCGCGTGTGGGCTGCTGGCAGCTACATGCTGCCTTGCAGTGGCTCGGAGTGTCCTCCATTTTTTAGACACCCAGGCTCTGCCATAGGAATCAATGAATTCCTGCAATAAGGCAAGATGGCCACTGTGGCCTCTTGGTTTCTATTGCCTTTTACCTTGTTTCCCAATGTCCTGCGAAGCCCTGACTGTGCCCCTTCCTCCTGAATGGTTGCTGGGTGGAAATCCATAAATGGGTCTGAGGCTGCCTCCTGTCAGACTGACTGGAACCTTCCCAGGGGCTATGTGTTGTGGGTACACCCTAGGGGTGGTACCTGTGTGAATGGAGTCTGAAGTGAACTCACTTTGTGTTTTGGGTGTCTGGTTTCTGTGTGTGACACAATGACTGAGACAGCCCCAAATGAAACTGACATGAATGCATTGTAGTGTGCTGAAAGGCTGGGTGCTTATCCCAATCCACATTCTTTGTTATGGGTGTCTGGATGGAGTGAATGGCCCGAATGCCTTTGGGCCCGATTGCCTGCCTTCATAAATGCCCTTCTGCTTGATTGGCTGACTGAGCCTAGCTCAGCCAGAGTGACTGGGGAACAGATGTGTGTATCTGGGCACCTCTCACTTTCAAATGTATTGAGAAGCTGAAGTTGAAGCTGAAGCAAGAAGCTGTTCCTTGAAGCCCAGCTGCATGTCATTTGAAAGCTGCCTTGTTCTTCCAAGGACTGATCCAGAGAGGACCTTCAAAGGAGACCTCTCCCCCAGCTACAAGGGACCATTGTGCAAACTGCTACTCTTCATCCGAAATGCCCTGGAGGCCAGTGCTGTCTGCCTGGTGCCCGGAGAACGGGTCTTCTTCAGTCCTGAAGAGGAGTGCCCGGACATCTCGAGTCAAAGTTCGTTGATGTCACCCAGGGTCTGGAGGTGCGTTTCATTTTCGCTGGAAGCCGTTGCTGTCTACTGTCCAGAAGAGGGGGTACCCTGGCATAGTTGCTGCTGGACACTTTTTTCTGCCAGAGTCTCTGAGTGCAAAGGAAGGTCCATCAGTGGGTTTCCCACCATCAGAAGCTAACGAAGATGTCCAGAAGGTCCAGACTTGGTGAGGGACAGAGGTCTGCACCAGTGGTCGAGTCCAGGTTGTCAGAAAATGTCTAGAGGGCATGCTGGCAGCACCAAAGAACCGGAAGGTGGAAAAGCGTGATATTCTGAAACCCGACACCAAAAGTGACCTATGCAGCCATTGCTGCCAAGAGTCATCGAAAGGTCCCGGGGTCTTTCTCATCTGCCAAACCTTTAAGGAGCCCACACCAAATTTCATCTTCACAGGACTTATACAGTAGGAGAAATCGTTGACCAAAGGAGAGCACTGTGAAGAGCAAAAGTACTGCACTTCAGAAAGACTTTGGTTCCATTTGAAACTTGGATTTAGCATCCCATGGCTCCTTCTTCCAAGGCGGGGGTGGGAGGGAATCCATCCTCGGAGGGATTTGTTGAGTGAATGAGAAACTCTGTCACTTCTCTGCCAAGGCACCAAAGGAACTGTGACGAGGAAGAGCATCTTCTAGTCTCCGGAGTCATCCAGGGGGTCTTTAGATGGTGAGTTTCTGGGCCAGGAAGAGTGGTGCTTTGATCATGGCTGCTTTGTTGGTGATGCAGCCCGTCTTCAACATAATGCTTGCTTGAAGGGTAGCCTGTGCAGCATCTTGAGGATTGGGGTAATCTGGTCAAATTGCGTGTCCCTCGATGAGGCATCCTACAGCAAGCTGGAGGCTTTCAGGGGATCAAGGTTGCATCTGAGATTCCGACCAGTTGGGTGCTGCCACTGTGCAGGTGTGCGATGAGTGGGGATTGGATATCTTTTCAGAAACGCTTGGTACAGAAGAAAGGCATGACTTTGCAGAGGAGAACAAGCTGGTGCCAAGCTGTTTGGGTATCTGTGTTTTAATGGAGAGTTCTCAGTTGATGGTAAAGCTGGGAGATTTTGCACTGGGCCAGAGTTGAAGCATTAGTAAATGGAGCTTGATGTCCGTCAGCCAATTCTCGATTCGTGTACAATAGGTGAGGTTTCCTAGGAGAACGAATTTGGTCTTTGGGGCGCTGAGCTTCCGTAAGGAGCTTGACATAATTGTTGAAATTGATCTTTACGTAAATCATGTACAAAATCTTCTATGTTTTGGATGAAATTGGAGCATTTGCAACCTCAGTGGATATTAAAAATAGAATGTATTTCTCAGTACATACTACTAACTGACTTATCTCTTTAATGAGCGCTTTATTACTATGCAAATCAGCGGTACTCATTTTATCCTCTTTAGAGGTATGAGAGCACAAGATGGATTTCTGTGACCGCTGGGATCAGCAGAACAGGTCACTCAAAACCCACTGCGTCGTCGCACTGCCGTAGATGAAAGTTCAATTACGAATATCCTTGCAGTGACCCATACGGACCATACTTGTTACCCAAAAGTCAAGGTATCACAGCGAAAGCTTAGGACATATTACTCGCTGTTCTGAACAGGATATATGGTGTTCATGGTGGATGCCATCCTGTTGTGTTTCTTTTCTTTTTTCTCAAGGCTGATTTGATCTAATGAGACCAGGACCGATATTGCACAGTGATGGCTCTGTGAAAGGCATTGGTTCCTAAAGTTCATTTTGCAGTATGTGTTAAGCATCCAAACACATTAGGTTGCTAAATGAGCTAATTACGCTTTGAAATCACTAAACCTGAGAATCACAAATTGGCGAGATCTGCTGTGGCTGTGTCTCATCACACTCATTAGATGGCAACAGTTTCTCCCCGCCAGCTGCGAGGACGCTCTCCTGGAATTATTAGCAAAGCTACTAATTCATTAGCCTTTATGGGTGTAGAACCTTGATGTTTCACACTCGGTTCTGGGCAAAGACTGTTTGTGGGGACCGCCTTTTATAGCAGGGATCCACTTATCGGGGCATCTGAATCAAATGATGGCCGAGCCGCCGGATGCACAAGGTTTCTAGAAGAATCCAATTAACTAGTAATATCCTTGATGCTCACAAGCTCAACGATGTAGAGTTTCAACTTTGTGTTAATGGTCTCTGTTGATGGATCAAACAAGATGTGGTCCAATTCTGATGCCGAATGTCCACATTCTCTAATTAAAAAAAAAAGTACATTGGAACTTTAGGTAGCCTGGAAGGGTCATCTGGCCACGTTCGAGCCCCTTCAGGGAACCCTGGCATGGGTATCTTGCCTGGGGGGGTGGTGGGGGATCAGGGTTGGGGTGGTACAGATATGAGCCCACCTTCTGGATGATGTCCTTGATCCAGTCCAGCTTGCATGTCTACAAAGAATGGCCAGCAGTGACCAATTGAGTGCATATTAGAGTGATGGATTTACACTTCCCACACAGGGCATGGCCAAAGCCTTTCCAAACCCCTTCTTACCCACCAGCGCTAGTTGCAGGCGTGCGACAATGTATTCTGATATTAAAGGTGCGTCCTAAACAAACAGTTGGACAAGAGCGCTACTGGCAATTCTATACCAGGAGTTTGGTAAGAGTGGTACAACGATGTCTCTTCCTTGTGCTCTCTCGCTCACGCTCTCTCTGCATATACAAGATGCATATGTACATCGTTGCCAACAACTTTCTGCTCTGTAACATCTAATTTATTAGCAGATGGAAACAATTCTTTGTGAAGAAATCCAACACAATGTTCGGGCTGTAAAGACTAAATGTTGGGCTGCTTGTGTCTAGACAGTGGAGTTTGTCATAGGGAATGTTGAGGCACTCCAGGAGTAGACCATTGGCCATAGTACCTTTGAGCTTCCAATCCCTTATCCTCACTGTGGGAGAAGTGAGGTCTTGATTGTTTATGCCAAGAGTTTCTGTGTGTGTGTAGACGTTTAATTGGTTTGTTTCTACAGTGAGCAGAGTATGTCATCTAGGAACGGCTCATATGGATAGCATCTTCGCACTCTTGAGTGGGGTTGTGGTTTAGTGCTTGGCTCAGCCAAAAGAAGTTATTGTACCAAATTAGAGCGTCGGCGAGAAGATTGGAGTGCCCAGAGTTAACAATGGGATAGCAGCAAATCTGGAATGCACAGAGTAAGTGGAAAGGCGAGGGATTACCAGCAGGTCTTCACCATGCACTTATAATATGGATTAAGGCAGTGGCCTATAAAAGCGCTTTGGTCTTAATGCTCGTAAATACAAAGCTGAATGCGCTTTCATTGCGCATTCGGCTTGGTAAAAATAATCGTAGCCCATACTGCAGAACAGGTGGAGCCGGGGTGTTCCCGCTCCCCTAGTTTGGCGTGATGGGCTACGGGGGTTGCAGGTTTGTCCCCCGTACAATTAAATGTATAGCAGGGGACAAATAGAGGAATTCAGAAAATATTGAGTTACAAAATGCGAGCAAGTTGGCTCTGCTATTTTGTATCTCAAGCTTTTCGGAATACAATCTTTCAACGTAGCTCCTATAAAAGTAAATTGATAGACAAGTTTAAGATGATCATGTGCAGGCTAGGGGTTGAAAATGAGGATACAGAAGTGGTTCTAGAGTAGAGAAATAGAAAACTACGGCACCATCCTCTTCCGATATGCTTTCCAGGCCTGGTTGTGCCAGTTTGGAGCAGCTGCACGTGGGTGGAGGTCCAGAGGAACTCATGCTAGATTTGGTTTTCTTGTATGCCCCGTTTGCAGAGGCGTTGCTAGGGGGGAGCCTAGAGAGGGGGCTATATCCCGGGTCTTTTGGTTGTAGCCCCAGATAGAAGCTCAGGTGCTACAACCAAAATGCTAGCTAGCCCTGAGTCCCGGCTGTCCTGACATTAGCTTACCCCCTGATCTTTTCCCCACTTAGCAACACCCCTGCCCGTTTGTATCTCTTGGTCCGATTTGTAGCAAAAGGGTAGTGAAAACATGAGAAATCAAACTATCCTATTGCACAGAGTATGTAAATTAAAGAACCAGTGGAGTAGGTGCAGATAGATCTGCACTGATTGACACAAACAAATAATCCAGCTTCTTGCCCCCATAATTAGGATGCACAGGTGTGGGTAACCTGGGCTTTGTTGAATGTTAAAGGGAAGTGAAGATCTCCATGGGGAACGCTGCTAAAATGAGGTGGTCAGGCTCTACGTCCTTCAGTGGGTTCACATGTTCTCTGTGCTGAGCGAGGAAGAGGAGGAGGAGGAGGAGGAGGAGGAGGAGGAGGAGGAGGATGAACCACTCAGAAAGGATACAGAGGGGCTTATTGTTGTATGTTAAAGGGAAGAGAAGATCTCCATGGGGAACGCTGCTAAAATGAGGTGGTCAGGCTCTACGTCCTTCAGTGGGTTCACATGTTCTCTGTGCTGAGCGAGGAAGAGGAGGAGGAGGAGGATGAACCACTCAGAAAGGATACAGAGGGGCTTATTTAAAGAGGGTGATGGTGAGAGTATGCGGACATCCAGCAATCCCAGTCGTAGCAAATGTCTACGGTTCCTTGGCCTTGCACCTCTACCCCACTAGGTGTGGGTTTCATGGCATGAAGATTGAGCTTGAAGACCTCGCATTATTTTTAGTTTGGCTTGTTTAGGTGTAGCTTTATAAACAGTTCTTAGACTAAACTAATGAAATGGAATACTCTATAGAAAAGTGGCACTCCTTGATGTTTATCCAGTCTCTTGTGTCAATTGTATTGATTAGTTGTGATTGGTCAGTTTCAAGCAGAATATTCTCTCTACCTCTCTAGACTCTTCCGGGACAAACTCCATGCTTGTTAAGTGCTTTGCTGAACAGAGAGCTGGTGGTCGATCACTTTCCTCGGCTGGCTCCCCCTGTGGAACAGCCTCCCTCTCCCTCTGCGTCTTGAGCAAGACCTCCTTAAATTCAGAAAAAACCTCTTCCTTCTCCTCTTCCCTGCTAATCTCACAGCAGCGTGACGGATGTGCAGCATCCTTGTGTCCTCGGTGCCTTGACCCCCACCCCCACATCTCTCATCACAGCTGCTGTCTTCTACTGCACTTACTTGGGCTCACCCTACCCATGGGTGGTTGCACTTACGTTATGCACTTACATTCTTCTTCTCTTTGCACTTTACCAGAGCACTTCTCCATGAGCACCTTAACCCCCTCCCCCAGCCCCCTGCACTGGCACGTTCTGAACATTCACAAGGCATAGTAGGTTTGTCTCCCCTCCCTGTTATTCTCATGATTTATTTGTGCTATTAATGCAATTATTTATCCTTTCTGTATTTCGTTGTCTACCAGCCCCTGTCACCGCCCTGTTTGCCTTGTGGGCGCTTTAAAACAGCGTTGCTAATTGCATGCAAAAAAGTTGTGCTAATGGGAAAGGGTTAATTGCGACCATGCAACTAATCCTTGTTTAGATTCATGCGCCATATACAGCTATGCGTCATAAAACCTTCAAGATCTTTATTTCTAAGCACTGCAACATCCGCACTTCAATTACAGCAGTTCTGCTGGTCTCATTTGTATAGAAAAGGTAAACGAATGTTAAATTGTTTTTCATTGTACTGGAACCATTTGTATAGTTGTAATATATGAAAGTTGTAGTGCAGGGGACCATGCCCGCCTATAGAAAAGTCCAAACTGTTGGCTTTGCTGTTGGCTGTAGATTGCGCATCATACCGTAAACTACATACTTAACCCGTTGACAAAATTAGGAAACATTCATCAGAACTCTTAAAGTGATCAGAAGGTTCACGTCGTGGTAACCTTTCATATCATATCTATCCGCTAGATCTGGCCGGCAACCTCAATGAACATTTGTGTATGTGGGTTTGATCCATGGAAGACTGATAACGGAATTGGCACCAGACCATTGGCGCACGTCATGCCATGTCATTCTGTACTTGCGTGTTGAGCAAGAATGCTGATCCTGGACATACAAATCCTTTCGGGCCATAGAGTTTGGGCATCAAGTGTTTATGAATTGGAAGACGCGAGGAAAAAGGTTTTAAACATTTACATTGTGTGAAGGTGCAAAAGTAAGTCTCGGACACAAAGGTGGCATGTTTTTGGGTAGAAATTTTTATTATATTGGAGAAATGCCTCTGTCCCTAAAACGAAGAGGGGGTTTCCCTGCCTTTAACTAAACTAAGGAAATTGTCACAATGTCCAAATGATAAAGTGCATCACGGCTGTGTCCCAAAAAGCCTACTTCTGCCCCTAACACTAATAACCTAAACCATCAGTCCAATGATCATCTCTTCCTAAAATAAAGTGTTCCGTGTAGTGTTCCAACCAAACAATTTGCAGTCTCTTGGCCGATATCAAGTGGCAAAAATAAAGCAATGTTCAAAACTGTAGAACTGCAAGGCTAGGTTAGTAATCCTTTCCCTGGAAATCATTCTCATTGGTTCTCTCGCCCTTTTTGGGCCCGTCAGGCCTCTACTTGATTGACCAAATGTCAATAGGCAGTTCACAAGAATATGCTCCTGTAGTGACCAAGCAGTGCCTCTACCGAAGACCCTAGCCGACTTGGCAGAAGACTGCATGGCGGTGCCACTATGGGCCGTAAACGGGTAGCGGTTGCAACTCCTCCATGAAATGCCCCATCTTATTTTCAGATAAAGACTCGCGCAAGTGTAGATTTCATGCATTTCAGTTAACCTTCTGGCCCAATGTGTGCTTTAAAGCACTAATAAAATGTTGTGTGTGTGCTTGGGCCCTTCTGAACCTTTATGCACTGGCAGTTTAGATCTAGAGTTCTTCTCCTGACAGCGAACATCAACCTTCGCGTCATTTTTAATTGGGTCTTCTCCAAACCCCTTGGACCACTGCTCACTCTCGTTATCCTAGAATTTAACCAGCAGCCATTGCCCATTAATTGACGTGTTCTCCTGTCGCGTTTCATCTGATCGCCCATTATGAAAGCTGTGCTTTGAGGAAGTGGCTGTCGGATCTCCACGAGTGAACACTTTTCACAGACTAGAAGAGTAGACTGTTAGTGGAGTTTTTTGTCTTCTTTCCCCTGCGACTGAAACACTAGTTTGCGGAATGAAAGGCTGACTTGGAGAATCAGTGTTGATGCCTTCGTGAGGAGCTTTGCTTTATGTGCAGTAACATGAAGACACCCAATTTGCCACCAGTGCACTTGCCTTCTTTTTTCCCTCCAGCCTTTCATGTTCCAGGCTTCACAAATTCACAAGGGCTTCCATTTAACTTCAGACTAACTTTGTTTCTTCATCTTACATTATTCCCTGCCCTAGATTTGAGCTCTTTCTTCACAGGAGACTTCCCGCGTGTGCCTTCTTCCTTCCTACTTGAAATCATTGTAGTTTGGAGAAATGTTATATCTCCCTGTTGGCCAAATTCTCTAAGACTAGGCTCGCCTACCTCCCCCGCCGCACATCCCCATGGAAATCAGCAGTGAAGAGAAACTTAAGTGTGTGTTTTTCTTTCATTCCAGGCACCACCAGATCTCCAAGAGACGGGGAGGTCCCAGGCGTCGATTACAATTTCATCCCTGTTGAGCAGTTCAAAGCACTGGAGGAGAGTGGAGCGCTGCTCGAGAGCGGGACCTACGATGGTATGTAAGAAAGCTCTAAACCATTGCAGAATGTGATCTTATCGCAGGGAGGAGGACATTTATTCTGTACTCGTTAGGTTTTCAAATACTTTCTACTATGATAATGTTGGTTTAACACATAGTACAACTGTGGACCAAGCTTTTTGAAGGCTTATATATTAGCACATGCTCTATATTTCTATTGCGTATGTGCTCTTGGTTTAACAGCCGACATCTTACCCATTAGACCCCCATCGCCTTATGTCTTTTGAACAAATTGTTATGCAAGTAAAATGCCACAATTGCATTATCTCGTAGAGGGAGAGCGGGGGATTTTGATCCATACCCACTCGTTGTCAAACGCCAATAGCAAATGTGGGAGCAGCCCTTTCTCGTTTTTGGTGCAAACGGCATCTCAACTGAAGTTTTTTGTAAATCCTGCGGTTAATCATTGCCGCCCAAGCATTATGCGCATATCTTCAGTCGATGAAAGAGTCTGGTTTTGAATCCCAGGGTTCTCTGCCTCACTATTAATGTTTGGTTACTGTGGTAAGCCCAAGCAATGATGCCTGACACTATTTCAGTCGATATCCTCACTGGGAAGGAGTTGGGTAGAATGCCTATAGGAATTAGGAAATATACATAAATAAGGTTTTTACCAAATCATACAGTGTCAGTGATGGGACAACAGTGTGAACCTTAACAGGTGACCAACTCTTCCATTAAAGAAGTGTCCAAATCCTAAACTTTCTAACCTGTTCTTAAGAGACCTTGTGCCTCCAGTAACCCACTATTCTACAATACAATGTCTAAATGTGTGTCAAACGTAAGTTCCACTGACTTACCTTAATGAGTCCCTGGCCTCCTGGCTACACTAAGCTAAAGCACAAATCTTTCAAGGATCTGCCCGCAATCGGTGTCGACAAATCCTACTCTCAAAATGTCCAATCCTAGCTTAACACAACATATATTTTTCTGCAAAGGCTCTTCCAGACGTTGTTCATGGTCTGGGCTCCCTTATAAGTAGCCAGGCTTTTGTAGCCTTCCCTTATAGGTCTTGCCCATACATTGAGTGTCCCAGCATCCACTCTACGTCTCACAGCACTCATTTCAGGTCTCTTCCAGAGCTTGGGCTTCTCAGCATTCACTTTAGAGCTCCCTCAGACCATGGAATTCTCAGCATTAATGGGTATTCCCCCCTGCTTTCATGGCCCTTATCAGGCATATAGTACTCTTACTTTGCTGCCAGAGGTTCTTCTTCTCACTTCCCTCTGCTCCGTGGAATCCGTTATCAGCTACCGCCATTCTGGTGCAGTCTCTGGTCTTTGCACAACAGTGTTTCACCTGAATGAGTTTCAGCAGATGACTCCTGGCTTCCCACATGGCAGTTTCTCGGTGTATCCAGGGTCCCTGAATCGGCTCAGCTGGTTCCTTTCAGTACTCTAGCCTCTCTGGATGTTGTCACCCCTTTTATTGTCCTGCGTTGTGGGGTACCCATTTAGCAGGCCCGGGATTGCTTTCTCCCTGGAGCCGCCTATGTTGGGTCTTTGGGTTGGCCTTGTTGGGAAGGGTTTCTCTCATTGGTTGGGATTGGATGTAAGACTATAAATGGGGAGGGGCATTCTGTGCAAACAAACGTGCTAATAATATGACATATGGCTCTGTGGAGTCCCTCTTGTTTTGCCCCATCAAGCCTAAACTTCTTGCCTGTTTTTGAGTGAACAGCGTGCTGTCTCTATCCCTAGGTGTGCTGTTCATTCAGAACATCCACAAACCTCTGTGTTTCTACGTTCCGTATTTCTTATCAAACACTAGTAGGCGCATTCCTTTCTGCATTCAGGCCGCTCATGATCCCAGGGATTTCCTATTCCATCCTGTTTCTTTTATTGTGAGCTGTCATATTGGATGTTGGGAATTTAAGTGCTCTGTCTGTTCACGTGGGAGTGATCTCCCCACGGAACGTAGCAATACACAGCATCTCGGAGGGCATGTGTAGCTTCCCTTTGCTTCCACCCTTTGGAAGGCACACCGGGTAGCGGCTGGACAAACCCAGTCCCTTTAACTCCAATCCTCAGAAGATGTGAAGAGTTCCTCCAACTCATCACATCAAAGAGCAATACTTATCATGGGGTGTACTTTTCCTTTGAATTCCAGTGTGCGTAAAAAAGCATATTACGTAGCATAAAGGTTGGAATGTTCACTACAACCCAACAGACTTGAATTGAATATTGTTACAAGGCTCCATTCAACAAGATCAAACCAACTTGGATGTCAAAGGTTTGAAACTCAGTAGGGAGTTGTGAGGAAATCCCATTTCTAAAGCCAGGAAATGGCGTGCAAGGAAGGCTTGGGCTGTAGAGGCCACCACATTTGTGATGCCAACCTTGGAGACGGTAAATAAAGAGACCCCCAATTCCCTCTTGCCTAACCCCCAAACTTTGTGTTCAGGCCTCTTTCGGGCCCCCAGATATTAGTCATAAATAAAATTCATATTATGAATAAGTCACACTGAGTGCAGTTAAAGGGACCGGATTGCGATCGGGGGACAAGGAGCGAGGAAAAACTGCATGCTGTGGGACAGGCATGGTATCAAGAGAGACACAGACGAAGATATTAGTTTCAAAACCTTTATTTACTAAGGCTCCTGGGTTGGTGTAATGCCTGACTGACCCTAACTCTAAAGGGATGTTTCCTTTAACTGATGTTTCTAAGGGTCCTCGAGCTCTAAGAGTCCAAAACATTCTGTTTGTGTGTAAACATATGCTTGGCCTCACTCTTTACAAAAAAAGTTAGAAAGTCTTTAAAAAGCTAAAATAGTGGCTCAACAGAAATAGGAAACAAAGGGTGGTTTCAGGTGCCTTTCGCACCCTGTGTGGGGTGGTCAGCTTCACAGAAAATGAGTTCAATCATCAAAGGGCTGTTCATCAGACCTTCTCCATAGTTCTTGTCGCAGTTTTACACTTTCAAATGTCTTAAGTTCCCTGGGATTCTTTCCCCAAGCTTCATCTCTTCCAAGTTCCAAAACACAATCACAAATAAATATACACAGTTCCTTTCTAAGCTCCTCTGAGTTCCTTTTCCCAAGCTTTAACTCCTTTAGCATCAAAACCAACAAATATTAAAGTTTGTTAGGCCACTCGGGGTCCCTTTCCCAAGTTTCAATATCTTCAGAGTCACAAAATAATAGGTATTCCACTTAATTAGGCCTCTCAGGGTTTCCTTCCCCAAGTTTAGGCCCCTCTTGGATTCAAACACAAGTTCAGCTTGTCAGGAAGTACATTTCCCTTTTATATTCAGTTATTTCATGTACATTTAACGTGTACGGGTACATCAGAGACTTTGTAGTCAAGTGCCTGACCATGCCTGACTCTTGCCTGGCTCTATTAATGGGACAGCCCAGAGGTGTTATGTAGCAGGCCTCTTTTTGCATCTCCATGTTGTTCCGATGGCTAATCTTCATTGCTACCGATCGCCTCTTCCTTATCCCAATACATGTTGGAAATGAGGGGGGGATGGTATGAGATTGAACCCCCCCTAAAGGCTGAGACAGAGTGTGATGTATGATATCAAATGATTGGTGTTTCTAATTTCTTCTGATTGGGAGTATTGCGGTAGTTGTAATGAATGGGTGTTTGTTCCAATTTCCCTAGTCTTAGAGTCTTATTAGAGGACGATGACCGGGAAGGAGAAAGTTGGGTTACAGAATACCCTCTGGGTTGTGAGGCAAGAGAAAAAAAGGTTAGTGTTAGGTTTTGGATGAAGATTTTGTTTACTTTTTAGATCTGGTTTTCTCCATCTTCCTTCCTTTTTAGGGAAAGTGAAATACAGGTGGGAGCTAAGCCCAAAGCAGTCTACTTTTTCCTGAGAATGCTACGCCAAGCACTTCCTTATATTCCTAATGAGGCTCATGCCGCTGTGGTAGGGGCATTAGCTAGTGCCCACTTTGACTATTGTAACAGTCAATTGATGGGCATCCCTTCCAAACAACTTCAGTGACTTCAGAGAGCCCAGAATGCGCCCATTAGACTGATATTTAAATCAGGCAAATTTACCCATGTATCATCTTATCGGAGAGAGCTACATTGGCTCTCAATTGCCGACCGTATCAAATTTAAAGCGGCCTGCATTATTTTTAAATGCATTAATGGCATCGATCCTCTGTACCTGAGAGAGCTAATTCAGCCTTATCACGCAGTAAGACTATTACGCTCCAGTGACAGTCATCGTCTGGTCATTCCCCATTCAATTTGTACCTCTAGAGGTGACAGAAGATTTTCTGTCTTCGGTCCTAGGCTGTGGAACTCTCTACCTTTGCAACTTAGGACCATGAGCTCTCTTCTGCAATTCCGCCGAGCACTGAAAACCTTTCTTTTTAGGTAGATAGCCCTGCTTTTTTGGGGGGATCTGTTTCAATCTATATATTCTACCACTGCTGTAGTCATCTGCGCCAAAATACGATTAAGTTCGTCACGTGCGCGTTACAAATGAAAAAAAACAAAATCAAATCAAGTCATGGGGTACGATGGGGTCTGGGTGACAATATCCCATGAAAGTAGGAGGGTAGGATGAATTGGGCCAAGGTATGGGGGAGTACCATGTCTCGCCTTCAGGCGCTCTCCTCGCAGACCCCAAGGACCCTCTGCCCAGGTGATCCTCCTTCGCTTGTCTGCCCCCAGGGTTGGGATGCAAGAGCGATGGCCCTTCCCTGGCCACCTGAGCAAAGAATCTGCTGGATTTATTTATGAGAACGCCCTCTGGTTTCTCACAATGCCCACAGTCTGCAAACGCAATTGTGCATTTGTGTCGACCAAATACTCCTGACCACGAGTCAGACAACAGGCACCCATAGCACCCTTGAACAGCACTGTGGGGATTGCTAGTGAACCGCATGCTGCCTGGAGGGAAGCAAGGAGAAAAGTGGCAGCTTCCTATTTTGAAGATGGTGGGCATACATTTTATAGTCTCAGCCCACAGAGCTGAGGGCCAAAGATGCACTCAACATCAGCTGGCACAGAAAGCCAATACTCCCAGGCAGGTGTTCCAACCAAAACCCTTTTCACCATTACAGACTGGATATGAAAGAGAACTGCTATTAGCAGAAAAGGCGGTAGTTTAGAGATTGGTTGGCAGTGGGGAGGTGTGCAGAGGTGGGTAGAGACGAGGAAGGATAAGAGAAAGGCAAGCATAGAGAATGGTAAGACCATAATAGAGATAGATGAAGAAGGAAGATGGAAAGAAAGGTGAGAGCCAGCAAGGGAGGGCATTGGAGAATGTTATCAAAGGGAAAGGTAGGGTTTGAGGAAAACATGGCTCGGAGAAGGAGATGGTCATCTCCTTGAAGCACTTGTGTATAAACACTTTATAAATGCCATATCATATCATATATCATCCGAGGCAGAGGAAGCTGGAAGCTAAATGAAGAAGTTGACAGTGGGCAGTGAGGTCTACACTGAAAACCCAGCACTATCCAAGCCATGAGGGCCAGTGGCTGTAATGGGTGCAGCCAGGGCTAGTGAAGCTGGGCAAGAGGGAGTAATGCTAGACCCTTAAGACACAAATAGAAGCATGGAGACTGAGAGGAGAGGCTAGCGGGTGTCCAAGTCTGATTCTGGTAAAGCTGGAAAGTCGACCTAGGTTAATAATGACTTGCTCCCAGAATCGGAGTTCTGAGAAAACCAAAGGTGAATCCGAAAGAGAAGAGAATATAACGGGCTAGCCAAGCGCCATACTCTTGACACTGATGGTATTGCTAGAACCCCATGAAGGAATCCAAAGGGATCGCCCCGTGGTGAGAGGGATCCAGGGAGAAGGCTTGTGGTACTGAGCCTCAAGGACTCATTTGTAAACCAAACCCAGAAGGCTCGTTGGGAAGGGGAAACATTTGCCAAAGCCAAATTCAAAGTTTCCCGGAGACTAGAAGCTGGTCGCCTCCCAGATGTACTGAGCCCAGAGAACATTGAAACCGAGAAGAACCTGTGGTGAGCTCCTAAGACACCTGAATGTGCAACTGTTGGGAAGGACGTGGACTGGTGACGGGTATTGTACCCGACCAGACCCCCTTGGCTGGGGGCTTATAATAATAGCAGTCAACCTGGGACAGATGGTGAAGACATCAACTGGCATCTGTGGATCAAGCAATCATTTTCTAGGACACAAAGGTTCGCTCGCATTCACCAGAAGGCAGTCCCTGGAACCATGAATCCCGGAGAACGATGGCGACTCTACCGAATGCTTTCAGAGACACTTGCCCTGATCACAAGCTAAGATAGTCCAAGACAATTGGACTTGCCACCATCTTTACAAATTCATGCAGTGGCCTTTTAGGCACTTTCCTCACAGACTTATTGCTACTATTTCTTTAATTAAAATCTACTTCCCGCTTCAAAATGATGCATTGTATAAATAATTCAGTGACGTGGCAGAGGGATTTTCTGTACAAAAGGCAAAACAAGCAGAGGATAATGAGAACAAGGGAGCCCAAGGGGTGATGCACTGAGATGTCAACCGTGGCAATGGGAAGTCCGACGTGAAAATTAAAGATGGAGGAACCAGAGAGTAAGCAAGAAACTAAGATCTACAAATGACTCCTTGGACAGGGTGTATTGCTTCCCCCCCATATTACCACCATACAGATGGAAGGGAAGGCATGGTAATGGCAGGAGAAGGACCTTCTGGATAACGTGGCTGCTTCCGACAACCCTTACGCTAGTGCAACCCCTTTTCCACAGTGTGACCTACATAAATGTGTATCCACTCTAATGTGAGCATTTTAAATGGTCAAGCACTGTCAGCATTGCTACTTAAAATGCACCATATTAGCCCAGCGTAGTCCATGCAATTTATTCTATCAAATCAATTCGCACAGAGCAAGAGGGGTACTCTTGATTTACACCTGCTAGAACTCCTCACCTTCGTCAAGCACTGCACAAATGCTGGGTACCTTCCCAACCATAGACCGTAGAAACCACTGCTACTGTGACATTATGATCACAAAACTTCCACCCAGGACCTCTTGTATGCAATAAGAATATGAACATGCTTGGCACATTATTAGTCGTTTATAGTGCCAAAATACTTCAGGTTCCATGTGTTAATATCGCCAGAATAATCTCCCCATGCAAAATGGCAACGTTTTTTTGCATCGATATTAACCCATGGAACCTGCAGTGGACACCTCTGCAACCCAAATATTTTTTTAAAGGGGGGGGGGGGGGGAACACCCCCATCCCATTTACCCCATAAATGATCTCCACTTATATAGCCTATGGCTGTTCCCGATGACCATATATATATGGCAATACTATTGGTGGGGATAATATTACCTGATACCCTTTATATAAGTATGTATAGAGTGCTCTTCAGGCTTATGATCCAATGTGGCATTAGTCGTCAATGGAAGGCTTACGGCAACCTAATATCGCTTATGAAGCATGTGGGGTGGTGGGCGAGTGGTCGGCTTTTGCCACTTCAAGGCTTACGATCCAGAGCACTCTTCAGCAGGCAGGTAAACCAATTCCCCATCTCCTTGTTTTTAAGCTTTCGTGATCTTGCCTCTGCCTGATATTTCATCCTTTGATTTCTTGCATCGTAATTGTGGCAGTGTGCGCGTGCAAAAGCAGGAACACACCAAAAAACACTGAAAGTGGATGCACATATGCCATGAGGTGGTCACCTGTTTGGATTCGAACTTGGGACCATAAGATCAAACACAGAACCCTGTAGTGGATGCATTAATGTCCTACTCCTTGCACGCTGTCCCCTTCAGTCTTCATTCATGAGGTTATTAAGGCACTTCTTCATAAATTGTGTGACTCCACACCCACGTCTGCCAATCTTTGAGAGCTGAGATGCAGGGTGCGTTGGGTCCAAGTGAAGGCCATGCTCTGAATCCCTATTAGATAGCTTGGGGGCAAAATGGAGGCATGGGAAGTCTAACGTCAGAAAATGCATAACAAAATTACAGTAGTTAATTCGTGAATATGAGACTGTCGAGAGATATTGCACTTTTGATGATTTGACAGCGCAGCATTAAAATCATGTAATGATTCATGGCCCGCGCGCAAGAAACTGAGCGCGTTTGCGCTCATTACTCCTGCTCCGCTATTACTGCGAATGTGCCTGAGGAGGGCCAAATGAACCTAGCAGCCTTTCTTGCTATGTCACGGGTCATTATTTTTCAGTTTGATTCAACGCCTTAACAAATTTGGCCAGAACGCCCTGGAAACCTAATGTGTCCTGGTCAGGTTTTTAAATATCCACAAGAGGTCTAATCATGTTGCAGCGGCGGCAGTAATATTTTTTTTCAAGACCAAGAGAAGTGTATTGGATACAGTGTTCAGCGGCTGCCCATATTGACAATAAAACAAAGGCCCCGCTGTGCAGAGAATGTTTTCTGGTTGATGGCGCCATAATCGGACTGCGTTCCATTAGAGCGGCGTGATGGGCTTCTGTGGTTATTACTACGGTCAGCAGGGACCCAATGAGATCTCACATGCAGTGGATATTTTTGTTTTGAAAGAAGTTAAAATCACAGAAGCGCAGCTGAAAACCATTCCAGAAATGGCTTATCTTGTTGCCGTGGTCATAAGACACTTCTGACACTCGCGTGGGGTAGCCATATTATTAGCCCAGCGTTCCGTAATTACAATCATGGTCTTTTGATCAATAGATTTTGACTTTCTCTCGAGCCAGTTGCCATATGTACAGGTCTTTTTTCCCCTCTGTGGGACTATCATTGTAACGGGCTTATTAATTGTGAAGCCAAGCACAATGCCCGCAGCAGTGGAAGCAATAAACCAAAGGTGCAGTAGGCGTGACTGGTTGAATGTCACTTATCCTGCTGATGTCCATGTATGCTATTGGAATGTTGATGCAAGAGTTTGACTGACCGCTCAGGAGAATGTTGCAGTGTGTTGTGTGTGTGTGAGTGTTCTGAATTTGTCAGTTGGGGGGATAACTCGGATAAACAGGAGTGCAGTGACGAAAGAGGTTGGTAGATGACCCAAGGTATGTCGAAGAGGCCAGAGTGAGCCTGAACAGCTGAGGGAACTACTCCTTGAGAAACTGACCATTGAGCTCTGCAGGTTAACATTGAGAAGCTGTATTCTGAAATGTGGAGCCCGGCATACTCAAGTGTGGACGGCAAAATGAAATGACCCAAAAGTGTTCAAACAAGGTGACAAAAGAGCAACATAAAAAAAACACTCTCCTTTGTGCAGGCTGAAAACCATCAATGCCAAAGTAGAACATCCCAACGCGCCTCAAAATTCACTGCAATGGCCTCAGCCAACAAATGTGGGTTCCCCAGCTAAAGTTTTGGGCCCAATTTATGATTGACCTATGAAGTTGCTGCATCTACAACCCGGGCGCATGAAGTGCAGAGCAGGATATGATGAGGAGATGTGTATCTAAAAGCAGTCAATGTTGCTAGAAGCGAGTGGAGTTGAAGTGTGTTAGTCTCACAAACCTTCAGTAACACTGCTAACAAGGGGCTCAGAGTTGTCTAGCAGAAGGCTCCGCTGCCCAATGCATGTGTTAGAGGTTGTGCAGGGTGATAGACAGGTCGCCCTAATTAGCAGCTGGGCACTGTCCTGTTACGAGTGCCAATTCAGGGTCTTGACCCATTTTGCTCTGCCTCCCCAGTCTGAGCTAAGTTGTTCATGATAAAAACTAGATAACGATGGAGCGATTGACTTGAGGTGATGAGGTACATAAACAATAAGTGTATTCTTCCCTTTGTTAGACTAAGTCTAAAGTGATTGTTGAGGGAGCAAATACTCGACTATTTCTTTGCGAGGGAGCTCAAGATTTTATCAAACCACTAGTGCTCGTATTAGTGCGCTTTCTAGTTAGGATGATGAGGTTGGAGGGAGAAAGAAAACTAAAACAATAATGTGTTGGCCACTAATCATTAGCAGGTTGGAGACAATAAATCAAAAACTCAATTTGGAGAAATAATCTAGTTCAGAGCATTCGTGCATTTTCTACAAAGTTGTATTAATAATTACAAAGTGCATAAGAACATTTCTGTGCATTACATAGGTTCAGAAACAGTCATTCAACTTGATGGTTTTTTGGCTACAGGAAAGTAAGTGGGAAAATTGTAGACATCTTAAAAAACATATTCAACAACATGACAAACTGAAATTCAAATATCAACAAAAGTTCTTCTACATATGATAAAGGAAAACCTTTTTCAGAGGAAAGAGGAAACTAAAAAAGTTGTTGCCCCTAGGTGTGCGGGAAATACTTTTCTCTTTTTATCAAGTTCTTTGCCTTTGAGACAGTTCCTTTTGTCCTGATCTAAGTTCAGGGCTTCAATATTGCCCTATCAACGGGTCTCTTTGTAGTAAAAGAATTCTTTGCCAACGTGATGCTTGGCAAGCTTCTCAAGCAGTTCACGTTTCGGCGGTCTTTTCAGCGTGCGCCTACATCCGCCTTCATCAGGGCATGTTAGTTCAAGACCTTGTGATTGCATACAAAACACAAAAGAAGAAAGAAAAGGAGAAAAGAAAAACTTTTTTTAACAACAAACAAAAAGGGGCTGTAATTGTCCCTCACTTAACCAGTCAGAAAGCATTTTCTGGCATAATATTTTAGTTTATGTACCTCTGCTCAATCGGCTGGAGATTTGCCTGCCGTGGCATTTATCCCAAGGTCTGTGTACGAGTGTAGTCCGGAAGGTTGAGACACCCCTTCTCCTACTGTGGGGTGGCTGCTGTACCACGTGGTGGCACTTAACGGCTGGACAATGTTGTCCAAGTTCTCTTCTTAGGTCCTGGTCTGTATGTAGAGTCCTATATGGTGTCATGAGGGAGGCAGGACACAGAAGAGCAAGGAAGAAGGAGAAGAAAAGAGGGATGTATATTACTGCCTTATGGTAGACTGGTGAGCAAATGGGTGAAAGTCACCAGTGGAGGTAAACATCTTTTCCTACCTGCACCGTGGTCGTTCATGGAGCCTGGGTGGAAAGGTAGGCTGGGAGAACTGGAGAGGTATAGCTGGGACAGTGCCCTCTTGTGCTTGGAGTCGAGTCGACCAAATGTTGTCCTTTGGAGGCTGCGGGGATGCCGAAGTGAAAGTTCACGTGTGAGTCGGCCTATAGGGAAACAAAATGAGCCCATGTAATTGTGACTAAGGGAGAGTATGGTGCAGTGGCACGGTACACAGCCTGGAGTCGAGTCGACCAGATTATGTCCTATGGAGGCTGCGTGGATGCCGAAGGGAAATTTCACGTGTGAATCGGCCTATAGGAAAACAAACTGAACCCATGTGTGGGGTGGCTGAAGGAGAGCATGGTGCAGTAGCACGGTACACAGCCTGTGTGCCCGGGGGGTCTGTTCCAGCGCGGCCGGCTGGTAAATGACTCGCCTGGAGCACTAGGATCGGGTAAGGGAACCAACCTTCATTCGCGAGCCCCGTGAGCATATCCCATGTATTGGGTATATGTATCGCATCATGGGGGCTGGATGTGGGCACTTACCTCTGGGCTTGTTTAGGTCTGCACAGAGGAAGTACGCGGTAACGGCAGGCTTGTGGTTTTCTCTGTCTCCCGGAGTCGCACTGTGCAGCGCGGCGTACGTTGCTATGGTGAAGGAAGCAGAGCTCCCGATTGGAGCCCCGGAGCAAAAAAGCCCAGATTGCAAAAAGACTACTGACACTGCTGGGAAATGTAGTCTGAAGTCCGGAAATGTGCCTTGATGAGCGGAGCGTTGTAGGTTGCCTCCAAGAAATGTGGTACTAATGGTGCTTGCAAAGTCTTGCACCTGATCTTGGATCTTTGCTCTGAAATCCTCAGGTGAACTGATCTCATAGTCTGACCACCATATTTCAGACCACAAGGTGATGAGGACCATTGTATCTGAATTGAGAGGTCTCTGGTGCCCATTATATTCATTGAGTCTGGAAGTGAAGTAGGGAACATTTCCTAAAATAGGGTGAGGCGGAGGGGGGAGGGGAGGAGGAGAGGCAGAAAAATCCTACAGTAATTGATCCTTATCTTTTGGGCAAGACAGTCAAGGGCCACATTACCACCCAGCCACCAGTGCAAGGTTTGAGACCTCTGTCCCATCCGGTAAGCCTCAGGATACCCAGTAAAATGGTTATGTATGAGAAATGGTCAACTCCCAATTGGTGAACCATACCCTCATGCTATTTATTGTACTATATCTTCTATGTTGTGCAACCTTCTGTAACTTATGCTGTTCCTCAAGTCTGATGCGGCCAGTTACCCCAAGGTTTGGCTGCGGTGTACAAATAAACAAACTAAAGTAAACAGCATGTGCCCTGTGCAAATCAAATAGTCCAGCTGGACCCAGAGTGAACTGCGTGAACACAGCAGCCCAAACCTTGCTCGGAGCAACTGTCTATCTTTAAGCTTACTTAACATCCAGATTAAATGAACATCTGGAAAACATTCACCTGTCAAAAGCCACATTACTTTGCATGCACAATTTGTATACATTACAGGTTAAACGGTTCATTAGATGCAGTAGATGCATATTCAATACATAAACTGGGAAAATAAGGCAGATGTGAGGTTAAGCAATTGAGGTTATGCTTCTATTTTATATATGATATGCTAGGTTATTTATAACACGCTTAATACCCATAGGTTTCTAAGCGCGGACCCAGGGATTGAACCTGTGGTGCTCTGTGTCGTCTTGCTTCCAAGGCGAGCATGTTGCCCCTGAGCTTTCCTCCCGAGACTATAATGAAAATAATCTATAATGAATAGGATCAAGAAATACCCTGCTTTGGCTCAATCTGCATCATGCTGTTGATCGGACTAGGCTTGCGATTCCAATCTAGAGACCAACCACCCAACGAGGTGCCACCACACCCAACACAGATCTATAAAAATAGCCTGAAAGCCAATAGACGAGCCTGTATCTGGGCCCCCAAGACCGATTTTCTGTAAGTCTCATAGATCGTAAAGTAATCTGCGTAACAAAGAAGATCCTTGTTGAGCCCTTTGATTTTCCTAGTTTTTTGAAGCAACGGAGGTCTTTTTGTTTTTTATTTTCATTGATCTGCATATAATAAAAGAGAAATGCTCTATTTGGGGATATATTTCCACTGGCTTTCTATCTGCTTGATTGCAGGCAGCACAGTCGGTTGGGATATTTGATGCCCTGTAGTTACGCCAGACCTAGCAGCTCAGTCCTCTACAGGAGCCTGGTGACAACTACCTGCTTCTACTTGACTCCCCATTGTGAGCCTTCTGATTAATTAAGAGAACAGGGTTAATTGCGCTGCTCTGTGGAAGGCAGTGTCTAGTTTCAATGTTGACTCTGAAGAGAAGAAAAAAGAAGACCACGAGGATAACGGTTCACGCCGAGGCCAGGGATCTCCTCCTCCTACCAGGAGACCTCCAATATCCGCGTTAACATGCTCGTAATGCCAGTAATGTTGAAAGAACTCACGGGACCTGTTAACACACAAGCCCGACTTCTGACCAGCCTCTTACACTTAATACGGTGTATATTAAACATTAAGATACACGCGTAATATATGCACAAGAACTGAATGAGAGACGCACAGGACACTAGCAACACGTGGCTGTTTAACCCCAAGTGTATGTTTTTTATTTGAATGCAATTAATCGTTTCCCCATTAATGAGTAAAATTTGAGAGCTGAGGAGGAGCAAAGCTTGAAACACGTGTAGGCTCACTGATTACAATGGCCGCACGGCCATAGATTTAATTCACAATGAATCTTTGAGGAGGACCTGAAATATCTCTTCTGTAACTTTTTATATAGATGGAACTACAATTAAAATGTACTAGTGTTCACATCAAATCATCTCGAGGAAGACGCGGTTAGGATCCGAGATGTCTTGTGTCTCTGAGGAGACTCCGAAGCAGACGAGATGGCTTTATTTAGTTTTTCCATGCTTTAAATTGGCGAGTCTGTGCCGAATTTACTCGGGTGCTTGTGTGGATAACTATGTGGGGGGAGTGGCACTTCTCGTTTCTCCAATTCTTATTGGACACATAGCACGAGACTTGTATTTCCAGTATTATCCAAATTTGCTGTGCTTCTCGAGTCCTGCGGCATACATGCCTGTAAGCCTCCTGTCTCTCGCTCAAAGCCTGAGGCAGGCGAAAGGCTTGAGAATGTATTCTTTATTCTTCTAAGCAAACCTCTAATGACTGTGTAATGGTTTTAGCAGTAAAGGTGATAAACAATTAAAAAGTCATTAACAATCTCTCTGATCCTACGGTAATGAGGGATTCTATGTTCCTGGCTTGAGGTGCTACAGTCACTGAATTCTTGGCTTTAGTGCGTTGTGGCTCTAAATATACGATGTTAGCTGCCTCGCATCTCAGGAAAGACCTTTGCAGTGCTTTTCTAAACAGTTTCAAAGGCAATCCTTGATCTGTAACAGTATCTGCTCCATACCATGCTTTAAGTGGGCAGGTTCTTTCCGGACCAGAGTACCTGCACTTCCTTTATTTGAAAAACATAATACTGCACTTCTCTGCAGGAAGACAGTACTTTTGATGGGTAGAGTACTGTCAATTCTCAACAGTAAGCAGGTACTCTGATATAGTGAATACCTGGACTTCTGTGTATCCATTTCAAGCACTGCCTTAAGAGCTATTTCCTGTCTGGGTTTTCAAGCCCAAACAGATTCCTCCTTGACAATGACCCTCCAGGAAATGATGACCCTTTGCATGACAAACCCTGCCTAAGAAAGCAGCCATTCAGAACTGCTTTCCAGCACGCTCCTCAGGGGCCCCACTGTGGGTCTGGTGCCCTTCACAAAGTCACTGTACCTTGGAATGATAGAACAGCCTGCTAACCTGGGTTTGGGGGTGCTGGGGTGAGCTACGTTGAGTGGGTGTGCTTGCGGTGATGGGGTGAGGTAGGGTGTGGAGTTTCGGGTCTCTGGGCAGAGCTATGCATGCCAGAGTCAGCTTGGGTGGGTGATTGGGGCTGCTCGGATGAGCTTTGGAGGGTGAGGTGGTCATGTGAGTGGAGTTGCTGATGTGGCGAGGTGAGTTGTGTGGGTTGGGGCCCAGCCAGGGGTGTGGTGTGGCGAGATTGGTTGGGTGCTGGCTGTGGGTGTGTATGTGCAGGAGAGGTGTTGGAGTGGGGATGGGGATGGCTGAGGCACATAGGGTGTGGGCAGGAGACTGGGTGTGGAGAGAGGATCAGTGGAATCAGTGGGCCTAGCCTCATCATTTCTAGCTCCCTGCCTACTGTTAGGATCTGTCCTCAGGCAGCTCCATTATTGCCAGGCCATCTCCGTGAACCAACATGGAACCGCAGGTATCAGAGTGCTGTGAAGCATCTGCTGATATGAGGGGTCAGACCCTACTTTCTGGGCATGTTTCTGATCCCACCAATGGCCTTTTGTTAGGACCCAGGTACTCAAAGATGGCCGCCTGTATCTCACTTTTATGTAACAGGAGTTGCGTTTCTAGTGTTTTATAAAGTTATTACCTTCTGATCCGTGTTTCCATTCAACAGAATAAAGCCGTGAGGCGAATACTGCAGCAGCGTCTTGCAAACTGCAAAGATGCTTGACCACGCTGTAGTATCAAACAGTAAGACAGACACAAGTGGTCACAGTTCAAGGGTATTTATTGAACTTCAACTGGGTTTGAAAAACACTGATCTAATCCTAAATCTAAAGATGGGAGCAAGCTACGACCATCAAATAATAATAACGCAGTCCTAGTGTTGTCTTGTCAAAATAAAGGGGCCTATACTAATAAACCTGTTGCCAATCCTTACTTCTAAATACAAATAGTGCGGGAAACAATGTTATGCAAAATAAGTGTTCAAGAAATGATATGTTAGGATATTCAAGTTGTTGGCCTCCCTTCCCCACGTTTTCAGCATGGGACAATGTGGCACACTCGAGCTTAGCACAGTCTCTGGCTACTCTAGCACGAGGATGCAGTTCAAATCTCAGTATTAGGGCATTCTATGTCAAAGTCTTACTTCAGAAGGCCTGATGCAACAAACATTCCAAAGTCCCCTTCATCCTCTGGATTCTCATGTACATCTTGGTGATGGTTGATTCACCCTGGGCCCCCTGCGCTGGGCTCAGACCCATTTTAACACAAGGCTTTCAATTGATCTCCCTCAGTCGTGCTCGGACCAAATCCATGTATTTTTCCAAACTTTCTCTACTTCATCGAAATCAAAATTTTCGACTGTGGGGGCCGTGTCCAGCGAGCACGGGATGAGGACGTGATTCCTCGGAGCTCCCGCGGCCGTCAGCCAAATCCTGGAGATATCCTGTTATTTGGGCACCACAACGGCGGAAATTATATCCAGGCGTAGCGGAACCTTGGACGCTCAGGTCGCTATACTACCGACCCGAACCGCAGCACCAGTCGGGCGCAATTGGTCCGGGAAGCCCGAGACGCCGACGACGGACAAGATGGCCGCCGGAGCGGCGGACTAGGAGAGGACGCGTAATACGGCACCAACTGCAGGAGGCAGACACCCTGCCCCGCTGGTGCCTGGAGCAGCCACGCAAGACAACAGCAGAGAGCGGAGGGGAGAGACGGGCCCGTGGACTCCTGCCGGGCGGAACGAATCGTACAAGCGGGAGCTGCCTGCGATTGGAAAGGTAGGCGGTCCCCGCTGCTTGCGGCCAAATCCTGCCGTGTGCTTTCGGGCGCACACAAACCCGTCCCCCGCAGCCCCCGGGGATGCGCTTGGCCGCCGGAGCGGCAGACGAGGAGAGAACGCGTAACACGGCGCCAACTGAGGAAGGCAGACACCATGCCCAGCTGGAGGGCGGAGGGGAGACACGAGCCCGGGGACCCCTGCCGGGCGGAACGAGTCGCACAGCGGGAACTGCCCGCAAGTGGGAAGGTAGGCGGGCCCCGCTGCTAGTGGCCACATCCTGCTGGGTGCTTTCGGGTGCACATGAATCCGCCCCCCGCGGAGGCGTTGTCTCACCGGAGGCAGGCATGATTCCACACCCCGCCCCGCGTGATAGAGACTGAGCGGCTCCGGGGGGAGCGAGAAAGCTGTTGGAAGTTTGGGGCCCTGGGGAGCGGATTTGGGAGAGCGGCACCGCGGCGCCTGAAACGACGCACTAAGCCACAATACCAATGTGGTGTCCATCAATAAACACTACATGAGCAGCGACTGGAGTACCTGAGGTTGGGTGCTTGAGAAACAGTCTGCAGACTGACCTCTCAGCAGTGCCACAACTAGAGGCCAACAATCAAGCACACATTGCTGCAATAGAGAAGTAGAGTCCTTGCGGAGACACCACACGGAACACACAAGGAAAGGGGCGTACGGGGGGGGGGGCAAAGGGGGGCAATCCCCAACTGCGCAAACCAACCCACCCATCAACCGTTGGGCGCCAACATAGCCTACCAGCTCCGGAACGGGGTACCGTACCTACCCGCCCTACAAACCGTCTTAACGAACATACGTCGCAAAGCCTTATAAACAGTGCGTGAGTGAGGCCGACCTGCCGCGGTCCACTATATACCTTCAGATATGGGGAAGGATAAGGCAAGGGGCATGACAACGCAGAGCAAAATAGAGCAGTATACGACCCAAGCCCTCCCGCCGGAGCAATCCAGTACTAGCGCAACACCAGAAACTGAGGAGAACATTTCGCTGAAGGATGTCATGAACGCCATAGCAAGCTCGAGAACCTCCATGGAAAAGAAAATGGATGGCATCAGCGCAGAGGTGTCATTATTACGCCACGATCTCCAAAAACTCACAGCCCGTACTGGAGAAGCCGAAGGTCGAATATCTGAAACAGAGGACAACTTAAGAACAATGAACCAGCAAATGTCAGGAGCACTAGCCCGCCTCAAAGCATTGGAAGAAAGGGTGGAAGTGGGGGAGGGCAGGGCAAGACGAAACAACATTCGGATCCTCGGTCTGCCGGAAAAAACGGAAGGAGCAAGCATGGAATTGTTCCTAGAGCAATGGCTCGCGGACATCTTTGCCCCCAAGACCTTGTCGAACTTCTTCTCAATTGAACGGGCCCACCGAATGCCAACTGGCAGGCAAATCCCAGGTGCCCCACCCCGCACAGTGATCGCGAAACTCCTGAACTATAGAGACCGAGATGCAATACTCCAAATGGCCAGAACCAAGGGCACTATAACGTTCAACGGCTCCAAGATGGGTTTCTTCCCGGATTTCACTAGAGAAGTGCAAAGAGCTAGACAATCCTTTGGCCCTCTTAAAAAACGTCTCCAGACCCTCAACGTAAAATACGGACTCCTATTCCCGGCACAGCTGAAAATATACTTTAATGGAACAACTGTGCACTTCACGGACCCAGCTGAGGCATGGAACTGGGCAGCAAGACACCTGGAGGGTGACTGGAGGCCAGACGGAAGACAAGGTAACGGTAGGAATCGCCCGAGACGAGACAGGGTACCTCCTGAACTCCCGCAACACCAACCCCAGGCACAGCCAAACAGGGACAATGACTGAAATGGAGAATAAGGTACCCATTCGCAGTTACGCTTTAAGACCCGGCACCATGTTATTAGACCATGTTAACAGCGAATTAATTGTGAACCCGATGTCTGTATAACTGACGGCCCAGACCACGCAACCCCCACGGCCGGAACAAGGCAACTTAAGACTAAGTAGAGTTATACCACTTGAGGAATAGTTCTAGGTTGATGAGTTGACTGTCCCTTGACAGTCGGTTGTATTTGTATGTTCGGGCGACAGGTACTTCAAGTTGGGGTGGAGTATAGGGTGGGGGATGAAAGGGAAAGTTTTAATGTTGCTTTGTTAGTCTGGATCCATAGCATGTCCAACCACAGACCTAAGTGCAACCCTCTGCACATTACACCCTGCTGTACCATGTATTGGGACCATGTTCCCGACAGACACACCAAAGGGAGGCAGCTCTCCCGACCCAAGCATCCTGCGTGCCTTCTAACGGGAAGCTGTAGATGACACACCCACAAACACACCCACCCCCACCCGGTCGCCCCAGGTCCCTTAAGCTGCTCATTTGGAATGTGAACGGAATGGGCTCTGGGATTAAAAGACGTCTGATTAAAGAACTGTTGAATAGGCACTCTCCCGACTTGGCCCTTCTATCAGAGACGCACCTAGCGGGAACACACTGCACCCTTTTCCAGAGAACAAATTACAGGACCGCATTCCATGCAGGATACACGATGGGATCCAGGGGCACCCTTTTTCTTATACACAAGAGGCTCCCGTTCTCCCCACAAGTTGTGGAACTGGACCCACGGGGTCGCTATGTACTCATTCTAGGTTCACTCTGGGGTGAAACGCTGGCCATTGTGTCAATATATTCCCCACCCGGACTGGGCCAGGGATTCTTGGAGGATATCACCACTCTCCTAGGGAAACACCACCCAGATCGATGGGTCCTGGGGGGAGACTTTAACGATGTCATGTGCAATGCTATGGATCGTACCCATCTTAGAGGGCGTAACCCGGATGTTCCCACGAAACTCTCCAACTTTGTGTCCGCCCTAGGCCTCCGAGATGGCGCGAATTACACCCCCAAGATAGAGGCTACTCGTTCCACTCTGGAGCCCATGGCTCCCTCTCTAGACTTGATTACCTCCTGGTCCCGAACACAGACCTATACAGGGCAATATCCGCAGAATTCCTCCCTCGTGGAATCTCGGACCACTCCCCCCTATTGATTGAAATACGAACACACTCTGTAACCCCCCCTAGAACGTGGAGGCTAAACAGCTACCACCTTGGCTTCCCAGAATTGGTAGGCCGCCTTACGGTGATGAATACTTTGACATAAATATACCAGCAGTGGATGACCCGGTGGTGGTGTGGGAGGCTTATAAAACAGTGCTGCGTGGGGAAATCATCTCCTGGGTAGCAAACAAGAAGCGGGAGAGACTCCAAAAAATAGTAGAGGCAGAGGCTGAAATGGTCCAGGCCGAAAGCACGCATATTCTTGACCCTACCCCGCAGACTCAAGGGTCCCTCAAACTAACCACAGAAACCCTCAGAAATATCATGCTAGATAATGCCAGGTAGGCCCACTGGGACACCAGAGCGAGAATATACGAGCTGGGGGACAAGGCGGGCAAAATGCTGGCCTGGCTGGAGAGGAGGGAGGAGGGAGGAGGGGAGACGTCATGTCAGGGAGATTGTTGCCCCGAGTGGTGTTGGGTACCAGACGGATGCTGAAATAGCAGAGGCATTCGCCCAGTTCTACGCGGAACTCTACCGAGTCCCGACAGCACCTTTCGACCCGACCCTACTGGATGAAATTACACTCCCAGCACTGACACCACAACAACGGGAGGAGCTAGAATCGGATCTCTCTGAATCCGAAATAGCCGAAGCCCTAGCGCAACTCCAAACAGGGAAAACACCGGGCCCTAATGGTTTCCCGGCCGAGACCTGGCAAAAACTTGGAGGGAATAAAATGACGACCCAGGATGTTTCTTGGCGCCCGCGACCAGGGCACCCTCCCACCTGACCTATGTAAAGCCACCATTGTGGTCATTCCCAAACCCGATAAGCCCCCGGAACAGTGCGCCTCTTATCGGCCTATCTCGTTAATTAACAGCGAAGTCAAGGTTCTTGCTAAGCTCCTTGCTAACCGGCTGCAATCAGTGATCCATACCTTGATCCACCCGGATCAATGTGGCTTTATGCCACACAAATCAACGCGTATGAACCTGCGCCGGCTCCATCTGGCGCTGGAGCGGGCCCCGATCATTGACACCCCTCTCGCCCTACTGGCAGTAGATTTTGAAAAGGCCTTCGACTCGGTTAGGTGGGACTGCCTTTGGGAAGTCATGAGGCATATGGGGTTCGGAGACAGCTTCTTGAAATGGGTGAAATTACTCTACACTAACACTTGAGCGGAGGTCAGAGTGAATGGTTGGCCGTCCCGTCCTTCCCGTTGGGAAAGGGCACGAGACAGGGCTGTCCCCTCTCTCCCCTTCTCTTTGCCCTGGCAATTGAAACTCTAGCCCTTTGGCTTCGCCAAGACGCTGCATGGACGGGGTTCAGATGGCCTGAAGGACATGAGGACCGCGTCTCCTCCTGATTTACCTGGGGGACCCAGCTCGGTCCTGCCCCAAGGTGACTCAGATGCTTACCCGTTTTGGTGACCTTAGTGGGCTTAAAATCAATTGGGGAAAATCAGTTCTCTTCCCGGTGAAAGGCAATGTGCAGGCTGACCCTCGGGAATGTCCGTACCGAACAGAACCGCAAGGTTTTCGATACTTGGGGATCTGGGTGACCACAAACCTGAGTGAATACACACTACACAATTTTCAACCGGTCCTTGACCGTTTTGTCAATGACGTCCACCACTGGAGACTTCTTCCTCTTACGCCCATGGGAAGAGCCGCACTCTTTAAGATGATGACTCTCCCACGGTTTCTCTATGTCTTACAAAATGCCCCACTAAAGATCCCAGACTCCGACTTTAGGCGGGTTGAATCCCTTTTTCGGGAACTAATATGGGGGGGTGGTCAGCCGAGGATAGCGCTAACTACGCTCCAAAGATCGGTCTGGGAAGGTGGGATAGGAGCTCCACGCCTCCAAACATATTGGGCTGCACAGCTGGCAGTGGTCAACGACCTGCTTCATGGAGATAGGGAGCTCCCCCACATCAAGGCCGAGGTTGCAGCCATGCACGATACCGACCCATGGCAACTGCTATACCAAACTCTTCCGAGACCCCTTCCACCAACGACCACGATTCATACTATTGTGGTTTGGAAACAGGCGCATAGATTCGTTGGATGGGAAAATAGTGTAACTGTGGCACAACCCCTGTGGAGAAATTGTAACCTGCCCGAGATAAAGAAGCTTCAACCATGGCCCCGATGGGTAAGGGCTGGGATCCTGAGGGTTGGGGACATTCTTGAGGAGGGGGACATAGCCTCGTTTGAAACTATCCAGCAAAAATTCCAACTCCCGGGCACTGAGCGATACCACTATGTACAGCTGGCCCACGCCCTAGGAAACCACATACCTGCAGGCACCAATATCCCGGATTACACACCAATAGAGCCTAACATATTACCAGCTCTCATCCCCACCAAATGCACCTCCATCCTATATAATGCTATTACATCCTTTGCTACGCCAGAACTCGCGACCCTGAAAGCTAAATGGGAGGCGGATGTAGGGGTGATAGATCCAGAAGACTGGATCCAAGTACTAATGCACCCAAGGGAGGTGGCCATTTCTTCCAGGATTCGTCTGGTTCAATTAAAGATCCTGCACAGGGTCTATTACCCCAGGACGATACTATATAGATGGGCGAGAGCCTTGAACCCGAATTGTCTCCGCTGTGGGGATGAGGAGGGGACCTTCTTCCACATCCTGTGGGCATGCCCCCAAATCCGCACCTTCTGGAGTGAATGCTGTACTGTACTCGGCAATGTCTTGGCGTGCCGCATACCACTAGACCCGAAGATTCTCATTTTGGGTGTTCCGGATGAGATTGGACTTACTAAATGGGGCAAGCTGCTCCTGAACACAGCAGCGGGACTGATGAAGCGCAACATAGCGCAAAAATGGGGAGCCCCGGAGTCCCCAACGATGGAGCAATGGGCAACAGATATGAACATTTGTGCCACTATAGAGCACCGAGTATATACTGCCAGAGGATGCCCTACTAAGGCGGACAAGATATGGGGAAGGTGGGAAGAGAATGGACCCTAGAACCGGCTGGACCCTGTTGTGTGCAGTGAGGGGGATATGGTTGGATTGCACTAAAACCTGGGGTAATGTCATGGGTGATTGATACTTGATCTGTTAATGTTTGAATTTTGGAAGGACATGCTAATCCACACAAGCTGTTGTTGTATTGTTTTGAATGTAAAACAATAAAAAATGTTTTATTAAAAAAAAAAATTTTGACTGTGCACAGGATTTGACTTGACCGTCACAGAACCACTTCCATTGACATTTATATGTTTTCTTTCAATTGATCTCCCTCTGGCAGGCTCGGACCAACTTTATCTACTTTTATTACTTCTCAGCTGGGTACCTTACAGAGACCTTTGATTGAGCACAACTCTGTCAAAGATACTGTAGCTTGCTTTAAAGTTCAATCATTCATTAACAGTTTAACTTCATTTGTGTCTCTTATCACACATGTTTTAATAATGTTCATTCCAGCGCTTGCCATACAGTGTTGCTGCTTGCAACCTTGGCTTCAACACAGACCAGTCTTGTATCAGTCTCCCCAACTCACTGGCTGTGTTGCTCTCACTGAAGCGACTTTGTTCTTGGAGCCAAGGACAGCACTACAGTGGCTGGAGAATCTCCCTGCCTTGATTACTGGTGCGGGTGGGATTTGGGTACCTCTGACACACAATGCAGGATTCTTCAGCGTGGTTTCCGGGTCTTACGGTTTCTCTCGAAGCTTCGTAGAAGTAACAGTTCCTTGTCGAAGAGGTCAAGGGAACTTTCCTCCTTGCAACCCCCTTCTGTTTGCCGTCTTTCACCTCTCGTTAAATTGCCATGTTGGAACTGCTGTTTCCTTGTCTGCTTTGCCTCGCTCAGAGTGTGCTTTCGTGCTCCGCCTTTTATCCGTGTGGGGAAGTGTAATGGAAGTCAGGTGTGTGCGATTGTCAATAATTTCCTGACCCTGCCTGACCATAGTATTGGGACATGTTAGGTTCATGGCTTCGGTGTTAGTCTGTTTTTTTTTCCCTTAGAGTGGGCTTTCAGTGAGAAAGTGTTTGTTCTAAAAGAGGGAGGGGGGGTTCAGAATTTTTAAATATTCTCCTGGGTAGGATGGGGTAAATGTGTTACAGGGAAGGGGATACCGCGTCTCACCATCCGGTGTCCCACTCCCTATACCCAAAGACCCCTCACCCAGGTGATCCTCCTGCACTGGTCCACCCACAGGAACTGGATCCAAAAGCGATGGACGTATCCTGGCCAACTGTATGACAGATTCCCGGGGACTAGTGGGTGAGAAACCTACTGGTTTCTCAACGCTCGCCCACTCTTTATGCTTTGCCTCAGGTAAATGAGTATTTAGCAAGTTTAAGGGAAGGGGAAGGATTCTGGATCCTTACATATTTTGTTTTTGTGCAAATTCACCGTTGATTGCCTGAATCCATGCCCACGGTATTAACGGATGTTATTGCATGTCGCAAGCACTTTTCATCACAGGGACATTGTACGTAAAAAAAGTCTGTCCTAATATACAACGTTGTGTGTATTCAACTATTTATTTTCTTGGAAACTCTCCTGGGGGCTCATTCAAAACAAGTTATCCCACAGTAAAACTGTGACAAAACCGACATTAGCCATTGGAAGGTTCAAGCTTGACATATCGGGAGATCAGGTACTTTACTCCCTTGCTTGCATATATCAAAATCCACTCTAATTGTTCGTATAAAGGGACTTCCTAGTACTTATCTCACGTCTTTATCATCACTGCAACTCCTGAGTTGGGGATTCCAATTGCTACTAAGAAGCGCGCAACCAAACAAGACGCCCCTGCCTTATTGCCAACCATCCCTTTTCTGAATCACACAGTTAGAAGCAAGGCGGTTTGCACGGAGGTGGGGGTTTGCCTAATTACATAGTTCAAAGGATCCTGCCTGCAACTGAGAACCAGACAGACCGGACACCTACCCTCTGATACTAACATGTCACCATAGACTTTTCTTATCCTCCTTGGTGACCATCACATCTGTAATGTCTCTGAAATAAGTTGTAGAAACAACTAATTCTAGTAAGAACATGCCCTTTACTTCTGCATACCTCTCAACCATTACGCTTTTGGCAGTTATCTCCCGCCTTGCAATCAGCCGAATCACCCTCCAAGCCCCCTACACACTGTACTGTCCTAGAACATGGGACATCCAGGGTCTAGACAGGCCTTCCCTGCAGGGCGCCTACCACACAATGGAGGCACGAACACAAGATATATGGAGTCAGTCTTCATTCCTCCTTCTACAACGAACTCCTCTTCCTCCTGCCTTACATCACATTGAGTATCCTCCGCTATCTGGTAACACTTCTCACGTGACAGCCGACCTGGCTTCACGACACGACAACCTCCCCTCTTCATAAACATTAAGTCACTTGCATCCCATTTCTTCAATGAGTCTCTGTGGTCGAGTCCTTGCTCGCTGAGGTTGCTCAATGCGGTCCTCTGGTACCTTCTCTGGGGTATGCCCTATCGTTATTTCTCATGTGTCGATTCTTCTCCGTCTCTTTCGGAGAAAGCCCATGACTCCTCAAGGTCTATGTTGCTGCGTCCTGAAACTCGCCGCATCCTTTTAAAGTGTGACGAGTTCCTTACTTGTCGTTGTCCATCTCCCGCCGTTACCATTGAGTTATCTTGGGATCAGCTAGGAATCCGGACAAGTGCTTGTGTTTGGGTTGATGCGCAGTCACCATGTCGCCCAAATCAAGCATTTACTTACAGGCCCTTCTTTATTTTTTTGTTTTATTGTTTAAAGCATGGACCTAGCTCAAGAGCAGCGGAGCGCTGTTTAGAGTGTGGGTAGCCGGCATCTTTTAACAGTAGCTCAGTACTGTGGGGACTCTGTGTCCATTGAGATTGGTCCTTGGACAGGTGTTTTAGAAAGAACCTTGTTTTGAGAGATCTGCAAAATTGGTGAATTGTTGTTGCATTTCGAGCTGACACAGGATTGAGTTCCAGAGGGTAGGTGCATGACAAGAGGATTGTTTGCGGGTCCTCTCTTTGCAAACGAGTTGTGACTCAAGCCGGTTGGTCGATTTGCTGCACGAAAAACTTGTGCCACCAGATAAGTGCAGCTTGGCCACCTGATACTCTGGTGTGCTACTCTTGACTGTAAAGACTGGAGCGGGTATCTGTACTCCTGCTCCTAAATGGCGGAGTCGAGGCACAGAGCACCCCAGCCAAGATTATCTATTGTTGGTAGCAATGGACGAGCAATCAAGGCTTAGCTCTCAGGAGGTGATGCAGGCTGGTTCCGAAGTACAGTGTAGTCCCTAAGCACCCACAAGGGAATGCCCACACACTATGTTAGTGAAAACAGTCTTTATATAAATAAGGTTCATGTACACAATCACAATAACACACTTTGTGCTCTGACAATTTAAAAATGGCAAATATATACAGGTCTACGTGGCACCACTCTTAACTATTGATTCCTTTTGAAATGCATCAACTGCTAACAGTTCATATGACATACGAATCAGAATATAAGATGGATCAACGGTAGACACAGAAAGAAAGCAAGTAAAATCAAGCAATGGCAAAACAGTCCCCTGTCTACATAAAGATGGTTCTGTGCGATGGTCCCCCCACCTGGGAAACCTGTAAATAAAGCGTATTGACAAGCCCAGCCCAATTAATATAGTCTTGATTCCTTCTAAAGGTTCTACGACCCCAAAGTACCTGGTTTCGTAGAGTTCTTTGGTGAGTCATCGACAGGCCCTTCTTGAGTGCACTCCCTTTAAGGCAGGAGCCACGGGTCATCAAGAGTCGGTGACGAAAAAGGGTGAACACTGTCGTTGCAGCAACAGCTTTGGTTCTTGCGGTGCTCATTGACGATCGGTCAAAAACGTACTGCAAGCTCAGTGTGTGGTGCACCTCGACGACGAGTGTTTGTTGCCGCAGAGAGTCAATGAAGAACTTTGGCCCAGCAAGGGTGTTGGGTCATCAGCATCTCTGTGGTCTTCGGGTGGCGGAAAACCCACCGGCGGAAACTCCTTGGTCGTCGGCGGCCTTGATTTGCTCTGGAAGGACAAAAGCGGTCAAAGGTGATGAGCAAGGGAGTCCTTGGATCAAATGTCTTGGGCAAAGGAGCACTGCGGCTCCGGCCGGCGACGGCGGTCGTTGACAGTGATGGACTTCGATGTCCGGGCACTTCGCTTTGTGATTCCCCGGCAGTGCCCGTCCCCGATCGGCAGCCTTTCGAGGGTCTGACGTCCAGGGAGCTGTGGCAAAGATCAGCTCTTGCACGATGGTCCCTCGTAGTTCGAAGAAAGGTCTCCAGGGCCAGTTCCTCTCTTGGATCAGTTCCTTGACAGTCTCGCAGCTTTGAGATTAGCGAAGGAGAGCAACAGCAATTCCTCTTCTTCCAGTGGGCTTCAAGGTTAAGCATCAAGTATCAACTTCAGCTTCTGAACGATTTCCATCCGTGAGAGGCCCCAGATATACTGTCGATCTCCAAATCACTCTGCTGGGTCACACTCGGGCAACAGATTATTCATAAGGGCATTCAGGCAGTCAGGCAGCCAATCAGGTTCACAGTGCTTTCAGGCCATTCTTCTGCATCCAGACACTCACAACACAGAATGTGGATTTGGACAAGCACTCTGCCATTCAGCACTCCACACTGCATTCATGCCAGTTTCGGGCAGGGCTGTCTCAGCCATTGTGTCAAACACCCGATACTAGACACCCATAGCATGGAATGCGTATTCGTCGCACACTACATTCACCCAGGTCCCACCCCACGGGTTTACCCACAACATATAATCATTGGGAAGGCTCCAGCCAGTCTGGCCTGGACCTCCCCACACTGCCATATATGGAACCTCTACCCAACAGCCAGTCAGGGGGAAGGGACAGAGTCAAGGCTTCCCGGGACATTGGGAAAATAAGGTAACAGGCGATAGAAAGCAAGAGGCCACAGAGGCCATCTTGTCTCCTATCAGGAATCAACTGATTCCAATGGCTGGGCCTGGGTATTCCAAAATGGAGGATACTCATAGCACCTGTCAAATTCAGCATGGAGCTGCCACCAGCCCATACCCTGCTCTGTGGGCCTCACACAGGTGCCCAAAACAGACTCTAGGAGTACAGGGGCATACTCCCACCCATGGGTGCCATAAGGGTATACCAAGGGTCTGCTCACAAAACCAAAAAGAGGAAGAGCCGCACCGCCAGGAGTCCCACATAAACTCCTGCGCTGAAAACAAGACAGAACACACATGATAAAGCAATAAACGACAAGGATATGGAGGCCCTGTCCCTCCAATGCATTTCCAGCATCACAGTGACTGCTTGGAGTGGAGTGGAAGCCAATGTAATTTGCGTAGGTTGGAGTAATTCAGTCAAATGTCTGTGCTCCCGTAATAAGGCTAGTTGTAGCGTGGTGGACTATTTTTAGGGGAGGCAAGTGAGCAGCTGGGAGCTGTCTGCATAAACCTTCATTTTTACTTTGGCGGTTTCGTCTCAAACTCTTGTTCATCCTCTTGATACTGGTCTTCTGGCTTTTGTAGGTGAGGGATTTGGGTTCTTATGTTTCTGCCCAACATGTCCTCCAACTGAGCCTTTCCTGTCGCACTGTGTGGGATGTTCCTATAGTCTCTCAGCTATGGATGGAGTAGCTGTTCAAATGGTTTCCCTGCTAGGTGTGCAATCTGGAGTATTCTCTTAATGTTTTTCATGAATCTTGCAACTGTCCCAAATGCCTGCGGCCACGATCTGGTGACTCTCCAGTGTTTGAACCCCATGTATTCTGGTAATGCCTGGAATTCTCTTGGCTAGTGAATGGCGGTCCATTTTCTGATTTCACTACTCTCGGTATGACATAAGCTGTGAACATTCTGTCAAGGGGCGGGAAAGCTGTTGTGTGCTTTGGTAGACCGTACCACCCGTGCTTCTTGAAATCTTGAGTATTCATCTATTGCAACAATCACATATTGCCCTCCATCTATAGGTCCAAAGAAGTCAATGACTGTTACGTCCCGCACTCAGGTAATTCTGTCATTTGTAGTGGTACCTGGGGAGTGTGAGGGTTTATGATGCTGTATGTGGGGCATTCTTTTAGCAGATCCTCCACATGATTATCTAGTTGCAGAAACCACACTTTTGAATGCATTGTGTCCTCCAACATAGTCCTCATCTATGATATTCGATATCCAGCTTTAGCTTCTTCGTAAACAAACTTTCAGCAGAGGGTGCTGTGTGTCGATGGCGTCGACTCGATGTCCCTCGAGGGCCTATGTCTCGAGGATGATGTCATCGAAGGCATATATAGCATGCGCAGTGCCCGTTTGCTTCAGTTCCCTTTTTCCACGAATGCTATCAAGAAATACGGCACGCTTCTTTACTTTGCCTCAGAGTGGAGCATAACACCTCGGACTGCTCCAAGTGCCGGTCGATGACAGAAAAGCCCTTGAAGGAACGAAAGGGGAAACTGAGGTTAGGTCGAAAGCCCAAATCATCTACTCTGACCAAAAAAATATCGATCGACCAGTCGAGAGGCAACTCTCCTTGGAGGAAGAAAGTTAAGAGGTCAAGATCGAGGAGTGGCTCCCACCACTCCTCATTATCGTTGAAAAAGTTCAAGAAGAGGCACTATAGATTACCTTCTTTGACTTCGTGCACTCCGAGTAAGTGGGAGGCTTTCAGAGCAGAGATGCTAAAAATATTTGAAAAACAAAAGCCTCCAAGCCATGCTCCTACTGTGCCTTCCAAAGAAGCCGGGAAGGAAAGGCCTTGACCTAAATCCTGCGCTTCCTCGAGCCTGTGACGAAGGCCTGATCCTCATCGAGAGCCTTCAAGGCCTCGATCCGATGACTTGTCATTGCGGGATCCGTTGAGCCGAAAGAATAAGTTGAGGTTGTTGACACCTTCGACACCATTGACGTCGGCCGCACCTTCAACAACGGCCAAGCCCTCGACGTCGGCGGCATTGACGCTAGCTGTGCCATCATTGCCAGCTGCGCCATCGAAGCCGAGCGCTCCATCAAAACCTATGGCGCCAGTGAAAAATGTTTTAATGGCTCTTCCACCGTCTAATCCATTGTTAATTAAACCCTTGATACCTGAAAAGTCTCATGTGCCTTTACCTAGGAAGGATTATTTTAAGTCCCTCACCTCAATATAAGAGGAGAATGAACCCTCAAATAACAAGGCACCATTTGGCCTCCAGTTTGGTACACCAAATGTACCAGAAATGTTTATCTCGCAGGACTCCAGGTTGAGAGATTTGTACGACAACCTGCACATGGCCAGTGGGTTGGACACCTCGCCTGAGCTAGAGTTTGGAAGACCAGAGGCAGGGGAGCATGCTGATGCGTCATATAGACAAGAACACAATAGAGTTCCTATTGGTGATAGGAACTCCCGTCCCCTGCACACCATGAGGTAATGAAAAAAATGGTTTTCCAATCAAAATTTAAATATCTTAGACTGTTTAGTGTTTTCACGATCTGGGAATTCGAAAGATGAAAAGTAGGTACATGAAATATAATTGTTTTTCAAAATAACACAATCTCAGTAGTTCATTCACTTTGTTAGTACTTGTATTTTTACATTTCAAAAAAGCAAAAGAGCAAAGAAAACATTTTTACACATGAGTTCAATTCCCTCAAGAATCAATTGAAAAATAAGTCAATAATAACACTTCAAAAAACACTTCAAAGAATAAATCACTTAATTGTCTACGCGTTTCGAGAGGTTATGTCTCTTCTTCAGGAGCAAAATAAATTCAGAAGAATTCAAAGAATATTCAATTCTCAAAAGAACTTTTTCAGATTCAAAAGTCTTTCTTTGTATATGGTGCCATTTCGTTGTGAGATCATGGAATCGTCATCTATAGGCGTCAATGTTCATTTTGTAGAAATAATCTGCAAATTGTATAATGTACATATTAGTAATGGATATTGTGATGAATGTTGTAGTTGTTGAATATAACATCAATAATGTTAGTACCTGTGTGAGACGGGTTCTTAGCATAATTAGAGATAATTGTGCAGGAAATGTTAACCTTGCAAGAAAAAAAGGTGCTAGAGAACCTGTCCCTCTAGCGGAGCAAGGGATGGTATTCCCCTTATTTTCTAATACCCAGGAAGGACAAGTTCAAGATGGTCACTCTTTCTCGGATCCTTCAGGGCCTCCAACTTCAGGACTGGATGGTGTCATTGGACCTTCAGGATGCTTATTGTCATGTGCCAATCCATTTCAAGCGCAGAAAATACCCGAGATTCGCAGTTGGCGATTCTCATTATCAATTGGATACATCCTTGGGAAAGAGCTTGCCACCCGAGATGAGGGCTCAAGACATTATACACATGGTCACCAAATTTCAGAGTGCCCAATGTCTCGCGCCCTTCGATTTGTTTTTTTTTTGTTTTTGTTGTTTTTTTTATTTTATTTTTTTTATGTTGCTCTGCCTCATGGCATCCTGCATTTATCTGGTGGCAGAGGCCTGCCTGAGAATGAGATCTCTTCATTGGGCTCTCTGAGTTCAATGGTCCTAGTTCTCAGGAAAGATGTCCGACCTACTTCAGGCTCCAAGCAGGGTAGCACTGGGTCGTCTGTGATAGGCCTGTGAGGACAACATTGTGAAGGGAGAACCTTTTTGGCAACCATGGCCGGAGATAACAGTAGTGACGGATGCCTCACTCACAGGGTGAGGAACCCACACCAATGATCCTGACAGTCAGCGGTCGTTGGTCTCCATCGGAGTCCAAACTACTTATCAATCCTTTGGAGCTGAGGGCTATCAGACTAGCGCTGAAAGCCTTCTTGCCATCTGTGCGGGGAAAGAATGTCCTGATAATGACGGACAATATAGTGGCCATGTACTACCTCAACAAGAAAGGAGGTGTACGGACACTACCACTGTGCAGAGAGGCAATGCAGCTCTAGTACTGGGCAATTCAAGAAAGAATCTCCCTGTCAGCAGCTCACCTAGCCGGATAGGAGAACACGGCGGTGGACGTTCTGAGCAGGCAGAGCAGTCTTCCACGAGTGGGAACTAGCTCAGGAAGTCCTTCAAGAGATCTTCACCCTTTGGGGAACCCCTCAAGTGGATCTGTTTGCGACCAGTGTCAACCAGAAGTACAAACTGTACTGCTCCAGGGAATTTCCCCCAAAAGCAGCTCTAGAAGACGTGCTTGTGGTGGATTCAGAATTTCCACTCCTGTACTAGTTTCCTCCAGTCCCCGTCATTCCTCAAGTGATCATGAGGTTGAGAAAGTTCAGGAAATGCATAATTGCCCCAGATTGGGCCAGGAGGACTTGGGACCTTCTGAACATGTGCATCTGTCCTCCAATGCGTCTTCCTCAAAGAGAGGACCTTCTCTCGCTTGAGGGGGGTCGGATTCTCCATCCAGCAGTCAAGACACTCAACCTTCACGCATGGTTTCTGAGAGGCTGAGCTACAAGGATTGCAACCTACTGGATGATGTAATGGAGATTCTGCTTTCTGCCAGAAGGCCAGCAACAAAGTCTTTGTACCATTTGCTGTTTGAACAGATTCTACAACTGGTACAAAAACAAGAGTGTTGCTCCTTTTCTGTGTAAAACACCAGATGTTTTATCCTTTCTATCTTTAGCCAATCTGGTGGGTCTGTTCATCTTTAAGTGCTTGTCAGAGGAATGTTCATATTTCAAAATTCCACTGGTGACACAATTTCTAACGGGCCCGGTTTTCAGGCACACCGTTGCAGCTTGAAACACCTGATCATTCTCTGACTCCTGTGCAATCTGTAGGTTCTGCACTCCCCTTGCCGCTGTCTGCTGTACTACAGAGTGGATGTATTGATCCACTATTGTCGATTCTGGGGACACCGTGGGCACAGTGTATCTCAACGGGCGACATACTGTGCCGAAGCAATAGTCTTTCAGCTGCGTTCCCCATCTTGTGATCCTCGTAGGAATCTGTGCTTAAGGGTTGCTCTAAGTGAACAGCAGGGCCTGGTGGTAAGCAAGAATTGTGAATGGTTTGCCGTATTGGAAAAGGTGGGAAGGTTTGCACGCCCAGACCACCGCAACCCTTTCTTTCTCGGTTTTGAAATACACATAGTCTGTCATGGAGGGGGCCCCTGCTTGCATATGATACAATGTATCACTTTTGTGATGAGCCGTCATCCACTTGTGCCAGAACGGCTCCTAACCCCACAGGGCTGGCTTTTACTGTCATTCCCGTTTTCCTTGCCATGTCATGTCGGCCATGTTGTCCCCCAACGAGATGGGTTCTCTTATGAGCATTTTTTTCGGACAATTGGAATGATGTCTGGTATTTAGTGAGGGCTGTCAGGGGTTCATTCATGGATGTAGAATTTTTAATGTATCGAGTGCAGTAACTTGAAAGCTCTAAAAAGGAACGCAGCTCTGATGTGTTGTTGAGTGGTGGTGTTTCGTTGAGTAGCCACTTTTTCCAGGTCTGGCATCATGCCCCGCGCTGAGAGATGTGTCCAAAGAATTGGAGTGTGCCCTTTCTGTACTCCCTTCTCCTTATTGAGCGTGAGGTGGGCCACTTCTAGGGCCATGCATACTTTGCTAGCTTGTTGTTATGTTGGTCCCTGTCCTTGCCAAATACCAGGATGTCATTGGTGTAGTTCAGGCGATTGCAGATGTGCTTTATAATGTTATGTATCTCTGCTTGAAAAATCTCCACTGCGGACGACACTTGGAACTGAGTCTTTTGTACCTGTATAGACCTAGGTGAGTCACAAAGGTGGTGATGTATCTTGATTCTTCACTCAGTTCAAACTGATGATAACCTTTGATCAGGACTTGCTTTGAGAATACTTGCCCCGCCATTCAGCAGGTGTATCATATCAGTGATGCGGAGGGCCTGGTGTCTTCGCTCGGTATCGCCAGATTTATTCTTCGCATGTCTTTGAAAAGCCTGATGCTGTTGGATCCCTTTTTCGGGACTGGTACAATGGGTGATACCCATGGTGTGGGTTTCACTGCGGGTTCATTTATGTCTTGTTCTAGGAGCTTGTGTAGCTCTTCCTTCACTTGGCGTTGTAAATTTACGGGAATGACCCTGAAGTGCTGGCCGATTGGGCGAACCGACAAGTCTATGCGCCGATACATTGGTTTGTTTTTGAGTTTACCCAGTCATTTGAACATTGAGGGGAATAGCTGTTCCATTCTTGCTGTCCTGTGTATATATTGTTGTGCCATCAGTCGGTATAATACATGTATTTGTCCCATATCCAAGGCTGCCTTGAAGCGCCGGATGCAGCCGCTTTCTGCCACTGCCTCGAGCAGATGTATTTGGAGTTTCTTGGCTTGTGTTTTATATTTACAGTTGGCCTCGAAGTATCTCTTCCAGGGCAGTGGGGTTTCTGACACGTAGGGATATATATCTACTTCTGATGGTTTGGGATGTGGAGCAAGGGGGAGGTTCTTGTATATTTCCTCGCTGATGACATTGACGTTTGCTACAGTGTCCACTAGAAAATCCGTCTGTAGATGATTTGTAGCACAAACTTGGTCTCTTGTTCCTTTGCTGTTTGGTTTCCCCAGGGCATAGAGGTAGCTCTTCCTCCTTGGTTCTTCTGCTGACAAGGAGCTTGATCCACTGTCCGAGCATGACTGTTCTACTAAGCATCTTATGTCGTCTTGTCTGTCTTGGTGGGTGACTGGCGATACGAGGGCGATCCGTTAGCCTTTTTTTCTTCCTGGTTCGGTTCCTACCTTTGGCGGCCATATTTGTATCATCTGAATGGGTTGTTTCAGTAGTGTGATGCCGTCTCTAGGTTTATCATGGACTTTTCCTTTAAGCTTGGCATTGATGACTTTGTGCCTTCTCCCCTTAAGGCACTATGAGACATGCGACAGACTGCCTTAAAGTGATTTTCACCTATGCAGGCCACACATTGATCGCCGATGGCTCGGCATGTTCCTTCATCAAAATCAGAATTGATCTGCCAGCCCTGGAGGGTAAGTGGTTGCCGCCATTTTGTTTATCGTTTCTGGATGCAGACTTGGCACCTTCAATTTATTCATAGCTTTGGCCTGACGCTCCACCGCTGCCTCTTAGCGCGTCAGTCGTAATATCTCTTCCAGGGTCTAGGGCTTTTGAAGTAGGCATTTCCTGAATTGTGGAGATTCAAAACTGCTATGTTGACGCCTCTTCATTTGAGTAGTTATTAAATGACAGTGCTTCATTCGTATCTGAAGATGCATTACGAAAGCATCCATGGCTTTGCCCTTGTTCTGTGTTGTGGTTTGGAATATGTCTTTCGTAGTGCACATTTGTGTGTGGTGTGAAGTAGTCTGTCAGCACTGCATGGAGCCCTCTGTAGGAGTCCACCGCCTCTTCTGGTAGTTCATCCACTATGTCTCTTACCGTTGGGCCTGTGGCCAGCGAGAGTAGGCATAGTTTCCTGTGGTCGTCCAGTGGGCCTATCGCTTCGGTGTTTCTGCGCTTAGAAACCTCTGGGTATTAAGCGCGTTAGAAATAACTAATCATATCATATGTCATAGACGTCGAAGTGCCAGGCCCACCTTTCCCAGCGTGTTCCTAGTTTACTGATTTCTGTGATGTCGAAAGCACCCGGTAATTGGATGGAGAAGGCTTCCTGGAATAGGTGTTTTCACCTGTCCTGGAGACACTAAAGATTGCACGCGCTTCTGTCTATTCAGCCGTCTAACGCTGGTCATAAACATGCGTGCCCCAAACATATTGATTGTGATTGGTTTGTTACCAACCAATCAGTGACATTGTGTGCTAGTCCGTGAATAGATGCCTTCTTCCGAATCTAAATAGGGGCATAGTGCGAAACAGTGTTGCCAACTTAGCGACTTTCTCGCTATATTTAGAGAGAAAGTACGCCCCCCTAGCGACTTTTTCATTGAAAAGCGGCTAGCGAGAAATCTAGCTACTTTTTTCAATTGGTTTGGAGACTTGCTATTTTATGTAAGTTTCCAAAACAATTGAAAAAAGTGTGGCCATTCGCCCGTTTTCTAACCGGAGTAATGCAAAAACACACTGATAACTTAAAAGGGAGGTGTTAAAAGGGGAGGGGGCTACAGTAAAAGCCATAAATCGCAGGGGGAAAGTGGAGGTGATTATGCAAATTAGGCAGTGACGTCATCTAGCTACTTCTGGCGACTTCTAGGGGAGCCAATAGCTACTTTCTTCACTGAGGAGTTGGCAACACTGCTTGTTTCACCTCCACACTGCCCAATCATTGGACACAGTGCAGAGGATGGATCTGTTTTCCCATTCCTACTCGCGTTTCCTGTGATCCAGCTGCTAGCCTTTCTCAGAAACATCAATAAAGGCCAGGAGGCGGGGCTGCTGGTCTGGCGTATTGCTCTCCAGTGGATACTTTGAGCCTCCTTTAAAATGAAGGCTTGTATTCAAGCATCCGTCCCCCTGCCAAGTTAATCTACCTATGGGGCCTCCACCCTGCGAAGTTATTGCTGGTGGGAAATTGATGCAGGCCATTAATGCCTGAGAAAACGGGCCTATCTCGTGCTTTTAAAATGCATGGTGTGTGTTGGGTGACCAGGGCGACATGTTTGTTTTGAGATTATTGCATCCATTTAAGAGGATGAGTCGCGCGGATTAAAAAAGGAGTATTCTATTTTATAAGGCTCTGGCTTTTATAGAAACATTGAACATTCAGGGAGGAAAAGGTAGAAATACGATGCCGTTTATTTTGAATGGTAGAAAATTATGACAAAAGAAGGTAGTAATGTTTTGGGTCATGTGCAGTGCACGTCTAATCACATGAGCACTGGTCACACCACATCTGGTTGGACTGGGTGAATTGGATGTGTGATCATTTTGTGGTAATTCTAAGACTTCATCCCGCCCAAAATGGCGGCTTTAACAGTTTTGCAGACATTTTGTCTGAAATGACAGCGAAACCGAGAATAGTTTTCAGGTTTTGTGCGAAGCAGTTTGGCTGCCATAGCTCCCTTTTATCCGCAGAAATGGGTGGGGCGCAATTTGAGACGCAGGATATCAATTTTGGTCCATACATGGTTATTTCGCCTGTGCCTAGCGACTAGGTAATGTAGACCCTTCCTCTATATAGAGCTTAGAGGCAGGCCTTCACACTGCAGGCACTGGGTAATTGGAATATTCCTAAACATAGTGCAAGTCAGAATGTCATTTTTACAATTGAATATCTGTTAATCTGTTCCAAAATACGAATTACTAAAACCTAGTACGCTAAATAAAATTGTTGACTCGATTGGGCAAAAATATTAATTTAATACCTGATGATAAAAATGCAGGAAGAAAACACAGGCAGCGTAACTCTACAGCGAGTCGATTTTTAGATCTTCATGTAAATATGCCCTCTGTTTTAATTGGCTTCGAAACCCTGAGTACAAGATGCAGAAAATATACAGCACATCACCAGAGTTGACCATTTTTCGAATATCCTTAGTGATGAGCCATCCACCACAGTGACAAAGCACTGAATTTAGGACTTTGCCTGAATTATAGCGATGCCATGAGGATTGCTTTGAGTCCAGATACCTTACAATTTCTTCTGCTTTTTATAAACCACCAGGAAAGTCCTCACCTGGATGCGTACAAATGACGTCTAACATGTCCTGTCCGGCAAGGGTAATGTGACTACATTTGCCACCCAAGGCTGATTCAGAATTTACCATTCTTATTTGTGCTTATGACTAATGCTCTACCTGACTGCAGTCCTGCAATGCCATATGTGACCGCTATTCTCTGTACAAATTAATGACTACAATCTTGTAATACAATATGCTACCACCATTTTCTGTACATATTAATGTGGCAGCAATTTTGTATATTTCCTGTATCTATATACCTTACGTATTATGTAACTAAGCTTTAAGCATACTTGTCACTTTGCGCCCAGCTACCTAAGGGTTTGGTGGCTTTATCAAATAAATAAACAAACAAACCATCAGCAAAGTCATCAGTGTTGGGTTACTGAAGGCCTGGGGTATGATTTGCCTGACACTGCCATAATGGTGCAATCTGGCCATAAGATGGCAACAGCTGGCAAATGATTAGTATCTGGGCGTGTGATCATAGTGCCAGGTAAATACCTATAAAAGTGCCAAAACAGTTGGTTTTGCCGAGGATGGTTTTAACAGGAATTCGATGCATGGAGCAGATGGAGATTATCCGTATTGCTCAGAAATCGAGTGGCTGATGGCCCACTTGCATGAGACATGCTCATCACACTAGGAGTTGCTTTACAACTGCAATGAAGGGAGTATCATTTGGAACACTGCTTCAAAATAATAGTGGCAGCCCCATAAAAGCCACTAGTTCGATGGTAGGGTGCGGTGTAGCCAGTTAAAAGATATCCCAGCAAGGTGTGTTTTTTTGCAGGTTGGGGCAGGCAGTGGCTGAGAATGGCCAGAAGGAGTTAGCATGGCAACGAGTGGTGAATGGATGGGTAAAACCCAAAGAGACAGGCTGTGTGCCGCTCTAGCGCCACCTAATGGGACGAGAAACGCAACATTGGCAAATGCATAGCATAAGCAAAAAGGTCATCCGACATGTTTCCCTGGGTGTTATGTAATGATGCGTTCCTTTGCTAGTCAGCATGCTGTCACGCTCAAGGTCTGCTCCAATTGGAGGTCCATGATTTGGGCCATAAGACCTGCACCCAAAAGATGGAGTACAGTAGAGACCACTGTGTCCCCCATCTCTTACAAACTGGAACCGATAAGTAAATGTCTCTTGTTTCTGGCTTGTTCAGGAAGTCAATTATGTTTGGATGGATGCCTTTGAGTGACACTCGCACACTATTTCGCTATCTCTCTCTCTCTCTCTCTCTCTCTCTCTCTCTCCCTCCCTCTCTCCATTACATGCTCTGCCCAATTCTCTTCCTTTCTCCCGCTCTCCCTCTTCCTCTACCTCCATAATCTCTCGCCCCATATCTCACGCTCTCTCCATATCTCACGCTCTCTCCATCTCTCTCTGGTTGGTATCTACTCAAAATCACTATAGTATGCATGCATCGTGCCATTTAGTTGCAGTTCTTGCATGGTGGTTGGTAAAAGTCCTTGTATCAAGATGGAAGGTAGAGTGAACGTCACAGACTGATCACGCCACTGTAATGCTGCCCGAATCCTGAACTGTCTTAAGTATAGCTTACCTACTACGTGAACAGGCCACCTGGTATCGGAAGTAGACCCCACAAAATGACTTGACGCTGTCCGGGACCTGATGAAACTGAATGTCTTTCCCATGCTTCCAAGACTAGTCTTCTTGCTGCAGTAGAAAAACCCGGCAGCATAACATTTTGGATCAGTCTTGGTTTATTCGTACCTACTTTCCTGATGATTGATAATAGGAAGTTGCAGAATTCCAATGAGGTTATCTTTGGGCTTGTCTGGTCGCATTAAGGAAGTCTGCACGATTCTTTGTGTTTTGTGGATTATTTTAACCTGCGGGTACGGTACATATTTCTGTATGTAGGAGATGGAATGGCGATAGTCAAGCCAGAGCTACTCAAATTGAACTCATTGTGCTGTGCTGGGGCAGGGATCCAAGTGCTTAAGAATTATAACCAATAATGCTCTGAATATCTTCTAGATGTCTCCTATTTATCTTTTGTACACATTCCCAAACAGAGTTAATGTCACAAAGGTATGTTTGCATGGCACCAGTTGGTCTGGGGAGTCGCAAGTAGCCACTGGTAGATATTGGTGTCGAGCTCACCAAGCTCGGCTATGCTCCAAACAGAAGCTACTTTGGCCCTATCCAGCCATTTTGATTCATGAGGGAAGTTTGATCGTGTAGGGACAGTAAGAAGAAGCTAACCTGCATTCAGTTTGGTTTCTGTGCCAGCCCTATAATCTCTTTCATTGTTGCTGGTTCATTTGGACTTCTGGTACTCACTTGGAAGTGGGTCGATGTCTACAATGGCACTATATATATCTCAATTTCAGTGTAGCTTAGCATTGTTCACTGATCTGAATATCAAAACAGAAATGCAAGGGTCCCTTCAATGAATTCATGCGTATCTTCGATAGTGGAACCGTTGCATGCAGGAAGACCAGCTGGCCAACTAGAACCACATTTACAAGTGACACCAGAGAGGCCTTTTAAAGAGCAAAACTTGGTCTGGTTTGGGGCAGGGTTCTGGGCACTGTATATTACAAAATAGACTGTGGGAAACCGAACTGCCTTTTTGTGGGAGAGGGTTGTGGAGTTGAAGGAAAGAGAAATAATAACACACAGGTGTGTGGAGACATTTTGGCTAACCAGGTAATGTGTGAGCACTTTAAAAGTGAATAAACCCGATTTCTTTTTTTTCGGATTGCAAGTGCTTTGAGGCCCTTGGCATGTGCTTGCTGCAGCAGAGGGAGCTACATGGAATTTTTGTTTGATGAATTGACTTTCATTGTATAATAATGTATTTATTGTTATGTATGTATATATATATATATATATAGTTTTAGCATAACACGCCCAAAATAGTAATTTTCATACATAATGCATTACACATAATTAAATAAATCAACTGTTGCATAGATACATACTTGCATACAATATTTCGTCAAAGTATTGCAGAATTTTCAAATGTGTGTCATTCAATTACCTTTGCCTGTTCAAGTACTGTTGTTCATCACTCTTGGGTGACAAATGCTAGCATTAAAACACAAACTTTTGAAACTAGAGCAAAAGTGCAGTATTAAAGTACAGTATCAAAGTGCAATATCAGATTTTGGCCACTATGTATACGTAGCTACAATCGTAACGGAGGCTAATTAATACTCGAGAATGTATTCCCAACTGTGCCCATCCTAACAATGGCAGTCCAGATCTTAAATAGATCTATGTGTACGGTTTTGTGCCCAGAATGTAGGCAATAAGGAGTCTGTTTTTATGTTGTTAACATCTGATAGGAACGGTCCAAGCATCTTTCTGCGTAAAGGACCATGCTCTCTGCATTCGGTCAGGATGTGTTGCGAAGTCTCACATTTATCTGCAACACAGCATGATCAGCAGATTCGCTTTTCCTTCGCGATACCTAATTCTGGACCGACAGTGGTTAGTAGTGCGAATCTGCTGATTCTCAGCAAGAGAACAAACCTACCCAGCTCAGGGGTGAGGGACAGGTTGAGCTTGATATAATCTTGAGGGGGCCATAAAGGTATAGGAAAGCAGATTTATCGCCGGTTTGTAACTATTTGATGAATAAAGATGAGTGTAGTTGGTGCACCATTCCTGTTGGGCCAACTTAACGCTTGACTTCTTAGTCGGAGCCTGCCGATTGTCTGCCCAGTGCAGTCTCCAACCCATGGCATCAAAGCTTGCTAGGCTCAAGGGAATCGGTGAATCAGTGGCCTTGCGAGCTGGTAATTGTCCCAGCAAGGTTAGTAGAGGGCAAAGTGATGATTTACGGGCCTTCAGAATTAGCATGTTTCTTCTTCTACGTGCAATTGATGCCAAGGACATGAGGCCCAATTCTAGGCAAAGGATTTCCACCGGTACTCCAGGGCCAAGCATTTTTCTCCAGAATTTACCTTCTGTAGCATTGAGCCAGGAAAAAGTCCCTCATGCTGATGGCATGCAACTCATACTATAAGGATGAGCTAAAGCATTGCTTATATAAGGTCAGTATCCCATGGAAGCTGAAACCTGATGACACCATCAGACATCTGTATAACATGTTAAGCTTTGTCATAGCCTTCCTTTTCTGACAGCCACCAACCCGACATAGTCAGACTTGGTGGTGAATTCTACACCCAGATATTTATAGCTATCAACATGCTCTATGATGTTCCCGTTGATGACTAAATTGGATGTCTTGGCCGATTGTGAGAAAAGTGCATGCTTTTAATTTTCTCGTAGTTTAATTTTAGGTTATGTTCATTAGCAAAGCTCAACAATGCCTCCATAGACCTTTTTAGGCCTGCAAAAGTAAGGTCGAGCAAAATAAGATTGTTCGCATATGAGAGAAAGTTAACCTTTCTCCCCAATATCGATGGCGAACAATTATGCACATTCTCAAACGTGTGTGGTAGTTCAGCTAAATATGTAGATTGAAAAGAAGGTGCTGTTACCATACCCTTACTGTCCAGACGCACCTGGACCATTGTGTTTTCGTGCAGCCCTATAGTTGCCAACAATAGATCCTGCGAACAGCCTAGATGGTTCATTTAATCCCACCATTTTCTTCTGTTAACAATATCAAAGGCTGCCTGGAAATCTCTCACAGCAACATATAATCTGGGCTGCCCCTAAGTCTTTGCCCTTCTAATCAGATGATCAAATAGCCATAGGCAGTGGGATGTTCCCGAGCCTGCTCCGAATCCCATTTGGAAGTCACTCAGAAGGCGCCCATCTCTTGGATCCAGTGGGATCATTTGTCGAGTGGTAACAATGGAAACATTTTCCCTGTCGATTCCCAACATTGCCAAGAGTCAGACATTTTTAAGACATGTTCTAGGCCCTTTCTTGTGTATGGGGACCATTATAGATCGATGCCAGGAGTCAGGTATCACACCCTCCTCAGCCACCCTCTTAAATAGTAGGTATAAGAGGTCTCCAAAATATGTCTTGATCTCTTTTATGATTTCATTGGGGAGTCCATTAGGGCCCGATGTTCTGGAGTCTTTCAACGCAGATATTTTTAACATGATCTCAATATGTGTAAAGTTTAGGGTGAACTTCTCCCCGGGCCAGGGTGATTTTCCCACGTGGGGGGGGGGGTGGGTCGTAGTAAGCCTCAGACATGGGTTTAACCCATTCCCGCTCTCCATTGACGCAGATCTCACGGGTATTAGAGTGTGTGTTGAAGGTGCTCAACAATTTCCACAATTTTCTGGTATCTCCACGATCACCAATCTGGTTTCAGAACGGCCAGAAGCACAGAAACCGCTCTCCTGAACATCAGTGAAGATCTGCTCTCCAACCATGACCCTAACATTCCCTATGTCCTTATCCTACTTGATCTCTCCTCTGCTTTCAACACGGTCAACCATACCACCCTGCTCAACCTTCTCCGTGACAACCTGGGCATCACTGATCAGGCTCTGGCCTGGCTGACCTCTTTCTTCTCTGATCGACCTTCTGAGGTTCAACTTGGGTCTTTCCTATCGTCTATCTCCCTTTCTACCTGTGGTGTTCCCCAGCGGTTTAACCTCTTGCCCTGGCTTTTCAACCAATACCTGGCAACTCTCACCTACTGCATTTCCTTGTTCTGCTCTCTTTTCCAGTGCTATGCTGATGACACCAAACTCCTTTTCAGGCTTCCTTCAGCCACCGCCTCTCCTTCCCTCATCGCCATTCAAAATTGGTGTGCCACCAACAACCTTTGCCTAAATGCCAACAAGACCGAGATCCTCCTCATTGGTACACCTGCACCATCCTTTCCCCTCAATCTGTGGCCGGCCTCCCTTGGCCCTCCTGCTACCCTTACTTTTGAGGCCAAGAACCTTGGTGTCATCTTTGACTCCACACTCTTTCTCTGCACACATCTCTGACCTCTCTAAGAATACAATACTCTTAGTACACCTCCTCAGAGGTACTCTGCCTTTCCTCTCCTTACCTTAGAAGCTTATTGTCTCCCAAGCTCTGATTCTCTATAGGTTGGACTACTGTACCAGCCTCTTTCTAAATCTTCCTGCCTCCACTCTCCGCCCTCTTCAACTAATCCAGAATAGGACTGCAAGACTTGTCCTTGGCCTCAAGCCCTGGGATCGTATCTCTCCAGCTCTGAAGTTCCTCCCAGTGGGTGCAAGGATTGCATTTATACCCCTCTGCATTGTCCACAAGGATTTCTGTGGCCTGGGTCCAAAATACCTTAAACTATTCCCCCGTAAATACCTCCCCTCTTAAGCCCTTCGCTCCTCTACCACTAACTCCCCCAGGGTCAGTCATTTTTCAAAGAAACGCGCTGGGGGTAGATAGCTGTCTTCGACAGGGGCCTCCCTTTGGAACAGCCTCCCTGCCACCTTGAAACTTGAGGAGAACCACCTCCGGTTCTGGAAGCACCTCAAGACCTCCCTCTTCATTTCTCCTTCTCCACTGCTGATCTGTTTTCTCTCTCAGCACCGTTCACCTGGCCACCCTCTGTCCTTCAGGCACAGGTACCTGCTCACCCTGCCAACCTCCTGCACTGCCTCCTGGCCACCACCTGCACTGGGGTCTGTATCTGTACCCATACAGTCCTGCACCCACTTCTCTTCTGCACTCATCAGATATACCCGATCTGCTTAACCTAGCACTTACGCAAAACAGAAAGGTGATGGCTGGAAGGTTTTGAATTAATCATAACCACGGGCAAAGCTCTGGGCAACCCTCCAGACCATCGTTTTTCAGCCTGCCAAGCCATTACAGAAGGGGAAAAACCATATGCAAATCAGGCTTGGTCCTACCCCAAAAGGGGCAGTCCAGCCCGAACTGCTAGGTCACATCCCTTCTGCACGAGACCACAAGCATCCCCAGACATGTTTCAGCCTTGTTGGGCGTCATCAGTGAGGAGTAGCTTGGGTCTCTAGGCCCGGCAGACTCGGGACCCACGTCTGGGTATACCCGTCCCACTCGGGGTGACTTTAGCAAAACAGAAAGGTGATGGCTGGAAGGTTTTGAATTAATCATAACCACGGGCAAAGCTCTGGGCAACCCTCCAGACCATCGTTTTTCAGCCTGCCAAGCCATTACAGAAGGGGAAAAACCATATGCAAATCAGGCTTGGTCCTACCCCAAAAGGGGCAGTCCAGCCCGAACTGCTAGGTCACATCCCTTCTGCACGAGACCACAAGCATCCCCAGACATGTTTCAGCCTTGTTGGGCGTCATCAGTGGGGCCAAGCCTGATTTGCATATGGTCTTTCCCTTCTGTAATGGCTTGGCAGGCGAAGAACGGTGGTCTGGAGGGTTGCCCAGAGTGTTGCCAGTGGTTAAGATTAATTCTAAACCTTCCAGCCATCACCTCTTTGTTTTTGCTATGTCACCCCGAGTGGGACGGGTATGCCCAGACGTGGGTCCCGTGCCTGCTGGGCCTAGAGACCCAAGCTACTCCTCACTGATGAGCCCCAACAAGGGCGAAACATGTTTGGGGATGCTTGTGGTCTCGTGCAGAGGGGATGTGGCCTAGCAGTTCGGGCTGGACTGCCCCTTTTGGGGTGGGGCCAAGCCTGATTTGCATATGGTCTTTCCCTTCTGTAATGGCTTGGCAGGCGAAGAACGGTGGTCTGGAGGGTTGCCCAGAGCGTTGCCAGTGGTTAAGATTAATTCTAAACCTTCCAGCCATCACCTCTTTGTTTTTGCTATAACCTAGCACTTACCACTTGCTGGCTGCACTACCACCTTTAATTATTTATTTTTATTTATTTATTCTGTTCTTTCCTCTGTTCTGCATTTTCCACTTTCCCTTCCTTGCACTTTACCCCTTTTCCCCTTCCATGCACTTACGCGTTCTCAATGTCACTGGGCCTAGTAAGATCAGTGTTTTTGTTCTCCCCTGTTCCCCTCCCTTTTGCCTGGTCGCGCTCTGAAACACTTGTGTACGAGCGCGAAATAAATAAAATATTTCGTTTATCATTTCTTTGGTCTTAGATATGGTTACCAGGTATTGCTATTGTGCGGTTTTGCCTGAAGTGACCCGTCGCGCACCCACCTGCGATATTGATTTTTAGCTGATTGCTTGGTGGCTATCACCTCCTCTATGGTATTAAGTCTTACCAATCATGCACAGCTCCCTTCAAGTAACCTCTTAGCTTTGCGGATGGACTTACTGTACCAGTATTTTTGAGGTTTGATTTAATACCTTTTGGTGTCCTTTTTAGACTGCCAAATGAGAGCTGAAATCTTTCATTCAATCCTCGATCTCATCTGTGTTGGTTCTAGTTCCCATAGATGGTAAATGATCTGCTTGTTTTGAAAAGAAGGTAGCAGCCCTCCTTAGGTCTTATTCCGTCCAGCAAATCCTGTTGCCCGCTTGATTAATAGCCAATTCCCCGACATCCCCCCCATGTGAGGAGACTCTAGGGTACATTGGGCTGTCAAGGTGAAGATGGCATGGTCGCTAAACCTTGTTTCCAAAATTTCAAGTTTCCAAACCATCGGGAGTGTCATAGAATTACAGAAAAAGTAATCTAGCGTTGAGTACTTTGTCCCTGATTTCCAGGTTGTATTACCTGGAAAATCCCCCTCTATCCTTCCATTCAGCCGTAAACAGTCTCAATCTAGTAAAGTATCGACAAAGGCAACTTCCTTTATACAATCCTTTACCGATTTATCAAATATGGACCTACTCTAGTTTCCTGTAGTTGGTTATAACACCGACGGGGAGCATTGAAATCCCCTCCCACAAAAATCGGATCATGTTCATTTATATTTTTTATATCTCCAAACAAGCCCATTATGCATTCAAGGATATCATCGGTCTTTGCTAAGCCAGGAGAATCATGCACATTAATTATTTTTATGGCGCTGCCATGGTTTGCTGTGCTTACTCTGACGGCTATTATGTATGGGAGGTCATTAGTGATCTTGAGTATTACGGCATTTAGATGATTTTTAATACCAATTATGAGTGCTCCATAAGGGCGGCCTCTAGGCCTCTTTTCGCCCGGGATTAAAAAAATTCAGTAACCGTCAAATCGTATATCTGTGAGCAGCCAGACTTCCTGCAGCAGGAAAATGTCACTTTGAGTGATCAAATCTGCCGAATTTCGCCCCCTTGCTCAATCAAGTGGGTATAGCCATGTGTATCCCAAGAAAAAATGTCTAGTTCTCAATTTCTGTTTTACTGTGTGGTTTTGTTGTTTGATGCCAGTTAAGTATACTCAGGATATTAGTTTGCAGGGCATCGTTGGAAGTTACGCCCATGTCTTTTCATATCCTTTAGGATGTTAAAGTCCTGAGTTTGTGGAGGAAGGATAAAACTGCTCTCCTCTGCGGCATCCAGCTCAAAACCAAGGTTGGCGTAACAGCTTTTATGCACCCTAGTCAACTGCGCAGTTTCACTTGTAGTGCAATGGATTCTACTGAACTGAGATTTGAAATCCCTGATAGGGTCTATGAAATCAAAGTCTTGAGAGTCTAAGATCTTTAGAGGAAGGATTTTCCAAGGTCCGGGATAAGAAATCAGATCGGTTGATATGAGGGATTGCTGATGGATTTGCCTGGTTTCTATTCTTGATAGTAACCGTTAGAGGAGGTAGCAGAATAGGGTGAGGGGGCTCCTGCGACACAGCCTCTTATGTATCATCAGAGGCAATATTATGGTCAGGTGCTCTATCAGAGGGCTCTTAAAAGATACAAATGGGCCCCTTATATCTTGTTGGGGCTTGCTACTATTGTCGATGGTGTTGGATATTGCAAGTGGTGTCGCATTGATGCTCTCAGCCAAAATTGGGAGGGGGGTTTGCGGTGGGGGGCTGGTGTCAATCATTTAGAGCCCAGCTAGTAAGGGTCCTTTAGGGTGCCTTTTTTCTTTTCCTGTGTGCTTTTTAATTATTATTGCCACAGGACTCGCCTTATGATATATTGATCTCTTCTTGACATTTGGCACCTCCATTTTTAGGGGCAGTATGTCTATTAATTCTCTTTTTCGTTCTGAGGTGTTTTCTAGTAAGGAAAATGGTTGAGGTATCATTAATCGATTCAGCCGTATCGTTCACCACCAGTTCAGCATCAGTGATGCTATTCTTCTCAAAGTCAGCATTATCATTGTGCTGGTCTAGATAGTCCGAAGTGAACGGGACCACTGCCTCAATGAGCTTGTCAAGCTCTTCATCATCGTTAGATTTAGTGACAATGTTGCTAGAAAGAGTGGAGACATCCTCCAGAATGTTACCACACATTTTTAATAGTACCTTCATGGCAAACTGGAGGACTGACAGTTGTTTTTGATAGTCGCAAAGCTGGGTGGGGACCTCAATATTATGCTTATCAGGAGTTGCTATCTCCTCCAAAGGATTCATATTGGGGGATGCGGAAAGCCTTGGGCATGGATAATTGTCTCTGTTAGTATCAGAAGTGGCCTGAGAGGGGAGTTTCCTCTCGGGCCAGATGACATGTCAATAGCACCTCCCTGTGTCCCCTATGTCCCCTATGTCCTCGTGCTCAGGTACTAATGAGTCTCTCAGTGAATAGCAGAGGGCCAGAAGGGAGTGGTTGTTATGCATTATGGAAAAGGAAAGGTCAGAGGGGACTGTTACCTGGTTCACAGGTTACTGTGTCACCTGGTATACTATTAGCAATCTGAACACGTGGAGAGGCCAGGCAGAGGTGCGGTTTCAGGGATAAAGTATGCATCATAGTCCCTGTTCCACACCCCTTAATGTGGGTTCTACTGGGTGAACTTGTGACACTTGATCTCGAGGGGTTGCCTTGGTTACCCTTCGCCCGTTCTCTATTGGCAATCAATATTTTTGGGGCAGGTGCTTTTTTGCTAATTTATTGGGTTGTTAGACCTCAGACACGGTCTCCAAGGCATAATAATTTATGCTTAAGGCCTCAATCGGTTAACGCTGCTAACGAAGGATGAAAACGGAGGCTAGCAATGCTGCTATGCAAATGCACAGCAATATTACACCCACAATAAAAAAAAGATCCCCAATATAGTCAGTAAATATTACTTTCTAAACGTGAATTCATAATAGGTAATTCCCACAAGTATTGTTAGTCAATTCTCAAAACCCTCTTCGGCCTTTACGTGATGGAAGAAATAGTATACAAAGGCCCTCAGCTAGGGTATGATGATGAAAAAATAGAAATGCAATTGCAAATGACAAAGTATCCTGGGATTTCACACTACAAAGACAAATAGAACATCAAACTTTAAAAAGTTCACAATGGGTCAATAAAAACATAGGAACTTTCTCCTACATGCTCTCTTGGCTCAAACAGAAACTTTCAGCGAGAGGCTCCACATGCAATCTATTGTAAGTTGTTTATAGTTCAGGGCGGTAAAGACTACAGGCACTCTGTTGTTCCCAAAATTCTTCAATTTGCGATTGGAAGGAGATAGACCTCCATGAACCTACCGTTTACCGAGAATCTTCCACAAGACGTAAAGAACCCATAATTCCTGATTACCCCCTCAGGACCAATTTATGGCATACCTTTGAAAGACTAATAGAAATACCTCGCCTCTGTCAGCACAGACGAAAAGAAACCTGTGCAATATGTGAGAGTCCTCGGATATATCTCCTTCTTGTTCTTTCCCATGTCTTCAAATTGAAGCACCCGGACAAAGACCAACTATATCCACTTTGCGTAGGGGAATGACATGTGAGGAACCTGCTTGTCCCCGGGAATCGGTCATCCAGGTGGCCAAGACACGGCCATCACTTTTGGATCAAGTTCCTGCGGGTAGATCAGTGCGGGAGGATCACCTGGTTGAGGGGTATTCGGGGAGTGGGACACCAGATGGCGAGACGTGGTATACCCTTCCCTATAACACCTTTACCCCATCCAACCAGGTAGGATACTTAGGAACTCAAACTCCGCCCTTCACAACACATACATTTTCTCACGGACAGCTAGCTATGAGTGAAAACAGACTAACACCCAAGACGTTTACCTGACATGTCCCAATACCATAGTCCGGCAGGGTCGGGCAATTGCTGACCATCACACACACACCTGACTTCCATTACATTTCCCCACACGGATCAAAGGCGGAGCACACTCTGAGCGAGGCAAAGCACACGAGGAAGCAGCAGTTCCAAGATAGCAGTTTAATAATGACCTGTTCATGTTTGTAAATATGCTTCTCTCACTTTTGTACCTGTTATATTGTAAAGCGTTTTGGCTTAAAGCGCTATATAAATTCAATAAACATAAACATAAAAGATGGCAAAACAGAAGGAGATCGCAAGGAGGATAGTGCCCTTGACCGTTTTCGACGAGGAACCGTTACTTTCACGAAACCCAGAGAAAAGAAAGCATAAGACCAGGAAACCAGGCTGAAGAATCTTGCATTGTGTGTCCGAGGTGCCTGAGGCTCTGCTGCGTCGATAATCAAGGTGGGGAGAACCACTTGCTGCCATGGTACTGTCCTTGGCTCCTACAACAAAGCAGCTGGAGAGACTGATATCAGACCGGCCTGTGTTGAAGCCAAGGTTGCAAACAACAACATTGAATGCTGAAACGAACGGTGTGTGAAGAGCATGTGATAACCAACGCAAGGAAAATTAGACAACAGATGAGTGATTGAACTTTGAAACCAAGCTATGAGACCTTAGACAGAGTGGTCCGGCACAGCGTGCGTGCTCATTCGAAGGCATCTTTAAAGGGATGGTCTAGTAAATTTTTTTATTTAAAAAATAGATAGGCAACATAAAAAAAATACTAAAGCTATTCAAGCTCAAAATTCGCAAAAGCAAGCACATGGGCGCATCCATTTTGTGAAACAACGCGGTTGTTTTCCGCAATTCTGCGTTGTTTCTGCCTGAATCTGCTTTCCCGTTTGGGGCTCTCGGGCTCCCCGTGGGGAGCCCGAGAACCCCAAATGGGAAAGCAGATTCAGACAGAAACAACGCGATTGTGTTGGAAAACGCTGCGGTTTTTCTTTCCAAGTTTCTCAGGCTCCTCCCAGCTGGAGGAGCCTGAGAAACTTGGAAAGAAAAACCGCAGCGTTTTCCAACACAATAACGTTGTATTTATGTTTGCGGTCGCTTCAAAAGCGACCGCAAACATAAAAACAATGTTTTTAAAGCTGCGGTTTTATTTCTAAGTTTTCCGGGCTCCTCCCGCCCGGAAAACTTAGAAAAAAAAACGCAGCTGGTGCTTATTTTAAAAATAAAAATAAATGGCACTTAACGAGATTCAGCTGCAGCTTTCCTGCTCTGGTCTCCGGTCCCCGTCCTCCGCCTACAGCACTAATGAAGGGAAAGCCACCCAGCGGTAGCTTTTGTTTACTACAGCTGGCTGGCTTTTCCTTCATTAGTGCCGCAAAAGCCAGCACAGGAGGGCCTCCATTTCACAAAATGGATGCGCCCATGTGCCTGCTTTTGCGAATTTTGAGCTTGAATAGCTCAGAATTTTACATAGGACATTTTAAAACAGAGAATGCTAGTATTTTTTTTTTATGTTGCCTATCTATTTTTTAAATAAAACATTTTACTAGACCATCCCTTTAAGGTATCCAACTGAGAGGTGGCAAAAACGAAAGAGTGACAAAGGATTCTGAACTGAAGTGGTACTGCAACGGGTCAAGCAAAATCCTGTGCACAGTCAAAAGTCTTCGATTTTAATAGAGTAAAGAAAGTTGATGATAAAGTAGATAAAGTTGGTTCCGAGCCCGAACGAGGGAGATCAGCTGAGAGCTTTTGGATAAATCAAGTTTGTGTTAAGGTAAATCAAAATTGGACCCAGCCCGCCTGATTGAGACTGATTTAACATTGTATTGAAACAGATCTGAGCCCGACAGAGGGGGATCCGGGGTGAACTAGGATTCACCTGAGAAATTGGATGCATGAAAATCCTACGAGCATTGTGCTAAAGAGGATCTGATCCTGGCTGAGGGGGATCCGAGGTGAATAGTGAATCACTGGAGAAATGGAGTGCATGTGAAATCCAGAGAGGAAAAGAAAGTATTGTTTGTCGCATCAGGCCCTCTGAAAGAAGAGTCTTTGAAAGGCAAAAAGACTTGGGCACGGAAGGCCCTGATGCTAATGTTTGAACTGCACGCTCATGCTAGGATGTCCCGGGAGGATAAGCTCAGCGGCAACGTGCACGCCTTGGACGCAAGACGACACGAAGCAACACAGGTTCGATCCCCGGGTCCGCGCTTAGAAACCTCTGGGTGTTTAAGCGCATTATAAATACGCTACTAAGAGAAAAACAATTACGCAACTACAAAACAAACAATTCCTGTAACAGCACCTCGATGCCTGCGGGCTGTGTGAGCGCTTTAAAAAATGCAAATAGAGAAGCCGGAGTCCGCTAAACTCAAGTGGGTCGCCTTGTCTTGTGCAGAAAACGTGGGGAAGGGAGGCCAACGGCCTGCATGTTCTGACTCATAATTTCTTGGACACTTCTTTCTTTTACATAACATTGTTTCCCACAATATTTATAATTGAAGGTATTTGCAATCGTTTTTTTACATTTTTTTTTTATATAGACCCTTTTATTTTGACAACACCACTAGGACTGCTTTATTATTATTTGGTGGTCGTAGCTTGCTCCCATAGTTAGATTTAGGATTAGATAGGCATTTTTCAAACCTTTGTTTAAAGTTCAATGAACACCCGTGAACTGTGGTCACTTGTGTCTGTCTTACTGCTGATAACATGCCTTCCTTACAAGGCTCACCCTTGTCCTAGAGAAGTATGTAAGAATCAAAGGGGGCCAGATTCATCTGCTCTTTATAAACCTTAATGCACCTTTCAATAGAATCCCAAGATCTATAATATTACACAAGAGATGTGGTCTGACAGGGGAGAGGAGGTGAAAGCACCACACCATTCCCTGTCGAGAAAGGGGTGAGGCAGCGATGCATATTGGCCCCTGCCCTCTTCAATGTATTGCCTGACGAAGTATTAAATTATATCCGTTAGAGATCTCTGATGTACCTGTACTGGGAAGAGAGAAGATCATTATTCTCTTGTTTTGACGACGATGCAGTCATCTCCTGAACCCTGTGGGACCTCTTGAGACTTATTCAGCACTTTTCTGCTTTCTGTGATTCCCATGGCTTAGAAATTAACAAAGAAAAAACTAGGGTGAAGAACTGTGGCATTCACACGTTTAATGGTAACCTCACTCTGACTATTCCACTCTATGTAAAGATGGGTCTGTAGAGAGGCAGATTTACACATCATACATAGTGCCCGCCCCTCTGTTATATTGTATGAACAGCAAGAAAACACTGTGCATAACACTAGATATCAACCCAATACTGCATAAAGATATGAGAGATGTTATGCGCTCCGACAAACATATCGAATGTACCCTCAAAGTAGCATTGTAGAAGGATGCCTGCAGACACCGCTGAACATACGAGATCTCTGTGAAATTTGACTTCTGTAAAGTGACGTCATAAGGAGAAGACACAAGGTGACAAAGTAAACATTTATGCAAATATGAAGAAGTCATGTGTATTGAGAAGATAAGTAAGAAGAGATGTATATAGGCAGAAACACAAGGTATATGAGAAATATAGAAGCTTGCTGCAGTAGAAAATATAACACGGGAAAAGCAGCCAAGATGAGAAGATGTCATTTTCATATAATAATAATAAGCTAGAAACCCCAAGGAACAAGACAAAGGCTGCACAGCTGAAAGGCAATGGAATACAAATTAATGTAAGAACAAAGAATATTTGTTTGGCTCAGGATCAAGGACGCCGCAGCAAGAAGCAACTACAAGGCACAAAAGGAGTTGAGCGGATAATCCATGTACGTAAGACTTATTTCTCTTAGATTAAGAAAAGGAGTGCATATTTGCAAGTGCCAAGTATTGAACAATCAAAGATGCAGAAAGAATATGCAAGACGGAGCAACCAAGTCTCCAGCGGCCAAGAGGAGCAATAGCACCCAGTATAATTGAATCAAATAGCACTAAATTGAAGGACAGAATGGACAAAATCAGGGTCTCCACACACCTTGTGCAAGACCATAAAACAAGGCCTATTCATTAAGCTCCAGACGAAGATGGCAATGTACCTTCACTCCCCTTAAAATTCTGAGGAAGAGAACAGTCGCAAGGTCAACTACAAAGAAGAAGCCTTGGTTTAGGGCCTAACTGATCAGAAATGGTAGGCTAATTGGCCAAGTGGGAAGATGTCTGACGTTCCCCACACCTGGGTTTCGTTTTTCTGCGACTGAGCCGAATGTCTAGGATTGGGAGAGAATGCCAACCAATCATGAGGGCCTATGTAATGATGAATTATACATTGTTGCAGAAGCCAATCCGCTGCTGTAATTCTGCTATTATCTGTGTTATACGCGGTTAGAGGTAGTTCTAGGCGTACCTACCATATAAGGTGCAGCCAATATTATTACGAACACCTGAATAAGCTCTAGGTATACATGTTCCCCTAACCAATCCCTCCGTCCGATAGGTTTTACTGTTTGCCACGAAGGATGAGGTCATAGCTGGCGTGCATTGAGGTATGAAGCTTTTGTGTAATCAAAATGTATTCGTGAGTGTGTGAGCTGCAATCAGTTTGTTTACCAGGTTTCTCTACTTTGAGCTGATAATAAAGTAGTATTTTTCCATATGCTTTGAGTCTCTGGTTAGTTGGGTCTGAGATCATTTATTGGTTATTCCATTTGGCACTTGGAACGCTTCAGGTGCTACTGTACGGTCTTCTAGCAATTACTTTTGCCCGGGTAGCCCCTCTCTTGCACTACTCCCTTGCTATCAGCCACTGATCCAGCTGTGGATCATTAAATGGGTTTTTGGCACGGTTTCAACGGATGCAAGAGTCCTGTTAGGTGACTTCCAGCAGGAAACAATGGATGGTCTCTCATATATCTCAGATTTAGCCAGCTGGCTGTTGAAACTAAATGGGTGGAAAGAACAATCAGCTCCTTGCTTCTTTGATGTCTTAAGGGCGAGGTTAATGATGTATTGGTGCACTCGAACGGTCCAGGGACTAATTGAGCTGTACCTGAAGTTTGATGTTTGGCTTCAATGGCGTACAAGGGTAAGGCAGAAGGCTGAGGGTCTGCACAGCCTCTTACCGCCTGTCTGAGACCTGCATGGTTGCTTTTGGAAAGTTCCCTTCATTTTCCCAAACAAAGAGGATTGGGTCTAAAGTGTAGTGTAAAGGAAGGGAGAGAGTAGGTTGGCGCCTGGTAGGGAGAGGGAGGGCGAGAGGAAGGGAGAGGGAGGGCGAGAGGAAGGGAGTGGGAGGGAGGGAGGGAGGGAGTGGGAGGGAGGGAGAGAGTGGGAGGGAGGGAGGGAGGGAGAGAGAGAAAAATATGAGAAGGTACTGACACAACTCTGCAATTTCAGAGGCATGGCCGGAGGGCATTTCAAGCTATGGTCCATAATCTTTCTTATTAGAAGAGTTTATTTTACCTTATATTGTTGTTCCCTGTTGACACAAAACTTCACATAACCCAGAGATCCCTTTGAGCGGGTTTGCGCTTGTTTGAGGGTCTCGGAAGTTGGATTTCCTGTTAATTTTCCCACAATAAAATGTGTGCTCAGCAATATTACATAATAAGCTGGCTAGATCAGCGCTACTAGTTACTCTTAGTGAACACCTAATGTTGAATCAGCCTATTATTGTCACACTAGTTTACTTTTGGTGATAATTGTATTACTGCTGAACTGTTAACTAATACAGAACTAGCCTGATTCTCTGGTAAACACCACAGCGCTGGGACAGCTTGCGCTGATGATTATTTGATTTGCCAATCAATGCCTAACTAAGCTACCTTAGTAAACTGGTACCGCACTACCACCCCTCTATGCCAGTGCCCCAACTACGTGACAGTCTCCTCTCAACGATGTATGGGCTATACCATACTTATTATGTATTCCTCCTGACCACATCTGCAATCCTTGAACTTAGTACCAGCACTAGCACACAACTCACAGCCCTCCCCACCGATTTGCACCTCTATGCTCACAACAACACCTTACCTCCCTTGGCACAGCCGCCAACCAATTCACATCATGCACTGCATCAACCCATACTTAAACTCACCAGCCCTATGGCGCGAACACTTTGCACGCAAACCCATACCTAACCAACCATGCTCGCTCAACCATGGGAACCTAAGACGAGGCCCTAGATTCACCAGAAAAAGCCAACTTGCTCCCACTCCAGAAAGTAAAACCCCAGCAGGCATAACTCTAGATAACAGCCAGACAACCCCACCACTAATCTAGTAAACACACCTCTCGCCCACGGTAAAATACACTACGATTAAAGGGGCACTCATCAACGCCAGATCGCTCCCAGCACACGTGCTTGATATCGCTGACTTCATTGTGACCCAAGATCTAGACTTCTTAGCCGTTACCGAGTCATGGTTACACGCAGCATCCGGACCGTCACTGGCCTTAGCAATACCCGACAACTATGCCATCATTAGATGCGACAGGGACACCAACCAGTCTAAAGGCGGAGGCATCGCCTTCATCTTCAAAAACCCATTAGATCTTAGGCACATCCCAAACGACCAAAATACTTCTGCTGAACTAATATCGGTTAAACTACCTCTATCCCACAATCAAACCGCTTCAGTGCACCTCATCTATCGCCCACCAGGACCCATCTCCTCATTTGCCGAAGATATAACTACTTTCCTCACAGTCAACACCAAACCCAACTCTAAAATTATACTACTCAGGGACTTCAATCCTAAACCTAGCATTGCACCCCCATCCAAACCCGCAATAAGAAAGATATTACAAAAGAGAATTTACTACCACTAATCCTTCCCCTTCTCAACAGCGCCACTATGTCCTGCTCCAATCGAACAGCATTAATTGATATCCATAACCATACCATCCTAAAAGCACTAAATACCATAGCCCCTCTAAAACTGAGTAAATCAAAACTACGTGCCCACCTTAACTCGTGGTTCACACAACAGTTGAGAGATCTATGCAAAGCAAAAAGAAATGCGGGATCTCACTGGAAAGTCACCAAACCAATGCCGATAAAAGTGCGCTAATCCCTGCCTCTGCCAACTAAGGGTGCGATACTCACAGCACCGAAGGCTACATACAACAAACGCATCCTGCAGGCGGAATCGAACACCAAAGAGCTCTTCAAAATTCTCAAAGAACTTGAATCTCCTATAACCCCATTGACAAGTGCACTACAGACACCCTTTGGTGCTCCAACATCCAAAAGGCGCTTCTCGATAAAATAACCACCTTATAGGTTAAAAACAATAACAAAAAAAAAAACTTGTCTGAAGACCTACCTTCCACCACACCCAATCCTAAACACCTCACCCCCCCCCCCCACCCAGGCAAACCGTTCAGCTTCACACCCCTGTCTGAGAGGTGGAAAACATCATCAAAAAGCTCAAACCCACCAATGGCCAAGGTGACCCCTGCCCTGCAACAGTCATCAAGGAAGCTGCCCACGACCTACCTCCCTCCATTTATTACCTCCTTCATCAATGCCTCGTTCAAATCAGGCATAGTCCCTGATAATCTCCAAATGCCTGGGTCATCTCTCATCAAAAAACCTACTCTTGATCCAAGCAACCTCTCAAACTACAGGCCCATCACCACAGTGCCTTTTCACTTGAAAATCTTAGACCGAGCAGCATATCTACAAATACAGTGCTACCTCGAATCTAACAAACACCTTGGCCTACGGCAATCAGGCTTCCATCGTAGACACGGAACAGACACCGCCCTCATTGACCTAAAAACACAAATCGAAGACCTTAAAGATGAGGGCAAGTTAGCCTTATTACTCCTATTAGACCTCTCCACAGCCTTCGACCTGGTTAACCATCAAATTCTCTGCCATCATCTAAAAACAGCTGCCCACTTCTCAGATGAAGCCACCCCCTGGATCAGCTCCTTTCTAGCAAACAGAACCATGCGGGAATTCTCCCCATCTGCGTCTCTGCCGAGCCATCACCAGTCACATGCGGTGTCATGCAAGGATCTTGTGTTTCACCCATATTGTATAATGTGTTCACAAAACCACTATTTGATATTCTCAACTATCTTGGTGTCCCCTACACTAATTATGCGGATGACATCCAGATACTCATCCCCATCACTGGAGATCACAAAACAGATTCTAAAGCTCTTAACAAAATCTACTCAGTCATCCAAGCCTGGATGGCACATCACGGTCTTTGCTTAAACGATGATAAGACTGAGCTACTTATCTTAGGCTCTCACCTAAAACGCAATAAACTGGACCCCGCCTTTAAATGTTTTAACATCAATGGGAACACCATCAAAGTGTTCAATAACACCCAAACCCTCGGCTTTTACCTTGACTCAACCCTCTTTGACGAAGCAAGTCAATACGGTGGCCTCAGCATATACTTTTAACCTCCTAACAGCTTGTAGGCCATTCCTCATCACCTCAAACTGCATTATTCTGGCAAGAACGCTCATTATGGCCAAAATGGATTACTGCAATGCCCTCTACGTCGGGACCAGTCTCAAATATCAATAAGTTACAAGTAACACAGAATATTGTTATCCGAGCAGCCCTTAATATTCCTAGAAAATCTCCCATCTGACACACGGCGGAATCTCCACTGGCTCCCGGTTGCACTCAGGATCTCGCTAAAAACCCTTGCACTAACTCACTCACAAATGCTTAGCCAACCAAGCTCCTGAGTACCTAGCCAAACGCTTTATAGCCCACACTGCCACCCGACCACTCAGATCTGCACAAGCCCACTCACTGGCCATACCCACATTCAAACTGCAGAAAACTGGGGGGGGGTCCTGATTCCCAGTCCTAGCCTCCAAACTTTGGAACTCGCTTCCTAACACACTGAGAACTGAACTCCCTTACCTTGCTTTCAAGAATAAAGCCAAACTTTGGCTCACTGAACAGGACACAGCCTCCTCCTCCGCCTGATGTATAGATTTTTGAAATGCCTGTAAATACTTCTGCGTACCAACTCATTTGTCTGTTCTACTTTTGTAACTTACTACTCTGTAATTACTTGTAAAATATGCATTTACACTCCTCCATTATCTGTATCATGATTGTCTGTAATGCTTATCTGCAACTTTGTAAGAAATGCGCCCAGATGCCCCTGGGCCAGGTGCGCAATATAAATAAACCAAATACAAATACAATATGGATTGCAGGTTAGAGGTTACAGACATGCTGTTTAAAAGTTAAAAAAAAAATAACGAAGGAAATACATTGTGGAGAGGTGACATCTCAGTCAGTGGATTGAAAAGCGAATGGAAATTCTGTAACATGAGGCAGCCACTGCATGGGTCTGCCGGTCTGGGTTCTTGTAGACTTCACATGGGAAATGGCCGGTGGGTTCTGTGAGTGTAGACGCCTCCCCCCAGTGCGTGACTACTGCCAGTGTCCTGCAAGCAGTGCCCCTCTGCTGTCTGCTTAGACTGTGCTCATGGGCACTGGCATAGGTTATGTGATCAGAGCATGGCCACGGGTCATTTCCGATATACTGGGTCTGGAGGGCATTGGCCATGCCCAGTGCCGAGGCCACATATTCCAGCACTATGGGCATGGCTATTATACATGGGCCATGGCTCTTGGACATTGCTGTCAAGGGTAGTGCCCTCAAGGCATGTCTGCAGGTTATTCCCTGTGTGCAGCACCAGCAGCCCTTGCCCTGTGTGTACTCCGGGCAGTGATCGTGGCTCTGGGAATGTCTCCAGGCTATGCCCATGAGTGCATACCCAGAGGGCATGGCTACAGCCCAGTCCCTGTTGACAGGGTTGCATGGTGAAAGTATCCAATGAAGCCAAAACCATTCAATTAAAAACAAACTTTGTAATTGGAACTGGAGGGGGGCGGGGGTGTAGAATGGTGGGAGATGTCCATAGGCAGAGCAGATTTCACTTGGGGTTTGCAAGATGGACTTGGCTGTGTTCTATCGAGGCATTGTTATGCCACCTGTCTATTCATTTGAAACACCTGATCTGTAAGCAGGTACATACATATGAAATAAAAATCATGTCGGTCTAACAACCAATCGATGCATGTTTAGAGTTGGAGAGATGCGCAAATTGACCACAGAAATCCACATTTTTTTGGGATACTGGGATTCCTGGATATTTGCCCCCCTTACTCCCTCCCCATCCCCCCAATTTCTAGGAAGTGCAACATACATCAAATTAAATGTTCATTTGGTCAAGCTCAAGAGGTCCCCTATTCCCAATAGCTATACAACTGTACATATTGTCTTCACTTTAGCACATGATGCCTGGACAGAATTATAGATGGGACCAAATGTCTTCTGCCTGTGTTATATGCATTTCAAGTCTTCTAGGCCCCATACTTCATGCAAATCCGCCCTATGTTGCTCAAACATACAGTTCCATAATATCTTCTCTGGTCCTTTATCATAATATTGTATCAAGCAGGTGAGCCTTGGAACCTTTCCAAAGGTTAATAGTCCAGGTTCTTAAGGAAAATACCAGTTATCGGGGACCAAGTATTTCCTTGTCGCTGGATTGCTGTTTTGATCAGATGAAATCTTGCTTTGCTCAATGGCTTAAAAGCAATTGTGCTTCCACTAAAAGCTGACCCACTGGGAGTTCATTAAACCACCTATGCTGGCCTGAGGGATTCCCAGACTCGCCCGTTCTTTCTCCAAAGTGTGACCTGGTGGTACATGTCCCATCCACTCACTTGGAGCCAGACACCGACTGGTGCCATGGGCTTCCCTGAATCTGTGATGATGGTGCTTGTGATTTTTGGCCGACTTCAATTCATTCAATGCCCACACAGCATTGCGTATGCGAAATGTAGCCTAAACCGAACTGCCCAGTCACTCAATTTCTCGCCCTACTCACTACTCAAGTTCTCGAACTCCATTCAGTTTATTAACCCTACCATTCACTTGTAACCTGCTTCCAGCAACAACCTCCTTCCTCTCTGAAAGCTGCGTGAGACTAAATCGGAGTCCATAGCTACCACGTGTACCTCTTTAAGCCCAGTAATCAATCCTTTCAACGGTTTGTCCATATTTGGACCTTGTGAAATCACCTGAAAATCGGGCGAGTCAAGGTTTCTGTGGAAGATTTCACGCAGGCCCAGTCATCGTACGTTTTTCTCCGAGCGACCTGCGTTGGTCTCCAATTCATAATTCACAAAGTGTACCGCATGAACTAAGGTCACATACATTGCTTTTCTCTCATCTGCTCTACTTTCCTCAGTTACAGGCGATGTGAGTACTCACTCAAACACGTAGCCCTTTAATCCTCTTGGTGCCTTTCACAGTATCGACCCAGACGAAGTCAAGTGGTGCCAGAATAAACCACCGTCCTGAACTCTGTAAATGTACGTATCTGATTTCCTTTGCACCGCGCAGCCAGCAAAACAGGCAACCGGTATATACTGAAAGTATTAAACTCCGGCTTTGGAGATTCAGACAATGTTAACACCATCTCTTTTCACTTAACCCATCGGCAAACGGCATACAAGGCTTGCCAAGCAAAGATGTTCCATATACACTGCATTTATGAGCTCCCTGAGAAATATTAAACAACGACTTTCCAGAGTCAATGAAGCTGTGTCGAGCAAAGACGATGGCGATCTGGGCGACCATGAATTAGGGAAGAAGGTGCGTCCTACACTGAACCACGCAGCATGATCGATCTGTGCTATGTGATGCCCATGGTTGGCCAGTCCAATAACTGTACACAATGAGATGTAATCAGAAATGTCCTATCATAGTACATTTGGAGTTTTAAATAGGATGCACCCTGGAACATTTAGCGCTACAGAGAGAGAAAACATTGAATGCAAATCTTAAGATGATGATTTATTGGTATGCTCGTTAGATGGGTGCAGGTTTCTTCCCTGCCAAGTTCTTCTTGATCACAAAGTCTCCCACCTATAGCATGGTACATTTCAGGCATATGTGTATCTGGGCCGACCTGCAGTGTCCCGATGCCGTGAAAGGGGCTTCTGCCCACCTTTGGTCTATTGTTACAAGAGAGGTCACAAAGACGAAAGTGAGCCAAACCACTTTGTATTTGTATTTTATTTATTTGTATAGTGCACCAGCCCAGGGGCAACCAGGCACATCACTTAGTTACAACATAAGAAAAACAGACAGAACCATAATTACAAAGTTTACAAGTATAATACAGAATTTAACGGTATAATAATAGCAATGAGAAGACAAGCAGATTATATATACAAATTAAGCAGAGAACCCAGTTCGATGTGCTATATCCAAAATAAGTTTAGGAATGTTTTCTGATTTTTTATTTGTTTTATTTACATTTTTTGCACCAGATTTCTTTATTGTATTCTGAAAATGTTGCTATGCTAATTCAATTCTAAAAACAAAATTTTAGGGCTGCATATTTTTCTGTTTGGGGGTAGTGATTTGTGGAATCCCCACCATAGCCCCCTTCAATTGTTTTCTTCCGTGTTAACCGTTGTTAGGGAGATTTCTCACACAAGTGCTACATTCCCTCTACTTTAGAGCCCTCCAACTCTTTTGCTATATTTTGGGGCTTTGAACTTTTAATTTTGATGTGTGTTTTACTTTTTGTGTTCTTTGGTTATGGAGTTTTGACACAATTCCATGGGCATCATCTTTTTCTGTGTCACACAGCACCTTCAGTGCAGTGGCACAGGGGTGTCTCCCAGACTCCCCAAGGTTTAAATACCTTCCCTGGGACTTACTACTGTCTCCCAGGACATGTAAAGTTAAATTGACTTTACTAGTCTCTTTAAATTTACTGACCCAGCACACCCTATCTTACTATATGGTGCTGGGGGGGGGGTTGATTAGCTTCCCATGAGCCAAAAAACCCATGAAACAGTAAAATGTTACCTTTTCCTGTTTTAAATGGCCGGTGGCAGTGGATTAGATAAACTACCGTGATTTTTCGCAACCGAAAAATCAGGGTTAGCCATGTTTTTCAATATGGCGCCCCAGACCTATCTGTAAAACCAGACTCTGATCATCTTTTTTCACCATTTCATTTAGGAAAAGTCCTTCTTATGTTTTTCTCTGCGCACCAAACCAGATTTGGCCCCTTTGTTCGTGCCCTTTGGCGGGCTTCTGTGCCGAAGCCCTCCTCTGGTACCAGAGTGTTTGGGGTGGACAGGATGTGAGGGAGGTGCCGAAACTCCCTGTGCTTAGTCTCCTAGGAGACCTGAATGCACGCTGGTATGATCGGCCGGCTGGCTGTCCGGCAAGGACAGCCACCCTGCTGGGTGAGTGACAGCCAAGCTAAATGAATCGGGGAAAACTGTTCTGTGGGACTTGGAAAGCAGAGTCGATCACTGGAATGAAAGAACTAAACAGGAGAGGAAGGAAGAGGACTGCTGCAACTCCTGGATGACCAGTGAAGCCCTGATGCAAGTCTGAATTGCCTGAAACTCCGACGACAGAGAAGCCCTTCAAGGTTAGCTTCTTCCCTTGAGTTTGGTGGGAACAACCAACTCGCAAGCCACCTGGATACCATCCTATTCTTGTCGAATTGTCTTTAGAGTGCTGTTGAAAACCGGATAGCCAGTGAGAAGGAAACCAGGGGGACTTTAAGGCAATCAAACCTTAAACCGATGTCTTGCTACAGCGTTTGGCCTCTTCCCTGGGCAGTGCAGGAACCTCCTGACATCATCCTTCTTGTCCCCACGACTGAAGCTCAGGAAGGGCAAGATCTGCTCGAACTGCCAGGAACAACTGCCTCAGCTACAGCTTTCTTCATTTAAAAAGGTAATGTGCAAATGTGGTTCGGAAATCTTTTCGGCCATCAAGAAAGTGCGTGAAACTTTCCTCAACTACGAAGGCTTGTCCCTCCCTAAACATTCGTCAACCTTTTTGTCTAGCCATATCCTTTAAAAATCTGTGGCAAAGACTTAACTGTTACATACCAGAACTGTGCTATCTTATTCAAAAGACTCTGAACTATTGACTTTGGCCCAGGCCTATTGAGATGAATTGCTGGTTGTATTTAACTTGAACCCTTTGGGCTGTCTATTCTTATAACCTTGTCTTTTCCTTCCTTTTCTAAATATCTAAAGTGCCATTTTGCTCACACTTCATTTTTAAGTTGAACTTGTTTAGTTACTTACCGGTTGGATTTTTGTGATGTATTAGTGTGTGATATTGAGCTGCTTGTGCTAGTGTAATGTTTTATAAATGATTGAGTAAATAAATGTATATTCTTTTACTGAGAAACCTTGAGAAAGTGTTTACTTGAATCACTGTATTGGTTGGTCCTTTGTGTAACTTGTTCTACCGCTCACTTAAACTCTTGAGATGAGTCTGGCTGCTCAGCCATCGCTACCACTTTACTGTGTAGTGCGGGCTTGTACCAAAGGTGAAATTGTGCTTACACTTGTAGTCCTAATTGCCTGTAGTGATCCCCAAGGGTACTGCTGGTGATTCTGCCTTACAACCCTCAACCCAAATCGTCCTTTTTCTGTCTTTTGTTTCATCTCCCTCTTATGCCTTCAAACCCTCATCTCTTCCCCCAGCCCCAAAGGCATTTGATCACCTAATTGAAATAACGCAGGTTCCCCCTTGTCAGTGCTTCCAACAAGGTAGTAGTGTGGATTATGGATAAGAAAATAACTTTATTTATATATAAAAGTTAAGATTTCTTGCTAATTATTTAGAAAAGGTCATCAGGATGTCGCTAATAGTCCAATCCTTTTACTACACGTTTCTCTGCTAAATAATTTGTTTAAAAAGTGTTTTTTTACTTTGGGATATAGTTTTTAAAATGCTAGGAACATGCTGTTAGTGCTTTTAATGTAAAAAATGTGTTGACAATCCAATCCCTCCGGTTTACGTAGTTTCTTTTTTTGATGCCATCATTTAATTCTTCTTCACTAGGCAATTTCTACGGCACGCCCAAGCCCCCAGCAGAACCCAGCCCTTTCCAGCCAGACCCTGTGGATCAGGTTCTCTTTGATTTTGCCCCAGAATCGCAGCGGAAAAGAACCACGTCGGTCAGTAAGATGCAGAGAACCGACAGCTCTATGCCCGAGGAGGAGGATGAGGAGGAAAAGGAAGTCGTAAACGGTGGCGGAAGCACAGGTCGGTGTTCGGATTCGTTGTGTGACTTTGTACTGAAATGTCACATGTATTCTGGGTAGCATTTGTTCTATTTGCCAACTGACTTTGGTATTACCATGAATGAGAGCGCACCCCTTAATATAGGGAAGCATAACAGTGACTGTATCCATGATAAGCCTTGATTGTCAGTTTCTTTATTGTAGTCCTATGAATTGACGCGACAATGTGCCTGGTAGAGCGGTCTGCTAATCTGTTCAATCGGTCTCCAGAGTCGTCCTGCCCCAATTCAATCGTCAATTTTACAGCTTTAAAGTTTGGCTCTAGAATGCATGTGGGGTGCCTGTGGCGGGGGGGCAGGGTTGATCCTGTGGGTGCTCCTGTGGGAAGTTCAGATGTAGGCTAGTATTGAACTTTTGGTAAGTAGTAAACGTTTAAACAATAGAATGTTAACAGTTTGAGTGGTAAGGTAATTCAACACAGGTACTTAACAATCTGAAGATTGCGTTTCTAAAGTGTAATTGTCCATTTCACTTTTTGTTCTTATTCAATCAAAGGTTTCCTTTCATTAAAATATTCTGAACAATCGCCTTCCCTTTAGTTTGAAAACCCACGGATTTCAATGCTAAACAGGAAACATTTTGTGTTGAATTCCCTTTATGTTAGCCACTACTTCTGTTTGGAATATTTCATGTATAATGCATAGTAGGACAGGAATCCCCGCTTTGCTTTAAAGAGAATTTGGAGTGTGGGTGTGATGCTTGTTATCTGCATCTAGAAGGCAGCAATGGGTAGCAAGCCTGCTACCCGGCCAGGTCAGAAGGTATTCCAGCTTCAGGCTTGTTTGATATGTTATCTGACAAAATTCTTCCAACTTGAGTACCAACTTCGTGCCAATTACAATGATGGATGGGTGAAAAGCATGGAAGAGTATATTCATTACAATAGCAAGTGCCTTTAAAGTAGTGCAGAGTATAGGTTGAATGTAATGGTGAAGGGATTGGGGAAAAACATTTGGGATTTAGAGTTAGAGTGAACAGTCAAGGGGGGCAGACCCCAAAACTAAACAGGCTCAAAACTATGCCAGCGGAGTCATCCTTGCTGGCGGACTCTCCATGCACCTCTACCCTCTATTCAAGGTCTTTTTCCTATTCTACAAATCCATCACATCGCTCTCCAAACATACTAGCCCACTAGCACTGGCTAGTAGTTTTTATGAAGAGCGAATACTGTTTGCATGATGATCAACCTTGCTGGCGATTATGGGGATGTTAGAAACTTATTTTTAATTTACTGTAAACACGCTTTGCAGTAAATGGTGAGTTTGCTTATGGCGACATGCACCATTTTACAAAAAGCACTGGTAAATATTTTGTCACCAGTACCCTTGGGGCAAGTGCATTTCTCTTAGGTCGAGTATGTAAACTAAGGCACTTGCCCTGCAGGTCTAGTGGGATTTTTACGAATGCCCAAGGCCTGCATCAATGTCTAATTGTATCACAGTTGATGCACCATCTCGTTCCCTCTGATCCTTCTCTGCATTCAACCCCCCTGCCCTACTGGCACCGCTACACTGAAACCCACTGCCCAATACAATCAAAGCCAGCCCAACTTGGGATCTCTTCAAAGCTCAGCTTAAACTTCCCTTACTTGCAAAAGAGGGAGTTCCCCCTGCCGTCAGCCACCATTGCCTCAAGTGACGCTTAATAATGTCATATTATATATTTAATTAGTGCTCCTCTTTAGCTTGAATCCCTGCCTGAGGTTAATATTGCCCTTGTAAGCTACCTGTTTTCTTAAACCGTTTTTTTGTCCCTGGTATAGGTCCTAATTTCTTTTACACACTCATAAACTGTATCTTCACTTGTTCTCATCTTTATACTATTGTATATGCATTGTGAGGTATCAGAATTGTGAGGTGGACAACTTTGTGAAGGTTTTTCATAAGATGCCATTTTATTAAATCAAAAGGGTTTGATAACCACGCCTCACTATCCCGACCCTAAAGATTTCCCTACCTATCAAAATAAACTTAAGGAAACACTCTATCAAAAGAAATCTGTCCCTCACACTTATACATACAATACACATATGAATGGAATAAATGGTAATTCAAATATAACAAAAGTCACAGTTATATCCAACACACACTTAATAACTGTTTCTCCTTAACCTGGGTAATATTCCCGTCCCCCAGATTTAACGCAGGAGTTTGTATCAATGATTTGAAATTTAGGAAAGTTCCATTCTATACCAAAGTTCTGCAGATAAGGTTCTTCTTGCTCCAAAAGTCTCTCCCTTGGACTTGGCAACAATACCTTCCAACAGTTCAAAGGAAAAGACAACTCTTTGTTTCTCCCCTTGTATCAAAGAGTTCACCCTAACTTCTTCTCAAGAAACAACACTTCCACGGTTCATCTTTAGCAATAGCAATGTTTTGTCAGGATGATTTCACAAAATAATTTAGTGGTCTTAGTCACATCTTCTTGACAGTCTTTAACCACAATATAGTACTTCAACAACTTCTACCTAGTCGACTCGCACGACTACTACTACAACAAGGTCCCTTGCCCTTGTGTACTCTCCTGCGAGGACTAAAAGCTTCTAACACTATTATAAATACTTCTGTGGTAAAGTTCTCTTCAACAACTTAGTAAAGTCTCTTGACTTTCAACAATGAATAATTCTTCAGAAAGGGCATGAAACAAATGTGTGTGTTTTATGCCACATGCAGTGCAGATTATGCTCCTCTCCTCCTGAATGCTTCTGCCACTCTTGTTTTCCCAATCTTACACAAACCAACTGCTAAACATGGCTTTTTTTATCAACCTTGCTCTTCTTTGGCTTAGGCAATGCTTGTTTGGATCTTTATCAAATATTGCCTCCTCTCTTAAAATTGTCTTGGTTCTGAATTGCCATCTCGTGGTTTTGGCAATGTTGGTTCTTGTAGCGTTTATGGCTTTTTTTCAATATTGCCTTCTTTTTGGCATAGGCAATTGCTTATATCTTTGTAATTACGATCTGTTCCCAAAGTTCTTATTCTGCCACATTGATTGTTTTTTATTAGTTAGACATGTAAAATTGTATGTATTTTGTAACTTTCTCTTCTTTACATTAATTCGGAATTCAACATTTGCACTAGTGGCTAGCGCGCGATTATGGAGTGTGCCTGGGTAACATACTATTAGTGAACTCACAGGGTGCCGCATACGCGTCTTCTTGCTCCGCTGCCACTGTGCTTTCTTCTTCTTCTTCGGCTCTCCGCTACACGGTAAGCTGCAGTCTTCTTCCCGTGACCTGCGCCAGTTGGGAGAGGAGTGTGCCTCGCTCCAAGTGTGCTCGGTGCTTTGCTGCCACCGCAGCACAAGTTAGTTTCGGCAAAGCCTTTCGAATTTATGCTTCCTGCCACGCAGCCTCTGTATACAGGGTAATTGCGATTAGAGACCCACTCGAAACTGGCATCTGCTTCACAGCTAGTGGTGGTCGTAGCGTCTCTGCTTCCAATGCAACGTGGATTCTTGCTCAGAAATCCACCTTCTGCTTCTCCTAATGGCCTGCACCTGAGGGGGGGTACTTTTATACTCACCAGATCCTCTCAAGTGTGGGTCATTAGAATCATTAGACTGCACCTTGCAGTCCAATGCCTCCAAAATCCCTCTTCCTCGTCCCACTACTTTGGGCATTGTAGGACTTGAAGTCCTCAATGTACAAATGACATTTTCTTTGCTGAACATTGTTTTTACCTAAACTTACTTCGCTTCTGTTACTGAGGAAATTTAAAAGGATTTAATGATTGTTTTGAAGTCAAAGGATAGTTCCCTTTATCAGAACTTAAGATGGCAATGTTCTGATGTCTACATTTAATATTGTCTTGTTGGCTACAATAGTGTTTAACAGTATAAATCGGGGAAACCAGGCCTCCAGGTAAGATGCGCGCTATGCCTTTTTATGCATAAAAATCTTGTAAATACGACAGCTTTATTATTTTCCTGTGTAAATTTACACACAGGTTTAGAGCAGAGGGCATTGCAAAGGTCGGGTTACTTGACAGAACCCACAATTTTATCTACATGCGTGTAATTGCAAGACACCTCTGAAACAGAGTGTATTTCTCTGAAGCCTTTCAAAAAAAGATTAAATATTAGGGCACCTGGCAAAACCCAGAAAAACCTAGGTAGGTATACTAGAATAAACAAAAAACCAAAATTCAGGGTGAGAGTTCACACCACTCCAGCATTCTAAACATATATCGCAGTCACTGGAAATACATTTTTTTCACATGAATGGGTTTTAATAGCATCTGGATAAAACTGGTAGGGATAGAGCACCCAGGGATGTTTGAGAACACAATACAAATAAGTATGTTCCAGTAGACAGAACTGGATCTCAATGCAAAAACAGCAACAGCAAAATGTTACTCTTGGTTGATCATAACACTTGTGCGGTCACAGTAACGGACATAAACTCAATTTCATGAACATGTATGCAAAAAGTCACAAAGAATAACAAGAATTCTAGAATTTGTGCACTGTTCAGGTGGTATTTAATGTCAACACAATGGTGTTTCGGGCTATCGGAGCTGTGAAGTGCAGCTTGGTGGGCAGGCCTTCATCAGGACGTGTGATGGAGCAAATGGTAGTCCCGGGATCTCTATCTAAAAACAACAAATGGAGTGTAGTGAGTGGAAAAGTGACCTCAAATATAAAATAATTCAAAAAGCTCCCACAGGATGCTTTATTGCGAAACAGAGAAAAACTCCCTATTTGAGGAGCCTGATTCTTACCAAAGACTTATCCAGTGTAAGGGTAAGCGAGAGAATCCATCATAAGTATAGATGTCTGGAAGGCATTAATTGAGCCGTGGAGGAAACAAGTGTATACCTGTAACGACATATGAGGGTCTGTAAGAAAATCTATACGGATCCTGGTGTCCTACATAATTGAATGGGAAGGAAGGTAAAAGCTTACCTCAAACGGTAAGAAATGTCTTCTAAGTTGATAATGGTGGAGACACTTCCTGCAGATAGTATTTGCTGACCCAGACTGTCCAAAAGTGACAACGCCTGTGTACAAGAAAATGCACATGGGTAAGCCAAACAGCGTTGCTAAAGCACGTATGCTGTAAGAGCCAAAACTGCTCATATTAGTGAATGAAAAACTACATGGGCGTGGGTATGGTAGGCATTCTAGAATTACCCAACTCACTAGCACCGAACAAACGCACATGAGTAAACCAAACAGCGTTGCTAAAGCATGTGTGCTGCAAGAGCCAAAACTGCTCATATTAGTGAATGTAACAACTATATAGATGTGGGTGTGGTAGGCATTCTAAAATTACCCAAAGCACTAGCACAAGTGTAACTTACTTCTGTGAATCGAAGTATTCATCTGGGCTGTAAGGCGCGGCGTCTGCTCTGAACGCGGAAAAAGCCGTGAAAGTGAAAACGTAACCTAGGCGACCATGGGTAATCAAACCCATGGCCCGCGGTGATGGGTTTGGTGGTGGCGCTCCCACAGTGGGGCGTCATGCAATCTGTGACCAATAGCCGACGGCCACGAAGGCCAGGGGGCGGGCCCCTGATCGTGTTGGCATGGTGCACAAAGGATGTGTGTTGCAAGATCAAGGCGAGGCGTGCACGTGGCTTCTCGCGCTCGACCGGCGTGCACGCGCAGCGGGCCCCTAATCGTTTGAGTCTGGTGCACGAAAGAACAAAGTATACGAGAAGCGCATAAGCAGTGGAGCTTGCGCTCGCTCGACGTTAGCGGGCAGCTGTATCTAAAGTATGTATGCGGGGTGGATGACAGATAATAATCCCGCCCTTGAGGAATCACTTGGATAGAATCATGATGCCCGGGAGCAAAATGATGCAAGTACTGTCACAAGGACAAGAAAGCGGATCTCAGAGCATAGATCCTGTATTAAGAACAGAATACCGGACAAACCCTTGGTTGAGCATTTCATCCGACTAGGACACACCAACGAAGACATCTCTTGGACCATCATAACTTGCTCCATAAAAAAGAGGAGGGGATAGGGACAAAGCACTTACGAGGCTGGAACAACAATTAGTCCACAGACTTGACACGGTCAAAACTAATATGAATGTTTCGATAGAATGGAAACATTTCTATAACCAGTGAACAAGAATATTGAGCTTCTCTTTACCCCCATAGCTCACCCACCATGGGGAGTTTGGGTGGGTCTACTTTGGGGGCACCAGAGTCCTTACTGTTATGCTGTGTCTTTTGCCTGGATGGCTTTTGACTTATCCACTGCAGGACATGCTGTTCTTTGTAAATGATTAATTCTCAAATGTTTGATGACATTGATATCTTGCCATCTCTAATGGCACCATGCCAATACATAACCATGTACTGAAGTGTTTGTTACTACTGATCAATCATATGATGACATCCACATTTAGTTGCAATTGAAAATATGTTGTTCTAAAAGGTCTGTCCCTGACAGTCGATCTCAATTTTCCAAGCACACATGACTGCAATTTCGTGTCCAGGGCATTATTATTGTTTGATCATTTTGTGAGGTTTTCTTTGTCAGCACTGACATTTACATGCTCTGCAAACGCATCGCCATAGAGCGCCCCCATATAGCCAACTTTAGAAGTGGTGGGAGACATGTCTCTAGAACTAGGCTATGTGGCTAGCCTTTCTTCAAGACTTCAGTTAAAACATCCAAAACCTATCTCCCCAGGAAGTGCAAGCCCTGTTCAAAAACAAACAAATGAAAGTTGAAATAGAAACTCAGCAAAACCTGTCAGGTGATATTCCACATAGGTATTTAACTTTATGTAGCACTTCATCTATGTAGTGTGATTATTATACCTCAGTCTAGACTCAGTTAACCGACCTCTGCAGGATGTTAGCCACTAAGGTAGCTCAGCCGGTTGAGCACTCGTTGCTGCAATCTGTGCGTGATCTGTAGGTTGCAGGTTTGAATCCTGGCAAGGCCAACTCAGCCCTTTCATCCTTTCGAGGTCGATAAAGGAGTACCGACTTTGGTTTGGTGATAATTATGATAAATGTGTTCTATGTACAGCGCTTTGCCAAAATCGCTATAGAAATAACAATTAGATTAGATATAGAATTTATCATGGAGTCCATGCCTCTCCGCACTGTTGTCACAACATCGGCATACCATTAGGTAGTAATAACTCCAGGAAATGAGGACTTTCATTAAACATTAAAAGACAATTCTGCTATCGAATCTCAAAACACACAATACAATTAATGTTCTCTTTACTTTCTAATTGGCTAGGTTTTTGTGATTTCAACATTTACATGTATACAGGAGAGATTATGAAATGTCTTGTCTGTCACAATTGTGATGCTGGAAATGCATCGGAGGGACAGGGCCTCCGTATCCTTGTACTTTACTGCTTTTTATCGTGTTCTGTCGTGTTTTCTGCGCAGGAGTTCGTGTGGGACTCCTGGCGGTGCAGCTCTCTCTCTTGGTTTGGTGAACAGACCCATGGGATACCTTTATGGCACCCATGGGTAGGGGTGCAACCCTGTGCCCCTAGTGTATGTTTTTGGCCACCTGTGGGTGGCCCACAGAGCAGGGTACGGCTGGAGGCAGCTCCGTGCTGAAATGACTGGTGCCCTGAGCGTCCTCCATTTTGGGATGGCCCTGTCATTGGAATCGGTAGGTTCCTGATGGAGACAAAATGGCCCCCATGGCCTCTTGCCTTCCATCGCCTGTTACCTTGATCTTTCTGAAGTCCCGGAAAGCCCTACCTCTGTCCCTTGCCCCTGACTGGCTTTTGGGTGGAACTTCCATATATGGTAGTGTGGAGAAGTGCTGACCAGACGGGCTGGAGCCTTCCCAACGACCGTATGTTGTGGGTACACCTGTAGGTGGGACCTGGGTGAATGGAGTGTGTGACGAATACGCATTCTATGTTGTGGGTGTCTAGTATCTGGTGGTTGACACAATGACTGAGACAGCCCTGTCCAAAACCGGTATGAATGCAGTATGAAGTGTTGAATGGCTCGGTACTTGTCCCAATACACATAACTTGTTGTGAGTGTCTGGAGAGAAGTGAATGGTCTGAATGCACTGTGTGCCTGATTGGTTGCCTGCCTGCTTGAATGCCCTTCGTAGTGATTGGATGCTTCAGTGTGACCCAGCGGAATGAATGAGAGATCAACAGTATATCTGGGGACCTCTCACTGCTAGGAATGGTGTTCAGAAGTGTTCAGAGCTGAAGTCCAAACTACGAAGAGTAACTGGAGGGAAACTGATGCTTGACCTTGAAGTCCTGCTGGAAGAGAAGAATTGCTGTTGCTCTCCATCAATCTGAAAGCTGCTGTGTCTCCAAGGACTGACTCAGAGAGGACCTGGTAAGGCGCCCTCTTCCCGAGCTACGAGGGACCATCGTGCACCAGCAGATCTTTGCCAAAGCTCCCTGCTAGAGAGAGCTTCGACAGGCTGCCGACCTGATAGGGGGACTGCTGCGGAACTCCAAAGTGAAGTACCCGGACTGTTGTCCGCCACTGTCAACGACCGCCGCCGACCGGACCGGTGCGCTCCCGTTTACCTAAGAACTTCATTGATCCAAGGACGCTCTCGTCCGCATCGTCGCCGCTGTATGCTGCTGGAGAAGGCCTGACCGACGCGCCGAGGAGCATCCACCGGTGGGTTTCCCGCCACCCAAAGGCCATAGAGACGCCTACGACTCGATGTCCTTGCTGGGCCACAGTTCTTCAAACCCTTTGCGGTCCAGAACTATCGACACTGAGGTGCCCCGCACGCCTCTTCCTTGTAGGATGTTTACGCTTCCCCCGTCAACAAGCACCGCTAGGAACGACACGGCCACTTCAATGTCGTAGCTCGACCTGCTCTCCGTCGGACGATCGACGACCCGAGACTTCTGCCTTAAAGGGAGGGCACTTAAGAAGGGCCGTTGATTCCCCGACGAGGAACGCTGCAACACCAAGGTACTTTGGGGTTGCAGAACTATTAGAAAGTCTAGTGGGACCAATATATGGACTGGGCTTGTGATACATCTTTGCTTTACAGGTTGCCCAGGTGGTGTGGGGGGGATCTCCACACAGAGCTGTGTAACGGTAGTAACCAGTATTCTGCCAGTTGTTCAACCATCTTGCTTTCCTTCCTCTTTCTATTGTTGGTTCTCTTTATTTAGATCTGTGTGTCATTCTGACCGTATGCACTGTAATGAGATCTAATAACGTTAGTGGCACCACTTTAGAATTGTACATATTTGCCATTGTTGATTTTCCGAGTACAAAGTGAGTTATTGTGATATTGTATATACCTGTGAATATTAATTATTTAAAGACTGTGTTGTAACCGATACAGTGTGTGGACATTCCTTTGTGGGTGCTTGGGGACTACACTGTACTTAAGAACCAGCTCGCATCACCTCCTGAGAAGCTAGGCCTTGATTGCTCGACCACACACCAATAATAGAGAATCTTGGCTGGGGTCCTCTGTGCCTCTCCTCTACCACATAGAGCGCAGAGGTACAGACCCCCCCACCGGCGGAATGCTTATGGTTTTAAGAATCAGTGTATAACCGTGCCACTTACGAAGGATATCTGCACTTTATTAAATTAAGGTTTAGTTGTGTACAAGATAACTGCATTACAAGCAATGGAATCTATTGCGCATGGTTAATTGACTCTGGTGAGCTTAGAGGCTCTCCAGAGTACTTGTGAAACCAGGGAATTAGACTTTGTGGATAAGTCTAGGGCTGAGCTGATAGCTGCCCTGGTGGACTACCAGATCGATTGTGAAGCTCTTGAAGGGGTGGGATGCAACCAATGAGGACTCTACCCCGGGGGTTGTCGCCGAATCCAATTCTGGGAATCCCACCATTCCTGCTGCCTCTGCTCCAAACTCCAGCAGTGCTCTTCAGGGGGAAGCCCTGAAGATTGAACTTTTAAAATTGGAGCTACGACGGGAACAGTTAGCCTTTCAATACAAAAGGTTGGCAACAGATGCTGAGCTTAAGAAGGAGGAGTTGGCACAGCAAGTGATACTCAAAGATAGGGACACTGAGCACCAACAAATCCAGCTAGAGAAGTCTCGAGTGGAGACTTCAGCTAAACCAGTTGAGTGTGTCAGGTCCCCAGCAACCAAGTTTATGAAAGATTTGGTTGGTGTGTATGCAGAGGGTTCTAATATCCTCCATGGATTGAAGCGTTTGAAATGGCTTGTGCAATTCATGATGTTGATAAGAGAGATTGGGCTAAGTGTTTGTTAAGCAGAGTGCCTCAAGCTGGATATGACTGTATTCTGAAACTGAGTGTGGAAGAAAGGGGTCAGTACGAGTGCATGAAGTCTGCCTTAATCGCCAAGTTTGGCAGAACGCCTACCCAATATCTTAAACGGTTCAGGGATTTTAAGAAACGAGAGAATGTGTCTTGGATTGACTGGGTGAGTGCTGCGCACATGAACATGATGGGGTGGATTGATGGTTACAAAGTGAAAACGTTTGTTGAATTGTCCCACCTGTTGTTTTTTGAGCATTTTTCTGAAGCCTGTTCACCAGAGCTGCGTCAGTATGTTGCTGACCAGAACATTTTGGATCCCTTTAAGCTGGCTAGGTTGGCTGACAAGTGAGTCTCCCACCGAGTGTCCCCGAAGGACTCTAGTGGGAAGGACAAGGACACAGAAAAGGCGGCCTCTCAGAAAGCTGAGGAGTCGCAAAAGCAATCAGTCGGGTAAACCAAAACCCTCCTCTCCGAAGACCCAAAAAGCTAGTGGGGATAAGTCTGTTGAGGGTGGGAGTAAGAGTAGTGGTCCGCCTGTTGCAAAGCAGGGTCGCAGTGGTTCCAGTACCAAACCCTGCACTCCTGGCACTTGTCGAGATTGTGGGGCTCTAGATCACCGAAGGGGTGACCCCAAGTGTAAGGGTAAGGCACTTGGAGTCCAGGTTGCCAGCCTGACCTACCCCTACTCTGTACCTCATGTGGAGGCCACTGTCCTCCCCTCCTCTACTGGGATCACCTTCGGTGCTCCCGTAGAGATTTCCTTAGTGTCCCTTGGGGGCCTTGGACCAGTACGCAGAAGTACTGGCGACTATCCCATAGGACACTCGTAGGTTTTTGAGAAGTGTCCTCTTGAATGGCCAGCCTTCTACTGGTTTGAGAGACACTGGGGCAAGCATGACAGTGTTGGACAGGACCCTACTCAAGCCAGAGGACTATGTAGGTGCTCCTCTGAGAACCACCGGGTTAGCTGGTGGGCCTCTCAAATTATCGCCTGTAGCCTTAATCAACATTACGATTGGAGACAAGACAGCGAAGCTTCCGGTCCTGGTTCAGGGCAAAGTGCCTGCGAACATTTTGTTGGGAAACGATTTGGTTGAGTTTGGGGATGATCACAGATGGTCTACCCATGGCTGCTGTGACGGTCACCCGATCGCAGGTCACACAGGTTCCGGCTGCGAGCCCGGTATCCTTGCCGACGGTGAAACCCAAGGTATGAAGGAAACGGAAAAGAAAGAAGGCCACCTCTGTGGAGGGAGCCCCTGCTCTTCCTGCTGTTCCGACAGCACCCTTTGGGATCCATGCTCCGGACGGGCTGGGTCCAGTGGTGAATCCTGTCTCAACTCCTGTGGGAGAAGAGCCAGAAGACTTTTCTGTGGGAGAGGCTCTCAACCCAGAGGATCATTCTGACCTTCAATGCTTGTTAGATGAAGGGGGAGCCTCCCGGGCGGACTTCTGTAAGGGACAGAGAGAGTGCCACACTCTCGAGGGTCTGAGGAAACGGGCCCTGTCCCAGGAACAAGTGCCTGGGACCTTCTGAATCTATTGGGAGGGTGAGCTCCTTGTTAGTGAGCCCACTAAGCCTGAACCTGGTGCCCTCAAGTGGTTGGTGGTGCCCCAGGTTTACAGGCCCTTCCTGCTTCAGTTGGCACATGAGGTGCCCTTGGCTGGTCATCTTGGTACCAAGAAGATGAAGCAGAGGCTCTCTGCCCATTTCTACTGGCCTCGGATGGGAGTAGAAGTGGAGTCCCACTGCAGAACCTGCCCAGCTTGTCAGTTCTCTGGCAAGACTAGAGGTAGTGTCATTGCCCCACTGCAGCCGTAGCCAGTGGTTGGTACACCGTTTGAGAGGGTGGGCATTGACATTGTCGGTCCCCTTGACCCTCCCACGTCCGATGGACATCGGTTCATCCTGGTCTTGGTAGATCATGCCACCAGGTACCCTGAGGCTATACCCCTTCGGACTATTACTGCCAAGGTGTTGCCAGGGCTCTCCTGGGCATTTTCACCCGTGCTGGATTCCCTAAGGAGGTTGTCTCTGACAGAGGATCCAACTTCATGTCAAGTTACATGAAAACCATGTGGACAGAGTGCGGGGTAACCTACAAGTTCTCCACCTCTTACCACCCCCAGACGAATGGTCTCGTTGAGAGATTTAATAAAACTCTCAAAGGCATGCTAGGTGCTTTGGAAGTGCCCCTAAGGAAAAAGTGGGATCTTCTCCTGCCATGCCTGCTGTTTGCCTACAGAGAGGTACCTCAAGAGGTTGTTGGTTTCAGCCCCTTTGAGTTACTCTTTGGACATCCTGTGAGGGGGCCCCTTGCCTTAATCAGAGAAGGTTGGGAGGCCACCCCTCCAGGTCCCGCCAAGCAAGTGGGGGACTATGTGTTAGGCCTAAGACGGAGGATGACACAGATGATGGGTCAGGCAACGGCGAACCTTAAGGTCAGCCAGGAATTGAATAAGTACTGGCATGACCTTAAAGCATCGCAAGTGGACTGGACTCCGGGACAGGAGGTCCTTGTGATGAAGCCTACCAAGCCTCGGGCTTTGGCAGATAAGTGGACTGGACCCTTCAGGATAATCTCCAAGATGGGCGAGGTCAATTATCTGGTTGACATGGGAGCCTCGGGGGTAGCCCCTCAGGTATTCCATGTTAATAGTCTCAAGCCTTTCCACAGGCGAGCTGAAGTCTCATGTCTCTTGCTAGCTTCAGAGCAAGAAGAGGATGAGAGTGAGCCCCTTCCTGATTTGCTGCATAGCAACCCCCAGGATGGCTCAGTGGAGGGAGTACATCTCTCTCCCGATCTGACGACAGAGCAGCAGAAGGCCTGCAGGACTTTGCTCCGGCAGTACGCCTCTCTGTTCTCACTGACACCAGGCCTTACACCGTGGTGTAGGCACGAGATTGACACTGGTGACAGTGTGCCTGTCAAAAGCAGGTGCTACCGTATGTCAGATACTGTAAAGAACCACATCCTGGCTGAGGTCGCCAAGATGTTGGATCGGGTTATTGAACCCTCAACCAGTCCCTGGTCCAGCCCAGTGGTCATTGTCCCCAAGGCAAGTTCCCAGGCTGGTACCAAGGATTGGAGGTTCTGTGTGGACTAGTGAGGAGTCAATGCCGTCACCAAAACATGACGCGCACCCATTGCCCAGGGCTGATGATCTCGTGGACACCATAGGTGCTGCCAAATTCGTGAGCACCTTTGACCTTACCTCAGGCTATTGGCAAATAGCTCTGACGGACCATGCCACGGAAAAGATGGCGTTCTCAACGCCAGAGGGACTCTACCAGGTTAGGGTCCTGCCTTTTGGGTTGAAGAATGCCCCTGCCACTTTCCAGAGATTGGTCAACCATGCGCTCAGTGGGCTGGAAGCCTTTCATGTGGCTTACTTCGACGACATTGCCGTCTACAGTTCCACCTGGGAAGAGCATTTGACGCATCTGGATAAAGTGGTGCAGGCCTTAAAGAGGGCTAACCTCACTATCAAGGCCACCAAGGGCCAGATAGCTCAGGGGAAAGTCACATATCTTGGTCATGAGCTAGGAGGGGGTCAAATCCAACCTCTCCCCAGTAAGGTACAGGATGTACAGGACTGGGAGACTCCCACTACTCAAACCCAGGTGAGAGCCTTTTTGGGCCTCACTGGGTACTATCGCAATTTCATGGTAGACTATGGAACCATAGCTGCACCCCTGACGGCTCTGACTTCACCAAAGCAGCCTAGGAAGGTTAATTGGACTGAAGACTGTCAGAGGGCCTTTGATGGCTTGAAAGGAAGTCTGTGTAGGGCCCCGGTGTTGTGTGCGCCTGATTACAGCAAGCCCTTTATCGTTCAAACTGATGCCTGCGACACTGGAATTGGAGCCGTCTTGTCCCAGTTAGATGACAAAGGAAGAGAACATCCAATCATATTCATCAGTAGACAACTCAAGGGTAGAGCACTTAGGTGGGCTACTGTTGAAAATTAATGTTTTAGTATAGTTTGGAGCCTTAGGTGTTTTAGACCATACCTTACCGGGTCTACCTTCAAGGTCCAAACAGATCATAAGCCCCTAAAGTGGCTTATGCAGATGAAGGGTGAAAACCCAAAATTGCTCAGGTGGTCCATTAGCCTGCAAGGGCTAGACTTCACCATAGAGCACAGACCAGGGAAGAGTCACGATAATGCAGATGGCCTTTCCAGAAGGTATGTTGACCGTCTGGATGAGGGTGTCTATCTCGTGGGAGATTAGGCACCCTAACCTCAGTCTGGGGGTGGGGTGACTGTGATGCTGGAAATGCTTTGGAGGGAGAAGGCCTCCGTATCCTTTACTGCTTTTAATCGTGTTCTGTTGTGTTTTCTGTGCAGTAGTTCGTGTGGGGCTCCTGGCGGTGCAGCTCTCTCTTGGTTTGGTGAACAGACCCATGGGATACCCTTATGGCACCCATGGGTAGGGGTGCAACCCTGTGCACCTAGTGTATGTTTTGGGCACCTGTGGGTGGCCCACAGAGCAGGATACGGGCTGGTGGCAGCTCCGTGCTGAAATGACTGGTGCCCTGAGCATCCTCCAATTTGGGATGCCCAGGCCCTGTAATTGGAACCGGTAGATTCCTGATGGAGACAAAATGGCCCCCATGGCCTCTTGCCTTCCATCACCTGTTACCTTGTTCTTCCCGAAGTCCCGGGAAGCCCTGCCTCTGTCCCTTCCCCCTGACTGGCTGTTGGGTGGAAGTTCCATCTATGGTAGTGTGGGGAAGTGCTGACCAGACTGGCTGGAGCCTTCCCAACGACCGTATGCTGTGGGTACGCTTGTGGGTGGGACCTGGGTGAATGGAGTGTGTGACGAATACGCATTCTATTTTGTGGGTGTCTAGTATCTGGTGGTTGACACAATGACTGAGACAGCCCTGTCCGAAACCGGTATGAATGCAGTATGAAGTGTTGAATGGCTCGGTACTTGTCCCAATACACATAACTTGTTGTGAGTGTCTGGAGAGAACTGAATGGCCTGAATGCAGTGTGTGCCTGATTGGTTGCCTGCCTGCATGAATGCCCTTCGTAGTGATTGGATGCTTCAGTGTGACCCAGCGGAATGAATGAGAGATCAACAGTATATCTGGGGACCCCTCACTGCTAGGAATGGTGTTCAGAAGTGTTCAGACCTGAAGTCCAAACTACGAAGAGTAACTGGAGTGAAACTAACGCTTGACCTTGAAGCCCTGCTGGAAGAGAAGACTTGCTGTTGTTCTCCTTCGCCATCTGAAAGCTGCTGTGTCTCCAAGGACTGACCGAGAGTGGACCTGGTAAGGCGTCCTCTTCCCGAGCTACGAGGTTCTATCGTGCACCAGCAGATCTTTGCCAAAGCTCCCTGGTAGACCTTCGACAGGCTGTCGATCCGATAAGGGGTCTACTGCGGAACTCCAAAGTGAAGCACCCGCACTGTTCTCCGCCACTGTCGCCGACCGCCGTCGCCGACCGGAGCCGCCGCACTCCCGTTTTCCTTAGAACTTCATTTATCCAAGGACGCTCTCGTCCGCATCGTCACCGCTGTATCCTGCTGGAGAAGGCCTGACCGTCGACGCGCCGAGGAGCATCCACCGGTGGGTTTCCCGCCACCCAAAGGCCACAGAGACGCCGATGACTTGATGTCCTTGCTGGGCCACAGTTCTTCAAACCCTTTGCGGTCCAGAACTATCGACACTGAGGTGCCCCGCATGCCTCTTCCTTGCAGGATGTTTACGCTTCCCCGTCAACAAACACCGCTAGGAACGACACGGCCACTTCAACGTCGTAGCTCGACCTGCTCTCTGTCGGACGATCGACGACCCGAGATTCCTGCCTTATAGGGAGGGCACTCAAGAAGGGCCATTGATTCCCCGACGAGGAACGCTACAACACCAAGGTACTTTGGGGTTGCAGAACTATTGGAAAGTCTAGTGGGAACAATATATGGACTGGGCTTGCGATACATCTTTGCTTTACAGGTTGCCCAGGTGGGGGGGGAACTCCAAACAGAGCTGTGTAACGGTAGTAACCAGTATTCTGCCAGTTGTTCAACCATCTTGCTTTCCTTCCTCTTTCTATTGTTGGTTCTCTTTATTTAGATCTGTGTGTCATTCTGACCGTATGCACTTTAATGAGATCTAATAACGTTAGTGGTACCACTTTAGAACTGTATATATTTACCATTGTTGATTTTCAGAGTACAAAGTGAGTTATCGTGATATTGTATATACCTGTGAATATTAATTATATAAAGACTGTGTTTTAACTAATACAGTGTGTGGACATTCCTTTGTGGGTGCTTGGGGACTACACTGTACTTAAGAACCAGCCTGCATCACCTCCTGAGAGGCTATAATAGAGAATATTAGCTGGGGTCCTCTGTGCCTCTCCTCTACCACATAGAGAGCGGAAGTACAGCCACCCACCCACCGGCGTCTTTACAACAATGCAGAAAGCCCCATAGTAATGATTGCCATACAGTTTTTGCACACGTTGGCTGGATGTCGCATACCTTTTACTCTCTTGCAAAGGAGAAAAGTCATTTTTACTCTTTAAATCACATGAACTCTCAAAGTTTAAAAATGGGGAGTAAAATGCTCCCACCTCAAAATCTTATCTGGAGCACTGGGGGAAATGTTATGAGGGGGAGCCGACATCTAATAAATGATGGATTCGGGTAGTTTTGCCCCCCCCCCCCCATGATGAATATCTTTGGTATAAGAAATCTCACAGTGACAAGAAGCCATTTCATATTCTGGCATCACGGACCCCTCTTCCTCTGAGGATGGCAGATAGCGGGTCTCACTCAACGGATTCCTCCTGGTCCCTTGGGGGCCTTCTCCTCCCAGGTGATCCACTGAGGTAATACCACCCCCAGGGTCAGGATCAGGGAGCGGCTGCCTGCCCCTGGCCACCGGGGAGGAGAGGTTCGGCAGGGATTTTGTGAGGATTCTGCAGGATTCCTCACAGCCCCCTTCCTGGGAATGCTTACGCCTTCTGTAAATGTGTTATTGCAAGTCATTTCTCATTGAAATTGACATCCCTGTTCAAATAAATGTTAGGATAGCTGGTCTCATGACACCTGCACTGAATCCCTTCGACTGGCTACATGCTAAGCATAGAATGAATTTAAAATCCTCTGCTTCCTGCACACAACTCTGCATAGTCGGTCCCGTAATTACCTTAAAGATGCTATTCACACTTACCTCCCTACCAGAAAGAAGTCCAAGATCGGCCTCCCAGAAAAGATGTGTATCCGAGCTATTGAGGTACAAACGTTTCTGGGGAATAATACTTAAGCTGCAAAGCTCAACCCCGTGAAGTGGCCTATGCAATACCCCTTTGTCTTGAAAACGATGTCTGGACATTACAGAAAGGACTAAAGACTCGCGTGGGTGGCCTGCACTTCCCCAATCTGCTGTCTTTACCCTTACCAACCCCCCTCCTCAACTCGGACAGTGCTGGGATCAAGCGTACCAGCAGTGTCGAGGCTTATAAATAAGGTAACACCCTGAAGTATCGGCTTCCAATAGATGTGTCTGCCACGACCTGCAGCCACCCCTCTGTAATCCATGCAACGGCTCCAGTGGTCAATCGGTCCAGCAGCAGCCTGGCAGCAATCCAAGCACTTGATCGCGAACAGCCCTACTTACCATCACAAACAGGGTAGAGTTTCTCAGGCATTACAACACCGGCCCCATTAATCTTAGCAGCATCACTGGTCTTGAGGGGTTTAGGGCCATCCAGCACCGGGAAGCCCTTCTGTTTCCTAATCGAAAAATAATTGTTATGTAAATTCAATGTAATTCTTCAGTGCCTCTTTCATTTGCATTTGCGGTGTGTTTCAAATCCCCCTTTTCATTGAAGATTAAAGCTGTATTGTAGGTTTAGGTTTCCCAAAAGCAAATGTGTGGCGCTATTGAGAACTTGCTGTTTTTGTGCATGTCCGAGCCGGGACGTTTGCTGCGCCAGACAGTAAAGTAAAGGGTGACTCTGAGAAAGGAGCCTAAGTGGATAGACCAGTAATTCAAGGACACACAGCCCCCATTCAGTCTGCCAGACTCTGCCTGCATCTATGAAAGATGGACCAGGCTTGCATGGCCTAGAAGGCCTCCATTGTTCACCTGTGAAAGCACCAATCAATTTGTGATCCTTTTGTAGAGGCGGGGCACTTACTTGTGCAAACTGCCCGCTTGCCACACCTGAATTTCAATTTTAGGTAGAGCAACTCCTAAACTCGATTTATGCTGGAAAAAAAATTGGCAGGGGGTGGGCAGACGAGGTGTATGCCCGCTGGCTATGGCACTCTTTTCACTATCATGTGTATATACCCTTCCCACATGACTCCATTAAGGGAACTCTGAAGTCATCCTTTGCATCCAGACGTGACTGGCCATATTATCCGCCCCCCAACTCGCATCCCCAAGCATTTCTAGGAGGGACTATAAAGCTCCCGGTCAATTTCGGGACCCAGTCACCCTACCGGCTAGTGATAACGTGGAGACACACCCTCATAGTCCTACTCCTACCCCTAATCCTCAACCGCCTAAAGTCTCCACTCAATTCACTTTCATCATCAACTTAAAGTAAGCCCGAAGCTGCCCTGGGGTTCTATGCAGAGGTCGCAATGAATACTTTAATACATGACACCATTCTGCCTGTTTGGACAGCAAGGTAAATTATGAGGACATAGCCATGTAGATTGGCTTTGTTGGAAGACGTTCTCGAATTTAATTCCATGTTTTCTCCGTGTTTTCTTCTAGCAGAGGGAGTTAAAGCACAACCAGGAGCATTGTATTGTATGTTGTCTCTGTTTTGTGCATATGCCATCTGTGGTGTGACTGCAGAGGGAAGGAGATTAAGACTGATCTCGTTTAGGGAGTAATGTAAAACTGTGTTGACCTCATAAATCGCGGATTTAAAAGTGTCTGGCAGCAAACTTGCCAAATCCTGGGCCCAGCCCAGGTCTGTCTAGACACCAGTGTGAACCCTAGTTGACCCTGCGAGGTCTCAGCCTGCACCTTCAAAATAGTCTACTCCCCCTTGCAGACTACAGGCAAGCAGGTCAATTCTCAATACTCTCAACACCCGGCCAGCGTCACCTGCCCGCGTCACCTTTTCTGATGTCATTGACAGAAGTCAACCATCAGGCAAGTAAATATATGGAATAAAACGTCAGCTCGTTTTTTGACAAACCTGTTGCTTACATACCCTTTTTTAAACTGCACAGGGGTTTTAGGCCATTTACATAGGTTAGCTGAAAAAAAGGAAAATGCAAGAAGACCGGCCTCCCTCCTGTACGCACAATGACTCCGGAACTATATGCCTCCAGGAAACTGACTTGCTCAAACGCTCTTGCAATTCCGGAGGACCTGAATTTCCATCATTTGGGTAATATTGCACACATCACAAGTAATAATAGTCCAACCTTGTATCTTCGCCTTCTCTTTCAAGCATCAACAGGATATAAGGGTGTTCAGGCGATCCCTATTCCCGCTTTGCCAGAGCCAACATTTCATTTCCCTTTTACTACCCTGCCATCTCTGCCGTATTAAGTGCACAGTTACCATGACTACCAAAACACTGAATCCATATGCAGTGACGGAATAGGTGCTTGACATCTAAAAGAAAAGTGGAATTGCCCGTGCGTGTGGCCATGGAGCAGTTGCTGACTCTTTTCAAGGAGGAAGTTTGTCTTTTTGAGTAAACTGTTCAACACTTAAGTGCTTTTGCCTGAGATGACATTGTCATCGTCATTCTGGTGAGGCATTGTCATGTCACGCAAACATTATTCCATCTTTTGATTGAGTGTGTTGTTTTTCCAAAGGAACAGACGTCAGTGCTATATGACATCAAAGTAGCCATAAGCGACTTGGGGTGGTTTGACCTATAGTTTGTTTTTGGCTGAATACAATTGTTCAGTTCTCGTTATTTTAGCTGATCTTTCAAAGTTTCTTTGCTAAGAGAGCTTGATTTTAGCCATTAACAATCGTCAACTACTGCATGATCTGTTTTTGTTCTGTTTATATTTTGGGGGATGGGGGTGTATATAGTCCGGACCTTGCCACAGGAAGAACTGGGTATCAAACAAGCCAGATAAGCGAACATTCCATGGCATAGCATGCAACAGTTTGCCAATGACAATAAGAGCTGTTGCAGAGCAGAAGATGGTGGCAAAGGGTTGACCTGTGCTGCAGGAAGTGTGAGTTAAGTGGGATGTCTAGTTTTTTAAGGAAGTAGAAACATGCTGCATAGAAGGTAAGCAATCGTGAAAGCGAGTTTGCGTTGATGGTCCTGAATGGAGAGCGATTTTGTTTTTCACCAAATCAGCCAGGCAAGGCTGCCGGCACCCTAACCTTTGCTCCCTACTCTTTTTGCAGAGCACAAAGAGAGACATCCCGAATCTGTAGACTGGGGGAAGACCGTTCCCAGTTACAACCAGACAAGCAGCTCCATGGACTTTCGAAATTACTTGACACGAGATGACAATTTGGAGCCTCTGCCCAAAAACTGGGAAATGGCCTACACGGACACGGGCATGATCTACTTCATTGAGTAAGCAGGCCCTTCCATTCAGTTCTTGTGATGTCCAAGCATGCGGTAGTACCAGAGGTGGTTCGTCTTTACTGTGTGAATGGGCGCTGCTCTGCCATCCATTCACCCACTATGGAGTAGCCAGTGGGCCCAGGCCAAAGCCGGGGGAGGGAAACACCCAAGAAGGTTCTTTCCATGCAAGATTCCCACGATGCGTCACAGGCCCACTGGGCCATGCCTGGCTGGAGCATTTACTGCTCTCGGCCAGGCATCCTGCGTTGGGAGTGCTAACTTGGCCACGGCAGGTTGATTGCTGCTCCTGGCGTCCGCATGGATCGATGCAGCGTGGCGTTACGCGTTCAGGGCCTCGGTCCTGTGCATGCATGGTCCACAGGGCGAGGGCTCTGAAACGTGATGCACACAACGCTTTCTGGTGTACAGCGTTTGGGGATCTGCTTTCAAGAGGGGCCGGTCTGGTGCGGGCAACTAAGTGGTGGCGAAGACCATGTGAGTGAAAGACGTGTGTGGGCGCCCAAGGCGGCAAACCTTGTGTTGGGGCACTTGGGCACCGGTAGGAGGTATTATAATGCTGATATATTTTGTGAGCACATGCACCTGAAAACATGTTTTACAGGGCAATGCTGGCATATATTGTGAGCACAGTGTGATGTAAATGTGCTCTAAAATACTTCTGTGTACTGTTGGTGGCCTGGCATTTATTGCATTTTTCTTCTCGTTATACCCTATAGACCAGAATAGACATTTTTGCCCACTTTTATGAGCCTATGCTGTAAAAGGCTTTGTCAGCCCCTGCGCACGCTTGGTTCACTTGCTTATTTGGGCCTCTCCACTTTACACAGAATTCCCCGGCTGCTACTAGGCTGTGCAGCGAAGCACATTGTTTGTCAGAGGGTGGCATCCTGGATGAATTCTTGGTGACCAATTGATTAGCAACAGAGGTAACCAGTTAAATACTGTTGGCTAGTTGTTTTGCCCGGCTTCAGCAGAGTAAAGAAGTTTGGGCAAGCAATGGGGGAGCAGGTGACCTTGGAAGGGTGTGAATCTCACCTAAGCTTTTCCTGGTCCGGGGCTTTCTGCAGGGCCCCAAAGTAGCTCCTGAGCATGGCCCTCCTGTGGCTCCCGGACACGATTGCCGTGTGTGCTGAAAGTCAATGAAAAGATGAGTGACTTGTTAGGGCCCCCGCTCCACTTAAAGCTCTGCATCAAATGAGCCCACATTTTCCAAGTCAAGGAAAGGTACTTGATTGTTACGTTTATGCGAAGGTTGTTGTTCCTGTCCACTGACTTGTCTTTTCTTTCCCAAAGTCACAATACAAAGACAACCACCTGGCTGGACCCCCGACTGTGTAAGAAAGCCAAAGCGCCGGAAGACTGTGAAGATGGAGGTGAGTCGCCACCCTGGTCCTTCCTCCTTGGGAATATACACGTGTTTGTATTATTCGGGTATTCGTATTGGTATGGTTCATATCTAGGCCGGCGTCATATGCACACGCTTCATCGTTACGGATATGCACATTGTGACCATAATTCAGAGGTACTTGTGTGGCTGTCTGGGGTATGCAAGCAGATTAGCATCGTATCCAAACGTTAGAACAGCCCTCGACTGTACACGTGATCTCTAGATTACATTTGAGAAATGAGGCCCCACCCAGGGCTTACTCCTGGCATATCGGACCGTGGCGGCGAGATAGCTGATCAATTGATCCCAAGTGCAAAAGGGTAATGGGTACTGCAGTGCTGATTAAATAGACATCATTCGCAGCATTCTCAAATCTTCCATCAGATTGAAGAGCATTAGGGCCTGATTCCCAGAAGTGTTTTATAACGGCGCAGTCCCATAGGAAAACGCGGTGTGAATCAGGCCCTAGGGTACTTCATCAGAAAGGCCAGATCCAGCTTCTGGGCAGTGCATTACCTCCTGGACATGGGGTCTCGCCATGTCTTCTGCTCAGTCTGTGGGACTTCCAACGCTAATGCACTATTCCATCTATATGTTCAGGTAGTCCAATAAAAGTATCACAAACTGCCTCTTGTGTGAATTTAAAACTACACTAGCACAACAGCACTAAATGTTTCTGTGCAAAATGTTCAACGTGTGGCGTGCATCCATACAGTGAAATATTAGAAACAACTTGAAATAGGTCTTGAATTGCACTGCTTTGAGTAGGGTGGCAAAATCCCTCTGACCTCATTCCACCAAGAAATCAGAAATATTCGCAAATCAGTCACTTTGTGGCATGGTTGACAGGACGCTGATTTAATTCACAGTGCATGGGATTGGTGTCGGGTCTTTCGATAGCCAATCAGTACGTTGCCAGCTGGAATGTGATTGGCTTCCTTTAAACAAGTGGACATGAAGATGTGTTGTGCCTTTAGAAAGTATCTGAGCAACGCCACTGGTAGAGTTGTCTTTGTGTCAACATTTCTCTGCGTATTGCTTAAAATGGTCACCCTGAAGAAGCAAGTGGTGTGTTTTTGTGGTTCTGGTTGATATAGGTAACTGGCAAATAATGCAGGGTACTCTTAAGAAGTCATAAGAAGTATGTCTTCATGGATTGCTTTTTCAGTCCCTTTGCCTAATAACCACAAGTTTGGCGTCTGTGAAGGCACAACCTTTGCAGAATCTTTTTTGTTGAACTCGCCTGCAAAGAATTGATAAGCTCCTTCTGCCATGAGATACACCTTTGGGAGAGAACTGAGCTATGGGATATAGCTGTAGATTCTTCAAACTGTGCCCGACTATGCCAGCCCACGCCATATGTGTGCGCCAGGGGCATACAGAAAAGAATCTGCAGTAAAACCTGCCCGAATATCCACGCTTGCTTGCATCTACCGCCAGAAAGTGGCAGTCAATGCAGTCCGGAGGCATTTGGGCCAATTCAATGTTAGTGAATACCATTGCGCGTAGGCCGCGTCCCTGCAATGCGCCCTAATGGCAAGCGCTTTAGACAAGCGCAAGTGCGGTCTCTGTCGGGATAACATGAGTCATTGGCGGATACTCCTACATCCTCTCTCATTCCCTCCCTACCTTTGGCATATCGCGTCTCACGTAGCCAGGAGCGCAATTGATTTTTTTCTAGCATAAAAATGTTTTGTTCTTCACTCATTTTTATTGTGGAGCTAGGCACGTCCCCTGTCTTGGCAACGCCCTGGGCTTCGTGCGTCAGTCTTTTTCTCCATGCATAACCAAAAGTTGAAGGCTGGAAGGTTTTCAATATATCATAGCCAGGGGCACAGCTCTGGGCAACGCTCCAGACCATCGTTCTTTGCCTACGAAGCCATTACAGAAGTGGAACGACCATATGCAGATCAGCCTTGGTCCCACCCCAAAAGAGTCAGTCCAGTCTGAACTGCTAGGTCACATCCCTTCTGCACGAGACCACAAGCATCCCCAGACATGTTTCGGCCTTGTTGGGCATCATCAGTGAGGAGTAGCTTGGGTCTCTGGCCACAGGTCTGGGGGACTGTCCAGAGCAATGCCTGAGGTTAAGATTAATATAAAACCTTCCAGCCATCACCTCTTTTGTTTTGCCATTTTCTCCATGCATGGCATGGCTGGATGCCATTCAAGGCACGCTGAGGTTAGTCTGCTGTTTTGTGTGCATGGAATTTATATAGTTCAAGCTTACCTGTTTATTTCGTACACACTTTTGATTTTTTAACTTTCCATCCCTCTACCCCCCTAAATTCGCCCCAAAAACATATTCTTTACTTCCTACTTATACATTCGCTTCTTCAGACATTTATTTCTTCTGGCTGTCTCTTAGTTTGCATTTTAGGGTTAGAGATTGGGTTCGGATTAGGATTTAGTCTAGGGTTACACTTAACGTTATGGGTAAGGAAAGGGTTTTAGGGCAGTGAGACGAATATGGCTTAGAAAGGAAGGTCTCCCCCCTGGAATTAACTGCATTTTGAAGGAAGAAGGGGGGGGGGGTTAGGGCTGGCTTTAGAGTTTGAGTAAGGGCTTAGTTTTGGTTTGGATTTAAGTGTAGAGGCAAGGAAATGGTTAGCATGTTGTATGAGGGAAGTATAGGTTAGGGTAAGCTGATGGCCAAGCGGTATGGTTAAAGGCATGGTCTAGTAAAAAATGTTATTTAAAAAATAGATAGGCAACATAAAAAAAAATACTAGCATTCTCTTTTTTAAAACTTCCGATGTAAAATTATGAGCTATTCAAGCTCAAAATTCGCAAAAGCAAGCACATGGGCGCATCCATTTTGTGAAATGGATGCCCTCCTGTGCTGGCTTTTGCTTTTGCGGCATTAATGAAGGAAAAGCCAGCCAGCTGTAGTAAACAAAAGCTACCGCTGGGTGGCTTTTCCTTCATTAGTGCTGTACGCGGAGGACGGGGACCGGAGACCAGAGCAGGAAAGCTGCAGCTGAATCTCGGTAAGTGCTATTTATTTAAAAAAAATAAAATAAAAATAAGCACTAGCTGTGGTTTTTTTTCTACGTTTTCCGGGCTGGAGGAGCCAAGAAAACTTCGAAATAAAACCGCAGCTTTAAAAACGTTGTATTTATGTTTGCGGTCGCTTTTGAAGCTGCGTTTTTTCTTTCCAGGTTTCTCCGGCTCGGAGGAGCCTGAGAAACTCGGAAAGAAAAACCGCAGCGTTTTCCAACACAACCGCGTTGTGTTTCTGCACGCGGTTGTGTTTACATGCCGCGTAGTGTTTCTGCCTGAATCTGCTTTCCCATTTGGGGCTCTCGGGCTCGAGAACCCCAAATGGGAAAGCAGATTCAGGCAGAAACACAACGCGGTTGTGTTGGAAAACGCTGCAGTTTTTCTTTCCGAGTTTCTCAGGCTCCTCCGAGCCGGAGGAGCCTGAGAAACTTGGAAAGAAAAACCGCAGCGTTTTCCAACACAATAACGTTGTATTTATGTTTGCGGTCGCTTCAAAAGCGACCGCAAACATAAATACAACGTTTTTAAAGCTGCGGTTTTATTTCTAAGTTTTCGGGGCTCCTCCAGCCCAGAAAACTTAGAAAAAAAACCCCAGCTAGTGCTTATTTTTTTTTTTTTTTTAAAAATAGCACTTACCGAGATTCAGCTGCAGCTTTCCTGCTCTGGTCTCCGGTCCTCCGCGTACAGCACCAATGAAGGGAAAGCCACCCAGCGGTAGCTTTTGTTTACTACAGCTGGCTGGCTTTTCCTTCATTAGTGCCGCAAAAGCCAGCACAGGAGGGCATCCATTTCACAAAATGGATGCGCCCATGTGCTTGCTTTTGCGAATTTTGAGCTTGAATAGCTCAAAATTTTACATAGGAAGTTTAAAAAAAGAGAATGCTAGTATTTTTTTTTTATGTTGCCTATCTATTTTTTAAATAAAATGTTTTACTAGACCATGCCTTTAAGTGCAGCTGCAAGGTTAGGGTTTGGGTTAAGGGTGAGGTGGGGCGAAGACTATAGGTTAAATATGGTGGTTACATGGGGTCTCCCTCCCCCTGTAAGTACAAAGCAAATTTGAGAAGAAGTGATATAACGAAGAAGTAACAGTAGGAAGAGGTTAGCTTGACAGTGACTATGTGGAGAAGTTAATTCAGACGAAGTAGAGGCATCATTAGTCTACATACGTTCCCTGGGTCTTCCAGCGCCGATTGGCACTTCTCTGCAGAAGACCCTCACTCTCCTTGTCTTAAGTGCCTGGGCCCAGGCCACAGCAGGTCTTGGTGTCTCGGCTGCAAAGCATCTTCTGCCTGCCTCTTGACAAGGAGACCGCCGTGCTAGGAAGATGTCTTGTCCTGTCTTCTGCTGCATCACCACGAAGAACATATCCAGACTAGAAACATAGACTGGTATGGCGATTTCTTTCTGGGGACTCGCGTCGAGCAGTTTCCTCTCCTGAGACTGTTTCTGGGAGGGGCCAAAGCACAAATGAATTAATGTCTGCTTGAATCGCACGGAAGAGTGGAAGCTGAGTCATGCGTGTTCAAAAGATGAGTGCCGGCACTGGGACGAGGGATCGCTGACATATTAGTGATGGCCTTTGTCCACAGAAGCTGGGATCATGTTTTCATGAGGCCTAGCCTCCAGATATTTTGGCCTGTTATAGGCTCTCAGAGAAGTGGGGAGCATGGCCCAGAGGTGTAATTCCCTATGCAAAGAACCCATGCAATCCTGTAAGAGGAGAGATGAAACTTAAGCTCCTCTATGAAAAGCCCAGAATATATTGTTGGGTTGTCCTGCCTGTAGCTCTCTAGTCTGTGTCTAACTGATATCTAACGGGGGTGGCCATCTTAACTGACCCAATTCCTATCCGTAGTTTCGGTTGAGAAACAAATGAAATGCCTGATCTCAGCCACTACTACTCCGGGTAATGCTCCACATGTGAATCTGAAAGAGAAACCTACAACAATAGTTACCATCGGTGCACCGCCTACACACATGGACTCATCCCTACGTATTCTAAACATCTTCATAGTTCCAGAAAACAATTCCAAAGATGCTAAAATTTACCACAGACCTTTCACTTTGCACCCGTTAAACGTATTCTCAAAGAAACACCATTATAGTCCCATGCTTTCCCTGTATTCGCAAATGCCCAGAAAAAGACGCTGGCCATTCCATGTAATGGCAGTGTAAATCATTATACGTTGCTTATATTAAGTCAATTTCGTTTAATCTCAAGGAGTCTATCATTGACTCCTTATAGATCTTCGGCGAAACATGTTTTAGTCCTTCTTGGGTTTTAGTACCTTATTCAGGGGCAATCCAGGACAGTATCCTTTAAATATGGAGATTCTTTTAAAGACCAAACTTCTTTGTTGCACTTTTTTTGTAGCAGTACTTTTAGAAATTGTATATTTGGCAATGGGTTAGTGAGACAATCCCCATTCTCAGTGATCGGCTTTCCCTGGTTCTGGCCGACACCTTAGTATGAATTCCTAACTACTGGGAGGATGTTGTTCTACTCACAGCACCCTTCCTATTATCTCAGATCAGCTGTCTGTGCAAATGCATAAGAGCACGTTTATCCCTAGTGATCTGATATGGCATGTATAACGTGCTGGTACACAAGTGTCTCACAAGTAAATCCATCTAATTCACTCTACCCAGATCACAGAAGGGAGCACAGGGCCACACATGTTCAAGGGTTGCAGCCATGCTGATTGACAGCCAATTGAGTTGAAACAGATTTCAGTTTAGCTGTGTCTGCCATCGGGTAGTTAAGTGGAGAAGTGTACTTTAATTTCACACAAAAAAGTTCTGGAACGGTGCAAATGGTTGCAAAAAGTAGTGCAACTGTTAACAGTACAAAATAGAAGTAGTGGAAGACCCTTTCCCACCGTTCCCGCTCACTTCAACCACTGCCTATTGGAATTGTCCAGCCTTCCAATATTAAAAAATAAAAAATTCATTCAGTGCTGCTGGCGTAAGGTGGCAGACTCCGAAAAGGGCCCATGTTATAAATGATACTCTGCTCATCCTATGTCCACTGCGACTAACTTCTTCGGTAATGAACAATCCCCTTCTTGCCTTTTCATATGCCTGTCTTCCTGCAGTTCAATTATGTATTGTATGTAGGACTTACTAGGTTTTTAAAAGGATGTAGACAGTGCTCTAATAAGTCATTCAGCCCCTACAAACTGAAAAATAATTGTTCTAACTCTGTTAAATTTCTAGAAGGCTAATCGTCAAACCTATCAAAATTGTGCACACAACTTGCGAAATTAAAAATAGGCACCGCGCAGCCAGGAGTTATCATTCCGTTTGACGTTTCCGAAAGTCAAAACATGTGGCTAAGTTCTGTTACTTTAATAATAAATGTTGTTTGATGCCAGTGCCTGGGTAATGCTGATGTTGCGGTACGGACAGTGCTCATACTCTGCACGTAAGGATGCCAATGCGCGCAAAGCTTTGAGGGGATCGTATTCTTTTCAAAGAATGAATAGAGAACATGTAGCCAAACTACGGTTACAGGGAAGTAACTCTGTCTTTTTTGCTGTATGAATAGTCAGTGCAAGCTGTTGGATGCATTTATGCAAATGTGTGTATTTAATAAGAGAAGCTACCAGGTGCCAATAAAAGAATAACGAATATTCCAGGGTAGAAAATTGGCACTCCGGCCCGAATGTCCTAGGGAGATGTATTGCATAGTGGGGCAATCCTTGAAATGTACATAGTAGTTCTACACCTAGGGTGGGTTTTGCAAAAGAGTTGCCATCGGAGATTTGGTTCACATCTTGGTTCAAAACTGGCCAAAGATCACATCGTTTGTGTACGCCTGTATTTTGTATGCGTTTTACTGTGCACTTTGACACCAACATTCATAGTCTCAATCAGACGAAAAGCTGAGCAATCCCTTTCTTAAATTTCAGAACTTCCCTATGGCTGGGAGAAGATAGAGGACCCCCAGTATGGGACATATTATGTCGAGTAAGTATCCTGAAAAAGCCATTAATTTCACATTCAGATGATGGCCTCTGTAGTGTGCATTTAATTAATAAATGTTCTGAAGTTATAGCATCCTTGGATCGTGTATTTGGCATTCAAGGTTACGGGTGCAGTATGCCTTTTTGTGTTTTTTTTTTTGTTGCTGTTGTCTTCTCGTTCACTGAAATGAAATCATAAAACAATAACTTAATATTTCACAGTGTCATCTACTGCATGGACATGAGGAATAGGGCTTGGCAACTCAACAAAAGCATCAGTGCTGTATTATGATCAGCTCGCATGAACAACAGAAATGGGTTTGTTCAATAGTATAGTTAACAATGAAGTCAACAAGTCAATCCTAGGAGGCATAACTCTTGAAAAATGTGGCCATACTGTATAAAGCAGTGCTTTATAGGTTTTCCAGCAAATCAAAATAATCCACCTGGAGAGCTATGGCCAGATAGCCAGTGGAATGTCAGAAACCCAAAGCAGTCTAAGCTCTAGGCTGCTTCTCTGATGCCCGAAGTAAATTTGCATGAACGGCTATCGTACACTGCAAACTCACTCTCTGGAAAACCCAACCGCGCCCTCCTTGGTAACGAACCTTCAATCGCTGTGTTTCATAGTACAAACTGCGGCAGTCTCCCCATCAGGCTCTTCTATCTCTGTGTTCTGTGACAAATCCTGAGATGTCGTCACTTCTCCCCGAGGGGGGGGCCCTTCCCATGAGGCCAGGGAGGTGAGGCCGCTACCCGATAGTCCCCCTGGGTGTGGTACTCATAAGGAGGATCTCGTGGGACGAGACTCCCCCTCTGTGGGATCAGGGAAGACCTCTTAGGTGAATGTGGTACAGCACACCTCCCCCTCCACCCACTTCCTTTACCTCCCCTCAGTCCAAAAGGTCTACCTCCTCTTCCCTTACTTCCATAACACACACCTCCATGTATATATGTGAGACTAAATACCCTACAGTTACTGGACGAGGAAGAGTAGGGATGACTTAATGAAGATCTCCTTGGCCGTTACTAGGACGAGGAAGTGCAGAACAATGAAGAGTTCTCCTAAGAACATGAATGAGCATTCTAGTTGTCTTTGTTCATTCGACATAGAGAGAGGAAGGACTTACCAGCAATCCTTTGTTTTGAAGTATTGAAGTCAGGGGAAGGAAGAGACTCTCCCTGGTGGTGGAGAACCAAGGAACAAGAAAGAAGGCATCCTCCAGATACCCAATAGTGAAAAAGCAACTATGGGCAATAAGGAATGTTGATGTTTCATCTGGACCTTTACCTTTTGAGTTTGAATTGAGAACTTAAGTCAACCAGGGGATAGCTCAGGGGCAACATGCTCGCCTTGGAAGCAAGACGACACAGACCAACAAATGTTTGACCCCTGTGTCCCCGCTTAGAAATCTCTGTGTATTAAGTGCGTTATAAATAACCATTTATAATTATAACTTTACTGCTTTTTGGCATTACAATCTGGAACTTTGTTTTGTGCCTTTTGTGCCTTGGAAAGGGATTGAGTCCTGGGGAAGGGAGAAATTCCTTCAGGTAAAGATCCCACCTAACAACTGGAACTGTGATTGGCTGTCCAGAAGAAGGGAGCCATTCCTCTTGACCAAGAAGATCCACTACTCTTTAGTTTAGTTAGAAGTGTGAGGGACAGAGATAGGGACGTTGGACACAGGACGGTGGACTATTGATTTACACCGACATCCTGACCGAAATCTTAGCACTTTTAGTTGCGACAGTGAAACCCCTCATACATATAGGGAAAGGTCGGTTTTCTCTTTATTTGGATCTTTAGTCTATAGCAATCACTATGCCACCTGTGTCATTCTCCTCCTTCTGCACCCTCACCGTTCCAACACACATCTAACATCTGGTGCTGCACACCACTCTCTGAGAGTCTTGCGGCCCACCCGAAGATGCTAAGCTATGTCTTCCCACAAGACCCACACCAAAAGGCACTTTTGCCAGATACTTCATGATGGACCCATCACATGGATGCTCTAAACCGCCTACTAGGCCCTTTGCTAACTTCCGCTACTAACATCTATATGCAGCCAACTAGGCTGCCCATACATGGCACTCAAATGGTCACAACCTACAGTGTTATTCTGTTTTAGGAATACTATAGTTATACCAACACAGTTACAGGGTTACCTGGACATTTGCATAAGTTATTACATTTCAGAATGGATACACTTGCACCACTACCTACCAGGTAAGCACTTTGCAACATATATTACTGTTACGAAGCAGCTCCCAACCTTCTTCGGTTGACATGCTAGGTTTATTACAGCTTCTCAGGACACCATCACAAGCAGTTCCATAGTCCTTAAGTAAGTTACATTAATAGGACAGCCCATCACCCAGGCTTCAGGCTGACTACCTGCCCAACATAGAACCTTCCCTCAGGCATTCCGAACTCACACACAAACACTCCACATGACATCACAACATTCCCTCTGCATTCCCACTACCAAGCTCAGCCAAACACAACACATCTCCGCCCCTTATCTTCACTAATCTCTGCTCGCCCAACGGTCACTGTCTCTGGCATCTACTGACTCTGCTTTATGCACCATGATCGCTTTACGCTTTACCAGTACAAAGGACACATCCCTTCACCCTGGCTTCATTTACTTTTATTTTCTTCATAATCGGGAGCTTTCCCTGGCTTTGCCTTGTCCCTTGTTTTACCTGCTGGGACATATGATTACACCTAATGGGACAGCTCTGCTCTTCCTTTATGAGCAAACCTCGCACTTTACATTGAAAGCAACTACTTCCCACTTCACTTAACCGGGACAGCATCACTCTTCTCCCTATGGGCCAGCTCCTTTCTGCATCCTATGCAGCATGACTTCTCATTTCATCACTGGGACACAGCTTCCTTTCATCTTCTTTCACCTTCTGGCCCAGCTCCCTCCGGGACCCGGCTCTCCCTCCAGATCATGAGCTGCTGGTCCCTCATGCTACGGGGTCTACAGGGTCTTTTTCCTCCCCCTTTGGCACCCTGGGTGATGGGTCTTACTTGTATTGGGGGCAGTGTTGTCCTCCTTCTTGTCCTTTCCTTTCCTGCACCCCCCGCAGCAGGTTTCTTCAGCTTCCTACTTTTTCTTGCACTTAGGTTCTTCTTCTTTAATCCCATCCTCATCGCTAATGTTACGAAGCAGCTCCCAGCCTTCTTAGGTTGAATGGATACAGTTACACCCAGATTACTTTTCAGAACACAGTTCAAGGGGCAGTCAGCTACTCATGGATAAGTAAGAACTCTGTAAGACTCTTCAAGCACACCACAGTGTTACACTTTTAGAATGGCAGAAGCTATTCAAGGGGAGTAAACCCCTATTTGCCATACACCAACACTTTTTCCATTACAGGAATAGTTAGTTACACCAATGATACTTTTCAAAGAGTGTAACACGATTCTAGGGCCAGAAAGGCAATCGGCAGTTCAAGGTAAGTAAGAACCTAATGGTGGACATTTAGAATGGCACTATGCAATTTGAGGTGATTAAACCCTATTGGTAAGCTTTTACACTTATTCAGTTTAAGGAATAATTCAAAAATTACAACTCGGTTACTTTCTAGAAGAGTGGAACACAATTCAAAGTTAAGTAAATAACCTATTATACTTTTCAGAATGGCAGTCAGCAATTCCTAGATAAGTAAGAATTTAGTAACACTTTGTTAGCTATTCTATTTCAGAGAAACAGTTACAACACTAACACCTTTAGCAGGAAAGTACTTTTTAGCACTTGTTAGCTTTTTAAGACCGAGGCTTATATGTTTCAAGTCCTTCCCTATTATAAGGCATGAGCGATCTTGCAGGCAGAACAGGGGCACTAGTGGTCTAGTGGCCAACGGTAGGCAGGTCAGGATGAGGCTCAGATGTAGGAAAGTCCGAGTTCCAGAGGACGTATGTTCAACAAGTAAGTACAGACTTCAGAGTTGGTAGAAAGTGTTCAGGGTCTTGGTAGCAGGCTCCCTAGATGCGTTCCAGCATTGGGCCTCGGCGAAAGGTATGGAGGAACTCCCAAACGCACAAATCACCCACTCAGCCACACAGGATCGACACAAGACGTAAGGTAAGTATTACCCAAGCCTACTTTATACCTCAGCAACGAAGAAGCGTTTGCAGATGGACACTTTCATGCTGCAGCAGCACAGGACCCAGTCTCTGGATTCTTGGTCGTGGTGATGAAAGAACGGACACTGGCTTGGAACTTGCAGTAGCAGTTGACAGAAAAGGCCCCCAACCAAGGATTGTTTGGTGCTTTTCCTGACCTGACTGGCGCCCTTTTACAGGTTGAAGGACAGTTGTAGCCTGTCAGATTCTTTTCACTCTCTCGGTCCAGCACTCCGGTGAGGGGTCTTTAGGGATTCGAATCGTGTCTCTGGATGTCCAGCAGGAGTCCATTAAGGTTTCAGCGAGAATCGGGCTTCGGAAGACCGTGCACAGCACTCCGGCTCGAGGTCCCATGATATTGGCGGTTTGCAGCCCAGGAAGGTTGCAGCGCGTAGTGGGAAGGTTCGTTTTGCAGGTTGTTTCAAGACTTTAACAGTCCTAAATTCTCTGGGTCAGAGACATCAGCTTCAGGACTTGTAGGTCACATGGAAGAAAGGGTCAGAACAGGTTCTGGTTACAGAGCAGGCATCTCCGGTCGCTGGAATCAGCTACAGCCATCTTCTCTTCATCTTCCGCTTCAGATTCAGCTCTTGTGGTTGACGTGTCTTCAGCTTCCAGAATTGGACAGTTCTGCAGGAACCCACTCACAACCTCTGCAAACTCTCCCTGCAGGGCAACCGACCCCCCAGTGGGAACTGGATTCTCTTAGGCACACCAGCAGAGTTTGACTCCTCCCTCACTTCCTGCCTTCACAGTCACGCTGGAGCCTCGGCAGTCTGCACACAGGCTTCCCATCGAAGACAAAACTGCAACCAGGACCTTCCCCATCCAGGAAAGCAGAAGAAGACCCAAGAAAGGGCCAGCAGACTACAAATGGTGAAAAAAGAAAGAAGCCACCATTCTAGCAGAATGGTGACCCTTCTGTGCATTACCACGGCTGGTTTGACTGCCTGCATGTAATATTAACACAAAAGTCTTAAAAGTATGTCCACTGCCACCAGCCATAATTGTAAGCTTGCCACAGTAACAGAAATGGTACAGGAACAGTGAGAAAGGGGGATACCATGAGCTCCCCAGCACTCCACATAAGGCGGGTGTGCTGGTCTCCCATATAAAATATGAAGGGGATGGAAATCCCTCTCTACCCTTGGGAACACGAGTTCACACAAGGTAAATCAAGAGAATATATAAAGGGATCACCCCATGGGCAACCCAGGAACACTGCACAGAAAGTGCTGTGTGCCGCAATGAATAATGTAAGGCCATAATCAAAAATACACTATGGAGAGTCACAAAAGGACACCCATAAAAAGAGTGAAAGCAAGGGTGAATGGGGAAAAAGGTTCCCACTCATTCAGGAACCAGGAAAAAGAATCCACAGGTCCAGCAAAAAGGTCAGGGGATCTCTCAGGTGAGGAAGACTTAGCATAGAAATGAAAATCTAACCTAACAATCCTAGCACCACAAGCATGCAAAGCCCCCTTCTGAGAACAAGGGCCTCTGTGCTTCGGACAAGTAACACCTAGAAGCAAACTTGCAGAGCTCTGAATCCCTCTGGCCTGCAGGCAGCAATGCACCATCAAAGCTGTCTTGCATGTCCATGTCCCCTCTAACCTTACCCAGCCCCCGCCCCCGTCATGTCGCCTAAGCACGTAGAGACCACGCAAATAGCAGTCATGTATGGTATTAATGCTAGTATCTTAAACTAATAAAGAGCGTAACATTTTCTTTTAAATAATAATGTCAAATGTGTGTTTTATTTTTGTATGAAAAGCTGTGTGGATCTGTCCTTATGATGCTGCCATTGCAGGGTCAACCATCATTCTAAGTGAGGGAGGTTTATGCCCGTCAATGTTTGGCATCTAGAGATGGCTGAAAAAAAGACTGCACAGAGTCAGGGGGTCCAGGTAGCGATGGCTTCCATTGCTCTTGTCTGTCAAGGGTCTTCTCGTGTGCAGCATTCTTTATTTCCCAGCTGACTGTGAGCGGGGGCACTTAACTGCCTGTTAGCGCTACCCTTCACTTAAGGGTGCATATTTTCTCACGCTTGAACTTTCTGCCTTTGAGGCCGTTTTTGAGCCTCTGGTGATATCATGTGACTGTTCTGAAGGGCACCAGACAGCGAAGAATTGAGAGCTATAGATTAATCGTAACCACTGGCATTGCCCTGCCCCGGGTAGCTTCTTTTCACAGTTGTATTCATCTCATCTGTTTGCAGACGGGGGCCAAACACATGCAAATGAGCATTGGCCTGCCACCAATGGGTGAATTCCAGCTCGAATTGCTTGGCTGGGCCCCCCGCGTGGGAACACACGCATCCACTGGCATGTTCCAAACTGCTTGAGCGTCATCAGTGAGGCGCAGATTGATCCTATAGGCGCAGCGAGCGAGAGACCCTCCAGTGAACCTAAAAGGAGCCATTCCTGCCATCCCTTTGCGCTGGACTGGACTGCTTTAGTTGCAAGTGAGAAACACTAGTAGCCCTGACATGTATTGAACCCCAGATTTTAATAGTGGAAATAACCTAAAAAAAGGAATGCTTTAGGTTGTTTAGTCTCACCTTTGCCCTTTCTAAGGGGGTTGTCCCAGAAGAACCCCATGGCTTTCCCTATTACCTACTGCCATTCCTTAATGTGCTTTTTCTTAACACTTTCCTCATTTTTTGGGTCCACGCATTATTGAGAGATATGTTATTGCAGAAGGCATTTTTCAGAAGGTTTTTTTTATTTTTTGCAGGATGAACACTAAGCTTGTTGAACCGCAATACAAGCATAGATACCAAGTAGAATCAAAGGAGTATTGGTTAGCGGCAATGAGTCCAAGCGTTTGTGTAAGCAAACCAGGACTGAGCAAGTGATTATTTTATTCCGACAAATGCATTTTTAATCTGTGCCTAAGATAGCAGTTTCTATTAGGATATTGGCTCCATCAGCGGAGCCTTCCATATTCAATCTCTGTGCCAACTGTATTTTTTTAAAACAGTAAAATCCGTGCCACTGTAAAAGGAGAACACTAGCAGACCACTAGCCATGGCCTTTGTATTTTTTTAAAACAAAATCGACTTTCGGCCGCACACACTGTATATTTTCAAAGCACTTGCAACCCACTGGCTATTCGGACATGCCCACTCTATGCAGCCCACTAGCCATCGCCTTCGGCCATAGCCAGTGGGCACAGCCTTTGGCCGTGCACGCTGCATACTTTAAAACACTTGTATCCCATTGGCCATGGCCTTTAACCATGCCCACTGTATATCACACCCACTCGTCCATGCCCACTCTTTACTTTAAAACACTACGGAGTGGCCAGTGATTTTTCACCCCAATCTCACTGTTTATACCCCAATCACCTTTTTTTTTTTTTTTTAAAAAAAAAACCTTTTTCCCCATACCCCAGGTTATACCCGTGGTTATTGGGGGGAGTTGTTGGGGGACAACAAAATGCTTCCCTGTCCTCCCCGACTATCGCCAAGTGCCCCTTTTATGTGTGGCTGCTGCCCCTGACCCCCTGATGGCCTCCTCACCTCCCCAGCCCTTTCCCACCACAACACTTTGTGTTTCTGTGACGCAGCTTCAATTGAAATGTCAGGTAGCCGCGGTTATAAAATATTTCAGCCTCGTGTTGCCAACTTGATCCCTAGTCCCCCCAACTCCCAAAATTCACCTGGTGTCCTCTTGCCTGGTGGCATTTTCATGTTTTTTGACCTACAAATGGCTTTTATCTGTGTTTTATACTAATAGCCTCGGTTATAACATGGGATATAACTGCGGCTATCTCTCGCAACGTGAAAACAAAAAGATGGTCGTTTAATTTTTATAAACACCCTAAAAACCTGGATACCCAATGTATCTGGGCATATTTAGCTATCTATTTTGGAGAAGGGGGCACCCCTTCCCTGTCCAATTTTGAAAAAGTACTGGATGGAATAACCCAAATCACAAAAGGTTCGCAAGTCAACGCTTTGTGCCCAAGTTGTTTCAAACCTGCTCCAAATCGGTCTAGCGGTTTTCGCTGTGTGGGGGCGAGCAAAAATTGACCTTTCGAAGGGATTGTGTCCTCCGACGTATTCCTCATCTTAGATATCTCCTTCCAGCTCTGCTGGCCTCGGAAAAATTTTTCTCTCTCTAGAGGGCGCTGCGCGTCGACGTCCTCCGAGTCGATGTCCCTCGACAGCCGCCGTATCGACGTCATCCTGCCTATAAAGGCCACGCGCAGCGTCCGTTGTTCAGTTCCGTTTTTCCGCGCTTACTCAGTGCCTCGGAATACCGTTGCTCAGTTCTTGTCAGATTAATACCTAGTTATCTCGAGTTATTCGATCCGTACTCGATGGCTTCCTCGTCGGAACCGACAACTCCTCGATCCGGCTTCAAAAAATGCAGAGATTGTGGGAAAAAGATGTCGCTGACTGACCCTCAGAGTTTGTCTGTGGTGTTTGGGAGCTGAACACCATTGTTCGGAATGCGAGGACTGTATGTCCATGACAGCTAAGCCCCTGAAGGAGCGTAGGGGGAAGCTGGAGAAAGGTAAGACTTTTAAAGCTTCTTCTTCGTCGACGAAGTCGAGACACTCGTCTCCTCGTCACCATTCGCGCTCCAGGTCTCGGAGTGGGTCCCATCACTCCTCGAGATCGAAGCACTCGAAGAGGAGACGTCGAAGATCCCCTTCTCCGTCTTCCTCTTCCTCTGTTTCACCAAAAAGAATCCCTTGCCCCACGAAACATAGTTCCCGGGCTGAATGGGAGGAATTCCGCAAAAATATGATGAGCGTCTTCGAGAAAGCGGCCTTGACCCCCTCGAAGACTGCCGAGAGCGATGCTCTGTTCGAAAGACCCGAAGGTCAAAAACGCCGCGAGTCGCAGTACCCGGCGAAGGAAACCTCTCGAGCGCGTCTCGAACCCTCGAGTAGGACTATGACCTCCAAACCTTCCTCGAAGGTTCCGTCGACGAGGGTTCCGTCGACGCCGAGGTCGGTGTCTTCGACGCCGTTGTCGAAGGGACCTTCGACACACGGGTCTGTCGACTCGACGCCAGCTTCGACACCGGCGTCGACGCCAAGAAAAGTCACGGTTACGACACACCCAGTGACTATCCCCAGGTCCTCGACGTCGATGGCTTCGAGATTGTCGAGTAGAATTCCAATTCTGTCGAGGTCTTCGAGGCCTCCGCCTTTGTTTTCGACGCAACGTTCGAAGCCGTCGGCGTCGACGACATCGAGGTTTTAGAGGCCGATAATGACAAGTTCGGCACCCTCTGCCTTGGAAATGGGATTTACTCCCTTTATGAGTTCAGAACAATTGAGAACTATGTCCTCAATCTTGGAAGAGGGTGAGTTGTCTGAACAGGAAGACACATTTGAGTTGCAGGGACCTGTAACCCCAATTAGAGAGGAATTTTCCTCTGAAGAACGCAGGTTAAAGGATCTTCATGATTCCTTACATGAGGCAAGTGGATTAGACACTTCCCCTGAGGTGGAGTTTGCTAGGCCAGACCCGGGGGAGCATGCTGAAACCCCCTATAGAGCCTTAATGGCCAGGATCACAGAGTTCATGGGGTGGTCTGCACCTTCACAATCTTTCCAACAAGATGACCTCACGGATATTCTTGACAAAGGCCCACAGGAGGATCCTGTGGTGCCTTTTCATAAAGCTCTTCAGAGGAAGATTATGACAAACTGGGAAACCCCAGATGTCGTACCAGCAGTAAATAAAAAACTGTCTACAAAGTACAGGGTATCTTCTACAGACCCGGAGTTTTTGTCTAAACACCCATCCCCAGAAAGTCTGGTGGTACAGGCAGCATCCTCTACCGATGTCAAGACGGCTTATCCTACCGTCCCACAGGACAGGGACGATAAAAAAATATGATGCTATGGCAAAGAAAGTATTTTCAGCATGTAGCATGGCGTTAAAATCTGTGAATGCTACTTGCACCCTTGCTAGGTTCAGCCATACACTTTGGGAGTGTGCTTCTACAGCGGCTGACTGCATCCCGGAGGGAGAAGAAAGGGATGCGTTCCTGAATATTATACAGGACGGTAAAGACGCTATGTGCGAATCCCTCCAGACGGGCATTGATTCGGCTGACAGTATCAGCAGAGCAATGGCGGCAAGTACATCAACCAGGAGATTCGCTTGGTTGAGAAAGTCTGGTTTTGCCCCAGATGTGCAAGCCAGACTCTTGAACATTCCATTCGATGGCTCTTCTTTGTTCGGGAAAAAGGCGGATGACAGTTTAGAGAAACTGCAAACTTCAAAAGCAGCAGCTAAATCCCTAGGAGCTGCAATCCGTCAGACTCCTTTTCGTCCCACAGGAACCTCTGCGAGGGGCAAGTCCTTTCGCTTCTACTCCGCATTCGGAAGAGGTAGAGGACGACCGGTTCAAAGGGGACAAAGAAGAACTACCCGAGGTGGACGGGGTAGATATTCAAAAGCCGCAGCAACAGCAGGTGCCTCTTTACCATCGGCATCTGCATCAGCCGCCCCAAAACCACTCTGAGGACTTCCCTCACAGGACACCTGTAGGAGGCAGGTTGACTCAACATCTGGCGGTATGGCAGGCTATCACGTCAGATGCTTGGGCATTGGAGACAGTTGCACAAGGTTACTGCCTGCCTCTCCTATGCATACCTCAGAGTCATCCACCTGGGATCAGCTCTCAGAAAGCTCCAGATCCGCTCCTCTTGCAGGAAATTTTGGACCTGCTAGAGAAAGGTGCCATAGAACCGGTACCTGTAGCGGAGAGGAACAAGGGCTGGTACTCCCCTTACTTTCTCATTCCAAAGAAAGACTGAGGACTGAGACCCATCTTGGACTTGCGAGAGTTGAACAAATTCCTCAGAAAAGACAAATTCAAGATGGTCACTCTTTCTCAGATCCTCCAGGCCCTTCAGTTCCAGGACTGGTTGGTATCTCTGGACCTTCTGGACGCTTATTTCCATGTGCCTATCCATCTCAAACACAGGAAATACCTGAGGTTCGCAATTGGCAACTCTCACTATCAATTTCGAGTGCTGCCATTTGGGCTGACCTCCGCCCCGAGGGTCTTCACCAAGTTAATGTCGGTAGTGGCTGCAAGTCTAAGGAGGGAAGGTATTCACGTCTACCCCTACCTGGACGATTGGTTGATCAGGGATGTTTCTTCGGAACAAGCTCAGATCCAGCTAAATCACGTGTGCCACTTCCTTCACAGACTGGGCTTCTCCCTCAATTTAAAGAAGTCACAAATGATACCATCGCAGAGACTCCAGTTCATAGGAGCGATCCTGGACACTTCCCTGGGAAAAGCCTCGCCACCAGAGGTGAGGGCTCAAGATATTCTACAGATGGTCACCAAGTTCCAACATGCCCAACGTCTCCCAGCCTTCGACTTTTTGAGGTTGCTAGGCCTCATGACTTCCTGCATTTTCCTAGTGCCAGAGGCTCGCTTGAGAATGAGATCCCTCCAGTGGGCACTGAGGACTCCGTGGTCACAATTCTCAGGGAGAATGACAGATCTTCTTCAAGTTCCCGACAGAGTAGCTCGAGACCTTCAGTGGTGGGCCTGTCAGGAGAACATTCTGAAAGGAGAACAGTTTTGGCAACCCTGGCCGGAGATAACAGTAGTCACGGATGCCTCACTCACGGGGTGGGGAGCCCACGCCAACGACTTGACCATCAGTGGTCGTTGGTCTCCATCGGAGTCCAGACTACATATCAACCTGTTAGAGCTGAGAGCCATGAGACTTGCGCTGAAGGCATTCCTGCCAGCTGTACAAGGGAAGAACGTCCTGATAATGACGGACAACACGGTGGCCATGCATTACCTCAACAAAAGAGGAGGCGTAGGATCACTACCCCTGTGCAGAGAGGCGATGCAGCTCTGGTTTTGGGCAATCAAAGAAGGAATCTCTCTATCGGCAGTTCACCTAGCCGGAGAGAAGAACTTGACAGCGGACGCTCTGAGCAGGCAGGGCACAGTCTCCCACGAGTGGGAACTAGCTCAGGAAGTCCTTCAAGAGATCTTCGCCCTTTGGGGAACCCCTCAGATAGATCTGTTCGCCACCAGCCTAAACAGGAAATGCGACCTGTTCTGCTCAAGGGAATTTCCCCCGAGAGGAGCTCTGGGAGACGCGTTCATAGTGGACTGGGAGTTTCCGCTTCTGTACGCGTTCCCACCGGTCCCTGTCATTCCTCAAATGATCAGGAGGTTGAGAAGATTCCGGAGAACCATGATCCTAATTGCCCCGGATTGGGCCAGGAGAACGTGGTACCCGGACCTTCTAGACTTGTCCATCTGCCCTCCAATTCGACTTCCACTCAGAGAGAACCTACTCTCACAGAAGGGAGGTCAGGTTCTCCATCCAGACGTCAAAACCCTCAACCATCACGCTTGGCTTCTGTAAGGCTGAGGTTCAAGGATTGGGACCTCCCTGATGATGTTATGGAGGTGTTGCTTTCGGCAAGGAGGCCAGCAACAAAGTCTTTATACCGCTGCCGTTGGAACAGATTTTGCAGCTGGTGTAGAGAACAGAATATCGACCCATTTTCATGTGGTACACCAATGGTTTTGTCCTTCCTACTATATTTGGCAAATTCAGGCCTTCAAGTTGGCACCATTAAGGGCTATCTCGCAGCGCTATCCATCTTTAAGCGTACTGCGGAAGAACCATCCTATTTCAAATTACCCTTGGTAATACAGTTTCTAAAGGGGTTAACCAATGTTTATCCCCCAAGACCATTCCAAGTTCCCCTATGGGATTTAAACTTAGTACTAACTTTCCTGATGGGCACACCTTTCGAACCTCTCCATTCTTGTTCGTTAAGATTCCTTACCCTTAAAACTGTTTTATTAATAGCACTTACATCTGTTAGAAGGGTGAGCAAATTACAAGCTCTTTCTTGTAAACCCCCTCACACAATATTTCACAAAGACAAAGTTGTCCTGCAAGTGAAGCCTAATTTCCTCCCAAAGGTGGTTTCTGAATTCCATATCACTCAGAAGATTACCCTACCATCTTTCTATCCTCCTCCTCACCCGGGGAAAGAGGAAGAGAGGTTACACAGGCTAGACCCTAGGAGGGCTTTAAGTTTTTACATCAGTAGACTAGCCAGGATAAGACAGGCAGACCAGCTGTTTGTAGGTTACGCAGGTCACAAGCTGGGGTTACCAATAACTAAGCAGACCATTTCCAGATGGATCATTCTAGCCATTCTGGAATGTTATAAACTGGCAGGGAAAGAGCCCCCTCAAAACCTTAGGGCTCATTCGACCAGAGGTATTGCAGCTTCTTCGGCCCTCAAAAGAGGCGTGCCGGTTAAAGACATCTGTGCGGCCGCTACATGGTCGTCTGTCCATACCTTTACACGTTTTTACAATTTGGATTCCTCCTCCAGTCAAGAGACTAGGTTTGGAAGGGCTGTACTGCATTCTATTCATCAATAGAAGACCGCGTGAAGTCAGTACTCCCTCCTCCAATAATAGAATACTGCTATGGGAGCCTATCTAAGATGAGGAATACGTCGGAGGACACAATCCCTTCGAAGAACAAGTTACTTCTTACCTTGTAACGTTCTTTCGACGGGATGTTCCTCCGACGTATTCCTCATCGACCCTCCCATCCATCCCCGCAGTTCTACTTCCCTTGTTGTTGCAGCTTACGCTCCTTCAGGGTGATTAGTTTAGTCCAGAAAGTATTATTGTGGGCTACAAAACGGAACTGAGCAACGGACGCTGCGCGCGGCCTTTATAGGCAGGATGACGCCGACGCGCAGCGCCCTCTAGAGAGAGAAAAAAATTTCCGAGGCCAGCAGAGCTGGAAGGAGATATCTAAGATGAGGAATACGTCGGAGGAACATCCCGTCGAAAGAACGTTACAAGGTAAGAAGTAACTTGTTCTTCTTATCAATGGAAAAATGAATAGGCTGTAGGCCGAAACTGCGTTTTATTTTGTTTTTAATAACTTTTATCTTTGAACAGATCTGCTGTCTGTGGGGGGTTAATCCGTTGCACGAGTCAAACATTAGCAATTCATTTATTGGGGTTTCCTATGCAACTGCGTTTTACCTTAACTATAGGGCACCAACGGCCGCCCTATAATATATAAAAAGTTTAAGGATATATTTCGATAACAAGCACACGCTTTCCCCACAAGAGGCTAGCGTGCTTGAAAGCACACAGATATAGCACTGGTTGGATAATTCAGGCTGATCAAAGCACATACAAAGGTTCCTACATGACTGACGAGAGCACACAGAAGCGCCACTGAATACAAAAAGCCATCAAACCGATGGCGCGAAGAGGCGGATGCCAGATGAGTGATGGCTCACAAATGCTGACGGAGAGTAACGCAGACAGAAACTGCATGGGATCTGTTGAATCAGTGTACGATACGCTGCAGTCGGCTAGTTTGCAGCATTTTCTGAACCGACTGTCTTTGGTGAAATCAATGTCGGTGATACTGTTGCATCACAGCACAGCGTGTGTATATTGGACTGCTAGACGCAGAGATGTTCTTGTGCTCTTACAGGTGGTTGTAATCAATCACACCTCTGCCCACTCGTTGCGACTGATCCTGTTGCTCCTTGATTTGCTCTGGTAAGGGACATTCCATGTTCAGTCACAAAGAAGAATTAAAACCGCCAGAAAATCGAAAGTCCTGCCTGTATCTGAAATTAAACCCATCACATGCCTTACAACCATGATGACAATGTCATTTTAATCTGATTTTAAAAGCCTTTGTTTTAAAACCTATGTGAGTGGCCTGAACCTTCTGGAGAATGGATTGCAGTATCAATGTGCCCAGCAGCGTGCAGAATTCTAAGGGTCACCTCAAATCTATTTGATAGTGTCGTCATTTTGTTAATTATTGTACCCATCTGTATGGCATTACGATAAGGGTCAAGATATGGGTGCTTCAAGAGTAAGGTGAAGGACATTTGCATTATTGGTGTTTGATGTTCCAATAAACGCCCTACAAATACCGTGCCCGTGATTGAGCTCTTGGAGAAAAAACAATTTGTTTTAATGCCCACTGAGACACCCTGCACAGAACTATCCCCTACAATGCTTTACTGCCTACTCTGAGGATCTGAAGGAGGAGATGCCGAGACACACCCTGCACTAAATCTATGTCTACCGACCACAGTTGGTCCTGGCTTCCCACAAATTAGTTTAAGATTGAAAGATAGTAGGAAGGGCATAACGAAATCAGGACAACAGTAATCAGTTAAGACCGTGACAATTTAATTATTAGCGTTCAGTGTAATTAACATTGAGGAAAATGTGATTTTTTTTTTTTTTTTTGTGCCTATTTTGCATGATCCTGTCAGAACAATTCCTGGTTTTCATTAGTTTGTGAATATTTAATTAGCTTTGCAGAGAATAAGAAAGCCTTGTGTGTAAGTGTGGTTCTTGGATTTGATATATTGGGAAAGGACCCATCAGCTCAACAAGAGCAGGCCTTGTGATCGTGAGCCTGCGGCCGTGGCGCTCTGTGCCTTGATCTGAGACCATGAGACAGTTGTGGCATATTCTAAGGTCATGAGCTTTCACTTCCCATTAAGGATCAGACCCGTTCTCGACAAAAAGATAAAAGGTTGGGTTGTTTTTCTATCGCCAAGAAAATTGAACCCAACAGTACATGACTTGGCCATACCAGTTTAAAACACTGAAAGCAGCTCCGTGGACTCATTTCATCGCTCACCTTTAGTCAGTCCTGGCTTTTTAGCCAGCGGCACTATGCATGCTGGGTTGTGTAGTCTTGCCTTTTGTGATAGATCCCTCACTAAATCCCTGCCGCCTGAAGTCTCCTCTCAGGTGACCAGGGAAAGGGAGATGCTTCCTGATTCTGACCTTTGGGGCTGGTGTTCGGCTGGAGGATCACCTTGGAGGAGAAGGGCCCCAGGGGAGTGGGAGGAATCCGTGGGTGAGACATGGTATTCATCTTCCTCTAGGGAGGATGATTCTGCAATGCCAACATCTATAATTACTTGTTGTAACAAACATCCGGTTGACCCACGAGATATTCTTCTAAATAGAGGTGAAACCACTCATTAACCCCTGAACTTTGAGAGAAATCAAAATCCCTTTAAAGTTTTTGAGACCTATAAAGTGAAGAACCTCTCTTCTCTTATACCCAAGGAGGCAGTGAAAAGAAAGTTGGGAATAACAAAAGCATAAAAGAATTGCATTTTTATGTACAATCAGGGTTGATGACTAATTCTTGTAAAGTTCCTTTAGAAAGTGTTATAAGGAACGCATTGTGGTTTGAAAGTAGTAGAGCAGAAATAAGAAAACCTAAATGTCCTTTAGAGAGTTCAAGTCCTTGAATTCCCTAGGTACGGGGATGAGCAAGAGGGCTCAAGAGGCACAATGCTGCAGGAGTGATCAAGTCATTAGTGTAGATGACCCACACCTGAGGGAGACTAGGAGGCTTAAAAAGACACCTCTGGTACAGGCCATAGAGAAGGAGAAGGTTTTGACTCTGCTAGTGAAGAGCAGAGGAACTAAGAAGCAGAAAGCAAGTTGTTCGGTTTTGCAGCCCAAAAAGAAGCTGGAGGAAGGAGAGGACACTGGGACCATTACAGGGCAGATTCCCGCAGCTGGTCCTGAGAGGGTCTGCTGCCCCAGAAAACTGAAGTGCGGTGGTTGTGCAGTGGGATGTGTGTGCAGAAGGAAGGCTTTTCCCCATTGTGACTTGTTCTGCAGAGGCTGTGCAGCGGGAAGTGTCCAGGAGGCCATTTTGAGTGGCAGCGGGGGGTTAGTGGGATCTGTACTCCTGCTCTCTATATGGCAGAGGGGAGGCACAGAGGACCCCAGCCAAGATTCTCTATTTTCGGTAGCTATGGTCGAGCAATCAAGGCTTAGTTTCTCGGGAGGTGATGCAGGCTGGTTCTTAAGTACAGTGTAGTCCCCAAACACGCACAAAGGAATGTCCACACACTATGTTTACTAAAACACAGCTCTTTATATGAATATGGTTTACGTTATAACACACTTTGTGCTCCGACAGTTCTAAAATGGTACATATATACAGTTCTAGGTGATGCCACAATTACTCTGATTCCATTAAAATGCATCAACTGTACTCAGTTCAAATAGCGTATGAATCAACGCAGCAAACCAATATCAACCGTAGATTTAGGAGGAAGACAAGTTCGTTAGACAATTGGCAGAATACTGGCCCCGATACCTAGACACAGTTCTGTATGAGCAGTCCCCCACCTGGGCAACCTGTAAATGAAGATGCACTACAAGCCCAGTCCATTTATTGTCTATTAGAGTCTTATCTCCTTCTATAAATGTTCTACTGCCCCAAAGTACCTGGTTTCGTTGAGTTCTTCGGTGAATCGTCGACAGGCCCTTCTTGAGCACACTCCCTTTAAGGCAGGAGCTGCGGGTCGTCGAGATTCAGTGAAGAAAGAGGCGAACAATGTCTTAGAGGGAGCAGCTTCGATCTTTGTGGTGCTCGCTGACGAAAGCTTGTGAAAGTCCTGTGAAGAAGAGGCGTGCAGTGCACCTCAACGACGAGTGTTTGTTGCCGCAAAGACTAAATGAAGAACTTTGGCCCAGCAAGGGCGTACGTCTGGCGTCGGCGGACGGGACGTGACCACGGATGGCTTCAGTAGCTTAGTCAGCGTCTGAGGTCTTCAGGTTGCGGGAAACCCACCTGCGGATTCTCCTCAGTTGCCGGCGGCCTTAACTTTCTCATGCAGGACGAAAGAGGTCGACGAGGATGAGCAAGGGGAGTCCTTGTATCAAAATGTTCTTAGGCCAAGGGAGCACTGCTGCTCCTGTCGGCAACTGTGGACGGCTGTCCGGGGCTTCTCTTTGTTCTCCTTGGCGGTCCCCTCCTCCGGTCGGCAGCCTTTCATAGGTCTGTCTACAAGGGAGCTTTGGCAAAGATCAGCTGGTGCACAATGGTCCCTCGTAGCTCGGGAAGAGGTCTCCTAGCCAGGTCCTCTCTTGGATCAGTTCCTTGAAGGCACAGCAGCTTTCAGATTAGCGAAGGACAGCAGCAGCAGTTCTTCTTCTTCTTCCAGTGGGCTTCAAAGTTAAAGGAATGGTTCACCCAAAATGTTTTATTTCAAAAATAGATAGGCAATATTTTTAAAAAAATGATTGGCATTTTTTTTTCTCGAAGTCCCTATGTAAAGTTTTGAGCAATTCAAGCTCAAAGATAGCACATGGGGGCATCCATTTTGTGAAATGGATGCCCGCCGCTTTGCTCGCTTTGGCTTTTGTCGCACTAATGAAGGAAAAGCCAGCCAGCTGTAGTAAACAAAAGCTACCACTGGGTGGCTTTTCCTTCATTGGTGCTGTACGCGGAGGACGGGGACCGGAGACTACAGGCAGAAAAGATTCAGCTGCATCTCGGTAAGTGCTATTTTCTTAATAAAAATAAACCTAGCTGCAGGTTTTTTTCTAAGTTTTCCGGGCTGGAGGAGCCCGGAAAACTTAGAAATAAAACTGCAGCTTTAAAAACATTGTATTTATGTTTGCGGTAGCTTTTGAAGCGACCGCAAACATAAATACATCGTTATGGTGTTTGAAAACGCTGCAGTTTTTCTTTCTAAGTTTCTCAGGCTCCTCTGGCTCGGAGGAGCCTGAGAAACTCAGAAAGAAAAACCGCAGCGTTTTCAAACACAACCGTGTTGTGTTTCTGCCTGCCTTTGCTTTCACTTTGGGTCTCCGGTGCTGAGCACCAGAGACCCAAAGTGAAAGCAAAGGCAGGCAGAAACACAACACGGTTGTGTTTACATGCCGCAGTGTTTCTGCCTAAATCTGCTTTCCCATTTGGGGCTTTAGGGCTCCCCACGGGGAGCCCTAGAGCCCCAAATGGGAAAGCAGATTTAGGCAGAAACACTACGCGGTTGTTTTACGCAATGCTAAATGCTGCAGTGTTTCTGCCTAAATCTGCTTTCCCATTTGGGGCTCTAGGGCTCCCCGTGGGGATCCCTAAAGCCCAAATGGGAAAGCAGATTTAGGCAGAAACACAACGCGGTTGTGTTTGAAAACGCTGCGGTTTTTCTTTCTAAGTTTCTCAGGCTCAGAGGAGCCTGAGAAACTTAGAAAGAAAAACCGCAGCGTTTTCAAACACAATAACGTTGTATTTATGTTTGCGGTCGCTTCAAAACCTACCGCAAACATAAATACAACGTTTTTAAAGCTGCGGTTTTATTTCTAAGTGTTCCGGGCTCCTACAGCCCGGAAAACTTAGAAAAAAAAAACGCATCTAGGGCTTATTTTAAAAAAAAAAAAAATAGCACTTACCGAGATGCAGCTGCAACTTTTCTGCCTGTAGTCTCCGGTCTGCGTCCTCCGAGTCCCGGCACCAATGAAGGAAAAGCCACCTAGTGGTAGCTTTTGTTTACTACAGCTGGCTGGCTTTTCCATCATTAGTGCCGCAAAAGCCAGCACAGGCGGGCATCCATTTCACAAAATGGATGCGCCCATGTGCTTGCTTTTGCACATTTTTGAGCTTGAATTGCTCAAAATTTTACATAGGGACTTCGAAAAAAAGTCCCTATCGTTCTTTTTAAATATTGCCTATCTATTTTTGAAAAAAAATGTTGGGCGAACCATTCCTTTAAGCATCATTTTCGACTTCAGCTTCTGAACAATTTCTAGCAATGAGAGGCAACCAGATATACTGTTGATCTCCCTTTCACTCTGCTGTGTCACACTCAGGCAATCAATCACTCAGAAGGGCATTCAGGCAGTCGGGCATCCAATCGGGTGCACGGTGCATTCAGGCCACTCTTCTCCATCCAAACACTCCCAACACAGAATGTGGATATGGACAAGCAGTCAGCCATTCAGCACTACACACTGCATTCATACCAGTTTCGGGCAGGGCTGTCTCAGTCATTGTGTCAAACACCAGATACTAGACACCCATAACACAGAATGCGTATTCGTCAAACACTCCATTCACCCAGGTACCACCCCACGGGCGCACCCACAACACATAGTCATTGGGAAGGCTCCAGCCGGTCTGGTGTGGACTTCCCCACAATACCATATATGGAACTTCCACCCAACAGCCAATTAGAGGGAAGGGACAGAGTCATTCTTCCCAGGACTTCGGGAAACAAGGTAACAGGCGATGGAAAGCAAGAGGCCACGGGGGCCATCTTGTCTCCATCAGGAATCCACTGATTCCAATGACGGGACATGGGCATCCCAAAATGTAGGACGCTCGGGGCACCTGTCAATTCAGCACAGAGCTGCCACCAGCCTGTACCCTGCTCTGTGGGCCACACACAGGTGCCCAAAAACATACACTTGGAGTACAGGGTTGTACTCCCACCCATGGGTGCAATAAGGGTATCCCAAGGGTCTGTTAAACAAACCAAATACAGGAAGAGCTGCACCGCCAGGAGTCCCACATGAATGTGGAAAACAAGACAGAACACATGATAAAAAGCAATAAAGGACAAGGATTCAGAGGCCCTATCCTTCCAATGCATTTCCAGCATCACAGCGATCCATTTGGAAGTGGTGCGACCAACGGCAGGCTTACCGGAGAGATTCACTGCTTCGTGAAGAGGCAGAGCAGCAGTCCTGCGGAATGCAAGAGGTACTGAGGTGCACGTTGAGACCAGTGAGTGACCCCAGAGCGCTGTGTCCCTGCTCACAGATGGAAAGCAGGCGCGCGAGTCAGAGGCCCTCGCGTAGTAGAACGAGTGCAGAGTTGAACTTGCGTGTGTATATTAACAATTCTTTTGTTGATTTTGAATATGAATACCGAACATTGCTAAAACGAAGAATGAGTGCAGAGCTGCACTCGCATGCGAGTAAGAACAATTCACACAATGATTTTGAATACCGAACATTGTTTAAACTGAAGCAGCACTTACAGAAGAGAAGAAATGCGGTTCCGAAGCTATTTTTGCATATTTAGGTATGTAAAACCAACTAAGACTTAATGAACAAAGCCACATGTCTATAATCTTGAAAATGGGTGTTCTGGAGAACCCAACCACCTGTCAGGGCAACTATATTAAGAGGTGATGTCAGTAAGCATTACCCAAGTCAAGAGAGGCTGGAACTAAGACAGCACTATCTGGCCAATATTGCAAACAACAGAAGGGGGCTAATGCAAGTGATGTGAACTGTGGAAATAAGTGCCCCTATTATATGAAACATTTGTTAAACATTGGGAATCCCACAGTTTATCAAAACCCGGGTAGAGTTAGAAGCAAACACTATCACAGTCAGTTTTTGGTTGTTTGTGAAGTGGGGGCACAACAGTGGCAGAAAGGCTGCCCCTCTGGGACGAATGTCCAGAAGGAAAAGATAATAAATTGCAGAAAAGTGTTGAAGAGCATCATTGTGAATCTTGTTTTTCCTACAAAAGTGTTGAACGTCTTTAAACTGTAATTTGTTGAATGCTGCAAAGCTGCTGAAACCTTTGGCACTTGACATTGAAAGCACGTGTTGTGGTGAAGACCTGTTCGGGAAGGGGAGTATACCCGAATGGCAAACCTTTGAAGATTGTAGGTCTTGCAAGGAAGCAGGCCAAGTGGAAGTTGACGAAGTGCTATAAGGTGGTCCTGACGGGAGGTACTGTGCGTTCTAGTAGTATTGGAGGAGGAGCCAAGCAAGGCTGTTTCCAAGACGTTATATTGCTTGGAGTAGTTACAGTGGCAAACCATCCTGACCAATATATACACTGCTGCTATTCCAGAACTACAACTCTCTTCAAAGAAGAGGAGGAATTGTGTAATCTGTTAGAACTTTGTTGACAAGTTGAAGGTGCATCAGATTATATTGGAACTTTGTTGCGAACTTGAATTTCCTTCAGTTTTTTGTTGAACTGTAAAGAAGAATCACATTTAAATCCTGGGGAAGGGGAGTTTACCCAGGTTGTGAAGAGTGACTTTGGTTGCTTGGCAAACTCGATCATTATTGCACAGCCTTGTCTCCTCTTCTTCCTCAACGCTCCTATATGATCACGTTCCTGATGAAATCTTTTCTATTCCCCCCCCCCCACCTCCTCCTGTCACTCCACTCTCAACTGTCTTCTCCAGCCACCCCTTCAGTGCCTTGGCGCATGCGTGTTCCTCCTTCCCTCTTCAACACGGATCCCTCAGACACATGGCAGGTGCCTGGTTCTCACCTCTCCTTTTTGCACCATGCTTTGTTTTCTCTCATTTCTTCAAGCCTTCCCTTTGATGTTTTTTTACTCTCCTATGTACTTGTCTTCCTTTTTTCACCCTCCTTTTCAATAGTTTGATCTTCAGCATTTACCACCAACTCCTCTCTGATCTCCTGTCTCCAGGTTCTCTCCTCCTCCAAATGAACCGCCTCCCGAGTTACCCCTTCATTCTGTCTTCGTTTCGCAGCCTCTCCATTTCCCTTCCCCAACTTCCTCTTGTCCAGCTGCACCTCCTCTTGAGTTCACCACCACCTCCTGTCTTCCTATTCCCTCCTCTCCAATCTCCTTTCTCCAGCCTCCTTTCCACTACTTGGGTTCTCCCACCAGCTCTTGTTCTCCCTGGACTCCCCCCTCACTCGGTTTCTGCTAGCCCATGTCATGTAAGGGTCTAGCCCCTCTCCTGAGGGCCATCTCTCTCTCTCCTCCTTTCTTGTCGCTGTTGCCATCCTAGCTCTGTACGCTGCAGATCGCTGATCAGGCATGTAAGATGCCTGGCTGCCATCTTGACTTTCTTTAGTGAGCAGGTGGAGGGACTGGGTGGCCTTGCTGGCTCTGAGCACTGTGTGACTTATTTTTTCTCCCCACCTCCATCTAGTAAGTCAGGTTCCCGTGTGTGTGGCGGCTTGTGCAGGTTTGTCCTCACTCTTTCTGTACACTGCGAAACAATATTTCCACCACAGTTTCTCTTTGAGCAACCTGCTGCTCTCCAGGTGTGTCGTACTACAGGTTCCATGATCCCTCACCATTGACTATGCTGGCTAGGGCTGATGGTAATTATAGTCCAAAGATCTCGGGAGTCAAAGGTTGCAGACCCCTGTCTTCGAGGTAACATCATTTTGTGCATCTGTACTTTTGTGATCTCTGACTCCCTTTTGCTGGTACCAAACCATTGGAATCTAATACACTCAGTAGCTTCTCGTGGACCAGTTGTTCCCTTTAAGTGCCAGTGGTAGAGGTATGGCACCTGTGGCAAGCCCCTGCTAACCGGCCACGATATGGTAGGGTGGACAGGGGCTCCTTTGCTTACCACTCCCCGACACTGAATCACTTAGCTGGTGCTGGCACCTGACGCCCATGGCCGCCTTCCCTTTTAGAGCCTGGCATGGAACTTGGTCACAACAGACGAGATGCGATGCATTGGTAAAACCACTGTTGGGATTTTCTCCTGACCTAGTGGAACGTTGCCCAACAGAAATTAAAATCTGTAAATCTATGCCAGGGTATTCACTGGTTAATGTAATGTCCCAGCCGGACCTAAACTAAAGTTGCCAACTTTATCGTTCAGTTCACCTATATGCTGCCCAAGCCTTGTGCAGAGAGGCAGAGGGCGCGGTGTGGAATAATCGCCACACTGTACATGTTTAATACTTCTTCTCCCACTGCACTCTTGAACACCGCCTGTTCCCCAGCCACATGCCGCTGGTCCGGTACCTTTGTGTAGGGTAACCAAGCCCAGGAAAGGAAATGACGTCACCGATATGCTTCCAATGGGGAAGATCAGAGGGCGGGCCATATTGTTTGCTTGGAAGAGGCCTCCTAAGCCAAAGATAAACCCGGTTGAAAGCCTGGCAACCTTTCGCCAGGGTGCATTTCTCGTAGTGGCTTCTGTAAAGTAAATTGTTCCTGTAGTTATTTGAATTCGATCAATCATCATGTGTCTGTGTTTCACTGAAGCAGATTGGTTCGTTGTTGCCAGTCCTCCATAGATACCGACCAATAGCCGGTCAGATAGCGCAGCGAGTAGAGCGCTCGCTTTGACATCCGCGCAGAGCCTGCTGAAGCAGTGCCAAACTCAGCCTTTCATCCTTCCGAGGTCGATGAATGAGCGCCACACACCGTTACCGTGGGTAATAATAAGCAGCGCTCAGATGCCTTATGGTTCGTAGCGCTATATAAATGCAAAATTATCAATTACTAATAATTACTCAATCCTCAATGTGAAATAGTGCCTTGATTTCAAATTAAAATGCACATGCGCTTGACTACCATCACATTTCATCCCAAACCATCTCTCTGCCACTTAATGTTTTTTTTTCTTTCTTCGATGCTTGAGGTATAGAATTGACTTTCTCAGTTTTATGAAGGGATTTGGAAGAAGGCGGCCCAAACCATCTGTCGATCATCTCAAATAGAGTTCTTTGTTTGGGGTTTTGTAAAGCCCTGGATTGGGACCTTGAAGCGATCCCCCGAGTGAAGTTCTCCCAAGGCAGTGGCCTCCTGTACTGATAGTTCTCTTGTCCCCACACACTGTATCAGTGACGGCAAAAGTGGTGTTTTTCTGAGTTAGGACCACAAAGGAGTGTGCAGGTTTAGTCAAACTGCATGCAGTTTTCTCTGATGCCTCTGAACAAGGACATCCCCCCTCCCCAGGACTGCAGAATCGGGAGTTGGTGAAGGGGACCAAACCACCAGATATCCACAGCAGTGGAGTGGCAGAGACGAACTGGACGGAGTTTGCTGTTCTTTCGACCTGAAAGCCCTTTTGGATCCCACAGACGCTGCAGGGAGGTCTCTTCTGCACAGAGCGGGCCGCAGACAGCCGCCCGAGCAATTCTGCCAGAGAAGCAAAGTTCCAGCGGAGCTGAGCTGTTTCATCCCGAGCTAGGCCTGGTTGTCCACCGTGGATCTCCAATTGGGCCCTGGAAGGACAGTATTGCATCTCCTCAACAAGAACGCTGAACAGCCCCATATTCAGACCTGCCCCCCGTGATGCTGAGGGGCTTCACGCCGCATGGTGTTTCTGGGATTCCAGTTAGAAAGCCACTGCTCCATCAAAACTCAAATAACTTAGGAAAAGGCAGCAACGATCCCTCCTGCGGCGAGTCATGCCCGTCTGGACACCAGCTTGAGATCCAGCAAACAGGCCTTGGCCACATCTCACTCGGGTGGGGAAACCACCTACCCACAACCCCCTCACTCAGCACTTGTGACCTCCACATCACCGCTGGCCTCATCAGAGGCCACCTTCTTCATACCAAGCCTTGAGATGATAGAGCACCCCGTAAGAGGCGCCGCCGCCCACCCTAGCCCTGCAGCCGATGAGTTCCGGGAAGTCTCACATTTAGTATGGGTTTCCTGGTGTCTTACTTCCAGGCACTGTCCCAGGTCACCATGTGGCCAGAGACCGCTTGGTGAAGGTGCTGAGTGTCTCCCTGGTGTATGTGGACCCGGTCGCCTGCCCGGTCCTGCATGGAAGCTGTTCAGTGGAATGTGGAATCATCTGAAATGCAAAGGCCTAGGACTTCTCTTGTGAATGTTAAGTGCCTCTACATCTCTGATGAAAGAGAGCGGGTGTTAGCCTATAAAACATGTATGACTTCTTGCTCTGCACAGGAGGGGGGAGCGTCTGCCGCTCGGCACGCAGCGATGGCGACGTTCCCAGATTGGTTGACTCTAGGAGCACCACCAGTGCGCTCCACCGACGGTCTCCCGGCAGAGACAAAGGTCCCTTATTTGGAGATCTGCCTCGAGGAACAATTACTTGTTAAACCAGATGGATTAAACATTACTGTTGGCGGGGTTCCACATGTGACACCGCTCCCTGCGGTGCTTGGCGTTCTGATCTCTTAAGTGATGCACTGAACCATAGAGAGTTATTATGGATGGATAGGATAAGGATCCCGCCCCGCTCTAAATGCACTGCTGCACCTGTGAGCATGTTCATAACCCTTTGATACATTTCCTCTGATGGAACGCCCTCTTCCATGAGCAATAATGTGGACCAGACCTTCACGCCTTGCCGCTCGGCTCTTGTGAAAATTGTGCCTAGGGACTATGAATGCTTAAAAGCTTCCTTTGCCATCAACACCCCACTCATGAACACACCAACAAGGTTACAATGTGGTTTTGTGTCATCTGAGGCAACATTCCTCAGTTCTGGCTTTCATGTATTCGTCAATTGCATTCTGGGAGTTGCAGTTTTCAGACACTTTAATTAGTAGTCTAAAGTAAAAGCAAAGTGTGTCTCTAAACACATAGTCAACCAGTGAACTTGCCCATCCACCAGTCCTAAAGAAAAACATAACTTCAATGTCTGATTTGCTACCGTGAGAAGGTAAACTGGGGATTCCCCGGAACTCTTCCTCCTGTCACAGTCCCTCCCGTTTTCCTTTCTCAGAGCAGATGGGTCCCAAAGCCTTCAGCACAAACTATCACCCCATAAGGAAAGAGAAACCATTTCCCAAACCCTGGTACGACATCCCACCCCTGATTCGTGATACCTATGATTTTCCCACTACGATGTCTGTTCGAGGACCACTGACGTTGCCGTCAGTTTCAACCGTCAGGTTCCCATGTACAGAACTCCTTTTCCCGATGGCTTGGACATTGAGTGCGAGTGTGCTCTTGTAGCTCCAGAGCAGAGGCGCTCCCCTAACGAGCCACTGGGGACACATAGCCCCGCACTGCTCATCCGGGGGGACAAGACTGCACTTCCACCTCACTTCAAAATGGCAGACTGGTCTTTTAAGCCCCCGCAGCTGCGCTACGAACACGGAATTGATCCACTTACCAATGGACTCGGATGTTCCTTCAGGGTAGCTAACCCTTGGTGGAGGATGGAAAAAACATGCTGCGGAACAAAGGCAATAACCAATCCTGCTCTGGGCTTAAAAAAGAGACGAGGGAATAGCTCATCAAAACCTTCATTGTGTAATCGGACCATACATTAACTCTGGGTTCTTGAGCAAAGGCCATAGATCTTGTTACAGCCCAAAAAGCGGCAGAGGATGAGATGGAGATAAAGATTGTGATGAGTACATTTGCAAATTCAGTCCAGACCCTTTCTCAAATAGAAGTCACACATTAAGTCCGTGGCTATAAGAATGTTTGGCCGTTGCCTGAGAAATATATTTAGAAATTACCCGATTGTCCCAGGATGGGACCTTGCCAAAGGGTGAGGCAAACTGGCTGTTGCAATTCTGAGGGAAACCACTAGCCTGGGAGGTTGCCCTCTACCTCTCACTTCCCTTTGCTAAGTGCAGCAAGGGTACCCTGGCCGACACACCAATCTCATCAGCCCTCGCCCACACCCCTCTGGCCATGCAAAACCTGTGAAAGGGCTATGGTCTCGTCCACCTCAGGACGCCCCACCCCCACTCTTCTTCTCTGCTCCATCCAATATCCCAATCCTTGCCCCACCCTACACTGCTCATATATCCCTATCCATCCCCAACCCGCTGCAAGCTCTCTTCCCCCTCACGCCAAGCTGCCAAATAGCAACTGCCCTCTTACCCCTCCCCTGCCCTCCTCTGAACCTCCCTTCCTTTCCCCACCACCTCCCCACTCCTCGCTCCCCCCTCCCGTCCTACAACAACACACCACGCGACCATGGCCTGGTCCAACCCACCAGCTCACCATTCTTCTCTACCAACACACACTCCGACCCCCTGCTTTTATCTGTAAGGCACTCCCACCCCGGAAACCAAACCTGCCCTCTTGCAAACTCATCAACACCAGGTCTGTCTCCAAAAACAAATTGAATAGCTTTCCCTTTATCACAGACGAAACCCCAGACATCATCTTCATCAAAGAGACCTGGTTTGCTGACAATTACGAACTACTGCACACAAGGCCCTCCCTCGCCTTCGCACAGGGTACAAACTGATTGTACAGAACAGATCCAGAACTGGAGGGGCGCTGGCCATCCTACACAAATACCAGATCCCAAGGATACTCAAGGACAACTCAGCCGGCAGCTCTGATTGTGAATCTCTGCTTGTAAAATTCCAAACCTCCACTACGATCTCCCATAGCTTTCTACTCTTGTACAGACCCCCTGGCTACAACAGGAATTTTGCAGACTCCCTCAGTGATGCACTGTTGACCAACTTTAATTCAGCATCCTTCTCTCACTATACTAGGAGATTTCAACATCTAGTTCGACGTTCCCACAAACCGCATGACCCGTTCTCTTACTGATGACCTAGAAGCCCTCAACTTGACACAACTCCTTTCTCTCCCCACCTACTGCGCAGGCCACACCCTCAATGCGGTTTTCAGCATCATGAACCTTCTGTCCACCCTTCCACCCGCCCTCTAATCTGGACAGATCACTCCGCAATCCTATTCTCCCTCTTGACCTCCCCACCATCCCTCTCCCGACTCACCAGCCTGCCCTCTCCAACCCCGACTCACGAGCACCCTTCTCTGGAGTAAAATCAACATTAACCCAGAACCAGCCAACTCCCTCCTAAACTCACCCCCAGCACTCTCACTCATGGAAGGCCCTACTGCCATTGAACTCTTCGATCACTGGCTCTCCGGCACCCTCATACCCTCACTCCAATAAAACGTACCTCTTGGAGACCGGGCTGCATTCCCAAGTGGTTCATAACCAGCCTAAAATCAAAATTCTCAAGCACCAACTGGTGCGGACCTGGGGAACCTATCCCACTCCTCAAAAGAATTCCTTTCTTGCTAGACCGACAAGGGCCTACCGTCAAAAATTAGGTAAACCAAAAAAACCTTCTACGGAAATCAAATCCACAGCTCCCATAATCCAAGCCAGGAATGTCACTGAATTCAAGACTCAGGTTGCTCAACGCTCCCTTCTTTCATCCCTCCAAACCAACCCCCCCAAACTCCCTCCCTCTCTCTCTCTGCGACGCCCTGTCCGAACACTTTCACAGCATCCCTATTGATAGACATCTTACCATCCTTTCAAAATTATCACCAACGCCCCACACACCTTGCCGTTATCCATCCAGCCCCAGATCTGCCACCCTCTCTAGGCCAGTCTTTGCCTCTTTCTCCCCCATCTCCTGCCCTGAGTTCCTAAAAACGCTTGCTCGACCCACTCATCCCGCCGAACTACCAGCCTATATCCAATACCCACTACATTACCAACTCCTGGACCGCTCTGCAAATTAACAGCTCTGCCTCTTCACAGAATCCAACCACCTTCTTGACCCAGCCCAAACAGACTTGTGAGTTCTCTCTTGTCTGTTTGGGATGACCCGAAAAGAATAGCTGACGCGGAAAGATGTGCAGCGCTCATCCTTCTCGACATATCTGCCGCCTTCAACACCATTGGCCACACTATACCACAATGCCCAGACAGGCTACACACCTTATGAATCGAAGACACTGCTCTAACATGGACCTCCTTGGTCTCGGACTGTTTGCAAATGATGCACCTTTCTCTTCCCTCTCTCGTCCTGTGCCAAAAGGTGTCCTGCAGTCAGCCTCACTGTCTCCCCTCCTCTTCAATATCTACCTTGGCCCTCTCCCTGCACTCATCTGATTTCAAAACCTCATTTGCTACAACTATGCAGACGACAGCCAGATCATCCTCAAGATCCCCAAATAGCCAGCTTCTGCCCGCCCTGACCTCTCATTCTGCCTTTCTGATATCGACCACTGGATGACAATCAACCACCTCCTCCTCAACCCTTGGAAGAAGGAAGATTATAAGGGTAGCTTATCAATTGTCTTAGAAAATCCTTGACTCTAGATGTTAGGGCAGCCCGGCGTCCATGATTGATAGTCAGTCTATTCATCGCCAGTGGACTTTGGAGGGTAGCCTGTCTTTAATGCCTAGAATAGCATTTGAGGGTAGCTTGTCTTCACACAGAGGACCGGATCACACAGCGAGATGAAAGATGAGCTCCATTTGAGCGTAAGGTATGTGTAAACGCACCACTTAGTGGACATCTGCTGCATGCATGGATATCCTTCCAAACACTTTAGAATGCCGCTACGAATACGAACTATTCTGTCTAGCTGGACACGTAACGATCTTGCCCGTACACCAGACTTGCCTCAACATCTCTGCCATTAGAATACAGTGACAACCTACAACAATGCTTGGTCTAGCTGGGCACACATAGTTTCTTCTCCACTGGCGCTCTGTCATGACCTCCTTCAGCACCCAACCCCAGCCTGACCTCTTGGGTTGCTTACTGGAGCCTAGCCAGCCCACCCAATTCCTAATCTTGGCCAAATGGACACCCGCACTTAAAGCCTTTCTTAAAATGTTCCTATACCTGGACTTTAGTCCCGGAGGGTTTCGCTATCACAAAGCGCGTAATTTGGAAAAGGCCCTACATAAATGACAACTCAATAAAATACAAGGGTGATAATGTCACAGACTGTTACACCCCCTAAGCAATGGGAATAAATATCACTGGTAGGAGAATGAGAGGTATTGGTGGTATTTACATTAGCCCTGAGATGTATTGGTGGTATTTACATTAGCCCTGATGGCAACCGTCGCCTGGAGGGCGAAAGTAGCTACGCCTGACAATGCGTGTAAAGTTGGAAGAAATACTCTGGTGGGAAGAAGAAGCAAGCATGGTGCTCGGTCCTGAAACCTGAGATAGCCAAGAGTTCAAGAGGTGAGCAGGGCGTTCAATGCCTAGGATTGAATTTGCCAAGCTTCATGCCAGGCACTATATCCTTGGAAGTGAGGCTGATGGGTACTGGTTGTAGGGGAATACTGGTTAAGACCAGTATTCCCATGGTTGGGTGCATGAGACCCTTTCGGTGGACCCTTCTTTACGTTGTTACGTAAGTGAACCTTATGATTTCTAGTTGAAGGCCCCTTGACCAGTCTTGACAAGTTAATAAAGATGTTGGGCTCCTATAAGACTCCTGTGTCCTGATGATCTGTCCCCTCTCTCTCTGTGTTAGCTAATTCTCCCAGTGTACCTTTGACACCGATGGGTGTTTACGGGTTGCTACGAGTGTAATCCAAGTACCTCCCTCGTTGACTGTATTGATTAAATCCCTATTAACAGGTGTGCTATCCCTGCAATTAAAACGAACCGAACTACTCATCGGATTAACCAAGTCCCTGATTTCAGCCATGCCGCAGCCTCGATGTGCTCTAGTTTTCCACCAAAATATTCACCCATTGCATTTTCAGGTATATATTAGCAACAATGTAATGTTTCCATATGAACTCATTTGGCAGCAAAAACATTTAGAGCCTGATTCATGGAATAATTTGCGTGAAAAACGCAGATTTGCGCGCCTTCTGCCCGAAAATCCCCATACTCCAAATAGGGATTTTCAGACAGAAAGGCGCGCAAATCTGTGTTTTTCACGCAAATAATTCCATGAATCAGGCTGATAGAGGTTAAGGTGCATGAGGATGGTGGTGGTGAGTGGATATGGCAGAGGATAACATTGGACATGGAAGGGAGCATGTTTAAAACGGGTGGGATCATTATTCTGACCTGCATCTGTGAAAATCATGCTTGAAAGGGCCGCCTATATCCGCAGGTAGCATTAGGTTTAGTGCTTCTTAAAAACATGTAGTGTCCCTGAGCTCGGAGAACACGTGATGCCATTTTCAGTGATAACATTGAGGGTTTTTACGGGGCATGGTTTGTCATTTCAAATTCTTTTATAATTGTTGAAATGACTGCATTGATCCCAGCTGTGAATCCAACTAGGCAACTGATCATCAAATTCTCTATTAATCAGACACTGGCCAGGAGCAGTGAGGGGCTATAAGCTTCCCAACTTGAAGATTCCCTGTAAAGCTCCTTGGTCTGCTCGGCCCACCTCTATCTGTCCACTAGAAGAGCTCCAGGGCAGTTATTCCTCTCTTCCCCCTCCACCACCTGAAGCATAGAAGAACATGGCAGAGTGTGCATCTTGGCATGCAAGGAGTCACCGGGCGTAGCTAAAGGTGTGCTATGCAATGTTGAGCATGGCTGCAGATGTGCAAAGTGGGGGAAAGGGGTGTAGTTATTGTGCTTCAAGACTTCTTAGGACGTGGGTCAAACAGTATGAGGCTCTGGGCCTTTTAGTGACCATCACAGGTTCCTTGAGGAATTACTGGGGGAGGGAGCCGTGATGCCTGTCGCGATTTGTTCATTATCTATCTGAACGGAAGATAGCACAGGGGCAACCTTAGTCTTGAAAGCAAGACCAGGCAGAGCAACAGAGGTTCGAATCCCGTATCCGCGCTTAGAAACAGAACTCGGGTACGGTATTGGGCGCATAGAAAAAAAAAACAATTAAATCATCTGTAATGCCGAACGACTATTTTAGTCTGACGTACAGTTTTCAGAATAATAGCCATCTTTTGCACCAGTCAAGCCACAAGATTCATTTTCTAGTCACCACATGAGTCGGGGTCATCGATGTATATCATGTTCTCGTGGTGAATTTTATTATTTAAGAGGGCGCAAAGCTCGCCCCAAAGTGAGTAATGTAGTGCTGTACCGAGTGCAAATGCAAATAGAAAGGTGCAATTTAAACAAAACCATGAACTGCAAAACGTGGAAGGATCCAAATGGGTAAAGCAGACTCCAAGAATAAATACAAACCTAGCGTACAGTTCCCTCAGGAAACGAAGGCAGGATGCAAGTTGGCGGGAGGTGGTTGTGGAATTCCAGAAGGCAGGACCTGCTTTGGAGAATGCCTGGTCTGAAGTTGGTGCTTTCTGGAACAGTGCAGATGAAGCAGAATCCAAGAATAAATACAAACGTAGCGTACAGTTCCCTCAGGAAACGAAGGCAGGATGCAAGTCGGCGGGAGGTGGTTGTGGAATTCCAGAAGGCAGGACCTGCTTTGGAGAACGCCTAGTTGGAAGTTGGTGCTTTATGGAACAGTGCAATCTGTAAACACGGCAGGGGCCGAGAAGCATCAGGCAATACCTCTAAATAACCAATACTGTTCATTGATGTGGCCCATATAAGAAAAGGCGGTCACCTTTAGACATCAAAAATGGATGTGGTTCCTGTTCACTTATAGTTCTCATTCCCTTAATGAGAATGTCAATGGTAGTCGACCTGGTCTCTCTCATCTCATCTCAGCTCCTTCATTCAGGGGCACAGATATCAAATCTTAAGGACCCAGGAGTCTGCAGACTTGCCTTTTCTTGTAAAGCACAGCTGGATCTTTCTGATGTGCCTTGGAAAGATCTGAAATCCGCAAATATACGTTCATGTCCCGTTCACGTTGCAATGGTCTTTTTTTGTGTCCCGACATAGCAGCGGAAGTCATTTTCATGGTCTTGTTAAAGAGACCAGCAGTCAAAAGCCCATTTGCTCCTCTGCTTCTGGTGGAGGGCGATATCTTGGCTTTCTGACTCTGGTCTTTCTGAAGGCATCAATGCTCTAACAGGGAGCGGATCAGATGGCCAATTCCGAGGCAATCCAGCCATGCTGGGAATTGTACAATTAATATCATGACAGGGGATTATGGCCATCTTTTGTTTGCACTCCTTCCGGAGACTTAAGCTTTGTTCCTGCTCACATTACTGCTTACAAAAGATTGACTGGCATACATATAGCACAAAATGCTATAGTGCGAGGCTTGTCTATCAGAAAGTAACACGCGTGCAGTGACTGGGCATACTAATGTTGGCGAGTGAGTTTGTCATGGATGGAAACCTATTTTTTTTTTTTCTGTGAATCCTTCGGTCGATGATCCCAGATTGCTTCTCCTCCATGGCTTTGAATGAGGCCACGGTGTGTGGGTTTTATGAAATGTAAACCGGGCTGGGATGGACCAGGGCAATATGCCTAGGGGGCATACCTAGAGGGTTAGAAGTTGGATACGGGTAGCCGATATTTCTGAGATGATCAGCAGGAGCAGGGAGCACAATGTTGCCGCCAGATTCATCAGTGTGAAAAGCAGTTCCCTAAGAAGTGTTTCAGCTGCCACTAAAACAAATACACGGTTGTCTATCGATTCAGATTTCTTTCCCTGCCAAGTGTGCGCTGCTTGAGTTGACGTCTTGGACTGGGCTTGTGGTATATGGTTTGCCGCGTCTGACAGTTATGCAAATGAGGTTCAGACACTGCATTGCAATGAATATGTTCTTGGTTTGTATGAAGTTACAGTGACTTTTGCATTACAAGGATGACTTCATAAGACAGTGAAAGATTTAATTGAAGGATCTATAGCATCAAGGCAAGCCTAGGATGTTGCTGGGATTTATAGGGGGTCCAGAAGGACGACGCGGACACTGTAAGGACGTTTTACCAAGTGTTTTACTAAAGAGTAGAATAAGGCCTATCTTTCCCGGTCACTGTGGGGGTGTTCCCTGCCTAATTTACTAACTAAAGTACTCGTCAGTTGTGAGTAATATTCCAAAGAAATCAGTCGGCTGTCCTAATCTAACCTAGCTGACCCTACCACTATAATAACTAAGGTCAGGAGACCTTCTCTCGAATGCCATGTCTTGACCCAGATGCTGTCTGGAGTATAATGTTCTATTTAGTAGACCATACGTAAATAGTCTCTTGTGACTTGTTGATTTAATATCTGTAACTCCCTCAGGGGATTGTCAGTTTCTCCTTCCCCTTTCTTAGGTGGTCTCTTGGTCCTATTAAAATTCCTTCTCTGTCTTCTAGGGCTCACAGCTCTCTTCTATATTATCCTTCTTTCTTGATTGTGATAGATGCTTAAATACTCATCATTCACCTCTTCCCAAAGCATTCTCCTATATTTACAATTTATCCTTGTGACCCAACTGGGTCTTGGTTCACAAATATGCAATCTTTCCCTCTTCCCACTGTAATAGAGTTCCAGTTCTATTTCTCTCACTCTCCATGATTCTTATATTTCTCTGTATCCCGTTGACACAGTTTTGAATTAATAATTTGTTTCCCGCTCTACAGTCATGGGTACTGGGACAGTTTTCTCCCCCACTTATAATACCTTCCTCTTGGTGTCCCGGTAGTCCTGTTCCCACTATTACCTTCTGCACAGTGTTCTAACGTTTCCAGTATTTTTAGGGGTTTTCATTCTGCCCCCTGCTTCTTGGCACTCTCTGCAGTGTCTGCTTCATACACGGTCAGCTTTAGTGCCGCTACAAAACTGTTCCAGAGTTGCTTCCTCCGAGTGGTGGTGTCGGCGTTGTTGAGCTCTCTACTCGAGGGCATTTGGACTTCTGCTCTTCATGCACTCTGACTTTGCCAGTCTTTCACTGACTGTCTCTCGCCCCGTCATCTCGGAGACGTTTTTGAATTACGCGGGTGCTGCGCTTCACACCAGCGCCACCTGCTTCAGCCATATTACGCACAAGGGGCATCCCTTGTCTCTCTCAGCTCTCTGCCTTCCCTCTCGCTGGTAAGCAGTGTGAGAAACCAGAGGGTGTAAACCCGCTGGTCCTCTGGAATCTCTCTCTCAGGTGGCCAAGGCACAGCCATCGCCTTTGGATCCAGACCCTGGGGGGTGGACCAGTGCGGGAGGATCACCTGAGTGAGTGGTCTTCAGGAAGTGGGGGTGAGATAGCTGATGGTGAGACGCGGTGCTCCCTCTTATTTTTTTTAGCCAACCCATCCTATGGTTTAGGCTGGTCCGAGGTCCCAAATCTTCCCCTTCCTTCCTTTTTACACAAACACTAAGCCGAGGAAGAGGGTGACTGAGAGTAACCAGACTAACTCTCTCAGATCATACTGGACATGTCCCGTTAATCGGGTTAGGCAAAGTCAGGCACTTTACACTTAGTGCAAGCACCTGATACCAGTTAGCCCTCCTCACACAAAAAGAAGGCAACACCTGAAGACAAACTCTGAGCAAGGCAGAACACGAGTACAAGCAGAACTTTCGGGACAAAGGCAAACCTCCTGGAGCAGAGCGACGGAACAAGGGGCGAGAGCAGTGGGTCGAAACCCCCAAGAGTTCCCTACTGGAGGTCGTTGCCTCCGACAGGCCGCGGAAAACACATGGAGAAGACCAGATCCCACAAGTGAAGACTGCATTGTGTTTCAAGGACACCAGTGACCTTCCCGGGTGACCGGCAGAGTTGGGGAGGGGAGGCCAAGCCTGTGGTACTTACCATGACTCGTGAATTCGCTATCGCAAAACCAAGAGAAAGACGCACACAGTCGGAGAGTTGGCCAGCGACCTGAAAGACCGATGTGTGTTAAAGTTTGAAATAGCAACATTTTATCACAAGTGAGGGCTGCACGTGTGTGAGTGAGATGCGAGGAAAGGCAGACCTGTGAATTTACTTTGAAGTAAAAGACAGCTGCAAAGATAGCTGCAGTGGTCCGGCGAAAGGAAATAGCCCACTTGAAAGTCTCAGTCAAAAGTAAATTGTTCCAAGCGAGAAAGCGAAAGAACAGCAAAAGTGAAATAACAAGGTTTAACTCCTATAGAAGGGGAGAGTGAAAGTTGAACTATAAACTTTGAGTCGAAGTGGTCCTGCAGTGGCCTGAAAGTCAACCACGCACATTTGAAAGTCTTCGACGTCCGATAGGGGTCTGAGCCTGTCAGAGGGATACCTGAAGTGAAATAAGCTTGGCGAAGGGAGCCCCCCTGGCAAGTTTGTGTTGAACTTTATCGTGAGAGGGCTGAGCCTGACTGAGGGGGACATTTGTTAACTTTTTGGTTGAAACATTATTTTGAAGTCACGAAAAGAGACTTAAAACGTGGAAGGCCAGACGGGTCTCGATCCACGTTCTGGAACTGTTTATTGTATTGGAAGCCGAGCTAGAGTGAGTCATCCTGCCTACACTAACACGCTTACTCTGTGAGGTATAACGTGGCGAGGAGATCTGATTCAATCTCCTTTATTCATTTGAACACTGACATTTTCCTTTTGCATGCATTTCTCTGTTTTACACTTTTTTGTACTAGAGATTGGGCAGTCATTAGGTTTGGTTAGCATAGGCCATTTTGATTTGACAGACTCCACTAGGTCTGCGTTTATTATTTGATGGTCAAGACTACTCCCATCTTAGTTATAGGGCAGGATAAGAGTTTCTCCAACCCCAACAATTTCAATAAAGGTTTTACAAACTTTACCCATTGTGTCAGTTTCATACTTGTGATACCATGCCTCCCCTTACGCAGTTTCTTTTCATCCTCCTCGGCACAGTCCTTTGTGAGTTCCCATTTAAAGGGATAGCTTAAATTTCACCTTAACAATTATATTGGTTCATTTCATCCTTGTTTAAATCACAGAACTTATAATGCCCTGGTGGTTCAGACAAATCCATATAAGCTATCATGTGTAGGGCATTAGAGTTCCCTTGATTCGACAAAGATTAGAGGAAGACTGTATATAAAAACTAGCCCCTGAAAAAGGGAGTGCTTGTTCTAGTTCCAGAGCCACTACTGACAGAGGAAGTCGGCATCTGTGCTCTGCAGGTACGGTTGCAAACCTAGGCTGTTCCTTAACTGGGGACATGTCTGTGACCCTCTCCCTGTAGCAGGGATAAGCCCGCCCGCGATCACGAACTCCATTGACACCATACCGTGCGTGTCCCTGTAGAGACAGCTCAGGAAAGCCGGCTTACCAGGAGCATAGACGTTTGAGGGAAGTCTCCTGCTTAACACAAGGAGACGTGTGACCTTCCCGGTGGCAGGCATGTACTTTTATTACATTGAAGTAAATTACTTCATGGAAATGTACTTGCCTAAAATGATATCATAGTGATGTTATATGTTAAAGGGTAAAAGGAAGGTTGGAAGATAAGGGGCGGGACCGGGTGGGTAGCTGGGGCATGGGGGTCCAACATTATAAAAAAACAAAATCGAATCATTGCCACAGTGAAAAGTAAATTACGATGAGGTGATTAACTTCAATGAAGCAATGTAGAACCATTGCAGGTATCGGTGATCATTCATCAACAAATTAAAGCCTGTCTGTGTCCCTTAGTTTCAGCACATGTGGGGCTTGCCATCAAATTATTGTATGTTGCCAGGGAGAATGGGGCATATCTGAAGGCTGTAGTCCACAAAGTCAGATGTTTTCCTTTTCACCGGTTATAGTAACCCACCCACGGAAAAACCCAGGACAGACGAGAGGGCTAGAACTGGCGAAACCTTAGAGTTCTGGGCCCTATGACGTAAAACAAATTACATTTAACATGTGAATAATGGGTGGGTTATAGAGGGGTACATGCAACACATGCTCATATTTGTGCTTTCATCGGCTGATGGCCACCGCTTTCAACAAAAGTAACACTGGATACGCTTTTGCAGTTGCGTCGTCTATATTCATTAGTTCCTCGTCGTCCTCCCAAAGGTCGAGTTGGATCCATGGATCAGTACGCCAGGGATTAGACTTTTCTATGCATCAGATGTATGCATGTTTTTACAGAACATCTTCTTGCATGGTCTTATATAGAGTTCCCTTCAATGGGATGGAGGGTGGTGAAACCTCTAACTATTCCAAAAACACCTTTTGTGAGTGTCTGCATCAGCGGGGGTTGTGTGCACTAGTGTGGTGGGTATTTATGTGCCCTCGACTTTCAAAGTCAACAAAGCAGTGCTGCATTCACTGTTTAAACCTCTCTCAACCAAATAATTGCAAAAGCAGCCCCTCTTCGCAGAGGTATCTTGGGAGCTGGTTTAATTTGAGAGCTTGAGTCGTATTGACAGCCTTCTGAATTGCAAGACTTTGAGGCAAAGCGCATATGTCATGCTCACCAATGCATCGAATTGGAGCGTCCAAACATGTTTGTGTAATTCTCTTCGATGTAATGCACCAAAACCCTCCCACTCACTGCCTTTCTCTGTAGCAATTAAAATGGGTAAAAAGCAGCAGCGTTTCAGTGGTGCGTACTCCCACCGGATACCTCGCAATGCGAATCGGAGCAGCAATATCCTGTATGCTTATTGGAGTAAGTTCAATGGAATATCTACGCCTCAAATAAGTAATTTCAATTAAAATGTAAAAGAAAATCCTGTGAAGAGACGCCTACTGTCGGCTTCAAACCCATAGGGTGATCTTGACCGCCCAAAATCCCATAGTAATCCTGCAAAGCCTGGGAAACAATGGAGCAAGAGCCCTGGGAGACCAGCCGCATGCCAGGGCTCGTAAGAGCAGGAGCTTGATCGCACATCTGTTCAGGGAGCTCCGGGCTCTGTTCGAAACAGTGGCGGCAGGTACGCCAGGCAACGCTGCGCTATGTAAATCAGTCCGCGAAAAGCCTTCCGATTCACGCCACCACAAGGGAGCCTGCGCATTGCCAAACAGTTGCCAATTTTGGCAGGCAGGATTGAGCCTGGGCGTGGGTACCGCCACAACTGTAGACCCAGTGCTGCTGCATCTCACGAAGCCCGCGGGGTTGTTGGCGTCTGCCACCCTCGGCGGTCTCTAATGATGATTGGAGGTCTGAGCATACACAGATTTTACACTCGGTGCGAAATTGGAGCCAAGTCCTAATTTTTGTAAAGCTGGTCGAAAATTTGCTGAGCAGCTGATCTTTTACCTTCTCATTATTATTTAAACAGGAGACTCTGCACATTTTTCACAGTCCTTCAACACTGGCCTTTGTTTTTTATTGTTTTTTTTTGTGGGGTGGGTGCGGTTGGACAAGGCACTTACGGCTGTGAGAAACAAATTCATGCCACAGGAATTTAAATGGAGCCGCTTGTGCTTGGGATTCAACCTTAAAAATTCGAAACCTTTCGCAAAGTACAAGAATAAAGGGACTTGCAGTTTCAAAGCTGAAGAAAACCTGGATTTAGGCTGTCACTGTTGTGGTTGGGTGGCATGAAGAAGTGTCAATATTGGCCTGAAGTATTCCATTCTTGTCGCTGATTCCAACCAAGCCATTTCAGGTCAGCTGAGGTGGTACATTTCGGAAGTAGCTTTTACACTAGAGTAGTTCTGTTTGCTTTACATGCAGATTCTGCGTTTTCTTTCTGCTCTCTCGTCCGCAGGTGAGTATCTAACGAGAAGTCTGATTTTTCAGTCATATCAGTGTGGGGAGACGTGCATGGGTTCAACATCTGGTAGACTCCTACTTTTAGATGATTAAATTGATGTGCACTTTCTCATTACCCTTTACCTATAGAGTGAGAAAGTAAAGCATTCAGAACCTTGACTAAGAAAATGAAAGAGAGCGTGGGCCTTGAAATACACGCAAATTCTTAGACTTTTCAGGAGGAGGGCCTTGCTTTCTTCATTCAATATTGCTAACTCCATCCACTTAGTTGGTGGCTGTGTAGAAATATACATTGTAGGTTCATGAGACAACACAGAGTAAAGCGGGGTCCAGTTTTGGGGCTTTCTACATTAGCTGATGGTGGTCTGTGGTACTGCTGGTCAAGAGAGAAACTTGCTTGATTAGTTGAAATGCAGGTTTCTCCAGCATGGGGTCTGGCATGGATTCACATGCTCATGAATATTCCCCGTCGTCAGGCTGGGAATCCTCGGTAAAGAAAGAAAAAACTGATTTGCTTTCACTTTAAAACTGTATTTCTCCTCTAAACCAATCACTGGCCTCTGGGTTATACTGCCCCATCCAACAGTGCTGCCATAAGAATGTAACTACCTTTCACTACAAAAATGAGAACTCTAGCTACACACATAATTAACTATCCTCTTACACACACCTTCCAGCTTATTTCACTACTGTTCCTCCCTCCAACCATACACATGCCAATTAAACATGGGTGGCTAGCAGGGACTCAGCCGCGCCCTCATAACCATTAATGGCCACCTCCTAACTTTCCGATGCTTCGCACCTACAGCGTGTTGGGACCATACCCATGGTGACTGGCGCTATAGAAATGACGAAATCAAATTAAATTAAATGCAACCTGTCATTTGCACTATTTTGGTTCAATCCACCATACTATTTTTGTCATGTGCAAGGCCAGGGGTGTCCAACCTGCGGCTTTGCAGTTGTTTTGTCCTTGGAGTCTTTTGATCCCTCACTATTGACTCTGCTGGCTGTAGCTGATCATAGTTGTACTGCAATGCCTTAGGGGTCAAAACATTACACACCCCTGTGCAAGATAATAAGCATTTACTATTATTGGTATTGTTTTTTGCAGTCACATTAACCAGAAAACACAGTTTGAAAATCCAGTGTTGGAGGCCAAACGGAAAAAACAGCTTGGAGGCCAGAACCTTGGACCGAGCGACGGAAGCAACCCAGGTACGGATCTCCATCCTTCAAATGCATTCTTATTTCATCCACAAACTACTGTCGCACCCACTGATGCAATATCATGAAGGTAAGGCTTTTTAGACTTAATTCCGAGCAAAGCCATGTGCCTTCTGAATGCTGTGAAGCAGGAGCATCCCAGCCATCTGCATGGGAGGGTCACCAAATCCAGCTCCCAAGAGTGAATTCCTTGTCATGTTTTCAGCGCAACTGCATGATATACAAAAGCAAATGCAAGTTATTGGCCTTTGGAGGAGCGTTATCCTGAAGAGAGGACACGCCTCCTAGAACCCTCATCTCGAGATTATAAGCCTCCAACGTTCATCTATGGTAGCGTCAGTTCTTTGTTTGCTCCAATGTTCCTGGTTTTTGCGATCCTTGACTGGTAGATTTAATAGGTGGGCGTTTATTTGTAATATTCTCTATTTGAATTTGTAAACACCAGCTCACCCGGCATATGAGGACCTACCACCTCTCACCCCCCCCCTGTACCCCCCCCCCGCTTCCCCCAGGACAGCAGACTTCTTCCATGTCTTACCTTTGTTAAGGAGAAGGACGTGTTGAAGTAGGGTGCTGATATTCAAGTTGCAAGCTACTAGCCAGCCATAAATCACTTGCCACCTCAATTCTATAGGTTTCTGCATACACACAGCACACCGGTTTTTGGACTTGCCAAGAGTGAAATGTCACAAGCCTGTGGCGAGTGACGAGTGCACATTGTGCACCCTGCCCGCATACCATTATTTTTTCCAGTTGTTCGGGAGAAAAAGCTTGTCCAATCCCAAAGGTTTGAAAATGTCATCACTTGCTCTTCTTCTTCCCCCAGCATCTCTCTCTGCTCTACCCTGTGTCACAGGCAACTTAAGTGCCTAAATCTCTTGCTCCCCTTCAAGGCACACCCTTCTGCTTGCCTCCAGATGCCTGAAATTCGCCCTTCCTGCGGTGCGCACATTTTATTTAACAGTCAAAACACATTAAAGCCCATCATTTGAAGCAGATGAGGACCTGCCCATCCAGAATGTGACTTTATCTACTTAAAGGCAACCCAAGGACTGACTTCGGCCACATTATCTCTTTGATTATTGGAATTATGCATTGTTAAAGCTGCATTTTAAATTTCGATTCTAAAAACTCTGTTGGGTTGGTTAGCATGCTTCTTAAATTCTATGTTTCCGCACGCCCTAGAGTCTACTGTCAATTCAAGGATTTTGTATTTCTGTAACATCAATCCTGTAGGGGGGGCGGCCTGGCCAGTAATTGCCTGCTAGTCTGAGCCGTGGTAGGTCCAAGCTAATAATGTTGATTAACTTTAGTAGCACACTAGGGCACCCTTCAGGTGATCCTATTTTTGATTGTTATAGGGAATCTAGTCCGCGCCTACTATGCTAACCCGAGTCCCTTTTCAAAAGAAATGGTGGAAAATCGAAATGGCCACCAGACAATATTTACAACGGTTTTAGTCCCTTTTCTATGTTGATAGCCATTACAGCAGGCCAGAGCAGGCAGCAAGGGACTGGGGCAGCTTATAGTGGGCACGTTGGGGACAGTTGGGAGTAGAGAAGGCTACCGGGGAATATAATGGCGACGGGAGAGGGACGGGGAGGGGCTGTGGCAAAAACAAAATGGCGGCGTGGGGCTGGAAACGAGCACAGGCTTGTACTATAATCAACTTTTCCAAGGGCTGGAACGGGTGGTAATGGCCGGGCCCCGAGTTAAAGGCTTGAAGCGGCAGCAGTGAGGTAAGTGGGGGGCGGGGAATGGTAAAAAAAAAAATGGTGATACGATGCCCAAACTACCGTGATCTTGTGGGTTACTTCTGTTCTGGCTCGTACACCACATAATTACAGGATACGTAATGTAAGTTTTTTTTATTTAAATGATCACTTTCACTATGGGATCCTTTCTTTCCCGTGGGGTCTTAGTGATGCCGTTCACTGGGTCACTCGTGGTCTCACTCCTTGGCGAGGTATTACTCGGTTGATTTGGAATGTCTAAGAGGTTTCACGAGGTGTTGGTGATGGTGGATAGATTTTAGAGGCACCAATTCATTATGGTATCTCTGACATGTTTGTGGATTAGGGTCCGCTTTCTGTCTTCTCAGTAGAGGATAGTTATAAGGTATTAATAACCTAGTCTACGCCACGTTTAATAATAACACGTTGGCAGTATTGATCAATCATATAATAAGAGCATTTTCAGCTTGATTGATTCAGTGTTCTTTTGTTTACATCTAGGTGTGCGTTGTTGGTGTATTCTACATATCTCTTTCTTGTCCATATACAATCCATCTGACTCTGCTGGACCATAACACCCCTGAAGAATTTCTGTTTACTAGATGTGATACAGAAAGAAACATGTCGGGTTGGGGATGTTTTGTTATTCATGAACAAAATTAGAAGTCAAGTCTACCCGAGCCAGGAAAGTTCATAATTACATAGAACAGGCTCTTAGGTGTTATATTGACGGTCCTCATTAATGATGGATCAGATATTGTATTATGATGTTTTAGATTGTTGGATGTTTTATTGAAGAAAAATTGTTTTACCATTGTTTGTATTATGAATGATTTTTTGATGGGCTTGTGTATGTATGTGGTATGGTTGTAGTGTGGTTGGATGTGTTTTATGGATAAGAATGATGTATCAGATCAATCCGACAATGAATTGGAGGGATTGATCCACATGAATTATTGTTGATATTATTATTGATACCAATGTTATTGTATGTTTCTTATTAAAATATGACTTTTTCTAGAGATTCATTTAATAAATGTTAATAAATAATAAATACTAAATTATTTGAGTGTCTAGAGGGCTCAATTTAATTGTTTCTCCTCATAGAATGCTCATATGATGAGAGATGTAGATGCTGTATGGCTGTTGGGAGCATTCCATATTTAGCATGAGTATGTAGGTTTTGTTACTACACCAACAACAGCCACCTGAACACTTTATTACTCTGACCTTTGATGTTATTTTTGTGCATGTTCTATCCAGGCCAGGTCACAGTAGTTGGATATTCCTGGTATCCCCTGTTACTCTTGTTCTTTGGCGAGCTAATCGGCCATCAGGCAGCTTGGAAGGTGGCCTGGGATTGCCAGTTTCAGGCAACCTTTCTGGCCTGCTAATTGGCTCCCCCCCCTAACTGCAAGGTGCGAATGGAAGTACAAGCCTATATTCCTAGCCGCCTGATTGGCTGGCGCAACTCCCTCAGGTGCCAATTTAAGTTAACTGTATACCATTTTTCATTTGGGATGCGGGTATCGCGGCAATGCCCCCTCTAGTAACCTTCGGGTTGTTTCTGCTTTGCTCTTGACTGAGATTGTCTTTATTGGGTGTGCACTACTCCATGGGGCCTCCCTAATGCATTGCACCAGGGCCCCTTGCACCTTGGGTAGTGTGTCTCAGCATTGCATGCTTTTTCCCTCCTGTGATGCCCCCTGATCACATGTAATATGACCTGATCGCCTAAAAAAACGGATCATTTTAAGCAAAAAAGCTTATGATGAAAAATCAACAAAAAAGTAAAAATATGAAAATAACTGTACCATTGTATGTAGTTTGTGGAAATATTGGACATTAAATATTGGGAGTTATAACCCAGCATTGCTTGCAAAGGGTCAAAGGTTATTTCATTGGAGGATGGCAAAATCTTAAAGTTGTAAACTGTGTGCCGGCTTTCATGTGCTGCATTAGATCTTTGATTACATGATCCCTCTTTTATTATTAATTTTTTTTATGAGTCCATCCTTAATGCTTAGCTTTAAAAGATCTAGAGTCTGCTGTCTGATTTCTTATAAAGTAGAAGCCTGCTAAGCACTTGCAAGATAGTTCCGCTAGAAAGAAGCAACCGGTACTGCTTCAAGCCGTAAGCTTCCCTTTATATTGAATATTTCTTTTAGGTTCTTCTTACAGTTGCATTGATTTTTTTTCCCCCGACCCAGAGTATAATTAAAAACAACAGGTTGAATTTGAAATGAAATTGCTTGCATCCCTGATCTTCATTGCTTGAAGTAAATTCAGGACTGACTATTCAGAATGAAATTGCCCTGAACCTAGCGCACACCAAGATAATGAAATCCGGCTCCTTTTTACAGTAGTTAATATACCCGTTATACATTAACTTGTGTAATAAGTACAGCGACATGCACAAATGGGAGCAAAGTCATCTTGCAAAGGTTCTTTATCTTAAGTTCCTGCCCATGGGCTTCATTTTTCTCAAGGTCTAAGGAAGGAACGCGCTGTGCGGAAACTAGCGGCATACGCTGAATTCATCTGCATGACTTTGATAGATCTCTTTTAGGCGGGCCTGACCTTCTTTGTTTCTGATCAAGTTGAAGACTATCTCGGCAGGCAAACTGCGCTCCTCTGCTTCAGCAGTCCTCATCCAATGAGGTGTACATGATATGCTTTGCAGTGAGTGACTGGCAGACACAATGATTGATGTGCAGCAGCAACCTGATGAAATGCAGTTTCTTTTTTAGCGCACCGAAACATGTCACCTGATAGCAACTTCAGACTGCTTAGTGATGCCAAAGTGTACTGCCTTACGCATTTCAATGTCCCTTTTGTTTTCTCCTGGACATTTTTACACAGTCTATTATTGAATGCATGCCTGAATGCAGAGCCATTCCCGACTCGGTTCTTTCATTAGTGAGGTAGTCAAGGGAATCCCTTTGGAGTTATATATTTGCAAAAATGTATGCATGCTGCCAGTTTGCACGCAGTGGAGAGCATATCGGATGGCCCAAGGACGACACGAGATCCATCATGTTCACATTTCTTCTATTAGCCAAATTTGGGGATAATCGTAGGATGGCACGCGATTATTTATTCATCTATTAATGTATTATGCATTTTGGGTAGCCTTCAATTGGCCAGTCAAGCGGGATATGGAAATCTGTCCCCTGCCTGCATGGTCCCTTTACCCTTTTACTGGTTGGATCTTACATTATATTAGCAATATTGGGTGTTTGTTTTGTAATTAGATTTTGGTATGCTTGCAAGAAAACCTAGCCTTTGGTGTGTGTATAATAAAATACATCAGCGAATCATTTTTAATGGAGCAGTTGAAAGTGAATCCAACGTAGGAAATGAATTATTTTTGGAAATCTTACCACTGCTTTATTGTGTACTTGCATCTCTTGGTCAGTGATGATTTAATGTGTGGTACCTTGCACATGGGCCACACTTTCTAAGTTTTCAGCCTGGTAAATGTACTTGATATGATATATGTCATTTATCATGTGCCTGTACACAAGTGTTTCTTGACAAGGGAGGGGAAGACAGAGAGAGGACAAGACAAACAATCTTACTAGGCCTGTCAATCAGATCGTGCAAGTGTGAGAATGAGGAGTGCAAGGAGAAATTGTTGGCGGGAAGTGCAAGGGAGAGGGGATGGGAAAACAGGGCAGCAGTGCTCTCAGTAAGTACAGCTAGGGCAGTGCGACTCTGGGTAGTGCAAGGAGAACAAGGGGCGTAGGGTTAGTCACAGCCCCTAAGTGCGTGGTAGGCCCGGAGGCAGTGCAAGGGTGACTGATCAGGAAAGAGCCTGGTACCTAGTGAGACTTTCAGGGTAGCCAAGCAACCAGTCGGTACAGCAGACGGGTACGTGAGGTAGGTCAACAGGGGAGGAGGGAGTAAGAGAAAGCAGAAGAGAGGAGGAACGTTTTGAGTTGCTTCCGGAACTTCAGGTGGTTCGGCTCAAGTTTGAGAGGGGCAGGGAGGCCATTCCAGAGGGAGGCACCTGCAGAGGAGAGAGATCTACTCCCCACTGTCTGCCTGGAGAAGCTTCTAACCCTAGAGAGTTGGCGGTAGTTTAGCGAAGGGCTCGAGAAGGGGGGTATTTTGGAAGAGGGCGCTGGATGTAGTGCGGGCCCCGGCCCAGAAAGCCTTGTGGACAATGCAAAGAGTCTTGAACGTGATCCTTGCAGCCACCGGGAGCCAGTGGAGCGATTTCAGGGCTGGAGAGATACGGTCCCTGGGCTTGAGGCCGAGGATAAGTCTCAGTCCTGTTGTGGATTTGTTGCAGAGAGCAGAGAGTATATGCCGATTTTTAAATGTAATTATAAACCCAGTTCAGCAGCTGTGTGGGAGTGTGTGTTTTTTTAACTGCCTGGGACAACTGAGAAGGTGAATCTGAGCAATAGTGTTTTCCTATTGGTGAGCAGGCACTTTTTGTGACAATTTGAGGGTTTTATAATCTATTATTGGACAATACAATTTAACTTTCTTTTCAGGAGTATAACATGAAAAAGGACTGACTGAGGTATGGAATTCTATAGCTCACCTCCTGATCGAATCGTGCTATCTTCTTCCTAAAAATGACATGCTTTGCGGTACGAGTGTGCAGGCAACTGCTTCTAGAAATCACAATGAGCCCCTGCATCAGGCAGAGAATCAGTCAAACGCAGATCAAGCTTTGTCACTGTCGAATAAAACCCAAGAGGATGAGCTTGACAGCTAGAAACTTCAAGGAGATCAACGTGTTGGCAGGCTCTTCGCATTGGATACCACATGTTTCATTTTTTAAAGACAATGGGGCGATGAGTATCTCTTAGAATTGAGCTTTCCTAGCTTCAATGCCTTCCCTCCTGCCTGCTAGAAGTCGGTGGGTCGTAACCACAGTAAGGGTGTAGATGTGGGAGACCGACACATGGGGCAGGCTTTGGGCTAAAGACTTTTATTGGTGAGAAAATAAAAGAGAAAACCCTGCCTGACCCCAATTCTAAGCGGGATTCTCTGCCTTAACTAAATACTAAGGAATCTGTCAGGATGTATGCCTAAAGTAAAGAGTCCACTGTCCTGTGTCCAAAAACCTATTTCCAACCCTAACACTATAAACTCAACTAAGGAAAAGGGGTGATCATCTTGCCCCAAAAGAATGGCTTCCTTCTCCTGGATGATAGCCAAAAGTTCACTTCTGGATGAAGCAAATGAAATGTTCTTCTCCAAGTATACAAATCAAAAAGTCTCAAAAAGGTTCCTTGGATTGAGGTTCCAGTAAGGCACATAGAACAAAAAGTATTGTTTCTTCACAGTGTTAGGATGACTCCCTCCCCCTGATCTTTCTCAGGTTTCTGAGTTGTTTTCCCAATGCCAGGACAAGTCTTACTCCTACGTCCCATCTCCTTTCCTCCATAATGCATGGGCGTCCCTCGCTAAAGACTGGAGACGGAACCTTTTTCACCAGAAAAAACTTTCTTCCCTTTAAATTTAGAGGTGTGCAAGGGCGTGGCCCTGAGAGCATGCGCTCCCCTGACTCCACCCACCGGCACCACTCCTCCGTCCCCTTTTCCGTGTCGACTGGAACAGACCGCTTTCACCAGCGCTCCTGCGTTTGTCTTTGGCCTTGTAATTCCATGCGCTCTTTCCCTGGATACTGTCTTTTGTCTCTAGTCTTTTGTCTTTAATCAGGTACTCGGTCCTCTGGCACCACGCTCACCCGCGGCGCATGTCGAAGTCAGCAGGCTTCAGTAGGTTTCCAGCCTGCGAAGGGCTCTTCCCTCTGTCTGACCCCCATGCTCTTTGCCTCCGCTGCCTTGACCCTGATCACGGCTGGGAGGGTTGTGCCACGTGTGATGCGCTTACACTGCACGCTCTGAAGAACAGATTAGGTCGGTGGTGGGAGCTCTTCGAGAAGTCGCCTCTAGGGGAATTGAAGGACTTCGTCAGACACAAGTCGAGGCCCAAGGTAGGGCCGTTTTTTTCCATTGTACCTTACAAGCCAGATTCCTTCTCAACGAAACGTCTGAGCGGGAGGGACTGGTCAGGTTCTCGCACCAGCACAGGTACCGAGGCTGCTTCAGCTACCGGCCGAGGGGTCGTTCGATCCTTCCAGATACAGTGCTGAGGGACCACAAAGTCCTTTTACACAGTGTCCACCTGAGGGGGCTCCTATATGCAGCACTACCGTGACTCGGCCGAGGGCAATACGCCTACCAGGCCCTGTCCTGATGTGCAGGGTAGGCCTCAAGCTCCACCGCCAAGAGTCCTTTAGGAGGCCGGGCCGAGCGAGGCAAGCACCACGACTTTGCCACGTGGCATGCAGCCCGACTAAATGGCCGCCACACCGGACGAGATGGTTGCTTGTCCGAGACCGCCCCCTGGAGCAGAGCAGGTGAGAGAAAGAGTTTCAAGGTGGGACTGTTATCTACCAGGTACGTGGCCTACAGCTTATCCTTAAGCGTTGCAGGGCCGATTTACCCCAAAACCAGCAAGGCAGAGTACGCACAGGCCCCAGCAGCCACCCATTACTCCATCAATACCACTTACCACCCCACCAGCCTTTGAGGACAGTTTTTTTTAAAAACGTTCCTCATGCTCATGTGGTCTCCTCAGATGGGGTCCATCCTTTGGGATGTGATCAGAGACATGCTCCTGCCGGTCCCATCGCCGGCACCTATAGTCATTCCTCCGATGGCTCCAGCACCTCAGGCCCCCCGCTTAGCCCTTGCTGCCCATGCCAGGGCCTTCGATTCCGGCTTCCCTGCCTCCCACAGTTCAGGCGGTTCCACACCAGCCTCCACAGCCGCTACCGGCTCCGGTTCTCACACTGCAGCCTTCAGCGCCCAGCACTCCTCCACCCGCACTGGACCAGCCGGACACCCTGGTGGACACCGATGAGGAGAAGGACCCCAACATGCCATCCTCAGCCAAGGCCTTTCATGCACGGCTCTCAGGTTTGGCTGAATACTTGGGGCTTCCACAACCCGAAGTGGAACAAGCGGAGGCGGGGGTCCTGGCCGAGGTCCTCACTCTACGCCCCGTGGCTAGAATGGGGATCCCGATGCAGAAGGACGTTGTCGCCTTGGCAATAAAGGGAGGGCTTAAACCCCATTTGGCCCAGCCTGTCAGTCAGCGCCTCAACGCCAAGTGTAGGCAATTGGAGGGGGATCCACTCTTGCTGTCGGCACACCTTCAACGCACTCTTCGGTGATCGCTGCAGCGTCACTCTACTCCAAGCCTCAGTCCTAAGTCACCTAGTCTTTGGCGCTTCTAGGCAAGGAGGAGAAGATCCTGGAGGTTTATGGAAAGAAGGTTTATTCCAATGCCTCACTGCACCTTCGTCAATCCAACGCGGACGCCATGCTGCCAGCCGTTAATCAGAGGCATTGGCGGGAAATAACTGACTTTCTTCCAGACCTTCCGGTGCAGAGCCAGGCACATATTAAGCTGGGGCTGGCTGAGGCTAAATGGTGGCCCAGGACATCATGGAGTCCACCGTTGGGCACATTGACACCTCAGGCCGTGCCATCTGCATCACCCCGGCCATGAGAAGTACTGCCTGGCTACGGGCTACCAAGTTAACCTGGACGTCCAGGAACGCATAATGGACCTTCCATTTGAGGATGGCGACCTCTTTCATTCCACCACTGATGAGGAGCTAGATAAGCGCAACAGTTCCGAAACTGCAAAGTCTTTATCCTCACGAAGGCTACGCCCAAAGCCTACACCTAGTCGCATCAGCGCTCCGACAAGGGGCAGGCCTTTGGCGAGTTGCGGGGCTTCCAAGAACGGAGGTCGAGACAGCCTGACAGTTCTGAGTCAGCACGGGCACAAGCAGCAGAAGGGGGGAGCAAGTGCTTCTTTCACTCCCTTTCCTCTGCCCCAGCCTCATAGGGAAAGAAGGCATTGATATTGATATTGATATTTTATTTCTATCGCGCTCGTACACAAGTGTTTCAGAGCGCGACAAGGCAAGGGAGGGGAACAGGGAAGAACAAAACAACGATCTTACTAGGCCCAGTGACATTGAGAACGCGCAAGTGCATGGGAGAGGGGGGAGGGGAAAAGTGCATGGAAGGGAGGAGAAGTGGAGAGTGTGGAGCAAAGGAGAAACGGATGAATAATAATAAAATAAAAATAAATAAATAATACAGGCAACAAACAGTGGTAGTGCAGCCAGCAATTGGCAAGTGCCGGGTTTAAGGCAGAAGACAGGGTAGATCTGATAAGTGCAGGAAGAAAAAAGGGGGGGGCTGTATGGGTACAGATACAGACCCGAGTGCAAAGGGTGGCCCGGAGGCAGTGCGGGAGGGTCGGAGGGTGAGCAGGTATCTGGGCCCAGTGGCCAGGTGCACAGTGCCAAGAGAGAACAGATCAGCAGGGGAGAGGGGGAGCGAATGCAGAAGCAAAGAGGAAGGTCTTGAGGTGCTTCCGGAACCAGAGATGGTTCTCCTCAAGTTTGAGTGGCAGGGAGGCTGTTCCAGAGGGAGGCATGACGCGCCCCTCCAGATCCACGTGACTCTCGTCGTTGGCACGCTTGCCCTTCATGCACAGTCTTGGCTTTAAAGGTTTGCAGACCCCTGGATCCTATCTGTAGTGTCCATGGGTTACCATCTACCGATTCCTCCATCTCCTCTCTCCTCTCCTCCACTCCCACCGATTGGGACACGATTCTGTTGGCATAAATGTTTGTTCATAGAGAGTCAGGCAGTGGAAGAAGTCCCAGCCTCCCAGCGAGGCTTGGGCTTCTATTCCAGGATTTTCACCATACAAAAAAAACACCAGGCTGGCCTGAGACTTGTATTGAACCTTTCCACCCTGGACCTCTCTCTCCCTCTTCAATAATTCAAGATGGTTACGTCAGCACTGATTGCGGAGACACTGTGCAGGGAAGACTGGATGTGCTCCTTGGATCTGAAGGACGCATATCTACACGTCCCAATTTGGCAGCCTCATCGGTCCTTTCTATGGTTCAGGATCATGGGCTTCCATTTCCAATACAAGGTTCTACCCTTCGCCCTCAACTCAGCCCCCATGGTCTTTACCCGACTCATAAATGTCTACCTGGACGACTGGCTCGTCAGGGCGAGCTCCCCGGAGGCGGTTCACCACACCTCCTCCGCCATTATGAACACACTCCACGAGCTGGGTTTTCCATCAATCTCAGGAAGTCTTAGCTGCAGCATACACAAAGCCTGACTTTTCTGGGCCTCATCTGGGACACGAGCTCCGAGAGAATTTTCCCCTCTCAGGACAAGATCACGGCTATCAAATGGGCCATGGGCCATGGGTCATTTTCTCAGAGAGGTGACCTCAGCCTGGTAGTACAAGCATCTATTGGGTATCATGGCGGCATTCCTATTGGCAGTGTCTCACACGAGGCTCAAGATGAGCAGATTGCAGCTACACTTCGCAGCTTTATGGAACCCGGAGCATTCCTTCCTTTCACCACCAGGACCTTGTCTGGTGGTCCACGGACTGCAACCTGCGGACAAGCATGCCCTTCCGGTAAGCAGCAATGACCATCACAGCGGATTCCTCCCTGGTAGGTTGCGGCGTCATCCTGGACAACCACAGCGTCCAGGGAGTCTGGTCCCACCAGGAGCAGGAGGCCCCTATCAATTGGCTGCAGCTGAAAGTCAACCTGGCGGCGGACAGGCTCAGCAGGCTGGGAGCTGACAATTACGAATGGCAATTGAATGATCAGGGCCTGCTGGTGATATTCAGCAGATGGGGGCATCCTCAGGTGGATCTTTTTGCCACCTGGTACAACAAGAAGTGCCCGCACTTTGCGTCTTGGCAGGAGCAGGGCCCCAGCTCCCTGGGCGACGCCTTCCAGATACCGTGGAACAGCATGACAGCATATGCATTTCCTCCCACTCCCCTGGTTCACAGAGTGATCTGTAAAATGTCACATCAGCATCATTCTGATAGCTCCTTAGGGGCCGGCGAGACCATGGTTCTCGGAGCTGCTCAGCCTCTCAGACAACCTCCCATTCACCTGGCATTGGGCCCAGCTCACCTTCTATCGCAGCGTGGTTCCTGAGCAGGTCACACTATAGTATCTGCAGCTGTTACAGACTAAGCTTGACATTATTCAGGGCGCTAGGAGCGATGCTGCTAGGAGCCATTACAAAAGCAAATGGGCTAGGCTTTGCCACTGGGCTGAATCTAAGGAGATTGACCCGCTTACTTGCACGTTGCAATATGTGCTATCCTTCTCTGCACACCTCGTACACTCAGGAGTGCAAATAGACACATGCCATAACTACCTGGTGGCCATAGGAGACTACCGAAACCCGGAGGAGGACGTTTTCTCTTCCCCCAACCAGGTGGTTAAGCAACATCTGGCGGGCCTCACCAGGCTCTACTCGCCCATCAAGAAACCGCACCCGGTGTGGGACCTCAACGTAGTGTTGGGCGCCTTGATGCACAAACATTTAAAACCAATGACATCCGCGTACATCAGGTTGGTCACCATTAAAACAGGTCTCTTGGTGGGTCTTGCGTCTACAAGTAGAGTTAGCGAAAGCCAGGCACTGGTGGCCAGGGAACTGTATACTACTACTTTTCACAGAAATAAGGTGGTCCTGAGAATGCATCCCGCGTTCTTGCCTAAAGTAGTCTCTTCTTTCCATCTAAATAAGGAGATTGTGTTACCTGCTTTCTTTGCGGATCCTAAGGACGATTTTCAAAGGGTCCTGCACTGTCTGGATGTCGGGCTCGCTCTGAAATTCTATTTGGACAGGAACAAGAGCTTCTGCAAGTCAGACGCTCTGTCACCTTTGGGGGGGTCAAGGACAGGTTACCAGGCTTCCAAGGCCTCTAGCAAGGTGGATGGGTTTGGCCATCAAGGAGGTCTATGAAGGGCAGCACAAAACAATTCCAGCGAAAAAGCATGCCCACGCTGTCAGAGCCTAGGCCACATCGGTCACATTCCAGAGACTCATCCCATGGCAGGTCATCAGCAGGGCGGCCACGTAGGCCACTCCTTAGGCCTTCTGGAAGCACAACTGTTTAGATGCTGGCTCCAGGTCAGACGCAGCTTGCGGACAGGCAGTACTAAGGAACTTGTTTTCTTATGGAGTGTCACCTCTCCACCCTGGGGCTACATTCAGTTGTAATCGCCCATGCAGTATGGAGGAAAGGGGACGGGACATAGGAGTAATTATAAGTTACTCACCATAGTATGGACTAGGACTAAGTTAGTCACTATGGTGACTATAGTGACTAACGTAGTCCTAGTCCATAGTCCCCCATTCCTCCTTTCCTCCATACGTCCCCCCCCCCATAAAACTGGTGTCATTAGGCAATGGTAATATTGTCGACGCGCCAACGGGGACTGACGAGTTTCAACGGTGGGCGGAGTCAGGGAAGCACCTGCTCACATGGCTGCGCCCCCGCATGCCTCTAAAGGGGAAAAAGGTTCCGTCTCCCTTCCCTAGCGAGGGACGCCCATGCAGCATGGAGAAAAGGGGACTATGGACTAGGAGTATATTAGTCACTACAGTGAGTAACTTCGAATTTCTTCTTGTATTCTTTATCAGACTGTTCACAATGGCAAGAGAACGACTTGCTCCTCTTGGCTCCTTTCACAATGCTCACAAACATCAGGGGGTATGTCTCCCGTCTCCTTCCTTTCATCAAACTCTTACAGTGCCACAAAATGCTTTTTCTCTTGGCTCCTTCCACAATCTTCACAAACACCAGGGGGCATGTCTCCCTTCACTTGGCGTTTTTCACAATGCTCACTGTGTTCACGGCCCATCTGGTTCACTATCCTGCCAGCTACTGTGACCATGACAATGGTTGGAGACAGTTTGTTATTGGGTCTGGATCCTAATCCCCTCGTTGCTCTTCATGATTCTCAAATTGTACCAGGTATACTTTTTGTCGGGTCCCAGACCCTTTTGGTATTGGTTTCTTCCTCTTAGGTCCCAGACCCCTTTGCTTTTATTCTCTTGGGTCCCAGACCCCTTTGGTTTCTTTCTCTCTGGTCACAGACCCCTTTGGTTTCTTTCTCTCTGGTCACAGACCCCTTTGGTTTCTTTCTCTCTGGTCACAGACCCCTTTGGTTTCTTTCTCTCTGGTCACAGACCCCTTTGCTTTCTTTCTCTCTCTGGTCACAGACCCCTTTGCTTTCTTTCTCTCTGGTCACAGACCCCTTTGCTTTCTTTCTCTCTGGTCACAGACCCCTTTGCTTTCTTTCTCTCTGGTCACAGACCCCTTTGGTTTCTTTCTCTCTGGTCACAGACCCCTTTGGTTTCTTTCTCTCTGGTCACAGACCCCTCTGGTTTCTTTCTTTATCTCTGGTCACAGATCCCTTTCCTTTCTTTCTCTCTGGTCACAGACCCCTTTGCTTTCTTTCTCTCTGGTCACAGACCCCTTTGCTTTCTTTCTCTCTGGTCACAGACCCCTTTGCTTTCTTTCTCTTGGGTCCCAGACCCCTTTGCTTTCTTTCGCTTGCGTCTCAGACCCCTTTGCTTTCTTTCGCTTGCGTCTCGGACCCCTTTGCTTTCTTTCTCTTGCGTCCCTGACCCCTTTGGTTTCTTTCTCTCTGGTCCCAGACCCCTATGCTTTCTTTCTCTCTGGTCACAGACCCCTCTGGTTTCTTTCTCTCTGGTCACAGACCCCTTTGCTTTCTTTCTCTCTGGTCACAGACCCCTTTGCTTTCTTTCTCTCTGGTCACAGACCCCTTTGCTTTCTTTCTCTTGCGTCCCAGACCCCTTTGCTTTCTTTCTCTTGCGTCCCAGACCCCTTTGCTTTCTTTCTCTTGCGTCCCAGACCCCTTTGCTTTCTTTCTCTCTGGTCGCAGACCCCTTTGCTTTCTTTCTCTTGCGTCCCAGACCCCTTTCCTTTCTTTCTCTCTGGTCACAGACCCCTTTGCTTTATTTCTCTTGGGTCCCAGGTCCCTTTGGTTTCTTTCTCTCTGGTCACAGATCCCTTTGGTTTCTTTCTCTCTGGTCACAGATCCCTTTGGTTTCTTTCTCTCTGGTCACAGACCCCTTTGGTTTCTTTCTCTCTGGTCACAGACCCCTCTGGTTTCTTTCTCTCTGGTCACAGACCCCTTTGCTTACTTTCTCTTGTGTCCCAAGCCCCTCTGGTTTCTTTCTCTCTAGGTCCCAGACCCCTTTGCTTTCTTTCTCTTGGGTCCCAGACCCCTTTGCTTTCTTTCTCTTGGGTCCCAGGCCCCTTTGCTTTCTTTCCCTTGCGTCCCAGGACCCTTTGCTTTCTTTCTCTTGCGTCCGAGACCCCTTTGCTTTCTTTCCATCGAGTCCCAGACCCCTTTGGTTTCTTTCTCTCGCTCGTCTCGGTCTCCCAGTCTGCCAGGGACTTCCACAAAGAAGATGACTCTGGATGCCACTCCTTATTGGATGCAGGTCTCAGACCGTGTCCCACTGTGGTATGGTCCCTCGGGGTTCCCAGCAAGCCTCCTGGTCTCCCAACCCTCTTCTGGTTGCTCACGGGTCTTCCTTCACTCCTTTTGCCCACGGGTCTCCCTGGACTCCTTCTGAGTCTCTCGTCCCATTCGGATACCTCCTCCTCTGTCCGGGCTCTGCAGCGGCTCCACGGCATCTTCCTACTTTTGGGCGACACGTCCCAGGCAGACCACGCTCTCTCAATCATCTGGTGCTTAGTCTTCCTGCTTCCAGACATGCGCTGACCATGGCAGAGCTCTCTGGAATGTCTCTGCCGAGGGGGTAAGCGTCCCATCCTTGACTGCTTTGTTTTGCTCCTGACCGCTTGCTGCGCAACACCCGGTTCCTCCAGGGAGGATCTCTCTCTCTCTCTCTCTCTCTCTCTCTCTCTCTCTCTCTCTCTCTCTCTCTCTCTCTCTCAAATTTCCTATTCTTTTTCAGCTGTTCCTTGGCCACAGTCAATAAAGACGAGACAGTATGGTTTATAGAGGTGATATTTATGCTTCCTCACGTCTTCCTCGTCCCAGTACTGATCTTGAGGACTCCCAGTAAGTCAGTTGTTCTCTTCCTCATCTCAGTAAAGGAGGGATATAAATCCCTTGAGAAGCCCACTCTCTTCCTCCTCCCAGTACTTCCTACGTTACAGGAACACTAGGGATGGTGTTGTCGGGGGTTGGTGAAGAAGTTGGGTTAAGGTAAGGTGGGCCCTGGGGATACGGCTTTCTCCCCATGCCGTCACTAATCCCTCCCTATAAGATCAGCCCGCTGAGTGCCATGCCCATGGGGACTATTGGGTAGCACCCTCACCTCCCTGGCCTCATGGGAAGGGGCTCTCCCTAAGGGAGAAGAGGCGACATCCGGGAATTCGTCACTCCAAACTGGTGATCCTTTACTCGTCATTTTCATTAAAATGACGGTTCGACACATTTAATGCACACCTTCTTCTGTTGTAGTCCGCTTCATGGGGTACGATTAGCAGTGAACACAAGCACTGATTCTCCATGATCCATAACAATTGGAACTGCAACAGTATCCTAACATCTGGGTGTTTAGGCAGATCTACGGATTTGCCTTCAGACCCAGTTTTTAAGTATCGGCATGGCATCCAAGATGCATCATTTTACATGTCATTCTCTTTGATGAATCATTTTCAAATAGCTTGTTGAGGGAGGACTGTAACGACATAATTTTAACCCTGTAAGTGTTCGTCCTGAACTCCCATAAGGAATCATTGTGGGTCCCGCCCACTTCAGCATTAAAGGGGTAGTCGCAACTTCGGTTCTCCAATTGTTAACACCTTGCTATTCTGACCCCCAACTCCATTGTAATAATGTTGTCCTTCTTCAGCACAGAGGCGATCAGTGTCTTGAGTGCTCCTCCCTTTCCTGATATTGAATACTTGGTCATCTGAGCCTCCCCGCCCCTGTTCCAAAGAAAGAATAATGCATCCAGCTACAAAATATATTGCCGCTCATCAGAGCAATAACCACGAAAGTATAAAACGGCTCACATTATGTTAAACTTTACTAAAACACATTATTTTATACTAGTGGAAAAGCCTGTGTAGACGGGCTAATGGGCATAAAGTAAGACCTTTTCAAAGTGTGAATATATTATATGGTGTATCTGAACGCGATTTATGTTGATAGAAAAATAAATGTGTAAAGTATCTTGCTCCTTTTACGTGGGGGAGTTGTAACCTCAAACAAAATATCACAGAATCCGTTGATAGGTCATCATATTACATAGGGCCATTGTTGTATCTGCTCATTGTCTTGGATTTCACTTGCATGTTTTGGACTTAATTATATAATGTTGGGGGATGTCCGAGTAATACAATTCACTTGTAGCATGATTCGATGGAAACATGAGATCATAAAATTAAGTAAATTGAAGTCAAATACAGTTTAAAACGTACATGAAGAATATTACTGATATATTAATACATACCAAGAAATATTACAATTAATAATTACATTGAGAGAAAAAAGTAATTCATTTTGTTAGAGAAATAGTGCTTAATCAAATTCATTTGTTTATATATATTTTTTAAAATGTATATAGTTTCTTAGTGTATGCAACTTGAAGTGTGCTATTAAAGTGGTATCCCTGTCTTGGGCCTTTTCTGCAGTTAATTTTATGTTATCATTGTTGAAATACACATTGTTTTTGCCCGAAAGATGAGCTTGAAGGCTTATTGTTGTATGTGTAAGGCAGCAGCTCCCTCTAGCGGTGACAACAGGCGAAGCGGACAGGGCGGCTTCAGGCAAACATATATCTGGTCTTTTATTATATAGCATATCCTCGAGCAGTCAGGTGTATATATACTACATAAATTAACAATGACATATTGATTGGCCTTTACAGTAACACATTGTTTTCTGTGTTCTACAAGCAAGTAAGTCTTCACTGTGAGGGGTCATTGAGGAGATCAACAGTGCTTTTGAATAGTGTCCACTCAACCTGTAGAATTCAGCATTCTTTCAATTGCCAACTTCATATAAGCTATTGCCAACTTCATATAAGCTATGTTGGCATAAACTCCCCTTTGAGCCTGTGGAATAATCTCTATCCATCTGATCTATAAGCCTACCTGTTCCTTTGGATTTTAGTGCCAGACTTTATTGGAATCCAACCTCTTAACTTCAGAAACCTATCCCCTTTGCCACAGAGACCTAACATTTGTTTCACAGGTCATTTCCAGCTTTCGTTTTGAAAACACAAATGTTCTACCTGTTTTTTCCCTAAACCTCAGGAGTAATTTGGAGAGGAGTGGTATGTTTACTTCTTGCCTGGATAGGATGAAGAAAGTTACTCTCCCAGACTGTTTTATAATCCACAATGCGAATCGACTTCAAAGTCCCCAAATCAAACTTTGTTTTTTTTTTATTGAAACGTGTTGTGTAGTGAAATCCTTGGACTGCCCCTGCCCCGAGAGGTCGATACATGTTCCATGAAGCCAAGGCAACAGTGTGTGCCTTCCACAAGCATTTCTCAGATGTACAAGGTCTCAGGAGAGTTACTTGGACCCCTTTACTCCACTAAAATCCAAATTGCTTGTGAGCTGCTTCCTTCACTTTAATCCTTTTCTTGAAATCTCCTTGTTTCCAAGATGTCTCGGGAGGATAGCTCGGGGGCAATGTGCTTGCCTTGGAGCAAGACGACACAGAGCAATACAGGTTCGATCCCCGGGTCCGCGCTTAGAAACCTCTGGGTAATCAGTGCGTTATAAATAACTTATCCCATTACATTACATCACATGGTGATCTGATCAAACATCTTTGAAGTAATGCAGAGGTGCATGCACATTATTTTACTCCTGGATTGTGCATCAGCCACTACTACCAGCTGTCTGTCTATAGAATGGCACAGGCCTGGACAGATGGCCACAGACGTTTGAACTTAAACAACGTTGGGAGTAGGGTGGGCGGGATAAACGCTAAAGTAGGTTTAGCAAATCTGCAGGGAAGCTGCCCATGCTGCCAGCTCTGCATGCGCTGAGGATCAATTTGTAATGCTGTCACAAGGTGGGAACAGTTCCTTCAAGGAGACATTAGGAACACAATTTGAGACTTAAAGGGATGGTCTAGTAAAAATTTTTATTTAAAAACTAGATAGGCAACGTTAAAAAAAAAATACTAGCATTCTCCATTTTAAAACTTCCTATGTAGAATTTTGAGCTATTCAAGCTCAAAATTCGCAAAAGCAAGCACATGGGCGCATCCATTTTGTGGAATGGATGCCCCGCCTGTGCTGGCTTTTGCTTTTGCGACACTAATGAAGGAAAAGCCAGCCAGCTGTAGTAAACAAAAGCTACCGCTGGTTGGCTTTCCCTTCATTAGTGCTGTAGGCAGAGGACGGGGACCGGAGACCAGAGCAGGAAAGCTGCAGCTGAATCTCGGTAAGTGCTATTTATTTATTTTTTTTAAATAAGTACTAGCTGCGTTTTTTTTTCTAAGTTTTCCGGGCTGGAGGAGCCCGGAAAACTTAGAAATAAAACCGCAGCTTTAAAAACGTTGTATTTATGTTTGCGGTCGCTTTTGAAGCGACCGCAAACATAAATACAACGTTATTGTGTTGGAAAACGCTGCGGTTTTTCTTTCCAAGTTTCTCAGGCTCCTCCGGCTCAGAGGAGCCTGAGAAACTCGGAAAGAAAAACCGCAGCGTTTTCAAACACAACCGCGTGTGTTTCTGCCTGCTGTGGCTATCACTTTGGGTCTCCGGTGAGAGAGCACCGGAGACCCAAAGTGAAAGCCACAGCAGGCAGAAACACAACGTGGTTATGTTTACATGCCGCGTAGTGTTTCTACCTGCAGCTGATTTCCCATTTGGGCCTCTCGGGCTCCCCATGGGAAATGCTAAATGCTGCGTTGTGTCTGCCTAAATCTGCTTTCCCGGAGCCCGAGAGCCCCAAATGGGAAAGCAGATTTAGGCAGACACAACGCGGTTGTTTTCCGCAATGCCGCGTTGTTTCTGCCTGAATCTGCTTTCCCGTTTGGGGCTCTCGGGCTCCCCACGGGGAGCCCGAGAGCCCCAAACGGGAAAGCAGATTCAGGCAGAAACAACGCGGTTGTGTTGGAAAACGCTGCGGTTTTTCTTTCCAAGTTTCTCAGGCTCCTCCGGCTCAGAGGAGCCTGAGAAACTCGGAAAGAAAAACCGCAGCGTTTTCCAACACAATAACGTTGTATTTATGTTTGCGGTCGCTTCAAAAGCGACCGCAAACATAAATACGTTTTTAAAGCTGCGGTTTTATTTCTAAGTTTTCCGGGCTCCTCCAGCCCGGAAAACTTAGGAAAAAAAACGCAGCTAGTGCTTATTTTAAAAAAAATAATAAATAGCACTTACCGAGATTCAGCTGCAGCTTTCCTGCTCTGGTTTCCGGTCCCCGTCCTCCGCCTACAGCACTAATGAAGGGAAAAGCCACCCAGCGGTAGCTTTTGTTTACTACAGCTGGCTGGCTTTTCCTTCATTAGTGCCGCAAAAGCAAAAGCCAGCACAAGCGGGGCATCCATTTCACAAAATGGATGCGCCCATGTGCTTGCTTTTGTGAATTTTGAGCTTGAATAGCTCAAAATTTTACATAGGAAGTTTTAAAACGGAGAATGCTAGTATTTTTTTTTTTTATGTTGCCTATCTATTTTTTAAATACAATTTTTTACTAGACCATCCCTTTAAGTGTGAAGTTACTAACCTGGTAACCTTTCTTATTCATCTGAAACATAACGGGAGCTCTCCAACGAAGTAAATAAGCCAATTCTTTAGATTCTTAATTGGGTACATATAGGCTTTCAAAAAAAACTTGATTTATTTTGCAATGTGAATTATTCTTTACTTTGCAATTGATCTGCTAGATATGCATCTCTCTCTTTTAAGTGCCCTTTTCTTGGCTGTGTTTTCCATAGAGTGCGAGAAGTCTTTGTTCACGAGGGATCCCTCGCAGCTGATTGGTGCCGTCATTCGGACGTCCTTGAAGAAGAGCACCATGGGCTTCGGGTTCACCATCATCGGGGGCGACCGGCCAGACGAGTTTCTACAAGTGAAGAATGTGCTGAAGGACGGCCCTGCTGCCCAGGACGGAAAGATCGCACCAGGTGAAATACCTTCACAGACATCCCCAAAACACAAATTAAGGTTTCATTGCTTGCCTTGAATGTGGAAGACCATGGATGATGCCCTCCCTTCCAGAAAACCGGTTTTCTGGAAGGAAGGGCAGGCATTGTTTTCAGGAGGACAGCTTGGTGTGGGCGTGGGAGGCGAGTGAACATAATCGGTGGTTGCAACATATACTAGAGACACTATGCAATGCAGGATTAACAATGGGAAAACATTAACTTTAAGATATCCCAGGTGACATTTGTTGGTCATATTTGAACAGGATGAGGACTGATGAATCAAAGTGATCGTAGAGGTGAGGAAGCCTGAAGATGAGGATTTGAGATCATTTCTAGGTCTGGTGGAATTTTATGTGACATTTCAGCCAAACTGATCATAGGAAACTGCTGTACTAATAAGAGGTGCTGAACAAAGGTATGCATTTTGAATGGACAGGTTGAATGCAGGAGCTGTTTGCAGACATCAAGAGGGCAATCTTGGATGCGCCGCCCCGTCATAGGTTTGTAGTAGGAGCAAGGACGTTATGACGGTGCAGCTGCCAGTGAGAAAGGGACAGGTGCGGTGTTGAGCCAATGGCAGGGGCGAGACGAGGCACACCCATACATTTCACTTCAAAGGCTTTGAATGATTGAGAGAGTACGTTTTAGGTTCTATAGAAGGAATCTTTTACTTCCTGTTTGGCTGTAAGATATTTCAGCACTCGTTTGCGGGGCATACCATTCACAGTACGAAGTGACCACCAACCAGAGGCGTTGATGGGGGCGGGGGGGCTGAGGGGGCTATAACCCTGGGCCTTTTGGTTGTAGCCCCGGATAGAAGCTCAGGAGCTACAACCAAAAGAATAGCTAGCCCCGAGTCTCGACATTCTCGACATTAGCATAGCCCCAGATCTTTTCCAGACCTAGCAACACCCCTTCCACCAACCATTATTACATTTCTTCCAACTCGAGGACCGGGCATGGCAACTCGCAGGGTCGCTAAGTGGTTGGCAAATGTGTAGGAATTTAATTTTGCAGTAGAGCATTTACAGTCTAGAAAGTCTGGTTGCAGACTGCCCATCATGACTACCTTCCATAGAGTCTCAGATCGAAGGGAACCGGGAACACATTCACACTTGGGCGCGTGAATAAGGGCTATGGTGGAAGCTGTAGAACTAGAAGAGAAGAGGAGGCCCATAGGTGAAGATGACAAATTGAACAGAGTTATAGAATATACCCAGAAGGGCTGGCGAATAAACGAGCGTGAGAGATGGCCATGCCATGGTCCGAGATGAGTTGACACTGTGTGAGTGTTGACTAGAGAGGAAAGCACCCGTCTCGCTTCTCTTGGCGTCGATCGAACCATACCGGCTGCAGCTCAGGGTTGCTGGGCAACAACATTAACAGCCCACGTCCTCATGCCAGCCTTTGCTTTGGTCCAGTGACTGCCGTTGGCACTGCAGCCAACTTGTTTCCTGGGACCCACTCCCCCGCTCACCTGGTTAGCTTGCCCTGCTAATCTGGTAGAGTTGCTATTTGCCGTTCAGCAGCTGGCATTTAGATGCGTTCAGGCAACCTGCTACTCGCCTGCCTGCTCTGCCAGGGTTCTACAACTTCACGGTTCCAGGCCCGCCTGTGACCGTTGTTACAAACTGTGAGGCGGTGTAAAATGTACAAATACCTGGTCAACCCGATACCAACAGCTACCCGGAGCTCCCCAGTCCAAATGATACTGAACAAACACATCTATGTGAATTTCACTCTACACGTTTGGGGCCTTCATAAATACACAATAGTGCACATCTATACAACATTGAAAGCATAAGGGTCATAAATAATTGTCAAAATGTTATATTTGCATCTTATGTGTAAGTTACATTTTCTAAACTACCTCCTCGTCCTTGTGATAGCTTCTAATCGCTGGCTAATGCTGGATACCCGGGAGGTGCCGTTTCCTCCTGCTTTTGCAATATTAATTTCGACCTCTGGGCTTACATTTTTGCTGTTGTAAAAGTCCTTTTTTTATTGCAAAAATATTTCAAATCTGTTTTGTCGATCTGCAAAGAATTGTTAATGCCCCTACTGGAATAGAGTGATCCTAATTTTCTGCTTGCATTACTCTTTTCCCCATTTCCTTGCGGTTTCCAAATCCCTCCACCTTATTACAGCAAAAAAACAAGCTGCTAAAGCTTGCCCCTTAGGAGGCTCCTCAAATCAGGTCCCTAAGGCCAAGGCTCCATAGATGCTACAGCTGAATAATTCAGTGAAAGAAATTGAATCATAAATCTGTTTGGAAATCCATTGTGGTTTGGTCTTGAACTGATCTACCAGAGTCTTCTCCGAGAGTCACTATTGCTGCCGCTGATGGGCAATGTTCCACCTTTATGTTCGGTCTGGCCTCCAAACCCCCAAAAACCTGAGAAGTACTAGGATGTACTGCAGGCTGCACCCAAACCAAGGCTTCGCCCTGAATGTAACCTGCAGTAAATAAGAGGGTGTACCAAGCAATTAAACTCAACACCAATCCTTGCCCTGTTACGGCAGCACCGCACACCATACTATCTTTGGGACTAATGTATTCTGATCGCCCTCCTCTTTGTGCTATATATTGGGACATCTTTCAGCGGTGAGCTGGAGGAACTCCCCACACGCCTGTATGAGAAGAGCGAGAACTAGATGAAGAGGTCTCCCTGGCCGCTGCCGAATGTGGATAAAGGTTTCTTTTTCTAGAGGCGTCACAGGGAACCCAGTTCCCCTTCCTGGAGAGATGAGCCTGTGTCTCAGCAGTTGGCGGCACGCTACTGCAGACTACATTGCCCAGCAGCCCACCGACTGAGGAGAGAACCGCTAGGTTCACGTAGGGCGGCATACATGCACCAGGTGTGCAAAGGCGAGATGTGAACTTTCTTCCCTGGGTAACCTCTCTGGTCATTCAACCCTAGGACTACTCTTCCCAGAGCATCTCAGATTGGGAATAAAGCATGCCATTGACTGGAAAAAGCAACCACACTGCAGGGCCGCCATACTTGATCCTGAGAATTCCAAAATGGCGCTGCAAGCCATGTACACCTATAAAATCTTGTTTCTCCTAAGAAACCCTAATATAGAAGCATTATCGTAGGAACCCTTGCCTGTCCTCAACCAATGTTCAGATAATTGGGGGAATTAAGACTTCAGAGAGCAAAACCAATCCCAAGAGAGAATGCAAGAGTCCAGGGGTAAGAAGCAATCGTAATTAGCCTTAGAAAATAGCGCACAGCCTCATGGGTATACAAGGGGCTGGGAAAGTTCATTTAGTATCTTGGATCCGAAGGAAACAGATGTGCCTTATGATGCTTCCTTGATATAAGGGATATGGCTATAGATGGAAGACTGAAAGGACTTCCGCCTGGAGAAAGTTGATGCAAGCGTGGGGAGGCGAGTGATGCTTGCTAGGAGGAGGAGGAGGAGGAGGAGGGGGAGGAGGGGGACCACCCTGAATGAGAGGGGAAATGAATACCCATTAAGGCCAAGGTCCCGGAGGGACCTTTTGCAAATCCTGAGACACATAATTTCTCGGAGACCTGAAATGAAAAATGAATGAGCATCCCAATGTCGAATATCGACCTCCCAAGAATCCTGAAGACCCGCGAGCAGGGAGAAACCCAACAGTAGTTATGTCCAGGGGAGCGACACAGCATAGCTCCATTGGTCATGTTCCAGGGCTACTCCAGAGATTATGGCTCGGCAATCTCATATAGGCTGGTAATTAATCAGTGCTGCACGAGTCAATCGGAGAGGCTCCAGGCATGGTTCTCAGCACAGAATTCCCTCCCATCACAGGTGCACCTGTCCCGGGAGGATAGCTCGGGGGCAGCGTGCTCGCCTTGGAAGCAAGATGACACAGAGCACCACAGGTTCGATCCCTGGGTCCGCGCTTAGAAACCTCTGGGTATTAAGCATGTTATAAATAACCTATCATGTCACTACGGTGGCTCTGCCACCAGCATCGCTCCCCTCCTCGGCCAGGACGCCCCTGACGGACGTGGCCCAGGCCCTCCAAAATCGAGTGTCTGGATTACCTTTTAATCTGGATCTCTCCTGTCCTACCAACCCGGCTCCAACAGTCTGTGCCTCCTCAGCCGCCACACTTAATCTATGGGGGGGTGGGGGGGGAGCATCAGTCAGGCAGGTGCCTTATCTCAACCCAGTCATCGACCATCTTCCCCCCACAGCAGCCGCTCCGTTTTCTTGCTTGACTTCACCCGTCAGACGCGGCCTGACACGGTTTATATATTCCTGCTTTTTCCTCGCAGCTCCAGGCAACCCCCCCCCCCCCCAATTTCATGCAAGTCACTCGGGCAGATCCGTCCACCACTTTTCCTTTTTTAATAGAAAAAGTGGATGTTGTAGCTTTATAGTCTGTGTACCGTGAGTTCTGGGCTCATAAGCCTCGTTAAACACTCCCTGAAGGTGACGAACGGGGAGCACAGCGAATGGAGGAGGCACCCCGATGGCAGGGGCCTTCCTCCTTTACGCTCTCTCGCCCCTCCCCCCCAGGGGCAGGGGAGAGGGCGGCAAAGGAGCCAAAGGAAAGGGCGCCAAGAGCCCAGGAAAGCCTGCGAAGGGCAACAAAGGAAGGAGGCGGGGCTTGGGGCATAAGTACGGCGGGCGCCAGGCTCAGGAGCACTTGCAGCTCTTCCAGCAGCCGGGCACCCGCTGAAAGTGCAGGACTTCGTTTTCCCACCCACCCACCCACCCTACAGCTAAAACAGAGCCTGGACGTCGTTGTCGCAGGTTGGACAGGCGGGTTGTGGCAACCTATGATAAGACAAAGACTCCGAATGAGCCATTGCTAAACCGGAAGGGGCTTCGCCCATTCTAGACAGCGCCTCCTGGGAGCCTAAACGGCGGAGATGTCTGGCGGTAGCAATTGGGGCTCAACTTCCCCCCAACAAACGGCGCTCCCCCAGTCCGCAAAGACCTGCAGGGGCAGGCAGTTTCTCAGGCTCGAAGGCTGTGGGGGAGTTGTGCCTGCAATCAACATGGAGGTAAAGGGGGAAGCAGGACGAGGAGCAGTCGCCACACCTTTTGGATCTAATTTTTAATACCTGTTTGCAGTGGTTATGTATATGTAAAAATAAATCTGCGGCCTTGTTATGCCAAAACAAAAGAAATGTCTCATGAAGCACCTTACTGGAGGGGAAACGAAAGGGGCTGACAAAATGAGTAATGTTGGATACAAACGGCATAGCTAATGGACAAATGCCCAGGTTATTGCCACACGAGGACCTTTAACACGGTCTTCTGGATCTTTAATTGCCATTACGGACCTTCGGCAAGGTCTATGTAGCTTAACTATGGCAAGGCCCTGCAGATCCATGAGAATAGAAATACCGCGAGAGGTCCTCGGACATGGGGTGAAAGCAGAGAGGCTGAAGGGAGCCCTGCACTGTGAGTACCGCCTGACTGAGCCTTCTTGGAAACATGGGAACAGTTTCAGTTTCTTTAGCTTATGGCTGGACAGTTATCGCATAGGAATATTGAACTCTTCTGTTGAGCTGATCTTGAAACATTTGTTTTGTGTTTGGGGTAAGCCCGGAGGCCAAGGACCCTTTAGACTCGGTTTGTAGACTTTCTGTTGCCCACCATCCTTTTCCTCTGTAGCGTAGAGTGTCGCAGGCGGGGAGAGGACCGGTAGACATTATTCCTTTAGGTTGAAATGTTGCGCGAGTCGGAACCCGGGAACCACTCCTTTCGTTAGCCCATCCTGACACAGTTCCATATAGAAGCCCCTCTTTGCTTTTAGAGATTCGCCTTGTTCCCTTGAGTGTTCATCCAGCCCACATCCTAATTAGCCTGGCACTAAAGCAAAGACCTGTTGAGTCACACGTTCAAAGTGGTGTGATCATCCCACACTTCTCCGCTTGCAGTTCTCTCCCTACTTTGTTTTTGGGCGCTCGCTGTTTCATGACGCGGATCCTGGGAGCCCAGTCTAACCGGTATCCTGGCATCCCGCTGCCTCCAGTAGGCGGGTTTATCCCGGCTTGACCCACCAGATGGGTTTCTCCCACATGGCTCCTTTTGAGGCCGGTTCTCGAGTGGCATTGGCTCCCATGCTCATGAATGACCCTTTGTGTTTGTGTTGGCTTGACTCTGCCCTACGGATGGTGCTTTCGGCGCAGGTGGGAACAGGCAACAGGCCGCTCCTTTGATGCTGCAGGGTGTTCCCTCGGTTTCTCGTCTGATTCAGTCGAGGTTTATTGCTAACAAGGCACTTGGCAAGCATGGGTGTCTATTTATAGGCTGTGGTGCTTGCTTTACTGAATGCCACGCAGATCCTTCCCGGTTACTGCGCGATTGTCTCCGGGCCAGATTATACATCCATGTGTTCATTCATGGAGTTTTGTTAGTACTCTTGAGTTGCGTTTGGCCGGTCTCTGGTAGCAGCGGACTCATGGAAGGCAATGTGGAGTGAGGTGAGTTGTTATCATGGCGTCAGCTTTGAGTAGCAGCTTGGTTCTTCCCAGTGTGGTCAGCGAAGATGTCTCTTGCAAGACATGTATGGTAGCTCTGCTGCAGGAAGCCTGTTCTGAAGCGTGTGGGTACATTGTTTCGCCGGCAGCACATTTTGTGAATGGAGTTTGTCGTTCTTCATTGATACATTTGTTGTACCTATCCAATGCAAGTTGATTGATGCCAAAACATTTAAAAGTGAGATCCTTATTTTTTTGTTTTTTTTTTATTTATTTTTTAAAAATTTAAATTTTTTTTTTTTTTTACCAATGACTGCATCCATTACAGATTGTATTGCCCTTTGGATTACAGAGGTGTAGCATTGTAAGTGTAGTTTTTCATTGCACTGCACTGCCCCCCTGGCAACCCTTGCACCCTGGAGCTGTTTCTCTATCCCTACAGCTCCCTACCAGGTCTGCACTTACCCTTGCCACCAGCGGGCCGCACTTCTTATTTATTATTCCTATTTATTCTTTCTATTTGTTTATTGTCTATCCTGTGTACTGCACTTCCCCTCCCCACTCGCACTTTTCCCCTCTCCCCCTCCCCTGCACTTGTGCGATCTCGATGTCACCTGGCCTAGTAGGATCGTTGTCTCTGTCGTCCCTCTCTTCCCCTCGTCGCGCCTTGAAACACTTGTGTATAGCCGTGTTATAAATGTCATATCATATAAATGTGAGTCTCTTTACCACGTCGAGTGGTAGTACAGAGCGGTTGGGCGGAATGGAAGGATGGCGGTCAGTGGAGAAAGGTGGATTTTTTCACAGCTTGTGTCCTCCTGTTTTGCTGTTTTGATGGATAAAATTGGTGAATCCAACCCGGGAGACCCTTATTACTAAACTAAAGCAAAGGCTGTATGTGTATATATATATATATATATATATATATATATATATATATATATATATATATATATATATATATATATATATATATATATATATATATATATATATATATACACTAATGGCCAACAGACGAACCATTGCAGCCAATCCGCGCATAGGTGTTGTCAGTGCTAATGGATTAACGGGCAACTCGACCTGTGTGTGCCTCAGGACCATAGTCTGTTAGTCGGCCCCTCACTGCCCTGGGGCACTGCCACCTGGCGGTCAAAGGTGCCATTCTCATTCCAAAGGATTCAAGTGTTGCCCTTATCCGGATACTCGGGTCTCCGTACACGCCCCCGCCTGCCGGCCACCTGGAGCCCCAGCGATCCTCAATCTCGCCTCACCTCGGTTTCTCTTTTCCAGACCTCGCCGCATCCAGTGAGGGTTGGGGGGGCACACCCTAGAGAACCGGCTGCTGATCCTTTATCTCAGAATGGGCAAGCACTCGTTTCGAAGGACCGCCCTGTTCCCTCCCCCAACCTCCATTTAACTTGCTCTTTATCTCTCCTCCTTGGCACACTGCGCTGATCTGCCTCTTTGCCTCCCCTACTGGGTGATTTTACCAGCTTTCTCTATTTGTTCCTTGCTATCTTCTTAAGTCTCTCTGTGTTCCTCCTTCAAGTTCTGTCGATCCACTCTTTGATTCCTCCTCTTGCTTTATTGTCTCTGAGCGTCTGTCTCCTTTCTGTAGTTTCTCTTCTCTCACACTTTACTTTTCTTGATCCTTCTATACAACTTACTCTGCTTTGTATATTGAAGGCTTTATTGCAAGTTGCTCTGCCAGGCGACTCCTTAGAATCCCCTTAAATCTCTCCTGTGAGGTGCGTGAGTGTAGGCCACAAAGTAAGTGAGTTCCAAATGCTTCTGAAATGTTGCAGGTCACTGGATTATGACGGTAATAAATCTAAACCGTCCCCCAATTAAGTAGAAATCAATGAGAAATCCAGGACTCGGCACCATTACGTATATATATACTTGGCTTTATTATTTATTTATTTGTTTAACCCTTTACAAAATCATTCTTCTTAATAGAGGAAAATACAACATTTAGAACAATTCAATCATTTAAAACAATTAAATCATCGTAAAATCACAGACTTATAAGATCATTATCGTTTTAAAACCAAAACAGATTAATAGGTCTTTAAGATAGTCATAAAATTAATTAACCATATAAAAATCGTAATCATCAAATATAGCAATTTGACGTATTTGACTCCAACAGTGAAGTTCAAGTAGATCACATTTGTAGGACAAACTACTACAACAGTTATTAACGGAATTCAAAACATTTTAGGATAAATCACAAAAGTTCTTAAGAAAGGTTATTACTCTTATCTTTAGGACAGTAGAACAACTATGCCTAATTTGATAACACACGAGTTCAGTATTAATACCGTATAAATGCAAAATAAATTGTTCAAAATACAATATATGTTGTGTCAAAAGGGCGGGACATAAAAGGAGAAGATGTAACAGAGTTTCTTCCATACCTTCCACTTTACACCAACCCCAATCATTTTTAAGCATATTCCATTTTTTCAGTATATAATTTGTTTTTAGCACATTGAATCGAAATCTCATAAAGGTGTTTCTATAATTCCGAGAAGGATATTTCTGCAAGTATATTTCAAGAGCTGGATTGAATTTCCAAAACGTATAAACTTGGTTAAACATTTTAGATTGTTGGACAATGGATGTAGTGTATTGCCAATTGTTACATTTCAAATACATTTTAACTTTTAAAGGATTCTTAACTTTTTTTCATTTTTTTATACTTGACTTTAATGCACAAATAAACACAAAATGCCCTCTTCAGTTTGATTACACGTGTTTCAGCTCGCCTGAGCCTTTTTCGAATCAGGGCCGAAAATAACATGAACAATCCATATGACTGTTGTCAGGTAAGTAATACCGGGGTGAGATCCCCCTATCCAATAATCCTTCTGTTAGTGATCGCTGGACTGAAGAGGGCATTTTGTGTTTATTTGTGCGTTAATGGCGCCGAGTCCTGGATTTCTCATTGATTTCTACAATGCTTTGTATTCTACCATTCTGTTTTACTTCTTTCGCCTGCTCTTCCCCACAGGTCCTTCTGGCATTCCTGGTTCTCACCTCTTCCCTTTAGCTTATTCCTTCTATTATGCCTGCTTTGCTCCCGTCCCACCTCACTTCTCCACCTTTGCTTTCTTCTCTCCCCTTGCCCGGTTGCCCAGGTCTGGCAGGAAACCGGCAGCTCTGATTCAGAAGGTGGGAGGGTGCTTTGCCTGGAGGAGATTTTAGAGGGTTATCGGGCTGGAGTTGGGGGTGAGCATGAGTGCTTTAGTGGGAGATGTTTGGTGATTTTCCTTAACCAAGTGTTGATTCCAGGCAGAGGAGCCTTGCCCATTCCAAGACTGAGGAAGAGATCTTGGAAGTTGATTAGACCTTGATTTAGGAGTCAGGCAGTATAGTGCCTAGGACAATGTTCCAGAACTGCCTCTCATGCTGAACCCCGAAACCAGCAGCCCCTTCACTCGTATAGCTCTGAGACTTGACCGCTCTTCAAGCCTCTTTCAGGAATTCGAGAGAGAAGCCCGAGGAACCCGGTGCGACAAGCTGCAGGCGGGCTGATGGGGGCAGCTAGTGTGCATATTTTTGGCGTTTGTATTTAAAGAGTGAATAATAGACTTGAGTTACAGTTGTGTACTTTTTACCTTTTTTGACGTAGTTCAGTGGACTCCTAGTCAGAAGTTGAAAATGTGCTTCCTAAGTAGGGCCGCGGGAAGTGGTGCAGGTAGTGTTGTTTTGATCATTTCAGTTACCGAGTCTCACACTTTGAGAATCGCACTTTACAGTTAAGGACCCTTCAGTTGGCCATCATGTGCGTTAACCTAGGCGAAGGCCAGTTGCTCAGAAATCATGGGAGTGTGAGCTCGCAAGCAAGTGTGTCCCTTCCTGTGCGTTGCTCCCCAGGTTGTAGAAGGACGTGCAGGCAACATTGCCGACGAGGTTGCGAAAAGGAGATTTGTTCTCAAGTGAGGGGCACTCGCAGGCGGCACTGTAGTCTAATCGGTTCTTGCAAATGAATTGGAAATGCATAATCCTCTTCAGAACCTGGCTAGGTGTAAACGAGGGGCCAGGGTGGATCACATTTTCCATTCTCAGATTCTCAGAAGGTACAAGTGTCTAGGATCCACAGAGACAGTCTCTGGGTAAAGACTTTGCTTCCAGTGAGGATTGATGGGGTGACGAGTCAACGCTGAACTAAGGCAACCCAGAACCAAATTGTAATTAAGGTAAAGATAGAGCAGGAATTGTTGGTGTTAGAGTAGTTGGGTAATGCAGGCCATTGGCCAATTGTGAAACGGAATCTTTCTGGACTTAAGATTGTATGATTGGAATCAAAGCCAGACCGTGTGAGCAAACCCTGAGAACTTGACCCTTGGGCAGGGGCTGTTCATGGTGAGTCTTAACGACCCAGAGATGGGCCATTCAGCAGAGGTGACCAGGCATGGTGTCTTTTCAGGGAAGAGGGAAAACAGAATGACAGGAGACATGTGAGGCAGTACAAGACCTGACCGCTTTTATTCTCCAATTGTAGATCTATGGAGAGAGAGAGAGAGAAGAGTGAGTTCTGGTGTTCATTTCACCTATTTCTCCTCGGTGCATAATGTAGCTGATCCAAGCAGTTGCAGGCGAGCCTTAACAAGGGCAGGTCTCTGGGGTTCTGCAGGTCCTGCTGGATTCTACCGGTTGAGACCTAATGCCCCCCCACCGTTGTTCCTCTCCCTTCTGCACTCTGTTCTCCTCACTCTTGCAGTGTAAAGTTCTGCCTCCATCTCATTTATTCCATCCACCTTCTGTTATCTGCCTCATCCAGCATGCTTAAGCTGTCCTCCTCCTTCCACCACCCACATATCACGTGACCTGCTGCGCCTTTTTATGCTTACTCGTGGCCTCCTCCTGGACAGTGAACATGGTGGTGCGTGTTTCGTGCCTACCAAGAATCGGTGACCACAACATGGATCTAATTTTGGGGCAGTAAGGATTTGTCCTGTCACTGACAGCGCATAACCGTTGTGAAAGCATCAGAAGGGATAGCCACCATCTTTCCCTCCATATTGCTTTAGGATAGATGCTGCTGTCCTCCATGGCATGTTGTAGGTTGGGGCCGACTCTTCCTGGGCTCACAGCAAACCTTCCTGCAAGTATGCCAGTGCTCAAAGGGAAGTAACCTGTGTTTGTTCTGATGTGAAATCAATGTTTGCTCTTTATACATGAGGGATTCCACGGCTGATGGTAGTTTAACGCATAAAACTGTCATCATGGAACAATTGTTGTGGTTTTGGCTAGTTGTTAGTTCAAGGGGAAACTTGAACGAGCACCAGGGTTCTGGACAGGTAGGGACTTGGTCCTACTTGGTAGGCGAGGGGCTTCAAGGAAAGAGATGGCGTGATTTGGGGAACTAACACTCATAGGCTACAATATTGCCTCAAGCCAACAGATAGGTTCTTTCCCTTCCAACAGACTCATATGTTTGAGGAATCTTCTTAGGGCTGATGTTGGGGCTATTTCACCTTCCCTAACTCCTAAAATAATGGAGGGTTCTCCCGTAGCTCCGGCCTAGACACTGCAGTTATGTTCGTTTACTTCTTCCCAGGTCTACCAACCTATCGGGATCCTCGTCTCCTTTGGGTTCTCAAAGCCCTGTGGCCAATACCTTATTACGGTTCAATGCTCTTCCATCGGCATTTTTTTTTCTGCTGAGTTTTTTTCCGATGTAGTCGGAAAAAAAGAATATATATATTTTTTTAATTGGGGGTTTCCCCCCCCAAGCCCTCCGTTCGTTATTTTCTAGTCCCTATTCCCCACTCAGCCCTATCCCTTATTTCGCCTTACCCATGCCACTCGCCCCATATTTTCCAATTAGTTTTTTGGGCTAAAAATGTTCGTCAAAAAACACCGCGAAATAAAGCCTGGCGATGTGACAACTTCGTACCCCTATTACAGATGGGCTGAAGAACTTGGGAGACAAGCCCTTTCCCTCCTCGGTCCCGACATAATTGAGTGAGTGATGGCACCTGCCCCACCCCATGTTACGTCCAATCAGCCAGCCCAAAGCCCATGTGACCTCATCACAGATGCCAGTGCTTAATCATGAGTATTAGTCTTGTTCGGACTCAGTCTTGGGTAGAAAAACCTCCTCCGACGTATTCCCCATCTATGACCGGTAATCACCACAGCTGTGCTGCTTCGGAAAATTTCCTGTGTCGTCAACGTCGATATGCTGTCCTCGAGGGCCTCCGTCGAGCCGACGTCACCGGATGTTAGAAGTAGGACGCACGACACCTGTAGCCTCAGTTCTGTTTTTTCCGCGAACTAGTTCGGTTCGGAGATCTCGGCGCGCCTCGGTTCTTCTGATTCTATCGGTTCTTCGAACTTGGTTTGTGAAATTATTATGTCTTCTTCTTCTGCTACCCCGCAGTCTGGATTCAAGAATTGTCGGGACTGCGGTTCCAAGATGTCACTTACGGACCTGCACAACATCTGCCTCTGGTGCCTTGGCAAGTACCACGCCACCGATGACTGTGACGAATGGTAGTCTTTGACGTCAAAGGCCTTGCGGGAGCGAAAGAAGAAGTTGTCTGTAGGTAGGGTTTCCAAGCCCCGTAAGTCGAAATTCGCTGGGCTTTCGACCGACGATTTGAGGGCCGACTCTCCGCATCGTCGGTGTAAGTCTAGGGGGTCTCGTCCCGGAGTGGTTAACGCCATTCCTCTGCCTCTTCGAGGCGTTCGCGGAAGTGCCGTCACTAGTCGCCTTCCCTGTCCTCGTCCGAGGACTGCGCCAGACGGCAGGTAGCTTGTTCTACCAAGCATTCCTCTCCTACGGAATGGGATGCATTTCATAAGGAAATGTTGGTGATTTTCGAGTCGCAAGGCTCTGTTCCACCCGCGCCTTCGAGAGAAGCCGGCAAGGAACGCGCTAGGGCCACCGTTCGCACGCCTTCGGGCTCTGGCGGTCGGCGCGATCACCGGGAACCTTCGAGGTCCCGGCCGGACAAGGTGGATCGCTCTAGCCATGCCCGCTCCCGCTCCAGGTCCCGGTCCTCGACGCCCTCGAGACCGGTAGAGCCTGTGAGGTCTTCTAAGAAGACGTTGACACCATCAGCACCATGTCCATCGAGGGACTCTCGAGGCTCCGCCTCTGAGGAAGTCATCAACGCCATCGGCGCCGAGGCCATCGAAGGACACGCTCGGGGCACCGCCCTCGAGGTCTGTGTCGAAGCCATCGGCGCCACGTTTGACGTCAACGCCAATTTTGTCGACGCCCTCGACACCTTTTTTGGAGGCTTTACCGGACGAAACCCGCGCATCAGTGGAAACTCTGAAGAAGGCCATGAAGAAGTCGGTAAGGCCTGTATTTGAGCCTTTTTCTGTGCCCTCATCCAGGGATTTATTCCATCCTCTGGATTACATCTCTGAGGTGGATAAAGGGTCTGAGGAAGGTTTGATTCCTGATGAGGTTCCTGATGACCTGTTATCTGGCCATAGCCAGTTGGAAGACCCGAGTCAGTCTTTGCACAATGCCAGTGGTCTTGATGCCTCCCCAGAGGTTGAGTTTGGCAGGCCTTAGCCTGGTACGCATGCTGAATCTTCTTACAGGCGACTAATGTCGAGGGTGATGGAGTACTTGGGGTGGTCTGCGCCACCAATGGATTTTCTGCAGGATGACCTGACAGATATCCTTGACCAAGGTCCGCCCACTGACCCGGTGCTGCCATTTCATATGGCTTTACAGAAAAGGGTCGCGGTGGCTTGGACTGCTCCGGAGAGTGTCTCGGCTGTGAGCAAGTCGTTGCCGAAAAAATAGCATCCAGCCAGTAGCGACCCCTGCTACTTGACTACGCACCCCACTCCGGAGAGTTTGGTGGTGCAGGCGGCTACGGCCCCAGCAAAGCAGGCGTCGTACCCAACCATCCCTCCTGATAGGGACGACAAATGTTTTGATGGCTTAGCGAAGAAAGTGTTTTCTTCAGGGGATATGGCTTTACAGGCAGACAACTCCGTGTGTGCCTTAGCACGTTCCACTCACACTCTGTGGTATTGTGTGTCTTTGGCAGATGAACATATTCCTGAAGGGGAGGAACGGGATGGTTTTCTTGCCCTCGTTCAGGATGGCAAGGATGCCATGTGTGAATCCGATCAGTCTGGTCTGGACATGGCAGACTGTTTCAGCCGGTCCATGGTGGCGAGCACCGTGATGCACAGATTTGCGTGGTTGCGGAAGTCTGGGTTTGCTCCTGACGTACAAGCCAGCTTCTCAACATGCCCTTTGATGGTGTCCATCTTCTTGGCAGCAAGGCTGACGAGAGCCTTGAGAGGTTGCAGACCTCCAAAGCTGCAGTGAAGTCGTTGAGCACAGCAATGGAGAGGAGGTTCCTTTTGATACTACTCTTCCTTTGATAGATTGAGGGGAGCTGCAAGTCAAAGGTGCCACAGTAGGGAGTACCAGAGGTGGAATACAGGGTACTCGAGGTGCCAAAGCCGCTCGGGCAGTTGCCTCTTTGCCCTCAGGCACTGCTGCAGCCGCTCCCGCTCAGTCATGAGGCCATGTCCCATGGCTCGCCGGTTGGGGGAAGGCTGGGGCAACATCTTGTAGAATGGCATGCCATTACTTCAGATGTGTGTGTTCTGGAGATCATAGCGCATGGCTACTTTCTTCCTTTCCGGCAGAGGCCTCACGACAATCCACCAGGGAATCTCTCTTTGAAGAGTCCGGATCTGCTCCTTGCGCAGGAAATCAAATCCGGGATGTTGGATCCCGTTCAGGTGCCGCCCTCGGTCGCCCAGGATCTTCCGGGGTGGGCCGTCGAAGGCAATCTGATGAAGGGGCCTCCATTTTGGCTACCCTGGCCGGAGGTGATGATCGTGACGGACGCATCCCTCACGGGATGGGGAGCTCATGCCAACGAGTTGAGTCAACGGTCAATCTGTTGGAGCTGAGGGCCGTCAGGCTAGCCCTGAAGGCTTTTCTGCCATCTGTGCGGGGGAAGACTGTCCTGATTCTGACCGACAATACAGTGGCCATGCACTACTTCAACAAAAAGGGGGGGCAGGGTCTCTCCCTCTGTGCAGATAGGCGGTGCAGCTCTGGTTCTGGGCCATCCAGCAGGAAATTTCGATCTCGGCAGTTTATCTGGCTGGAGACGAAAACGGAGCGGCGGACGCTCTGAGCAGGCAGAGCACGGTCTCTCACGAGTGGGAGCTGGCTCAGGAGATTCTCCTGGAGATCTTCGCCCTTTGGGGGACCCCACAAGTGGATCTCTTTGCCACCAGTGTCATCCGGAAGTGCAAAAGATTCTGCTCGCAGGAATTTCCTCCAAAAGGAGCCTTAGGGGACGCGTTCGTAGTGGAGTGGTCCTTCCCACTGCTGTACGCGTTTCCTCCAGTCCCCGTCATTCCGCAAGTGCTACGGAGGTTGCGGAGGTTCGGTTCCCGCATGAGCCTCATTGCTCCGGCATGGGCCAGGAGAACGTGGTACCCGGACCTTCTCGACATGTCCATCTGCCCTCCACGCCGGCTTCCCTACCGAGACGATCTGCTCTCACGGGAGGGGTGTCAGGTTCTCCATCCAGAGGTCAGATCCCTCAACCTTCATGCTTGGTTTCTGAAAGGTTGAGGTATAAGGATTGGGACCTCCCTGAAGACGTGATGGAGGTGTTGCTTTCGGCCAGAAGGCCTGCAACAAAGTCCCTGTACCCTTGCCGTTGGAGAAAGTCCTGCGACTGGTGCAGGGTTAAGAATGTGGATCCTTTTTCATGTGCCATTCCTGTGGTTCTGTCTTTTTTGCTTTCGTTAGTCCACAAGGGCCTGCAAGTGGGTACCATTAAAGGTTACCTGGCGGCACTGTCCATATTTAAGCGCTCGTCTGAGGAGTGTTCTTATTTTAAAATTCCTTTGATTTCTCAGTTTCTGAAAGGGCTCACTAATGTGTTCCCACTGTCTCCTTTCCAGGTGCCCGGTTGGGATTTGAACCTGGTTCTAAAATTCCTCATGGGAGCTCCGTTTGGGCCTTTACATTCTTGCCCTTTGAGACTGTTGACCTTGAAAACTGTATTTTTAGTTGTGGTTACTTCCGCTCGCAGAGTGAGTGAGTTGCAGGCACTTTCCGTTAAGCCACCCTTCAGTGTCCCATAAGGACAGGGTTGTCCTTAGGGTTTGTCCTCCTTTTCTTCCGAAAGTTGTGTCGGAATTTCATTTAAGCCAGAAGGTCATTCTTCCGGCGTTCTATCCTCCTCCGCATCCTGGTAAGGAAGAGGAGAGGCTCCATAGGTTGGATCCTAGGAGCCTTAGGTTTCTACATCTCACGCATGTCCCCGGTCAGAGTGGATGATCAGCTCTTTGTAGGATACGCTGGAAGGTGTTTGGGACAAGCTGTTACTAAACAGACTTTGTCTAGATGGATTATCTTGACAATTTCTGAATGTTACTGCTTGGCGGGTAAGGACCCTCCGGTAGGCTTACGGGCCCATTCTACTATGGGTCTGGCTGCCTCTACTTCCCTGCAGATGAGTGTTCCCATTCATAACATTTGTGAAGCAGCCACATGGGCCTCTGTCCATACTTTTGTAAAACACTACTCCCTGTATTCTATCCATGGGCAAGATTTGGCCTTTGGCAAGGCGGTCCTCTATTCTGCAATTTAATTGGGCATTCTAAAATTCTAAATTCTTTTCCCACCTTCTTACGTTGGTACTGCTTTGGGAGTCTGTCATAGAGGTGGAATACGTCGGAAGAACCAATCTCCTTGGAGAAAAAGTTACTTTCTTACCTGGTAACGTTCTTTCGATGGGGTGTTCCGATGACGTATTCCACATCGCTCCCTCCCTACCTGCCCCTCTACAAAATTTCTTATGCGATTGCAGCTTTCGTTTCCGCAAGGCTTTCTGTAGTCATTCTGGCAGAAGATTGGTGCCACACATTCTGGGGAAAAAAGTACAACTGAGGATACGGGCGTCGTGCGTCCTACTTATAACATCCGGTGACGTCGGCTCGACGGAGGCCCTCGAGGACAGCGTATCGACGTCATTGACGCAGGACGCAGATGCCAAATATTTTCTAAAGCAGCACAGCTGTGGTGATTACCTGTCATAGATGTGGAATATGTCGTTGGGACATCCCATCGAAAGAACGTTACCAGGTAAGAAAGTAACTTGTTTGTCTCTAGTTTCATAAAGTGCGTTGGATCACGCCATGTTTGGAACAACCCTCATTTTGAGGTAGCCACCTGTATTATCAGGTTTTTGGAAAAGTTCTCCTCATTATAGGACCTGTTTGTGGCATGGGCTTGTGCCATGTCATTTCTTGCTGCATCGTGTTGGTTGCCGCCTTCCTGTCGAAGGGGATTCTCCCTGACCAGGATGGAAGAGGATCTGACGTTCATTGACGACTTAGCCAATGTCTATTGGGCAGTGTTCTGGTGTTTGCTAGCCTACCATGCATGCACGTCATCTATATTGTCTTCATGTTAAATTTAATAGTACTGAGCATTAACATAAGATGTGCTGTAAAATGAACTTTTGGTGGTTCAATGCATGTTAATATTAGCCGTATCAATATTCCTCATTCTTGCTGGTGAAAGGCTGAGTGGGCCCAGCTGACTTTCAAACACTTGAGCTTGCAGTCCGTGTAGAGGTCTAGTTACCTGGCGCTGCTCCAGAAACACTTTTGCGAGCCCCTTGTCCCCATCCCTCTAGGAGTATAGTTGCTTAGTTGAATCGGGGGCTGCTTATGTCTTTGCCAATTTCCTACTGAGTCCACGGGTGATGATTCCTAACACTGTGTCAGCTCCTCTGCACGCCTCCCACATGTTCTGAAATTCTCATTGATTGTAAATATCACAAGTAGAGAAATGTCTGCCTGCCCTCTACCCTTTCAAGGATTCTGCTTCATCTGCCCCTTGCTGCGCCGCTGTGCCCAGCTTCCTTGCAAGATGGGGCGGGGCATACACGCGCTTTCTTGCTGCCACCTTAACTGTTCCCAGCGATTGCAGCTCCCGTCTCATTGGTGATTATGCTGCAAAGGTAGAAAGTGAAGTAAAAAAGACACCCAGTAGTCCTGGGGATTGGGCTTCAATCTGCTCGAAACCATGAACGCACAGAGCCAAAGATAGCTCAGCAGGTTACGCACAAGCAGCTGCTGAGAAAAGGGCGTAGCCTGGTCGTTTTAATATGGGATGTAAGTGGGTCAGTTCAGCCTGCTTTCATTCATATAAGGGCTATAACGTTGTATAATTTACTTAATGACATCTGTTATTCACAGTGGTTTTAAGCTGCAAGCATTCAGCAGTAAGCGCTATGTAATTTAATATGTCATTTGTATAGCGCCTATACCCATTGGTCTGGTTTCAAAGTGCTGTAGGTGATCGCCCTCGGGGGTCACCGGGGCGTGTACCGAAGTCCGTGGGGTGGGAGATTCGTTAGAGGAGTACAGAATGCGTGTGTGCATTTTAGCCCATACGAAGGTAGGCAGGGGTGGCGAAGTCCCTGTCGGCGACCCATATCGAGATGGCTTGTGGATAGGTACTGCCTGGTATAGGGAGAGTATGCGAGTCCAGGAGACTGATTATGTGTCCAGCTAGACTGATCTTTTGTCGTGGGACTTTGCTGCATTCTAATGGCAGAGATATTGTGCGATATGTCTTCGAGTAGTGTGTGATTGCAAATGCGGGCGGGTGGGTGGCCGTGTCGGGTTCGGCCAGTGATTTTGGATGACACCTTCCAGTTAGGGGCGTGTTGCTTTAGGGCTTGCCTGAACCCCTAGATTGTGCTATTCTTGTTCATTCCTGGTGTTGGTTCTAGTTGAGGAGTACCAGAAGAGAACACTGTAAGCAGCTCAGAAGGAATGTCAGACAGCAGGTTGAGTCCTGCCTGAAAGCATAGAGTGCAGGGGGGGCTTGTAGGCGGGTGGGCTAGTCGATGGACCCATTTCATTACTGAGAGGAGTACTTTGATTGGGAACCACTAGATAGTGCAAGGACAGCATCCAGCATGCACACCATGGAAGGAGGTTGGAGAGGATGTTTTGCAAGTCCTGTGATCACATGATCGTTTTACTAATTATTTGTTTTGTCTTTCTTGCAGGTGATGTCATTGTGGATATCAACAGCACGTGCGTTCTTGGCCACACGCATGCTGAAGTTGTGCAGCTGTTTCAGTTGATCCCGATTAACCAGTATGTGAATATGACATTATGTCGCGGTTACCCACTTCCTGACGATGCCGAAGACCCAGCTGTCGACATCCTCACAGCTACACCAATGATTAACGGTCAGCCGATAACCAAAGTAGACAGCAACATGAACCACCCGGACTTAAAACCTGGTGCCGTGGTGGTGGACCAGAATGGAAAACCAGGTCATATTTTAATCAACGGGAGACTCAATGGCCCTTCGATGGACCCTCATGAACAAAGGGTTTCCACTGCCTCCTCGGGAAACTCCTTGCCCGAACTAATCACCATCCCGCTGGTGAAAGGTCCTAAGGGGTTTGGGTTTGCAATAGCAGATAGCTTGACTGGGCAGAAGGTCAAGATGATCTTGGACAGCCAATGGTGCCACGGCCTTCAGAAAGGGGACGTCATCAAGGAGATCTACCATCAGAACGTACAGAACCTGACGCATGTGCAGGTGGTGGAGGTTCTGAAGCAGTTTCCCATCGGAGCCGAGGTCCCATTACTCGTCCTAAGAGGAGGTACGTGCCGGCAGATCTTGGAAGCTATAAACACCTTCAGCCGCTCTCGTCTTTTAATTAACCTCTATTAGGAACCAAGGAGACTGATCTCCCGGTGGAGTCTCCGGTAATTACTTTACACGTAGCATATGGCCATGCGTTTGCTATAACCCAGATTCGCATCTTACTGTCAGCAACTCTCTTGAGCAGCGTGCCCTTTACAAAGGGTTTGTTTAATCAAATGTGAGTTTTTTATACTCAGCAGCTAACAAGAAGAATTATTATCGGCAATATTTTTCTTTTTCAAGCTGGTTGTTTTAAAAAAAAAAAAGCACCAATCTCCCCTCGAACCCTCGCCCATTCCCACCTTGCGCGCCAGCCACGAACCAAACCATTTTCGAGTTGTCTTGATACTTTGATTGTTGTACCTAAAAATATAATGCTTATGTTTTCAAGATGACCAATTGGTTCTGCGTTAAAAGAATTGATAGCTTTGCCTAGTTTTATGTCTGATACCAGAAAACTATAAATTCAGCAGACGTTTAGTTCAAGACTTGCGCGTACACCCCATTACGGATGAGGCACCTCAAATTTCTTTCATTATGTCGTGTCAATTTTTAATAATTTTTTGGGGGGATGATATGCTGATGTATTTATCGGAAAACTATAGTTCTGTGTTTCCGCAAGCGAGGCAACAGCATCCACCATAATGGAGGGGCTGGTCTGTTTGTGTTTGTTCTGTCACCCCCATTCTTGCATGGTGCAGTGGTACACAATGATGAGACAAATCTAGGGCTGTGGGGTGATGGACTAAATAGCAGAGGCAATGCAAACTATTTAGGGAAGTGACATCACAGGAAGTGTCATCGCAGAATAACAATGGATGTTTGCCAACTTTCTGTAGTACATAGGTCCCGTCTGCTGTAGATGTTTGTTTATTCTGCAGGTTAAGTTGCGAGTGTTCCTTGGGGTGCATTAATATTGAGGGCGCTTTGAGAACCCAGTTTTGGGGAACTGCATGTACAGGAATAGGGAGCCTTTCCCTCGCCTCACGTATCTTCTCATTCTTAATCACTGTGTTCTCCTATCATACATGCTGCTCCCTCTTCCTCCATTCCCGGATGAACTTTTCCTCATGCGCTGTGTACTCTCTCCGCTCATGCATTTTGGATTCTCCCTCACCGCAGGCGTATGCCACACTCTACTCTGACTTTCCTTTTGCTCTACTCTGAGGGCAACGATGTAGCACAGCGTGTTGAAGGGAAAGAGTTTCGGTCAGTATTCCTTGGATCACAAAGCGATTTGCACTTGGTTACCAACCTGCGACTGATGGAAACCAATAGAAATGCTTGCGCACGAGCATCATAACCACTAAGAATTCAACTTGATAACGTATCATTCCATTATTTTTTGGCTCGTCTACTGATTGCTGAAGTGCTCCAGCCACTTACAAAACAGTCCTACATTGCGTCCATTTTGAATTTTTTCCAAAATAGTTTAGTGACGGTAGGCTTCCACATGCATGGTGTCTTTGCCAGGGACGTCGATTCACCAAAATGCCAGGGGTAGTGTAAGTGACATCACAAATCTGATGAACTCACAGAAAGTGATGTCACTTGACCTTTGACCCATATGGCATCAGTTCCTTTTTAATCCTTGTTGACATTACCAAAAGTGGCTTGCGGAAGTAAAGAAAAGTGCATAAACGTAAACATTTTAAAATGCCACTGAAGACAAGAACATTTTAGATACCAACCACATTTCAACAAGCGTGCTGACTTCCTATGCCATGGATGGGGTCAGGATATAGTAGGGTTAGACCCAATAGTACAACATAGGTCGAGGCAATATTGGTTCCACCATCTGGTTTCTCATTTGAAGAATTGAATATCTCTTTAATCAATAATTATGACAAAGAATTGAGCAATTTTGGGACATGCTTTGACCCAAATCTTGCTGAAATGGACTCAGACTAGCGTACATTGATAGAAAGCCAGGTGAAGATGTAAAACACAATGAACATTGTAAAATGGGGAAGGATATACAGAGAATGTCACTGTATAAACTACAAAGGGAGCTAACCACACAGCTGAGCACATAGGAGATGCAGACCTCCTTGAGGAGATTTCCAGGGCTGAAATACATTACATTTATATACACTTTCGTCTTAACTTACTAGGCTCCCTATAAAGGCGGGGTCCCATAAGAGGCATCCCTTGGCAAGAAAGACATGTTCTGCTCTGTAATAAGCCTGGGGGAAGCAGAATCTAATTGGCTGATTGGATGTAGTGCAACACTGGGGCCCGAGGTAAATGTGGTTGGGAAAGTTCATAAGGAGATCACAGGTTTTAAACAGTGAAGTCAAGTGGCCTAGGATCTTTTATGGATGCCCTAGCTCAGTGGCCATTGCTTTAGTGAAGATTCTAATAGTGATACCCAGAACATTCGTGATTTATTTTGTTCTCGATTAGTCCACCGTAATGAAGTAGGGAAGGGAGTAATTTGTCGGATAAGTGGGAAATGTAATCTTGGGGGCTAGAAAGGGGGGCCCTTATAGGTATAGCGCATATGATATCATATTGTATTGCGTTGGATGAATTCATGTATGTAATGTTTGTTTTAGAATGTTGTGCCTGAAGTAATTAACACCATTTGTAATGAACTAAGAGTTGTGAAGTATATGATTAAAAATGTTTGTTTTTAATAAACTATAAACACACAAAAAATAGGTGGCCGCACGGCCATTGAGATGCCACTTCAGCATTGTATGGCCAGTTACTTCCATATTATGCCAATTATAGCTGCACATTGCCAGGTGTTGCGATAATACAGCATCCAAAAATCCATGTCACTTTCAGTGCACAGGAGCATTAATGCTTTAGAGATAATGATTTGTTATTTATATAGCGCTTTCTCCAAAGTGCTGTACATAACTCATCTTTACATACAATTATCATCCCCACCAAAGTTGGTACCCATCTATCAACCTCAGAAGAATGAAAGTGAGTTGGGCTTGCCAGGATTTCAGCCTGCAACATGCAGATCACACACAGATCGCAGCAGCGAGCGCTCATCCGGCTGAGCTATCTTAAAACTTTGCTATTAAAAATGCGATACCGCCATAAGAAAGCATGTAAAAACTAGCTGCACAGTGTAGGCCAGACATGTAGTAACACTTAACATGTTTACTGGAGCCTTGATGGTAAACCGTAAAACATGCCATGCCACAACTGAGACATATGTAGACTGGCAGCACCAAAATGCCAATTTAAGCACGTGATAATACTGATCAGGCTTACTTTATCATAGTGGCCAGTAAAGTATACAAGGCCACAGTAAGGACTGGCTGCACCCAAATGTCAGTCTAGCCAGGTAATAACACTTATTATGATTGCTTTATCCGAGATGCCCAGTACAAAATGTCAAACCACAGTAAGAATTGCTGCAGCAAAATGCTTGTCTAGACATGTAATAACACTTATGATACTTCAATATAGAGGCCCAGAAAATTATGCCATGACGCAGTAAGAAATAGCTAGACTTGGTGCACCCAAATGTCAGTCTAGATAGGTAATAACACTTAACATGCGTCCTTTAGTTATTTTATTTCTTTTTATTAATTTTGGATTTGTAGAGCGCATTACAGCCCTCAGGCATCGAGGCACTATGAGGAGGCGTAAGGAGGTTTGATTCAGGGTTACAAGAATGTGGCCCAACAGAGTATTGCTTAGTACAGATTCTTTCGTTGCATAATACATTTGATGGATGTTACTTGGATGCATACACAGAGATGCACACAAGTGGAAATACAGCATTTTCAAACAAAGAGCCTTGTTTTGATGGCTTTCCGGAAGGCTGAATGAGAGTCAATCAACATGATCTGGAACGGAACTGTGTTCCAGAAGGTGGCGGCCATGGTGGAGGAAGCTGGTACAACCCGCACGCACTCTGCGTGTAAGAGGAACGATGATTTAATTAGAATAAGCCATTCTAGAGGGGCCAATTGGCGTGTGCCCGATGATCCTTTGAGCTAGGTAGGGGGGAGCCAAGCCGTGGAGACATTTGTGCGTCAAGGCGAGGGTTTTAAAAACAATCCTTTCCTTGATGGGGAGCCAGTGTACCTGCCTTCTGACCCCAGAGATATGGTCCCTAAACGAAATGCCCGTAGCGGCCCTCAGGGCATTGTTCTGAGCTAGTTAAAGTTTGGCCAGATTCTTATGGGAGGTCCCAACAAAGAGGGCATTACAGTAGTCCAGCCTCGACCCAATAATCGCCCTAGCAATGGTGTGGCAATTCTTTTCTGTTGGGATAGGAATGTTCTGGCTGCGTTGAGCAGTTTGGAGTGATAAGCTGCAGAGGATGCAATAGCATTAACCTGTCTGTCCATGGTCCGGTTTGGTTCAAGGTATACGCCCAGTGTCTTGATGACTTGTGAGACTGTGATGGGGATGTTATCAATGGTGAAGGAGCAGTATTACTTGTCCAATTTACCCATGGTGGAGGGAGAACCAATCAGCAAAAGTTTGGGTTTCTCACTGTTGAGACATAACCAGTTTTCAGCCATCCAAGATTGGATCTTTGAGTAAATAGAATTGAGGGTGTTCATGTCCGTTGGATAGTCTCCCGAGAGAGGGATGAGCACCTGAGTGTCCTCTACATAGTTAGTATATGAGATGCCCAGGGCGTCCAAGATTCTGAACAGTGGCCTCCTGAAGAGGTTATAGAGGGTGGGAGCTATGCACGAACCCGGTGGGACCCCACATTTAATGAGACTAAGGTTGGCACATGAGGTTTCAGAGGAAACCTTCATCGCTCTTTCCTGTAGGAACAAAGTTATCCGTGCACAGGCCCTCAGGGAGAAGTTGGCTGCGGATGAGGGATGATGGCAGAGGGTTTTGTGATCCACCAGATCAAAGGCAGCGGAGAGGTCTAAAAGAAGGAGCAGCGCAAGTTTGCCTGTGTCTATGAGGTCATCCATTTGATTTTTTTAGGTCAAGTAGTGCTGTTTCAGTGCCATGTTGTGGCTGGAACCCAAACTGGCATACACCAAGAAGGAATTTTTGGACTTGCTGGTAGGTTGCTTTGTCCAAACTTTTTAGCAGGAAGGGGACAGTGGTAATTGGTCTGTAGTTCCCTTGGACCGATGAGCCGTGGGAGTTTTTTTTTAGAAACGGTCCAACCCATGCTTCCTTTAGTCCAGTCAGGACATGGCCAGACTGGAATGAAGAATTAATGAAGGCGGTGATAAAAGGGGAGAGGGAGGAGGCAGAGTCTTTGATGACCTGAGCCGAGCAGGCATTGCCTTTACAATTCGAGGGCTTGATGGATTTGAGAAGAGCAATGACTTCGGGTTCACTCATGTCAGTGAATTCAAACACCGGGGTATGCCTAGTATTAGTGACTGGGGCGGGAGTATTGGGACTATTAGCCAGAAGATTGGACAAGGCCTTTTGGTGGGCTAAGATTTTGGTGTGGAAGGTGTCAAGTTTGTCGAGCATGGCAGCTTGAATTTTGTTGCACCAAGTCTCGTCCTTCAGGAGAGTAGGTGGTGGGGGTGAGGGAATCTCCAGTTCTCTAAAGATGACAAAGATATCCTTTGTCCCAGATTTGGCTTTTTCAATCATGGAGTTGAAAGAGGCGGCTTTGGCCTGAATGATGGCAGATTTATAGTCTTTAGATATTGTCTTAAAGGCTGCTTTAGAGGCGTCATTAGGCTTGTGTTTCCAAGTAGCAAGCGCAGCCCTTTTTTTAGAACGAAATTCCATGAGCTCCTCGGTGAACCAGGCATTAGAGTGCTTTGCCTCCTCTGCTTTTTTCAGGGTGAGCAGAGCGATTGCGTTTACCGCTTGGGTAATGACCTTATTAAATGCTGTTGCCAAAAGCCCCGGGTCATTAGGCAATGGGGGCAGGAGGGCCAGAGCCAGGAGGTAGGGGGCTAGATTCTATTTACTGAGCTTCCGCGAGCTTCTCGAGAGTGCAGCAGGTAGAGCGCTGGTAGACTTTGGTGTCCCTTTGGAGGTAGTGATGTCTAACTTTATGCAAAAGTGGTCAGACCAGGGAATGGGAGACATTTCTGAGACGAGGAGGGAACATTTGGGATGGGATACCCAGTCAAGCGTGCAACCTTTAATGTGGGTCGACTTAGAAGTGGCTTGAGTAAACCCTAGGGTGGTTAGGGCTTTCAGCAGGGCGGAGGCATTGACATCCATAGGGTCATTGAGTCCTAGATTGAGGTCACCCAGGAGCAGGACATTGGACGATTTTTTGAGGTTGTCTGATAGTGTGTGGATAAGAGCCTCTTGAAAGTCGGTGGAGGGGCCTGGGGACGGTAAACCAGATGGAAGGCAATAGTACAGTTCGGAGAGAGCTTGAGTTTGAGTAAGAGGTAGTCAGAGTTGTGACCCTGTTCCCCATGTATCCTTCTGATGGTGAGCGTGTCTTTGGCGATGACAGCTACAGCACCGCCCGTTTGACCAGTCCGGTCTTGCCTAAATATGGTGTAGCCACATGGGACGCCAAGGGAAAGGGCAAGGCCAGAAGTCTCATTTAACCAAGTCTTGCAGAGAAAGAGTAGGTCAAGATTGTCCTTGATAAGGTCGTGAACATCCAGGGTGTATGCCGATACGGAGCGGGAGTTGACCAAGGCACATTTCAGTGGGACATTCGACACGGCGGAGGGGGTGCCAGAGGGGGGGGGACGGTGTGTGTGTGATCAGGAGCAGTGGCCATAGGTTGAGGGGAGCCTGGCTGGTAGCAGGAGGCGAGGCTGTAGTAGTGCTCGAAGGGAGTGAAGAGTGAGCAGCAGGTACGCCTAAATGACTAGTAGCATAACTAACATCACATGACAGTATTGGCAAATGGGCTGCAGGCATAGCATCAGGGCTAGTAGCATCACATGACACTAGGGGTAAATGGGCTGCAGGCATAGAATCAGGGCTAGTAGCATCACAAGACAGTATTGGCAAATGGGCTGGTAGCATCGAAAGACAGTATTGCAAATGGGCTGCAGGCATAGCATCAGAGCTAGTAACATCACAAGATAGTATTGGCAAATGGGCTGCAGGCATAGCATCAGGGCTAGTAGCATCACAAGACAGTATTGGCAAATGGGCTGGTAGCATCGAAAGACAGTATTGCAAATGGGCTGCAGGCATAGCATCAGAGCTAGTAACATCACAAGACAGTATTGGCAAATGGGCTAGTAGCATCGAAAGACAGTATTGCAAATGGGCTGCAAGCATAGCATCAGAGCTAGTAACATCACATGACAGTATTGGCAAATGGGCTGCAGGCATAGCATCAGGGCTAGTAGCATCACAAGACAGTATTGGCAAATGGGCTGCAGGCATAGCATCAGGGCTAGTAGCATCACAAGACAGTATTGGCAAATGGGCTGCAGGCATAGCATCAGAGCTGGTAACATCACATGACAGTATTGGCAAATGGGCTGCAGGCATAGCATCAGGGCTGGTAGCATCACAAGATAGTATTGGCAAATGGGCTGCAGGCATTACATCAGAGCTGGTAACATCACATGACAGTATTGGCAAATGGGCTGCAGGCATAGCATCAGGGCTAGTAGCATCAGAAGATGGTATTGGCAAATGGGCTGCAGGCATAACATCAGGGCTAGTAGCATCACAAGATAGTATTGGCAAATGGGCTGCAGGCATAGCATCAGGGCTAGTAGCATCACAAGACAGTATTGCAAATGGGCTGCAGGCATAGCATCAGAGCTAGTAACATCACAAGACAGTATTGGCAAATGGGCTAGTAGCATCGAAAGACAGTATTGCAAATGGGCTGCAAGCATAGCATCAGAGCTACTAACATCACATGACAGTATTGGCAAATGGGCTGCAGGCATAGCATCAGGGCTAGTAGCATCACAAGACAGTATTGGCAAATGGGCTGCAGGCATAGCATCAGGGCTGGTAGCATCACAAGACAGTATTGGCAAATGGGCTGCAGGCATAGCATCAGAGCTGGTAGCATCACATGACAGTATTGGCAAATGGGCTGCAGGCATAGCATCAGGGCTAGTAGCATCACAAGATAGTATTGGCAAATGGGCTGCAGGCATAGCGTCAGGGCTAGTAGCATCACAAGATAGTATTGGCAAATGGGCTGCAGGCATAGCGTCAGGGCTAGTAGCATCACAAGACAGTATTGGCAAATGGGCTGCAGGCATAGCGTCAGGGCTAGTGGAATCACAAAGAATATGTGGCAGTGACTGAGTGGCAACAGTAAATGTAGTGGTAGGCCTTGCACAAAGTGGTGAGGAAATTTTCAGTGGTGCACATCTGGAGGCAGGATGGGCAGTATGCTGGCGCTTACCCAAGCTTAGGGACCCCAGACTGGGTGCAGCGCTGAAAGCAGAGTACGGATGCAGGCACGTGACCTGATTGCCAGGCCATTTATTATAGATGCCCTGTAAAAATGTCATGCCACATTAAGAAATTACTAGACTCGCTGTACCAAAATGCGAGTCTAGACATACCTGCTTTATTATGGATGCCCATTACATGATAGCACACCCCCCCACCTCACCCACCCCTCCTGCCATGTCCCCTATTCCCCGAACTCTCCTCCTCCTCCAACCCCAAACTCCGCCTCTTGGCTCAGCATTACCTCCACACCCCTCTTCCTCATCCCAGTACTTACATATGAGGCAAGGTGCTTCCTAGGCAAATATTGGGATGAGGAAAGGTAGGTCTAGGAGTAATGATAATTACATGTAAGTAATCTAGGCATTGAAAACAAGCAAAGCATGCCATTCTCATTCACTCTGCACCCATTCACTCACACACCCAGCTACCCATACATCATGCACTTAATCACATACATTACATAATGTTCATACACACGCGCCTTTTCATGCATGCGCTCATACACATTTACCAAGAAAAACACCTTCTTACCTTTTTCCAAATCATTGTTGCTCCGAGGAACTCCTCTGCAGTCAGGCATCTCTCCCATACTCTGCGCCTGGCAGTAACTAGCTCTGGTTCCTGTCCGGCGCAGAGCAGGGGACACTGAGCCTTCCATGTCCTGTGGTGGGAGAGAGGGTTCTTTTTGGAGTCAGTCTAACTTAAAAAAGAAATGATTTCCTTTACAGAAATAATTTATTTTTTGAAGTCAGACTGACTTCACAAAGAAATGAATGTAAAGAGGGCTCTTGTCTGAGAGCCCACTTTACTTTTGGTTTCTGTCTGCCTCTGCAGAACCCAGGGGTCGCAGAGGCAGAGCTAGGGGTCGCACAGGAGTTTCCAGGGGTCGTAATTGCGACCCTCCCCCCCAAATTGACGTCCCTGGGCTTTACCCGATACTTTCTCAAACTTTAAAAATGAATCACCAAACACATTGGCTGATCATTTGAACTCAGAGTATGAGTTGAGATTTCAGGACATGGGAAAGATCTGCTTTATGAAGTTTCACTGGCACACACGTTTAAATATTTAAGATGTACCTGTTTTGAAAGCCCTCATCTTCAATCTGGTTGAGTATATGCATGTATGCATGAGTTCCTTAACCTAATAGCTCACGGCTAGTGTCTAATGCAAAAAAAGGAATCTCACAGCTTGCATTGAGGCGTCACTGCCTTACACAGGCTCCCGATGGATTTTCAATAACTCTTACCCAGAACAGTGAGATGCGGAACAGCCTCTTACTTCCGCCAATGAGCTCAGTCTTTGCATCCTGTTTCATTTTTTCATTTCATGGTTTACATGAATCATGTGGTCCTCTGCACATGGGCCTGGACATGACATTCCCAGGTCCTTTAGACAAGGACTAACCCAAAGATGTATATTCTCAAGCCACCTACCCTTACTCGTTTTTGGAAATCCAATGTTCAAGGACTACATCTCCCAGAATCCCCCTTGGTGCAGAATTAAAACCTAGACTGGATCCAAGAGCATCAAGTACAGATAAGGCAGTCAGAGGACTTTGGCGAAAGCGGACTCTGGCCTTTAAGGTCAGGCGGGATGCGGGAGAGCATGATCCCTGACCGGATAAGCGAGTCTTGCCCTGAATATCTCATTAGCTTGAAACACCTGCTGGCATTCTTTGTTACTGCAAAGCGCATGTGTAGATTTTGAAGCCACAAATACAATACATTAAATAGGTGTGCAAGTTGTTTCCTGGGACCTGTGACATAACTAAACAGTAAGGGGTTCCCTAGGTGTTAGTCGCCCCCTCACTCCCCGTTTTATAAATGCAGCGAAACCTTGCAAGACAAATATAGGGTCAGCGCATAGGATTCCCTACACCCATACTCGGTGCATACCCCACAGTGCTGCATTTCCACTGCCAGGAACCTCTCAAGACAGAGACTGGTTCTCCAAAACATTATTAAAATTGCTTTAAAGATAAACACCGGGTAAGAAGATGAACGACCATGCTTGACCAGGCCACCAAAGAGTAGCTCTTAACACCCACACACCGAACCTTGGGACGAAGGCCCTGCAGTCTAGTCTCACACATTGCTCTTTCCTGATGAGGGCAGCTTCAGCTGTTAGGGCTCCAGGGGGGGTCTTTACGCCCGAGAGAAATTTGCAGAAATATTGATCAAATGTTCTTTGGGTTGATCTCCGTAAGCAGGAAGTGGCTGGGACTAATCACGATAACTCTCTCCCAGGACGTTTCAATTTCCTTTGGTTTCAAATGCACTTACAAACAGATATTCATTCTTTACACATTGTTCCATCTTGAAATCAAACAGGAAGCCATTCAGCCACATTTTACAGATGTATAAGGTTTGGCTGTGGCACAATTGTTTGCGGCCGAATTGACCGTGAAGCCAATTTTGCTGTGGCCAAATCCGCCGAAACTAAAAAACAAACAAACTAAAAAATAACCCACCCACCCCCTACTTACCTTTTCGCCGTCCGCTCATCTTCTAACCCTGCGGCGTCAGATCCGTCCCTCCTACGCAGCTCGGACCCGGCGCAGTGGGGTCTGCTTTTCTTTTCTTTTTTTTTTTTTCTTCCCGTCCCCCGCCTCCAAACCTCCGGAAGCGGGGGACACCCCCGCTCCCCATGTTGGGTAGTGGTTACCCAAACTGATCCTTTACAAACGATCGAATGGTACTGGCCGGATTCGGCCAGTTTTACCATACGATCGTTTGTAAACGATCAGTTTGGGTAATACCCATTTTACAGCTCTAAAAGGGTCAAGTTGCAAACTGCTTGCCAGTCATGAAGCCACGCACCAGCTCAATTCTACACAGACACACAGTCCGCCATTTCCTACTCGCCAGGAGTCAACTAGCCAATGGCTTGTGCACATCTTGAGCCCTGATATTACACTACCAACATGGCATGTGCTCTTGAAATAAAATCCCATCTTGAAGGATTTACAGTTGTTCCTGTACCTGTTGCACTTGTCAGTATTGTTGCATCAAGCATGAATTTAAGAGAAAATATGATTTGTGCATGTGGCATTTGTATTGCAACTGAATGCGCTTAGTGTTTTTTCTTCATGGTTTGAAGTCCTTGTAATCATTCTAGACGGGGTTTGCAAACGGGCAAACCGACGTCACGTTCTGTAAGGGCTTTTCTCAAGTAGACTAGCCAGTCGACCAGATTTGAGACGTTACTTACCTTAAAGGGGGGAGAAGACAAATGCCTTGTTTAAAATACAGGTTTATTGGCATTTAATGTAATGGATCACACAAACAAAACATCAGTTGGGAGGTTTCTTTCATGGGACATCATTTGTCAATACCGATTGTATGGGGCCAGATTAGATCTCAATTGCACCTAATCCTGTCTCCGGTATGTTGTTCCCTTGTGTAAATGTGTGCACCCTGATGCCTGCGCGCGTCGGCGCAACACAAATGCATAAATTAATATTCAATTTGATGAAACTGCTTTCAGAATCAGAGTGGATCTCCTTAGTAAGTGGCTAGCTCTCTGGGGTCATTCTTCGATTGGCGAGTGGCCTCCTTGGATTTTGGCGGTGCCGACGCCGATGATGCTTCCTTTGGTAGAATGCCTGCGGTGATGGGAGAAGAGGCATAGAGGGCATTGCTGTGTGAGTTGGAGTGATCCACTGGGTTCCATCAGAGAACTGTTCGGAAGATCTTCAAGAGGGATACATGGGTGGATTTGCAAGGTGCCCCCCGACGTCAAAGGGCCCAGAGAGTGCGACCATTCACACACGATGTCCTTATCTAAGAGTGTGGGGATAGTGTGATCTTGGTAGTGGAGAGCGCTCCTTGAGTCTCTGGTTGCCGTTCCTTTATTCTGCCTGCCGCTTGTTGGTGTTGGTTGAGGTGACACTACCCGTCTGTTCCCTCATTTCCTAGACTTTTCACCCAGCACTGGCTCCTGTAGCTGCCCCGCCTTCTTTTCCCCATGATTTATAATGGGTGTGGGTACAAGCTGGGTTCCAAAGGCCTGTTCTGCCCTCAGTCACGCCGCCGCCCCCTTAATAAATAGTGGCTTAGTGGGCACTGGTGGAATTCAGAAAATGGTGGGTTCAAGGTAATTCAAAGGCCTGTTACGTCCGCAGTCACCTTGCTCCTCCCCACAACAACAGGGCCTTACCTTCCCAAGCCGCAGGTAGAGTTTAGGAATTAGTGGCGGGGCTGTCGCCCATATATAGAAAGTTCAAGTGGGAAGGACTTTTCCACTCTGGACAGACTGGTCGCATTAAGAAATGATTGGAGACCAGTATTCGGAGTTCTCTGCCTTCCCTTCCCCCTTCTCAACGCAAGACTCCATATTGAGAAACATGTAAATGCACCAAGGAGTGGGACATCGGGACTCAATGGGAGGACAGATATATAAACCAGTCAGACATCCAGCTCCGCAGTGCCTGAATACCACTAAGCAAATATTGTAATGAGGCAATAGGCTCCGATGCAGCGGCCCGACCCTATCGGTAATGGCCCACTGCCCAGTTTAGAGAGGGTCCCTACTCGCACTGCTATTCCATGGCCCCCCTCCCCCCACCCTGCTCCCACCGATGTCCCTGGGCTCTCTCCATCCTACACCCACCAATATCCCATTCCCCCCCAATCATGCTCCCACCACAGTGCCTGGGCTCCCCACAAGCCTACTCCCACCACTATCCCATGCCCCACATCATGCTCCCACCACAGTGCCTGGGCTCCCCACAAGCCTACTCCCATCACTATCCCATGCCCCCCCATCATGCTCCCACCACAGTGCCTGGGCTCCCCCCAAGCCTACTCCCACCACTATCCCATGCCCCCCCACCTTCATGCTCCCACCATAGTGCCTGGGCTCCCCCCAAGCCTACTCCCACCACTATCCCATGGCCCCCCCATCATGCTTCCACCACAGTGCCTGGGCTCCCCCCAAGCCTACTCCCACCACTATCCCATGCCCCCCCACAATGCTCCCACCACAGTGCCTGGGCTTCCCCAAGCCTACTCCCATCACTATCCCATGCCCCCCCATCATGCTCCCACCACAGTGCCTGGGCTCCCCCCAAGCCTACTCCCATCACTATCCCATGCCCCCCCATCATGCTCCCACCACAGTGCCTGGGCTCCCCCCAAGCCTACTCCCACCACTATCCCATGGCCCCCCCATCATGCTCCCACCACAGTGCCTGGGCTCCCCCCAAGCCTACTCCCATCACTATCCCATGCCCCCCATCATGCTCCCACCACAGTGCCTGGGCTCCCCCCAAGCCTACTCGCACCACTATCCCATGGCCCCCCCATCATGCTCCCACCACAGTGCCTGGGATCCCCCAAGCCTACTCCCACCACTATTCCATGCCCCCCCACAATGCTCCCACCACAGTGCCTGGGCTCCCCCCAAGCCTACTGCCACCACTATCCCATGGCCCCCCCATCATGCTCCCACCACAGTGCCTGTGCTCCCCCAAGCCTACACCCACCAATATCCCATACCCCCCCATCATGCTCCCACCACAGTGCCTGGGCTCCCCCCAAGCCTACTCCCACCACTATCCCATGGCCCCCCATCATGCTCCCACCACAGTGCCTGGGCTCCCCCCAAGCCTACTCCCATCACTATCCCATGCCCCCCCCCATCATGCTCCCACCACAGTGCCTGGGCTCCCCCCAAGCCTACTCCCATCACTATCCCGTGCCCCCCCCCATCATGCTCCCACCACAGTGCCTGGGCTCGCCCCAAGCCTACTCCCATCACTATCCCATGCCCCCCCATCATGCTCCCACCACAGTGCCTGGGATCCCCCCAAGCCTACTCCCATCACTATCCCATGCCCCCCACCATGCTCCCACCACAGTGCCTGAGCTCCCCCCAAGCCTACTCCAATCACTATCCCATGCCCCCCCCACAGTGCTCCCACCACAGTGCCTGGGCTCCCCCCAAGCCTACTCCCATCACTATCCCATGCCCCCCATCATGCTCCCACCACAGTGCCTGGGCTCCCCCAAGCCTACTCCCATCACTATCCCATGCCCCCCCATCATGCTCCCACCACAGTGCCTGGGCTCCCCCCAAGCCTACTCCCATCACTATCCCATGCCCCCCCACAATGCTCCCACCACAGTGCCTGGGCTCCCCCAAGCCTACTCCCACCCCTATCCCATGCCCCCCCATCATGCTCCCACCACAGTGCCTGGGCTCCCCCCAAGCCTACTCCCATCACTATCCCATGCCCCCCCATCATGCTCCCACTACAGTCCCTGGGCTCCCCCCAAGCCTACTCCCATCACTATCCCATGCCCCCCCACAATGCTCCCACCACAGTGCCTGGGCTCCCCCCAAGCCTACTCCCATCACTATCCCATGCCCCCCATCATGCTCCCACCACAGTGCCTGGGCTCCCCCCAAGCCTACTCCCACCACTATCCCATGCCCCCCCCACAATGCTCCCACCACAGTGCCTGGGCTTCCCCAAGCCTACTCCCATCACTATCCCATGCCCCCCCCCATCATGCTCCCACCACAGTGCCTGGGCTCCCCCCAAGCCTACTCCCATCACTATCCCATGCCCCCCCATCATGCTCCCACCACAGTGCCTGGGCTCCCCCCAAGCCTACTCCCACCACAGTGCCTGGGCTCCCCCCAAGCCTACTCCCACCACTATCCCATGGCCCCCCCATCATGCTCCCACCAAGGTGCCTGGGCTCCCCCCAAGCCTACTCCCATCACTATCCCATGCCCCCCCATCATGCTCCCACCACAGTGCCTGGGCTCCCCCCAAGCCTACTCCCATCACTATCCCATGCCCCCCATCATGCTCCCACCACAGTGCCTGGGCTCCCCCCAAGACTACTCGCACCACTATCCCATGGCCCCCCCATCATGCTCCCACCACAGTGCCTGGGATCCCCCAAGCCTACTCCCACAACTATCCCATGCCCCCCCACAATGCTCCCACCACAGTGCCTGGGCTCCCCCCAAGCCTACTCCCGCCACTATCCCATGGCCCCCCCATCATGCTCCCACCACAGTGCCTGTGCTCCCCCAAGCCTACACCCACCAATATCCCATGCCCCCCCATCATGCTCCCACCACAGTGCCTGGGCTCCCCCCAAGCCTACTCCCACCACTATCCCATGGCCCCCCATCATGCTCCCACCACAGTGCCTGTGCTCCCCCCAAGCCTACTCCCATCACTATCCCATGCCCCCCCCATCATGCTCCCACCACAGTGCCTGGGCTCCCCCCAAGCCTACTCCCATCACTATCCCATGCCCCCCCCCATCATGCTCCCACCACAGTGCCTGGGCTCGCCCCAAGCCTACTCCCATCACTATCCCATGCCCCCCCATCATGCTCCCACCACAGTGCCTGGGATCCCTCCAAGCCTACTCCCATCACTATCCCATGCCCCCCACCATGCTCCCACCACAGTGCCTGAGCTCCCCCCAAGCCTACTCCAATCACTATCCCATGCCCCCCCCACAGTGCTCCCACCACAGTGCCTGGGCTCCCCCCAAGCCTACTCCCATCACTATCCCATGCCCCCCATCATGCTCCCACCACAGTGCCTGGGCTCCCCCCAAGCCTACTCCCATCACTATCCCATGCCCCCCCCATCATGCTCCCACCACAGTGCCTGGGCTCCCCCCAAGCCTACTCCCATCACTATCCCATGCCCCCCCACAATGCTCCCACCACAGTGCCTGGGCTCCCCCCAAGCCTACTCCCATCACTATCCCATGGCCCCCATCATGCTCCCACCACAGTGCCTGGGCTCCCCCCAAGCCTACTCCCACCACTATCCCATGGCCCCCCCATCATGCTCCCACCACAGTGCCTGGGCTCCCCCCAAGCCTACTCCCATCACTATCCCATGGCCCCCCATCATGCTCCCACCACAGTGCCTGGGCTCCTCCCAAGCCTACTCCCATCACTATCCCATGCCCCCCCCCATCATGCTCCCACCACAGTGCCTGGGCTCCCCCCAAGCCTACTCCCATCACTATCCCATGGCCCCCCATCATGCTCCCACCACAGTGCCTGGGCTCCCCCCAAGCTTACTCCCACTACTATCCCATGCCCCCCCACAATGCTCCCACCACAGTGCCTGGGCTCCCCCCAAGCCTACTCCCACTACTATCCCATGCCCCCCCACAATGCTCCCACCACAGTGCCTGGGCTCCCCCCAAGCCTACTCCCACCACTATCCCATGGCCCCCCATCATGCTCCCACCACAGTGCCTGGGCTCCCCCCAAGCCTACTCCCATCACTATCCCATGCCCCCCCACAATGCTCCCACCACAGTGCCTGGTCTTCCCCCAAGCCTACACCCTCCAATATCCCATGCCCCCCATCATGCTCCCACCACAGTGCCTGGGCTCCCCGCAAGCCTACTCCCATCACTATCCCATGGCCCCCCATCATGCTCCCACCACAGTGCCTGGGCTCCCCCCAAGCCTACTCCCATCACTATCCCATGCCCCCCCATCATGCTCCCACCACAGTGCCTGGGCTCCCCCCAAACCTACTCCCATCACTATCCCATTCCCCCCATCATGCTCCCACCACAGTGCCTGGGCTCCCCCCAAGCCTACTCCCATCACTATCCCATACCCCCCATCATGCTCCCATCACTATCCCATGCCCCCCCATCATGCTCCCACCACAGTGCCTGGGCTCCCCCCAAGCCTACTCCCATCACTATCCCATGCCCCCCCATCATGCTCCCACCACAGTGCCTGGGCTCCCCCCAAGCCTACTCCCATAACTATCCCATGCCCCCCCATCATGCTCCCACCACAGTGCCTGGGCTCCCCCCAAGCCTACTCCCATCACTATCCCATGCCCCCCCATCATGCTCCCACCACAGTGCCTGGGCTCCCCCAAAGCCTACTCCCACCACTATCCCATGGCCCCCCCATCATGCTCCCACCACAGTGCCTGGGCTTCCCCAAGCCTACTCCCATCACTATCCCATGCCCCCCCCATCATGCTCCCACCACAGTGCCTGGGCTCCCCCAAAGCCTACTCCCACCACTATCCCATGCCCCCCCCCATCATGCTCCCACCACAGTGCCTGGGCTCCCCCCAAGCCTACTCCCATCACTATCCCATGCCCCCCCACAATGCTCCCACCACAGTGCCTGGGCTCCCCCCAAGCTTGCACCCACCAATATCCCATGCCCCCCCATCATGCTCCCACCACAGTGCCTGGGCTCCCCCCAAGCCTACTCCCATCACTATCCCATGCCCCCCCATCATGCTCCCACCACAATGCCTGGGCTCCCCCCAAAGCCTACTCCCACCACTATCCCATGCCCCCCCCCACCTTCATGCTCCCACCACAGTGCCTGGGCTCCCCCAGGCCTACTCCCATCACTATCCCATGCCCCCCCATCATGCTCCCACCACAGTGCCTGGGCTCCCCCCAAGCTTACTCCCATCACTATCCCATGCCCCCCCACAATGCTCCCACCACAGTGCCTGGGCTCCCCCCAAGCCTACACCCACCAATATCCCATGCCCCCCATCATGCTCCCACCACAGTGTCTGGGCTCCCCCCAAGCCTACTCCCATCACTATCCCATGCCCCCCCCATCATGCTCCCACCACAGTGCCTGGGCTCCCCCCAAGCCTACTCCCATCACTATCCCATGCCCCCCCCCATCATGCTCCCACCACAGTGCCTGGGCTCCCCCCAATCCTACTCCCATCACTATCCCATGCCCCCCCATCATGCTCCCACCACAGTGCCTGGGCTCCCCCAAAGCCTACTCCCACCACTATCCCATGGCCCCCCCCATCATGCTCCCACCACAGTGCCTGGGCTTCCCCAAGCCTACTCCCATCACTATCCCATGCCCCCCCCCCACAATGCTCCCACCACAGTGCCTGGGCTCCCCCATCATGCTCCCCCATGCTCCCATCGCTATCCCATGCCTCCCCCATCATGCTCCCACCACAGTGCCTGGGCTCCCCCCAAGCCTACTCCCATCACTATCCCATGCCCCCCCACAACGCTCCCACCACAGTGCCTGGGCTCCCCCCAAGCCTACACCCACCAATATCCCATGCCCCCCCATCATGCTCCCACCACAGTGCCTGGCTCCCCCCAAGCCTACTCCCATCACTATCCCATGGCCCCCCATCATGCTCCCACCACAGTGCCTGGGCTCCCCCCAAGCCTACTCCCATCACTATCCCATGCCCCCCCATCATGCTCCCACCACAGTGCCTGGGCTCCCCCCAAGCCTGCTCCCACCACTATCCCATGCCCCCCACCTTCATGCTCCCACCACAGTGCCTGGGCTCCCCCAAGCCTACTCCCATCACTATCCCATGCCCCCCATCATGCTCCCACCACAGTGCCTGGGCTCCCCCCAAGCTTACTCCCATCACTATCCCATGCCCCCCCACAATGCTCCCACCGCAGTGCCTGGGCTCCCCCCAAGCATACGCCCACCAATATCCCATGCCCCCCCATCATGCTCCCACCACAGTGCCTGGGCTCCCCCCAAGCCTACTCCCATCACTATCCCATGCCCCCCCATCATGCTCCCACCACAGTGCCTGGGCTCCCCCCAAGCCTACTCCCATCACTATCCCATGCCCCCCCACAATGCTCCCACCGCAGTGCCTGGGCTCCCCCCAAGCATACGCCCACCAATATCCCATGCCCCCCCATCATGCTCCCACCACAGTGCCTGGGCTCCCCCCAAGCCTACTCCCATCACTATCCCATGCCCCCCCATCATGCTCCCACCACAGTGCCTGGGCTCCCCCCAAGCCTACTCACATCACTATCCCATGCCCCCCCCCCACAATGCTCCCACCATAGTGCCTGGGCTCCCCCCAAGCCTACACCCACCAATATCCCATGTTCCCACATCATGCTCCCACCACAGTGCCTGGGCTCCCCCCAATCCTACTCCCATCACTATCCCATGCCCCCCCATCATGCTCCCACCACAGTGCCTGGGCTCCCCCAAAGCCTACTCCCACCACTATCCCATGGCCCCCCCCATCATGCTCCCACCACAGTGCCTGGGCTCCCCCCACCCTGCTCCCAGCACAGTCTTATGGCCAGCGGCGGCTGGTGAATTTTTTAAGAGGAGGGGCATAAATATTACCCTGGGATATCCTTTTTTAAAATAATGTGTTAAAATGCTCCATTCTGGACCAGACTTTGTTTTTCGAATTAACCCTGTTTATCGCTCTTACAGTTATGGGGACAAATGCCAGACAATCGAGCAAGTCTTCGTTGGCCTCTGAATTACAGTGGCCGATAGTCTTCGAGATACTGACCATTTTGCTGTCAGATGCTTAAGGAGTGATGTATCTTCTAGCTCAAGGTTTCCATAGCAGCCATAAGTTCGCTCATCTCCCTTTACAGAGAGCAAGGAAGTATTTTACAGAAGTTTTTTTTCCCGTGATAAACTATAAATTGCACCTTGTTCAAACGGCTTCTAGAATGTTCATTAAAAATGTCGCTGTGACCAATCGGCAGCATAACTAAAGGGTGTGTATCTCGGACAGAATTTTTCCCGAGACCCTGGTAGGACAGACAGACATATCCAAGCCCTACCACTTTGCTGCCCAACTCATCCGGGTTTCCGGTTATATCTTTTCAGCCTTTCAAATTCTCATTGGTTTACATAATTGTTACTCTTTTGACTCCACCGGTTCTTGACCCTAGTGCATTTCCTTCTGTGATTAGATAACAGATCGAAGTTCGGTGTATGTCAACCCGCACAAATTTGCTTTTTATGTTTAAAAAATTACGAAAAAGTATTGTGTGTTGTTGCTTTTTTGCTAGTTTATTGTTGATTGTTCACTTGTCTAAATGCTTAATACACATTATACTATATATATTAAAAAATGTCTTATGTGAAAAATGTCTCACGATTGTACATTGCATTAAAAGTATTCATATATATTTTTCTTCTTTCCAATAATTGAACCCAGCGTTTATTGCTCGTATATAGAGCTATTCAGGGGAGATCCAGGATTTAAATGACCCCCATTTTAGCTCTCTATTTTTGGCATAGTGACACTCCCTTTCTTTTTCATGCTTTGCCGTGACCAATCGGCGCAAAAATATTCTTTAGTACACTTAGATATTTTATGCTGATACAAATAAGAAAATGCAATCTGCACATATGGTATACACTGAATCCCACTAAGCGCCAACAATAAGCTCCGAAATATGTACACACACCCAGTACACTCCACCCAAATTCCAGTGATCGAAGTGGACGGGAACGGCTGGGTGCAGGGTTCCACTACTTTATTTTTTCCTGAACAGTTCCACTATTTTTTACAACCATAGTCGCCGTTCCGGAATGGTACTTTTTGTAGTTACCCGTACCTTTTCACTTTATCAACTTATAACAGTGCAGCAAAACTGAAATCTGACCTTACATTTAGGAAGCCTATGTGGCATAGCTTGGATGGATTCTAGCGGAGTTAATCTTAACCAGGGGAAGATGGGGTGGGTTGGGGGTAGGGGGAGGTCCGGGTATCTCTATCAAACTCCATCTCCCCCTGGTTTTTGGAAAACCTGTCCAGCAATCCTGTCTGGTTAAAATGCTGAAGGTCCATGAGTTTTGCACGGAATTCTTTTTCAATGCCAGGTGGCTACTGAAGATTTGTCCATTCATGCCCCTGGGCAAGTGTAACGTTGTAGTAAGAGCCTGTACTAGTCACCTGGACCATTGCAATGCGCTCCTGCATGGTTCCCTTAATGACACTTGTTAAGAGCCTCCAGTTGGTAGGAAAAGTGACCATCTCTAAGCTGTGACTTCCAGTAGACTAGAAAACTCGGCTTAAAAAACGTTGCATCCTTTTCAAATGCTTTTGGTGGGCTGCTCCTGCCTATCTTCAGGATAGCATCACACGGTATATCCCGGGGTGGAACCCTTACTACCTCCAGGACAGGCTTGCGCAGTATATCCCATTGTGGAACCTTTGCTACCTCCAGGATATCATCACACGGTATATCCCAGGTTGGAACCCCTATTACCTCCAGGACAGCATCCTACGGTATATCCCAGGGTGGAACCCCTATTACCTCCAGGACAGCATCACACGGTATATCCCAGGGTGGAACCTTTGCTACCTCCATTACAGCATCCTACGGTATATCCCAGGGTGGAACCTTTGCTACCTCCATTACAGCATCCTACGGTATATCGCAGGGTGGAACCCATGCTACCATCAAGATAGCTTCACACAGTATATCCCAGGGTGGAACCTTTGCTACCTTCAGGATAGAATCATACGGTATATCCCAGGGTGGAACCTTTGCCACCTTCTCGATAGAATCATACGGTATATCCCAGGGTGGAACCTTTGCTACCTTCAGGATAGAATCATATGGTATATCCCAGGGTGGAACCTTTGCTACCTTCAGGACAGCATCACCCGGTATATCCCAGGGTGGAACCTTTGCTATCTCCAGGACGGCCTCACACGGTATATCCCAGGGTGGAACCTTTGCTACTTCCATGACCGCATCATACAGTATATCCCAGGGTGGACCTTTGCTACCTTCAGGACAGCATCACCCAGTATATCCCAGGGTGGAACCTTTGCTACCTCCAGGACAGCATCCTACGGTATATCCTAGGGTGGAACCTTTGCTACTTTCAGGATAGCATCCTACGGTTTATCCCAGGGTGGAACCTTTGCTACTTTCAGGATAGCATCACACGGTTTATCCCAGGGTGGAACCTTTGCTACCTCCAGGACGTCCTCATACGGTATATCCCAGGGTGGAACCTTTGCTACCTCTAGGATAGCATCACACGGTATATCCCAGGTTGGATCCTTTCCTACTCTCAGAATAGCATCACACGTTATATCCCAGGGTGGAACCTTTGCTACCTTCAGGACAGCATCACACGTTATATCCCAGGGTGGAACTTTTGCTACCTCCAGGATAGTATCACACGGTATATCCCAGGGTGGAACTGTTGCTACCTTCAGGATAGAATCATACGATATATCGCACACTGGAACCTTTGCTACCTCCAGGATAGCATCACACAGTATATCGCAAGGGTGAACCTTTGCTACCTCAGGACAGTCTCACATGGTATATCTCAGGGTGGAAACCTTTGCTACCTCCAGGGCAGCCTCACACAGTATATCCCATTATGGAACCTTTATTACCTCCAGGACAGCCTCACACAGTATATCCCAGGGTGGAACCTTTGCTACCTCTAGGATAGCATGGCACGGTATATCCCAAGGTGGAACCTTTGCTAACTTCAGGATAGCGTCACACAATATATCCCAGGGTGGAACCTTTGCTACCTCTAGGATAGCATTGCACGTTATATCCCAGGGTGGGACCTTTGATACCTCCAGGACAACATGCTATGGTATATCCCAGGGTGGAACCTTTGCTACCTTCAGGATAGCATCACACAGTATATCCCAGGATGGAATCTTTGCTACCTCCAGGACGGCCTCACACAGTATATCCCAGGGTGGAACCTTTGCTACCTCTAGGATAGCATCACACGTTATATCCCATGGTGGAACCTTTGCTACCTCTAGGATAGCATGGCACGGTATATCCCAAGGTGGAACATTTGCTATCTTCAGGATAGCATCACACGTTCTATCCCAGGGTGGAACCTTTGCTACCTTCAGGACAGCATCACACATTCTATCCCAGGATGGAGCCTTTGCTACCTCTAGGATAGCATTGCACGGTATATCCCAGGGTGGGGGGACCTTTAGTCTGTGGTTGATCACTGAGCATTCATCCCTAAAACACTGCCAGGCCGGAGCAGATACGCCTTCCATTCTTGGGACACAAGATTTGGAGTAAATTGCCAAATGCCATTCGTGCCAATGCAAGGTTTTCCTGTTCCAGGCTCCTGTTGAAGTGGCATGAGTTCAGGTGGGTGTTAGGTTTACTGTCTACTGGAGATGCAATCGGTGAGTCTTGGCGATATATAAATGAGTCCACTGTCTGACTAACTGAGAAAGCAAAACAATACAGGGCCACACCCTTCTTTAGCCCGTTCCACCCACCTGGCTGTCGCCCCCATCCTGCCACATGTTGCACTGTGCTCCCGCCTTTCCCGTCCCCAGTCGAGATCACAGATCCACTCCTTTTTTTGTACACCTCTGCCACTGATCACCCAACACACACTCCCCACAAGGACTCCCATAAACAGACACAATAATCCTTTGTTCTTTCCGCATGCACATGGTATGTAAGCACAACACACACTTAGAAAATGCTTGTAGTGCATCTAAGCACGTCACCATACGCTCAAAACATGCATATACACAACACAACAGTAAGGACTTGCAATGTGCTCGGAAAGTGTGTAAGCACAAAGTGTGGGTGTGTGTGCAGGTGTAGGTGTGTAGCCCGGCTTCCCACGAATACTGGCCGTGTCCGCTTCCGGTGAAGTATATAGTCTGCCATGAAGCTGCTGGTGAGTCCTTATAGAAGGTCAGTGTAGATGCATGTCGGCTCAATTCTCCAACGGGCTGCTGTGTGCAAGCTGCTGACTGTAGACTAGCACTTTCCTTTTATCCTAACACCAACATTGCTTAGGTTTGTTCGCTTGATTTCAGAGCAGCAAAGAATTGTATGCTCCCATCTTTCACTGGGTTCTATGGGTAGGACATTAAAGTTGACCCCCAGAGCTCCACGCACCTCTCTACGAGACTTAGCCAATCCCCTTATTTTTATCATCCACAAACCAGGGTTATCTTTGGCATTCTCTGGTCGGCTGCGTAGGACCATGGTGTGTCCATGATGCTTTCCATGGTGCCCCAATGTGTAGGACCTGGACACCCTAAGAACCTTGCGATCACCAACCTGCGAAGTGTATGCCTGGCCAGCCCCCCGCTTCTATCCCTATGCCTCTAGAGTGGATCCCCAACCGGAGGAGTGTTCTCCATACCCTGACTGGCCTGCCCCCTGCTTCTATCCCTTTGCCTCTAAAGCAGATCACCAACCCAAGAAGTGTCCTCTACCCCTTGTCTGGCCAGCCCCCCCCCTGCTTCTATCTCTTTGCCTCTAGAGCGGATCCCCAACCAGAGGAGTGTTCTCCATACCCTGACTGGCCTGCCCCTGCATACCCTGACTGGCCTGCCCCCTGCTTCTATCCCTTTGCTTCTAGAGCAGATCACCAACCCAAGAAATGTCCACTACCCCTTGCCTGGCAAGCCCCCCCCGCTTCTATCCCTTTGCTTTGCCTCTAGAGCGGATCACCAACCTGAGGAGTGTCCTCTATCCCCTGCCTGGCCATCCGCCCACTTCTATCCCTTTGCCTCTAGAGCGGATCACCAACCTGAGGAGTGGCCTCTATCCCCTGCCTGGCCATCCCCCCACTTCTATCCCTTTGCCTCTAGAGCGGATCACCAACCTGAGGAGTGGCCTCTATCCCCTGCCTGGCCATCCCCCACTTCTATCCCTTTGCCTCTAGAGCGGATCACCAACCTGAGGAGTGGCCTCTATCCCCTACCTGGCCGGCCCCCCGCTTCTATCCCTTTGCCTCTAGAGCGGATCTCAACCTGAGGAGTGTCATCTATCCCCTTTCTGGCCAGCCGTCTCCTGCTTTTATCCCTTTGCTTCTAGAGGGGATCACCAACCTGAGGAGTGTCCTCTATCCCCTGCATGCCCAGCCCCCGCTTCTATCCCTTTGCTTCTAGAGCAGATCACCAACCCAAGAAGTGTCCTCTACCCCTTGCCTGGCAAGTCCCCCCGCTTCTATCCCTTTGCCTCTAGAGCGGATCACCAACCTGAGGAGTGTCCTCTATCCCCTGCCTGGCCACCCCCCGCTTCTATCCCTTTGAATCTAGAGGGGATCACCAAACTGAGGAGTGCCTTCTATCCCCTGCCTGGCCAGCCCCCCGCTTCTATCCCTATGCCTCTAGAGCGGGTCTCAACCCGAGGAGTGTCATCTATCCCCTGCCTGGCCAGCCCTCCGCTTCTATCCCTTTGCCTCTAGAGCGGGTCTCAACCCGAGGAGTGTCATCTATCCCCTGCCAGGCCAGCCCCTCGCTTCTATCCCTTTGCCTCTAGAGCGGATCACCAACCTGAGGAGTGTCCTCTATCCCCCGCCAGGCCAGCCCCCCGCTTCTATCCCTTTGCCTCTAGAGCGGATCACCAACCTGAGGAGTGTCCTCTATCCCCCGCCTGGCCAGCCCCCCGCTTCTATCCCTTTGCCTCTAGAGCGGGTCTCAACCCGAGGAGTGTCATCTATCCCCTGCCTGGCCAGCCCCCCGCTTCTATCCCTTTGCCTCTAGAGCGGGTCTCAACCCGAGGAGTGTCATCTATCCCCTGCCAGTCCAGCCCCTCGCTTCTATCCCTTTGCCTCTAGAGCGGATCACCAACCTGAGGAGTGTCCTCTATCCCCCGCCTGGCCAGCCCCCCGCTTCTATCCCTTTGCCTCTAGAGCGGGTCTCAACCCGAGGAGTGTCATCTATCCCCTGCCTGGCCAGCCCCCCGCTTCTATCCCTTTGCCTCTAGAGCTCCGAAGGGTTTGCAAAGCAGAAGACATGCCACATAGAAAACCTGAACTGAAGTAAATGTAGTGTGTTCTTTCAGTCCCCCCCTCCCCCCCGGCCCCACGTTCTTTGTAGGAAGGGAGTGCTCTTGCGTGGGTGTACGGGGAGAGGCCGCCCGCAGTATGTTCATGGAACATCGTTGCCTGGAAGCATATTGAGCGCAAATGTTCATGTCACGGCACTTTATCATGAGGCAGATGCTAATCCGATGAACACCCTTCTCAATAATTGAGCGGCCCAGAAAGTAAAATGCAAATGCGCTGAACCAGCTGCCAGGGTAGAGGGCGCCCCCTGCCCCCCCGGAGAGCGGCACTTCACTCTACAGTACAGTGCCATGGTCCTTGCACCAGCTCCAAACAACCTTCCAAGCGCACACACGTCCGGAGTCATGTTAAGGGTGTAAATGCTTTGTAGTTAATACCGTACGTGTCCATTATGCGTGTTTCAGAAAGAATCCCCACCAATTCATCCAATGGCGCGCTGCGTTTAAGATGGGGGTGGGGGTGGGGGGGGGCTTTCCATTATCAGGCCCTGAAATAGCAGGAGATGCGTTCCTTACACAGTGTCTTTAAAAAGCCACTTTACAGACCAAGTCATTCAGTCCCCAATCTGGAATTAATGAGCTACCACACTCACTGTGGGGCCGGCTACCGGGCTCAGCCGCCGAGGGGCCGGCTACCGGGCTCAGCCGCCGTGGGGCCGGCTACCGGGCTCAGCCGCCGTGGGGCCGGCTACCGGGCTCAGCCGCCGTGGGGCCGGCTACCGGGCTCAGCCGCCGTGGGGCCGGCTACCGGGCTCAGCCGCCGTGGGGCCGGCTACCGGGCTCAGCCGCCGTGGGGTAGGCTTCTAGGCTCCCCCGCCGTGGGGCCGGCTACCGGGCTCCCCCGCCGTGGGGCCGGCTATCGGGCTCAGCTGCCGTTGGGCAGGCTACGAGGCTCAGCCGCCGTTGGGCAGGCTACGAGGCTCACCCGCCGTTGGGCAGGCTACCAGGCTCTCCCGCCGTTGGGCAGGCTACCAGGCTCTCCCGCCGTTGGGCAGGCTACGAGGCTCACCCGCCGTTGGGCAGGCTACGAGGCTCACCCGCCGTTGGGCAGGCTACGAGGCTCACCCGCCGTTGGGCAGGCTACGAGGCTCACCCGCCGTGGGGCAGGCTAGGAGGCTCACCCGCCGTGGGGCAGGCTACGAGGCTCACCCGCCGTGGGGCAGGCTACGAGGCTCACCCGCCGTGGGGTAGGGAACGAGGCTCACCCGCCGTGGGGTAGGCTTCTAGGCTCCCCTGCCGTGGGGTAGGTTACGAGGCTCCCCTGCCGTGTGGTAGGTTACAAGACTGCCCTGCCGTGGGGTAGGTTACGAGGCTCCCTCACCGTGGGGTAGGCTACGAGGCTAACCTCCGTTGAGTAAGCTTCTAGGCTCACCCCCGTGGAGTAGGCTACCGGGCTCAGCCGCCGTGGGTCCGGCTTTAAGGCTCAGCCGCCATGGGGCCGGCTTCTAGGCTCCCCTGCCGTGGGGTAGGCTAGTAGGCTCACCCCGTGGAGTAGGATAGTAGGCTCACCCGCCGCGGGGTAGGCTAGGAGGCTCACCCACCGCGGGGTACGCTAGGAGGCTCACCCGTCGCGGGGTACGCTAGGAGGCTCACCCGCCGCGGGGTAGGGTACGACGCTCACCTGCTGCGGGGTAGGCTACGAGACTCACCCACCTGAGGTAGGCTACTATTGCGCACTTTTTTGGTGCACCCTTGTTTTTAGCATTTTGTATTTATTAGCCCTTGACGCCACCGAGAAGCTGAACCAAATGCATTAGAGTACTTCTCCAGCATGGGGTCTGGCATGGATTCACATGCTCATGAATATTCCCTGTCGTCAGGCTGGGAATCCTCGGTAAAGAAAAATCAGTATCAGTATCAGTTTCGTTTCTGATCTGTCATTCGTAGTAGTATCCAATCACTGATCTCTGCGTCATACTGATCACAGCCAATGACTGCCATCTCCCTAAGCCCCGCCTCTGGCAGCCATCTTCAGATTTTTACCGCACGTTCAAGTGTTGGGATCCTCGTGCTATTGCTCTCGAGCTTTAGTGCTTTTTTCGCGTTTTTTCCTAGGATAATTTTCTCTTTTTCGGTCAAAAGAGCCTCAAGCTCCACCATTTCTTTATCCGATCAACGGGGACCCGTGTCGGATTCTTCTATGCCCCTCAAGGGTGGAGATTTCGTCGAGCCACGCTTTTGGAGGACTCCAGAAGTTTCTCAGGCCCATCTCGATCATGGCCCAGGAGAAGGGAAGCTCGACGCCCGGAAAGCTGTTCAGGGTCTGCCCTGGATGCCAGCTTCAGAATGTCTTTAAGGAGGACGAACACTCCCTTTGCCTCTACTGCCTACATGAGGACAAGACGCACGTGGAGAAGGACTGAGCGTTTTGCGGCAATATGTCGGAGCGGACCATGAAGGACCACCATCTGCGTCTCGCCAACTGGCTGGAAGGGAAGAACCCGTCAGGCGAGAAGAAGTCGTCCGAGCGGTCTTCTAAGACCTTTGAGGGCGCCCCGGCGACGGGGGTCCAACAGAAGGCCAAGCACCGCGAGTCCGCTGGCACCGGGAGCGCCGAACGGTCGGGTTCTACGGGCGCCAGGCAGGGCGCATCCTCCCTGGCGCCATCAACCACGAGCCAACGCTCTGGCTCGGGTAAGAGAAATGCCGAGCACCCGGCGAAGCTCCTGGAGAGACCCCGGACGAGCTCGAAGGCCCCATTGGAGGGGGAGCGAGGCGGTGACCCTCCCCCCAAGGAGAAGGCGGTGAGCGCACCTAAGGTGGTGAAAGCCTTAATCCATCCGGCCAAGGCCTCTATCGAGACAGTCGCGGCGGCCCTGGCTCAGCCTGTGGAGGCTACACCAGTGGTGGCGACCTCGGGACCCAGGGTCTCCCTGCCACCGCGGAGGGAGTCCTCTTTCATGCCCATCGACAGGACCCCCGTGAAACCTCCGACGGAGAAGAAAAAGGGGGGGCAGGAGGTCGTTGTGGATTCAGCCTCAACCTCTGAGGAGGAGCTGATCGAAGTCTTAAGCCACGGCGTTAGCGTGGAAGAAGACCAGCCCGACGTAGGAGACGACGAGAAAGTCGAGGGTGCCAACGGGGCTCCTGACCGCACGTCGGACTCCCCTCAACCAGTGCCGCAAGACAACTCAGCGGCCATTTTGTTGGCTATACAGTCCTTATGCTCGGAGATAAGGACGAGATTGCCGTTACCACCAACGGAGGAAACTCTCCCGACGGGGGACCCAGAGCCAGGCCCTTCTGGGAGCCCTCCTCCTAAAAGAAGACGGATTCATCCTCCACCTCCTTGTCAACCATCGCGCCCTGCTCAGCCCTCCTCCCGGTCCACGTCCCGTGGGGATGATACGGGGACTGACACGGCCGCGACGGGCACAGACGACGAGGTTTACGACGAGGATCTCCCGTCGTCACCTCCTCCCCGGGCTTCCCCACCCGACGAGATTGGATCGTTTCATGCCATGATCGCCAGGGCATCCAAGCTTTTCCAGCTCTGCTCGGAAGAGAAGGAAGAAGGTTTCCTTTATCAACGGCGCGAGACCAAGAGGAAGACGGTCCTCGCTGTGCCTCTACTGGACGATATCTGGGATGAGGGTCTCGCCCTCCTCAAGAACCCATCCACAACGCCTGCGAGAAGGGATCGGTATGAGAAGAAGTACCGGGTCCCGGACGCGGCCCCCTTGTGCCTTCGGGCACAGCCGACCCTGGACTCGGTCGTCTCCGCGGCGGCCAGGAAGAAAGCGGGGGGGCCTCGGCCTCTACGTCAACCTCCCCGCCGGACGGCGAGGGAAAGAAGTTGGACACGATGGGACGCAGAGTCATCTCATCGGCAGCGACAACGATTAAGGCTGCTAACGCCTTGGCTATCGTAGCCCGCTACGACAGGGAGTTCTGGTACAAAATCGCCCCCCTGCTGGATTTCCTACCAGACGACAAAAGGGCGGAGGCCCTAGAGATCTTGCAGGAAGGAGAAGTGGCGTCGGACCACGCCATTACGATAGCGACGGACATCGCTGACACTGGATTTCGCCAGTTGGGCAACGGCGTGTGCCTTAGACGGCGTGGATGGCTCAAGGCAACTGACTTCCGTCAGGACGTGCAGACCAGAGTCTTGGACATGCCGTTCGATGGGAGCAACCTGTTTGGGAAAACAGTGGACGATTCCCTACAAGCCATCAAGACTGACACAGAGACGGCCCGGGCTCTTGGTGTTCTCCAGCAACGACGGCCGCCCTTTCGGAGCGGCGGAGGCAAGCAGGGTGCCTCCAAAGGTTCCGGCGGCGGATTTTCCACCTATCGTCAAGCGGCCCGTTCGTCGTCACAGGAAGCCTACAGGGGACGAGGCAAGTCGGCGGACCCCGCCGTCGTCGCCAAGGAGGACAAGGCGGCAAAGCCTCGTCGAAGCAGGACTGAACCGGCCGTGGGGTCTGGCCCCCACCAAAGCACCCCGGTGGGAGGCCGGCTGGCGAGCTTCGTCAGCGTGTGGGAGTCCATCTCCATCGACCGTTGGGTGCTGGACGCCCTGGCTCAGGGTCACGCGCTCGAGTTTCTAAAGAAGTGCCCGCGCGACCCCCCCCGTGGCCAGGAAGGAACATCACGTCCCTCAACTTCTCTTGGAGGTAAAGGCGATGCTCAAGAAAGGTGCCATCGAGCTCGCCCCAAAGAGGCTTCGGGGCTCCGTAGTTTACTCAAGATACTTCCTCGTGAAGAAGACGGGAGGATGGCGTCCCATTCTGGACCTACGACGACTGAACAAATTCATCAAGGCAGAAGTTCCGGATGGTCACCCTCCAGCACATCCTGGGTTAACTGGAGGAGGGCGATTTCCTGTCGTCGTTGGATTTGGAGGATGCCTACTTCCATATCCCCATCCTAAAGGGACACCGAAAGTTTCTCAGATTCGTGGTCTAAGGGCGTCACTACCAGTTCAGAGCCCTTCCCTTCGGATTGAGGTCGGCACCCAGGGTGTTCACCAAGTGCCTCGCACCGGTGGCAGCGCGGCTGCGCCTGGAGGGGATCCACGTCTACCCCTACCTGGATGACTGGCTCATCCGAGCAAAGACAGGAGAAGTCCCTCCATATCAACGTCCTGGAACTCCGTGCAGTGTTTTGGGCCCTCAGGTCCTTTCTTCCGTCCTTCAAGGACAAGGTGGTGAGGATCTTCACCGACAACACCACCACCATGTTCTACATCAGGAAGCAGGGCGGTACCAGATCCCCAGCCCTGTCCAAGGAAGCTCAGGATCTGTGGCATTGGGCCGTCGCCCAAGGGATGTTTCTGGTGCCGTTTCATCTGGCAGGGATAAAAAACACCATCGCCGACTCGCTCAGCAGGGAGCTGCGCTCGTGCCACGAGTGGGAACTACGACAGGATCTAGTGGACCGCCTCTTCCGACGGTGGGGCACACCCCAGATCGATCTGTTCACGACGGCGACAAACTCCAAGTGCCAGAGGTTCGCCAGCAGGTTTCCCCGGACGAGGAGCATGGGCGATGCTTTCTCGTTCCCCTGGGAGGGCCTGTTCCTATATGCGTTCCCTCCATTGCCGCTGCTGATCCGGCTCATCAACCAACTCAAGAGGTCACAGTGCAGGATGATCCTCGTCGCACCTGCGTGGCCGAGGCAGATATGGTTCCCGGACCTTCTGGACTTGTCAGCGTCCCCGCCAATCAAGCTGCCAGTGGTCGCGGATCTTCTCTCCAGGGAAGGAGGCGCCATCCTCCACCACGACCCGAAGTCGCTGAACTTGCAGGCCTGGCTCCTGCAGCGTTAGAGTTTGGAGGTTACGACATACCGGCCAGGGCGTCCTCAACTCTTAAATGCTACGGACACAAATGGAAGAGGTTCTCTTTCTGGTGCCACGCACAGAAGATTAACCCTCTACGGATTACGGCTCCTCAAGTACTGCCGTACCTGCTGACGCTGGCCAAGGCTGGGCTGGCGCACGCTTCCATCAAGATTCATCTTGCTGCGATCGCCCGATACACCAGAACCACGGGACGGACGTCTTTGTGGTCTCATTGTCTGGTGCAAGAATTCATGAAGGGACTGTTCACATCTTTCCTGCCGGTGAAGGCCCCGGCCTCGGCGTGGGAGCTCAACGTGGTGCTGACCAAGCTCATGGGACCTCCATTCGAGTTCGAGCCTCTGCACTCAGCTCCGTTGAAGTTCTTGTCGTGGAAAACAGCGTTTCTTGTGGCCATCACCTCCGCACGACGGGTGGGAGCGATCCAGGCCCTTTCCTGCAAGCCCCTGTACTTGACTTTTCACAACACGAGGGTAGTGCTCAGGACGCACCCCTCCTTCATGCCCAAGGTGCCGTCAGACTTCCACCTCAACGAACCCTTGGTGTTACCTGTTTTCTTCCCGTCGCCTTCGTCACCGGCTGAAAGGACTTTGCACTCGCTGGATGTGGCTAGAGCGCTGAAGTTCTACGTGGACCGCACAAAGAGTTTTCGGAAGACGTCACAACTTTTTGTGAACTTTGCACCTGTCAATCAGGGGAAGGCTCTCTCGAAGGCTTCCATTTCCAGATGGCTCTCCGGCTGTATCATGTACTGTCATCGGTTGGCAAACCGACCGCTGCCTGGCCGTCCGAGCCCATTCCACCAGAGCGATCGCAGCTACCACGGCGTTCCTATCCGGTGCGCCCTTGCTGGACATCTGCAGGGCTGCTACGTGGAGGTCGACGCACACCTTCACGATATTCTACTGCGTCGATCGGGATTCCAGGGAGGAGTCCAGGGTCGGCCAAGCAGTGCTGCGCAACCTGTTCGCCTAAGGTGAGCCTGGTGAGGAGGTAAGAATGCTTAATGTTGAGTTTTGGATGTAATGCTTAATGTTGAGCCTTTGCCACCTCCCGTGGTTGTGCATGTGTGTACTGCTATGTATTCTTTTATTCATGAGCATGTGAATCCATGCCAGACCCCATGCTGGAGAAGGAACAAGTTACTTACCTGTAACTGTTGTTCTCCAGCATGGGTCTGGCATGGATTCACATGCGAACCCTCCCGCCTACCCCTCTGCGGCTCTTCACTTGGTCATACTGCCACTTCACGTGCTACCAAATCTGAAGATGGCTGCCAGAGGTGGGGCTTAGGGAGATGGCAGTCATTGGCTGTGGTCAGTATGACGCAGAGATCAGTGATTGGTTACTACTACGAAAGACAGATCAGAAACGAAACTGATACTGATTTTTCTTTACCGAGGATTCCCAGCCTGACGACGGGGAATATTCATGAGCATGTGAATCCATGCCAGACCCATGCTGGAGAACAACAGTTACAGGTAAGTAACTTGTTCCATACAGGACTGAAGAGTCCATCCCTGCCCAAAAGATCTACCCATTGGATCTCCTTGAGCTGCTATTTCAAATAATATCATCAAACCTTCTGGTGTGTAGTGCCTGCCTGTGTCATTTATAAACGGTCTGAGAGTTAATGGCTTAATTGGCACTGTAAATGAGCTTCTGGTGTAATCACAATTTCTGAACCAAGTTTGCCTTTGGCTGCTTCATTTATAAGCAATATGTGTCGCCTCACAGCTGCTCCTTCCTCAGACTGCCTGTTAAAACAAGTGTTGGCATTTTCCAGACACTAACATCCTAAGCACATATATTCCCTCCATTTCCAGGTTATGCATCTAGGTGTTTTCATCGAATTTTTTTTTATTTATTTTTTACAGATTATTCTTTGCAGTCGCAAATCCGAGGGTTGGGCGCCGTTTGCTGCAGCCCTCCCTCGCCCCCCTATTCTCTTTCTATATAGCTTGACCCAAAACCACCAGCTGTTTCTGTGCGCTAAATAAATCCATAAAATAATGCGGTAAAAAAATTCGAGCAAAACAGATGAACCCCCTTTCATGGCCAGGTGGTACTGTTCTGGCAGGACCTGGTAAATGCCCACCCCATGCTTGCGCAAAAGCCAAACCTGTTGGCATTGCCGGTGCTCCCAGGGGCATCATTTCACCAAAATGCCTGGGGTAGCGGAAGTGACATCACATGACCTTTGACCTCTGATAACATCACAGGAAGTGATGTCATTTGACAACCCACCTCGAAGTGACGTCACGGGAAGCGATGGATCACGACCTTTCACCCCGTGACAAAACAGGAAGGGACATCACATACTGTTCCTATGTACACTACGAAAAATATGGTTGTGATATCACTGTAATGTTATATACATTTCATACCTGAATGGATCTCCAGATGTATCGTTAATATCAGTGTGTATAGGCCCATATCACCAAATTACTGTGAATGCAAGCAGACGTCCATCATATTATATAGCACTTACGCTTAAGCGGTTTATATAGAACAAATACACATACAATATCAACCAGCCTGTGTTGGTACTCATTTATCGACCTCAGAAGGGTGAAAGGCTGAGTTGAGGCGTTTAAGAACAGGTAAAATCAGCGACTCACCCCCTGAAGTGTGCCTGAGATAAACCTTTGAGTCTAGCAATTATTGTATAGAATTCCAGAAAGACAAATTATGTGTTATTCCTATTCTTTCTTATTTAGCTGCTCAAAGTGATACACTTGTGGAACCCCGTTTTTTTTTTAAGAGGCCTGAACAAGAAAGTCAATCACTCCAAAAATAAAGAGCCACATGACACTGGCCAAAGCCCAGGAGCTAAAAAGTTTTTTAAAAATTCATTTTTTTTTCTAGGGCTAGCCAGGGAGACCACAGAGGGCGTAGCAAGGGAGACTTTAAGGGTCGCAACTGCGACAACTGGTGACCCCCAAATGACGTCCCTGGGTGCTCCTTCATTAGTACTTTTCCTGGCTGAAGCAGAACCTGCTTTTCTGTCAGCTCAGCAATGATCGAGGTATTCTCACCCCGTTTCCCCACTGTCCCTCCCATATGCACTGACGAAAAGATCTCTCGCTCGCTCTCACTTACACCCTCGCACTCCTTTCCTCACCCCCACCTCCCTAACTGTTTACACCTCTACCCCTCATGTTGCTTTCCCTCATCCCCACCTTTCTCTCTCTCTCACTCATATACACACGCACACACTGCTTTCTCTCACCCCAATTACTTATCTCTCCCCATCTCTATCTCTCGTACACTGCTCCCCTTGACCCTGTATCCCATCTCTCCATCTCTATCTAATACACTCGCACTGCTTTCCCTCACCCTGTATCCCTTTTCTCCCCTATCTCTCACTCATACACTGCTTTCCATCAATCCGGATCCCTTATCTTGCTCTCTCCCCGTCTGTCATATACTCGCACTGCTTTCCCTCCCCGTATACCTTCTCTCCCCATCTCTCTCTCATACTCGCACTGCTTTCCCTCCCTGTATACCTTCCCCATCTCTCTCTCATACTCACACTGCTTTCCCTCCCTGTATACCTTCTCTCCCCATCTCTCATACTCACACTGCTTTCCCTCCCTGTATACCTTCTCTCCCCATCTCTCTCTCATACTCACACTGCTTTCCCTCCCTGTATACCTTCTCTCCCCATCTCTCTCTCATACTCGCACTGCTTTCCCTCCCTGTATACCTTCTCTCCCCATCTCTCCCTCATACTCACTGCTTTCCATCACCCGGTATCCTTTCTCTCCCCTATTTCTCACTTATACGCACACTGCCTTCCCACACGCCAATCCCTTCTCGCCCTCTCTCCCCATTTCTTTCATGCGCTCACACTGCTTTTCCACACATGCACGCCCCTTCTCTCCCATCTCTCATACACACACACACTGCTTTCCCTATCCCCACCTTCTTCTCTCAAATGCACATACACTCCCACTGCTTTCCCTCGCCCCCAATCCCTCCTCTCCCTATCTGTCATTCACTCACACTGCTTCCTCTCACCCCCCACCTTCCTCTCTAATATACACCGTGAAGAACCAGCAGTAAGTGTACAACACAAAGGTACACGTTCTCAAAACCTTTATTTGTGACTTGATTGGGGTTTGGAAAAACTCCGGTTTGGCCCTATAACTAAGATGGCAGTGATCTCGACCATCAAATGACGAGAACCAGTCCTAACAGTCTTTGTCCAAGGTATAAGAATTAAACTAATAAACCTAATGCCTGCCCTCACTATAATACAAACATGTCATATAAAGCACAAGAAGCCAATATTCGAGGTAAATGTCAGAGTGGCAATGTGAGAAAGGGTTGACTCTCGTCCTACGTTGTCTAGCACCGGGTTGGGTGGAACACTCTGATCACTGAGCACACCACAGCATACGTATACGGCTGGGCGAGCAGCTCCGCCTTCCATGGCCTTCTGGACCTTTTACTTTCAAGTTCTTCACGTCAACCCAAGTCCAGGTCACCCTTAACAAATTGGTTCACTCTCAGTTCTTGTAGGAGGCGCCCCTCTGCCGGGCTCAAGCCTTTCAATTTCCTTGACTAACAAACACTTCCGTTTGCTTTCCCTTTCTTTCTGTCTTGGTTGCCCTCTGTCGGGCTCAAACCTTTTCCTCTTGGTAGGGCTCCTTTCACCAAGCTTTTATGCATGTGACATTTGGGCTTGCCTCGTCGACCTCCAGCCTCTCTCTCTCTCTTTCTCTCCTTTACATGTGAGAAGGCTTTTAAAATGGCGAGGGGTTTTGATTGATCCCTCGTCCTGACAACTTTGACCCTCCTTCAATTCACTTTACATCAATGTCGCTTGATTAACAGTTTCCTTTCACTTGTTCGCACAGCTGTTATTCTTTCATTCCAATCTTTCGTTCAATATCTTGTTACTTTTAGTTCTTTTACTTCCCATTGCCACTACAGCTTTAAGATACCTTACAGAGCCTTTCAATTGGGCAATATCTCCTTGCCGGACCACTCCGTAACTTTATATCATCAGTTCACAGTTTTTACCATGCGTTTTTACTCATGTTTTATCGGAGTACGCGTAACCGTCATTCCTTGGATACAGTTGCAAGCATTTCACTTTAACACAAATCGGCCTTTCACGGCTTTCATTGCTCACCAATTGTGTTAAGTTGCTTGTTTTCTCTCGCTTCTTCGATGTTTGAAGTCAATATTGCTACCACTGCCACCTCTGCGTCTCCCCAACTCTGTTGTTTTCCCGGGAGGGTGGCTGATACCTTTGTTGCACTTGGGTAGCTTTTCCTTCCATCCCGCTAGGCTCTCTGGTACAAGTTTTACGGCCTCTTGAGGATAGTGTTCTTTCGAGAGGGAGCCATCGGGTCTCTTGCCACTTTGTCTCAGCCCCTCGATTTCTCACCCTCCTTCGCCTGCCTCACCACTGCTCTGGAAGTCTTGCTCCCTCTTGTGCACAGCCTTGCTCCCTGAGTGCTTGGGGTTTTCATTAGGGATCCTCTGCTGGACTCAACCTTGCAGCCTTCCTCTCGGTTTCTTGAGTGCTTTCCCTTCCCGTGCAGGCTCCTTTCAAGGACCTGTGAGTTGTTAATTTGCTGCAGGTGTGTGGTCAGGGCTGGGCCTGCCTGACCATGCCTGTCCTCATTAACAGGACAGCTTGCTGTTAGAAGGGTAGAGTCTGTCCTCTGTGCCTTGGTGTTTTTCTTGCTTGCACTCTTCATCCCTCTAGGTTGCCTCTTCTTCTTCTTCTTGGTATTGTTGGAAAGAAAGGGGGTGGCATGAAATGGCACTGTACATAATTTCTAAAAACGGAGTGGGCGTGTTGGTGATTAGGAACCTGACCCTGCCTAGTCTTCTCAATGGGATAAGACCATCGCATATCACCAGAGAGGCTCCTCCCCTTTTTGGCCTTTGGTTCTGCATGATGGGTGTAGGGATTAATGGAGTTGTAGTTCTTGTCAGGATTAGGGGGGTACAGGTATTGTTGCGCGTGAGTGGGTTTTGAGTGATACTATCCTATAGCGAATGAGGGGATGTTGGGTGGGGGTGTACTGGAACAGGGGGAATACCATGTGTCACCCGGGAGCGTTCCTCACACAGTATCCTAGGGTCCCCTTCCCAGGTGATCCTCCCTCGCATGTCCACCCCCAGCGTTGGTATCCAAGAGCGATGGCCCTCCCCTGGCCACCTGAGTCAGGGATCTGCCAGGAATGGCATGGGAGAAACACCTCAGGTTTCTTCAAAACACACAAGCTCACATTCCTTTCCCTCAAGCCAATCCCTTCTCTCCCTCTCCCCACCTGTCATTCACTCGCAATGCTTTCCGTTACCCCCGCCTTCCTCTGTCATACACACATACGCTAACACTGCTTTCCCTTACCCCCACCTTCTATTTCATATACACACACGCTGACACCGCTTTCCCTCACCCCCACTGTTCTCTCTCATATACACATACGCTCAAACTACTTTCCCGCAACCCAATCCCTTCTCTCCCTCTCCCCAATGCTGTCATTCACACACTGCTTTCCTGCACATCCCCCTCCGCTCCCACTCCCCCATCTCTTACACGCTTACACCGCTTTCCCTCACCCCCACTGTTCTCTCTCATATACACATACGCTCAAACTACTTTCCCGCAACCCAATCCCTTCTCTCCCGCTCCCCAGTGCTGTCATTCACACACTGCTTTCCTGCACATGCACATCCCCCTCCGCTCCCACTCCCCCATCTCTTACACGCCGACACTGCTTTCCCTCACCCCCACTGTTCTCTCATATACACATACGCTCACACTACTTTCCCGCAACCCAATCCCTTCTCTCCCTCTCCCCAATGCTGTCATTCACACACTGCTTTCCTGCACATCCCCCTCCGCTCCCACTCCCCCATCTCTTACACGCCGACACTGCTTTCCCTCACCCCCACTGTTCTCTCTCATATACACATACGCTCACACTACTTTCCCGCAACCCAATCCCTTCTCTCCCGCTCCCCAATGCTGTCATTCACACACTGCTTTCCTGCACATGCACATCCCCCTCTGCTCCCACTCCCCCATCTCTTATACGCCGACACTGCTTTCCCTCGCCCCAATCCTTTCTCTCCCCATCTGTCATTCACTCACAGTGCTCTCCCTCACCCCAATCTCTTCTCCACCTCCCTCCCACACTGCTTTTCCTCACCAGTGCTTAATTTGTGGGGGTGTTTGCCAGGGCTCAGCCCTGGCACTTATTGCTGAGTCCCCGAACTTATTGTCTTAGACTCAGTTCAATATTTGGTGTTTGGCAACTTTATTATTTTAACTGTCAGTCACCTAAGAAGCATCTATAAAATCAGAACAATATGTTCACAATGATTGTGTTAAAAGACTCACTTAAACATGTGCCTCATATCAAGACGCAAAAGGTATTTTGTGTTATGTTGTTTGGAATTTGGTAATCGCACATCTGCCATAGTCATTATATCCATACACCCCAATGAACCAGTGTAAGTAGCAGTTTAAAACCCATAGATATTGACCCCTAGAGGAGCAGCAAGCTACCCTTCCTGATGGGTCATGGGTATGCTAGAAAATATTTGAGCCCTGGCACCTATTCTTTTACAAATTAAGCACCCCTAATTCTCCACCCACCCCCTCTCTTTCTCTGTCCCCCTCCTCTGCCCATGAAACCACGCCATCGGATATGACCGTGTGATGCGCCTTGCAGTGCAATGCAGAGAAGATACACCCCCAGTTTCCAATTGGACGCAGTTTATGCCCTGTGTGTTGCAGGATATCTGCTCTGGGAGTCACATCTCTAAAATCGTGTCTTTCAGAACTGGAACCTTTAAATTACCCATCAGCCTTCATTTGATCTAAAGTTGGTCTTGCCTGGCCCATACATTCCCCATGTGACTGAAATCAACTGCTTGTCCTATTCTTAATTTAAACAGAACAGAATTGGTAGGCTAAACGCACGGGCAGGTGGTTAATGGTTTGGGTTCCTGCCCCTCGAATATCTGTGCGACCTCACAGGTGCCCATCCCAGCCAAGCCTACTCTGCCCTTTACCCTTCCGGTCTCTCGGTTCAGTGCTATTCTGGTTGGTTAACGAGAGGACAATCATGGAGGTATCTCCGGGTTTCCCGGGATATCTCCTGCATGAAGGATGCGATTTAATGCATATTGAGGACCTCATATCTTTGCAACCCTAGCTTAATTGGTTGCGATTATGGTGCAATCCTCACTTATCGTTAACAAGATCCCGGTAGAGCATATTATGGTTTCGAACATTCACACTTTTCCCCTTGGTTAAAATATGTTGGATCTTCTTTGCATTCTCTTGGCCTTATAAAGCTTTTTACCTAGGAGTTGATTGTTAGCGATGGGATAAGGTGGTCTCTGTTGGATAGTTTTCTTTTTTCGTAAACATAATGTCAGGAAGGAAAGTGAGCTTAAAAAACAGTGTCTTATTTTATCAAAAGAATGTCCCTGTTGCTGTCAGGCCAGGTTCTGCTCAGTGGTTCTCAAATCCAAGGAAGCGGGCAATTTCTCTCAGTTTTAGAACACATTTATTGTTTCTGGGAGATACTGTCCGCTCCTCGGAGGGTGAACCAATTATTGATTGCAAATGCAGTTGCCTCTGGTCTAATGTAAACCATCTTCAGCATTTATGTTTGTGTGCCCTGTTTATGCTGCTGTAAGGAAGACATTTCTCTTCCCAATATTGAGAGCCTGGGCAGCGAGGCATGGTCTGACCGCTTTTCGGTTCTTTTTAGCAAATCCTGACTTGTTTATTGCTCAGTGTGTTTATTCTTATATCGAAAGCAGACTTTTATTGAGAAGTCAGCTGTTGTAAATTTCACAGTGTATGTTTTCAAAGATTTTACGATGAATGACATGATTGTCATGAATCCCCAAAGTATCTTATGAAAAGGATACGGTAACCAAAAAGGATACAATTGATAGGGGTCTTCCGGATCCTTGAATTCACACGATTTGATAGAAGTGATGTCAATTTAGCCCTTCCAAATGATACGGCTCTCTGACTGGTAAAACAGGCAGAGAGAAGGATCACTGGAAAGGGCGTGGGAGAGTAATAGGAAGGCAGCCTAGGAAAAATAAAGCATAATGAGAAACTATCTCAACTAACCTCTCTGATAGAATGGCAATAATGTAAATTCCAAAACTAACCTGTAGGCTTAGAAATGGAGTATCCACCAAAGTCAATGAAGAAATCCAGGAAAGAAAACCAACGACAAAGGAGGGAAGGTTAGTAAGGGAGACCTCCCGAACGGCACAAGGCTCTCGCTAGATACCGGGTTGGTGCACCACAGTATAGCGTCCATAGTTCTGTGCACAGACACCTTCAAATAAAAGTTGTAGATACACCTTCCTTTCCCACCAGGAACAAAACAAATTGAAATTAGTCCACCTGTTATTTCCTCACAGGTTCAAATCAACCGCTTGCTGGATACACGCAGACCAAGTACACGCAGCTAGGACAGCTGCGCTTGAATAATTCCAGCGTCCGCGTGTGATTTTACACGCAAACCGAATACACACAGCCAGGAAAGCCGCGCTTGAAGAGTTCCAGCGTCCGCGTGTGATTTTACACGCGAACCAAGTACACGCAGCCAGGACAGCCGCACTTGAAGAGTTCCAGCATCCGCGTGGGATTGAAAGCAGAAACTTACACGCGGACAGGAAAACAGCATACAAATGAAACAGGAACCCACGTGTGAGAAGACACGCTCACAAAATCTGCTGAAGGCAGATACAGGAGATTGCGTGTGAAGGAACACGTCGATGAAGACCAAAGAAGCAACTGACGGGATGCGAGGACGCAGATGAAAAGTTCAGCTACCAAGACGCCAAAATGTTCAATCGGAAGCAGCAAGCTACATATCCACGCTGCTTATGAACGTTCTGCCGTAAAACACGTGACAATCCTGATTCACGTGAATTCAACAACGTGAATAATGCAGACGTCATTTTCCTGGTAATACATCAAACAACCTCCATCTCGAATAAAACGGTCTAGCAGTTCTATGAGCATAACCCGTTCTGCGTACAGACGAAGTTCCAGATCCAGAGGTAAAATGTCCAGCATGCATGACAGTGCCACCCCCCAAAGGAGCAGCATCTCCCCTCTTCAAGTGGAATTTTCCTTTGGGTAGTGTTGGTGGGCACTTGTTGATAGGTGGCTGCCTACTTCCCCTGCTGACACCGAAAGACACCATCTGGAGCTGCTTCTGTAGGAGCTACCCATTGCCGAGGCAGGGATTGCCCCATGGGGAAGTTCTAAATAGGGCTTGAAGGCCAATTGGGGGGGCTGTGGGGCATGGAAGGCCGGGGGCGAGCAGGCAAGAGTATTGGTAGAGGAAGCTGGGGTCGGGAAAGGGACCAGGAAAGCACACGGAGGGCTTGGCAAACAGATTCAGCCAAAAAGACAGGCCAAATCAAGACAAAGGGGTTTGGGTGGCAAAGGGAGCACATGCTCAACTTATGGAGCTAAATATAAAAGTGGTGTGCAGGCCACGTACGGCGGAGGGTTTGGGGTTGAATGACTGAGGTAGGAATGTTCAAGGGAGAAAAGACTGAAGATTATCTTTTCGAAATAACCTTCAGTCTTTTCTCCCCTGAACCTTTTTGACTTGGCCAAACCTCTGGCCACAACCCCTGGCCACACCCACACCAGCACCCCACCCCCATTGCCCCCCTACCTACCTTGCCTCTGACTCAACAGTCCCTTCAACACCTGCTCCCTTTCCCTTCCGTGATCGGGAACCAGTGCCGCAGGGTCCTTTCCTTATTTTTTCGGGACAGCTGCGGTGGTGTCCCCCGCAACTCCCGCTCAATATAATCGATAGTATAGTGAGCGGGTGGTTCGGGGGAGGCCCCCACATCCCCCCCAGTTATTTATTCATTTATTTTTTTGGGACAGCAGGGGGGGGGTGTCACCCTCATACCCTGCAGCCCTTTTTTTGTTGAAAAAAAGAAAAATGTTTTGGGGGGATGGCTGCGGCGGACAACCCTGCTCACAATATAGTGAGCAAGGGTGCAGGGGACACCCCCGCAACCCCTAGCACCGAATGCGTGATTTGGTCAAACTTATCGGCCGTTCGGAATTTTTGAAATGCCGAAATTCGGCCAAATCGTGCATTCGGACATATATTTTCGGTCATTTTGGCCTACACGCGGTGGAGCTAGGCCCTCGCTGCAGTTCATATAAGGTTGGCCAATCGGGGGAGGGTTGGAAGAGGAAGCTGGTGTCGGGGAAGCTAGGGGCCCTGGAAAGCGCGCAGAACACTTGGCAAACGGATTCCTCCCAGAAGACTGTACCAATCGAGACGAAGGAGGTCGGGCGGCAAAGGGGGCACATACTCACCTTAGTGGTGTGCAGGCCACGTATGTGCAATGAATGTATGTTAGGATGGTTTACTCTTAGCCCTTTGCCAGGGCATGAGTCACTGAGCCCCCTCCTCACTAAGAGGTTTCCTGCAAGCTTTCCCTACATGCCCCAGTGACGGCGATGGGTGTGCAGTCCAGGTAACTCCTGGGAGGAAGCAGGGTGGCTTCAAGATTAGGTATCCCTCGTAAGGGCATTAAAGGAAATAAGGTTTGTATGGGTGTTAGTAAAATAATACGTTATTTTGTGCGACGGTCGGTGTATCGTCGGATTACAGGTACGGACACTTAGATTAAAAAGTGCTTTTTTAGGGTTCAGGGTCACGACTATCCCTGTTGTAGTCACATCCATCTTTTTACATGCACACTGCTCCTGCGGTTACCAAATTTGGCTAAAGGTCGCCATGGCGTACAGGCAGATGGATATGCGGTCAGCTGCAAGTTGGTCTCTAATAGGCATCAATCGGAGATGCGGCTGACTTCTGGGTTGCTGAGTGCGATACTGGTGCTGATATTTTGGTACCCAGAATTATCCCAATGTCCCTCCGGAGGAACCCAAACACAGGAATCCCTGGAAACTAGAAATCACTGGTTCCCGCAAAGTTGAAGTGCAAAGGTTGTGGTTCCTTCTCTCCCATGGTGCACTGACAATACCAGTTATGACGATGGAAAGGAGACACTGGAAACTGTGCTGTGACGAGTGCGGACCGTCTGCTCTGGATAGGGAACTGTGCAGCTTGACCTGAAGCAGAAAACCCAGTTTATGGATTTATTTATTTTAATTTTGTTGTGTTATAGCTTGACACTATACCAATCCTAGTTACTGTTCAGTCAGTCCAGTGGTTTCAGTTTAGGTAGGGTCCAAACTTTAAACAGCACCAAATGTTTGTCCAAAGGTCTTTATTGCTTCAATACAGACTCCTCACCGTGACCATTGCCATTGCTGTAGTTGTCCGGTGCTGCTGCCTAATTGTGTTGGTTCTCCGACTCCGCACTCTGCCCATTGCTGTAGTTGTCCGGTGCTGCTGCCTAAACGTGTTGGTTCTGCGAATGCACACTCTGCCCATTGCTGTAGTTGTCCGGTGCTGCTGCCCAATTGTCTTGGTTCTGCGACTCCACACTCTGGCCATTGCTGTAGTTGTCCGGTGTGATGCTACCTAGATGTGTTAGTTCCCCGACTCCACACTACGGCCATTGCTGTAGTTGTCCGGTGTGATGCTACCTAGATGTGTTGGTTCCCCGACTCCACACTACGGCCATTGCTGTAGTTGTCCGGTGCTGCTGCCTAAATGTGTTGGTTCCCCGACTCCACACTATGGCCATTGCTGTAGTTGTCCGGTGCTGCTGCCCGATTGTGTTGGTTCTCCGACTCCACATCTGGCCACTGCTGTAGTTGTCCGGTGTGATGCTACCTAGATGTGTTCGTTCCCCGACTCCACACTACGGCCATTGTTGTAGTTGTCCGGTGCTGCTGCCTAAATGTGTTGGTTCCCCGACTCCACACTATGGCCATTGCTGTAGTTGTCCGGTGTGATGCTACCTAGATGTGTTGGTTCCCCAACTCCACACTACGGCCATTGCTGTAGTTGTCCGGTGCTGCTGCCTAAATGTGTTGGTTCCCCGACTCCACACTACGGCCATTGCTGTAGTTGTCCGGTGCTGCTGCCTAAATGTGTTGGTTCCCCGACTCCACACTATGGCCATTGCTGTAGTTGTCCGGTGCTGCTGCCTAAATGTGTTGGTTCCCCGACTCCACACTATGGCCATTGCTGTAGTTGTCCGGTGCTACTGCCCGATTGTGTTGGTTCTCCGACTCCACATCTGGCCACTGCTGTAGTTGTCCGGTGTGATGCTACCTAGATGTGTTGGTTCCCCGACTCCACACTACGGCCATTGCTGTAGTTGTCCGGTGCTGCTGCCTAAATGTGTTGGTTCCCCGACTCCACACTATGGCCATTGCTGTAGTTGTCCGGTGTGATGCTACCTAGATGTGTTGGTTCCCCAACTCCACACTACGGCCATTGCTGTAGTTGTCCGGTGCTGCTGCCTAAATGTGTTGGTTCCCTGACTCCACACTACGGCCATTGCTGTAGTTGTCCGGTGCTGCTGCCTAAATGTGTTGGTTCCCCGACTCCACACTATGGCCATTGCTGTAGTTGTCCGGTGCTGCTGCCCGATTGTGTTGCTTCTCCGACTCCACACTCTGGCCACTGCTGTAGTTGTCTGGTGTGATGCTGCCCAATTGTGTTGGTTTGCCGCAGGGACGAACATCAAGGTTTCCGTTAGAATGACGCAGTCCTTGACATTAGTGACCCACATGAGCCCATTGAGTGAAGGAGATGGAGCACCTGCTCCTCGGATCCCTCGAGCTGGTCGAGAAGTCTCGTGCCTGCAAACGATAGTAGTCTCTCTCCATGAAATCCGCCTTGTGGCGACGCAGTCACGCACGGCTTTTGCACTGTCCTTTTTGATTTGACATCTTGTGTATATTCGTCCCCAAGCTCGATTTTCATTTGCCAATAAACTATCGCTACAGACTCTTGGACACAATAGGAGAATCGGGGGACCAAGTGAACATTAGAGGGGCCACCTTTCAGACTTTTAGCACCCAACCAATCACTGGAGTTGTTGCATTCAAACTTCCCTTGAACTTTCACTTGGGCACCAGTCACACATTCACCTGGATATGGTGTTTGCTCTGCAGCTCCTGCTGTTAATAGACCAGCAGAAGCAATGACCATATATGGTATATGGTCATATCCATGTCCCTTTCACTTTACAGAAACCAAAAATACTCGACACTGGAGTTCAAATATACCGGTTCCCTGTCGGAAACCTTGGGGGACAGCAGGATGCACCCCTCTAACTAAAGTAAGAGACACAGACCGCAGAATTCCCAGAACTGGATGAGTCCACGCAACTAGCCATGCAAGGTTACTGTGAGTGGTAGCAGAGTGTCTCCAGGAGATCCCATCCGAGCTATGTCCTGTGAGTGGTAGCAGAGTGTCTCCAAGAGATCCCATCCGAGCTATGTCCTGTGAGTGGTAGCAGGATGTCTCTAAGAGAGTGGTAGGAGGGTGTCTCTAAGAGATCCCTTCCGAGCTATGTCCTGTGAGTGGTAGCAGGGTGTCTCCAAGAGATCCCATCCGAGCTATGTCCTGTGAGTGGTAGCAGAGTGTCTCTAAGAGATCCCTTCCGAGCTATGTCCTGAGAGTGGTAGCAGGGTGTCTCTAAGTTGTAATGGCCATCCCGTCCGCCTGAGACAGGGGGCGCTGCACCCTGACACTTCAAGGAGAGCAAGTGGGTCTTGGGGAATGGCTGTGAATCGTCTCGTCTGCACAGTAACGTAAGCCTGCTTTGGAAAGACTAGAACCCGGATTTGATTGGTTGCCCTTATGACTAAGTTTCCTGCTGACTCTGGCTCCCATCAGGGGGTGACTGGGGAACAGGTGCCTGGTCCAGGGGTGTCATGGGGAGGATCCCCTTACTCCCCTCGTTTGGCAGGGAACAGTCACTGTGTGGCCAACCAGGAGGATAGCTCAGGGGCAATGCGCTCGCGTTGGAAGCAAGACGACAGGGAGCAACACAGGTTAGATCCCTGGGTCCACGCTTAGAAACCTCTGGCTATTAAGCGTGGTAATTATATTTATAACAGGCCGCCCATTCATTTGCAGCGGCTTAAAGCTCACTTTTCCTGACCCAGGACCTCATGGGAGGTGCCCGGTCTGCCAGTAACCCTAAGTGGGAGGGATTGTGGAGTCCCGGCTTGAGCCATGCAGGTTGACCGATTTATTGGCCCATAAGGTGGACTCAACGTTCTAACCCTTTCTGATTTATAGTGTCCTGCATTTGCTGCAAATCCCTTTCTGGATCTGGGGTAGTCACTGTTTCCGTTTGCATTGAATCCTAACTGTGGCCTTTTAGGTTTTGGTCGAATGTGGTTGAGGGAGCCAAAGTGGCATGAGCTGGCCGGGGCACGATGCAACCCCCCATCGCAGACTGGAGGTGGGGAGGAAGGGGCGGGTGCCAAAGAAAATCAGGGGCTCTGCCCAGCACACACACATCTCCAGGCCTGGGCGCCATCAACAAATGAAATAATTATATAAATAAACAAACGCGGAGAAGTGTATAGTGTTAGGCTGGCGATTAAATTGCAGGGGTCCCACTTCTTCGAGCAGAAAGGGGGGTTGCCACGCCTAGACACCCATGCCACACCTCACACGTGATGGGCAGATTGACAACGATCCTCAAACACGTCTGGGGTTGCTTGTGATCTCCTGCAGTGGCCTTGACCAAGCAGTATGGCTGGACTGCCCTGTTTGGGGTAGGACCGAACCTTGTTTGTCTATATGACATGATACATTATTTATAACGCGCTTAACACCTAGAGGTTTCTAAGCGCGGACTCGGGGATCGAACCTGTGGTGCTCCGTAGTCTGTCGACGTCTATAATGGCATGATGCGCTCACAAAGCGTGTTTTGGAGGGGTTGCCAGTGATGTAATGATTGTCAAAACCTTCCAGCATCACTCCGGGGCTTTAGATTGTGGGAAGAGAGGGGTACACAGCGAGGAAGAGTAAATATTTTGGGAGCACTGTGCAGCAAGGATGGCCAAGGGCACTTGCACAAACACAGGGTACATGAAAAGAATGCCAGGAAAGGCAGATGTAGGAAAATGGCCCTAGGAAAGCCATCATGAAACTCTGAGCTGAGGCTTCGGCGCAAGCGTTCCATGCCATGTATGAAGTGGCCATTGGTATCTGTTGACCACGGTTCCAAATGAACAATAAGTTACTGTGGTAATTGTGGCAAAACCCTGCCACGCCAGATTTGTCTGGAGCTCTGGCACTAGGACCACACTGGCAGCAAGGTACTTTGGGGATAAGGGGGCTCCTGCGTGAGGGATTGGGATGCAGATGGCACCTCTGGACTACTGTCGACTGGGCATCTTGCCTTGCCCCCATTTCATCATAGCGGCTTGAAAGCCCGGTGCTCGGTACCCATTCAGTCGGGCATCTAGAATTTGGCCAGGCAGGATTGGAAGCACGCGAGTGCCTCTAGCCTGAGTTTGGAGTCCGTGTGCGCGAGTGAAGCAGTTTAGAAAGAGCAGTCCGTGGAGAGGCGCGGAGGAGGTTGTCTAGACCGAATAGTACTTGTGGAGAAGTGTCTGGTGAGAGGCAAGGCCAAGGAGATTGTTTGTACATCAGGAGGTGGCAGATACATCAAGAGACGGCAAAGACAGCCAAGAGGCAGTGCAGAGATGAGGAGGAGATTGAAGCCTCGGGACGTGGTAGTGATGAGGAGGAGGTTGAAGCCTCGGGAGGTGGTAGTGATGAGGAGGAGGAGGAGGAGGTTGGCATGATCAAGAGAATTGGAGAGCGATGGAAGCCTCTCCAGAACATATCACAAGGGAGCAGGTGGAGACCGACCAAGAGGTATGGGCTGAGGTCTCAAGAGGTACCTAGTGAGAGATGCCTTGAAGGGCCAGCAAGGAGGTATTGCTGTGAGGTGGAATGAAGGGAAGAACGGCGCAGAGGAAACAGCCATACATATGCTCAGGTCAGTGAGGTGATGGAGTGGGAGGCCAGTAAACGGGGCAAGGTAGTAACATCAGGCAGAGGTGACCACAGTGAGATGAGTGGATAAGAACCAAAGGGGAGGAGCTTGAGGAAAGAGGTCTTAGCTAGGATGGGTCATTAACAGCTAGCAATAGCCACATGTTTCAGCGTGCCAGATCAGGATTGGGCAGCGCCAGGAGGTGGGTGGAGTTACGGTAGCGTGTGAGGGAGGGTAATTCCTGGTGACCGGGGCATCACATCGACAGCACCATAGGGGCTCCTCCCCATCTGCACTGTAATACATCAACCAACTTGCTAATGAGTGTACGTTAATTGTTTTCCTAGCGGAACCTTTGCATCTGTTGTTGCCTGCCAAAAACTTTAAAAAACAATCTGAAAACGAATGTAGTGATGTTGGCACTTGCAGGTACTAAACGGGGTGTTTGTTCTCTTTCTCAATAGCGGTAAATCTTCCAAATTTCAATCAGAGCTGATGTTTGTGTGTTTCATAAAGTGGTTCTAAATAACAAGAAGTTGGCAGTATACGCTGGGATCTGAAATGCTTTCCTTTTATTTTCCACAGGTCCGCCTTCTCCCACGAAAACCACAAAAATGGTAAGTGCGCGAGCATTGGCTAAGATTAATATGTCTGAAGAGCTTGTCCTAACAGTTTTTGGCAGGTGCTCCACTTTCACAGGCACTTTTTGATACTCATTTAATATCAAATTGTAGATGGTTAACTAACTGTGTGTGTGTGTATACATCACAGAGCGGTTGTGAGCAATCTTATAGACCACAAGAGCGCAGCCAGTATTGTCTAGGTTATCAATGGGTACCCTGAGGTTAATCGCTTGATCTACAATTTTACGCTGTGTATGGCCCCCTACACGTTCCTTTACTGCTCATGAAGGGATACAATATTCACACAAAAACAGACTTCCCTCTCATCCCGCTTATATAAAACGTAGCCTATGAATGCCCTACCAGTTACATGTTCCAACTCTTTTGATACAAACATATTGAGACTGTTTTTTAATCATGGTGACATATAGTCATCTTTTTGTTTCAAAATATTTAAAAAACGTTTTATATTACGATCCTTTTATGTGAAAGACTTTTTGTATAAAAAATATATATCACTTTTTTTATTGTTTGCCTGCCAAATTTCAACCTTTCAATTTTTTCAAGTCATACAGTTCAAAATATTCAATTTAAAAATTTTTACTAATAATTCTACAAAAGAAAAAAAAATCTCCTATAAATTGACATCAAATTTGGAAAAATACCAGTTAAAAGACCTTTGTATAGTACCCAATAATTATTTCATTTAAATTTGTAATACATGTGAAGGAAAGGTGAGATAACATTCACGTTAGTTGTGTGGGTCTACAGGTTTCATCTTTTCAGCTTCCAGTTCGTAAGCTTTCCCTTTTTACTCGTTAACATTTTTTAAAACAACATCTAGTTGACCACGGTTCAAATTAATGAGACCCATTGGCCACTAAAAATCATTTGCTACATTTTATCAGCAGTCAAAGTAGTGTAATCCATCAAATATCTGTATACAAACGGTCTTCTTTTTATTACTAAATTAGGACAAATCAATATAATGTTTTATAGTCTCTACTACGATTTACCACAGAATCTACACATTCTCTGCTGTATGTATTGTTACCCACTATACCATTAACCCCCGCGCCCCCCATTGATCATGAAGGGAGGCAGGGAGTCTGAGCCAACAAAAAAAACATTGTACCTACCCCCCTCCCGTATTTTGGAATACGGATCCTATACTCCACTTGTGTGATGTCATAGGAGGAGGCTACAGCATTTAGGAACATCTTTATGTGCTCATATTCTGCCTGTGTAAAATATACTTCGCTGTAACATATTAGCTTGGACGAGGTATTTTTAGACAATGATGTGTGTCTAAGAAACGTATTTGACCAAATCATGTATAACTTTTACGGCTACGATTTCATTAAAAGGCAAATCCCTATGGCTGATATTATAAATGTGTTTATTTGAAACTGCCACTAACAGAGGATGCATTCATGTTTATGTTTGTATGTTGGGTAGTTTGTGATTTATTTTTTCAAGTGTGTAGTGGAATATGTTTTCTTGGGACCAATTTTTCATTTCCAAAATTTGAATTCTCGCGGATGGGTTAAAACGCCTTGCTTTTATGCAAATTCTTTAAACGACCTGCTTGCTACCTGTAGGGATAGCCTGTGCGACAGCTGTATCATTTTACTCCTGGCAGCGGATATCAAGGAGATGCTGTCATGGAAGTGCCACGTGTCATTTGATTGTGTTGAACACATTTCACACCTGTCAAATTTCACAGAGGGGGGAAAGGGGGGGGGGTTAGCAGGGACGCCAAACGCCTTTTCAGAAGAACGAGCGTTGCCGCAGAAATTACAGTACATGTCAGACAAATTGCCAGCATAGGAGAAAGAGAGCAAAAAAGAGCAAACTATAATTTTATTTAGAAATATAATACCAGAGAACAATACAGGCATCATTATGAAGGACAAGAGATCTGAACACATGCTTACTTCTTTCCAAGGTGTAAGTTTTAATGAATATGGTAAAATGTTACCCTGAAACAAACATCTGAATTGTAACTTGGAGAAAAAAAAGGTTTACATGGAGTGTTCATTTCCCAGAAAAAAACTATCAAACTTGTCAAAATCATTTCAAAAGTGGTGGAGAAACATTTTGATTGATATTTTATTTCTATCGCGCTCGTACACAAGTGTTTCAGAGCGCGACAAGGCAAGGGGGGGGGAACAGGGGAGAATAAAACAACTATTTTATTAGGCCTAGTGACATTGAGAACGCACAAGTGCATTGGGGAGGGTAAAAGTGCATGGAAGGGGGAGAAGTGGAGAGTGCGGAGCTAAGAAGAAACAGATAAATAATAATAAATAAATAATAAAGGCAACAAACAGTGGGAGTGCAGCCAGCAAGTGGCAAGTGCTGGAGCTACAGACAGGGTAGGTCAGTTAAGTGCAGGAAGAAAAAGGGGGGTGCTGTATGGGGCCAGATACAGTCCCCAGTGTAAGGGGTGGCCAGGCGGCGGTGCGGGAGGATGGACGGATGAGCAGGTACCTGGGCCCAGAGGACAGAGGGTGACCAGGTGCACGGTGCCAAGAGAGAACAGATCAGCAGGGGAGAGGGGGAGCGAATGCAGAAGAAAAGAGGAACGTCTTGAGGTGCTTCCGGAGATGGTTCTCCTCAAGTTCTAGAGTGGCAGGGAGGCTGTTAGAGGGAGGCCCCGGCCGTAGCCAGAGATCCACCCCCAGCTCGTTTCTTTGAAAAACGACTGACCCTGAGGGAGTTGGCGGTAGCGGAGCGACTAGCTCGAGAGGGGAGGTATTTGCGGAGCATATCTCTTTTCCTTATTACCCATTAACATTTGAGCTTGACACAAGTTGTATTATTTTCACTCTTTTTATTGATTACCACATTTGCCAATGTTAACTAATGGGAGGTGTTTAAAAATGTAATTCGTCAGAGCCTGTCCTTCATCTGTGGAAATTCTTTTTCAAGTGTCCTTACACTGTTGAGGTCTAACTGGAGGAAGGAAGCCAATTAAAACATCAGATTTCTGACTCCATATGCTTTGATTAGATCAATATTTTATTGGCAACACCGGTAGGTCTACCACCAGTACAACTTTTCCCCTAAACGTTTAGTTTTCTTTATCCCCATTTTTTACCCTTAGGTGGGTTTTGGCCTCTGCATGTTCGCTGTTATGTACAATTTCTGATTGCAACTACCAGTGCATTTGAAATGGAGTGAGGCTCGTTGAGTCAGGCCTAGTACAGGTTACACATTGTTTAGTGATGGAAGGTGCTGCTGACCGCAAACGGACACCGCAGGAGGGTTGAGAATTGACACACGTGACACTAGGGCGTTGTGATCGCCAAGCTTGGTTTATTCAATGTTAAGTCAGCGAAGGGATTGGTCTCAAGGCCGAAAGGAACTACGATACATTTACAAATAACAATTAATACCTCATTAAAATCCCTTGGAATATTCTAGATGGATCTAGTACCTCAAGTGAAGCTTCCACAAAATCATAAAGTATACAACCTATTCTTAAGAGGTTTCTGTCTCACTGTTTTGCAAAGCAATGTTCCAAGATGTGGCCAAAAGAAAACTCCATCTCTAATCTTAGTATGTCCTAGGATTCCTGGCTAACCCTGTGCTTAGAGATAACGTGTCCCAAATCCTGGCCAACAAGACTATCACGTCTATTCCACAAAAGAAAGAGATAGTTCTCCTCGGGGAGAATGACTAAGTCTTGATCTCTCTTCATCGTTCAGGCTTTCACAATGCAGCTTGAGGCCTCTTCCAGGCCGCTGAGGTTCCGCCTCCTCTTCTAGGCTCTTCTTCAGCCTATTTTGTTTCAAGACTTACATTGAAATAGTTTCTGATGCCTCTTACTGCATTATGGGGCCTCCCCCAACTTCTGATTCTCTTAGTTACGAAATGGATATCCCCTGTAACTCTTTGGTCCAATATTCAGGATATGTAATTCCGAGACCTCTTTTTTTCAGCACTTAAGATCTCTATCTCCCAGACCGCTCAATTCAGAATAGGTCTTCCCCAGAGCACTTGCAGTCGTATGGGGTTCCATGTTGCAACAATGTCACTAAGCAAAGTCCCCACTCTGGGCCAACTAGTAATCTCTCTTTCTTGGCAGGGAGCAGGAACGAATACGTTCTTCTTCCAGGCTGCAGGTGCCCTTACACGTTTAGGCTTCTCTGCGATTGGCCCTCAATAGTGGGCAGGGGGAGATATGTAACTTATCTGCATTGGATAATTAGAACAGACTCACTTGTTGGTGCTGTGGCTATATAGGAGCTGGGGAACGTTGGTGCCAGCTTGGAGGCTCTATTGTGGCTGGTTGCCGCTCTGCGTCTTCGTGTGCTCGAGGACCACCAGCCTGCTTAGGCGTCTCGGCTCCATCATGCAGTTTGCAGTTATATTGCCATCTGCCGCTTTTGTAGGTGAATGAGGGAGATCATAGCCTCACTGCCCACAAACTCATGGATTTGCGAGGTAACAGAGGATTTCGCTGGGTTTCCATGCTTTATCGCATGAACCTTTTTCAGTTGGCCTGAACGGGTTTGCGAGCCATAGACCACATAGATAGTTGGTATCGGGGATGTCCGCGCTGGACTAACAGTGTTTTGGCGGGTGCGGTGAACCTGCAGGGTCCTGCTCTATGCGTCCTCGGTCGGGCCAAACCGTTCCTTTGCGACTTCTCGCCTCCTCAATCACCAGAGCACAAGATGAAGCAAGTTAAAATGCTTCTGTGCCCTTTTTTTAAGCGATTCGGCAATAGTCTAGTTGCGGTGGTCCCGGCAACGAAGATCTTTGTGCAAATGAAGACACAACAAAACTTTGCTAAACCCTTGCTTGTATCAGAAAAGTTTTCAAGATCTATACCATTGACACAATTATACTTTATAAAGCTTTAGATAAATTTGGGAGACATTAATCTAAGAGAACAGTCAATAATTCACTCCGACTGAAGGCTTCTTTGTGCTAGAAACAGGTACGTTAACCCACTTATAGCCAGGAAGATTCTTATTCATATTGGAAACCTCCGAAAGTACTGCAGCAGGGTTGGAGCCTGCCCAGACAGACCCCATACTTCAGCTTACAGCACTTGAACTTTGAAGGCTGGTGGCCAGACTTCAGCGAGATTGCCAATCAACCGCTTAGGGTGCATGGGACCTGCACCTTACGCTTGGGGATATTTCATTGTAGACTCAAGTTGTAGTCTCTGCCTCTGATCGCGCTTTGCTCACCAGGTCCTATGCAATACCAGGAGCAGCTTACATACCTTTGTCCCTGCATTCATACAGACATGCCTGATAGCACAACACCCCATGTGTGTTTGAGTGGGGAATAGTGAGCTGACCTGCTCTTGGAGACCAGGTGTCTGGAAGTTCTGATCTCGTTGATTGGCAGCAAGAGACCCTCTGGTTGGGAACAAAGGAAACATTTGCCAGTACATCTTCAAAGCTTCTTTGGAGTCAAGTCCAGCAGCAGACCTCCTGGAAGTCCAGCATCCTCTTTTCTTCTGGTCGATGCTCCTTAAAAAAACAGCGTGAGGATGATAGGGCCAACCCAGCTGTGCCAGTCAAAGCCCTATTCAGCAGTGGTAATTATGTAGCATTGTAAAAAGAAGGTTCCGCATTCTCAAATGAACTGTGACTGTAACCAAGAGCAGCTCGTTGAGCCAATCAAAGCACAGTACCATGTCATCCACCACCCATGTCTCCAATTGGTGCCATTGGCCATTGGCTTTTCTTGAGTTCAAGTCTGCTTCACTGTAGGCAGCCATTGGGATGAGCACAAACTCCATCCCCTGTCAAGCTATCTACCACTATACTAGAAAGCCAAGCTCACATTACTGAAACTGTCTCAAGTTCATTTTTGGTGGTTAGGACTGGTCAAGTAGAAGTGACCTAGGCCCAAGGTCATAAAACAATGTGCTTCTGGAGACAACCTGACCACTTGCACAAATTACACGTGTGAGTTGGCGCCGCTGGGGGTACATTCTATCTTCACAATTAATTGCTGGTCATTGTGATTGATGTCAAAATATGGGGTGCATACCCTATACAGAACGCTTCGGCACAAGCCATTGAAAATAGCGGCAGAACTGTGCACCTTGGCTTAAATAAGTCATCGTCAGCGGTGACGGCTGACATATTGGCTAGAATAACATTTCGTTACAACGTTGCTGTAACGTTACGCTAGTTTCGTCATTGAATAAGGATAACATCAAACTTTGGTTGAGACAAAATAAAACTGTTATCGTAAAAATGACCACTTTGCAGTGGCCTAAGCCAAAATGCTACAATGCCAATGCGTTTCGGACATAGTGTCCATCATCAGGGCAGCGAATAGCTGTACAATACAATATGGGAGACCACAGGGAAACCAAACAAATCCATGGTACGAAAGGCAACCGGCTGTGTATCAACAAAATGTCATACAATAGTGGTTGGTGTGCGGTAGTGACAGGCGTGCATAATATGTGAGAATATACTGCTGTATAGAGTTGGGCGGGCTCTCTAGCAGTCACCCAATCATCAGCAGAGAACACTTGGGCCCATCAAAGACTATCCGCCACAAGAACGGAAGACTCAGCCATGGGGCAAAGTTACTGTATTTTATTAGCAAACGAAAATGACCGGGATCACACCCGAAAAATAATTATCCTCTGGAGCTCTCAGCTTCTAAGCATGCGTCACCCAGTTTTATTGGTGTGATGTCACAAATTCAGGTTCCTTTCCAGAAACCTATCAGACATTCACATTGGTAAATTTGGGAAAACTATCTATATGTCCTATAGAGGTTAATTTTGTTATTGGATAGCCATATCTAGTGGCTCCTCCTAGGACCACCTCTGCTAGTGTCAATCTACAATGTTGCAGGGTCGCAGAGAGACCATTGGCCCTTGCAACAACTGATATCCCCACGTGAATGGTGAATCATGATTGGGCAGAATGTGTACTCCCATCCCGGAACCCTGAACGATTACCAGACTGAGCGTATCCTTTCAAGGCAATGGGAATGAACGTGGAGGTGCAAAGTGTTCTCTAATGTTGTCATCACTGGTCACCTAAGCCTGGTAGAGTGTATTCAGTTGGCAGTTTGTGGGCAACACTTGAAACTTTTCCTCTCTGGTTCGTTGGGAACAGTCCTCTTTGTCTACCGTGATTGAATGGACATTGTCCTGTTCGGCTATGTCACGTGTTTTGAGACACAAAATGAAGCTGACCTGCTTGTAATTAAGAGGATTTTAGCCTGGTTTTATGCAGGTGGCTCATCGTCTTGGTAACTGGAACTTTCCGTCTTCACTTGTCCTTGGCTGAGTGCCTTGTTTCTGCTTGCCTCTGTCAATCATGTCAGCCTTTCCATGCACCCAAAGCCTGTCTCTCCTTTGTCATTCATTTCAGAGACCTATAGCTTCCATATAATTCCTTGTGGCTTCTCCATGATAGTAGCAGTCAAGCATGTGCAAGCTAAATGAGTCTAGCAGGAATTGGGTTGTTTGACTGAAGTGTCATTATTCGCAGCGGATTTGACCGTAATCAATTTCGCCGTAAATCGATTTGCACTTCTGCTAAACTTCAAAAATGTACCTTTCACCTCTCCCCTACTTACCTGCTTGCTCGCCTATGTGTCCCTTGCAATACTGCGGCGTCAGATCCGTCCCTCTAATGCGGGTCGGATCCGATGTCGCAGGGTCTCTTTTTCTTTTCTTTTTTTTTTGTGGTCTCCCGCCTCCATTTCCTAGGAAGCGGGGGACACCTCTGCAACCGCAAGCCCAGTAATACGGAACATGGGGAGCGAGGGACACCCCCGTAAGCCCTGCTCCACATGTTCAGTATTTTAAAAAATTGATCGGATTGTACTTGCCGAAGTCGGTCAAATTGTACCATTTGATCGATTTTTTTCGTGAAAATGGGTAGTACAGTCTAGCAGACGTGTGATCCGTGGCTCCGAAAGAAAAGGATTCTGAAGCAATTTTAATACACTAAGAGAAGGTTAAAAAGTGAGGCAAGAGGCATAAATCCTGTAAGCGCGTTTGCCAATTGGCACTTGTGTTCGTGCATTATTAGCCGGTAAAATGGCTGAGCGGGTTAAGTTGCTGCAATCTGTTTGATCTGCAGGTCGCAGGTTCAAATCCCAGCAAGGACAATTCAGCCTTTCATCCTTCCGAGGTCGGTAAGTGAGTGCCAATTTCAATTGTGTAATAACGGTAATGTATATAAAATGTGTCCTATTGAAAGCACTTTAGATTAAAGCGCTGTGTAAAAACAAATTATTATTATTTTCACTGCTGATTGAAGGCAAGGCCACCTTATTTACTTGAAGCAGTCTTTGATGATGTACACCTGTGTTTTTCCCCTCTGTTGTAATTCAGAGAGTTCCTTGATGAAGCAGGGCTCCAGGTGTGCCCATCTACCTCTGCACATGGTTAACTCTACAATAGGGCGTCCTTGAACGGAAAGAACTTGCTCGCCCGCTGGATGCCTCTTCCACTCAGTTTTCCAATTCAGATCCGATAGGTTTTCGGCCTTGCAAAAGCTACTCTAAATGCAAATGTTGCACATAAGGCGTTATTTCACAAGTGCTGTTGCCTGCGCCACAGAGGACTTGAATAGGCGAGAAGACTACGAGATATTTTTGGGTTATATGTGATTTTACAGACAGAAATTTCAGAGCGGTACATATCATTGCGACCAAAATACCCCCTGATTTTGTTATCCTTATAACGCCACCTCAACCGCATGCCTACCAGTTTTAACCCCTTACCCTATATAGATTGAATATTTTCAGTGTTTGCGGTACTTTGGTATTCGGTGAAATGTACCACTCTGCAATGTTTTCGGTAAATTGACTGGGTACCCCCTTTGGCCGCCATTTTGTCGGCTCTGATTTCCTCATGGAAGGTTAGCAGATGAAAATGTTAGTGAGCATTGTTGGAGAGAGCCGCGTCTACCGGGGGGGGGGGGGGGGCAGCTTGCATTAGAATCAAACCCGGCAAAAAGCAAAGGCAATTTAGTTTGAGCTGAAGCAGTGCACGGGACTGGTTTTATACACGCATGGATGCGTGTACTTTGCTGCCATCCTATTTAGTGCGTTGGGTGCTTTTAGGCAGGATTGTATGTAAATTGGGCCCACATTAGCTTGCGCAATAAGGGAGAAAAGGCTTTTAAAATGGAATCAGCCTAGCCTAGCCAGGCAATTTCTCTTTATTTCAGTCCACTCTCTTTTGTCAAGGCTTATTTTCCACGCTCTTAACCAAACCCCCCGCCCCGCCCCCAGACCCCCTTCAAGGAAGGGGCGCACTTTCGAGCTGGACCTCCTTCCCAATCTGCTCTTAAATTCATCCAATCCGTTTGCCCCCCGCCGACGGTCCGGTCTACAGCGTGGTCTTAGCCTCTGATACGCTGCCCGTCCCCGGTTGAAATAATGGTGATTTACCGTAGAGGATGGCAGGTGTGAATATTGAAAATAACTAGGGAGCTCATTTAGCTCCCCATTTTTCTTGAGAAATTGCTGGATCTGCTAAGAATGAACTCGAGCATCTGTCTTGCTTTGTTTCTCAGCCGGCAGTCTGGGTGCAATTTTTCTTAATTTGTCTGCAAGGCCTCGTTCTGAAGATGCCAAGTCCTGCTCGGTGGGCCGCTCGGGAAGCCAAGCACAGGGGACGTGATTTGCACACATATTTAATAAGATTCCCCTTCATCTTAACAGCACCCGTGGTCGACTGCGCTTCAGGGCTTTCCACAACTGGAGAAACCTAGGTAGGTACAGCTGTAAATACATGATCTGATTTATGCAAAGATGTGTCATCTCGTCCCAGCTGTGCAGGCCATATCCATCTCCTATAGTTAACTCCATGTTGCCCTCCCCTGGTGAATTAGCTGTGATCTTTACACGACACGTTCACTTCCGTGAAATTCACTGTGTTTACAACTTCCCTGAACCAAGTCGAATTACCAGAACAAGCCTTCATTCCATTTGAGTTAGGGGGTCTCGATTTAATCTGGAAAACCTCTGATCTCCTTCAGGCGCACCAGCAAACAATCATACCATCCGAAACTTGTCAGATGTCTGTAGAATTTTATGATTTCACACACATGTGCCCCAACACTTGTCCCCATCACCCTACGGGCTGCTATTATATCAATGGTAAAAGGATGTCCTTTCGCAGAGTTATCACTTCAGTTCAAAGTCTCAACTACGCCAAGTACCCACAGGCACCGCACGCTATGCGATTCTGCTGCTGGGCGGCAGTTTGGCGGCAGTTGGACCCAGGGCATGTCTGATGCTTCCAGCATCAACTAAACTGAAGAGTCAGTGGCTCCTCCAAAAGGTTTTGGGGGGTTAAAACCTTCTAAGCCAATGTGCTTTAACAAGTGTTCTCTATTTGATTATGAGGGATGGCTATCGGTCATCCACCTGACCGCTGCACGTGGTCATTGGGACCGCATCATGAACCATCAAAGTGCAAATCAGGTGGCACTCCGATAGCTACGGGTCATATGGTTTCGAAAAGAAAGGTCCTACCACTCTGAAAGCAGAAGCCATTCTGTTGTCAAGAAGCAAGACATCATTCCACATTCGGTTTGTGCACTTTGCAATTGTTTTCTGGAAATGATCAGTGCCTTCTAAAGACTTCGAGGCAAATCCAACACTTTGGAGGGTTACCCTCATTACCTTAGTTATAACACCCTCTATAAACATAAACATATATACTTCTGAGGTTTGTGGATCTGCTTAGAATCAAATGCTTTGACATCTTCTGGTAGGTGCAGAGTATTGCATGACTTGTTTTCAGCGATCGAAAAAAGCCACCTCAACAGGGCGTGCTTGTAATAACATGTACTGTACCCGTGATCCTTCACACGTCAAGGTCCTCATAGTTTTTTATTCCCCACCATTGTGGTCAGTCGCTTTTACACGGATTGTGTAGCTTTTTGCTACTTTTATACTGTAAATTATAGTACAATATTATATTCGATGCGCCTTTCGATGGATGCATCTTCCACACCCATTTCAATGAGCGGAATTCATCGACTAACAGCAAGCGCCTGAACACTTTCTACAGCATCTTTGACATCTCACCACTTGCTTCAGCTACACCAGGCTTCGGTCTGGCAGTAGGCAGAGTGTGGGGCTTTAACATTCTTTCAATTTTCTTAGAGAACGTCTCTTCTCATTTTTCCCTTTTCCTGCTATTTTCTAGCTGCCCGTAGATTTAAATATGGAAAGAACACCTTTTAAGTTCTGTTCTTCATGCAAGCGTACATTTCCGTGGAAAGACAGACACAACGTTTGACCACTGTCTTCCTCGTGACCTTTCTGAAAAGCAGTGTTCAGCGTGTAAACTATTTTGGCGTAAAACGCTCAAGGAGAGACTCACTAAGCTGTGGGCGGCCTATGCCATGCAGGCCACATCTAATTCACCCATCGGCGCATATGGGTCGGGGGAGGACGGCCAGGGCAGCAACGGTGCCTTTTTGGAGTCCATGTCATTCAAGAAGATTTGTCAAACTCCTGCGTGCCAGTCCCCCAACCCCGAAGGGCAGGCCCTCGTTCTGCTGTGGGAACAACACACACCATGGAGGTCACAAACACCATAAACACACAACCCCCTAGCTGTTCTTCGACAGATCAATTGACACAAGGCCAAACAGCAACAGAAGGCACTTCTGGGTCTTCTGGCTCGACGCATGCAAAGCCGGCGGCGCTTGCAACTCTGCGTTTAGCACATGGCTCCAAAGAAATACAAACACTGAGCATTACGGTTGTCATGCATAACACATCGGCTGAACATGATTTGTGCTCACACTGACACACATGCCAAAGAAAACAACTCTGCTGTGTTTCACAACAGTACGATCTGGTGAGGATACTAGAACTGCATTATTAGTAAATCATTCCATTGTATTATTTCATAAAAAGCTGATTAAAACATTATACATCACACAATTCTACAATTCAATTAATCAAAACAGTAACCATTTTGTGTGTGCACACCACACATAATGTGTGCAAAAAAGGAATTGTAAATGCAAAAGACAGAACATATGTCACCTGTTAGTTTATCTTAATTAACTTAGTACCTTACAGTTGTACTAATATGATCGATATGGCTCCTAATGATAGTCCATGATTAAACATCAATAGCTCATGATTTTCCATATTCTAGATCTCGCACTGGTGATCCACAATTAAACATCAACTATAGGTGTCCAAAACGCATCTGACAATACTTTTCTTTCTAGGACCTTCCTTAATTAATAGTTTCAACTCGACATCAATTGGTTAAAGTTCTTATAAACCACTGGTCAAAGTCTTCTTCAGGATTTGTGGATTTAGCCAAATTTGTTAATCTGAGGCTTTTTTTCATTACTAAAAATAAACAAGTAAAGGTATATAAAATTAGATAAAGAAATGCAGTATACCTCTCCTCCATCATACCATTTTAGTGATTTTGTTTATACTAACTGGGAGCAACACATTACTTTTTGGTGCTCAAAACCCAGATTCTTTTGCGGTTAAGGACCTCTTTAAGAACTTCAAAGTGCAATACTGATATTCTAAATACAGCATTGAGGTCAGCCATTTGTACATTTTTGTAGGCACATAAGAGACCTAAAATCGTCCAAATTAAAAAAGCTCAAGTAATCTTAGATCTTAAAACATTCAGTCTTAAACATAGCCAAAAAAGGCAAGTAGCTCAACTCCAGTTCTGTCTCTAAATACGCAAAATAATGGTCTCAAACAGCTAGTTCCATATATCACTAAAGAATTTGCAACCTTTTCACTCCCATGAAGTAATGGTTATTTTATGCCCCATGGATGTTCTTTCATATTTCCATTAGTTCAAATTGGAAAAATGCTGGTGATTCCAATGGGGCCTCTGATGTTCTAAATTAAGAATTTGTCTCTATATATAGACAACATATAACAAATTTAAAACCCTTTGTTTAACAGGATCTTTTTCCAGCTGGTTCAGTGTGAAATGTAATAAAAACATTACCGTAACAAACGGAAGCGCTTTTTGCTTTCGGGTGTTTTTCAACAGATACTGCATTGAAATGTATTTTTAGACAATTTAGCGGATGAGGTTTGTCTATGGCTAGCTTTCGTCCATTCATTGCCTAACGCGACATTTATCTATAGTCCCTTCTCTATGATTATAATGAGAGGAGGACACTCCTACAACACATCGAGGAACCGTTAAAGTCCTATTTCTATTGCTGCTTCCAGGGAAAGAATCAGAAGTCGCTCACCTGACTCTATGATTCTGGAAGCACAGGCATTTGTTGGGACCACGCAGCACTGACCGCCTGCATGGATACCGGCCCGGTGGAGAAATAAATCCGGACCGCGACGCCAAGGCCTCTCTGCCCTTCGTTTTCACAATCACGCGGCAGTAGCCACTAACTTCCCTTGTAGTCTAATATGGGGGTTTCTCTTTTGTTGTTTACCTTCAGCTAAGAAGCCGTGGCTCCTCTGCTGGAGAAACTTACTGAGGGGGATCCAGGGTGAACACCCAAATAGCGTGCTGGATAAAGAAAATAACGTTTTCGTATTGTTTTGGTATACCAGGCCCTCTAATTCAAGAGACTTGTAAGAAGTAAAGAGGCATGGGCACAGAAGGTCTTGAATTGTGAAAGTGGAACTGTATCCTCATGCCGAAGAAAGCCAGAGTTTGCCCTTTGCTCGAGTGAACCTCCTTGCCCTCGGCTGAAAATGTGGGGAAGGGAAGCCAACGGCCCAAACATCCTGAGTTATCATTTTGTGAACACTTCTTTCTTTTCCATGAACATCACCCCACCTTATTTTATAATTGAGTTGTAAGCATTGGCAATAGATTCTTTAGTATAGGCCCTTTTAGTTTGACAAAACTCCACTAGGACTGCATTATTATTATTTGATGGTCGTAGCTTGCTCGCATCTGTAGATTTAGGTTTAGATACGTGTTTATCTCACTGTGAGAAAATAGACCATCCGCACGGGGAGAGCGCACTCGCCTGGACTTAAAAAATAAATTTAATAATGAAAAAGAATGACGGGAGACCAACCACCGAGGAGTGAGTGAGACCATTTCACACACAGTCCATCTGTTTCCTGCACAAAACACATAGTCACATGTACTCTGGGACAAAACAGCTGTCTTACCCTGCCATTTTCAGCTGGAATGTGACAGCCACGGGTACGTCAAAGCATCTCAAGGAGGGGTAAGGCACCCCTTCCTCCAGCATGGGCTGCCTAATTTAAATATCAAAGGCCCCATGGATCTGATTTCCTTTGTCCTCCGGCTGGTGGCAGTGCATACTAATGAGAGATAATTGAAGCAACCCTGAAGGGGCTTGGTTGCCAGAATAGACAACAGGAAAGGAGGGGCTAACACCCCTTTGGTAGGCATTGTGCAGCTTGAAGCTAGTTCCCACCCCTCTGTATGAAAGGCAGTGAAATGCATGTCTGGGTCCACTATTTACCGTAGGCAAACCCCTGCAGAGCTGACCCCTTTCAGAGGAAAGAAGTATGTGGTTTGGGGGAGACGGGAAGTCTGCTTCTCGCACACTTCAAGGGAACCCTGCACTTTAATCAAGAGTCACAGAGGGCTCCATTAACCAAAGAGACACTTTGATCCATAACAGACAGGGAGGTGGGATGGATTTAGGTATATGTTGTCACCCCCTTGTCTGTCCTCTTGCAGGGAGCTCTGGTCCTGGCCTCATGCATAACAGAATATTGTTGGTGGGGACCTAGGATTGGTTCATTAAGGTGGTCTTAGTCTGTACCAATCACTGGGGCCCGTTTGGCTTTAAAAGAGGGCTGAACGCCCTCACTTAGCAGATCATCTGAAGACTTCGAAAGGAGTAAGAAGGAGGACTCATTTGGACCCGAGTTGAAGATGCAGTCTACCTTACATCTCCTGCCAGTGAAGGAAGGCCAGGAGTTCCAAGAGGGAAGCAAGATCCCTCCCCTAAACATTTCCCAGTGAACAGAGAGAGATACCGGACACGGAGGACCAGCCCAGCAGCTCCAGAACCCGTACCCAGCCAGCACACAGCGTGCCCTGCTTGGTCCTGCCAGCAAGCTTCCTAGCTGGGAAGTGCCACAGAGTCTCTGGACAAAGGACAAGGCTTTTGCCTGCAATCACTCTCCTGAGCTTTGGGCTGTCTGCCTGGAAAGGACACGAGCCCTGCAAAGAAGCTTCTAGGGGTGACAGACAAGCATTATCCAGTATCCATCTTTTAAGGAAATTTTTTCGAGACAGTCGAGTCCGCGAACAGTGCTGGCTTCACCGCTGACTGTTGTCACGCCGCAGTCACCAGAACCGTCTGAGCTGCCTCGACCAGCATTCCAGATTCGTCAACCAGCACAGTGACAACGATTCTTGGCTCTGAGCCATCCGTCCAGCCTTGTTTGCCGAACTGTTGTAGTAATAATAAAGTAGATATTTTCATACAACCTTGACTGGACGGTGCCTTTTATCACTGGGTAATAATTGTATTTTCGCTGTGTTGAAACTAGCCAATGATCCATGACTTCTGCGGAGATGAGCCTGCCGTTTGGTCCACGTTACCAAAAACACTCTTGAACTGTGGTCAATTGTGTCTATTTTAGTGTTGATACCATGCCTTCCTTACACCTGTGAAGGCATAATGAAGCAAGACACAGACAACAGATTCAAAGTTCAAACAAAAAATCTTTATTAACTCAAATGTCAGGATGGTGTAAGGACTAACTGGCCATATACTAAGGTGTGATTTCCTTACCTAAATAAACAAAGGATAGTCTGTGTCAGCAAGTTCAACTTAAGTCCATCTGTGTCCAAAACCTATACTTGCCTTCACAGCTAAAGCTAAGCAGTGTGTAGGGATGTCAACAACCATAGAAATAGTGTTCACACTACAATTCTGAGCTTCCTCAGGCTCCAGGCTGGTTCTTGGCTCACTTCCCCAAGTTCAAGAGGTTCCATTTGTTAAAATCGCGGCAACAATTGCCGTTTACACAACAAATCGCAGCAAAAAGGCTGTGGTTTTGTCACCGCTATCCATGTAATAGATGTGGGGGGGACACCCCCGCAACTCCCGGACCCATTATACCATTTAAGGGGAGCGGGGGACACCCTGCAACCCTCGCTCCCCTTAAATGGTATAATTGGGTACACCTTTACTGGGTCAAACCACAGCATTTTTTTTAACGTTTCTTGTACAGACGTTTTTATTACTGCATACCATTCAAGACAGTTCCAATAATATAGCCTCGGGATTCCCTTCCCCAAGTTCAACACAGTTCCACCAAATAATCTCTGGTTTCCCTTCCCCAAGTTCAACACAGTTTCTCAGACTTCAAATTCACAGTCAAATCAACTTGTTTAGTTTGCCTTCTCTTATCATTTGACCAACTTTTAGACCAATCAGCCTCGGCCTCTTAACTTCCCTTGGTTTCCTTCAAGGAAGGGCTGCTTGGTCTAGGCGCAGATGGCGGACCACACGTTCCACCCATCACGCAACCGATAACCATTGGCACTTAACAGTTAATTCTTTGTCATAGGACCTCCTTCACAACACCGGTTTCCTTTATGCACCTCTTTTATAAGTCCACTTCTTCTTTTGGTTCACTTTCATGGCTTCTTGCCTTTATCAACATATGACTTTCTTCACACTTTTCTGTGTGGTATTATTCGTGGTTACCACCTTGCTACCTTTGCAAATGCTGTGTCTTTAAATTCATCTTGTTCTGTTTCATTTGTGCGATATTCTCATATCTTTTCCTCCATTCCGCATTTATAACTTATTACATGCTTAGCAACTTGTTCAGTATTCAATAGTTCATGTTTGGTCTCCCAACCCATTTATCAGCATTCAAAACTCATTACGCACTCAGCAACTTGTTCGGTATTCAATAGTTCACTTTTCGGTCTCCAGACCTCTTTATCGTATAGTCGTGCTTGACCGGCATTCGCTGTTACCCATACCATGCCCCTGGAGCACCCCGGCCTGAGTGAACCTTCCCTGTCACTCAGTGGTGTGCAGTCACTCCTCAGTGTGCTCTGGTTTCGTTCTCAGGTTCTCGCTCGCTCTCTGCAGGACTTCCTGCATCAGTCAGTGGCGTCTGTGTTCTCCACTCCCAACGGGGAACACATGTCAATGGGCTCTGCTCGGCTCCAGACCATAGTGTGGCCCACTCTGGCCTTAGCTTCTTTCTGGCTGCTCTACCGTCTGCATCATTTTCACCGGCCCACATTCCGCCTGCTCCTCCTCATGTTGCTGCGCTCTCCTGAGGTTAGGATTGATTCCAAACCTTCCAGCCATCACCTCTTTTGTTTTGTGTAAGTCACCCCAATTGGGACGGGTATGCCCAGACGTAGGTCCCATGCCTGCTGGGCCTAGAGACCCAAGCTGCTCCTCACCGATGAGGCCCAACAAGGCCGAAACATGCTTGCGGATGCTTGTGGTCTAGTGCAAAGGGATGTGATCAACAGTTCGGGCTGGACAGCCCATTTTGGGGTGGGACCAAGCCTGATTTGCATATGGTCTTTTCCTCTTTTGTAATGTCTTGGCAGGTGAAGAACAATGGTCTGGAGGGTTAACCAGAGCAATCCCAGGGGTTAGGATTCATTCCAAACCTTCCAGCCATCACCTCTTTTGTTTTGTGCTGCGCTCTCCTGCCCAGCCGGTCCTCTTTTCTGCTGCTTCTTTCTCCTTTTATACACCTGCAACCATTAAATAGGTTGCAGGCGTTAGTTCTTAATCCTCGTTGCCTGGCCATAGATATTGGGACATGCCTGACCCTCACAATAGTCCTCTGGCCTTTTCCTCGTCTCAGTACCAGAGTGGGGAAATGCCATGTTGGTGTGCACTACTCTGTCGCCTCTTCCTCGTCCCAGTACTATAATGGTCTGAATAAGAGCAAATGTGGGAAGATGGTTTGGAACAGCCTATAAGGGCAGGGGGAGGGGTAAAGTTAGTTCCCACCAGAAAAGGGGGCATACCATGTCTCACCTGTGGAACTCCTCTTCCTAGTGTTCCTGTATTGCTGTCTTCTGATGTTACCCTGGAAGAGGAAAAAGGGTAGCAATATCCCATAAATGCGACTGGGACTGACTCATGGAATGGAAATGGGGGATACCGCGTCTCACCCAAGGACATCCCCCAAGTCTCCCTGCCCAGGTGATCCTCCCTCGCATCTCCATCGCCAGGGTCGGGATCCAAGAGCGATGGTCCTTCCCTGGCCACCTGAGCAGAGGATATTGGGGAGAATTAAGCAAGGACACCCTTGGGTTCCTCACAAACACTGAACCTAGCAGTCTGGCTCCTCAAGTCATAGAATTTGGACACTTAAAGCTGCTCCAAAGATGTATGGACATCTTAAAAGGCACGTAAACCCAACACAAAACACTGCTACTTTAACAAGTGGAAATGCTTTGTCTTATGCTGCAGAATACCCAGCATCAATCCCATTGACTGCTCACCTTCACATACAGAACCCTAGCTGCTTTATCTTCTGGAAACAGGATTAGTCTTTAATTCTCCTAGCTGCACTTTCAACATACACCACCTCTCAGAGTAAGATATTGTAGTGGAAAGTTCAGTGGTTAAAGCCTTTATGGAAGGGGGTAAAAAATGATATCCCCCAATTTCAAATCTAGCTCTGGATGGGACTAGAATGTTGCCCTTACTCATGGGCACCCTTTTGAGCTTATGGCTCCCTTCTTCTGGAGAGATAGTTTGCAAAGTAGGGAAAATGCCTCCCTTCTCCTGGCCTTTCTCGGGTTGGTATTTTGAGTTCCACAAAGTATGGGAAATGTCTCCCGCTCCCTGGCCCTTTCAAGCTGATTTCCACAGTTCAACAAAGGTTGGAGAACGTCTCCCTTCCCCTGGCCTTTCTCTGGCTTCTCCTGCCAGTTCCACAAAGCTGGGGGACTGTCTCCCTTCCCCTGGCCTTTCTCAAGCTTCTCTTGCCAGTTCCACAAAGCTGGGGGAATGTCTCCCTTCCCCTGGCCTTACACTGGCTTCTCCTGCCAGTTCCACAAAGCTGGGGGAATGTCTCCCTTCCCCTGGCTTTTCTCTGGCTTCTCCTGCCAGTTCCACAAAAGTGGGGGGATGTCTCCCTTCCCCTGGCCTTTCTCAAGCTTCTCTTGCCAGTTGCACAAAGCTGGGGGAATGTCTCCCTTCCCCTGGCCTTTCTCAAGCTTCTTTTGGCAGTTCAACAAAGGTGTGGGAATGTCTCCCTTCCCCTGGCCTTTCTCAAGCTTCTCCTGCCAGTTCCACAAAAGTGGGGGGATGTCTCCCTTCCCCTGGCCTTTCTAAAGCTTCTCCTGCCAGTTCCACAAAAGTGGGGGGATGTCTCCCTTCCCCTGGCCTTTCTCAAGCTTCTCTTGCCAGTTCCACAAAGCTGGGGGAATGTCTCCCTTCCCCTGGCCTTTCTCAAGCTTCTTTTGGCAGTTTAACAAAGGTGGGGGAATGTCTCCATTCCCCCTGGCCTTTCTCAGGTTTCTTAGGATAACTCGGGGGCAAGACAACACAGAGCACCACAGGTTCGATCCCCGGGTCTGCGCTTAGAAACCTTTGGCTATAAAGCGCATTATAAATAACCTATCATATCATATATCATTCTCTTGGCAGTACCACAAAGGTGGGGGTGGTGTTTCCCTTCCCTCTTGCCTTTCTCAAGCTTCTCCTTGCAGTTCAACAAAGGTGGGCTGTGTCTCCCTTCTCCTGGCCTTTTTCATGGTGGAGCCCTTTCAATGGTTTCTCTTGCTTGGGATAAGAACCCTTTAATGTGGTTCCTCGTGTTTGGGTCCCAGACCCCTTCAACATGTTTTCTTGTGTTTGGGTTGCAGACCCTTCACGCATCCAAGCAGCCCTTGAACCTTGTTGTCTGGCTCCTGGTCAGTGGCATAATTCTCTGGCTTCTCTGAGTCTCCCGACTGCTTTTCTTCGCCTCCTTCTGTGTTAGTGCTGCCTCCAGTGGCTCTTCTGCTTTTGGTCCGTGCCAGGCTGTGCGTCTATGCTTGTCGGCATTGCACGGTGATCACACTTGCATGGACTTCCTTCACCTGCTTGTCTTGGTCTGCCGGTCCTCGGAAGAGCAGGTAGGGACACTGAGTCACTACCGTCCACCTCCCGCTCAGGAGCTTCACCCCCAGCCTCGCATCTGGGGTGCTGGGCTCTCGACTGTGGTGCCTCTGGGGAGGGACTGACAGTTGGGTTAGTCCCTCTTCCATCTTTAAGTTGCTTGGGGTCTGATGACTAGATTGGTCAATCCAATTCTCGGAGCGGTTGTTCAGGGGTCCTCGCCTCTTCTTCGACACAGTATCTTGACAAGAGATATTCAGTATAGTCAATTTAGTTCTTCTTCGTCACAGTATTTTGAGATGGCAGTTGGGTGGAGTCAAATGTATTATTCCTAGTCCCAGTGCTGCTACTAATAGTATTGGTGTGGCATAGTACATGGGATAGCTGAACGGGTTAAGAGGAAGGGATATCCAGTGATTTTACTGCAAACTTTGTTTTACCAAAGAAAATACTGATTTTTTTGCCCCCTCAAATACTCAAATATATAATATAGGATAAGGGGTTAAAACAGGTGGGTTGGGGTTAATATATAATAGAAGACAAAGCTAGTATACACGTGCAAGAGTTGAGAGTAAAACGAGGGGTTGGGGGTTAAAACATGGGAAAAGAAGGGATTTAGGGGAGGGGGTGTCCCTCCCCAAATATAAAAAACAAATCTGTATTTTCTTTCAGTTAAAATGGTTTGGTAAAAAATGCCTAATAAAAATGTTGGGAAATTACATAGAACCAGAGGGAAGGTAATGAAGGCGAACGGATAAAGGTGGATGGGTGGTGAAAATACTATGTTGATCCATGATGTCCTCCCTGTATCCCAGAGGGGGAATCCCTTCCCAGGAGATCCACCCACAGATTACCACCTCCAAGGGGGACAATAAGGAAGCAGCTTCACCTCCCTGGCCTCAAGGAAAGGGCCTCCCCCTCGGGGAAAAGGGGCGTCATCATAGGATTCGTCATAGCACATAGACCACTTATGCCTTTCTTTACCTTTGCGTACTGACGCATATACTTCATGCTCCCTCGTGTCAAACAAAACAATCTGCGGACTTGTGAAGGATCATGGGCACAGTACACGTCACACTGGGGATAGTATTACAAACTAGCCCTGTCTCGGCCTCTGCTGTTCCAGGACCTCGCTCGCATATGATACTTCCTGAACGGGGACAACGGGGGTCTGGGCACTCCTGGCCGTGCAGGATTTGGGTCCCCCCACCCCCCATCTCTCTGAAGGTCCCTGATCTCCTGCAAGCCTTGGAAGGAGGCCAAAAAAATCATCCAAAATATCCAGCTGCTTGCGGGTGGGCAATAAGCCAAGGCAGGCTGCCTTCTGCATCACTTTCCCCATGGAAGGTTGTAGGCCTCATCTGACTCCTCAGCAGAGCTGTGCTCACTGCATCTCATTGTGCTGTTGGCGGCACTGGTCTTGTCTTACAGGTAACTTGGGCCTGTTGCCGGCAGGACACTAGCAGCACTTCACGTATATGTGTAGTAAGGCAGGAGAATAAGGTCTGGGCAGCTATAAACGGTTGTTCTCGGGACTGTGCTTGTGCGTGCCCTGCCGAGTGGCTGTGGGGCTGAGGCTATGCTGGGGCCGAGCTCAAGCTAGTTAATGAGGAGATTGGTTAAGGCGCCTGGCCGCCAGGTACGCTGCGGCTCGCAAAGCGAGACTGTTTATTGATTTGCCCCTGCAGCGCTTTTTACCGCCGTTGGAGAGATGTCGCCGGAGCCGCTGTCAGCGCTTAGTATGAAGCGGCTGTCCGGAGTAGAGGATCGGAATTATGTGATGCCGTAAGGTCTACCCACTTCGGCGTCTTTGCCGGTAATGCCTCAGAACGTAAATGGGGTGCACGGAAGTGCGTAGGCAAGCGCCGGAACCAGAGGTCCTGAGGCGCTTGCCTGCGGGCCTGGCCTCTGCAAAGTCAGCCACCTACCGCGATGAGTGTGGAGCGCCGGAGCGTGAAGACCCGATACGCAGGATGTCTGTGGAAACGTTCCAACAACTATGCTATGCTATGCCCTGACAGCGAGCGCTCACAAAACCAAAACAATCACCAAATATTAAGCTCACACTCTAACACACATAAAATAGAAAAAGTTAAGGCCAGTTATTAGCTGCTCCAGCAGCAAAGAAAGAGGAAGAGACTTCGCCATTCAGGGGTGTTATAGATGCAAATGGACTGGTATTGGCTGGAAGGGTCACATGGACTTTCTTCGCCCTACCAAGCTTAAACTACAATAGGCCTATTTGTTCATGGTATTTGTCGTTTTTTACTTGTTGTGTGGTTAAAAGTATTTTTTGTAAAGAAGCTGCCTCTGTGCCTTTAATAGAATTATGACTTTGTTATGATAGTAGGGAACATCTGAATTATCAGCCTTGTTTATACTGGGGGGTAAGGGGGGGGGGGGTGATACAATTATTTCTGGCAGTTGCAGCATTCTTATCTGAAACATTTTTTCAAATCCCCATATTGTTAAGAGAGGCTATTTAAGTATTTTGTGTTTTTCAAAAGACAAATTAATCTTCATGAGGTATTACACCAAATATATCTATACCTCCTTTTAGGGGCACCGGTGTGGGGCATGCTTCTCCTAACTTTTAGCAAGTGGCGTCAAAGGAAGACGAGGTCCCAAAATTGTGTGGCGCCCATTCCCTTACTGATGATGGCTGGCATTTCAACATTTACCCTGTGTGGTCTGGATGTCTCGTAGCCCTCTGTCCTGAAAGCTTGCATCGTCAACATCAAGAATTGTGTGCTCCTACAGTGGGACGATGACACATACTGATGCTGCGTCAAGGCTGGGGAGGAGTTCAGACCACTGTTTGGATCTCTAGTAAGCCTTGTAATGACGAGTCGTCGTCGCTTGCTGGTGTAGGACTCTCATTTTCCGGGGGCACACTGGCTTTAATAAGACTTAAATGGCAGTGTAGGTCTCTTGTTTGGTTGCAAAACATCATGCAAAACCTCTCCATCCTCGGCCACCTGGAAACATTCAACCATACCTACTGGAGTAATAAAACATCTCTCCCTCCTCCAACAGTACTGTACTACTGTATAAAAGGCCAAGCCCAATGTTGACGTGCTCCTGTTGCACAGCGCTCCGTTGCTCTTGAGCTAGGTTTGCATCCAGAGGAATGGCTGGGTTCTGAGGAAAGTTGAACATTAGGATGGTTTGAACTTGGGGTGGGTGAACCAGCTCAAATAATACTCCAGCATGCCCAAGCTGCCATTGTCCTAAAGCCATTTGGATCTGAACAATGTTGATGAACCATTCCTTTAGCAACAGGAGTAAATCGGAGAACTGTCTGGTTTGAATGTTTGGCAGCTTTTTTTACTCAATGTATTTGCTTTTACATTTAGTATATTTCATTTAGGTAATTTTAGTTAATTATTAGGTTTTAATTCCGATTCAACCTAATTTGAAATAATAAGTGTCCATAGTTCGGACAGGGTTGATCAATTTATGAGGTGAATCTTGTATTTTAAAGCTTGATTTCCCCCCCTTGAAAAAGTGATCTAAATTGGGGATTTGACTGATTATAGCCATTAATTTGAAGTTGAGCCCTTTAACGATGTCCCGCCCATCGTTCTGACCCTATTAGGATTTGACTTGAACTTGGTGGCAGAATTGGCAACGGCAGAAAGTCATCTGGTGTTACCTATCTGATTTGCATGCCCTGCCCCCCCAATTTATCCTCAACCGGTGAGCTTGTCTCTGCCACCTTCTTTTCTTCACACTGAACTGTTCAGCTTTCCAATACTGCCCAGGCTGCTTATATGGGTTTCTGAGACCAAGACATTAGGGAACATACTTTTAAGCAATAATTGATACAATTCGTGCAGCTCAGTTAATTTAAATCCTACTCTAATGAGCTTTCTACATATGTAGGCCTTCTCGGACATTGTCTTTCAATGCCTTGTATGTCTTTATGTTTACTGATCATAATCTATATGATTACTTGTTGCACCATTTCTCAGTGGTCCCTGACTACCATGCATGCAGAAGACCTGTCCATAGCATTGATCTATATATGTCATGTTACTGGGAGTTAGACCGGGCACCGCTGCCATTTGCATGGTCTCTAAGGGCTCCAGTGGATCTGAAGGAGAGGGGGCTGGTTTGGTAAGTGGGGAGAGAAGGTAAATGCAAGATAGCTTTGCTGCTGTGGCGTGGTTGAGTTTCCAGGTGGTCTGTCTCCCAAGGATCAAAAAAACAAGGAAAAACTGTCAGCTAGACTTAAGCCTTGTGTTATTTCTGCAATCTCTGCCCAAGCAAGATATAATCCAAAGCATCACAAAGCTCACTGGGTCTGCCTGGCATTCGTGACCCAGATGCCCAGCAGATGATTGCTTCACAGCGGGAGCAGGAGGTGCATTCAGCTGGGAAATCCTATGAGGTTTGCTCAGGTGCGCGCTCCGCTTTTATAATCTGATTGCTTATGAAGCTGACGAGGGAGGGCATTAGCATTTCTGATGTTTCCATGTCTTTGTAAAAATTGATTTTCTTTGTCCGCAGATGAAAATACTCACAAGAAGCGGACATTTCTAGGTATCTTAATGCGTCCTCGGAATTATAAGGGTTTAATGCAGTTTAACGTAATGCATGGTGGTCTTGCACAGCACACCCCTGCCTTGTTTTCGCTGCGTTGTGTGGCACGTGGTTCTTCAAAAAAAGAGATCCGGTTAGTGGCATAAAGGGAGAGGAAGGGTATTTGCAGCCTGTGGTGATGGAGTGTAGACCGGGAATAGCAGCGTCCTGGTATGATTGTATGCGGTGTGTGGTGTGCTGGGACACTGGGAGACCACTAGCGTGGAGGAAGACGTATCAGATCTGAGCAGGCTGTGCAATGAGCTTAGATTACCTTTTTAGTAGTTAATGTGGGCAGGGTGATGCAATCATGGGTAGAGCGTGTTGAGTGCCCGCTGTGATCCATATGTGTACTGCAAGCATACAAGTAGATTAAAAGTTGAATTGGTTAGTTAAGGCAGTTGGAGGTGGTTTGAGGCTCTTGAGGATCCCGGTTATTGGTGCTAGCATTTGTGGTACATATAAAAGTGGCTAGAATGGCCAGTCACACTAGGAATATTCAGAAATTGTGCAAACTGGGAATAGAATGACAGAGAATTGTGAAGATGGGAAATAGGTTGCGATTGTTAAAAGAGGGAGTATGCAGGAGTAGAGTAACAGTATGCTGGGATTCTAACAGTTACATTGGGAAACAGTAAATCCCCTAGGATTCTGGCATGTCGAGTATGCCAGAGTTCTTAAACTGGGTATATTCAAGTTTTCAAACTACCGGTCAGTAGATTTGTGATATGGGTGACATGCCCAGATTTTACAAACTGTGACTGCCTAAAGGTTGTCAAACTGGGGGCGCTGGTTTTGAGCAAACTGAATATTCTGAGATTTGTTACGCTCACCTGGCTCCCACGGGGGCGTCGATCTGAACTGGACAGCTGCGGTTTCCACCAATGTGACGCGTAGTGCCGAGATGACGGACTGGACTGGCCCACCTAGCTTCGTTTGCTTGGCCCGTAGGAATATTCTTCTGCAAATGGAGAAAGGGAATTAACCACCCGTGGAGTTGAGCGTTAACCCCCCACCCACTCCCACTGTTCTCCCCACTGATCACCTTTGATGTCCCCTCTTATAGTCTCACCTGATGGTTTGGAAAGATGAGCTCTCCGTCCTGCATTGAGCGCAGGGGCGCGTATATAACCAGTTGCTTCACTGGCTCGAAGGAATAGGTGAGTTCCAGAACAATATTGACTCTGAGATTCCCGGCAAGACGCCGTAAGTATGTAGTTCGTAAGAGTTCAAATGTCTGACTTTCACTCTGTCAGATTCCTTGCAGGTTGCAGCTTGACCCTGGCGAAGAGTTCCTCGTGGCAACCGGTAATATTCAGGTAAGGATTTGTATTATCCAACACAGTTCGATAAAATAATGTAAATATGTAACCTGTTGCTTTCTCCTTTATTCAGGCGCTGAGAGACAGTATGAAGTCTCGGGGAATAATGCCTCCGGCGGTAAAATCAGGTAAGTCTATTGTGGTGAGGAGGTTTACCCTTGTTTGTCACTTTGTTTCACCTTGCTGTCCTTTTGTTTCCCCTTAGGGGCCGGGGTTCGGCGAGGATGCAGTGGAAGCTGCGCCGACCCGTGAAGAGGAATAGTACCCCCGGTGGTAAAATCAGGTAAGTCTATGGGGGGTAACTAATATTGCCTCTGTGTATTCCCTTGGCTCACCTTGCTGTTCTTGCCTTCCCCTTAGGTGCCGGAGTGCGGCGGGAACATGCAGAAGGATGCGGTGGAATGTGAAGATGCTGCGACGGCCGGTGAGTTCAGCGCGGCGCTGCAGCAGGCGAGGCGACGCGCATAAAATAACTTTTGCTCTTACCTTTTCTCCTTCTTTCTCCCTTTTTCTAGGAGCTCCAGACTCGAGGCGGGCGTGGCAGAAGACTGGATGCAGACTTGCAGGCACAGTGAGCGTTACGCTGCTGGATGCAGAAAAACGCGAAACCTCCAAAGTAGTCCCAGGTAAGTATTCCTCCCCAGCCCCACCCGAGTAAAAAAATAGTCCCTAGGTAAAGTAGTCCCTTCCAAGCCTCTTTTGGCTTGGAGCTCTTGCAGCATGGTCTGCATCAGGTAAGTTTGCAGCATGGTGTGCATCAGGTAAGTTTTAATCTATGAGCCTGGCGCTTATGGCGCCACAGCTAACTTTCCATATGAGCCTGGCGCCATAGACGCCAGGACTGCACCCAAATAGCCCCTAGCAGGGGTTGTTGGGCTTGCTTGGAATAACTTGATGCCTGCTTCCGGGGTTGCTGGAATTGGTCTGGCTCCCCGGGGGTAGGCATCATGACAGATTTTTGAAACCTTGTTTCATGGGACTGTTATGATGGGCTCTGGCTGGAAGATGGGACTATATTGCGATTGTACAATTGTGATCGTCAAATATAACCGAAAGGGTACTGTAATTCTGTAAACTTGGAATGTACTTTGATAACTGGTTGAATCACCATGGCAGTTGCTTCAAAGCATTGAGTCATTGTCCATGGGGTATTCTTCGCCTGGCAGGTGTCATTATACCTTACTCTGCTGGCAAGAATAGCATGAGCAAGTGTGAACTAATAGGGAGTGTACATAGTTTCCAAACATAGTTCAGGGAGTTAGGCAGACTAAATGCTTGCATTTGTATGGATGTATATTCATACATTATATATGCGCTATCTTGTAGAGAGAGATGTGGTACATCAGAAACAGGAGTCAGACACAAAGTTGGCATTTTGGCTATAGAATTTTATTTTAGATAAAAACACCTACCTTTTGTAAGGCAGGCATGGTATCGGAGTCAAGACGGATACAAGTGATCACAGTTCAAGGGTGTTTATTGAACTTCAATGGGTTGGTAAAACGCCTATCTAAATCTACGGATGGGAGAAAGCTACGACCATCAAATAATAATAATGCAGTCCTAGTCTCTGTCAAAATTAAAGGGCCTATACTAATAAACCTATTGCCAATCCTTACTTCTAAATACAAAATGGTGTGGGGTAACAATGTACGCAAAAGAAAAGTGTTCAAGAAAGGATATGTCAGGATAGTTGAGCATTTGGCTTCCCTTCCGCACGTTTTCAGCACAGGGCAAGGCGGCACGTGCGGGCTTCGCACACACTCTAGCTTCTTGGCCACGAGGTAACAGTACAACACAAAGGCATCCGGGCCTTCAGCCCAAGTCTCTCTTGCAATGACAGTCTCTTAATGCAGAGGGCCTGATGCAGCACACAAAACACAAGTTTTGTTTCCTTTGTCAAGGTTTCACTTTCACAAGTTCAAGACTGGTCTCCTTCCTTCGGGCTCGGACCATGGAGACCCCTCGTCCGAGCTCAGATCCCCTTTTCCACAAGATTCACAAGTTGGTCTCCCTTGTTTGGGCTCGGACCATGGATCCCCCTCGTCTTGGCTCAGATGCCCTTTTTATTCCAGAATCAAAGACTTTCGAATGTGTGATGGATTTTGCTTGAACCGTCGCAGGACCACTTCGATTCCCTTCTCACAATTTACACTTCAAATCGATCATCTGTTTATTTTTCCTTTCTCCAGGATACCGTACAGAGACCTTCCATTGAGCACATTTACAGTGCTGGACTACTGTCAACGGTATCGTATCCTTTCTCCTAATGTTCATATATCCACAAGCAATTTAGCTTCACTCATGTCGTTCATCACACATGTTTAACAATGTTCCTTCCAGTGCTCACTTTACAATATTGCCGCTTGCAACCTTCACTTCAACACAGACCAGTCCTCCCAACTCACTGGCTGTGTTGTTCTCTGTCGCGTCTTTGTTCTTGGTGCCAAGGCTTTCTGTCAACAAGGTCACGGGTGTTGCCACTGTCATGACCCTCTCGTGCCTGGCCGTCTTACTCCCTCATTTAACTGCCAACTCGAAAACTGCTGTACCTTTTGTGTGTTTTGCCTCGCTCAGTGTGTGCACGCGTGCTCCACCTTTTATCCATGTGGGCATGTGTAATGGAAGTCAGGTGTGAGTGATTGTCGATAATTGCCTGGCCTCGCCTGACCATAGTATTGGGACATGTTATGTACACGGCTCGGGTGTGAGTCTGTTTTCTCCCAGAGCAGACTGTCCGTGGGAAAGTTTTTGTGCAGGAAAAGGGTGGCAGGGGGTTGAATTTCTAAATATCCCATCAGGTAGGATGGGATACAGGTGTTACCGGGAAGAGGGGGATACCGCATCTCACCATCCGGTGTCCCACTCCCAGAGGACCCCTCACCCAGGTGATCTTCCCATACTGGTCCACCCCCAAGAACTGGATCCAAAAGCGATGGCCGTGTCCAGGGCACCTGGATGACAAGACCCCGGGGACTAGCGGCTGAGACACCTGGTTTCTCACACTTTCCCCTAGCTCTCAAGGGAAGTCCCTACCTAAATTAAAGATAACTGGATGCTCCTAGTCAAGATGAATGTCCAACCAACATAACCGTCCTGGGTATCAAAATTCTCTTGTGTCCCTGCCACTAAACAAAAGAAATGAAAGGTCAGGAGGAGGACTCCCTCTTACTGAAATAATGCACCGCAATCAATTGACAAATAACCAGAGAATAGTTAAAGTCGCACTGAAGGGTCAGGAGAATGACTACCTTCTCCTGGATTATCAAGTTTCAATCGTGATGACGGTCTATAATGCACTGGTGGTAATTCAGCATAAGCATCACTCTTCTGGTCTTGAACCTCCTTTCATGCTTGACTCTGTATTCTGCTGCTTTCGTGTCTGATTTACCTCCCTTTTGCTGGTACAATGTAGGCGTTCTTCAAGATCAAACAATACTTAAAGAGCCCTTGTAGCTCCTTCCAAACTGCTTTTAGAGTGAACCTAAACTCCCCCTTTTCTGATTTCGCCCCCACTGAGGAGACTTGGATACTGCGCCTTTTTGGACTTGAATGTCGCTCAAACAACCACTCAGGTTCAAAGGGCCACTGGGACTAAAAAGGTCAGTCCTGATGTGGTGATCTTCCTTCTGACTCTTGGGGGTGCTTCTTAAACCAGGGAGACCAATCCCACTCTTTATATCTTTAGCAATTTTAACACACTTCCAGTGATGAAGGGAATATCTCCCAATGTATTTGGTACCAGTTTGTTACTACAGTCCCTCTCTGAGAAGGGAGATCAGTCCCGTAGCTACTCGCACTAGCTTTACAATCACCACCTCCTCTGAGACAAGGGAGATCCTACTTATTTGTGTTCACACTCGAGGTACTTTGTTGGTAGTCACTGAGACGAGTGAGATTACTCCCGATGTTTCCCAGACTTCTAGTACTTCTCTATTTATCACTGATACAAGGGAGATTTCTCCCCAGAGACTCTTTTGGCATGACTACTGGGATGAGGGCGATCGCATTGGATGCCGATCTCAGCTGGCCTCATTCCCTTAGTGGGTCTCCTGTGTTCTCCCTTGCCTGTGTTTGTAGCGGGACATGTCACTGGTTCTTTCAAGGGCAGCGGATCATCGGGCCAGCGTCTGTGACTGCTTTCCTCGTTCTCGTGGCGACACCGTAGGACCCTCAGCAGCGCAACGCGGTCAGCGTCGTTCTTGGGCCAGCCACTCCACCTCCATAAGGTTGCACCACTGTTTTCCAACTTCAATCATCGTGGTAAACCCTCGCTCAGTCAGGCTGCAGTGGACTCCCACGGTTTAACCCTGGCGTCCTCAACGGTACTGATCAGCTTCTCCAGTGTTCTGTCTTCTCTCCCATTTTGAATCTCCCGGAGTGTTCTTCCTCGCCTCAATATCTTCAGGAAAGACTTGTAAATGGCCTCACGTTTTATTGATTTAACTGTGCTCAATCTCTGAGTAAAAATAGATTGAAGAGTAACAAATGCATAACAGTAGTGCTTTCATATTGGGCGATAATACTTTGAGGAGGTCTTGAAGTCTCAGGGATGAGAATGTAAGGGGGGTTCTGAATGTAAAGGAAGGACCTATCCCCAGACGGGGAGCCTTTCCCTGTGAGGACATGCTTTTTACCACCCCTATGGGGATTATTGGGTAGCGCCTCACCTCCCTAGCCTCACAGGGAATGCCTCTGCTCTGGGGAGAAGCGACGAGCTACCATGAATATTCACAGAGAATGTGTTGAGCTATACGCACAAGTATTCCAAGGCATTCTCAGAGCATTGTAAGGTAGAGCGTGAGTAGTGTTGGGTGAGGTGATCAAGAGTGCACAAGGCCATTATTGTAGGTATGTGGAGGCTTAAAATACTGGCTGTCTCTATTTCTGGGCCACAGGCAAACCCTTGAATATGTATCCTGTGTATCCTGAGGCTGCCAAGCCAATCCAGAAGGGGGTCTAATCCAAGAGTAAGACTTGCCTGGGTGAATGTTGTTGGCAACAGAAGACAAGGGTGTGTAGAGGGTGCAATTCATAAAGTATGTGATGCCTGGCCCTAGATGGAAAGTAAACAATGTGTGTGCTCTGTATAGCACTTAATGCCAGAGTAAGGCCACGGCACAGCACCAAGCAGCGGGGATGGAATCTTTCTGGTACAAGCTAGCAATGCAAGCACCAGTGTGACCACTTGGGAACACTGGAGGGTCCCCCTTACCACCAAACACCCTCAAACTGCCAATTCTATGGTGGGGATAAATTGGTCTTTCAGTAGCCGGTTCGCTGCTGAGGAGACCACCCTGAAGCTGGAATACCAGCACACCTGCATTATTGCGAAGAAAGAGCTCCTCTGGGAATCTTTTATACAGAATTCCAATTTCCAACCCCTTCCCTGAGCTGCGTTGCCTAATTATTTGAAAAGGTCGATCTAGTTGAATACCTTGATGGCTTAGTTTACTGAAGAACCGCTCTTTCTACAGTTCTGAGCAGTCTCCAGGCTAAAATTCTCAAGGCAGTCTCAAGTCCCAGAATGGAGAGAGTGAGCTTGACACTCGAATGAATTTGCTCCAAGAACGGTACCAGAGGCAAGAGAAATGGTAATCCGGGAGTTGGTACACTTGAAACTCTTTGAAAGCAAAGGGGGTGTTTGCATTAAGACCTGTTACAGCACAAATGGGTTTACTGCAAAGCTGAACTCTCGAACCTCAGTCCTTTGCCAGCAGCAGGATAAATTTGGGATTTAGGCTACAGATAAGTTGGCAAATCCTTCAAAAGAATCTTTTCAAAATGTGTCCAGGATTACTTTAAAACCTATGGAAACGCACATTAATTTGCACCAACATTGACCCATCCCCAGACTAATACTTTTCCAGCAGCAAGGAAAAGTGTTTTGAAGTTCATTCGTTCAAACTATTTCCAAAATATCTCCCTCCTATAAGGGGATTCCAGAGAGAGGCACTTGAAGTGGGTGGGGAAGTAGTCGCTGAGACATATATCATTGCACAAAGACTGGCCCCATCTTTATGTGATCGGGTACAACTTGCAATACTGATGCAGTCACCACATTTGTGCAAAGAGAAATTGTATGTGATAGGACAAGCACAATTAAAAATGTTGTGCTGATGCTAATACCATTGTTTACACCAGTCTTATTTGGTTATTCTGCTGGTTCTACCCTTCTCCTCTGCCTCTATTTAATGCCTGGCTCTGTACCAGCCAGTTCACAGGGACTCTGGCTTGCGCAATTCCGGGTATTGAACCAGCCCCAACCGGTGCGCACGCTCCCTGGTATTGTGTGTTTTGTGTACCAAGACGTTTCCTAAGGGGGGGCAGAAGTGAATGCTGTCCGCGACCTACCTCCATTTGGATTGCAAGCCTAGCAGCTCTACCAGAAGTCATACCCCCCCGGCCGAGACTGTACTTTTGTTATAATGGCAGGTTGTAGCATTGGTGTCAGGTCATTGAAGTGTTATTGATTTTTTGTGTTTATTGTTGCAGTTTTAAAATAAAGTGGCAGTACCACTAGTGCTAAATATTAAGAGGTTTTTTGATATGCTCATTTGTCCCAGCTAGCATGCCATTGCCAGTGTACATCTCGCCCAATTACGAAGTTACACTCTGGACCCTTGGCAGATCATTGCTTGTTTCCTTATACCCGCATGACCAACCTAACGGTTCCATGTGATAATATCCCTGCAAAAATGTCGCCATAGAAGAATGCTTATTTTTTTTTTTTGCGGCAATATGACCCCATGAATGTGCGGGAGACACCCCGACAACCCCCATCTTTTTTTAAAGGGAGCGGGGAACACCCCCGCTCCTATTTAACCCATAAATAATGTTGCCTATGCTGTTTCCCAGCGATTTTATATATATATATATATATATATATATATATATACCGACATTATTTATGGGGATAATATTACTTGATACCAACCTAACCTGATCTGCATACCCACTTAGCAAATCATTGCTTTAGTACATTGTCCCCTTTTTCCTAGATTAACCTGTGGCCAGTTGCACATTATAACTGGATCATATTATGTTCATTTAACCCACAATTCTGTGGACTGCATGGTCAGCCTCTTAGCCCACAGACCGAGGAGGGTCGACACTCCCGCTGAGGTTATAGGTCTGGCTCACACGCATTCCTCTTAATCTAAACTCAACACTTAACAAGTACTTTGCCCCACAAACCTTCGAATGTGGAACCCACCTGTAGTAGCAAGGATACCACTTTCCATCCACCAGCCAGCCACCCCCATAGACCCACTCCTCCCTAAAAACTACTGAGCCCACATTTTGCCAGTCTTCATTTTTGTAGGTCAATTGTTATACTTTATCTTTCATTGGTCAGTATGTTCACTGGATATCATTCAATGTCTTAGTTTTAGGATTTCCTGCGAGAAATGGTGTTGAACAGAAGACTAACCTCGTCATCCTTCCTATTCTAGAAAGGAGATAAGCAGGAGGTGATGGGAAGCCTGGAAGCCATCATCCCAAATGAAACTGGTCCGCAGCCACTGCCTTTCCCACCAAATATGGTCCGGTCGGGGTCTCCGAAACTTGACCCTTCGGAAGTCTACATGAAGTCCAAGAATATCTTTGAGGACAAACGTAAGTGATATATCAGAACCTCCCTTAAGATTGTGCGTCATTTGTACTTGAAGTTAAATTTCACCAAATGCCGAAGTAACATAGTCTTGAACGATCAATCTCCAAGTTTCGTTTTTGTCCGGTGGGGGTCTAATTAATTACTGAACTGTATATATACTTTATATGTGGGACTCCAAGCATTTCAAATTCAGCATTGGCAGAATGTGAAGAACAGTGCAGTTCACCAGAAACAATATGACACTATGGTTCTCTCCTGTCACCCTTTACACTGGAAGCCTGTGTACTTCAGAATCATTTGCCTTGTGTCCAAGTGCCGTCAAGATCGAGCTCTTCCTTTTTAAGTTGACGTACTACGTCTGTTTTTCACTTCCGCCTATTGTGGCCTTCTCTGACATACGCCTAGATGTGAGAGTAGGTAGCCTGGACCGGCTCCACGCTGCAGAATACGTAACCTGCAGATATTCCATACCTTGCTAGACCGTTAAACCTTCGGAAAGCAGTAACAACCTTATCATTCACTGGAGATGTCCGACCCTCCTTCTAGCAATGATGTTTCTTTGTGCACTATATCTGCTGCGCATACTTTTTGGTTGGGTGTTTGTGGAATTATGAGGCCGGAGACAGGGTGATGCTGAAATTATATTTATTTCTGGCTTTAAAGTGATTGTCCAATTTTAACAAACTTAAAATGTCTTGGTGGTTTCTTCACTGCTGGGGCTTCCTTCCCCAATACTTGACTGCAGAGAGGTGTCTTCTGTTATCCCCACCAATCACCAAAGGCTCTGCCTAGCTGTCCATTCATTGGCTGGGAAGGCATTGTCCTGCCTCCCTTAAAGCTGGGCTTCACCGCCGTCATATCCGCCTGCCCCTGCAGCACAGCGGAAAGTCTTATGGCGCTTTCATCAGCACGGTTCGCCCGGCCCCGGGACCCGTGTGCATATGGGCGGGCCCTGGCATTTGGATTCCCTCCCAATCTCAGCCGTGCCTTGAGGCAGGTGTGGGCTGTCTCCTGTCGGCGCTCTCGCCCTCTTACCAGTCCGGGCTGCAGACTCCAGGAAGGCTGCCCTACTGGGTTGGGTGCATAGCATGGTGAGTAACTGGCCATGCAGATGCCGAGGGGCTTCCCTGCGGCGTTTCCCTGTTGGGGTTGATTGTTGCACTCGTGTCGGGCTCCCTGCTTGTACCTCTCCTCATGTCTGTCCGTCCTCTGTGGGTTGTCTGTCTCCCCCGCGTCTGTCGGTGATACCTCCTTACAGTGTTATTGGGAGATCACAATACTGTATTATCCCTTTGAGCGCAAAGAAACATACGGCTGTGAAGGAACGCTCAATGTTCAGTGTAACGTCAGAATTTAACCTTTGATGTCCGACTTCGACACTGCGACAAAGTCCCCTGTCTGACCTTACTGTTGGACTGAGTGGATGCCAAGAGTGAAGTGGGTACAGCCACAAGCCATGTGTTGCTGGGCCCATGTCAAATGCACTGGATCGTCCCACCATGCCAAGTGTGTTAGGCAGGCATTACCATATTGCTGTCTTAGAAGCTCCCCACACTTTAATGGAAGAGCTATGGGGCGGTGGACCCGCAGAGACAGTAGTACCAGCATGCCGTGATCTGCTCTAACAAGTGCACACATCTTATCCAAAGCTACAGGGGTTGGAGTGGGACCCGATCGAAGACAGGAAACTTGCAGTTAATCGGTCGCATCACAAGGTCTCTACCCATATATATATCTTAGTCCTGCTAGGCGAAGAGTACTTACTGCGTTTAGAGCTGGGGAGTGGCACAGAGAGAGAGAGAAGAAATCCCGTAGGGAGGGACTAACCAATCCCAAGTCCCCCCTCAAAACTGCATGCCATGCACAGAGATGGGGCCATCACCGTTCCTAATGCAAATTATATGGAGAGACCCATCTGAGTTCCATTAGGCCAGAGAGAGGCCAGATCAAGTCCCTATAAACAGAGGTGCCTGTGGTAGAAAGCTGTGTCCGGAGAAGGAGCTGATCTTCCGATGACTTGCTAAGCGTGCAGGAGGAGCTGGAGTGCAGGAGGCGCTGGAGTGCAGGAGGAGGCGCTGGAGTGCAGAAGGAGAGAAACACAGGAGGTTGAGGTAAGGAGGCCGAATGAGATAAATACGTAGGGGGTTGGGGTGAGAGAGAGGGGGATCAAGTAGGGGGGGACTTGATGACCCACAAGTCTGCAGAAAGATGCCTAAGAGCTAGGGAGTGGATAAACGAGAGGCTGGAGAGAGGCACAGAAGAGACTGTGGAGAGGGAAACGGAGGAGGCAGGAGGCAGCAAAGGGAGTGCAAGCCAGGATGCAAGGGAGGATGAGGCGAGACTGGGGAGAAACGCGAGATTCAGGGGGATGCAGAGAGCAGGAGACCCAGGGAGCTGGAGAGAATGAGCATCAACACCTGACCAATTAACGGACTGTCCCAGTTGTGCTCCTTTTGGGAGTTATCACTCTTTCCTCCTGACAGCATTGTGTAGGAATAGTTGCACTCACTACACTGTGTGATCAGATGAAAAGATGGGAGGAATGCCACCAGGCTCTCTCCCGGGCTGCAATGAAAGAGAGCAATAAACAGTCAGCATACAGGTTACTATACATCTGCACCCCTCAGCCTTTGGCCCAACAAGCCGAGCCTGATATTGGTTGCAGAAATACAGCTAACACCTTGGAGTACGAGGTGGAATAAGAGATGGAATGGGGACTGAATCTGTCTGGTTAGCTCTTTCAGTAAAGAGACAACTAAGGGTCCCAAAGGACAAGAGGGGGGGGTCCAGGAGTAGGACTCCGGAGACTATGGGATTTCCCCAAAGAACAGAAGAGCAAGCACAGATCAAAAAGCAAAATACCAAAGCAATCCAAAGTCTAGAACATTTGAAAGTTCCAAAGTGAGACCATACACCACCCTTGGTACAGAAGCCGGTTCCTAACTCAGAACAGTTTGCTTGACCAGAAATGAAATATGAAGCAGTCAGCAGTAGAAAAAGTTCTTGGATGCCAGCCAGGAACAGAGCCAGGGTCAGAGAAAAACGAGCCCGGTATTCTAGGCAGAAAGGCCAGTCTCAGTTTATCCAGAATAAAAATGTCCAGAATGCATAGACCGCAAGTTGAGAAGCAGCACTGACTGCTAGCTTTTATTTCCATGTCTGTCCCGTGCTGATTTGAATGCTGTGTGCCAATTGCGGAACACGTGTACAGCGCCTTGACATCCTCATTTGCCATGTTAGTATTTAGATCTTGTGCTGCTGATTAAGCAGAAAGGGCCAAGGGAGTCTCCAGCCAGTGACGACTGCCGGTGGGTGAAATTGCCAGGATGGTTGCGGGCGGTGGAGAGACTGCCCGTCCAACCCCAAGGCGCTGGGAAGAGGAAGAGTCCCAGGTGGCTTGGGAGTGGGTAGCCTGGTTTTCCTTGAAAAGAGATTCACAGGATTCAGGGGGAAAGAGAGACCAAGGAGGCTATATAGATGGAGAGCAAAAGACGGTTCCAGAAGGCTAAATAAAAAGTCCCAGTAGGCTGTAGGAGAGAGAACCATGAGGTTGTGGAAATAGTTTTGGCAGCTTGAGAGAAATCCTAGAGTAAAACCCAAGAGCCTGGGAGAGAGCCCCAGGAGACTGAAGAGAGGAGTGAGGCAACAAGTCTGGGGTGCGTGAAAATCAGGCGGCTTTGGAGAGAGAAACCCAGAAGGCTGGGGAATGAGAGAATTTAAGAGAGAAGAGGCAGAGGCTGAGGAGGGCAACCAAGATGTAGGAGGCTGTGGAGAAAGACAACCCCAGGAAGGTGGGTAGAGAAAGACCTGAATGACCTGGGGAAAGAGAAACCAGGAGTGAGGGATTCAAGGGGCTGAGGGAGTGCAAGATCCAGTAGGTTGGGGTTGAAGAGAAAGCAGAAAGCAGACTAGATGAATGAGACCCAGGATGCTTGGGAGATAAACCAGAGAGACAGAGACACACACAAGAGGTGGGGGGGTGAGACGGAGAGACCCACTAGGGGAAAGGCGGGCGAGAGTGAGTCTCGCTCTCTCTCTCTCTCTCGCTCTCTCTTTCTCTCTTCTTTCTCTCTTCTCTTTCTCTCTCCCTCTCTCTCTCTCTCCTCTCTCTCCTCTCTCTCTCCTCCCCCCCACACCCCCATAAAACCAGGTAAAGAGAGACCCGGGAATGTTGAATGACCCAAGAGGTTGGGTGGAGCAATCGGAGGAGGATGGGTGAGCATTACTCAGGACTCTGGGAAACAGAGACTCAAAAGGTTGGAAGAGAGTAAACCCCAAAAGACTGTGGTGATAGGAATTCAGGATGCTGGAAAAAGAGAGAGTGATACCCAGGAGGCTAGTGGGAGGTATAGAGTGATGGAGCACGCTGAGGAGTCTGCAGAGCGAGAGCCAAGAGATGGGGAGGTGTGGGGGGGAGAGGTTGGAGGGAGGGAGACCATCTTAGACAAACCCAGACCCAAGAGGATGGGAACTGTTCGATCTTGTTGATCATCAACTTCTTGCGGACAGATTAATTTCGGTTGGTAAATGCACCAAAGAGGCAACGGACTGGTTTAAATCTTTTTTGGGTCCTCGGAATATGAGAGTAACGAAGGACAATGCCTTTTCCATTGCCTCTATATTATGTCATGTTCCCCAGGGGTCGTGTCTTTCGCCCTTACTTTTTAGTATCTATTTGCGACTTCTCTGTGCTCTTCTGTCGGCTATGGGCATATATTTTGCCAATTATGCCGACGATACGCAGATTGTCATCAAACTCACTGGCTAGTATTAAAAAGACTCAGAGCGTCGTATGAACTATATTTTTTCAGAAATCCAGAATTGGATGGCTAGGAACTCACTGGCTCTTAACAATGCCAAAATGGAGTTGCTTGTTTTGGGCACCCAGCAGTGGCTAAAGAAGCTGGATGTTAGATACAAGAATTTTCTGATTGGCCAACATATTATTCAAGTATCAAAAACTGTAAAAACCCTCAGTCTTTTTCGACCCTCAACTGTCTTTTAATCGGCAGACCTGCCACTTTTACATTCAGCTTCTCTGGCAGATACAGCCTTATTTATCTAAAGAAAATCTTGCTTTGATTTCAGCTGCGATTGTGAACTGCAAGCTCGATTACTGTAACAGCCTCCTAATTGGTACGTCCTAGGCTAATCTTGGAACGTTGCAGGTGATTCAGAATAGTGCAGTTCGTGCTGTGCTTGGTCTCAAGCGCAACCTGCACTTTTCTGAGGCTAGGCGCAGCCTGCACTGGCTGCCTATTCAACAGCAGTTGCAGCATAAGGGTTCCCCTATTGTGTACAAATGCCTACAGGGCGATGCTCCATCCTATCTTACCACTAGGATAAAAAAAAAAGTTGCACGCCTACTATTATCTAGTTGTAATATTTCTTTGGTCCAACCCCTGTCCACTTTGAAGAGGATTGGTGGTGCCAGTTTCAAACTTTGGGCTCCTGCTCTATGGAATTCAATGCCAAAACACCTGGCTGAAAGCAGTTCATTAACTGTTTTGAAGAAACAACTAAAAACCTTCCTATTTGATATAGGTCATGGGTAATCCTCCAGCTTTGACTTGACATTCATCTTCTACATTGCCATCTTCATGCAACATCTACTGATTCGTCTTCTGTTAGCTTGTAGGATGATTTCAGCTCATTTCTTTGTCTTTTCTGGACTGTTTGTTTTCGTTGTCTGTCTTTTTATCTCCTCCTCCTCTGTGCGCCCTGAGGCCTCTGGGTTAGTGGCGGAATACAAGAACGCAGATAAATAGATAGATAGAGGAGAAAGATGGACCCAGAAGGTTGTGGAGAGAAGAGAAGAAGGAGAGTGAGGAGCGAAGGACCAGAATATTGGATGAAGAAGTTTGCAACGTGATCTCTCGTTACAGAGGTGTGGAAGTAGGAGTTTGTGAGAGAAGATGAAGGGTAAGTGCTGAGAGTAACTACACCGAGAGTGTGAGGAAGCCAACCTTTCATATAGAGGGCATATTGAGGAGGGGCCTGAAGAAAAGGTGAACAGTAAATAAATAAAGTGAACATCAATCGCAGTGAAGAGCCTGAACCATAAAATAACCAGGAGTAGCGGGAGCAGGCAGGTGGGGGTGGTGGTGGTGCTAGGAGCAGGAGTTGGAGTGAAGATGCAAGGAGAACCCTGGGCGGGTGTAGGAACAACTCTGATGCAAAGCATTGAGAAGATGCAGTAGAAGCAAGAGAATAGAGATGGAGAGAAGGAAAGAATAAGACCTGGTACAGTCTTGTGGATGGAAATCAAGCAGGCGAGAGAAACTGGATTGGAAGGCCATAGAACCAGGCCCCAAAGGGAGGGAAGTGGTGCTGAGATCCAAAGGTACCTCTGAAGTCCATAGGATAGCCCCCTCTCTTCTTGTGCCCCGTTCTGTAGTTTTTGACAAGCTCCAGCATGACTACAACTACAGCATCGTCTGCTAATATGCAGCTCAATTTAAGACCCAGAAGGAGGCCTCCCCACCATCCCTGAGCTACTCAATAACATTGCCAAAGAAGCTACAAACACTAGCGACTCTACATAGAGATGGCAAGATTGTGAGAGACACTTTCCTTGAAAAATGTTTGTTTGACGTGGGACACCAACCATAAATTCAGGACCCGGCCTTAGCAAGAACTGAAAGAGCTTTTCCTTGGAACTTTTGAACCATGCAGAGTGACCCTTCCACTTACTTTAGCCCACAACCTTCCTGACCATGGTCACGTTACATTTGTGCATATTCATGGTCCTTCTAACACTAAAGTTGTCATTGGAAATACATCTTAGTACCTGAAGACAAACGATGCATGCACACAACCATGCACACTTGCACACACTCACCCACAGCTATCCCGGAATGCACTTCTTTGAATCACTGCAAGAAATCCATCTTAGCATCTGAAGACTGAGATAGTCTGCAGGTCATTTTTACAATGACACAGCATTTGCCTTTACACATGAAGTGGTATAAAATGTTGGCTTTTATATTAAACCTTTGTCATCTGTTTGTCACTCCCATACAATCTGTGATTTCAATCTTATCTTATAAATAAAGCAAAGAGTAGGGCAGAATGAAAGGCTATATTGTGGCCCATGAAAAATCAATAATCTAATAAATAGAAAAAACCTTTAACTAGCACATTTAAAATTAAGAAAATACATACAACTATCAAATAAACAATTACAAAACATAAAACATCCATTTAGCAATATAAATGATGTAGACAATATACAGTGACTCTTAACCTCTCATAGGATAGGGTGGCTCTACTTTGTTGGGCCTCTGGGTAGTAGGTAAAGTATGTGATTTACGATTACAACAGTTTAGATGACTTTTTGTGGTAAAGAAATATTACACAAAAGCCTCCTCATATCAACATTGCCTAGTTCTCTACATGTTTCTCTTTGTGGTCCTTTAATTGGCGAACATTCATCAGGAGCATAATAGTTGTAGCCACTGATAATCCTGGGTGTTTAAGGTTTAGTGAACCTTGAATCACTTAAAATCAATTTTGGTATGTGTTTTTTCACTAGACGCTTAGTTTTCTTCTCACTATAGGCTTCGGTGAATAGTGGGGGTAGTGAACTCGCTCTGGAGCGCTTCTCTAAATAATCCTGTTTCATGAGCTTACTTGGATTGATCTTGTACGCTCTCTTTTATAGAGTGTGTCTTAGATGACTGAAACATCACGATTTGTCCATGAATAGGTGCAGTTCAATCTGGACAATTTTGTCTTTAGCCTGCAGTTAGTTGGCAAGGGCATTGATGGTCAATATAGTAGGTCGCTAAAAATCTCTTTCCATTGGGTCTCTGGTCAATACAAGTCTGTTCAAAAGCCGTGGTGCTCTATTCCACATTTTAGTCTGCGTCTCCCTGGTGTTTACAAGCAATTTTTGGCCATCCAAGACACTCTGTACAGGAGATTGTACAAGATCAATACAAGGAAACTCGCGCAACAGGCCTATTTACAGAAGCATTCCGGAGTGAGTTGACTACCCCCACTATTCACCAAAGTCTATAGTGAGAAGAAAACTAAGCGTATAGCGGAAACACGCATACTAAAATTGATTTTAAGTGATTCTGGGTTCACTAAACCCTAAACACCCAGCATTATCATTGACCACAAATATGCGCCTGATGAATGTTCGCCAATTAAAGGACGATGAACGGAAAAATGTTGAGAACTCGGCAATGCTGATATGCGGAGGCTTTTGTGTAATATTTCATTACCACATTGTCATTTAAACTATGTTGTAATGATAAATCACATACTTAACCTACTATCCATGGGATCAACAGAGTAGTGCCACCCTTATACTATGAGAGGTTAAGAGTCACTGTATATTGTCTACATCATTTATATTGCTAACTGGATGTTTTATGTCTTGTAATTGTCTATTTGATAGTTGTATATGTTGTATTAACTTTTAATGTGCTAGTAATAAAGGTTTATTCTATTCATTGTTATTGATTTTTCATGCACCACATTATAGGCTGCCATTCTTCCCTACCCCTTTACTTCATTTATTAAAGGGTAGGGACTGCACGTTTATTTACTGTACAGGTGCGTTCTGGTGTTCACCCTTTTTGTTAATTACAATCTTGTCTTCCCATACTTGGTGAACTTGCCTATGTTTAATGATTTTATATTTATAGTATCACATCTCTTCACACTTGAGTGTAGAAGAAATATAGCATAATGTGTATCCCCTGTGATAAACCTTTAGATAGATTGAGTTATTCCGTGCCCATGTTAAGCACAACATAAACCCCAGAAGTGGTCTCATGTGTCTCGCACAAGATGGCGCAAGCATAGAAATGTCAATGAGAGAAGAGACCAGGCTTAAAAATGCTGGTGGCGAAGAATAGGAGATGCTTAGGAAGTGGGAGAGGGCAGCTGCTCGATGCCTTGTGGTTGATTCTGTGTTTCTGGTCTTGTTGTATCTCTCTACTGTGTTCAATACTGCCACAATACCAGCAGCACCTATCAATGGTGCGATCCATCCGGGGAAACGGTTCCACAAGGTTCACCTGGCCCCCCTCTGTTTCCATCCCACCCCAGAGACTTGTAGAGTGCCTCCAGGGGCCCCACCCCAATTCTTTTAAATATCTAATTGGCTTTGCTATGCTGCCTACTTCAATCTTGGAAGATTAGCAAACGATCTTACGCGGATGATACACAAGTCTACATCGAGTTCTCCGGAGTAGGAGAGTTTATCAATCTACAGTGCTATGTTTTGGCCCAAGCATTAAAAATGAAAGCTCAAAATACCTCCAGGACAGGTGGACATTTGAAATAAGATTTCGTTCGTAACACTGCTGTACCGTACCTGCAGGATGTGACTCTGTGACTTAGCATAAATATTTTATCCATAGTAGCCGTACCTTTCAAGCATGCTAGGCTTCAAAATCTGTTTAAATTAATCTTTTATGTATCTAGAAGTTTAATCATTCTTTCGTATCTCTGAAGATTCCTACTTGACTAATGCTTTTTACTTGTGCTTTTTTATAAGTTCCGGCAAATGTTTCCGGTTCATCTTTATTTTTGTAATCACTATTTTATCCAGTTTATAATAATGCAGATACAAATTTGCAAGAAACAATCGGGTACTAATTTTAACAACATTGAACATCTTCAAACCCCCCCTTGTCAATACCACCTACATTAGCATATACTCCGCAACAAGCTTTGTCTTGTTTAGCTTTACAAATAAGTATGCTATGAACTATTCCCACCAATAATCCAGCAAAGACATAGGACTGCTCCTCGCTTTGGACCGCTTGTCTCTCAGTGAATAATCTAAAGTAGAATTCTTTATTTCTTTTCCTTTGCACAGTTGTCGGAGACTGTTCACAGGTGGAAATCCAGGCTAGACAGTGAAATTGAAGATGAGCCAAGCAAAATGAAAGTCCTTTCTCAGTGTAAATAAGGCTCGGTGTAGGGATAATGAAGGTAGCGAGATCACATTCCTAATTAAAAACAAATGTGTCTTCAATACAAAATAACCCTACAGGCAGCAACAGTAACTGTATGGCTAAATCAGCGTTAATAATCAAATCAATTTAAAGAGCAATAATGAAAAATTTAAGAAAAACAGCCACCCTTATTTAATTAGTGATTTAAAGTGACAATTCAAATATAATGGGGGAATACCCATTAGCCATATTGCCCCAAGCCACCTCTCCCTTCTGCTTATAGATTATGTAAAATAAATGCTGGGGCTAAATAGCTATACCATCAAAACCGTATTAAAACAATAGCTGGAATGCGATTTTCTTTTAACTGCTGCACTATTTTAAAAGAAAATAGTTATTTGATGATTCTTTTTTTTATGTCATCCTTGAATCCTCTCTCTCTCCTTCCCTCCTCATATCGCAGACCTTGCCAACATCGCCCACTTTCAGCTGCACCTCCTCAGAGGCATTCTCCCTTCCCTCACCTTTACCCAGAAACTCATTGTCTGCAGAGCTCTGGTCCTCTCTAGGCTGGACTACTGCAACAGCCTCTTCCTCAATCTGCCTAAAGCCCCCCTTCGCCCCTTCAACTAATCCAGAATAGGACGGTGAGACTTCTATTCAAGCCAAGGGACAGCATCTTTCCTGCCCTAAAATCTCTCCACTGGCTCCCGGTTGCTGCGAGGATCAAGTTCAAGACACACTGCATCATCCACAAGGTATTTTAGGGCCAGGAACCCCGCTACCTCCAACTCTCTCTCCCTAAATACCTCCCTGCAAGAGTCCTTCGGTCTGCTAGCTGCAACTCTTAAGATCAGATGCTTTTCCAAGCAGAGAGTGGGGGTAGATCTCTCTCTTCCACAGGAGCCTCCCTCTGGATTGGCCTCCCTGCCCCTCTCAGGCTTGATCCGGATCGCCTTAAGTTCCGGAATCTTCTCAAGAACCTCCTGTAAAGCACCAGAGGGGGGCGTCTGTACTCCTGCTCTCTATATGGCAGAGGAGAGGCACAGAGCACCCCAGCCAAGATTCTCTATGCAGTAGCTAAGGTTGAGCAATCTAGGCTTAAGCTCTCAGGCGGTGATGCGGGTTGGTTCTTAAGTACAGTGTAGTCCCCAGGCACCCACAAAGGAATGTCCACACACTATGTTAGTGAAAACAGTCTTTATATACAAGGTTCAAGGTTATATACACAATCACAATAATACACTTTGTACTCTGGCAATACTATAATGGCAAATATATACAGGTCTTTGTGGTACCACTCGTTAACTATCGATTCCTTTGAAATGCGGCCCCAAATAGCATACAAATCAGATTGTAAGATGAATCAATGATACATAGAAAGAAAGGAAGTTAAATCGAGCAATGGCAGAACAGTCCCCGGTCTACCTAGAGACAGTTCTGTGCGAGGATCCCCCCCGCCCCCCCCACCTGGGCAACATGTAAATAAAGCGTATTGACAAGCCCAGTCCAATTATGCTCAATATAGTCTTGATTCCTCCTAAAAGGTTCCACGAACCAAAAGTACCTAGCTTCAGGGAGTTCTTCGATGAATCGTCGACGGGCCCTTATTAAGTGCACTCCCTTTCAGGCAGGAGCCACGGGTCATTGAGAGTCGGTGCAGAAAAGGGTGAACACTGTCTTTGCGGCAGCAGCTTCAGTACTTGCAGTCCTCGTTGACGATCTGTATAAAACATCCTGCAACCAATCACTCAGAAGGGCATTCAGGCAGTCAAGCAGCCAATCAGGCTCACTGCACATTTAGGCCATTCTTCTCCATCCAGACACTCACAACATAGAATGTGGATTTGGACAAGCACCCAGCCATTCAGCATTCCACAGTGCATTCATACCAGTTTCGGGCATGGGTATCTCAGTGATTGGGTCAAACACCAGATACTAGACGGCCACAACATGAAATGCTTATTTGTCACATACTCCATTCACCCAGGTCCCACCCCACTGGCGTACCTACAACATACAGTAATTGGGAAGGCTCCAGCCAGTCTGGCCTGGACTTCCCCACACTAACACATATGGAACTTCCACCCAACAGCCAGTCAGTGGGAAGGGACAGAGTCAGGGCTTCCCAGGACTTCTGGAATACACAGTAACGGGGTATAGAAAGCAAGAGTCCACAGTGGCAATCTTGTTTCCCATCAGGAATCAACTGATTCCAATGGCATGGCCTTGGTATCCCAAAATGGAGGATAGTCAGAGCACCTGTCAAATTCAGCATGGAGCTGCTACCAGCCCATACCCTGCTCTGTGGGCCGCACACAGGTACCCAAACAAATACACTAGGCGTACAGGGCGGTACTCCCATTCAAGGGTGCCATAAGGGTATCCCAAGGGTCTGTTCACCACAACCAAAAAGTGGAAGAGCCGCACCGCCACGAGTCCCACATGAACTCCTGCGCGGAAAACCAGATGAAACACACAGCGCTTTGAGGTCATACCAATGATAGGCGCTATATAAATGCCAAGCAACATAACATAACACATGATAAAGCAATAAAGGACAAGGATATGGAAGCCCTGGTGTTCAGTCAAACGATCAAAAAAAAGGGTCGAATGACCTTTTGCTCGAATGCAAAAGGATCGGAAAGAAAAGGGTCACATTTTTTTTATTTATTAATATATATATTTTAGTTTGGGTTGGTAAAAAAATGTATTTAATAAAGAAAACGGGGGGATTAAGCGGGGAACCCCCCACCTTAAAAAAAAGACCCTTTTTTTCAGTCCTTTGACAGTCGATCAAAAGGCATTCGATCCTTTTGTTTTCGACCCTATCACTGGCAACCGGAAGCCCTGTCCCTCCAATGCATTTCCAGCATCACAGTCGCCCCCCTCCCCAGACTGAGGTTAGGGCGTCTAATCTCCCAAGAGACTGACATCCTCATCCAGACGGTCAACATACCTTCTGGAAAGGCCATCTGCATTATCATGACTCTTCCCTGGTCTATGATCTATGCTGAAGTCTAGCCCTTGCAGGCTAATGGACCACCTGAGCAGTTTTGGGTTTTCACCCTTCATCTGCATAAGCCACTTCAGGGGCTTATGGTCTATTTGGACCTTGAAGGTAGACCCTGTAAGGTAGGGCCTAAAACGCCTAAGTCACCAAACTATACTGAAACATTCCTTTTCGACAGTAGCCCACCTAAATTATCTACCCTTGAGTTGTCTACTGATGAATATGGTTGGATGTTCCCTCCATTTGTCATCTAACTCGGAAAAGACTGCACCAATTCCGATGTCGCAGGCATCCGTTTGGACAATAAAGGGCTTGCTGTAGTCAGGCGCACACACCACAGGTGCCCTACACAGACTTTCTTTCAAGCCAACAATGGCTCTCTGACAGTCTTCGGTCCAATTAACCTTCCTTGGTTGTTTGGGCGAATTCAGAGGGGCAGCTATGTTTCCACAGTCCGCCATGACGTTGCGATAATAGTCAGTGAGGCCCAGAAAGGCTCTTACGTGGGTTTGAGTAGTGGGAGTCTCCCAGTCATGTACATCCTGTACCTTACTGGTTAGAGGTTGGATTTGACCCCCCTCCTACCTCATGACCAAGATAAGTGACTTTCCCCTGAGCTATCTGGCTCTTGGTGGCCTTGATAGTGAGGTTGGCCCTTTTCAAGGCCTGCAACACCTTATCCAGATGTGTCAAATGCTCTTCCCAGGTGGAACTGTAGACAGCAATGTTGTCTAAGTAGGCCACACAAAAGGCCTCAGCCCACTGAGAGCATGATCGATTAATCTCTGGAAGTTGGCAGGTGCGTTTTTCAATCCAAAAGGCATGACTCTAAAGGTGTGCAGTCAAAAAGTCAAACAAATGAAGTCGAAAGACAAAAAATGTTGAAAACAAAATGTTGAGAAAAAAAAAGTCGAATGTTTTATTTTTTTATTTATATGTATTTTTTGGGTTTAGTAAGTAAAAAAAAGGGGTAAAAATAGAAAAAAGAGGGTTGGAGGGGAACCCCCCATTTCGAATAAAAAAGTTAATGAAAAAGAAATGTGACTTTTTTTTTTACATTTTTTTTTCTACTTTTTGGCTTTCGACATTGTTTTCGATGTAATGAGTATAAACCGACTCTAAACTTGTAGAGCCCCTCAGGTTTTGAGAATGCATCTTTTCCTTGGTATGGTCCATCAGAGCTATTTGCCAATAGCTCACAAATTTGGCAGCACCTATGGTGTCCATCAGCCCTGGGCAATGGGTGCGCGTCAGTTTTGGTGACGGCATTGACCCCTCTGTAGTCCACACAGGACTGCCAATCCTTGGTACCTGCCTGGGAACTTGCCTTGGGGACAAGGACAACTGTACTGGACCAGGGACGGTTGAGGGTTCAATAATACCCAGATCCAACATCTTCGCGACCTCAGCTGGATGTGGTTCTTAACCGTGTCTGACATCCTGTAGCATCTGCTTTTGACAATTTCGTGCTTGTACCATGGAGTGTGAGGCCTGGTGTCAGCGAGAACAGAGGCGCATACTGCTGGAGCAAGGCCCTGCAGGCTTCTGCTGCTCTGGTGTAAAATCTGGAGAGAGATACACTCCCTCCACTGAGCCATCCTGAGGGTTGCTCTGCAGCAAATCAGAAAGGGCTCGCTCATCCTCCTCTTCTTGCTCGGAAGCTAGCAAGAGACATGAGACTTCTGCTCGCCCATGGAAAGGCTTGAGCCTGTTGACGTGGAATACCTGAGGGGCTACACCATTGACTCCCATTTCAACCAGATAGTTCACTTCGCCCATTTTGGAGATGATCCTGAAGGGTCCAGTACACTTCTCTGCCAAAGCTCTAGGCTTGGTAGGCTCCATCACAAGGATCTCCTGACCTGGAGTCCAATCCACTTGTGATGCTTTAAGGTCATGCCAGTATTTGTTCAATTCCTGGCTTGCCTGAAGGTTCGCTGATGCCTGGCCCATCATCTGTATCAGCACATAGTCTCCCACTTGCTTGGCAGGACCTGGAGGGGTGGCTTCCAAGTCTTCTCTGATCAAGGCAAGGGGTCCCCTCACGGGATGTCCAAAGAGTAACTCAAAGGGGCTGAAACCACCACCCTCTTGAGGTACCTCTCTTTAAGCAAACAGCAGGCATGGCAGAAGGATATCCCATTTCCTCCTATGGGGCTCTTCCAAAGCACCCAGCATGCCTTTGAGAGTTTTATTAAATCTCTCAACCAGACCATTGGTCTGGGGGTGGTAAGAGGTGGAGAACTTGTAGGTTACCCCACACTCTTTCCACATTATTTTCATGTAACTCGATATGAAGTTGGATCCTCGGTCAGAGACAACCTCCTTAGGGAATCCAACTCTGGTGAAAATGCCCAGGAGAGCCCTCACCCCTACTGAGCCTGATAGCCAGCCCTGTCGTCACACTTCTTGTTACTGCACTTGCACGATCCGAAGGACACAAGGCCGAGTAGGACCATTTTTTATTCTTCATCCCTGTTCCTCCCCCCACCCACGTCTTTGCCTTGTGGCACCTTGAAACACCATTTGCAGTATAGGCGCATTACAAATACCCAGTAAAGAAATAACTTCTTATTAATTCAAGATAATGCTTTAAACAAACTTGTATCCCTTGGTGACAAAATGTAATTAGGCGAGATGTCCAACAGAATCTCACTTGCCTCTATTTCCGGTCTGAGAATTAAATTCACGTAAGAGCAGCCGAAGCAATTTGTATTTGGGCACCAGCGTCAAAGGGTGAGGACTAAGGGGACATGCAATGACGCCCCACAATTACTTTTGCTGATCTTTTTCAATCTCTATGCCAGCCTGGCTGAACAGGCATGTATCTTGCGGTCCTCCAGCCCCCCCTTGTGCTCAGTCAAGCAGCTTGCAGCCATGGTCTGCTCTTGCCCCTCTCTTCCCTCTGATGTTCTTGCAGCCTGGTCGAAGGTGGTCCACATCATACCAATTTTGAAGAAATACTCCACTGACCCCCAGCAAGCAAGCCAACTATTGGCCCATCTCTCTCCCTCTGTACTATTCCAAAGCTATTGAACGTGCAGTCTTCAACTGCATCACTGACCACCTAGAGGGAAAAGGGCCCAGTATCCCTCTTCAATCTGAGTTTCTCTTCAGACGCTCCACAGGGGCTGTGCTTATCCGGGATTTGAACTCCCTCACTATGGCTCACTGCTGCCATCTGTTCTCCTTCCTTATTCTCATTCCTCTCCCTTCTGCATTTGGCATGAATGACCATCCCTCCCTCATTCGGGGGTCTCTCAGTTCTTGACCTGTGATTCTGGGACCTCTTCTGCTCCCGGTAGGAGGTTCCATAAGTGACTGTCCATAGTTCACACTTCACCACACTATTCATCACCTCTCCCAACACTTTAGTATTCTTCTTTCAATTATCTTATCTCTTTGTGGTTGGTACTCAACCTCTTTCTCCTCCACTTTCCGTAACCCCGATCTCTCATCTGACATAATAAATTCTGTCTTCTGTCTCTCACTGGATGGTGCCCCCTTGCTCAAGGGATTAACCCAGCAAATGCCATGCCCTTATCCGGCTCTCCTATATCCTTCCTCCATGACCTCCTTCTCTCTTCACCCAAATCTAGGAATGTTTTAATCGATAACGAGGTTATCCTCAGCACTTGGTAATCCTTAAACATGCAGCCGCAAGGCTTTACCTCTTGAGCATCTGGCTGGCCAAATTGGATTAGTGCTTCAACGCCGGATGTGATTGCGCCTCCACACCTCGCAACCTGTATTGAACTTGGCTACACGCACCCGCCACAACCCCCCACAATCCTTGACCCCCTCTTTGTCCTGCTTTCATGTCCTTACAAAATGTCATGATGTTCAGGTCGTTCGTTCTTATGTTTAAAATCCATCCCTGGGTTATCGCCCCTCGCACCCCTATGTGTCTTAATCTAGTTCCTGATAATCACACTCTGTTCATATCTCCTGAACCTCACAGTTTCCTATGCTCCCTGTTTTGTGTCCCTCTTTCAGTGTGTCATCTTCATATCTCCCTATCGCCTGAAACACCCACTGAAATTAAGGCCATTTTAGCAGTGACTTGCTTCATGGTTACCCTTAAGAACCGCCAAGGTCTGGGTGCTCCTATGCCCGCCCATTCAGCACAATCCGCCGTCACCACTGGATCACAGGTCTGTGTAGATATCTTTAATGACTGAAGATGTACTTATTCAATCTTTTATTTCCCATTAACTGTTTCATGCTTCTTGCCCACAGCCAGATGTTTCAGCTGTTCAGCCCTCTACCAGGGCTTTAAGGTTTCTAAAGCATTCAACAATCGAATGACTTAATCCGTCAATATGCCCGTTATACACTTCTTCAGGCAGAGCACTATTTTATTTTAAATAAATGCATACAAACCTATGTAGAAGACTTCCTGATTATTTTTTCAGAAATCATATTTCAATGTATACATAACTTCAACATGTGGCGCACACCATTGAATACGAATTTATTTATGCCAACCCAAAATGTCTGGGTGCCAGAAATATAACAATCCTGAATGCAGTAGGAAGTCGCCCTACTGAGGGTCCGCACTCCTGTATGTGGTTAACAATCCAAACCACTGGTGTTTGACAACGGATATAGTTTAATAATCATCTAACCTAGTCGTTCAGAAAACATTTTACAAAAATTCACAATGCTTTAAGGCGCAAGTTTACTGAAGCACTCTTGAACTGAAGAGGTCTGGAATATCTCTTGGCGAGTTTTGGACCATTGGCCCTTTTTCAAGTGCCTTTATTGATATTGATATTTTATTTCTATCACGCTCATACACAAGTGTTTCTGAGCGCGGCAAGGGAGAGGAACAGGGGAGAACAAAACGGCGATTTTACTAGGCCCAGTGACATTGAGAACGCGCAAGTGCATGGGAGAGGGGGAGGGGAAAAGTGCATGGAAGGGGGGAGAAGTGGAAAGTGCAAAGCAGAGGAGAAACAGATAAATGACAATAAATAAATAATAAAGGCAACAAACAGCGGTAGTGCAGCCAGCAATTTGCAAGTGCTAGATTTAAGGCAGCAGACAGGGTAGGTCTGATAAGTGCAGGAAGAAAAAGGGGGGCTGTATGGGTACAGATACAGACCCCAGTGCAAGGGGTGGCCCGGAGGCAGTGCGGGAGGGTGGCGGGTTGAGCAGGTACCTGGGCCCGGAGGACAGAGGGTGGCCAGGTGCAGTTTCAAGAGAGAACAAATCAGCAGGGCAGAGGGGGAGCAAAGACAGAAGAAAAGAGGAAGGTCTTGAGGTGCTTACGGAAACGGAGATGGTTCTCCTCAAGTTTTAGAGTGGCAGGGAGCCTGTTCAAGAGGGAGGCCCCAGCCGAAGACTGAGATCTACCCCCAGCTTTCTTTGAAAAACGACTGACCGTGAGAGAGTTGGAGGTAGAGGAGCGAAGAGCTCGAGAGAGGAGGTATTTGCAGAGGGATAGCTGAAGGTATTTTGGACCCAGGCCCCAGAAAGTCTTGTGGACCATGCAGAGGCTTTGGAATTTAATCCTTGCATCCACTGGGAGCCAATGGAGAGATTTCAGAGCTGGAGGGATGATCCCAGGGCTTGAGGCAAAGGACAAGTCGCGCAGTCCTGTTCTGGATTAGTTGCAGAGGGCGGAGAGTAAAGGCAGATAGATTTAGAAAGAGGCTCTTACAATAGTCCAACCGAGAGAGAACCAGAGCTTGGGATACCATGAGCTTCTGGGAGAAGGAGAGGAAAGGCAGAGTACCTCTGATGAGGTGCAGTAGGAAATTTGACATTTTAGAGACCTCAGATGTGGGCGGAGAAGGAAAAGGTGGAGTCAACGATGACCCCGCGGTTCTTAGCCTAGCTGGTGGGGGTAGGCAGAGCGCCAAAGGAGGCCGGCCAGAGAGTGAGGGGAAAGGATGGTGAAGGTGTGCCGATGAAGAGGATCTCCGTCTTGCTGGCATCCAGACAAAGATCATTGGCGGCACACCAATCTTGAATGGCAGTTAGGCAATCAGAGATGAGAGAGGGAGAGGAGGTGGCAGAGGGCAGCCTGAAAATGAGTTGTCATCAGCGTAGCACTGGAAATTTGAGCAGAAAGGGGCAATGCAGTGGGCGAGAGTAGCCAGGTATTGTTTGAAAAGCCAGGGCTAGAGGTTAGATGCCTGGGAAACACCACAGGTAGAGATGAAGATAGATGAAAGGAAGGACCCAAGTTGGACCTGGGATGGTCGATCTGAGAGGAAAGAGGTCAGCCAGGCCAGAGCCTGATCAGTGATACCCAGGGTTTCACAGAGACGGTTGAGCAAGATGGTATGGTTGACTGTGTCGAAGACAGAAGAGAGGTTGAGGAGGATGAGGACAGAGGGAATGTTAGAGTCAATGTTGGAGAGCAGATCTACAATATATACAAACAAATAGACATATTCAAACAAAAAAGACATAACAAGTAGCATGTCTAACCATTTTAACCATAATACTTTATTTCTTACAATAATAACCTACACACCATATATATAGTTTGTAAAACAATACGAACTACCTAACTCTTATTAGACTCCACTACAAAAAAATCTTTAAGTGAGACCTACATACTGAATGATCAAATATATATGCCAATATTATAATACTAGTATACACCAACACAGTACACTTACAAGAAGTGTGTGTAAAAACTAATTTTGAAAAAAGAACATTTAAAGCTGTCACACTAAAAGGAATATTGCCGCATACAACTGAATACGAACACATTCCTGGAATCTCACTTATTTCCTACAATAAAACCAAAATGTCCAGTTACTCTGTGACAATGTTGTAGCAGTACCTCACCAAATGGGAACTTCACCACTGTCTCTCTCAAATAACAAGAAACAAACCACATGCCCATTATAGACTTCTAAATGCCACTGCGGGTCAGACACATGCTACTTTCTCCATCAAACATCCAAATATCCAATCTACAAACACCCCCTTATTAGAGTTTCACCTTAGCTCTCACAACCACGATGTAAGCATCGGGCACAAACACAAGAATAACAGTCCAAACGGAGCCTCGTTGTACAGTTGCTTAAAACCCCACACAGTCAACAGCAATTGAAGAGTCACTCCACTAACAACGAAAACAGGCTATGATTGAAAATCAACTAATCTTGTTCTCTCTCTCTCTCTCTCTCTGTCTCTCTCTCTATATATATATATATATATATATATATATATATATATATATATATATATATATATATATATAATGTGTGTGTGTAAATCAGAAAGTCTGGTAGTTTATTCTTTATACAATTCCACACTGTTCCACCAATCGGCACCAAATGTTGCATAGTTACCCGTTAGGACCCTTGGGGCTTTACTAGCTACATGGGATTTAGACCCCCCCACCCTTTTCCCTGGATTTCAGCCCTTCACACATGAGACATTTGCCTGAAATTGGCAAAACAGCAGTGTGGTTGTAGAAGGACCAGACAAAGCTCATTTTAAGCATCTTGACGCGAGGAACAAAAGTCGCAGACCTCGAAATCCACGTTTCAAGGCCCTAGGATGCACAGTTTCTGTGATATTTGCAATGCACTGCACCGCGCCAGGGTGAGGCGTCAAGTGGGGAGATGGCACAGAAGGTCCCAGTATGCTCCAGCACGCCAACTCTCGCCTCCCCTCCATGTCTGCTCTGGGGTATGTCAGCCAGCCAAACATGCCCATTCTCAGTGCAGTTTACTGCAGATTGCAAAGCACATTAAGCAAGAAGCGACTTGGACCAGTGACCTACAGAATCATTGATTTTCAGCAATTGATGAGTGTTATGTCTGTCTACCGAACCCCTGTGGAGTACGGGTACTTTTTGCTAGTCATAAAATAAAATAAAGACCAACATAATTCCGCAAATCAGTAAAAAAAAAATCTAATTAATACATTTATATCATACCCAGTAAAGAATGAAAGTATTATATTCTGGTTAGTATGTTTTGGGTATTTGAAATATTGGTTTGATTTTTAAGTTGATTTACATCTTGTATTTTCCTAATTTATCTGACTTTAATTCTATACTGGTATGAATAATTACATTTATTTTGAATTTTTACTGATATGGGGAATTATGTTTGTCTTTATTTTATGATTAGTTGATTTATCAACCATAGTCTGTATTTATATTGCGCTCGTACACAAGTGTTTCAGAGCGCGACAAGGCAAGGGAGGGGAGCAAGGGAGAACAAAACGAACTTGCTAGGCCCATTGACATTAGGAACACGCAAGTGCATTGCAGAGGGAAAAGGGGAAAAGTGCATGGAAGGGGGAGAAGTGGAAAGTGGAATACAGATAAATAATACATTTAAAAATAACAAGCCACAAACGGTGGTAGTGCAGCCAGCAGGTGACAAGTGCTAGGTTAAAGGCAACAGACAAGGTGAGTCTGGTAAGTGCAGAAAAAAGGGGGGGTTGTATGTTTACAGATAGAGGCCCCAGTGCAAGGGATTGCCAGGAGGCATTGGGGTGGGTGGCAAGGTGAGCGGGTAACTGGGTCCAGAAGGTGGGCCAGGTGCACGATTTCAAGAGAGAGCAGATCAGCAGGGGAGAGGAGGAGCAAAGGCAGAAGCAGCAAAGAGGAAGGTCTTAAGGTACTTACGGAACCGGAGATGGTTTTCCTCAAGTTTCAGACAGAGGCTGTTCCAGAGGGAGGCACCAGCCGAAGACAAAGGTCTACCCCGAGCTCGTTTCTTTGAAAATTGACTGACTGTGAGGTAGGTAGAGGTAGAGCAGTGAAGAGCTCGAGAGGGAAGGTATTTGCGAAGGAACAGCTGAAAGTAAATTGGGCCCAGGCCCCAGAAAGCCTTGTGGACAATGCAGAGGGTTTTGAAATGAATCCTTGCAGCCACTGGGAGCCAGTGGAGAGATTTCACGGCTGGAGAGATATGATCCCAGGGCTTGAGGCCAAGGACAAGTCTTGCAGTCCTGTTCTGGATAAGTTGCAAAGGGCGGAGAGTAGAAGCAGGTAGATTTAGAAAGAGATTGTTGCAATAGTCCAACCTAGAGAGAACCAGGGCTTGAGAGACGGTGAGCTTCTGGGGGAAGGAGAGGAAAGGCAGACAGAATACCTCTGAGGAGGTGCAGTGGGAAGTTTGACTTTTTTGAGACATCAGAGATGTGTGCAGAAAAGGAAAGCGTGAAGTCAAAGATGACCATGAGGTTCTTGGCCTCGCAGGTAGGGGTAGGAGGATGGCCAAGGGAGGCCGGCCAGAGAGTGAGAGGAAAGGAGGGTGAGGGTGTGCTGATGAGGAGGATCTCAGTCTTGCTGGCATTCAGGCAGAGATCTTTGGCAGCACACCAATCCTGAAAGGCAGATAGGCAATCAGAGATAAGAGAAGGCGAGGAGGTGGCTGAGGGAAGCCTGAAAATGAGTTGTTGTTTTGATTATAGTCTGTTTACTGTGTTAACTGACTGAGTCTTTCTTCAGTGGCTGTAGAGTGTTTGGGTATTTAAGCCACTGTAAAATGAGGCTCTGTTTGGACAGTTATTCTGGTGTTTGTACCTGATGCTTGCATCGTGGTTGTGAGAGCTAAGGTGAAAATAGATTAAGGGAGTGTTTGTAGGTGGGATATTGAGATGTTTGATGGAGAATGTAGCATGTGTCTGACTCGCGGTTGAATTTAGATGTTTATAACGGGCATGTGGGACTTTTTGTTTTGATGTGTGACACTGGTGAGATTTCGGGAATCTGTTAGTGTTCAGGTTGTAGTCCTTATTACTTTTAGTGTGACGGCTTTAATTTTCCTTTTTTTAATATTAGTTTTTACACACACTGTTCTTGTAAGTGTACTGTGTTGGTATATACTAGTTTATTATAATGTTGGCATATATATTTGATCACTCAGTATGTAGGAATCACTTAGATGTTTGAGTTGATCACAGTATTATGTTTGGAATGGATAGAATTCATGCTTTTTATATTGTCTTTTTGATTTGAATATGTATATTTGTTAGTACATTTTGCAGATAAATGCTCTTGAAAAAGGACCAACGGTCCAAAACGCATCGAGCGATGGTTCAGATTGCTTCTGTAAAATTTGCTGTTGAAAGCATTGTATATTCTAAATGTTTTCTGAATGACTGTTTGATAATTATTAAACTATATCAGTCTGTTTGTTAATGACATATAGGAGTGCGGGCCCTCAGTGGGGTGACTCCCTATTGGAGTGCGGGCCCTCAGTGGGGTGACTCCCTATTGGAGTGCGGGCCCTGAGAGGAGTGACTCCCTACTGGAGTTCGGACCTTCAGTGGGGTGAATCCCTACGGAGTGTGGACCCTCAGTGGGGTGACTCCCTACTGCACTCATGATTATTTGTGTTTACACATAGAAAGGAACTTTAAATAAGCCTTCCTGATAGGGTTGGACTACATGGAACTCTGCACCCTCAGCCTCTTTTGTGTGGTATTTCCAAATGTTCCCAGAGGAAAAGAGTTTGGCTTGCTGAAAATGTGTAGTATGGGGCCACTTTGACAATGATCTCCGAGGACTCTTTGGGTTCCCACTGCACCCCTGCTTCCTGGCGAGCATCCACGTATCCTAAGGCAGGTCCGTGTGGCCACAATGACTCTCCAAGTGGCCATCGCTGTGGCACAGCACCTCTTGGCCACAGGCTTGTTTGCAGAGGTTTCCAAGGCAGCCCTTTGACGATGCCCCTGCTGCGATTCTGTTTAGATTGAGGTATGGTATATGCAGCGCTGGTCATTGGGCCGGCTCTCGCCGGATCCGAGATCCCGCAGCAGATGTGTAGCCGGATCCGGCCAGAGTCAGTCGCCCCTAACCCCCTGCCCTGGGCTGGGGAGAAGGAAAAAAAAAAGCGCACGCGGACAAACTGTAACATCCTCTGGTGAGCCCATGCAAGAGTAAGTTACAGTCCTCAGCCACGACCCGGTTTATTTATTTATGCAACAAACATTGCATAAGTAAATAAATATACAGGTATCCGACAAAGATTGCATAAATAAATACCCCTATTAACATCGCACACTATGCAGCCACTAAACTGATTTTAGAGGGGAGCTGCAGGAGCTGTGCTGGGTGTGGTTTAAGTAAAAGAAAATGTTGCTTCTGGTGAAGAGAAATCACCCTGTTTGAATAGTACCCAAGGGGGTGTTTTAAAAAAAAAAAAAAAAAAAAATGGATGCAAATTGTTAATTTTAAAGAATATTTACTCAGCAACACTGGTCTTAACTATTATCGGCCTAGTGAAGTAACTCATCACCAGTGTTATGGAAGTGTTTAAAAGTGGAATTGAGATATAGTTTGGAAAAGCGGCAGCATGAAAGAAATAGCGCCGTTTTAAAGTATTACTTTGGACATTTCCTTTGATCGGAGGTCAACTGTCAGCTCCGCCCCCCTAAACCCTGCCTCCTTGGGCCACCCCGATCCTTGTGGGATCCCCACACATTTTGTTTCCATTTCCACCACTGGGTACATGGGAAGCTGCCTCTGTATTTACCAGCTAATGAATGGAGCAGTGTCTCCTGGCGTGGCAGTGCCGCCTGCCTGGGGGATGCCGCATCCGTCTCGCCTTTTCCTACTTGTTCGCCGCTTTGTCGTAAGGTCCCCATCTCGATTTCACTTCCCGCCCTCGACGTCGACTTGAACGTCAACAACATTGACATTCTCCCCGCATACTGCCCATAAATCGCGCCCATAAAGCAGACGCGCGGCCGTCTGCTTCTCTTGACATTGACCCAGTTCGTGTTGTGGGGCTGCCATCAAGATTTAACGTTCGGCAGCTTTTAATTTCCAGAACCCTTTCGGAGTCGTCGCGCGGCATCCGCAGCAGCTCCTTCTAGGCTGCTTAAAAGCGGGTTGCTCATGAAGGAGCTATACGGGAATAGGCGCTAGACGGGCGGTGCAGTGTTTGCCACCGTTGCACGCTGCCATGACTGCATCTGGAGGAATCCCACCTCTGGGGACGGCTTTGTTGGGAAGAACATGGCAACTACCAAATGGGTGGGTAAACAAATGAAGTATTATCCGAATGAGGAAAGTTGAGGGGGTACCTATTTGTCCAGCTGGGTGGCCCAGAGCTGAGCAGAAGTCACACCGACTGGATACTGGCATGAGTGCAAAACACCGGGCAAGTCCAGTGGCAGACGAAGCGGGGTCATGGTCCTCCGCATCCAACCATTAAGAACCACTCCAGTTACCCACCACTTCAGAGAGTCGCTGTTTCTAGGCAGCAAGATCTCCCGTGTGACACGTGTTTATGCACCAAGAGCATGAACTCTCCATCGGGCGACTGTCAACCAAGTCTTTTCCAAAGCAAGCCTGGAATTTCACCAGAAGCTTCCCGCCTCCTCCGTCTTTAGGCCCCAGCATCGGCTTTTCGAGAGGCAAACCAGCGCACAGTAAGCCGGCTAGGGGCCTGAGCGCTTGGAGCTCGCCCGGAGCATGGTGGGGGGGGGGGGGGGAGTGGCTTAAGGGGAGCACATCATCAACTGAAGACTTGAGGGTCAAGGGCTGCTGTGCTCTCGGGAGGATAGCTCAGGGCCAACGTGGCAGATTTGAGGCACAGGGCCCTAGGTGGGCGGGTCAAGGAGGTGGAGCTTAGGGTGGGCGGAGTTAATTGTGGTCACAGTGCACAATGGCAAACTTTATGGATAAAAGCAATTTTTTTATAAAGTTGTCTTCATTACAGTTACCTGTGTCTGGGGTCTGACTAACTGGAAACAGCCGGGCCTCCTCAGCAGGCGTTGCTCTCAATAGTAATACTGGAGGATCAAGCCAGAAACAATTATTGGAAATGAACATGTGTCAAGGCTAAGGGCAATAGAGAATTACAGCCTATGAAGACCACACCATTTTCTAGAGAAATTGCTCTAAGACAACTAGTTGGATCCAATGTTTGTAATTGCAACTGTGGAAATGTTTCACAAAAGTACACTTTGTCAATATAAAGTACACATGGCGCAGTACAATAAATTCAGTATTGCGCAAAAAATAAAAACAGTTCCTTTTATAGACCTTCTGCAATAAGTGAAGTAAAAACACTATTGCCAGCTAAACGTCATAAAATAATGCAATCAGAAGATGTCAATAATAAAGTGTCCATTCATATATTGCACACCACAAAATCCTCTTGGTTTGCACAGGAAAACCTGGCATCCAGGATGGGGAAAACAAATGTATAATCACATTCTTTTGTTTGAGCCCTTTCTATAATGTGTATATGTAGTCAGATGCATTTATTATGTGATTTGTGCACTTTTCAAGGCATCGCTAGACCAATCATTATTTACCCTTTTTCTTACCAAGCCTTAAAAATACTGATATGAAGTATACCTGGGAAGATATGTGGCCAAGTTCTTACATCTCCACCTGGGACAGGTTTTGCTACTTAAACAAAGTGTTTAATCCTGGTCAAATCATGCAATCTCATCGTGCCTGATCTACCAATATTGGGAACCCATAAAAGCAATTCAGTTTTCAACTTTTGTTGTGCCCTCTCAAGAGTCACTAAACTTGAGTTAATGATAATTATTGGTTATGTAAATAGCGCTTCGCCAAACCACTGTACATAGAACGTATTCACATACAATAATCAGCCAACTAAAGTTGGCATTGATTTATCGACCTTGGAAGGATGAAAGGCAGAGTTGGCCTTGCCAGTATTGGAATCCTCGACCTGCAGATCGCACATGCACACATACACACACATCACAGAAACAAGTGCTCAACCCACTGAGCTACCTTGTTACATAATATACTGCCCATTCATATAGCACACAGCATAAACTTTGCTTGGCATATGTTCGAAAACCTTGATTCAGGATGAGCAAAATAAACATCTTACCTTTTTTTTGCTTGACCCATTTCCATAATGTATATACATTGAGACCCCATAAAGGCAATTCAGTTTGCAAGTTTTCTGATTGGCCACCCCAGGTGCCACCCCATTATCCTAAACTATGATCATTATATGTGTGCGCTCGTACTTCAGGCCTCCCCTGCATAAGTCAGTGCCCCACTTTGGAACACTCACAGCCACTGCAAAGCACACTTTAAGCACTTGTGCAGCCCATTTACTGTTTGGGAGTAAAGTCCGCTGTCAAGACTGCTAACAAGTGGTGTGTGGACCAAGTGAAGCAACACTTCTGTTCTTGCCCCTCGAGGTGCCTCAATGATCCTACTGACCCCCACTCTTTTACCATTCTATCACCGCCTGCGGCCTGGTAGCCATTGCTCTGGGTTTTAAGTAAATGATGTAGCCCCATGCTGTGCCAACTTGTTATTATTCTCCCCCAATCAAGCTGTTTTGTTAACGGATTGCGTGTGGAAAATCTGAAGAACAGTTCCAAAACAGCTAGAATGTTTCCCAACGCAAAAGCAAGAGCCCCACTCTAAAAGGTGTTAAGATTATCTCAAACTAAACAGAAGCTGTTCCATGCTATTTAAATACCATAGGGGGTGAGGGGTCGGATTTCCTTACCATCCCTATACCGGTATGTGTCGCAGGCGGGATCCGAACATGGCCCACGAGCCTCCCATGACCTAATGAAGGCTCTTAAGCACTACACCAATGCGGTTCTTTTAACACGGCGAATGCTGCGGCCGAATGAGGCCTTTGTGTTCCTTCCTCACTGACATTTATTTTATGGGAATGGATGCCACTGGCTGGAGTCACAGCAGAAAGGGCCTTCTGCCCTGTGTCTCAGAGAGAGACTGGGAAGGAAAGGGGCGGGGCAGAGCATGGCACAGGGGCCCGCTCGCCGTTTGTCCACCTGTCGACAGTTAAATCCGCCTCTGGGCAACGTGCTCGCCTTGGTATCAAGACGACACGGAGGACCACAGGTTTGATGCCCGGGTCCGTGCTTCGAAACCTCTGGGTATTAAACGCGTTATAAATAACCTATCATATCATGTCCTGTGTCCACAACTGTTTCAGTGCAGGAGGGCGACCATGCACTGGTGCCTGGAGGACTGCACATCTGCTTGGCATGGCAGAGTGATGTACATTTCTATGAAGTTAGCGAAGTATTGTTTTGCGCATATTTACACATATAACTTACTCTATGCAGTTGTGCAATGAATTTCGAAATTGTACTCATTCACATTTGTCTTTGTATATATTGCATTGCCACAAGTGCCTAGGGGACGCCCCTATGCAACTGCGTAAATAATACTGTAACAGTACATGTCGTCTTACCTTTGTACATACGCAACCATGTTAACTATTGTATCTTTTTATGTAAGAAAAGCGCCCAGATGCCGTAGGGTTCGGCACGCTATATAAATAACAAAATAAATAAATGCAAACATCTAGCGCATGCCCAAGCCCTCTTTGCACTGCTTTGTCATGAACTGTTGCAGACTGAACCTTATGGTTCTATTAGGCTCCTGGCCACCAGATGTGGCGCCTTGGGACTCTAGCATGAGGAGGCTCCCGCCCCTTGCCGGTGCGCACGTAGCTTTGTAGAGGGTGTGGGGGACGACCAGGTGGGGTGACCTGGAACATTATAAAATTCACTGGGCATGGCGTTCCAGAGTCTGCTCCTTGCACAGAGAGTGCACTGCCTCCCATTCTAACTGGCTGGAATGCTACCTATATTTCTACAGCCTGTGATTAAAGGGGCACATACAGGCCCAGCAGGGGAGAAAAATGAAACGTAAGATTTTCTTATGCATATAGGTTTACCTTTGCAATATATGAGCCACTACGTGGCACTATTCATGGACTCTGCCTAAGCTAGCAAGCGACTTGTGCGCTCCGAGGCCCATGGACATGTGGCGCGTTATAAATATTAAAATAAATAAACTTGCCAGGTTGCTTGGCACCGCGCAAGTGCGTAAGTGAATCGCAATGTGAATATGGTATCTCGTAAGTCTCCTGATGATACATTCCGTTGACATGTTTCCTGCAAGCTCTAACCACTTAATGATGCAGTTCAGCGTGGGCATCCCAAAAGCTAGCGTGCCGTGCACGTAATGTACGCGGGAGTCACTCCGAAGCAGCATAAATAAACCAACGCAGCGGCTCGCTCCTCAGTTTTTAGGACACACGTGGTTGCCGCTTAGTGGTAGTCTCCATTTTTGTTCTCTTCTCCGCCAGGGCCTAATTTGCACCCCAGTGCAATTTATCATCCTGGGGCGGGCAAGCTAGGTTTGTCACAGTACAGGATTCCCAGGAAAGACCTCCTTTGATACCACAAAGTAGACTGTTCTTTAACCGCTCACCGTCCACAATCAGGCCATATGGTTTAAAAAAACAGAATCCAGCCGGTTGAGACATGCAAATCATATGTGCCGAGCTGTGATTAGCATAAGCCGGAGCAACAGTCACTCCTTTTTGTCCAGCGTCGATTCTATGTGATTGGGGTGCTACGGAAAAGCCATATTTGGGCCACTCGTCTCTTGGGTGGGGTGCAGTGTTGAGCTTCGAGATTGAAGGCTAAATCCATCCAGTGATCTGGCCATGCTAGCGGCGGGTGTCACCAAAAGACCAAGAGCAATGAAGTAGTAATGGCAAACAAGCGGATTGAATGTGCTTGCGCTCTACACATTGCGATTAATTCTCTTACCGCATGTTTATTCAACACGATCAGTTCTCTTACCGCATGGTTATTCAACACGATCAGTTCTCTTACCGCATGGTTATTCAACACAATCAGTTCTCTTACCGCATGGTTATTCAACACGATCAGTTCTCTTACCGCATGGTTATTCAACACGATCAGTTCTCTTACCGCATGGTTATTCAACACGATCAGTTCTCTTGCTGCATGTTTATTCAACACGATTAGTTCTCTTGCTGCATGGTGTGATGCTGGAAATGCATCCGAGGGACAGGGCCTCCGGATCCTTGTCCTTTACTGCTTTTTATCGTGTGTTCTGTTGTGTTTTCTGCACAGGAGTTCATGTGGGACTCCTGGCGGTGCAGCGCTCTTTTGGTTTGGTGTACAGACCCATGGGAATACCCTTATGGCACCCATGGGTGGTGCTGTGCCCCTAGTGTATGTTTTTGGGCAGCTGTGTGTGGCCCACAGAGCAGAGTATGGGCTGGCGGCAGCTCCATGCTGCATTTGATAGGTGCCCTGAGTATCCTCCATTTTCAGATACCCAGGCCCTGCCATTGGAATCAGTTGATTCCTGATAGGAAACAAGATGGCCCCTGTGGCCTCTTGCTTTCTATTGCCTGTTACCTTGTTTTCCCAAAGTCATGGGAAGGCCTGACTCTGTCCCTTCCCCTGACCGGCTGTTGGGTGGAAGTTCCATATATGGTGGTGTTGTGAAGGCCAGGCCAGACTGGCTGGAGCCTTCCCAATGACTATATGTTGTGGGTACACCCTTGGGGTCTGACCTGGGTGAATGGAGTGTGTGAAAAATATACATTTTATGTCATGGGTGTCTGGTTTCTGGTGTGTGACACAATGACTGAGACAGCCCTGCCCGAAACTGGTATGAATGCAGTGTGGTGTGCTGAAAGGCTGGGTGCTTGCCCTAATCCACATTCCTTTTTGTGAGTGTCTGGATGCAGAAGAATGGCCTGAATGCAATGTGAGCCTGATTGGCTGCCTGACTGCATGAATGCAGCACTGAATGTTTGGCTGCTGAGCTTGGCCCCGTAGTGGGAATGAGAGACAGAACAGTATCTCTGGGGACCTCTCACTGACTAGAATCGCTTAGAGGCTGAAGTCGAAACTTGATGCTTGACCTTGAAGCCCGGCTGGAAGAAGGCTTTGCTGCTGCTTTCCTTTGACGCAATCCGAAAGCTGTTGTGTCTCCAAGAACTGATCCAAGGGAGGACCTGGCTAGGAGACCTCTTCCCGAGCTACGAGGGAACATCGTGCACCAGCTCATCTTCATCAAGGCACCCTGGTAGTCTGTCCCAAACTGCTGTCGACCGGAGACTGGGTCCGCCGACAAACATTGAAGTAAGCGCCAAGACGTCCAGGCTGAGGTTCAGAGGACCGCTGTAACCTCGTCAACAGGAGTTGCACCGCTTCATTGCCTAAGACACTTTGAAATCAAGGACTCCATTGCCATCACCATCGCCCGCTTCGTCCTGCCGGAGAAAGTAGAGTTCGCTGACGAACCAAGGAGAATCCGCCGGTGGTTTTCCCGCCACGCGAAGTCCACAAAAACCGCAACGAAGATCTGAAAGCCCACTGTGGTCAAATTACGACCGCTGACGATCAGACACCCTTGCTGGGCCTATGTTGCTCAGTGAATCTGCTTTGCAGCAACAAACTCTCGTCATCGAGGTGCACCGCATGCCTCTTCTGCAGGACGTCCACAGCCGATCGTCGACGAGCACCGCAAAGGCCAAAGCTGCTGTCTCGACGACATTGTTCACGTTTTCTTTGTAGGAATCTCGACGACCTGTGGCTCCTGCTTTGAAGGAGTCCACTCAAGAGGGATCCGTCGACGAACCATCGAAGAACTCTGCTAAACCAGGTACAGGCTGGTAGTGGAACCTTTTAGAAGGAAACCAGACTGTATTAAACATATATGATTTGATATGATTGGATATTTATAACGCGCTTAATACCCAGAGGTTTCTAAGCGCGGACCCGGGGATCGAACCTGTGTTGCTCCATGTCGTTTTGCTTCTAAGGCAAGCACGTTGCCCCTGAGCTATCCTCCCAAGATGTGGACTGGGCTTGTTGATGCACTTTATTTACAGGTTTCCCAGACTGGGGGGGATCCTCACACAGAACTGTGTCTTGGGTAGGGACAAAGTATTCAGCCATTTGTTTAACCCAACCTGTCTTCCTGTGTATGTCTATTGTTTATTCACTTTACTATTTGATTTGTATGCCATTGAGACTGTCAGCCTTTGGTGCATTTTAAAGGAGTCAAGAGTTAACTGTGGTACTGCATAGACATTGTACAAATTTATCATACGAGTATTGCTAAAGCACAAAGTATGTTATGATTGTGTATATATTTGGAACCTTATTTATATAAAGAACTGTGTTATCACAAAACAGTGTGTGGACATTCCTTTTTGCGGGTTTGGGGACTACAGTGTACTTAAGAACCAGCCCGCATCACCTCCTGGGAGCTAAGCCTTGATTGCTCGTCCATTGCTACCACAATAAAGAATCTTGCCTGTGGTGCTCTGTGCTTCCGCTATGTCATATAGAGGGCAGGAGTACAGATAACCCCCCTCCAGTCTTTACAGGGCACCCCCCCAACTCCTGCTTCACTTTTATCTAGTACCCCCTCCACACCTTCCTATCCCTTATATCCCCTCCTTACCCACTTACTCATATTTTTGCAATACATTTTTTGGCCGAATTTTCGGCAAAAAACTGCATGAAAAAAGCTTGCTGATGTAACAGCATCGTACCAATTAAACAATTCATGCTGACACTCATGCTGACACTCGTGACTACACGTTCTGCTTCATACATGTTCCATGTCATCTCTTGATGTCTACTTCATGTTTTTTTCATTTGTCTTCATACAGCTCCGAATGCAAAGGATTTAGATGTCTTCCTGCGGAAACAGGAGTCCGGATTTGGGTTCAGGGTCCTTGGAGGTGATGGACCGGAGCAGGCGGTAAGTAAAATGCAGCATTAACACTGAACATGATTCATACAAATGCCTTATTCATGATATCAACACATGCCAATAACAAATTGTAACCATAGTGAAGTAGGTTATTCAACCTATAAAAAGGGTTCACTATCAAGCATATTTCTTGGTTGTCTTAAATAGTTCATGGACTTTCCAGTGATACTGATAATCCTATTCAGAACGTTTCGTACTTTGAAGATTTCGACTGTTGGGGCATCACTAGCTTTCTTAATTTCTTCTTGGTTTGCAATGGATTCCTACTGATTGCCAGTTTGCTCTTCTTTGATGGCGTGAACGACAAGCTTGAGTGATTATTTATTTATTTATTGATTAGATATACATATAGCCAATTGGCTTTGTATAACACATCAACAAAACAACATAAATACACACAATCTAAAAACATATTACATTTTCACATGTGCTATACAATACAGTTTAAAATTGCCACAATTTTCAAATAAAATACCACCATAAAATATATCAAGTTAATATCATTGCCTCGCATAAAATTCATCCATTGCTCAGAGATCTCAGTCATCACTGTGTCATTGTTATAAGATTTAAAACATGTAGTTCGCAGATCATTTAGACTTTCACAGCACATGATTAGATGATGAAGGGACTCGACTACATTTACTCCACATAGGCGACAATACTTCAACATATGTGTGGAACCAATGTTCGCACAATTTGTTTCTAGTGCATCAGTCACATTAAATTTCATCATTAGGTAGGTGCGAATTATGCCAGCGTTGGGATAAGCAAGAATATAGGAGGGAGACAACACTCTACTCATATATTCATCGAGAAACCTGCCACTATGCTTTTTAGATGCTAAGTTTACAATATTTTGATCATGGCAATAGTCCTGCACTTTGACCTTAAGTCTCATTTTTAAAGATAGTAGAGAAAGAGTACCTGGATCAGACCCATTAGTCCATGTACAGTGTAGTCTTTGAATGATACCAATGGTACCAATCAACACATTACCTTCCAGACTAAGATATGCTTTTATAAATGGCACAAAGATAGTTTCAGTGCGGAGTGTTGCAGCTTTCTCAGAGGATAGAGTGATTAGATGATTCTTTGGCGTGTAACGGTTTGAGAGGCCACCCTCAACACAGGGAGTTCCTTCCCTCCCCCACTCAAGGCATCATGCAACAAAAGTTTAACGGATTCTTTTATCCAGCCCTACGCCAGAAGCATATTATGCCTCCCCCTGAGCAACAAATGAGCCAAGAACCAGGCCGGTGTACAGGAAATATATTTGTATTTATTTAACTTAAAAGAAATAGAAATCGCACTGAGCTACACGCGCCACCTTCTTTGTGGATCACCATTAACGTATTCTTACACAAATTAATTAGACAAAAGATTAAAAATAAACACAAATCACAATTCTTTACTTTCTTCAAATTTCACTTCAAGAAATAATTAAACAGATCAATAACCAAAACAATTATAAAGGTAGTGCTGTGCAATTTTGATTTTCCTGTGTGCTTAAAAGCCAGAAGTTTATTTTCACAAGTTTGTGCAAATACATATGGCAATTATTATTTCCACCCACACTTTTGCTTTAAAATAAAAACAGGGTGATTTAGCGGTTTGTTTTTCAGACCCTCCCCCACCACTACTATGGTCTGGTGTGGGGAAGTCTGATAGAAAATTGGAAAGATTTGGTACATTTTTTATTTTGGAGCCCCCTCCACCGAAAGGCCTGTCTTGGGGAAGCTGGATTGTAAAAATTGGGATGAATTTAGAATTTATGATTTTCAAACTTCCCCCACATATGGGCCTGCTTTAGTGGAAAGTTGGACAACAAGATTGGACTGATTTAAGAACAAAGACACCCCTCTACTAAAGAAGGTGGGGTCAACAGGACTAAAAGGATTACCCAAATAAATGAAAGGCTATAGTTTTTCAATGCACACTGGGAAGTGAGCTTTGTTTTCGAGTTTTAACAAAAATCACCCGTATTGTTCCACTAAATGGAGAATTAATAAAATGTATCTTTTTAGTTAAGTAGGCTAAGGATCTACACAGTTGTGCCCACTCCCGCCCCGTCCACTATATAGGGAAAGGATTTAAGGCAAGCAGACTCCTCTACCTTTTGGTTTGCCAGTGCTCAGTCTACTTGCATTGAAAACCTCTGTTTAAAATTCAGGACCCTCTGGAAAGATAGGGCAGGGGTCTGGTCACTCCCCTCTCAAGGATGGCCTCCTGTTCTCCATCACTGGTCCCAGTCAGCTTTTAGGCCTTCCTAGCAACAGACAGCTCCACCCAGATGCACACTCTGCAATCTCCCCTGGTGTTTTTTTGCAGCAGGCAGATAAGTTGTAGCAGCACTCTTATGATGGTACATTTCAGCAGCTCTGTCCCTCCCTCCTAGTGCAATCCCCCTTTATAAAGCAGCAATGGCAGCACCAATTTTACAATCTTGGGGTTATAGCTTGCAAGAGGTCACACAAATAGGATTGGACAGTTACCCTGCTCTCTCCTCCCCACTCCAACCCCTCTCTACGGATTGGTTTGAGTGTGTAGCAGACATATGGCAGTTTAATTTACAAACCCCATTTGTTGTCATCTCAAATGTTTGGCAAAAGCTAGTTATGTGGCACAACTTCATAATTGTATTAACGGTCATAATATACATATTGTCTGATTCAGATAATCACAGGGATTTAAATAAGACGACAGCCAGGTCCGCACCATGTTGCACAGCCATCTGGACATTTTCCGCTGTTTCTGTAAAAGCGCCACAGTTATTCATATGTAATTTGTTACTCATATTCCTAATTTTACCCTCCACCCGTTCACCAACTCTCACATTTGGAACATTTTCAGATCAGCCAGAAACAAATACTAGATGGCCATTACAGTTCCATGAGTCGCATGTGGATGAGCTTTATATCTCTACAATCGCCTGAAAGTTACATAACAAAATTACACATAAATAAAGAAAATCCAACTTACGGTTGCTGTGAAAAAGGCCTAAGTTATAGCTGTCCTTTAAATTAATTGTAAATATGTATGTTCAGCAAATGGTAAATCTGTTTCATCTAGCCATTTGTCTCCCTGGGCCAGTCTGAGTTTTTTTTCTGTGTCTCTTTGTGTTGGATGCTTGCTCTTTGAAGTTGGAGATTCAGCCTCTCTTAATGGGTAGCCCCCCCATCTTCATTGTTTACTTTTTTAAATCACTTTTTAAAGGTTGCCATGGAAAGGGAGAAGGGACCATGAGTAGTCCCTTCTCCCCGTTCCATGGTGGCCATCTTCTTTCTTTACATATTTCTTCGATTTTGAATGGCTGCCATGGAGAGGGAGAGGTACTACGTATAGTCCCTTCACCTCATTCCATGGCAGGCATTTTCTTTTTTCATTTTCTTTTCAGTTGTTCAACGACAAAGGCGTCTCACAACTTTAAAAAAGTCACTATTAGTACCCCGGTCCAACGAGCCGGGGTACTAATAGCAATAAGCCCCTCGCTGGGGGGGGGCAGTACAACTTCAGGTAATGTCCCAGGGCCTGCGGTAACTATGGGCTCCAGGGCATTACCTGAAGCAGTTATGCCCCACCCCCCAGCTCAGGGATTATCGCTTAGTTACTGCCTTGAGCTAAACTGTTAAAAGAAGGTGTTTAATTGATCACAAATGTGATATGTTATATCACTTATTTTAAAATAGACCTATCACTAATGAATGAGTTAAAAGATGGAAATAAAATACCAAGTATCAATCGATGTCAGATTGACGAATTATTTAAAGTTGTTATGTTTTCAGTAATTGACAAACGTTTGCACGTTGTGCCATGATAAGATCCTAGTGTATGCAGGGATTTGTTGCTTGAAAGTGTGCAGCTGACCACAATTATGCTAATTAATACTAAATGCGCGCCCATCGTAAGTAAATAAAATATGGCAATCCACTTTTGGTTTTAACGTATTGGCCAAATGTGTCACTGGGTTAGTCTAAATAGTCGTTTTGTAAGTAGCGATACATTTTTTTAATAAAGATTTCATAGTAGGTTTTGCTTTGTAAAAAAATTCCTTCATTTGAAAGCATTTTGTGACTGCAATGGTTTCATAAAATAAAAGCAGGCTGCAAGTCCTGTTAGAAACCTGTTGAAAGATAATATTTTGATCCAAAATCATCAACCTGGGATAAAATTGAATGCAAAAAGTGAGTTGTGAAACACAAACCTTTTGTACTTTGCAGTACAGCTAGTATTATTTATTTGGGTTCATTTCCAGCTAGCTTCCCGAAAATAATAATAATAATAATAATTTGGCATTTATATAGCGCTACGAACCCTCAGGTATCTGAGCGCTGCTTATTATTACCCACTGTGTGTGGTGCTCATTTATCGACCCCGGAAGGATGAAAGGCTGAGTTTGGCCCCGCCGGGATTCGAACGTGCGTTAGCAGGCTCTGCACTGATGTCAAAGCGAGCGCTCTACTCGCTGTGCCAAAATGGACCTGCTTCTCTATTCTCACAATGGACGATTCTCACTTTATCTTGAGTTTCTCACCTCCCCACAACACCTAATATACTTCAATAATGTTCTAAAAAAAACTAGGACAGATCTTCTCACCGATCACATTGTGCCACAGAAATCCTAAAGAGAACACATTGAATGTAAACGAATCGATGTGTGCTATATCCGAGCACTCTAGTTTTCCCATGTCATGCCTATGAAAGACCAGAGCCTGTTTTTTTTTCTTGGTATTGTCTGTTCCACAAAATAGGACTCAATGACTTTCTCACGCATGGCTTTTTTTTTTTTTTTTTAACCGATCACAAGTATTTGGTAAAGTCTTGTATGTTAGCATATTAGTTCACATTCGTACATTTGCCCCTGCTGCTTCTCTGCCACCCCTGTGGCACTCTCTTCTCCCTCTCTGACTACCCTGGCTTCTCTTCCTTCCTCCTCTGCGCATCCTCGGGCACTTCCAACGGATTCGGCCAAAATAACTGAATCCAATTTACCTACCCCACCAAATTGCCGAAAAGAGATACTACTAAATGTTCGTAGGACACTTAGTAGTATCTATTTGGTGGGGTAGGTAGGAAAAAAGAAAAAAAAGCTGCGGGGGTGTCCACCCAACACCCACTTACTATACTGTATAATATGGTGTGCAAGGGTTGTGGGGGGGACACCAGCAACTGTCCCGCAGACAAAAAGAAAAAGCAAAGAAAAAGCTGGAGGGGTGTCCGCTGCGAACACCCCGCTCACCATACTATACAGTATAGTGAGCGGGGGTTGCGGGGGACACCCCCACAGCTGAACCAACAAAAAGAAAAGGGCCCTGTAGCGCCGGTTCCCGATCACGGAAGTGAAAAGGAACCGGCGTTGCAGGGACAGAGCGAGACGGAAGGCAAGGTAAGTAAGGGGGTGGGGGGTCTGTGTTTGGGGTGTGGGTGGCGGTTTGGGCACATTGGGAATGTTCAGGTAAGAAATGGCTGAAGATTATTTTGAGTAAATAATCTTCGGTCATTTCTCCCTCAGACATTTACATTGTGGTAAAATCACCGCAATTCCCCCCAACTCTGGCCTGTACCCCTTCTGGGAAGCCCTTCAAATGTGGCAACCTGCTCCACATCGCTACTCTCAACTCTCGTTCAGCTATCAAACACTCCTCTGACATCTGCCATCTCTTGCAAGAGCCTGATTTGCATGTACTCAGTCTCACTGAGATTTGGTTCACGGCCAGCTCTGTCACAAGTTTCGACAATCTCCTTCCTGATGGCTACATGTTCTCTCGAGCATGCCCATAATAAACATCCCTCCCCGGACTCAGCTAAAGCATTCAAAGACGCTAATACCCGCTATAAATCAGCTATCATTTCACACAAAGCCAACGCCTACAATGCTCGCATCAACAATGCAGCATCCGACTCCAAAGAGCTTTTCACTATTCTCAGAGAACTTGAAAATCCACTTCCTACCGACACACCCATAAACACAAGCAAAGAATGGTGTACCACCATACAAGATGCTCTTGCCTCCAAAATCTCTGTTACAAAACAAAATCAACTCCAAAAAATCACTCCTAGCTACAAAAAACCCCTGCCTCCCTAATCACTGTATCCCTTCCAGCGACAACTCCAACCCCCCCTTCCAATTCACACCAGTCACCCACAATCTCGTGCTCGACACTATCTCCAAACTAAAAGCATCCAACTGTAAAGGAGATACTGTCCCAGCCAAACTAGTCAAAGCCTGCGCACCTACACTGACCCCCCTCATTACGAAATTTGTCAATGCCTCATTCAAGTCCAATACAGTTCCGACTTGCATCAAAGAAGCCTGGGTCACACCACTTCTTAAAAAACCCAATCTAGACCCCACCATTCCAACCAATTATCGCCCCATAACTACGGTCCCATTCTTACTCAAAATCATCGACAAACTAGACTATAACCAAATTCAAACCCATCTAGAATCAAACCAGCTCCTCGGCACCAGACAATCAGGCTTCAGGCCTAACCACAGCACTGAAACAGCTCTCCTGGACCTTAAAATCCAGATGGATGCCATTAGAGACTCAGGGAAACTTTGCATTCTCCTACTTTTGGACCTCTCAGCCGCGTTCGATTTGGTGGACCACGACAAACTCTGCAACTCACTTGCCCGTGAATTTAACTTCTCTGGGGCAGCCATTGCCTGGGTGAAATCATTCTTAACCGACCGCACCTCCAGAGTGTCCATAGGCAAAGAAGCAGCCAACCCCATCCCAGTCCCCATAGGAGTGCCCCAAGGCTCTTGCCTTTCTCCTACGCTGTATAACGCATACACCAAGCTCCTGTTCTCAGCACTTGACAACATGGGGGTCACATACACAAACTTTGCGGACGACACCCAGATCCTTATTCCACTTACAGGCATCTATGACCAGGACACCTTAACAATCAACAAAATTTACGCCATCATACAAAACTGGATGGCATTAAACAGCCTATGTCTCAACGATGAGAAGACGGAAGTCCTTATCGTAGGAGCTCCAGCCAAATTAGCTACCCTGCAGCCAGAATATTCAACCATCAACATCGAAGGCACCAATATTCCAGTGTCTAAACAAGTAAAAACACTGGGCGTGTACCTCGATGCCAGCCTAACCATGACTAAACAGATCAATGCACTTTCCTCTTCCACGGCCTACACTTCTAAATTAATTGCACTCAGCCGACAATTTCTGACCCCAGCAAACTGCCTCACCCTGGCCAGAGCACTGGTACTATCGAAATTGGACTACTGTAATGTTTTACTACTGGGCACCTCCAACACTAACCTAGCTAAAATGCAACTTTTGCAAAACAAAGTCCTGAGGGCAGCGCTAGGCATAAAAAAATCAGATCACATCTCCAAGACCAGGAAAGATGTACACTGGCTCCCCATCAAAGCCCGCATCATTTTCAAAACACTATGCATCACCTACAAATGCATTACAAAAAAAGGACCTATCTATCTCAATAACACCCTGCACCCTAAAACTAACATAAGACTACTGAGATCCAACGACAAACTCCTCCTGGACCCCCCCCCCGATTCAAAACCACAAGAGCAGGGGGCAGCAGCTTCACCACCTTAGCCCCCAAACACTGGAACTCCCTTCCTATCATCATCAAAAAAGCATCCTCCTTCACGATCTTTAAAAAACAGCTTAAAACCTGGTTATTCAACCAATATTAGCACCCAAGGACAGGACACCTTCCTCCGGATACTGTTGTAAATACTTAGGCCACTGTTTAGTGTTGTTAATATATTGTAACCTATATCATGCAATGTAACCAATGTTTTGTTTGAACATGACTATTTTCTAAGCTGTCTTATAACCTCGCCGTGACACCTGAGGGTCTGGGCGTGTAACAAATAAATAAAATAAATAAATAAATAAAACCCAGACCCAACCTTCCCGGTGGGGGTGTAGCCTTCATTTTACTGGAGTGGATTCGTGCTCCCATCATTCCAATACAGGACTACTCCTCTTGTGAATGCCTGGTCTGTAGGCTCTCTATCTCTCCTGACCTCTCTCTCGCTGTGGCCACCATCTACAGGCTGCCTGGCCAGGTCACCCTCTTCCTCTCTGAATGGGCGGGCCTCTTCTTGCCTGTACGTCTTAACTTCTCCTCCTCGGAGACTTGAACAACCACCTGAATGCTACCAGCCCTTCTTCAGGACTCTTTTGCAACCTCTGTGATATTCTCTCTCTCTCTCTGCCTCTCTGTGCCTATTTTGCCGCTACTTTCTCTCCTCCTCCTGCACCTTTGGCTGTCTTGCACCCTGACACAGCCCACTCTAATGTTCATCTCCCTAGCTCTAACACTCTAGATGTCCTTGCCCCTGTCATGAGGATCTGCTTGAAGCCCAAATCCAAGTGCAACTCTTGATATGATTCCGACCTTGTTGCCCTTAAACTCAAGTATAGGGCGGCGTAGAGGAAGTGGGCGCACCCCCTGACAAACTGGCCGGCCGCCTGCTCCGATGGCATTTAAGACTCTTGTCAGAGAAGAGAGCCTACCTCCAAGCCTGAATCTCTGCGACATCTGACAACTTGTCCAAACATTTCAAAATCTGCAAGGAGCTGGCCAATCCTGCTGCAGTCTCTACCGCTCCTGTTGTTAATTTCACCACTAAAACTCGGGACATCCTGTCCACCCTCTTCCTCTACCTCCTCTTCCTCCTCCCCTATCACTCCTGGCCTGCCTGAGACCGTCTTACCTCCTCCTTTCCCCTGTTCACCCCTGACGATGTTTGTAGACAAGTCTGATCTATGATCTATGAAAATCTCGTCAAAGCAGGTTCTTCCCTGCTCATCCAGAACCACCAAGGACCATATTCATACCCTTGCTCCAGCATTAGCCGATTTCTGCAATCAGTCCTTTGCTACTGGAACTTCCCCTCCCCTTTAAGCACTCCCTTGTGCACACCTTCTAAAGAAGCCCTCGGCCAAACCTTCCTCTCCGGCTAAATATAGCCTGATCTCCATCACTCCTTTCCTGGGCAAACTCTTGGAAAAGCTGGCCATCTCCCAGCTTCATCAATGTACTGAATCTGTTGGTTGCCTCCATGAGCACCAGTCTGGCTTCACAGCTGCCAGAAGCACGGAAACTGCTCACCTGAACACCTGTGAAGTCTTGCAATCTTGACTCTAATTCTCCTCGATCTATCCTCTGCTTTTGACACACGGTCAACCATGCCACCCTGCTCAATTGCCTCTGTGACAAACTTGGTATTACTGATCAGGGGTGTCCGGTCAAATGTTCGAAGGCATTTGATCGAATGACAAAATGCTCGAGTCAATTTGACTGAAAACAAAAAGGTCGCATTTTTTTTTAAAAAGTATATATATTTTTTTTGCTCTAGTATAGGTAAAAAAATGTGTTTTAACACCAAAAACAGGGTTTTGGGGGGACCCTCCCACCCCCAAAATAAAATAAATATAAATATTTCGACCCTTTTTTTTCGGTCAAATTGACTCGAGCATATTGTCATTCGATCAAATGCATTCGAGCATTTAACCTATAACCCTGTTCGGGCCATGGCCTGGTTGACCTCCTTTCTCACTGACTGACCCTCTCAGGTCCAACTTGGGTCTTTCCTCTCTTCTCTCTATCTCTATACTTGTGGTGTTCCCCAGGGGTCTAACCTCTCTCCCTGGCTCTTCAACCACTACCTGGCACCTCTTGCCCACTGCATCGCTACCTTCTGCTCCTATTTTCAATGTTATGCAGTAGGCACTCTGCTCTCTTTCAGGCTTCCCTCAGCCACCTCTGCTTCTTCTCTCATACCAGACTGTCTGGCCGCAATTCAGGAATTGTGTGCGGCCAATGATCTCTGCCTCAATGCCAGTAAGACTGAGATCCTCCACATTGGGACACTCGCTCCATCCTTTCCTCTCTCTTTGACTGACCTCTCTGGGCCCTCTTCCTGCTCCTTCCTGTAAGGCTAAGAACTTTGGTGCTATCTTCGACTCCACCCTCGCCTTCTCTCCTCACATCTACGACGTCTCTAAGAAGTCAAACTATCAGCTGCACCTTTTCAGAGGTATTCTTCCTTTTCTCACTTTCTCCCAAAAGCTCACTGTCTCCAGAGCTCTGGTCCTCTCTAGGCTGGACTATTGCAATAGCCTCTTTCTAAATCTTCCTGCCTCTACTCTTCGGCCTTGACAACTTAACCAGAACAGCACCGTGAGACTTGTCCTTGGCCTGAAGCCCAGGGATCGTACCTCTCCAGCTCTGAAATCTCTTCACTGGCTCCCTGTGCCTGCAATGATCACCCACTGCATCGTCCACAAGGCTTGCTAGGGCTTAGGACTGCTCTACCTCCAACGTTCTCTTCCAAAGCATCTTCCTTCAAAAGCTCTCTGCTCATCCACCTCCAACTCTCTGAGGTTCAGCCGCTTCTCCAAGCAGTGAGTTGGGGGCAGATCTCTCTCCTCGGCTGGGGCCTCCCTCTGGAATAGCCTCCCTGCCTCTGTCAAACTTGAGCAGAACCACCTCTGGTTCCAGAAGCAACTCAAGACCTTCCTTTTCACTGCCGCTTTCCCTCCATCTCCTGTGCTGATGCACCTGACTGCTCCGAACCACTGGTCACCCTCTGAACTTGGGCCCAGGCTCCTACATGTCCAGTTGCCCTTGCACTGCCTCCGGGCTCCACAGCACTTAAGGGTTTTGTATCTGCAACCCTACAGTCCCTTCTCTCTGCACTTATGAGCCACCCGCTGGCTGTGCTTGTGAGTTAACTGCACTTCCCCTGCTCCGTGGCACTTTTCCCCTTCCCTGCACTTGCAGCGATCTGAATGACACAAGGCCTAGTAAGATCGTTATTCTGTCCTTCCTCTGTCTCCCCAACCCCGCCCTTTGTCTTGTATCACCTAGAAGGACTTGTGTATGGGGACGAGGTAAACAAAATATATCAACCACATCCTTTGAACAAATGCACTTTTCTTCACCGACGCTTGTGGAACCTTTAACACAAGATCTACTCTTCTGTAGTTTAAGTTAAACCTGGAGTGAAAGTTGGTGTTCTTACTATGAGAGTATTTGCTATGCAACAGCTGCAAATATATTCTATGTATATTCTCTGTATCCATATTAATTGTGGGTGTCTTCAAAACCGAACATGTTTTATTCAGTCTTGGAGCCATGCCCTACTTACCTCTTTCGCCATCATACAAATGCACTATATTTATTTATTTTTGCATTTGTAAAGCACCCAACAGCCCAGAGACATCGAGGCGCTGTTTCAAGAAAATTTCTTAGTTGCGTGAAACATTAGGCATTGCATAGGTTGCATGTAGCATGAGCCTTAAGGATAAACAGTGATACATATATGATACAGGTTGAGTTGAGGCAACTCATACATACATGAGAACTATGTGATTAGCACCTGAAATTACACAAACGGCAGCGTTGCTATAGTTGTTTTAAAGGAGTGTTAGGCATGTATTCTCTTGGTTTAGATTACACTGATATGCTAAACAAAATTGTGGCCGACAGCTTAGTGAAATCAGAATGTTGTGTTTGCCAGTGCAGAACTAGCAATTTCATGGCCGGAACAAAAGAAAACCATATCAACGTATATTGGCCACTGTAGGATACATGGCTTTTTGCTTAACATCTCCATCTGATTTCCTGTTATGTAATAGGTCCAGGGTGTTCGTAATCTTCATAATATCGCGGATCGTCAGGAATAACCAATAGGTGGCCTTGATTTGAGCCAATTCATGGGCAGCCCGTCGTCCAGGCGCTTTAACGAGTGGCCCGAGCCTCACGCTTGAAAGCAATGGCTGAAACCTTTGCAACCGCTTTATATTCCAGATTTTCTTTCTATTGAATGTGACTTATTTGTAGCCAGGTTTCATTCTAGCCTGGGAGATTTCTTTGTGTGAAAGTAAATGTAAGTATCATTGAAATTTACAACGTAGAGTATGGTGCATAATTCAATCGAAGACTGTCTGGACATGTTCTGCAACTGCTTTCTATGAATCGAGTATGTATGCTACAGTATTCCAGGGAAGGTGCTCAAATCCCAACAAGACCTTTTTCATCAACACTCTGGTGTTCCACCTGCTGGACATTTGTTGATTTTGATGCCATGTTTATATTTGTGTGTGCTTGGCCAATCAAAAGAGATCCTGGTCTGCACGCGATGACATCCAAATAATGAGGAATCCTGCATAAAGATCTTGCCTCCTACAACTTTAGAGATCATCATCATCAGCTGTGACGGTGTCCCTTGGCTGACCCTTTGGGTATGTGGATAGGGTGACCAAGGGGTGTTTGAGCGGAGCTCCCATGTTCACCTCCCAACACCAGGGACAGGGGCTCATCACATGTACGTCGAACCCCTAAATATACGCTGAGAGATGCAAGACGCAAAGCCCTTTACAAATCCAATGGTCAGCAAGGCCAACTAAAATCAATGCAAGCCCTTGCAGAAAGACCTTGTGTAATATGCACGCCTTGCCCCAAGTGATAAAGCGCAAGTTGCATATGGGGCGGAAAAGATGATAGATCCATCTTTTTACACGCTCACTGTGCGCTACGCTGTATCTCTGTGCTGAACCAAAACAGGCGTTAACACCAGGCACCAGTACACAGCCGACAATCTTTCACCAGTATTTGTCAAGCCGCTGCAGGTATGGATCCCCAACTCAGTGGGATGGATCTGAGGGGAGAGTTTAGCAGCGGTTGGAGGAGGGAGCGACTCAAGGAGCAGAGAAAGGTGGTAATTAATGGAGGAGAACTCAAACTGGTGGACGGTGGTAGAACTAAGGAGGGTGTTAGAACTAAGGAGATGGTGGAAAAAGGAGGAGCTGAGGAATTCTTGGAGGGAGAAAAGATCTGAAGAGGCGTTAGAGAAAGGAGGAATAGAGGAGTTGGTGGAGGGAGAAGGAGATGAGGAGGAAGAGGTGGCACCGAAAGGATAAGCAGGGGAGGAGTCGATGGTGAATGAAGGGGCAGAGGGGCATTGAATGGGATGGAGAAGAGAGAAGTGAAGGAAGAGGTTTTAAGCAGAAGAGAATGTGGGAGTACTTTGAGACAAACTTAGGAGGTGATAGAAGGGGGAGCTTTAGAGAAAGTGAGGTCTGAGGGAGACCAGAGGAGGCAAGGAGGGAATAGAGAAGGGAACACAAGCCCCATGCGCATGGGGTGTGTGAGTGATATAGGAGGGGGAGAAGGAGCATGTGGCAAAACATTGAGGGGTATTGTCAGTAGGAAGTGAGGGGGATTGTCAGCAGGTAGAGGCAAAGAATAATGAGAAGGAGCGTGAGAGGCTAGTTGTAGTGTCATGAGGTATGAGCGGGTAATGAAACGTCAAGAAAGAAATGGGGGACGCAAAGTGTGATAAGGCAGGACCTTTAAGGTGGAGCCTGGTGTGGATCTTCTACAATCTCCTAGCTAAGCCATCACCTGATTATTCACCAGAGCAGTCCACACATTCCCTGTAGGGATCTATTCAGATTGGGGACTGCATTCCTACTCTGGGACCACTATTGTCGGTAGCTGCAAAAACTCTGTGCCGCTAAGTGACCAAATTGACTACACTACATCAGTCTGGGTATCGTGGCGTACCAGAATAAGGACTCTGATCAGAGGACATGCATGTACCACAGGACTTTTAAAACGCCTCGCTGAATCTATTGCGATTAGGGAAGTTCTCTACCCAACAAATTAAAACTAAGGGTGCTTGTCAATATTGGTCAAAATAATAAATCTTGTCCTCTGTCCAAATCCTAACTTCTAAACTGGCCCTACGTCTTAGAAAAACATCTTTAAAAGGAAAATGGCAATACAGCTTGCCCTTGGTGTTCTTTACTCTGTCCTCTCTCAATATCTCTAGGAATCTCTCCTATTTTCAGTTCTTAGTTTATTCAATAGAATGCAGGTCTCCTTACCTAATCAGTTCATGTTTACCTTGTCAGAGTTCGAAATAAAGATTAGGTCCTCCTCAGGTCAATAAACTAAACTTTCAGGTTCTAGAAAAAGTAAATTCTCTAAAGGATCGTAGATGCACAGATAATTCTTTAAGCTTCCTCCACCAACTGCATGGATCTCTCCCCACGAGATTCTAGTCTTGTTCAATGCTTGGTTCCCTGATGGATGATTTCTTACTGGGTTTATAGGGCCCTCCTGGCTCCCTTTATCCCCTTGTTCCCACTGTCTCACTTGATTTGTAGGGGCATCCCTATCCCCTTTTAATATATCTGTCTCATGATATTTCAGTGTGGCTTTGAAACGTTTGCCTGGTTCCCAGGTTCAGGTTTGCGGGGCTCCTGCAGCCACTCTTATTATTAACATCTGTCTCCCTCTCTGGCCTGGTTGCTCCTTGTTGGGATCTATTCTCTTTGTTGTTTTCCTGTTCTCAAAGTCTGGTCTCTATGCCCCCCTCTACTGTGAGCAACCCATGTACCCTCTCCTTGGCAGATGCTGCTCCAATGATGTGGCTTCAACCCAGTGACTCTGGTGTTCGCCCTAGCTCCTAGGTGTCCTCTCCCGAATGTAAGCTGTAAGGTTTCTTCACTCGACGCTACCTCTCAGGTTGTACACTGTACGAGTGGGGCACTCGTTCCTCTCTCGGTCGTTGGATTCAGCATTGTTTCTTGGACTCCAGGTCCACAACCTCCTCTGTATCGTCACGCCTTGCCTCTGGGCCGCCTCCGCACAGTCCTGTTCGATGTCGGACACATTTCTCCTCTGTGGCTTATTCTCCGGTTTCTCTCCGGGTCTCGCTCCATCTCTCCTTCCGGGCGCTTCTTCCACACCACAGCTGGCTCAGCTTGGCAGCACAGGTCTGCCTCCCAATAATATTGAGACATTGGAGACTCACATATGCGTTTCACTTCTCCTTAATTCAAGGGAGAAGAGTCCTTTTATTATTGCTACCAGATACAAAAGTGGTGTGTTTAACTGTCAAGCCATTTGAGAGGCCAGCTTTGCCTTGAGAAAAACTTTCAAATGTATTTTCTACACTGTTTGAAGTTCCACCGCTGACAGTTAGATCCGCTTCTGGTATTCCCATATATGCGGACAGTGACTCAGTTGTAGTGAGTTCCTTACCAGAATGGGAGTCCTTGTTCCTGGGTGTGGGGAAGTCACTCCCAGTGAGTTCCTGCTTTTCCAAACCCCTAGTGAGGGCTTTGCTTAGCAGGCTCACCCCCTAGCCTCAAAGGGATAAAACTTCTAGTTTCTTCACAGTATGGTATCCCCAAGTCCACCATAGCAGCAAATCCCAAGTCATGGGCAAATCTCAGTGGGATAAACGAACAAGAAAAATCAACATGTTACATAATTCCACTCTTGAACAAAACAAAACTCGGACTGGATCCATGGAATGGATTTTTTAATCCGGGAGGGAGTGGACGATATAGTGGACCCAGTCAGGTCACCTAGACCAGAAAGAAGGCTGCAAAGCACCTCGATGCCACATGGCCAAAACCCACTTCACAAATCAAAAAAGGGACTCCATCTCCCATAATTCTTCTTTCCAAATGGTGGAAAACAGGACCGGACATGTAAGTCACATTTTTGGACTCAGGAAGATAATGGAAAGACCAGGGTAAACCACAGAAGTGTTTTTCACCCTCCAAAGGGGCAGTCTTGGGGATCACGCACCCCTCCCAATTTGACATCCAGAGTGGCAGTGGGGTACCCAGTTCTCACCCGTACAGTTAATGGACACACAGACCGAGCCTCCCTTCCTTTCCATACTGTCAGGAACTCTTGGAAGGAGAGAATTCTTGTCTCCCTCACAATTGCCAGTGCAACGGAGACTGCATCGCCTGCAGCTGCAGCCTCCATTTAAAGCAAAGGAATGGCTACCAGCACTGCACCAAGCAAAGGAGAAATGTTTTCCCAAACTCCCACCCCACAGAAGTCATGCTTATTACATACCCTGACCTGGTTGGCAAAGGAGGCCACCAAAACGAAATTCACCCTTTGACAGGGGGCCAAACCAACATCTCCTTCCCACCAGCAACAAACACAAACTGAAGTGGGATCCAAGATGGCGGCTCCCCTATTTAATGACTTCCCCCATTAACTCAGGACTACATGCAGCATGCCACCGCAGGCATTTGGTCCCTCTATCAAATCGTTGTGTAGTGTAAAGGCATCATGAAGCTAGATTCAAAATTCAAAACAAAATGGTTATTAACTCAAATGTCAGGATGGTAGACGGCATATCTTGCCCTCTGCTGAGGTGGGATTTCCCTACTTGAACGAAACTAAGGAAAGTCTGAGTCAGAAAGTTCAAATTAAGTCTGTCTGTGTCCAAAACCTGTCCTTGCCTTCACAACTAAATTCAAGAAAGTTCCACAAAAGTCTCGGGATTACCTTTCCCAAGTTCAATACAGTTCCACAAATCCTAGAGGTTCCCTCCCCTAAGTTCAAGGCAATACCGTTCCACACAATCCTTGGGGTTACCTTCCCCAGGTTCCAGGCAACACAGTTCAAAAGAAAAAGGGCCTTGAGGCTTCGTCCTCAAGACAGCATTTTCAGTTCATCAGGTCTCGGGGTTCCCTTCCCCAAGACTTCAACGTAGCAACTGATATTTGTTTCAGTCTTTCAAAGTTCAACCCAACTCTAGGTCAACCTGACCCTCCTTCTGGATTGCATCTCTAGTTCACCTGCAGTGCTTATCCTTGGCTTGTTTCAGAATGTCTTTGTCTTTGGCAATCTAGGGCTGACTGGTCTAGGTCAGTGGTCGAAGTGAGCAGGAGCCGTGCTCCTATACTTTTTAAAATTACCTTTTACAGCTCCTATACTTTTATTTTAAAAAGCAACCGTTCCGGAATGGTTTCGTTTTAAAATAAAAGTTTAGGAAGACGTTGCAGCTTGCACTTTCAGTGCACTGCACTGAACGTTCCCTTAAACAGCAGGTGCAAGTGTTTGGGGGTGTGTATTGTGTGTGTGGGAGGGGACGTGGTGATGGGGTTTGTGGGGAATGGGGACAGGCCAGCAGGGAACACAGTTCCACTACTTTTCGTACACTTCAACCACTGATCTAGGTGCAGTTGTCAGACCACACGGTCCACCCATCGCAGGTCGCGCATCCAGGAACCCTAGGTTCTTCAGCCCGCACATGTTGTTCTGTACTTGTCCCTGTGTACAGATTCACATTCACTTGGCTTCTCTGTCGGCCTCTTGGCTCTATGTGCAGTTTCACACTATCCTGGCTTCTCCTAGTTAGCCTTGGCTTTACCATAACGTGTCACATACCTCTTGCCAGTCGTTGGCCATGCCGCACTGGATCCATTCATAAAGTTCACTTTGTGGTGTCTTGCTCATGACCCACCTTTCTGTTGCACTCTTTCACACTTGTACTCTTTTCCGTAGGTTGCTTTCAAATGGGCACTTTCCCTTTTGGCTATCATCAGCTATTAGCTTTGCCCATAAAGTGTTATCCAGTTCAGTGTTCAATATGCTTCATTTTACTTGGTTTCAAATTTTCATTCAGTTCGGTATTAAATATGTGAGTTTTCATTCCTAGAGCTCTTCGTTACTTATGCATTGCGTTCTAGGAGTGCCCCGGTATCTAGTGACTTTCCCTGACACTCACTGGTCCTCTGTGTTCCTCCCTGGTGGCTTCTGCTGCTTCCTTTCTGCTTCTCAGGTCAGTGGGTCGGCCTCTGCAAGCTCTGCTCGTGCTCTGGGTGTTTTGCACACGCCGGGTGCTTTCCAGCAGCAACGGGCGCGGACGGCGTCCTTTCTTCTTTCTTGCTCGCTCACAGCTCCATCTGCTTTCTCTCCACCGTGAAGACTCACACACCTGTGGCAGCCTAACGACCCAACTCGCCATGTTCTCCACAGGTCCTCTGGGTGGTTGGCCGGCGTCCTGGCTTCCTCTCAGATGCCACCACGGCTGCATCCTCACGAGAAATGTCCCCTGCTGGCCTCCCCCACACATGCCTCCATGTTGCTTCTCTTGCTGCTTTTTGGCTCTTCCTTTATACACCTGCAACCACGTGATCAGTTGCTGGTGTGGAATATCAATTTAGACGTGCCTGACTATAGCTGGTCAGATAGCACAGCGAGTAGAGCGCTCGCATTGACATCCACGCAGAGCCTGCTGACGCAGGTTCGAATCCCGGCAGGGTCAAACTCAGCCTTTCATCCTTCCGAGGTCGATAAATGAGCACCACGCACCGTGGGTAATAATAAGCAGCACTCAGATGCCTGAGGGTTCGTAGCGCTATAGAAATGCAAAATTATTATTATAGTTAAAGGGACATGCCTGACCCACACATTACTCTGCCGGCATCTCCCTCGTCCCAGTACTAGAGTGGTGAAATGAGGTTTTAGTGTTCATTACTCTGTCGCCGCTTCCTCGTACCAGTACTGTCAGAGGTCAAATGTGGGAAATTGAGGGGAGATATTTTCCAGTAGCCTATAAAGGCCGGGGGAGGGTTAGGTTGGTCTTCCATAGTTAGAGGGGGATACCATGTCTCGCCTGTGGGTACCCCACTCCCATCCCCGAGGACCCTCCACCAAGGTGATCCTCCCTCACTTTTCCACCCACAGGGTCAGGATCCAAAATCGATAGACTTTCCCTGGCCATCTGAGAAGAGAAGTAGAGAATACCCTCAGGTTTCTCACAGTATGTAGTCAGTCCAAGCACTATATTGGGGCCAGCTCCCATGATAAGAGGAGAATAGTTTTGTTGTACAGAGGAGGTGAGTTGGGTGTTAAAGAGGAAGGTGATTGCTCAGCAAAGAAAGGTTTTTGGGCTGGCTGTAAAACCTGGATTAGAAAACTAGATTATATGGCACAGAGCAGAGAAGATGACGGCCGAGCTGGCTGTAAGAGCTGAAGTGGAAGAATGGATTGCAAGACTCGCAGAGTAGAGGAGGATTGCTGGGAAGATTCCCCTGGAAACTCAATAGCTCAAGAGCTCTGGTCCTCTCTTGGTTGGCCTACTACATCAGCCACTTCCTCACTCTTCCTTTCAACCCCCTTCAAATAATCCAGAATAGGACTGCAAGGCTTAGCCTCGGCCTCAAGCCCAGGGACTGCATCTCTCCAGCCCTACAATCTCTCCACTGGCTCCTGGTTGCTGCTGCGATCAAATTCAAGGCCACAAGGCTTTCTAGGGCCTGGGACCCCGCTAAATCCAACTCGCTCTCCCTAAATGCATCCCTTCTAGAACCCTTCGGTCTACTAGCTCCATTTCTCTGCAGATCAGATGCTTCTATAAGCAGAGAGTGGAGGGTAGATCTCTCTCCTCCGCAGGGGTTTCCCTCTGGAATGGGCTCCCTGCCCCTCTCAGGCTTCAGCTGGATCTCCTTAAATTCCGGAAGCAACTCAACTCTCCTCTCCTCTTCTTCCTTCCCCCTTCCCCTCCCATGTTAATGCCGCCATCTGCCGCAGTGACTGGCTGCCTGGTTCCCTCTGAGTTATACAGGGTATCACCCTCCCCTGCCCAGTCCACCCCCTTCCTCACACTTAGCATGTGGACCTGCACCCCATGCAATTCCCTGGCACTTGCCCTCCTGCCCTCCCATAGCGCTCGCCTAGCCCCTTTTACCCTCTTCCCTTCCCCTCCTCCACACCCCACCCCACGTTCACTTTCGCTCTATCCTCTCTACCCTGCACTTCCCTTCCCCCCCCATAGCACTTCGCATTTGCGTGACTGGCACTTCCCCTCTCCCACTTCTTGTTACTGCACTTGTATGATCTGCATGTCACAACGCCTTGTAGTACCGTTATTGTCATCGTTCTCCCTTGTCCCCTCTCAGCTCCCTTTTTTGACTTGTGGCCCCTTGAAGCACCATTTGTTTTATAGGCGCCTTACAAATATCCAATAAAATAACATTCCCTGGAGTGGTGAATTTCAAATAGACCTGGTCACAGCCCTAGTTGAGAAAAGTGCACCAGAAGCAAAGGCTTAAGCCTTTGACGGGGGAAAGACTGAGAAGGTGAAGACAAAGGCAGTCTGGGCAAGGGAAGGCAGAGCAGGAAAGGGTGGAGGCCCTGACAGGATAAGGAAAAGATGGAGGCCCTGACGGGAGAAGGAAAAGATGGAGGCCCTGACGGGAGAAGGAAAAGATGGAGGCCCTGACGGGAGAAGGAAAAGATGGAGGCCCTGACGGGAGAAGGAAAGGATGGAGGCCCTGACGGGAGAAAGAAAGCGTGGAGGCCCTGAACAGAGAGCTGGAAGAAATGCCCCAGAAGGCGTCGGTGAATGGAAGGGTTGGGATCGTGGCCTAGGAGAGAAGGAGGTGGTGATGAGAAAGAGGAGATGAAGAAAGTAAACGATCCCTTGGCAACTAATGAAGGAAAGAAGAACCTACTGCGCTCTTGTGAAATGTCAGGCAATGCTTTAAAAACAAAACAACTATCCTGACACCTTAAATCAAAAGCATAAATTTGAATATCCTTGTTCGCTGATTTTTTACAACTTGTGACAGCAAGCATTGAGGGCTGTGCCACTAAGAATAGGACCAAGCTATCGAACCTAAAGGCCCAAACCAGTAAAGACCAGCAGACCCAGCGATCACAACCGAGCAAAAACACCAGAAAGACAAAGTGAAGCTGGGGACAGACCCAGGAAATCTACTAAACCTTGACTGAAAGATTTATTTTGAGAATTTTGTTTTTGTTTTTTTAGTTATCGACTTCTTTCCTTTCCCTTTCAATGTTTGAGACACTAACTCAGACAAGAGGGTATCGCGCCCTTTTGCTGACACCCGTTTTTCCGACGTCTGTTTTGACGCTGGAGTTTTGCAAAAAATTCCCATCAAAATTTGTTGGGGGTAGGGATGCAAAGGTAAATAAAGGGTTGGGGGAAGGTAAATAAAAACTATAATTTAATTACGGGGGGTTGGGGTGGGAACCCTCGCAAAAAATTATGTAAAAATAAAATCCGATTGTTTTTCGGCAAAACTCCCGCGGCAAACCACCGGTCAGAAAAAAGAGGGTCGGCGAAATGACATGGAACTGACAAGAGACACCAGGGGTCACCCGAAGGATATAGACGAGTGTGCGAGAAAAATGCTTGAGTGGCAATGAGCCAACCCAGTTGGATGGGGAGTTTGAGTTTACCCCCTTGAAGAGATCCCTTTCATCTTGGAGTTGGCCAAGGTTGTGAAAGATTTCTAATAAAGTAATCACAAGACGAAGTAACATTGCTTTGATTGTGTTTGTCCCACCAGTGCATCATTGCACTCACAAAGGTCGACATGCTTTAAAAATCACTTGTCTCTGGGCTATAGAAGACAGTAATATTCTGAATTTCAAATCTGCCGTCTGCCGTAAGTACTGTCACAAATGGCTCAAGGAGTCCCAGAGACGGTTTATTGAATGGTTTTCTCCAGGCCCCAGTGACGTCCCTCTCTCTCTTGACTCTAAAAAGCACCAATCCTCTCTAGCCCAGGCACCCTATTCCACAGGTTAGTATATGCTGAAGATTGACCCCCTAATGTCTAAGGTTTAGTCGAATTGGTTGGGATTGCCAAAAGGCAATAAATCCCCTGATCAGGCCATCCTTTCTCTGGGACCTCCTAGACAGGACCTACACTATCGCAATGACTACAAGGGATTGGGGTGGGGGTGCCTTACAGAGACACTTACTGGTTCAGTCTTCTGCCTATCACGCGCAAGTACTCTTTTCTCCATCTCGCTCTCTGTGGCTTCCCTCTTACTACTCATCTCCTTTTAACTCTACTCACCTCCACTCCTTCTACTATGTTCATCCTCCTTTCCTGTACTTCCAATGTCTCTCACTTCTCCTTCCTAAGCCTTGCCTCACCTGTTCATGTTACTACTACCACTCCACCTTCTTCTCAGATGCCCCTCTTGCACTCTCACATTCACTCCCTGCACTCACTCTCCTAAACCCAATCACTTGCCTTTCATGCACATTCACAACACAGTTACAGTTACACTTACTAACCAATACCTCACCTGCTCCACACTCCTTCGCAATTTTACCTCCTGTTGATGTCTTGATTTTCCACTTCCTCTTCCAACTCTGACCTCAAACAACCCACAACTTCTTCCTTCCAGGGCTTCTGATATTCCCACCCCCTTCTCAAGCTGGGTATCTGGGCTTTTTTTTATCCCCATCCCCTTCTCTGGTTGGATATCTGGGCTTTTTGTATCCCCATCCCTTCTCTGGTTGGATATCTGGGCTTTTTGTATCCCCATCCCCTGGTTAGATATCTGGGCTTCTTTTATCCCCATCCCCTTCTCTGGTTGGATATCTGGGCTTTTTGTATCCCCATCCCCTTCTCTGGTTGGATATCTGGGCTTCTTTTATCCCCATCCCCTTCTCTGGTTGGATATCTGGGCTTTTTGTATCCCCATCCCCTTCTCTGGTTGGATATCTGGGCTTTTTTTCCCCATCCCCTTCTCTGGTTGGATATCTGGGCTTTTTGTATCCCCATCCCCTTCTCTGATTAGATATCTGGGCTTTTTCTCCCCATCCCCTTCTCTGGTAGGATATCTGGGCTTTTTGTATCCCCGTCCCCTTCTCTGGTTAGATATCTGGGCTTCTTTTATCCCCATCCCCTTCTCTGGTTGGATATCTGTGCTTCTTTTATCCCCATCCCCATCCCTTTCTCTGGTTGGATATGTAGGCTTCTTTTATTCCCATCCCATCCCCTTCTCTGGTTGGATATCTGGGCTTCTTTTATCCCCATCCCCATCCCCTTCTTTGGTTGGATATCTGGGCTTCTTTTATCCCCATCCCCACCCCCTTCTCTGGTTGGATATCTGGGCTTCTTTCATCCCTATCCCCTTCTCTTATTGGATATCTGGGCTTCTTTTATCCCCACCCCCTTCGCTGGTTGGATATCTGGGCTTTTTGTATCCCCATCTCCATCCCCTTCTCTGGTTGGATATCTGGGCTTTTTGTATCCCCATCCCCTTCTCTGGTAGGATACCTGGCCTTCTTTTATCCCATCCCCTTCTCTGGTTGGATATCTGGGCTTTTTGTATCCCCATCCCCTTCTCTGTTTAGATATCTGGCTTCTTGTATCCCCATCCCCTTCTCTGGTTTGATATCTGGGCTCCTTTTATCCCCGTCCCCTTATCTGGTTGGATATCTGGGCTTATTTTATCCCCATCCCCACCCCCTTCTCTGGTTGGATATCTGGGCTTCTTTTATCCCCATTCCCATCCACTTCTCTGGTTGGATATATGGGCTTCTTTTATCCCCATCCCCTTCTCTGGTTGGATATCTGGGCTTCTTTTATCCCCAACCCCTTCTCTGGTTAGATCTCTGGGCTTCTTTTATCCCCATCCCCTTCTCTGGTTGGATATATGGGCTTCTTTTATCCCCATCCCCTTCTCTGGTTGGATATCTGGGCTTCTTTTATCCCCACCCCCTTCTCTGGTTGGATCTCTGGGCTTCTTGTATCCCCATCCCCTTCTCTGGTTGGATATCTGGGCTTTTTGTATCCCCATCCCCTTCTCTGGTTGGATATCTGGGCTTCTTTTATCCCCGTCCCCTTCTCTGGTTGGATATCTGGGCTTCTTTTATCCCCATCCCCACCCCCTTCTCTGGTTGGATATCTGGGCTTCTTTTATCCCCATCCCCATCCACTTCTCTGGTTGGATATATGGGCTTCTTTTATCCCCATCCCCTTCTCTGGTTGGATATATGGGCTTCTTTTATCCCCATCCCCTTCTCTGGTTGGATATATGGGCTTCTTTTATCCCCATTCCCTTCTCTGGTTGGATATATGGGCTTCTTTTATCCCCATCCCCTTCTCTGGTTGGATCTCTGGGCTTCTTTTATCCCCACCCCCTTCTCTGGTTGGATATCTGGTCCTGGTCAATCTGGCCTGCTCTCCACCCAGGAGGGATCATCATTACAGATGTCTTTTAAAGACCGGGTTTTGCCCCTACCCCTTTTGTCTGCATGGGGCCACCATGCTACAATATCGGTGGCCCGTGGCGCACGTTTGTGCTGGGGGACTGGGGATTGGTTTCCTTTATGGTAAGTGCAGTCGGTTGTGTACTTATTGTACGTCCGTGTTCAAGCTGGTTGGTCTTCTGCAGCATTGCTTCTGTAACAGCCGCGCTGAGCTCGAACTCCTCACTCAGTTGCTCCTTCTCTCCCGGTGGTATTTGAGCGCCACTCGCTTAGGGATTGTTTCAGATACGGAGTTGCTCCTGTTCTTTCCGCTGGCTCTCTCCCCGCCTGGATTTTGGGATGGCTTTGCTTGGGGCACTGATGACTGTCCTGTGACCGAAGCTTCTTTGGCATTTCTGAAAAAGCGTGAGACAACTTGGCCAGCACTTTGGTTAAGAGGTATTGGGTGATGCAAATTGGTACTGCACGTGAATACATTGGCACTTTTGTAGGGCACAGTAAATTAGCCATCTCAACTGCCACCGCCCTCCTCTGGGCTAGGACTGGCATTGGATTACTCTGGTGGGCCTCCTATCCCAGGCTGAGATGGGTTTCTATCCTCTCTTGACAAGGTCATGGTACTGGCCTTGTCACAGTAGGAGAACATGCATGCTAGCACAGTAATGTTTATTTGCTGATGAGGAAATGAGGTGGACTTGACAAAGCTCTACTTCAACCTGCCCTCCTAGCTAAAGAGGGAGCTCCTGCATCCTCTACCTTGGGAGGATAGCTCGGGGGCAACGTGCTCGCCTTGGAAGCAAGACGACACTAGCAACACAGGTTCAATCCTCGTTTCCGCGTTTAGAAACCTCTGGGTATTAAGCGCGTTATAAATAACCTATCATATTTTCCCTACCAGCCCCACAACTAGTTGTGGGCCACGTAATAATGTACGATATATTTCATTTCTATCGCGCTCATACACAAGTGTTTTCAATAATACACAAATGTATTATTGTATTGTTGTGCAGTGTTCAGCACTTGACCCCGCAGGTTAATATTTTTGTGTGTGTGTGGCTGGGGCTACAGGCAGGTGTGAAGCAGAGACGCAGTGCACACCTCCTGTTGCTTTCTGTGGCTGTTGTGAACGTGTTGCATGTTCTTCTGCCAGCGGTGCTCTGTGTGCCCGCCTTCCCCACCTTGCTGCAGGTCACTGTTGTGAGGGGAGGGGCAGAGGGTGGTGCAGAGCTAACATTAAGGAGTGATAGCAGGGGGGGTAGAGAGTAGGTGCAACTCGCCCGCTGTGTTCGGCGAGAGCGGATCACAGCGTCTCATGCACACGTTGAGACTGAGAGTCAGTGTTGAACAAATACACACACATATAGACACACATACACACGGATACACACACACACACACACACGTTTCCCTCCTTCCCTCCTTCCCTTTCTTTGCCAGCAAACAGTCATCAAGTAGTAATAAGAAAAAGGTACCTTGTCAGCCCAGAACAATCGCAGACACAAGAAGTGCCTGTTGCGAAAGGGGGGGAGGGGGGGCAGAGTTGCGATTGGCTCCACGCCTGTCCACACCTGACCTTGACATCTCTTGACTGCTGCAAACCAATAACGCCCACTGCCTTGCATAGCTTGCTTTAGTGTGAAAGCAAAATGAATGGCATCTTTCAGAGGGTCGAGGGTAGGGGGCGGGGGGGGGGCATCAAGAGATTCAATCTTTGATGAAATGCTTGTCTATGAAGGCGCAAGATCAGGAAAGATGCGTGGCCTGCTCTTCGGTGGCATTTCTCAAATTGAATGATTTGCCAGAGAGGCGTTGGGTGGAGAGGGCGGGGAACACTGTTGACGTTGTGCTGTAGCTCCTGAATAGGTACCGAGCGAGGAGAGGACGCCATATTTGAAGTATACACAAAGGATCCTCTCTCTCTGAGTCATCTGCAGGGATTTCAGGTTTATTTCAAGTAGGAATTTAAAACAGCACCACATTGAATGAATTCATGTTTTTCTACCCAAACCTTCAAGAAATGATTTGTCGAGGTTATGCTGCTTGTCGAAATGCCTTTTTTGACCTCATTGCAATGGAGAGCCCTGTTCCTGTTCCTATCCTGTGCACACAGCGTGTTATGTTTCATTCCGTATGGCTTATCAATATCCTTCGAATAGACCCCTGATCAGATCATGTGAAAGCATTGCCGTTCCAAACCATATGCATACTGTGTAAAATTCCAACATTAGATTGTGTGATGACTCTGGCAGAGTCCTCCCAAAATCCCTGCCTAAAGTCTCCTCCCAGGTGGCCAGGGGAAGTCGGAAGCTTCCTGATCCTAAACCTGATCCTAAAACTGGGGGGGAGGGGCGGTGTTAGCCGGGAGGATCCCCTGCCAGGAGAAGGCCACCAAGGGAATAGGGTGACTCACTCCATTAGCAGAGGCGCGTTACTCATCTTCTTTCGAGGGTGAGGTTTTCATAATGTCGGAATACCTAATGACGTGTTGTCAGAGTAAGGCTCCCCTTTTCAAAAGCACCCAAAGTGTTGGTAGTAAAAAACCTTTATAGGCAGTATTAGAAGGGAACGTTTGAGGATCAGAAGATCAATACCATTGTTCATGACAAGTGAGTCCTCCTTGAGTTTGAGCTATGAAATCAAGAACCAATCATTAATTCTTCTAAAGCCCTTTCCTAGAGATATATTCTGTAAACGGAATGAGTGAGAAGAGGTTAAAATGGAAGCCTTTGGTGAAAGGAATAACAACATAAAAGACATCATGTCCCATAATACCCCAGGTACTGGGACGAGGAAGAGGGGCTCACAGGCACAGAACTGCAGTATACAGTCTAGTGTATCTGATGGCCCACACCTGAGCGGGGCTTTTGATTATTTAAAGCCTCTTCGGGTGCAGGCAAGCGAAGCAGAAGTAGTCGGCAGCCGTGTATGCAGCAGAGGCAGAGAATCAAAGACGCTGGGACTGCCGCCGCATTTGCGGTGGATTGTGGTGCCAAGGGAGTCGCAGAAGCTAGTAGCCCAAACTGCAGAGGTTGTGAAGCGGTGTTGTGACAGGTTGCCCTGTGGGAGAGAGAAACTCTCTGTATCCTGTGCCTGACTCCGGTGGCTGGCAAACATCTTACAATGTGAGGAGCAAAGCAGGGTAGTGTGGCGAAAGACGCAGGCCACAGAAATCGGAGCGGAGCTGTGAAAACTCCCGATCCGCAGACCGAAGAAGTGGCAGCAGGTTAAGCGTATGCGCAGTAGTAAAGTTTGTTATCCTGATTTGAGAAATCCCACATTAATCATAGGGAAGGGGATCCAGACCCTGGATACACGGATGCTTGATTATAAAGTTTGTTTAGGCATAACTGTTATTTTATGAACTTGAGCAGCTATGCAAGTAACTCTCTGATTTTGTTGTATGTTTTGTTGTATGTATAAGTGTGAGGGACACATACCTTCTGATGTCAGAGTTTTCCTTTAGTCTCAGTTTAATAGTTGAAAATAATCTATCAAATTGCCTGGTAGTTGTGAGGGTGTACGAGTAAGAGACGCAAAGGGTGGCATGTTGATTTGCAAAGACTTTTATTAATGACAAAATCAAGTGGGGGTTGGAGGAAATCCTAACCATCCCTACATCTAAGAGGAGTTTCCCTGCCTCAACCAAACTAGCTAATGAAATGGTCTGCGTCAGAATGTCCAAAGTAAAGTTTGCCGTCCTTTGTCCAAATTCTAACTTATCCCTCACAAGCTAAACTCAACATAAGGTGTAAAGGGAAATGTCTCTGACTGCCAACCTGCAGCCCAGCCTTGTAGTTCAAAACAGAAGTTACAAAAAGGTGTTTCCAAGCAAGCAGAGTTCCACCAGACTGAAGGGCTCGATGCCCTTTCTCCTGAGTCCTTCCACTTGATTCAAGAATATCTGTGTCTTCAGTGGTCAGGGCAGGTCTTTTTCTTTACCTAGCAGGCCTAGCTCCCAGGCCCTGCAACAAGGAAGAAGGGCTTGGACATCTTTCCAAAGCTGTGCTGAGGGTCCCTGAACCTTTTCTCAGTACCCTTCCTTGGTCCACTCTCCTGCCAAGTAGGGTACTATGTTTGTTCTTGTGCACCCCATTTTCTGATTCCGATCTCATTTCCAACCACAGCCTCGCTTTACTCTCCTGCCAAGGTCTCTGAGTGTCACTTGTAAATGTAGGTTTTGTATTCTTCTCAATCACTGTTTGAGGTCTATGGCCCCACCGTGAGTCCCAGGCCCCCTTCACTTGGTTGCTCTTATAGTTCTCGCTCTTAGTTCTTTCTTCACCCCACAGCCTTGGTTTACTCTCCTGACAAGGTCTGTGAGTACCACTTGTATATGTAAAGTTGTATTCCTATTTATTACTGGTTGGGGTGTGTTTACCCAGTGTGGGTGCCAGACCCACTTCATAGGTTATTCACAACGTTCTCTTTGGCTTCTCTTCATTCCACAGCCTTGCTTTACTATCCTGCCAATGTCTATGATTGCCACTTATATCTGCAAAGTTTGTATGCCCCTTTGTTACTGGTCGGGGTATGCCATCCTGATATGGGTCCCAGTCCCCTCAACTAGGTCACTCTGCCCTGGTGAGTAGTCCTTCTTTTCTTTGCTTCGGCCTTCAGTACTCTCTTGGTCTTCCCTACCCTGGGACTAGCCTCCCTTATACCTGTAAGGCCTTGCCTGTCACCATCCGTCTGTTCACCGATCTCCCAAGAGCTTTGGCAGATTCTCTGGTTCACCAGGATCTTCCCTGATCTTCTGCATGTCTCTTCTGCAGTTTGGCAGTGATTTCCTTGCTCTGCAGCGGCCTCAGCCCCTGGCGTCTACATTTCCTTTTCTCCGCTCTGCCTTTCCGCATCACAGGCCTTCTGCGAGTGTGTGTCTCCCTCAGACACCATCTGCCCCTCTGCTTTGCTGTCCTGCGCGTACCTGAGCACTTTCCAGCCGAGCCGCTGCTGAGCCGACAACGAAGATGCTGTTCTTCTCTTCCGCAGCTGCATATGCCTTCTTTCTTGTCAGTGATTTTCTATACTCGCGGCCTCTTGCTTGTCCCAGTTGTTCTTGCCTGAGATGCATTGCAAAAACACATAGGAATATTGGGTAGTGTGGAATTGGAAGGGTTTTAATGGAAGGTGGGAGGGTCACAGGGATTCTGTGTTCTCTGGAGAAAGTCACAACTCTCAATAGGGTCCTCCCTCCCGTATGATCATCCGGCTGAGTAGGCTAGTGGGCTCACCTCCCTGGCCTCATGGAAAGGGGCTCCCCCATCTGAAGCAGTGATGATACCTCTGGATTTGTCACATAATCCTAAATAAGATCTTTTTTTTTTTATTTTTGTTGGCAGAGGCAGATGACAAACACACACATCAGAGCAGCTATACAGAGACAATCTGGATATTTTAACAGAGTTCAGTGGCACATATGAATAGTGAGAAGTAATAACATGGAGATCGCAGCACTATAGAGCATCAAGTAACAAAGCACGCAGTAGCAATAATTAGGGTGAATTACCCATAGAGGAGCCGGCATCAAGGCCATTCAGGTAACTATTAAAGGCAGTCTAAATGTTTTTAGGCCGGGACCGTGCCGGGAGGGTGCTAATGTATTCCTCCTCGCAGTTCCGAGACCAGGTCAACAGGTTCAGCCATTTCCGGGAGGTAGGGGGGGCAGAGCGCTTCCAGTCCTGTAAGATACATTTTTTGGCAATTACACAGCACACATTTAAGAATTTAGCAGCCCCTCTGGCTCCCTCATCCCCCCAAGCCCCAAACAGTACACCCAGCGGGTCAGGCTCGATAACAGTATCACAGATTTCAGACAAAGTTTTCAGGATTTCCTCCCAGAATGGGGTTAGCCGTGGGCAGTCCCAGAACATGTGTAAGTGGCTTGCATCTACCGTGCCACAGCGAGGACATAGCCGTGGGTCGGAGCGGGCGAATTTGGAGAGCCTACGTGGGGTGTAGTTGAGCCTGTTCAACAGTTTATACTGTATGGTGTGGTATCGGAAATTCAGGGAGACCCTATTAGTGTGAGAGCACATTTTCCCCCACAGCTGGTCCGTGAGTTCTACCTCCAGTTCGGAGGCCCAGTCATCCCGTACCCTAGAGAGTTGCGATGTAGCAGTTGTGAGGAGTTTGTATAGTGATGACACCACCCCGCGGGCCCCACCTGAGTTGGCGATGTACAAAATCCCAGGGGAGTCAGAGGGCTTGTGGGGAAACTCAGGCCACGTGTCGTGGAATGCAGCTTGGAGTCTGTAATATTGCAGCAGTTCCATTGGTGATCCCGAGTGACCCGGTTTCCAGGTCTGTGGTGTAATGAATAGCCCATCCGGGTAAATGTCGGTTAGGGCCAGGTACCCCAGGGACCGCCAATGTCGTGCCAAGGCCATGTCGTTGGTAGGTTCTAATCCGGGGAACTGCCAGGCGGGGAGCCACTTGTAGTATGGGCGTTCCTCCACACCCGCAGCAAATATCCGCCTCCAAGCCGATATGGTGGTTTGGACTGGGTCTATGGGCGAGTCTGGTTCATATTGTTGATGTAGGATCAAGGTCATTATATTGGTGCCAGAAGCTGCAAGGGCCTCTAGCTTGACATGCGGGCGAGGGGGAGGCCCAGGGTACCAGTAGGTGGCAAACTGCGCCTGTGCGGCGATCCAGTACCACATCAGGTCAGGAGCAGTAAACCCGCCTTTCTCGTAAGGAAGAGTCATGGTAGCCCATTTTTTCCGCACCATAATGCCACGGGAACTGAGTGCACAGCTTGTGTAGATCAGCAAAGTACTTCTTGCCGGGCCATATGGGGACATTAGTGAATGTGTACAGCAGTTTGGGGAGTAAAATCATTTTAACCAGTGATAATCTACCTGCCAAAGACAACGGGAGAGAGCACCAGCGCACTATCTTGGACTCCGTCAGTTCTGCCGCGGCCAGGTAGTTGTTAGTTAAGAGAGCTTCTTTGGTCAAGGACACCTGGACTCCCAGATATTTAATCCGGTAGGGAGATCAACGTAGCGGGTACTCCGTGGCAGGTTGTATCGTGGAGCCCGTGAAGGGGGAAGAGTTCGGATTTGGCATAATTGATGGTGAATCCAGAGTATGTACCGATACGAGTAATGTCGCACAGAATAGGGTCGAGGTGGAGGTCTGGGTTTCTGACGAACAGTAGTACGTCGTCTGCATACAGTGAAATAATCTCAGGGGTACCCTGTAGCCGTATCCCTTTGCGCGAGTGGCGCTCCCTGACAAAGTCCGCCATAGGCTCAATGGCCAGTGCGAACAGGATCAGGGAGAACGGGCATCCCTGGCGGGTGCCTCTGAAAAGAAGGAACAAGGCGGACGTTTGAGAGTTGACTCGGACCCTGGCAACCGGAGAGGTGTACAGCAGTTTAATATATGCAATCATCCTAGGCCCAATGCCCATGGTCTCCAGGACCAGCCACATGTACCTCCAAGACACCATATCAAAGGCCTTCTGGGCATCCAGGGTGACCACGACTGCACTCACGTCCTGATTGATTCGTGCCAGGACGTTAAGGAGCCTCCTGATATTATGTGATGTGGATCTCCCGGGCACAAAACCCGACTGGTCGTCGTGCACCATATATGGCATAACAGGTAGGAAGCGATTGGCGATCACCTTGGCAAAGATTTTTGTATCCAGGTTCATAAGTGAAAGGGGCTGATATGATCCACACTCGTCAGCAGGTTTGCCAGGATTGAGCAGAACCGTAATAACGTCCTCACGTAATGTTGGGGGAAGGGATCCCAGCCGAAGAGACTCGTTCCACACCCTGAGCAGTTCGGGGGCTAGTGTAGCCACATGTTCCTGATAAAACTCCGCCGTCAGCCCATCAGGGCCCAGCTCCTTTCCTTTTGGGAGACTAGAGATAGCCTCCACTATCTCATCCAGTGTAACGGGGGAGTCTAGCTGGTCTCTTGTAGCGGGGGAAACGATGGTGGTGGGAATCTGTTCCAGGAGTTCCCGCATCTGGGAGTCACCATGTTCGGGGGGCTGAGAGTATAAATCAGAGTAGAAGCCTGTGAAGACCTCCAGGATATGCTGATCAGACCACTGTATCGCCCCCTGACTGTCCTTAACACAAGTAATTTGGGATTGACCCCACTCCCCCCTGGCCAGAGTGCCCAGTGTTTTGCCTGGTCTGTCACCCTCGCCGTATTTCCGTGCCGCCTGTGGGCGGCTGAAGTACTGGACTTCCCTATTGGCCTGCTTGTTGAAGATCTTGAGCTCCTCGCTGATCTGGGAGAGGACTCCCAGATCAATGGAGGCTGGGTGGGCTCGCTTCAGGACCCTTAATTTAGTTTCAGTGCGGGATAGGGTAGCTCTTATGGTTTTAAGGACGCCTGATTCCCTAGAGATGGACGCCCCCCTGATGAAGGCCTTGAAGGCGTCCCAGCGGACCCCCAGGGTTGTGGACTGTGGCAGATTGTGCTCAAAGTACGACTGAATGTCAGCAAGGATGTCCGCCCTAAACACAATGTCTTGCAGAGCTGCCGATTTGAAGCACCATGTATTGATGGTGAGAGCTGCAATACCTAGTTCTAGGGATAACGCAATCGGTGAGTGGTCAGACAGTGTGCGTGCAAGTATGCATGTTTCCGCCACCCTGACCAGCAAAGGGCCGGACACTAGGAAAAGATCGATCCTGGAAGAACTGTTGTGTACTGATGAGTAGTAGGTGTACTCCCGCGCTTGCGGATGTAATGCCCTACATACATCATGAATGTCGAGTGTCGCGCAATGAGTCAGGAGTCTACGCGCTGCGCCTGGCAGGGGCCTGGGGGCTGTGTTAGTCCTGTCCATCATAGTATCAAGGATGAAGTTCATATCCCCACCCCAGAAGATCTGCACCCCCACGTACCCTAGTAATATGGATATCACCTGATCAACAAACTCTGGAGAGTCAACATTGGGGCTATAGGTATTCACCAGCAAATAATCACTGTTGGCAATGGCGCAGAACAACACTATGTATCTCCCCTCCGGGTCTCTGTAGCTCTTGTGGAGGACAAACTTGAGTGACTTATGGATAAATGTCACCACTCCTCTGGCACGAGTGGAGTATGAAGTGAAATATCTGTGAGGCCCCCAGGTTGGCACAATGCTCCTAGCCAGTGGGCCCGTGGAGTGTCTCCCCTGTAGGAGCAGAATTTTGCATCCGTGCCTGCTGGCATATGTCATAATCTTGCGACCCTTGGTATAGTTGCTTAGGCCCCGAACATTCCAGGACATTATAGTTACAGGCATTCTAATGATCTAGCTAAGATACACTTAACTGGAGGGCCCATAGGGTGCGTTTCTTGCACGGATAACATTTGCGCCCATGCCTATCGACGTGTGCCACAACCTCCAGAACCCCAACAAGGTTGCTCAGTCCCTGCGGGTCGCTAGACATCGCAGTTCTAGGCAGCACAAAAGTCTAATGTACATCCCACCACTGTTGTCGTAAATCAGATGCGAGGCAAAGTCCCCACCGATGCGGATGCCCCAATGCGATGCGGTCTGCCAATCCGCCTCCACCTTTTACCATAACACTTTTACATTCCCCAACCAATCCCCACCCTCACTGCCCACCCCCAACTTGCAGTGCAGTCCTCCCTGCCCCCCAAAGCTGATAAAACAAAAGATGACAACGGGGATGTGCCCCCACCATGGCCCAACTGTGGCCAGCCATCGAAAACACCCAATCAAACATTAACATTGCCATTGCAGTGGGATGTGCTGTTGCAGTGAGGACGGCCGCTTAAGTATCATGTAGGATAGCAACAGCCGTCTGGTGTAGGTTCTGCGGTAAACGGATCTTGTCAGGTCCCAGGGTCAGCTGGCCATTAAACGTAGGATGGGAACCGAGGAGTACTAAGTAGTCGTGTTCAATTCCAAGCACTGAAGGCGCACAGAGATCAGTGTCCAAAGTACCAGCGGTGAGCCAGGGGCCAGAGGGCCATAGATGGGGCCAAGCGTGGTGAGCTTGCGGTAGATTATTGCTAGTTACACATGTGCACTGACGAGGAAGAGGGGGTTTTGCTAGATAGGTTAATTAGGTCCCATTAGGACGTGCCGCGTTGGGCCAGTCTCCTTCGGCGTGCCTACCATCTGGATCATGGAGAGGGATGTGTGCTTCAATAAATTTCACCGCCTCGTCAGGCACAGTGAAGAAATATAGTTTGCCACTGTATGTGATTTTAAGACGAGTGGGGAACAAAATGGTGTATGGGATATTGCGCTCCCTGAGCAACTTCTTGACCCCGAGGAATTGGCGCCTCTCCTGCTGTACAGCTATTGAAAAGTCAGGGAAAATCCTAATGGTATTGGCCTCAAAGCGTAGCTCGCCCTTCTCACGTGCCAGGCGCAGGATAAGGTCTCTATCGCGGTAGTTTAAAATTCTGGCGATGATGGGCCTGGGAATGTCCCCTGGTTTGGGGCGCGGTGAGAAGGCCCGATGGGCGCGCTCCACCGTAAAGTAGGGCGAGAGGGCCGAGTTGCCGAGGAAATCTTTGAGCAATGTTTCAATGGCGTCTTCCATGCGCCCTTTCAGTGCGTTTTCGGGAACACCGATGATTCGCAGGTTATTTCTGCGAGAGCGTGATTCCAAGTCATCGCCCTTAGCTTTCACACTTTTCATGTCACGGGATAGGGAGGTGACCGTGTTCTGCAGGGCTAAAATGTCATCTTAGTTTGTCGAAATTCTGCTCCCCGTCGAAGATTCTGGTGGCCGCTTGGTCCACGCATGTCTTCAGGGAGGCCACATTGGCGTTAATGTCATCCAGTTTCTCGTGGAACGAGGCAATGTTTTTAGCCATGGTTTCCATGAGTGTAGTTATATCGGGGGCAGTTGCAAGGGGACGAGGGACCGGATCTGGTTCCTCCTGTAAGGATGATGTATGGGCGGATTCCGACCTCGGGACAGATTTGGTAAATTTGTCCATGGCTCCCCCTTTCGAATTCCCCTCTGGATTTGTTGGGCATAGCCGGTAGAATTTTCGATGAGGCATGCACCTGTGGCAGTGGAATGGTAATGGAGGCCAAACACTCAGCTGGTCAAAGGGGGAAACCCAGGTACGGTCAGGAGCTCCAAGCAAGGAGGTGCCGGTGTGTCCAGCAGCCAGGGTCTACAGAGGACCCCTCCGGCGTAGGTGATCCGGGCGCGGCACCCCTTTTCCAGAGCGTAGGCCTGGGCTCTGGGCCTCTTAGGCAGCAAGACTAGGTGATGTAGGCCACCAGTGACTCGGTTCGGGTCCCCCCCCGCTCCTCACCTGGGCGTCGGTTCGGGAGCTGCAGATATCAGGTGGGCAACCAGGCTCCTGCCCAGTCACCCCGCAGCTCAGTGAGGACAGGGCTCCAGCGCCGCCACGAGGGAGAGCAGCGGAGTTATCCGGGGGGTATGGAGCGAGCGCTGCGGCACCGTTGTGTGGAGGAGGGGTGGGGGGCCCCCACGGTGATCGCCGGTGCGATGGTGTGCCCCAGGGAGAGGGGGCCGGAGCCGATGGCAGAGTCCCCCTCACAGGGGGGGCGCAAGGCAGGCGCCGCGGAGCTGGTGTGTCGAAGAGTGGGGGCGCGCTCCAGTGCAGTCCCGCGCGGCGGCTGCCCACGTTACAGCGTACTCCAGGAGGCAGGCCGCAGGCGATGTCGGATTCGGTCCACAGGGGGGGGGGGGGACTGGTGTAGGCTGCGAGCCGGAGGGCCCCGGGCAGTGATCAGGGGCCGCAGGTCCCACGCCCAGCATTCACCGCCAGCCGCCGCAGGATCCGGCAGGGAGGAGGAGGCGGAAGCCGGGCGCGTGCGGAGGCCCAGTCAGGAGGCAGCCAGCCCGATTCAACTGATTCTCGGGATCGTTTCAGACCGGGATTGCTGTGGCACATGCAGAAAGGTCGCCCAAGTGGATCCAAGAAGTATTGGGTCGCGAGTATATTTAATACCGCAGTTGATGGCGGATTTCTGCCGGAGCCCCACAGAGCTCAAAGACTAGGCAGCCATCTTGGGCTGCTCAACAGCGCCACCCCCCTAAATAAGATCTTTTTGATGTCTAGTTCAGCTTCACATTTAATCCATTCTACTTTAACGGCTGTAGAATAGTTGTGTATCGAAGCATACATATTAAATCCTCTCTAGAGGCGCATGGTGGTGAAATCAATTGTTGGGCAGAGACGGGTAACTTGGAGCAAAAGGTGCAAGCCGACGGCGACCCCACAACTCGGGCTAGTGTCTGCCAAGTGGAGGCAACTCAATTTTACAAAATCGCTTCCACCCTCAGTAGAAGCCATCGTTTGCACAAGGCCAACAGATGTGGCCCCTGTCTGACCCTGGTACAGGTCTTAGTCTTTTCGGCAGATTGAAATGATTGTGCTTCTCAAACACTGCCGATGAAGCAAATGAGAGAATCCAAGTGGCCCGCACCTGCCCCAGTGTCCCTCAGAGATCATCCGCGGGACAAAGTCTTTGGTTGATGTGGTCAGTTCCCCCCGTCGGCGCAGCGCAGATCCTGATTGGTGCCCATTCAAGACAACATTGCTCTCATGATGCTCACAACTGTGCCGTGTCACACGCTCTTTGAGGTCGTAGCCACTAGCCGCCAGGTAACAAACCTGCAAATAGCAGGGTCTTCCTTGCATTGGGAGGACCTAGGAGCATATTAACACTTGATGCCTGCCTTATTTGTAGAAAAGCTGTGTTGATCAGAATGTCAACACACATTAGGGTTCCAGACCACAACTCTGCAGCTAAAGAGAAGTTCCCAATCAAGCTCTAAGCCGCCCTGAAAATATAGCACATTAATATTGGATTTCTGTGAGAATTTAAGGCAGGCAATTACCTCAACTTACCTTTAGAAGTTACTTGAACCAATACCTGCAACACCATCAAAAGCAACAGTAAAAGATAAACTGTCTATTTACACAAAAAATCGAGACCGAGGGGGGGTTGAGTGGGGGTTGAGGGGGAGCGTGGCACACATGACTAGTGTTGGTGAGGGGTGGCTGTATGCCATGTTATGAAGTGTAGAAAGTGCCTCGTTACCTTTGTAAACCTTTTTGACGCTAAGGAACCAAACTATGTGCATGAACGTTACATGACACGCCCTGGCTTTAGTAGAATAGGAAAGTTGTGCCTTTCTAGCTGGTCAGCATCTGACTGTTTGATTGAAGCACCAAATGTAGAGTCTTGCACAAGATGTCCCCATCTACTTAAAAGGGGTGCTTTTCTAGTGTATTCTATGATACCTGGGGGTTAAGAACAAAGCGATGTTTTTTATAATCCTTTTTGATTCCTGAAGGGAACTAAAATAATGAGCATTACAGCGAGTTATATAATACAAAATGCCTTTTTTGATGTGTAGTACTTCCCCAATGACTTTCAGCCAAGACCGAGTTTCTGTGGGTTTACTCCATCGTTTTAGGCAGTCCACCTTTGCCTCGCTTCTCTTGGTATTACCCCCACATGGATGCCTTCACTTAGCTTCATTCTGGACACTACCCTTAACTTGGAATGTTACAAACTAGTTTTCAGCATTATCATTTACTGCGGAAAAATAAGACCGACCAGCAATCTGCCATGTTGTCTCTTATTATATCTATGGTGGGTGGAGGGAATTCTATTCTACACTGGCTTACAACCTCGTCTTTGTGCCCTTATCCCTGAAATCCATCCTCCGCCAAGGCGGCTTGGTTAATCTGTGGCGCCTGTGAATTTTGACATGTTGACAGCCTTTGCTGATGGTGTCGCACACTTTACACACAGTTTCTTAGCAGCAACTCCCCGAACCCTGAACTACCTCTTTGTTGCCACCAGACTTGCTCCTACTTTGATTTTCTTGAGAATCATCTAAAAGCCTGCTTGAGTTCCCTTTCTTCTTCATGAATCTATTCTTTGACTACTTATCACATTTGGTCTCCTTGTACAATTGCCCTTTTGTCTTTGGTGAGGGGGATAGCTAAGGGGCAACGCGTTTGTCTTCGAAGCAAGACAACGCTGTACAACTCGGATTCGAATCCCAATCCCGTGTTTAGAAACGCCAATTTCTGGTGTTAAGCGTGTTATAAAGTGCTTATTTACGGTTTTGTTTATTTGGTGTTAATTATATTTTCAATCTTAAGAAATAATTAGATGTAAACGGTGGGATTAAAATTGTCCTGCAGAAGACATCGTGCACCACCGTTCTAGGCAGAGGAAGGCATTGAAGAGCCCAGGGGATGATCTCGCTGTCGTAATCTGAGCAGCAAAATCACTGTTGAATTGTGGAATATTTGTTGTCAAAAATAAGTTTTTATGAGACTAAATACGCACATTTTCAATATCCGAGTTTTGCTGAAATGAAATTTTTCAACAGCAGTGCATGGACGTGGCAACAAAAAAAAATAAAAATCAGAGCTCCTTGTTTAAAGAAAAATCTGCGGTTAAAGGATAATGGCACATCTGAGTCGTAGATAATTGACCATATGTGCAGAAACGCTGATTCTAGGTAATTGACCATATATGCAGAAACACTGATTCTAGGTAATTGACCATCTATGCAGAAACACTGATTCTAGGTAATTTACCATATATGCAGAAACGCTGATTCTAGGTAATTGTCCATCTATGCAGAAATGCGATTCTAGGTAATTGACCATCTATGCAGAAACGCTGATTCTTATTTCACTGTGTGAGCCAGGGTTCTAAAGCACCAAAGACAACATATCAGGATATCAAATGATCAAGTTCGGAAACATAGGCTGCTATTGGCACAGCGCATGAATTGTGGTCAGTAACACAAAGGTCATTAGCCACATGACTGTAGCATTTCACTCCCTTAACCCGACAAAACAAGTACACCTCTCACGGACAGAAAAATGCGTGTGACTCACCTTTTAAAAAAAACGCCAGAGATGTCTGCTTTCACTGAGCTCCTTCTGACTCCACTCGGCAGAAAGTTGCAGGGGGGGGGGAGGTCAGAGTCTGTTCTTTTAAATTGGTGAGGGTTTTCTCTTTGCACTGAGCTGTGTGGACACAAAACAGAGATGGCTCTTCTGGAAGGTACGAGATTTACGTAAATATGGAAATGAATGCATGTATGGCAAATCCTTCATCCCGCAACCTCTCACGGTTTCTTCATTGACATCAATTAATTCAACAAGATATGTGCTGCTCTGAGAGTCCGGCGAGGCATCGGCCCAAAGTAGGGAAATGAGACTGGTACGTCACTGGAGGCCTTTGAGTTTAAACAACAATGTTTTTTTATATGGTGCTTCCTGCCTGAACACAGCCTCTAAGTGCAGGACCGAATATCGAACCCGTCCTGCTCCGCGTTGCCTGGTTTTCAAGACAAGTGTGTTACCACTGAGCTATCCTCCCGGTTGCCCGCTGTAGCTTCTTTTGACCTGGCGTACAAAGCGTAGGAGACTGAGGGTAAAGTGTAACGGGCATGCACATCGCTATGGCAAAGATGCGGGCCCAACTACCTCCAGAACTCTGCCTTGTACAATGAGAACTCTTATCAGGCGGTCCTAAGAATGTCTGCATTTAGAGACCACTCTGAGCCTTTAAATGTGATATTGTAACTGTTCAGTGTAATAAATTAATAATCTGATTCCCAAAAGCATAAAGCGACAAACCAAAAAAAAAATCTCACGGTGTGCATACAATTCTTAACATTAGTCCTACAACGCGCCCTTCTTTGTTCTTTTGTGATTGAAGTCCTCAAAGCAGGAAGTATTGATTGAAGCGCTTGTACTCAAGACAAGTATGGATTGATAAATAGCCTTTTGATTTAACAAAAGCGTTTTCCTTTGGCTCCTACTAGATCACTAGTATGTGTGTTTTGGGGGTGGGTGAGCTTGAAACTATCTTTACGCACATTAAATGATCACCGGGTGCAAGGGGAATTGGAATCGGTAGCCGCTGCACCTTTTCTAATGCAATGGGAGAGTTTTACAATAGATGTGATTATTGAGCTGACACATGAAGAGGCCTGTGCACTGGTTTCTCTTTTCAGATTTTCATTGGGGCCATCATTCCCTTGGGAGCAGCGGAAAAAGACGGCCGCCTCCGGGCTGCCGATGAGCTGCTTTGCATCGATGGTGTGCCGGTGAAAGGGAAGACGCACAAGCAGGTCTTGGATTTAATGACCAACGCAGCTAGAAACGGCCACGTGCTTCTCACAGTCCGGAGGAAGATCTACTATGGCGGTACGTGAAGTCTGCGGTCAGAGACATTGTGCGTGTGTGTGTGTGTGTGCGCGTGTCTGTCTGTCTTTGGCCATAAGTTATGAAACTCTGCAGCTGGATACAGAAGAGGAGCCGAGTTGAATGATAGAAATTATGGTCAAATTTACTGCATAACGTGTAACCTTGTGGCTAAAAAACCCAACCTATACTAGTCTCAATCACTCAAGATTTGAGGTGGGCCTTACGTGAAAAACATTAGTTACACATCAGTGCAAGCTCACTTTCATGTAGAGAAGTCTTACAATGGACTTTGAACATATTCTTAACAGACAATTACCAAGAGTTGGTGGTCCTCGGGTTCCAAACTTGATTCAGACTGGAACCAAGGAAAACCTCCTTTAAAAAATTCTCTCGTCTATCTCCTTTTACAATCTGACTCAAAGATATTTAAATATTCAATTAAAATGTCAGTGATGTTTAATGGAAATGCCTCTCGTGAGTCAGAAAAGAAAGCTGAAGTGTGAGAGGGCGGACTTCCACAAGGGGAGAGAGGTCTTGGGAATTCACAATGGATGCAACAAAAGTGGCATTCAATCTGTTTTGTCGTGTTGGCCCCTCTGGGCCATATACACACCGCCAGCTTCTTCTTGTTACTAGGTACATAACATGTATGCCTTTAAGTTAAATGGGATCTGGTCATTGCAGAGCAGCGACCATGCAAGATTGCTGCAACAAGCAGATGAGAGATACATGTTGACTATGTTTATTATTTGAAGGGTTTCCTAGATGTATAGGACTGCAGTAATCTGCATCCTTTTCTACTTCTATCAGAAAATCTACATGAAATAGATCTACTAAGTTTTTTAGTTTTAAAATGTTAAAAGTGTAGCTTAGATCCATCTACCCGACCTGCCCAACACTCTTTTGCCCCAATGATATCAACCTCCTGCAAGTGCTTATGAATTTCTTTTCTCCAGCCCTGCCATAAGGGGAATCCTTTTGTACCATTAAAGCCCCCAGTGACAGCGCGTGCTCTGTAGCCATTTCCCAAGTATCCCTTGACAACACTCCACTCCTCCCACCCAGTCATTTCAGCCTTTCCTTTTGTTCTTTGGAAATGCCAGGCCTGGTCTTTAGGTGGACGCTGGCCGTGCCTCTGTGTTGAAGGTATGTGCCATCCCAGGCGTGGTTGTGTATGTGGGAAAGCCACGTGTGGCATTCTGGGAAAGGTCTCGGAGATCTCAGAGCCTGAATCCCACCCTGACCCGCTGCTTCCTTTTGTATGTGGAATGCCCAAGCGAATGGGCTGGGAAGATAGCTCAGGGGCCACGCGTGTGCCTTGGAAGCAAGACTGGGTAGAGCAACACAGGTTCGAATCCCAGTCCCGGTATTAAACACATTACAAAAGATTAATTCAATGGAGGCGTCTTGTTATAACAAATCCTTTTTCATTGTAGGTAAAAAAGAAACACTTAATGATATGCTTCACATCATTGAAGTATCAGTTTGACAAGACTTTTTGTTCTTCGGGAGGCTGGACTTTGGTTTGTCATAAGGAATTCATTTTAGCCACTTGGGTTGGTAGGATTGGCCGCTGCGTGACCTGGAAGTCTGCTTGGCCAAGACATGACATTATGAGTTGTGAAAAATGTGTGTTCGAAGGGCTTAATTAGTTTGAGAACTGTCAGATTTGTGGCTCAAATGACATCTGTAGCAGGCGTGTTGAGAGTAGAAGCAAGGAAAGTACAGGACAGAAAAGTCTTGGGTTTACTAAAAAGGTATCATGGAGATGGATGAAGCAGAGTGTATTGAGAAGACTGTACACAAGGAGACATACATAGTCAAGACTGCTGTAAAGTGCTGAAAGCAACCAGCAACAAGCAAGTAAAAGCAGGAGAAATCCAGTCTTCAAAAGTGAAACGAGTACCATTGTCTCGGGTGATAAGCCCCTGGGAAACAGTTTAATTTGTGGTAGTAGTTTACATGTTTGCTGTATAAATTGTCAACACAATTCAATATTTCTTTGTTTTGGTCACAGAGAAGTATGCAGAAGACGATGACCCACAAGTCCTGGCCAGCTCTCAGAACGGCTCTCCCAGGCTCAATCGGGTGGATAGCCTCAACAGGCCTCCGCCAGAAGCCTACGACGTCTTGCTGCAGCGGAAGGAGAACGAAGGGTTCGGCTTTGTGATCCTTACCTCGAAAAATAAGCCACCCCCCGGAGGTAAGACTGTCGAGGCCGGGCACCAGCCGGCCCACTCTCTCAACCAAAGCCTTTGATGTACAGTGTTTTCTTTTCTCTCATGCACTTTCCACCAGTCCTGCCCGCATGTTTCTGCCTTGGTATCAGTCTGTAGGCATCAAGTCATTTTTTTAATGTTTGTAATTATCACTCATCTTTCTCCTATTCAAGTTTCTGCTGCTTTTCCCCCAATCGCAATTTCTCTTTTATTGAAATTTTGATTTGTCTTTTCTTATGATTTGTCTTTTCTTTTCCGCATCCCTGAAGTAATTCTATTTGAAACAAGTCTTAAGACCAATCACATCTGTTTGTTTTTGAAGCTATATCACACAATATAAATTTAGATTTGCAGAACAATCTAAAAATGTGTTTGCTTGAAATACAAATAAAATTGGTTGTGTGTGTGATGCTGGAAGGGGCAGGGGCTCCATGTCCTTGTCATGTACTCCTTTTATCATGTGTGTTCTGTGTTATTTTCTGCACAGGAGTCCATGTGGGACTCCTGACAATGCAGCTGGGATACCCTTATGGCACCCATGGGTGGGGGTACATCCCTATACCCCTAGTGTATGTTTTTGGGCACGTGTGTGTGGCCCACAGAGCAGGGCATGGACTGGTGGCAGCTCCATGCTGAATTTGACAGGTGCTCTGAGTATCCTCCATTTTGGAATACCCAGGCCCAGCCATTGGGATCAGTTGATTCCTGATCGGAGACAAGATGGCCCCTGTGGCCTCTTGCTTTCTATTGCCCGTTACCTTGTTTTCCCAAAATCCTGGGAAGCCTTGACTCTGTCCCTTCCCCTGACTGGCTGTTGCGTGGAAGTTCCATATATGGTATTGTGGGGGAAGTCCAGGCGAGACTGGCTGGAGCCTTCCCAATGACTGTATGTTGTGGGTACGCCCTTGTGGTGGGACCTGGGTGAATGGAGTGTGTGACCAATATACATTTCATGTTATCGGTGTCTGCTTTCTGGTGTGTAACACAATGACTGAGACAGCCCTGCCCAAAACTGGTATGAATGCAGTGTGGAGTGCTGAATGGCTGGGTGCTTGTCACAATCCACATTCCTTGTTGTGAGTGTTCTGATGGCGAATAATGGCCTGAATGCACTGTGAGCCTGATTGGCTGCCTACCTGAATGCCCTTCTGAATGATTGGCTGCTGAGCTTGGCCAAGCAGTGTGAATGAGAGACATAACAGTATATCTGGTGAACCTCTCACTTACTGGAATTGTTCAGAAGCTGAAGTTGAAACTTGAAGCTACTTATCCTTGAAGCCCGCTGGAAGAATTGCTGCTGCTTTCCTTCACCAATCTGAAAGCTGCTGTGTCTGTCAAGGACTGATCCAAGAGAGCACCTGGCTAGGAGACCTCTTGCCGAGCTACGAGGGACCATCGTGCACCAGCTTCCCTTCACCAAGGCTCCCTGGAAGTCAGTCCACGAAAGGCTGCCGACTGGAGACAGTGGCCAATGAGGAATCTGAAGTGAAGCACCCGGCCCTTGAAGTACATCGCAGTCGACGACCATCATCATCATCATCAACTGCAGCTGCAATGCTCCATTGCCAAAGACATTTGAATCCAGGACTCCCTTGCTCATCACCGTCGACCGCTTTGTCCCGCCGGAGAAAGTCAAGGTCGCTGATGAACTGGGAAGAATCCGCTGGTGGGTTTCCACGCCACCCGAAGTCCTCAAAGACGCAAACGAAGATCCGAAAGCCAGCCATGGTGGAGTCCCGATCACAGATGACCCAATGCCCTTGCTGGGCCTACGTTCTTCATTGATCTGCTTTGCAGCAAAAAACTATCGTCGTTGAGGTGCACTGCACGCCTCATCTTCGCAGGTCATCCAGGACCGATCGTCGACGAGCATCGCAAGGAACGAAGCTGCTGCCTCAACAACATTGTTCACCCCTTTCTTTGAAGAGTCTCGACGATCCGTGGCTCCTGCCTTAAAGATAGTTCACTCAAGAAGGATCCATCGACGAACTCTGCTAAACCAGGTACATTGGGGTAGTAGAACATTTGTAGAAGGAAATAAGACTCTGCTAAACAATATATGGACTGGGCCTGTCGATATACTTTATTTACAGGTTGCCCAGGTGAGGGGATCCTCACACAGAACTGTGTCTTTTGTAGGGACAAGTATTCTGCCAATTGTTTAATCACTTGTTTTCCTCCTGTGTTGGTTCACATTACTATTAGACTTGTATGTCATTTACAACAGTCAGCAGTTGGTGCATTTTAATGGAGTCAAAGAGTAATTGTGGTACCACATAGATATTGTACATTTATCGTTATAGTATTGCCTGAGCACAAACTATGTGTATATAACTAGAACCTTATTTATAAAGAACTGTGTTATCACATAACATAGTGTATGGACATCCCTTTATTGGGGGCTTTACACTGTACTTAAGAACCAGCCCACATCACCTCCTTAGAGCATAAGCCTTGATTGATCGTCCATTGCTACTGCATAGAGAATCTTGGCTGGGGTGCTCTGTGCTTCTACTCTGCCATATAGAGGGCAGAAGTACAGAAACCCCTCTCCAATCTTTATAGTGTATATAAAGGGATTCTGTTGTCTTTTCTGAGCTTATAGAAGTGGTGCAGACCTCTACTTCCTTGTTCGCTTTCTGACAGGCTTGGATGTTCCAGAGCCATAGCTCTCCGTTTCTCCTACTGCTCTCTCTCGTTGCACCTAAACTCGCCGTCTATCAATTTCTCTGCTTCCATCACTGGCACGTATGCCAGAGGTGGCCCAGGTCCATTTCGAGCTTGATGTCGCCAATCATGCCGCCGTTTCACTGTAGCAAGCTATTGGTCCCGGATCTCTGTGGTTTCATCTCCGCACTGTTAGTAGTGGTCTGTTTGGCCATTGCATTTTCTCCTTTGCCATATAAGTGCTATCTTCTTACTTATAATGGGGACTGGATTAACACCTCTGTGTCTGTGCAATGAAAATGATCTGATTAAACAAAGCAAGGGTGGCAATAAGTAAATGAAGCGATTTCCGCCTACCTGTAAACGCCCCTAGTCTTAATAACTTCTAGTCTCCTGTCGAGAAGTCCTGATCTATAGCTCAAGTTGGGCAAAGGGTGACCCACAGAAATACAAAGGCCAATTTTTGATAAGTCTTTAGCGTTCCGGCTACATTAATCTACAACAGAAAACTCCAAGACATGGCCGGAATAATAGTCCAAAGCCTATTCTAAAAAGTTGGCCCATTCTAAAATTGTACGACAAGGAAGTACCAGAAGCAAAGCAGCCGTAGAAGGTTCTCGCAGCCTGGTCCACATTTCAGGCCTCTCTGTTTTCACCTCAACTCCTTGCCCTTTCCCCAGGCTTTCGATTTGAATGGTCCCAATATCCTGGGAATGTGACTGTTTTTGCCCGGGTGGTTTCCCTGGTTCCTGGAACCCTGGAAAAGACCTCTTCTTATGCCTGTAGTTCATCTTGTCTTTGGTTCTCCTCAGCTCCTTGCGGACCTTCACAGTTCATGGCCGGTCTTTCACTGTCAGACTTTGGGTGTGGCATTGGTCTTCCTCCAGATTACTAGTAGTTTGGACTACTCTGCTGTAGGTCTCCTCAGACCTCTGGTTCGGTGTATCTGACAGGTATTTACCTTGTCCTTGTTCCTCAGGATTCTACACCAAGTCCACCTCAGTATACTCCTACAGTCTCAGGATTTTGACAGTCCACCTGCAGTTCTCCTTTTCTGGCTTCTTGACTGGTCTTCTGCCAGACTGGGTTTTCAGGTTGTGGATGGGTCTTTCTCCAGACCAGGTTCCACCTCAGACCTGTACTGGGTAGGTCCCACCTGGACCTCTTCTGTGTTTCACTGATTATGATATGTATTTCTCCCGCACTTCGTCATTCTGGCAGCCGCCACACTAATGCCCTCCTGCCTCCATCTTATTTGGAGTTTCATGGTTGCGACCCTCTATTTCCCGCTATGTGGGGAAATCTAGGTTTAACTCGGCGCTTGGCTCATCTTCCAGGGCTCGCCTTGAACAGAACTTTCAGGCTGTTTCTCTGTAGTCTCGGGCCAGATTATTCCAGGGTTCCGCAAGGCTCCTTCTAGGTATCACCTCATTCACGGCCTCTGTAGCAAGAGAGCGTAAACTGTCGCGTCTGGCTTCACCAGGATCATCTCATCTGGGCTTTCGCAGCCCACCTTGTAGTTCGCAGAGAGGGTCAGGACATCTTGCCTTGACATGGGAGGAGATCCTCACTGCTTGGCAGAGGGTTTATATGCCGTCTTCAATGCAGTGAGGGTCTCCTTGTACCTTAAATATAGCTCTTTGTGGTTGCATTGGGAAAAAAACAAGGCCCATTCACTTTTAAAAGAACTCCACATAAGAAAAGCTACATTGAAAACATGACCAGAGCACATATTCAGGTTTCACAAGTCACGACTTCAACCACACCAAACGCAGGGAGGCTGAAAAAAAGCCGCTTGTGGGCGAAACACGTGTCGGCTTTCTTGACATTTAAAAAGTGTTTACAACTCTGGCCACGTTTTGATAGAAGTGGCTTTTTTGATGCACATAGTGTGACGAAAATCCAGCTAGAGTTGCACAAATGTGCCAATCGACCAGCTTGCAAAAGCAGAACGGTATCAACCTTTGACTGTCTTAGTATACACAATGCTTCACGCTTAAATTATAATAAAGGCACCAGTGAATTTTCTTCTTAGCCTTTATGAATAAACATTCACTGTGCATCAGCCTAAAATCTCAGTAATGGCTTCATGACCTTGAATGAACACAGTAAAAGGTTCACTTTCCAAGAATAATTAATGGTGTTAGTGCAGCCAGTTGATAAAGGCCCAAATATATTAGTATTATTTCTAGGGGGAAACCAGATTATCCCCGCCTTGGTTACGTTCCCAGCCGGCCCTACTCGCTTAAAATGATTGGCAGCTTCTCAATTCCATGGTGTAAGCGAGGAAACCTGGGCATAGAAGACTTGCTGTGGGACATTTTTATGAATTTGTCCTTTGTAGCGATGTCGGAAGGAGGAGCGAATTTACATTCGGACGTTTCCGCTCTGCTTATGCATTGTGTGATTTTGAGCTAGGCGCTTATTCTAAATGTATAATGTTAGAAGGAGTATACTAGGAGGTCGCAATCCTGTTCTCTATTGGCACACTGGGATTTGGGTCTAGTCTGTAATCTGTTCGGTTGAGACGCTGGCTTTTCCTTCGCCGACCACTCGTCCGCAGAGATGGAGAAGTAGGTGTGCGGGGAGTGGAAGAAATGAGGGGTGCCTCCCAACTCTTGAGCATGCATGGTGGTCATTCAGTGTGTCATTTCATCTTCTAGCAATTGCATTTATCAATAGAGCGCTAATGAATACACAATTATTGAAAAAAGAACACGCACACTGCCCCGCGCAGAACATCTCGCCTGTGGTGCTAATCATGGATAGCGATTTCCTCAAGAACAGTGTGTTGCTGAACGATCGGGGTTAGACTTCAAGGCCACCGAATCCTTATTCTGTACCATAGCTGCCTTGATTAGCTCTCTTAGGCGTCTAGAGATCTGTCACTTATGCATTCACCAGAACTGCCAGTCTCCCAGGTTGGATAATACAGGGACTTGCCTACACCAAGTTCTGGAAGAAAGTCCAGCTTCAGAGCTTTTCAATTATGATTCAGCATCAGGTCAGCGGCGGTGCTCGTTTCAGCTTTTGCAGCAGTGGTTGCCTTGACAACGCAGAAAGACTTCAGCCGTCTGATGCGGAGAGGGTGATTAGGCACTCTTTGTTGGAACCATCAGAGGCGTCTCTCCAGGAAGATTGCGCGTCGCATTTGGATGCGTAATTATTCCGGAATCAGCCTTCTCAAGTCCCAATGCGGGGTAATAATTTTAAGAGGAGGCATTTGTTCTCAGCTCAGGCAAATGGGAGAGCTGCGGCCTCAAGTCTAACTTGCTGGCTTGGGGCTGGCGCGTTGCAAGCCGCATTCCAAGCACACTGTCTTATTGGATGTAACCAATCAGACGGGGACAAGGTTTATCTGGTGGCCGAAGCAAAGAAGCATTATGCCCCTCATGTCTCTTGGAGGCAGGAGTGCCCTTTCTGTTTGTGGTGAAGACATCTCACCAATGGTGCCAAGGAAGCTGCCTAGAAGTGCCTAGCTCTGCAGCCGGCGCTGCTTCGATGCATTATGGGTTTGCGGCACTTTGTCTTGTGTTGGGAAATGACTACGATGCCAGTATAGATGCTCGACCGAGAGTTAAGGAAAGTGTTGGAGTAGTTGCTTGTGATCACTTTCTAGTGTTCTCTGGCATTTGTGACCAGGTTCTCCTTTCCTTGGGTATCTTGCTCTCCGCATCTACCCCCGATTTCTATCATTCTCTCCCTATAAACCCGTCTCCATCTCCCTCTGCGCCTCGCAATTCTTCCACTAATAATCCATTTTTATTTATTTAAGGGTTTTGTAAGCATAGCTTGTGGACAACGCGCTGTTTGGTGACAGCTTGGGCTGACTGCAGAATGTTCACCCTACTATTATACATGAAATCAAGTGTTTTTGCTCTGATATCAGAAATGTGGCCACTGAAAAGCTGATCATCATGGCAAACAGCGAGTTGCTCTGGTTCATAAAACCGAGCTAGCGTTGGAAACCCCCTGGACGACTCTTGCTACTTCTGCTTTCTTTGATACCGTCACGCAACCGTGACGGAAGCACGTTGGAAGCCGCCAGCAACATTAAGTCAATGGGTAGGCACAGGAATAGCAAGCACCGCCATTGTTCCTGGTCTCAACCGTACATTGCGCAACGGAAGGGTGATGAATGGAAGCTTTCAAACCAATCGTCAGCACTGGCATTGTTCTGGGCAACCCTCCCCACCGTTGTTTTTCAGCCTACCATCCTATTGGAGAATGAAATGATTTAAAGGAAGCTGGCCAGAACAGTGCCAATGGTTATGGTCATTTCATAGCTTTCAACTGATCTTCTTTTTAGGTCTAGTGTGACTCTCGAAGTGGAAGAGCGCATGCCCAGGGGCAGGGTGCTTGTTTGATGGGCCCAGCCTAGATAATCCATCAGAACTCCCTGACGTCCAAGAAATCCGAAGTCTGTCTCGGGCGGCTTGTGTTGTGCCGAGGGGACGTGGCCTAGCTGTTCGGCTCGGCCTTGCTTCCATTGGAGTCCGAACCAAGGCAGATTTTAACATGGATGCTCGTCTGTGTGTTGGCAATGACGGAGTATGAAGCAATTAAGTGGAAGCTGCCCATAGAAATGACAGAGACTTAAAATTACTTTCTGGCTTTCCTTTACTCACTTTTTGTGCATCATCCATACATTAGTCCTGGCCAGGCCTAGAAGGGTGGGTCAGTGTTGTCAAGATTCCGTTTGAGGCTGATGGAATCGACGCCTCTTCTATTCTGCTGGTAGCTTTGACAAAGTGAGGGATATGTCACAACACGATGTGTATGTATGCACCAGTGTTTTCCCACTTCCTTGTCAATAGCTCTCGTCATTTCTCATTTCTGAAAGGGTGTGTTTTACCTGCTACACCACTGAGGTCTTTGGGTCGACTTCACCAGCTCTCAGCAGCTGCCACAGAGCAGCCCCTGGTGCTACGCCACGATGCCTCCGGGCTGATGCGCGCTTTATAAATGTGAATAAATAAATACACTGCCGGGGATAAGATGAGCTGGAGACTAGCTTTGGAATCAGCGAGGCTTCTTCCCATCACACCGTGTATCACTCCATCTTTTGACGCTGATATCTGGGTTCGGAATGATCCATTTCGCTATTTACTGAGATTAGTATTACGGACATGGTGATCAGCATTTGACCATCTCTGACTGGTCCATTCCAAGAGTTGTTCATAAATACCTCGTAGACATGTGTCAATCATCGAAGTATATACTATAACTAGTAGCGTATATCGTTTGTGACTATAGTACTAAGTAGGTTCTTAGTGTATCTCTGACCCGCTCCCGCCTCTGTGTTGGTCATGGGCTGTGACCGTCTTTGGGGTGTACACTGGGTGGGCTTGCCTGCTGTATTTCGCCTGATCTCTGATTATCTTAGTGTAGTGTTTGCCAGCAGCTTGGAGATTTCCAGAGGCTCTTTGTGATGGAGGTGCTTAGGCTGTAATTTATTGTTAATATTCCCACTGCTCTTTACCTGTACATGAGGAATAATGCATTGTTCTATCCCCACAGCAGAGACCGCAAGTTGCCAGAAATAGTATTTTGGCAGGTTGGGCAATCGCTATTTTAAAAGGTATGAACAATGTCAAATACCCAAAACAATGTTATGCCTTGAGGACTCTAAATAAGACCTTTTTCAGGGTTTGAAATTGAGATTCAGTGATCAGGAGCAAAAATCAGCTCCTGGGTGTCAGCATCACCCAGTAGGCGGAAGTAGCGCTGGGGAACCAGGATCTACCATAGATGCTCCTTTAACGTTTTGTCAGTTTTGTATGAACCATTGTGTTAAAATGTGTATTAGATGTGTTCTAATTCTATTTTATTAATATTCTGAAATACTCAAAGTTAATGTCACATTTACGTTCCAACACAGAGTTCAAATAAACAATGCCTTAAAAACACATTAGGCTTTTGATATTCATTCAACCCGTAGGAGAAGGTGGGATTCCTGGTTGACGTTTATTGGAGTCCTGTTTGGCCATTATTTAGTCTAATTAAAGCGATAGTCTATTTCATTAGACCGCATCTCAATAGCCAACATAAAACAGCCAGTAGGACATATTGTTTCACGACTCTTCTGCAAGAAAACCATTTCTTTTAATGCAGTTATTCAGGGGCAAAATGAAAAGCCGACAGACTGGCCTGTAAGACTACTGGAAAACGCTATAAAATGTTGGGTCATCAATCACTGGTTGAACGCGCAAGCCTCGGGCTCCATTAAAGAAACAGGTTCTTTTACAGCTGGAAAGAGGGTGTACAGAGGCAGTCCATGCAGTCTGAGTAATGTTTTTTTTTTAAATATAGTTTTTATTGCCATTTTCTAAGGTTATTACAACAAACATATCATTTCAATTCGGTTCCATTCCCAGAAAAAACGTTCAGTCAATAACCCATTCCCCCCCCCCACCCTCCCCTAGCCAGTGAACGGGTGTCGATTTCAAACTTGTCTTGCAGGGACGCATTGTGCATTTTTTAGATTCGGACTGTCAAATAGGCTAGTGCACACAAAGTCCAGGGCTCAACCTAGCAGCGGCCCGTGAGGGGGCGCGTGCCTCGTACATCAGATACCTATGAGGTCCCCAAGCTCCTCCTGGCCCAGAGCTCGAACAGGCCAACGGTCAAGGGCTCACCCCTCAGGTCGGCCGCTCGTACTTTTCAAAGAAGGGGAGCCAGAGTTCCTCAATGTTAGATCTGGATTCATCCAGGACATGGGTTAGAAATTCCATATCGTATATCGCCCAAACTTTCGCAACCCATTCCTTCTCCTCAGGCATGTGCGGGTTCCTCCATTTCTGGGCCAGGCAGCTCCAGGTCGCCACAAGCATGACCTATGTGGCCCTGGGTGTCCTCCTGGTCATCTCCCACCTCAATGCCAAATAGAAGCAGCCAGGGGCAGAGGGGCCTAGTAATTCCGTCAACCCCCCTGATCCAGGATAGGACCTCTACCCAATATGACTGCACCCTTGGGCAAGACCACCACATGTGCATGTAGTCCCCTTTTTCCTTTCGGCATTTCCAACAGTGAGGGTCGTAACCCGGGCTCATTCTGGCTATCAACTGAAGGGGGTAGTGCCATCTGTGTAAAACCTTTAGAGCTTGGTGTCTGTACTGGGGGGAGGTCGTTGAGCGGTGGGCCCGGATGCACATTTTAGTCCACCTTTTGTCATCTATTGCAGTACCCAATTCTTTTTCCCATTGTGTCCGTGCTGGTGGTGGATCCCTAGGTATTGAGAGCAAGAGGAGCTTGTACAAACGGGATATGACCCCCCTGGAGCCTCGTGTGGAGATGATCGTTTCTCGAAGTCCGTGAGGTCCCTCTTGAGGGTGTCACCCAATGAGGTTCGGAGAGGACTCCCTTCAATTGAAGGTAGCGGAAAGGTGATAGCTTGCCCAGCCCCAGGGCTTCTTCCAGATCCAGAAGGGGCATGAAGGAGCCGCCCACCCACAAGTGGCATGCCCTAATGAGGCCCGCCTTGTACCACCTCTTATATGCGGCAGGCTCCGCTACTTTGGCCAAGAATAGTGGCGCCCAAATACCTCTCAACAGAGAGGGCCAGGTTGTGAGCCATCTGTAGTAGCTCCCCTCCTTCCAGACGGACCACAGAACACCCAGTACCGGGTGGTCCAGAACCCGCCTGGGGATGTGTGCTCTAGGGACCCACAACCACTCGTCGAGCGTGACCGGGGCGAGTAGCCTATTATCCAGTGCCACCCATTGCTTTTCTGACCCAGGGTTGAAATTGTTGACCAGAATCCTCAGTTGGGAGGCCCTGTAGTATGTGTAAAAATTTGGGAATCCCACCCCTCCGTCTTCCTTGGGCCTCGTTAGGACATCGTAGGAAATCATTTTTTTCTTTCCCTCCCAGAGGAACCTGAGTAGAGTGCGTTTCATTGACTGTAGGAACGCGGTGGAGACCTGAGTGGGGAGCATCTGGAAGAGGAATAGAAATTTGGGAAGTACCACCATCAGGTACTTTTGATCAGGTTGAGTCGTGCCATCCATGAGAACCCCGAGACCGCCCACCTCTCTACATCTCTCTTGACCTCTGTATACAAAGGGGTGAAATTGCTCAGGAAGAGGTCTTTTGGGTCAGATGTGATTTGAATTCCCAGGTGTCGGAACCCCTCTCTCTGCAATTGGAAGGGGAGACCCTCCACATACTCCTTCTCGGTTTCCGATAGTCGACCCCCCATAAAAGCCACAGATTAGCCCAGGTTAACCTTGTACCCCGAGAGGTTCCCATAACGCTCCAGTGCCCGCAACACATGAGGGATCGTCTGTGACGGTTTAGTGACATAGAGGAGGGCGTCATCGGCGAACAAGCTGATCTTACAGTGAGAGCTGCCCATCTGAACTCCAGTGATAGCCTCAAAGTTTTACTCGCCGAGATCGCCCAGGGTTCCATGACAAGGGCGTATATCAGGAGGGATAGTGAACAGCCCTGTCTCATTCCTCGCCCTGGGGGAAGGCCTCTGATTCCATCCCGTTGGCGGCCACCCTGGCCCTGGGGGCAGAATATAGTGCCGCCATCCATCCCAACCACCTCTGGCCCATCCCCATTGCCGAGAGGACCTCCCCCATGAAGGCCCAATTCACCCTGTCGAAGGCCTTTTCTGCGTCCAGGGACAGCAGGAGGACCCCCTCGTCCCGGGTTTCCCTTGAATGCAGCACATGGAGGGTTTTGCGCATGTTGTCCGAGGCTTGTCTATTTAATATGAAGCCCGTCTGATCTGGGTGAACCAGGCGGGACAAGCATTTCTCCAGGTGAGTGGCCAGGATCCTGGCAAAGATTTTAGCATAGAGGTTCAAGAGGGAGATGTGTCTATAGGAGCCACACTATGTCGGGTCTTTGCCTGGCTTGGGGATTACCGAGATGAGAGCCTGTAGGAATGTGGGGGGGAATCGTCTCTTTATTACGGATTTGGTTAAACAATTTGGCCAAGAGTTCCATCAGTATGGGCTGGAATTGTTTGTAGAAATCGGCCGTATACCCATCTCCCCCCGGAGCCTTCCCTGCTTTAAGTCTCTTGATGGCTGCCTCCACCTCCTTCCTCCACCGCTATAACCCCCTCCAGGCCCTGCAATTCGGCCTCCGTTAAGCGGGGTGGCCGGTGTTCCTCCAGATAATCCCGGATCTCCACCAATGATTCCCCCTCTTGTTTTGTATACAGGTCCCTATAAAAGTTTGCAAAGGAGCCCACTATCTCTGCCTTTTTATTGAGGACCATCCCCTCCCCATCTTTAATAGGTCCGACCCTCCTCTCCAGTCTGCAACCCCTGGCTCTACGTGCCAGTAAGGTCCCCACCCTATCCCCCTTTTCGTAGTACCTTTGACACGTGTATATCAGTTTCTTGACCACCTCCCCTATGAGGACCATGTGTAGGGCCTGTTGCTTCTCACGCATTTCCGATAGGAGGGACTCCCTGTCAGCCCCCTCCTGGGTAAGCCTACCCTGCAGGCTCTTGAGTTCCGCCCGCAACTTGGCCTCAATGAGCCCTCTTTCCCGCTTACGCCTGGAACCCTTGTGATAGGAGGAGACCACGAAAGGTAGCCTTCGCCGCCTCCCATACTGTCACCATATCCGTCTCCCCATTGTCGTTCGTCTCGAAATACGCCTCTATTTCGCCTCTCAGGAAGTCCCTGAAGACCGGATCCCTCAGGAGCGTATCATTGCACCGCCACTGGGCTGACCTGGGGGAGAGGGGGAGCGACCAGTCTGCCACAAGAAGCTCATGATCGGACCAAGTTATTGCCTCAACCCTTGGGGCTGTAGCTACCCCACTCCCCTCTTTAGAAGTTAAAAGGAAATCAATTCTGGTGTAGGTGTGGTGTGGGGGGGAGAAGAATCTGTATCCCCCGGGCTCCGGGTGTGCCACTCGCCAGACATCCTCCCAGTAATGTTCACTCAGAAGGGTCTGGAACGTTAGGTTATCTTTAGTTATCCCTTTTGGTTCCGTTGCCCTTGCCGTCCACCAGTCCAGCCCGGGGTCTATTATAAGATTGAAGTCGCCCCCGGTATCATGGCCGCTTCAGCCCATTCATCCATTACCCCTAGGATCTGGGTCAGGAAACCTATCTGGCCTGAGTTGGGAGCGTAGAGGGTGGCCAGGGTTATGCGTTCCCCTTCGTAAGTACCCTTAATCCCCAGGAACCTCCCCCCAAAGCCTCTTAGTTTCTGTATTAGTAAGGTGGAATGTTTTGCTCAAGAGAATCCCCACCCCTTCCTTCCTTCGAGCTTCTGTGGGAGGCCCAGAAGTTGGCTCCAATTTCCTTCCCCCTGATGGGTGATTCCCTCCCCTGTCTGTAATGGGTTTCTTGGAGGAACAGCACCATTAGCTGTTGTTTGCCGAACATATTACTGGTCAGTGACCTCTTGTTTTGAGAGTTGAGGCCCTTGACATTGAGTGTGCCTATCTTGCCTTCAACCATTGTCGTCTAGGTAGTCCATCTCTAACTTCACCGTAGTGTAATGCTTGTGTGCGGCCTGCTGTAAAATAGAAGACGACCTTGATGATGGTCGTTCTCCCCCCTCCCCCCCTGTCCCTTTCCCCCCCCCCCGTCTTGAGGCGTTCGTCCATGTCTCCCGAACTCCTTCGGGGACGGTCAACGAACCACCAAGGACTCTTCCCCAGCCCCGGTTAGTATGAACATGTGGATAACCCATTCTCTTCAAATCAAAGTGTATGTGTGTGAACCTTTAAGCAAACATGTGGGGTGTGACCTTGCTCCCGAAGTCCCCCACCTCCCCCGTGTCCCCAGGTGCAGACCCGATGCTCAGGTCCATCGAACAAGTCAATAAACATTGTGGAAAGAAAAACAGTGAACAGACCCAAACCCCCCCCCCACCCCCCGCGGGCCCAGCTCGGTTTCAACGTGGCGCTCCTCCATGTGGCCCCCAGTCACCGGCCCTAGGGAGCCAGCGGCGTAGCCCGCAGCGACCGTGGTCACTGGGAAATCTCATGCTCAAGCGATGAAGTGATGTTGCTGTCATTTCAGGTGGTCCTCAGAGGCCGATGATGGGTGCCTGGTTTTTTGGAACTTGCGTGCCCCCTTGACCTTGGTCTTGCCACTGGGTTGCCCCAGTCTGTCGGGGCCCTGCGGTGGGTTCCTGGCCTCACCCCCTGATCCGCCGGATGGACCAGGTCACCAGGGGCCCGCAGAATGTCCTCCTCCGTCACCAGGTGGTGTCTTTCCCCCGACCACTCGAATGCCAAGTAGAAGGGGTGGCCCCAGCCCCCTTACCCTGTAACCATCTGGTGAGGGCTCCACATTTCTTTCTCATTGCGAGGGTGAGATTGCCACCTTAGAGTCTCCATATTGGATATCACCGAGGTTCCTCGCTTTCTCCAGGATCCTGGCTTTGTCCTTGTAGTAATGTAGTTGGGCCAACACCGACCTAGGGCCCCTACCTCCTCCGCCGGCTCGATGCAACCTGTCGAGTTTAATCTCGGTGTCGGCCTCCGCCCCCATGACGACTCTTGTAATATCGTAAACCTTGCCTTCCAGTGCCTGCAGGCTCTCCCCTTCGGACTCCACAAGGCCAAAAATACGCAAGTTGTTCCTCCTTTCCCTGTTCTCCATGTCGTCCACCTTGAACCGTAATTTCTCCTCCCTACGATGTACCTTCTGGAACCTGGCCTCCATTTGCGTCTCCAGGATCACCGTGGAGAGCTGGTTGTTCTCGACTCCCTCCACGCGGTCTTCCAGGGTGGTGACTTTAGTGGTAAGGTCGGCCAACTTAGCACCCATGTCGGTCCGAATCCCACCTATCTCCTCCAAGATCATCTGGATGTTATTTTGGATGGCTCCCAGGTCGGGAGGCAGCACTGATGGAGACCTGGCAGCCATTTTGTCCCCTCCGGCGGCAAACTGGTACTTGGAAAGGTCCTCCTTCCAACTCATGGGGTGCTGGTTGCGGCAGAGTATGGCAACGGTCCGCCTCGGGGCCCACGGCCACGATAGGACTCGTGTGTGGGGAAAGACCGGGAGAATCTGGAGATATCTGCGGTGGGGAGGTGCCCTCGGAGTAACTGTCTATGGATGTGCCAGCCGAGTGACTCAAGGATTTCAGCGCCAGTGGGAGAGCGGTTTATCCCCCCACCCCCCGTGGTTACGGAAACCACTAGATGACTGGTCGTGGTCAGTGGGGTCCCCTGCGGCTGGGCATGGGGGGGCCCTTTAGTCAAGCGGCGTTCGTGGGGGCCAATTCATAAAGTCCTGGCCCAAGGGCCTCTCACCTGGAACGTGCCGTCTCCAGTGTCCCCCAGTCGGATGTGGTGTGGGCGCGCTCCCGTGACGGCCTGGGCTGGGAAGCTCTGGTGTGAGGATATGGGGGCCCGTCCAACTCCGCCCGCGGTTGGGTAGAGTGCCGGGGCGATGTGGGTCTGTGTTCAGCTCCTCAGGCGTCTTCGTTCAGTGTCGAGCGTGTCCTTACGTCAGCGCCTCCTCGCCACGTGTGGAAGCGGGGCGCCAGAGGCCTTGGGGCACAGCGGAACCTCCAGGGTCCCCTGCCCCCGACTTCTCCTCGCTCCAAGTGGGTGCTCCCCCCGCAGGTGGCCGCGGTTTTTCCCCACTCCTGTACTCTGCTGCGGCCTTGGCGTGCCTTGGCGCGCACCGCCTGCGTGTTGCTCGGAACCGCGGGGGGAGGGGCCACGGAGACCGCGGGTGGCCGAACTCGGCCCGTGGGAGTCGTCGAAACTCCTGGTTCTGACCCCCTGTGGGGGCAAGGGTTCACACAGCCTTTTTTGAGAGGCTTGTGAGAGATGGGCTCCTTCTTCCTGCTCAACTCTGCAAGTTTCCCGGGGCTGGGTGCGGAGCTATCGGCTCAGGCGGCCATCTTGCTTGCGCCCCCTGGTGGCCTGTCTGAGTAATGTTTTTAAACTATTTATGCAAATTCGTACTAAACATTTTAACATCACTACTGACGATCTGGAATTGAATTACTTTTTTGATGAATCGCGACTGTGTACATTATAAATATATTTAATTCTAAAATTGGCTTGGAACTGACTCTTGATTTTGGTTAAATACATTTTCCAATTTTCCCAGTTTAGAAGAGACATGTTGAATTGGCACAAATGTATGATTTGTGGACTGCAACAACAAGACAATATCAGAGAAAATGGCAGAGTTTGAAGGCAAATTATACAGTATATTGTTATGGGTCATGAGTAAGAGTCGGACACAGAGGCATATTTTGATTGCTATATACCTTTATTCAAGAAAAAAGGGTTGGAGGAAAACCTACCTTTCCCTATAGCTATGAGGGGTCTCCCTGCCTCAACCAAAATAACTAGTTTCCAAGTCAGCATGTCCAAAAGTAAAAGTCCTGTGTCCAAAACCTAAGCTGACCCTCACATTCTAAACGAATCTGAAAGCAAACGCGTGAATGTTCTTTTGGCTGCATCCTTGCAACCCTACTTTGCAATTTCAACTTGAAGTTCCAAAATGGTGCCAAAAGGAATAAAAAAAAAAAACAATGTTCGACAAGGATATAGAAGGGGTTCCCGTCTACTAGAATTCCAAAGTTGCTTTATAACACACAGTTTCAAGATATCCACAGGTATTGCACTTCCTTCTTCTGGTTTTCCTATGTTGGCACAAAATAAAATATCTTTTCCTCTTGTTCACAAGACTTGTAGCGTCAAGCTATAGCTTCTCCTCTCTTGACAACCACACGTTTTACTACATCAGTTTATATGGTTCACAACACTAAGAGGTTGCTCCTTCTCTCTCAAAGAACAGAACTTCCTCTCTTTTACAGATTTCACAGGGTCGAGAGGATTTCTTCTCCTCTCTTGATGTAATGACTCAAATATGTACAGCTTAAATGTCTTTAAAAACAGTCTACCTTGTGTACTCTCCTGCCAGGTTTTACTAAAGCATCTCCATTCACAATTCTTCAAAACACTCCTGCCAGGTGTGACTCAAGTTTACTTGTATTATACTTTACAGTCTTACTTTCTCTTCACATGCCTGTAGACTCTCCTGCCAGGGCTGCTTCTATGTGTAAGCTTGTGAATTAAGGTGCAAGTCCCAGACAAGCTTTCAATGTGCCTGGTATACTCTCCTGCCGGGTCTTTGCGAAACTTCATAGAGTTTTCCCTTCCGCCAATATTGGGTTCTTGTCCCTCTCCTGTTGAGTGTTGTCAATGCTAGTTCACTACTTCTCGATCTCGGGATTTCCTGGTTTTCCCAATTTCTTGCTTGCAGCACAATTGCTGCTTGCTTAAATGTTCCAGCTCACGTTCTCTGAGCGGAACGCTCCCTTCTCAATCGCTGTGCGATTCACGCAGCGAAGCGCCCCGTTGTTCCCCTTGGCTTCCTTGGGCTCACCGGTAGTTTCTGGCTGCTTCGGCGTCCTCTGTGAGTGGTGTTCGCTGAAGCAGTTCTCCTTCTCCAGCATGTGGTCTGGCATGGATACACATGCTCATGAATATTCCCCTTCGTCAGGCTGGGAATCCTCGGTAAAGAAAAAAATCAGTTTGTTTCATTTCTGAACTGTCTTTCTCCTAATAACCAATCACTGGTCTCTGGGACATACTGCCCCCATCCAATGACTGCCCTCTACCTTAGCCCCTTCTCTGGCAGCCATCTTCAGATATTTACCGCACGTTCAAGTGTTGGCAGTCCTCGTGCTATAGCTCTCGAGCTTTTACTGCATTTTGCAATTTTTCATAGAGTTTAATCTCAGTTATTCGGTCAATCGAGTCTCAAACTCCACCGTTTCTACTTCCGATCAATGTGGACCCGTTTTGGATTTTTCTACGCCCCTCAAGGGCGAAGTTCTCGTCGAGTTTCGCATCTTGGAGGATTCCGGAACATCTTTGAGGCCTACCCCACGTGGACATGGCCCAGGACAAAGGAAACACGAAGCCCGGATTCAAGCTGTTCAGGAACTGCTCTGGATGCGGATTGCAGAATGTATACAAGGAGGATGAGCATTCCAGATGCCTCTACTGCCTTCACGAAGACAAAACGCATGTGGAGAAGGACTGTGCGTTTTGCATGAACATGTCGGAACGGACTATGAAGGATCGGCGTATCCGCCTCACGAACTGGCTGCAAGGGAAGAGCCCAGCGGTAGGTGAGAAGAAGTCAGAGCAGTCTTCTAAGACCTTTGAGGGCGCTCCGGCGACGGGGGCCCACCAAAAGGCAAAGCACCTTGAGCCCGCGGGCACCGGGAGCGCCGATCGGTCAGGCTCCTCGGGGGCCAGGCAGGGCACACTTTCACTGACGCCATCAACCACAAGCCAACACTCTGGCTCGGGGAAGAGGAAATCGGAGAACCCGGGTAAACTTCGGGAGAAGCCCCGGTCAATCCCGACAGCGACAGCCGAGGGGGAGCGAGGCGGTGACCCTCCGCCTCAAGCACGCCCAAAGTCGCGAAGGCCCTGATTCACCCGGCTAAGGCCTCTATCGCAGGAATCGTGGCGGCCCTGGCGAAGCCTGTGGAGGCTACCCCAGTGGAGGCAACCTCGGGGGCCTAGAGTTTCCCTGCCACCACGGAGGGAATCCTCTTTTCAACCCATCGATAAGACCCCCGTGAAAACCCCAGTGGAAAAAGGGGGGGGGGGCCCGGTGGCCATCACGGACACAGATAGAGCCTCTGAAGAGCAGCTGGCTGGAGTTGCGAAGGTCCTGAACAAGAAGTTCGAGGAGGTCCGCTCCCACGGTAGGGATCCCGACAAGGCGGACGAAGAAAACAACTGTGGTGCCGACGAGGAGCCCGTAGAGGCGGAGGATTCCACTCCACAACTGTCGCGCCCATCGCAGCCGGTACCTAGGCCACAGGACACCTCGGGAGCAATCTTGATGGTGATCCAGGCCTTGTGTATGGAGATAAGGACAAGATTGCCCTTACCCTCAACGGACAATCCATCGGTGCCTGGACCGTCGGGAAGCCCTCCAAGCAAGTGGAGGAGAATTCATTTGGTTTTCACCAGATGGGCAACAGTGTTTGCCTTCGCCGGCGTGGTTGGCTCAAGGCAACCGAATTCTGCCAAGACGTGCAGACCAGAGTTCTGGACATGCCTTTCGATTGGGAACAAGCTGTTTGTCAAGACAGTGGACGAGTCATTGCAGGCCATCAAGGCCGACACAGAGATGGCTCGGGCCTTGGGGGTTTTGCAACGACGGCTGCCTTTTCGGAACTCCAGAGGCAAGCAAGCTGCCTCCACAGGATTCGGTGGAGGCTCCTCAACGTACTGCCAGGCAGCCCGCTCCTCGTCGCAGGAGGCCTACAGAGGACGCGGCAAGTCAGGAGGATCTCATCATCGCCAAGGAGGCCAAGGCGGCAAGGCCGCGGCCAAGCAGGACTGAACCGGCCATAGCGTCGGGGGCCCCCACCTGAGCAGCTGGTGGGAGACCGGCTGGCGAAGTTCGTCAGCATGTGGGAGTCCATCTCCACCCACCGATGGGTGCTGGATGCCCTGGGCCGCGGGCACACTCTCTAGTTTCTAAAGAAGTGCCCACGCATTCTACCCGTGGCCAGGAAGGAAAACCTCAACTGCTGCTGGAAGTAAGGGCGATGCTGAAGAAAGGAGCCATTAAGCTTGTCCCAACGAGGCTCCGGGTTATACTCACGATACTTCCTCGTAAGAAAGAAGACCTGCGGCTGGCGACCCATCCCGGACCTTTGTCGTTTAAACAAGTACATCAAGTCCCAGAAGTTCCGGATGGTCAACCTTCCAGCACGTGCTGGGACAGCTGGAGGAAGGCAACTTCCTATCGTCGCTGGACTTGGAGGATGCCTACTTTCACATCCCCATTCTAAAAGGACATTGAAAGTTCCTGAGATTCGTAGTCCAAGGGCGACAATACCAGTTCAAAGCCCTTCCCTTCGGATTGAAATAGGTGCCCAGGGTATTCACCAAGTGCCTAGACCAGTGGTGGCGCGGCTGCGCCTGCAGAGGATAAATGTCTACCCGTACCTGGATGATTGGCTTATCCGAGCAAAGACAAGAGAACTTGCCGTTGTGCACACAGCGAAGACCGTCCAACTGCTCACAGATCTGGGATTCTCGATCAATTTCGCGAAATCCCACTTGGTGCCGCCGCCCTGTTCCAGGGAGCCAGGCTCGACACAGTGGCGCGATCGGCTTCTCCATCGGAGGAAAGGACCAAGGCCATCCTGGCCAAGGTGCAATGGCTGTTGACAATGGAGGTGGCCAGGGCGAGGTCCATCAAGTCCCTGCTCGGCATGATGTCCTCGGGAATCTACCTCGTGCGCCTGTGCAGGTTGCGGATGCATCCACTGCAAGAGTTCCTCGACGCCCGTTGGATGCAGGCAGCGGGCAGCTTCGAAGACAGGATCTCGCTCAACGAGACCTTCCGCCAATCGATCCGGTGATGGGGCACCTGTGTGCATCTGGCAGCGGGTATGGACTTCCAGACCCCGGCACATCAGGAGACGATGACGAGGGACGCCTCCCTGGAGGGATGGGGAGCGCACACCGGAGATATCCACGCAAGAGGCCTTTGGCTCCTGGAGGAGAGGTCACTACACATCAATGTCCTGGAGCTCCGAGCCGTGTTCTGGGCCATCAGGTCATTCCTCCCGTCCCTCAAGGGCAAGGTGGTAAGGATCTTCACCGACAAGACCACCACGATGTTCTACATCTGGAAGCAGGGAAGCACCAGATCCTCAGCCCTATCCAAGGAAGCCCAGGATCTGTGGCACTGTGCCGTCGCCCAAGGGATGTTTCTGGTACCCTTCCATCTGGCAGGAATAAAGAACACCATCGCCGACTTGCTCAGCAGGGAGCTGCGCTCGTGCCACGAGTGGGAACTGTGTCAGGATCAAGTGGATCTACTTTTCCAACGATGGGGCAATCCCCAGATCGACCTATTCACGACGGCGACGAACCCCAAGTGCCGGAAGTTCGCCAGCAGGTTTCCCCAGCCGGGGAGCATGGGCGATGCCTTCTCATTCCCCTGGGACGGCCTGTTACTGTATGCGTTCCCACCGTTGCCATTTGCTGCTGCGACTCATCAACCAACTCAGACGGTCCCGGTGCAGGATGATCCTCGTCGCACCGGCGTGGCCGAGGCAGATCTGGTTCCCGGACCTTCTGGACATGTCAACATCTCCACCCAGTCAAACTGCCAACGGACGCGGACCTCCTCGCCAGAGAATGAGGCGCGATCCTCCACCACGACCCGGGGTCGCTGAACTTGCAGACCTGGCTCCTGCAGCACTATAGTTTGGAGGGTACGATATTGCGGCGGACTACAAGGAGGTGCTTGCAAAGGCTAGAGCGTCCTCAACTCTCAAGTGCTATGGACACAAATGGAAGAGGTTCTCTGGTGCCATGCACAGAAGATTAACCCTCTGCGGATTACGGCCCCTCAAGTGCTGCCGTACCTACTGTCGCTGGCCAAGGCGGGGCTAGCTCATGCCTCCCTCAAGATACATCTAGCGGCGATTTCCCGCTACACCAGGACTCCGGGGCAGTCATCTATGTGGTCTCATCACCTGGTGTAGGAGTTTATGAAGGGACTGTTCCGATCGTTCCCGCTGGTGAAGGCCCCGCCCCCGGCATGGGAGCTCAACGTGGTTCTGAGCAGGCTCATGGGGGCCCCCATTCCAGCCTCTGCATTCGCCACCGCTGAAGTTCCTATCGTGGAAATCGGCGTTTCTGGTGGCCATCACCTCTGCACGGCTAGTGGGAGAGATCCAGGCTCTCTCCTGCAAACCATCCTGCCTGACATTCCACGAGACGAGGGTGGTGCTGAGGACGCACCCCTCCTTCATGCCCAAGGTGCGGCCGGACTTCCATCACAACAAGCCCTTGGTGTTACCTGTTTTCTTCCCGTCGCTTGTGTCGCCTGCGGAGAGGACTTTGCACTCGCTGGATGTGGCTAGAGCGCTGAAGTTCTACGTGCACCGCACAAAGAGTTTTCAGAAGATATCACAGCTGTTTGTGAACTTTGGACCTGTGAACCAAGGGAAGGCCCTATCGAAGGCTTCCATTTCCAGATGGCTCTCCGGCTGCATCATGCACTGTCACCGGTTGGCAAACCGACCGTTGCCCATCCGTCCGAGAGCCCATTCAACCATAGCGATCGCTGCTACCACTGCGTTCCTGTCTGGTGTTCCCTTGCTGGACATCTGCAGGGCTGCTACGTGGAGGTCGACGCACACCTTCACGAGATTCTACTGTGTCGACCAGGATTTCAGGGAGGAGTCCAGAGTCGGCCAGGCAGTGCTGCGCAACATGTTCGCCTGAAGGTGGGCCTGGTGGGGAAGTAAGAGATGCTTAATGTTGAGTTGATGTAATTGCTTAATATTGAGCCTTGCCGCCTCCCGTGGTTGTGCATATGTGTACTGCTATGTATTCTTGTATTCATGAGCATGTGATTCCATGCCAGACCCCATGCTGGAGAAGGAACAAGTTACTTGCCTGTAACTGTTGTTCTCCAGCATGGGTCTGGCATGGATTCACATGCGAACCCTCCCTCCTACCCCTCTGCGGCTCTTCTCTTGGTCCTACTGCCACCTTACGTGCTACCAAATCTGAAGATGGCTGCCAGAGGAGGGGCTTAGGTAGAGGGCGGTCATTGGCTGGGGGCAGTATGACCCAGAGACTAGTGATTGGTTATGAGGAGAAAGACAGTTCAGAAACGAAACTTTAACTGATTTTTTTCTTGACCGAGGATTCCCAGCCTGACGACGGGGAATATTCATGAGCATGTGAATCCATGCCAGACCCATGCTGGAGAACAACAGTTACAGGTAAGTAACTTGTTCCTTCTCTTCGCGTCAGCATCTCCTGCACTCTCCAGTCTTCTTACCGCACTGGCATTCACATTGGAGCTTCCACTGCTCCTTGTATTGTGGCAGTGGCCCTCACGGTCCCAAGTCTCTCCGGCCGACATCTTCCCAACTGTTCTTCGCTCTGCTGCCCGCCAAAACCTGTCTGCTCCCCGAACTGCATCCGGAGAGGGGATTCTCCCTCCTTTAGTCTTGCTGTAGCTTTTAAACTTCCCAGTCTGGGTCACTGATCAGGACGACTAGACCACATCACATGCTACTTGTTGTTAATCTGCATTGCTCTTGTCCTCTTCCTCGTGCCAGTGGATTCATGGGAATCGAGATGAATTTGCCCATGCTGTTCAATATCTTCTGCTGCATTGTATGCCATGCAGGTTCGAGGTGGATATAGAGGACTACTATTATTAGTCCTTCCATAGTGGGGGGGGGGGGTCATTATGTATTTTCCATGGTGAACCGCCTCCACTCTCCGAGGTTAGTCTCCTCCCATGTGGTCCTCCCACAGATAGCCACCCCCAGTGTTGGGGATCAGATAGCTTCTGCCCTTCCCTGGCCACACGGGGAAAGACTGTCCCCGGGGAATCAGTGGCAACCACTACGTCCAAGAGTCGTCGCAATATTTAAAAGAGAGTTGGTATGTTGGAAAAAAAAACAAAGAAAGACATCTCTGTATTTTTCGAAAGGCACTTAAAATCGTGCTAGCTCTGGGTGAGTGAGACCCTGGAATTTAAGCACAAGATGCAGGTGGGAGGGGTATAACCCTTTAAGAAATGGAATTCATTAAAAAAAAAAAAAGCCTTGTGGTCCTTTGGATTTGCACACATGTAAAATGCTACATTTGCTACTATACTAATTGATCAAATAAAATTAACCCATTTTGACCTTTTCCTTTTTAGTTTCTCGTTATGCTCCCGAATTCGATACCTATGATAATGGTTCTTCAAATGTTATTCTCTCTGGACACAGCAGAAAACATTTTATATGTCTAGAAGAAAACAAAAACAACCTTTTAAATCCTCAAATTTCAATTTAAAGTAGTGCACATCAATAGGTTACTTTCAATGTTTATAGGAAAGAAAGCATCAAAATAGTTTTTCTTATTTGGATCTAGTGCTTCAAAATGCATAGAATCTGGAGAAGCAAAAACATGCAGTTTATAAAGATAATCAATGGGGACAAATTTACAAACTATGGTCTTAGTCATTAGTCCTAAGCTGGGTTGTCCTACTCCCAAAATGCATCTAGGTGCCTGGAGATGGCACTCCGCTGATGCCTAAGCTTTTTTTTTAAATTTCTTTTTGAACTTGCACAGACTGTCCTTCAAACTGCTTGTCCTTCCAGCATAATCAAATGTACATTTTTAGTTTTTACAGCAAATTGTTATATCATGACGGTGTCTGCGATGTGTGGTTGGCCAGGTGTTTTGACTACTACTATGATGACTCTGCTGGTTAGGTCTGTTGGAAGTTGCAGTCCACAATATCTGGAGAGCTATAGATTGCAGAACAGTGCCTGATGATATGGAGGAGCGGGAGAGCTGCAGCGTTGTTTACAATACTCGCGAGCATAAATGTGTATTTAGCAAATATTCTAAAGCAATAGATCAATTTCAACACCATCAGATCGTGCTCAACGTATTCCTACCACATTAGGATCAGCAATTATTTTGATTGAACCGAGCCTCAGATCACTTTTTCACAGACTGCTTTCTAGACTAAACTGTGTGGTCTGTGTCCTGGTGTAGTTGCATCTGGCTCGCACCTCAGCTACTTGACCTAGACCTTTCTCTTGATCTTTTTGTACCTAGTTGGTGTCCCAGAGTACATGCTCGGAGCTCTCAAGTTTCCAGTGGCCGGGCGTGAGCAGTCCATCCAGTCCTATTTCAGGTGGTGGTCGCTTTCAGGACATTATTTCAAACTGCTAGGCCCTTCATCAACGGCTTGCCAGATTCTCAAACAGTCCTGCCCCCCCCCCCAAAACCCCACCCAAACCCCGCCCCTGAGAATTATACATCAGCCTAGCGCTACATGGGATCATTGGACTAAGGGTGCAGACAACTCTAGCTTCTTAATATTCCTTGGTATGGGATGTGAACAGGGCGTTATATTATTTCTCATGCGCTGCAACAATGATACGGCGCTTGTCTCCGATGTAAAAGCTTAGAGTCTGAATAATACATTTTCTCTATGCAGGGGATTTGTTTTGAAAACTCACGAAGAATGGGAGTGTAATTCTACTCCCATTTTCAGTGCTGCATTTGCTCATAACCTCACGCTACGTGTGGTTCATTGTCTTGAAGAACATGAAAGTCAAACTCCTTCTCTCTGATCACTGGCTTCTTGGCAGCTCCTTATTCCATTTAGTGACTGCATGTACCGGTTTCACTGGCTGCTCGGATGGGTGCATTGGGTTATGTGTCTGACCAAGGTTGATAACTCCGTTTTTGGAGCCCACTCCGCCGACTGTGTGTGACAAATTGCAGGAATTCGTCCCTTCTCCCCATGGTGGACCCCTCACCCCCTGTGAGGCTAGGGAGATGAGCCTGCTCTGCAATACTCTCCCTGGGGGTAGAGGCAAGCAGGACCTCACTGGTAGATACTCCCCCCCCCCCCCCCCCCCCCCTGTGGAGACAAGGACTCCCTTTCCTGTGAGGAAATCCCTAAAGACTCCCCTAAATTCTACCCATTCATCCAGGCCCTTATACGTTGTGTACAAAGAATGAACCAATATGTATTATTGTGAAACTGAAATTATAAATATTCCTTCAAGGGGAAGACTTTGTACTACTGAGATGAAAATAGAATAACAAGGAAGGGCTTTAAGAAGCAGCACGAGAAAAGGGGAAAGAAGCTAAGCCGGGGAAAGCCCAAAGCAACGTCATCTCTGCAAGGGGAGGAGACTGGGAACTTGAGAGCACAGGAGTTTCAAACAGGTTGACAAGCTGGAGTTGAGGAAGCAGACGTGTGGCGTCCTCGTAAGTGTAGAGAGAGAAGATGTAACCACAGTGAGGCAATGGTGGATTGGAGGTCCTATCAAGCATGCTGATACCGCTATGCTTATGAGACCGCAAACCACCACCGGACACAGAGATACCAAGCATCCGTTAGGAAGGATGAGAACAAGGAGGGAACGCAAGAGAAAGGGCTACAGACGAGTGAAGGAGAAACCCAAACAAAATGGAAAACCAGTGACGTTATCCCTGAGACAAGCAGGTAACTGGGAAAGCGGGAGACCCGGGGAGGAGACAGTAAATCTTTGTGGACACTCCTACTCGTCCCTATCAATATAATGAAACTATGCTATGGAAAAGAAGAGAAGTGAATGAACATCAGTATATGTACATTCATACTCGTCCCAGTCAATATAATGAAAATCCATCAGTAGGAGAAGGTAATAAGAATCATGGTAAAAGTATTCTGAATAAAACAAGTCGAGATAACCAAGGAATAGCCTGGACAATAAGCAAAGGAGGGAAGGATCGTTATCAGAGTACTCATACTCATCACAGTCTGGATAACGAAAAGACAGTCGTGAGAACAAGCGAAGAAAAGGGGAATCATTATGAAACCATTCCTACTCGACTCAGTAAAGAAATTGAGACTTTAATCAAGAATGACAGAGTTGGAGGAAAAACCTATGAGAGTAAGCAGATTTTGTATAGTCACAGTAAAGAAAGCAACAGAGAACCCCAGAAAGATTGGATAAGCTTACACTGGGATAAGGGAGGAACCAATATTGGAAATCGAATCAAAGAAGGAAGTAATCAACCAAGAACAGACACTGATAAGAGGAAATATCGGTATCAAATCAAGAGAATTGAGAAGGACAAGAAGAACAGTAAAGTACTAAATTAACTGTGACCTAATTAAAAAGGTCACAAACAACAATTAGATTAGTTATTGAACACGTAGATCAGGAAAAATTGCCGCCTGGCTATCTTGCTTCAATTGTTGAAATCTCAACAATTGAAGCAAGATAGCCAGGAGGCAATTTTTCCTGATCTACATAAACAACTTGGGGTACTGGCTAAACCCCAACAGCTCCTGTGATCTTGCAAAACTGAAACAATGTTATTAGTCTCAGATAAATAGCGGGCCTAGCACAGGCTGCTTCCACATCTAGAGCCAACCTCGACCCTAGTTATTGAACACAACTTGCGAGAAGTAACAACCCAGGAGAAGGAAGCCATTCTCCGTCCCTTGGTTATCATCAATAGTGGTACGGTCAGTCAGGGTTAGTTTTGGATAGTGACAGATTTTTAAAGCCATTTCACTGATGAGTGACAAGCGCCTTAGTTTTGTTAGGTAGGGAATACCCTATAGAAATAGTCTAGGTTCCTTCTTACCCGCCCCGGGTATCTTGGAGCTCAAGGCCCTCCTAGCTAGACAGCGTTTGAAGATATTCTCAAGGCATTGGAATGATGCAGCGATTAGACATTCAGGGCATTTCATTTCAAGCCGTTGGCTCATCTTGCTGAGGCACTGATTGAGATGCCTTAAAATATGCACAAAAAAAACTGGGAGTCCTTCTACCGACACAAACGCAGTTCATTGACCTGTGCTTGGGCGGATGGCCCCCGGGAGAGTCTCATCCCCGCTTTAAGTCACTGCGCTTTTCACAGAGGAGACATTTCCATATGCATATCAGTCTTTGCCCCACCCAAAGGCAGTCCTGCACCGAAATGCCAGGCAAATCTCCTCTGAAGAAGAGTACCAATAGCAACCGCAGAAGTCACGCGAGTTTCCAGTCTTGCTATGAGATATTGATTTTCCTAATAATGTGTGTATAAAAGCACACATTTATTAGAAATGGAGGGAAGTATTATCCCTCCTCGCTGAGTACTTCCATTGTGTTATGACAACAGTCTCCGCTGAAAGTGTCTACTAGGAATATCTGACTACCTTGCCAAGAAACTCCAGCGGATCTAGAACACAGAAGCAAGACTCAGCAAGCGAGAACACCTCACACATGCACTAAGATCCCTACATTGGCTACCAGGCAGGAAAATAATCTATTTCATAACACTTTGCATTGTTTTCCTCCGCAATTCATGACCAAGGATCAGAATTGCTGCACTCCCCTCTTCCCCCTGTCTCATTTTGACTGACTGCTTGGTTCCTTCCGATTCCTACCAGGGCACCAGCCCCTCCGCGACCTTTCTACACCAGCACTTGGTCTCCTCTGAAGTCTGGCAATGACATACGTCCTGAAGCCAAACAATATTCGAAAGAGAACTTTGGCCGATCAGCCTTTTAAAACATCTCAATGAAACTCGGGAACTTCCTCCACAAGAGAATACGCACAATAGAGGAACATCTAAACGTCAGGAAAGCACTAAAAACATGGCTTGATTTGCCAACTTAACTTGCCAAACCATGGCCAATGGTCAAAGAGAAGCTCAAAGCTTTAATACAAAGAGGTATAGCAGAAAGTGCCAGGTGTTGGCTAGGTTTCCCGGGTCACGTGATCCAAGCGAATTGGCTTACCAGTGAAAGAGAGACCTAACATTGTTGACCATCACACTTTGGGTTCCAGTTTACTAAACAAATAACCTGGGCAGCAATGATTCAACCCTATACCCTGATACAAGGATCATGCCTTCTCCCCCACTAACCCTACTAAAGCTATCCATATTCTGGCGAACACACTGACCAACTTCCCCACCCACACACGACAACCACAACACCCCACACCGACACCAAACTGCAAAATGCTACAAACATGGTCAGTTCACCCCTATGCCACAGGCACACAAAGCCTCCCATACGCACTCGAGCACCCTCTTCTCTTGGGAACAAACCCAACCCCTCCCTCTTCGTTCAGATCTGCCCAAGTGGTGGCTGGAGACCATGCCTAATGGAAGCAGGGCGTGGTATTTCTATAACCAGAAAGGAAGGTTCTCTACAGTCCTATAAAATAACAGAACCTTTGTTTGCTAACTATACATCAACCATTTTAATACATGATGAATCAATATCAAACAAATACACCCCAAATGTTCATACACAATATAAAACATTCAATAAAAACACTACAAACTAAAAACTTTTGCATACATAGATAACCCTAAAATCAATAAAAATGGATATTACATTTCAGCGTATGTTACAATTCCTTACACTTCATCAATACGCTTCTAATACTAGCCCAACTTGTACATGTTTCTGTCCTTTTCAGCCTCAATGTCACACATTCATCAGGGGCAATTTGAACATAATAGATGTGACATATGGAAAATTATTTCTCCCCAGTAGCTTATTTCACCCTGGTTTCTTGAAGGAAATCCCTAGGTAGGACTTGAGAGTTTCCTTGTTAATATTGCCAAAAACAACTAGATATGTTGTGCTTCACTGCCCTCTTTAATGATGAGGTACCAGTCCACTACCATCTTGTTTCCCCTCTGTAGACTCGATCACTGTCCTTGTCTCTAAGTATTATTCTGGACTGGGACTTTCTTTGTTTGCTGGTATCGGGTCATGAACAGTGCTCCGTGGTATACATCCCATTACCATACGTTTTGTCTTCCATAAATGCAGGATTCAATGAATTAGCGAAGTATGGCATTAGGTGTAGGGCATGTCGTGTCCCGTTTGTTTAACTGCAGAGGACCCCTGATTGAAGGGGCTGCCAGGACAGTTGGAATTTTTTCTCTGGTTCTAAAGGTTTTTTTATAAAAATCCCTCAAATGTACTCCTGTTGGAATTAAAGGAGGAAGAGCCCATAATATTTGCCTCAGTTTCTTTAATACAATTGCGGTTTATATAGTTGAATGTTAAATGTATTTGTACCGCACACCGTCACCAACGGAGTTAGTCCCCAGGTGCTCTGGCGCATCTGTAAACGAGAAGGCGGGATGGGTTAGTAGGGTGAAGAGGGCGTAGGATAGTGAGAGGAGTGGTGTTCTGTTGGCAGCTTCATCTCGGTATACACCATGCGCTGAGCTTTGGTGCGAGTATCGGAGCGATGTCAGTCCTTGTGTGCTGTTGTTGCTGTTTGTGTTGTTGCAGTGTGGTGAAATGCACGCGGTTTGCGGTGCGAGAGGTGGTTGTTAGTTTTTTGAGTAAGTTAAGTATGCAGAAAGTTTGAGCTTTTTGGTTAATGGGTTATGTTTTGCAGCTAAACTTCACAGTATGGCTGAATGCCTAGATTTCAGGAATCCTGCATGGTGCGAAACCAGCTAGATTTGTGAGTCCTATACAGAGGGAGAGAGGCCCACGCCCAACAGAGCAATTGAGTATAGTACCATACTTGGCTGGGTTTGAGAAACAATTGAATAATTCAGTACAATCCTAAAACACAGCTAGATTTGAGAGTCCCGTATAGGGAGAGAGAGGCCTACGCCTAAAAGAATTTTAGTTATTAGTGCAACGCTTCCTGTGGACAAAGTATATCAATAGTCAATGTAATGCAATCCACATTCATCCCACTGCTGCTACCAGTGTTAGGACAGTTTTTCTGAAGTGCAACTAAGGGCTTGGCAAGACCATTCAACTGAGGCAGTACAAGACTCCACTCCTAGTACGAGGCCGTACCACCTGAGTTCATGGTAGCATAGACAGAGCAGCCAGGCCCATCCTAGGAGGGAGAGAGGGCTGTAGAATCAGTAAAAATGAAATTGTGCTACAAATGTTAGATGTTAAAAGGTAGTTTATATCACGCTCTGTTACCAACGGAGTCGGTCCCCAGGTTCTCTGGGCGCACCTGTGAACAAGAAGGGAGCGGCCTATGTGTTCCGTCTTTAGTGGCCTCCTCTTGTCGCTATCTCTCATTATGTCTTATGGTATGGGGTGGAGTGCATTCCTTGTATTCTGTTCGTATTCGGTTGTTTGGTGGGAAACGGGATCAGTATCTACATTCATTGTTGTTTTAGCGGTGTGGGCGTTCTTGTGGTGGGTCTTTTAGTTACATAGTGAAGAGCCAGGATTTGAGCAGTTTCCTGAATACTAGGTGGTTTCTTGTGTTCCGTATATTCTTTTGTAAGTCATTCTAAGTTTTTGGTGCCTGGTGAGAGAAAGAGGATCGTCCGAGTTTTCTTCTGTTGTAGGGTTTCGGTTCCAGGCGGATGTTGTTGCCTGAACCGAGGGTTCTTGTCGGTTGGTGTGGGTATAGTAATAAAGATATCTGCGTCATGATGTAGTCAGCACGTTCCTCCGCACGGGCGTTATTGTCTCTTTATTAACCACTTCAGTGCTTTTCAGGTTGTCACACTTGGAAATTTGAATCTGCCATCTTGGGCAGTGCAGGCTTGCCACATTTCAGAGGGGAGCGCCTAACTAGCCACCAACATTGCAAGGAGGGATTTTTCTGAAGTGTGAGACATATTTTATTTTTTGAATTGGAGGACTTCTCAGAAAGGAGTAGAAAGCGCCAGTAGTCAATTTTTGACCCCCCATCTCATCCATCTAACACGAGCCTCCCTCAAGGCTGATCTTCAAATGATATACCTTAAAACAGAAGGAAAAACGAGTACTGTTTATTTGCAGGGACCCTGCCTTTTATGAAGTTGGACAGCACCATGAGTTTATCCTTTGCCTTGGTCATCTTTGTGAGACCTGCCGTACCTGAATTTCGGAAATGCACATATCAGCTTTTGCGTAAAGGTGGCCTGCGCATTTGCAGGCTGAGCTACGTGCACCAGGCCCCCGGCACCGGCGAGGATTCCCAAAGCACATTTCACAAAGATAGTTCATTAAAGGGGCCGGCATTTTAAAAGGACGATGAAAGAAATCAAGCATTTCAATGCCTGTTTAAGGGACATCAATGCAGGCAGCGGTTCCTACCACTGCGGTTCCACTTTAAAACAACCAGGAATGCATGACTGGGTCAGAATTGACCCCGTGGTGCATTGCGCATCCCCCGGCACCTGTTCCAACTAGGTGCAGGGGGGATCTCGGTTTTCTGTGCATTTTGAAACCGATCCTGCTTGTGAATACAGGATGTACTTGAAAATGGGCAATAATACCCCCCCACCCCCCTCCCGACTAGGCAAAGGCAGTCCGAAAGTGCTTCTGAATGTGAGCATGTCTGGCGCACAGATTCTTGTGTGATTTCAGCACAGATTTTTTTTGCTCCAAGTGCATTTCATCACTTGTCCCCAAAATGTTTTGAAATGTGTGTCCTCATCGTTTCGTACATGCACTAAGCACCTTCACAGTGCAATTGTGTGTAGAAGGTACATCCTTCAACACTTTGTGTCCTCATTTCAAGAGAGTCCGAAATTACTAGCAATCCGAAACAAGCAACAATTCCCCTTTTACCACTGTTTTGCAGTCTTCCATAGAGGCGCGTCAATGCTACCACTGTATTGCAATATTTCATAGAGGCACGCCAACGCTACCATTGTATTGCAGTCTTTCATAGAGGCGCGTCAATGCTACCACTGTATTGCTGTCTGTCATAGAGGCATGGTAGTGAGGCGCGTCAACACTAGGACTGTATTACAGTCTGTCATAGAGGCGCGTCAACGCTACCACTGTATTACAGTTTCATAGAGGTGCGTCAACGCTACCACTGTATTGCAGTCTTCCATAGAGGCGCGTCAACGCTACCACTGTGTTGCAGTCTTTCATAGAGGCACGTCACCGCTACCACTGTATTGGAGTCTTTCATAAAGGCGCCTCAACGCGACTACTGTATTGCAGTCTGTCATAGAGGCGCGTCACGCTACCACTGTATTGCAGTCTGTCATAGAGGCACGTCACCGCTACCACTGTATTGGAGTCTTTCATAGAGGCGCCTCAACGCTACTACTGTATTGCAGTCTGTCATAGAGGTGCGTCAACGCTACCACTGTATTGCAGTCTGTCATAGAGGCGCATCAATGCTACCACTGTATTGCAGGCTTTCATAGAGGCGCGTCACCGCTACCACTGTATTGCAGTTTTTCATAGAGGTGTGGTAGCGAGGCGCATCAACTGTATTGCAGGCTTTCATAGAGGCGCGTCACCGCTACCACTGTATTGCAGTTTTTCATAGAGGTGTGGGAGCGAGGCGCATCAACTGTATTGCAGTCTTTCATAGAGGCGCATCAACGCTACCACTGTATTGCTGTCGGTCATAGAGGTGTGGTAGCGAGGCGCATCAACTGTATTGCGGTCTTTCATAGAGGCATGGTAGCGAGGCGTGTCAACGCTATCGCTGTATTGCAGTCTTTCATAGAGGCGCGTCAACGCTACCACTGTATTGCAGTCTTTCATAGAGGTGCGTCACCGCTACCACTGTATTGCTGTCGGTCATAGAGGTGTGGTAGCGAGGTGCATCAACTGTATTGCAGTCTTTCATTGAGGCGTGTCAACGCTACCACTGTATTGCAGTCTTCCATAGAGGTACGTCACTGCTACCACTGTATTGTTGTCTTTCATAGAGGTGTGTAGCGAGGCGCATCAACGCTACCACTCTATTGCAGTTGTTCATAGAGGCGCATCGATGCTACCACTGTATTGCAGTCTTTCATAGAGGCGTGCCAACGCTACCACTGTATTGCAGTCTTTCATAGAGGCGTGCCAACGCTACCACTGTATTGCAGTCTTTCATAGAGGCGCGTCAACGGTTGCATGCATTAGATTTATGTTTGGCTTCTATATTATTAGTGATAGATGGTACGAGTTGACATACATGTTACCAGTGAATAAAGGCCTAAATTGTTTTAAAGACATGTATATAGAATGTGCCCTTCACATATGTGCATTATAACATTAAGATGTCCTAACGAAAATAAAAAAGTTTATTTTTCTGGACATGCCTATTAAAACTGTTCATAGCAATGTAACATCTCAAATGAACAGTATAATAGTAATATATAGGGACCCCACGTTTTAAGACCTGATTTGCAATGGTTGAGTTCAAGGACTGAAGATGCAAGCAGTTGCTGTGGATACATGGTGTGCATGCTGTCTTTGCAAGGAGTCACCCTAATGAGATAGTCAGTGAGCAGGAACGGTCGGGATCAGTTTTGCACTACTTTTATATTTTCTGTTTACCATTCTTATACTTTTTACGACCATATTCACCAATATACATAGAGCATTTGTCCATTCATGTCCCTGTGCAAGTGTAAAGTTGTAATGGCCTTAGTTACTAGCCACTTGGACTATTGCAATGCCTTTGCCGCAACACCTTGTCATATGTTGCACTACGCTTCTGCCTACCCTCTCCCCTGCCAAGACCACAGCTCCACTACTTTTTTTGGTACACCTCTACCACTGGATACAGTGCACATCTAGTCTCCTGCACACGGATGAGCATAAAAGACACTAGACCATATCTATGCTACGGGAGATTGACACCATCAGTCGTCATGTCGGAGCAGGCCTTCAATGTCACTACTTACTGATTTGCTTGCCCATCATTCGGTAGATACAGTAAGTGATATACACAATCCTTGCCCCTCTGGACGGCCCCACATAGAGCAGAGATGTTGGGATGAGAAAATAATGGTATAGACCCAGCAAGTGGTGTACGTTAGGGCCTTGGTTCGATCCATGTAAGGGTAGCCTCCTAGCTGGACTAGTGGTGCAGGGTGCTGATAAATCATATAAAAAGTGGTGATGTCCTAGACTAGGGTAAGATGATGGGCAGAGGGGAGTAGGGTCTGGCATCGCTAATCTAGACTGGTTTGCGTCAGAACAAGAACAGTACTGCATCTAGTTTTGAGCTTTGTTTCATATCCCTGCAGCGGAGTGTGGTGTGAGAAACATGAGGGTATTCTCACGCCTCCTCCCCTCGATCCCCTGCTCAGGTCGCCAGGGAAAGGCCATCGCTCTTGGATCTGGACCCTGGGGGTAGAGAAGCGAGGGAGGATCATTTGGGTGGAGAGTCCTTGGGAACAGGGTTCCCCCAGGTGAGACATTGTATCCCCTTTTCCCTGTGAAAGTCAACCTAACCCTCCACCACGCATTCTGGGCTATTGTACAACAGTCCCCCCCTCAATTTTCCTCATTCAAACTACTACAGTACTGGGACGAGGAGGAAGCGACTAGGGGTAGTGAACACGAGTAACCTGTTTCACCACTCTAGTACTAGGATGAGGAAGAAGCAACTAGGAGTAGTGAACACTAGTAACCTATTTCACCACTTTAGTACTGGGATGAGGAAGAAGCAACTAGGAGTAGTGAACACTAGTAACCTATTTCACCACTCTAGTACTGGGACGAGGAGGAAGCGACTAGGAGTAGTGAACACTAGGTACCTATTTCACCACTCTAGTACTGGTACGTGGAAGAGGCGATTTGAAGTAGTGAACACTAGTAACCTATTTCACCACTCTAGTAATGGGATGAAGAAAATACAGAGTATTATGAAGGTCAGGCATGTCGTTCTAATTGCAGTCAGGCAATTCTAATTGAAGACTCACACCTGCATCCTGTCAAGTGGTTGTAGGTGTATAAAAAGAGAGGAAACCAGCAACCCACAGACCAAGAGGGAGGCCAGTGTGGAAGAGCCCAGCAGGGAATCCAGTTTGTAAGGAGCCATAGTGTGTCCTGCAGCACAGCCAGGACACCAGCACAAGACCCAAAAAGCGTGTGGTGCCCCGTGCCCGTGAGAAGCCGGGCTGTGAAGGAACCGCAAGTTTGGGAACCTCCGTGGTCGAAGCCGTGGCGCGGGAGCTGCGAGGGGAGAAGAGGCCGGAAGGAAAACAGACAGCATTCTCGGAAGCCGAGCGCAACTGACAGCGAGATCTAGAGCCACAGTACAGCGAGCGGAGCTTGCGAGCAAAGGAAAATGTGCGAGTGAGGCTGAATACCCGCAGCTCAGCCGTCCGTAAGGAACGCACAAGACCGGTAAGTGAAGCAAGCAAGTCACTCGGACCAGGGCGCTCCTGGGGCTGTGGGCAGGGCAGTTTCTAGTCCATTTGGTGCCCAGGGTGAAACACTAGATTGTGCACACGCATGCCACCTCCAAAGTACAGCTCGCGGTTAAGTAACTCCTACCCAACATCAATAAATCACTGATATTATTATTCTTATTCAATTTGTATAAAGTGGCGCATGTCCATGGGCCTCGGAGCGCACAAATGGAACAGGTTTTATTACGTCGTAATTCAAGAACTTTTGGTCATTGTGAAGCGCAGGGATGTCTTTATCAGTTGAAGTGCCTCCTTTTCTCATAGCAAACAAAATGCATTTGGGATTGATGTATTTCAGCCCCCTGTTACTTGGCCATTGCTGAGCTTATATTTCTCTTTTAATAACTATTGTAGTATTTTATACTTCACTGTGTTAAGTGATTGATTTGTCCTTTATTAGAAAGGCCAATTTATTCGGTCTGCAATTGTAGGCATTTGGTTTAGGTTCTTTTCAGACTCCTTTCTCCTATGGCCAGGTGGAGGCAAATTCATCTGTGATTAAATTATGGACATTTCCTGACCTCATCTTGATGCACCGTTCAGAGTGCTGGGTTTCTCAGGTAGTTCTAGAGGGCCCCCTCTTCTGAGACCCTGCAGGTTGGTCCCTTGTTGCTAGGGCTTTAAGTGGGGTAAGAAATCGAGGGTGGGCTTCATCTGGGGGCGTGGCTTGTGGGACAGGTGCGGCCTTAAAAACGTACACAACCCATAGTAAGGAAGGCAAACATTTTATATATTTATGTGCGTACCTTACTATGGTTTGTGTAGTATACAAGCCATCTTTTATAAACATATAAAAGATGGTTTGCATACTACACAAACCATAGTAAGGTACGCACATAAAATATATACATGCTTACATTTAAATATTTGTTTGCGTGCCTTACTATGGTTTGTGTACTTCAAGATGGCTTGAAAAGAACATAAACCATAGTAAGGTACGCACACAAATATATAGCTTTTATATATTTGTGTGCATACCTTAAGGTTCGTGTACTTTCCAAACCATCTTTGTTAAACATTTCTATGTTTATATAAGATGGCTTGAAAAGTGCACAATTCAAGCCATCTTTTTTAAAGCTTTGCTGACGGACAAAGCCTGAGACGTCTTTGTCCGTTGGCAAAGCTTTATAAAAGATGGCTTGAATTGTGCACTTTTCATAAACCTCGAAATATGTCGAGCAGTCCCCAGGTTCGCTGAGGGTTAAAAACGCCTCGGCGACCTGGGGAAACAAAGACACAGTAACTTCCTCTGGTGACCCCTCGCGCGAGAGGTCACCAGGGGAAGTTACAGTGACGGACAGAAGTGCCAGCTACACTGACGCTGTGGCTGGCTGACACTTGTGTCAGCTTGCCTGACCTAATGGCGGGCGCATCTGCCGTCGCGGATAATGCATCCCGCCAATGTTGCGGTGGGACCGGGGGCCCCGACAGGGCCCCGGCTCAGACCCACTTTGAGGAGACTGTCGGGGCCCAGCCACGGTCCACTTAAAGCACTGCTTGTTGCCCTTGTGTCCCTTACATGTTCATTCCCTTGTGTATGCAGAAATAACGTAGAAAGGGGGTGCAAATGTGCACTGGAGGTGCATTTACATTCCAATAATGGTGAGGGCGTTATCTATGTCTACTCTTGCAATGTTTTTCCAAGTCCAGGCAGAAAAGAATGTGCGACTTTACCAACAACCAGGTCAACACAAAGGCAACTAAGAATAGTGTTATTACAAAAGAAATGTTTACACCAATACGAAGAAGGGTGTCCTGGGATGATGCTCTCAAGAGGAGTTGGAAAGGACTTGTGTGCAGTTCCATATGGTATGAATGGTGGTTGGGCAGGGTACCAGAGGAGCCAAGGGTTCCCAGTTTCCTTAAAGCTGGCCACAACAATCAGCCCATTGGCAGGGCTAGCTCGCGGAATTACGCTTAATCAGGTAATGTGCCATGTTGCCCCCTACCCCCCCCCCCCCACCATCAGCAATGCAACTAGATTTGCTGTTTGTACGACCCATGCTCATAACTGCTTGCACCGGAAGTGACTGCCTTGGAAGTACCTTGTTATTGGACCATGCGCAGCCCTTTGGCCATTGCACACATGGCTTTTTCTTGCCCATTGATTGATCGACAGACGTGGCTGAAGCAGAATAGCCACAACTATGAAGAGGATGTGTGTTTTCGCCTATGGAAAAGGTTATGTGTTGAGGTTTTCAATGTATGTCGAGTCTGTCATTTCTGACTGTCGTCGTGATGCGTAGCGGAGCATGGAGTGGCGGTAAAGTGCACACACTCTAGATCCTTTGGCTCTCTGGATGTCTAGGATTACAACCCTCACCAGTGAACGCCAGCACAGTCGACGGTGAGTGCTCGTGGGAGTCCTAGTCCCAAACCACTGGGCAGCCACAGGTTGTGGATCTCTGCTCTGGATGAATCGCTTACCATTACGCCTCTACTGCCACCCCCCCCAAGCGGGGACGTGACCGCTTGGGGGGGTAGCAGTAGAGGCGTAATGGTGCTGCTTTACTACTCTGTTCTACTTCTGATGGTAACTAATGAGAGGCCTAGAAGGGGGCGTTCACATACATTTGAGGTTCTAGAATGGACAACCCAATGGCCTAAGAATGACCCAATATTTATTAATCCTTCCCACCACGAGACCGATCACCAACTTTTCCATCTCAGCAAATGGGATTTCACAACTATTTCAGCTCTTAACAAGCAGTGACTTGCCCCTCCGCCTTGCCAACCCATGAGATGCCAGGGTGTCTGGTCACAATATGCCTCACTAAAGAGCTCGTTCCTTTCCAAGGTACAAACTGCACACATTTTACAAATCACCTTTTGACAGTACAATGCACTTGAAATTGCACTTTTGACAGATTCATTTATTCAGTGAGAGCACGCTGGGATCGGAATAAATTCTGTAAGCATATTTGATTTGTTTATTTATAGACTGTCGTATTACCCAGAAGGCTTGTCACTGCAGAGGATCAGCTCTGTTTTTATTTTTTTTAATTTTTTTATACATGAGTAGCTTTGGAGAAATGTCCATGTTTTGGGATTTGTAGATAGTTCGGAAACATTCCGGTGTTCTACACAAGTCATTTCCTTCCTGAGATCTCCAGTCTTGTCCCTTCATTATGAAAGACTCCGTAGACTTCCTGAAAGCTGCTATCTCCCAGTGTAAGCTGGGTAAATGTTACATGTTAACACAGTCTTCAGCAATGTTGTGCTAGGGACAGGGGCGTTGCTACGGGGGGCTAAGGGGGCTATAGCCCCTGATCTTTTGGTTGTAGCCCCGGATAGAATCTCAGGAGCTACAGCCAAAAGACTAGCTAGCCCCCAGTCCCAACAGTTTCGACATTATCTTAGCCCCGGGTCTTTTCCAGACCTAGCAACTCCCATGGCTAGGGAGCAGGTTCACAAATACAGTTATGAATGGGTTTGCATGTGTAAATTCCTGGAACACAGCCTCATCTCATAAAGTGTTTATTAGATAATTGTAGTATCATTGTTGAGCTTTCCAGGGTGTGGCGCGATGTGGCCACTCCTCCCGCTACGCTGTGAATTTAACTTGAGGTCTTGAGTTCTTGGGTCATCCTGTTCATCGAACCCAGGTGCCCGTGCCTTTTATTTCTCTTTAACCTGGTCCACAAACACCCAATAACCATGGCTGGTTGACCGCCATCATCTCGTATGCAGAGATGGTTACTGATGCCAACTAACAGGTTTTGTGGCACTTAGATGTGGGTCTTTGAGATGAGATATTGTGTGTGCTTAGATTGTGCAGTGGGTGGAAGTAGGTAGAGGGCTGTGCCCCTTGTGATGCCAGGCTGCAGAGTGTTTTTGGAGTTCGACACAAACATATGATCCTGCAGGGCCTGGACCGGGAAGAGTTTGCTTGTAATCCTGTAGCCGCTTCGAGAAGGTGAGATTGGATCCTTGTTTAACGCAGTACACCCAGTATGCCTTTAATGTATCTGGTCTACCTTTGCCACCCACATCCGCAGCTCCACTGAGACTGGTCGGTTCTAGCCCGGCTAGCTTTGCTAGTGCTCACCAGATTTGAGCCTAACCTTTCTCTCGTCTGCAAATTTCCTAATTATTCCTCAACTTAAAGGTGATCATTTCTTCCTCCAGGAATTTGCACTCCGGAAATAACAAGGAAAAGTGTGTCACAGCACCTCTTGCTGTTAAAACAAAAAATGGCAACATTTATGAACGTGTTACTTTGTTTCCCTCTGCTCTTGTGTGTTTGAGTTTTGTCTTGTCTTTATCTTATTTTGCATATGTATTCAGAGTGATCAAAGTTAATGATTCAGCGAGGGACCCAATTCGGTAACACAACATCTGATACCTCAACATCAACTTCCCGCTAGAAAATGGGGTGAACATTGCATCGTTTTCATTGTGTTTTTTTTAATATTACATTTGGAATTCTAATGTATCGCCTTTTTTCCTTTTCCGCAGTGATCCCTCATAAGATCGGTCGTGTCATCGACGGAAGCCCGGCAGATCGATGCGGGAAGCTGAAAGTAGGCGATCGTATCTCAGCCGTGAACGGGCAGTCCATCATCGAGTTGTCTCACGACAATATCGTGCAGCTGATTAAGGACGCTGGCAACATTGTCACACTCACCGTCGTCGCAGAGGAAGGTAGGAAAATAACCTGCCTGAAAATGTGGCTAAAGATAGAACAAGAATGCATGCAACACCAGCGTGCATATTTTTCTAAATAAGAATGAATGTCAGGACAATTATGTATTGAATTAGAGGAATAACGTCATCTGTAATAATGAAAAAACATAAATCACTTCCTGTAGCATTCAACGGCTCGCTCCTGACAATCTTCTGTGGTTGTGTTATGTTATCGATATGAATCAACGCATTTGTGAAGAGTGCACGTTTTCAACTAAACTTTAGTCCCAAGGCGGCAAGCTCGTGATTTTTCTGTTCATGTCTAATCGTTTTGTTTGGTTGTCATTGGTCGAGGACTGTTGGGTTACACTTAATAGATGTAATTGTATTGGTAAAGCTTGCCAGATCGCCTTCTATATTTGTTTACTCAAAAATAACCTGCAGTTTCCAAATGGGACCAATGTCTGATTGTTGTCCATTCCCAACCCTAAACTATAACGATATGCTGCTTGTTGTATGGCCTTTAGCCAGCAGAAGATACTACTTTGGGACCTCTCGCGAATGCACAAGGTTTGCACATAAGCCATAGGTGGAATTTGTTTGCCACTATCTCCTAGTTTAGGGGGCAGTTTACAAGGACAATCTATGCAATTCTCTCAGGGTTGTGGGAGAAACCTGAAAGTGTCTCACTTGCTAGTCCCCGGGGATCTGTCCCCTTAGGTGGCCAGGACACAGCCATTGCTATTGGATACAGTTCCTGGGGGTGGCCCAGTGCGGGAGGATCACCTGGATGGGTGGGGTCCTCAGGGTGTGGAAGTGGGACATCAATGGAGGAGATGCGGTATCCCCCTTCTTATAACACCTTTTCCCAACGCTACCACACAGGATGCTCAAAAACTCCATCCCCCCTTTTCTGATACAAACACTTTCGCACAGCACAAAACACGACAAACGCCAGAGCCGTTAACCTGACAATTCCCAACACCAGGCCAAGTTAGGCAAATGACCAGGATCATTCACACCTGACGGCTCTTTCCCTTCCCAACTAGGATAAAAGGCGGAGCACGAGAGCACAATACGAGTAAGGCAGACCGCACAACGACAGAGCTAACTCAGCAGGGCAGTTCAAGAGGAGAAGAAAGTTTTGTATTTGTTTTATTTATATAGCGCAGACCAGGCCCAAGGGCAACCAGGCGCATATCTTGGCAGACAAATTACAGGTATGACATATCATCACAATGATACCAACAGATTGAGAACAAAAAATATACAAAATATACAATTGACGTTGCAAATCAGGGCAAAAGGCAGAACAGTAGTGCCGGAACAAAGCAGAGCTGGGTCCCAGGAGGCCCGTCCAGAGTCAGAAGAGCAGTTGTTAGTGAGATGTAACTAGCCAGAGCTTGGCTTTGTGTTTGAAAAGGTTAAATGATGGTAGGGTTCTGATAGTGAGTGGTACAGTGTTCCAAAGCTTGGCTGCCAAGACAGGGAAGCTGGCACCCCCAGCAGTTTGAAGCTTGAATCTAGGGATCGCAAGACCTTGTGATTGTGCCGATGTAAGTACTCTCGTTGGTATATGTTGAGTAAATCATGAAACTAGATATGAGGGGGCCTGGTGGTTAACACATTTGTATGTAAGGGTCAGTGCTTTCAAGGAGAGCCAGTTGAGGTTCTTCCTGGTTTCTGAGATGTGGGCAGAACGGGGGATATTAAGAGCCGCTCTAATGGCATTATTTTGGGTAGTCTGAAGTTTGTTGACATTACCCTGGTTAGTGCCTTGGTACAGTGCATTGCAGTAGTCCAATTTGAACATAACCAAGGTCCTGGCTAGGGTAATGCAGTTCTGGACGGTGAGGAATGGGCGACAGGCTGAGATCAATTTGCAGGTGTAGGCAGACACAGCGGCAACTGCATTAGTTTGTCGGGTGAGAGTCAGGGAGGCGTCCAGGTAGATACCCAGAGTTTTGGTATCTTTAGATACTTTAATTAGGTTACCGTCAATGTTAAAGGAGCTAAACAGGGGACTCAGTTTGTTAAGTCTCTGTTGCGTGCCTAGGATGAGAAGCTCAGTCTTGTCATCGTTGAGGCACAGCTCGTGCTGGGCCATCCATGCTTGTATGACAAGGTAAATGTCATTAAGGGCTTTAGAGTCAACAATGTAGTCACCAGTAATGGGTATGAGTATCTGGGTGTCATCAGCGTAATTCGTGTAGGTGACGCCCAGATAGTCAAGCACATCAAATAATGGCTTGGTGAAGACATTGTAGAGAGTAGGGGAGACACAGGACCCTTGCGGGACTCCACAAGGGACTGGTGCAGGGTCGGCCGATGCGGTAGGTGAGAAAACTCATGTGCCTGTTGTCGAGGAATGACCTAATCCAGTTGGAAGCGTTGTCAGAGAAGTGGGCAGCGGACTTCAGGTGCCGACATAGTATTTGGTGATTGACCAAGTAGAAGGCAGTGGATAAGTCCAGTAGTAGTAGAAGGGCCACTTTACCGTTGTCTTTAAGGTCCTCAATTTGAGTTTTGAGGTCAAGAAGAGCTGTTTCAGTCCCGTGTTTGGGTCTGAAACCAGATTGTCTTGAGCCGAGGAGGTTATTGGTTTCTAAGTAGTTCTGAATCTGCATGTATGCTGCTCTGTCAAGTATTAGGAACGGTACAATGGTAATAGGTATGTAGTTAGTTGGTGTTTCGGGGTCCAAATGTGTTTTTTTTAGGAGGGGGATAACCCACGCGTCCTTTAAGTTGTTGGGTACCGTTCCATTAGGAATGAAGAGTTGATGAAGGTGGTTATAAAAGGAGCGAGGTCATGTGCCGCTTCCTTAATGATAGGTGCTGGGCAGGAGTCACCTTGGCAGTTAGAGGGTTTTAAATTGCGAATGATGTTTTCGACCTCGAGGATGGTGAGTGGGGTGAAGCTAAAAGGGGTGTGAGTAAAGGGGGCCGTCGGAGTGGTGTAAAGTTTAGTAGGGGGGTTGGTGAGTAGGGTGGTTAATTTTCGATTGCAGGGTGGTTATTTTATTAAGGAGAGCGTTTTGAATGTTGTTACACCATTTACTGTCTTTGGTGCAGGTGTCAGGAGCGACGGAGGGGGCTTCCAATTCTTAAGGATTTTAAATAACTCCTTAGTGTTGGATTCTGCTTGTATGATACTTTGGTTGTAGGTCTCCTTTTTGGCTTTTAAAATCGCTTCCTTGTAATTGTGGGTGGTGATGATGAGGCGTTCTTTGTTAGGGTCACATGGGTAGCTCTTCCAGAGTGATTCAGCATTGCATTTTTCTTTGCGTAAGGCTCTTAACTGCGGGGTGAACGAGGAATTCAAGTGGGCTTGTTGTTTAGCTTTCCGTAGTTTAAGATGGCACGAACCAAGAGGGTGATAAGGAGAGAAGCAACCTTGCCATTTCCGACCAATGCCTGTGAAACCTCTGCGGCAGCAATTCCAAGACCGCGAACAATAGACAGCGTGTGTTGCAGCAGATGTCGACAGTACACGGATCACTCCTCCGCTGATAACCAAACCGGGGAGAGACTCTGTGGTACCAACCTTCACTCCAGAGAGAAGAAAAGCCAAGTGGTTCATCACAGCCGGTGAGTCGAGGGGAGAGCCGATAAGAAACCGAACTGTGTTGAACGAAAGTAGCAAACGGCTAATTGAACTGTAAAAGTACAAAGAACTTTTGATACCAGAAGGGAGGAAACCAGCAAAAGAGGAGTCAAGCACCATGAAGGGTGCTCACTCAGGAAACTCAGGGGGGATTACCCGATTGTTCAAGCTGCCATTACCAGAAGGCTTTGGAAAAGACAGAAGAGGGGGATCCCAGGGTGAGGAAGCATCACCCAAAGTGTAACCAGAAAATAACTTTTGTTGAACTTTGTTTCGGTGCGTTGAACCTATCAGGCTCTCGGAAATGAGAAACGTAACCACCGAAGGTCCTGATATCATTACAAACTATTTGTGGATCTGAGCCCGGAAGAGGGGAATCCAGGGGTGAAAGGTTATCACCCTCCGTGTATACGGAAAATAACTTTTGTCCTTGTCCTCGGAGGCAAGAGACTTTTTTTGTAGATAAGAGACTTAACCACCGAAGGCCCTGATTGCTGAGAGCGGAACTGTTGGCTCGTGCTGGGAAAGATCGAGCGTGTGCTGTGCTCCAGAATCCTACCTTATTCCGTGCTTAAAACGTGGGGAAGGGAGACCCCGACTACCGCATCCTGACTTATTATTTGTGAACACTTCCTTCTTTCGTATGAACAATATCCCACACTTCTTTTGTATTTAGTGTAAGGATTGGCAATAGGTTTTTCTTAGTATTGGCCCTTTTATTTGACAAGACACCACTAGGACTGCCTTATTGCTTGATAGTCAAAGCTTGCTCCCATCTTAGGTTTAGATTAGGCGTTTTTTCAACCTACCTATATAGTTTAATAAACACCCTTGAACTGTGATCACTTGTGTCCTGTCTTTACTGTTGCCACCATAAGTTCCTTACAGTTGAAATTGTGTCTAGAGGCAACTCATTCGTGGTTGATATGGCTGTGCACTAAACTATATTAAGGGCATCTCAGGAAGCTTAAATAGGTGCAAAGTAAATACTCCTTCATGTCTTCTTAGTGCCGGGCACTCGTCGTTCCCAACAGCTTTAACAAACAGAACCAAATATGAGGATAGGTTTTCGGTATCCAAAGAAAGCATAAAGAATGACCAGAAACCCTTTCTCATGATCTTCCCGTTTCATTCCATGGTTGAAGTCCTTTTTGTTCATAGTCAGCATTGTGATCTTGGGCAGCAAATGGACGTTGCGAGGCACCCACCCCTGGGTCTTTATCTGCACTGGAGCCCGATATTTGTTATGTACTTATCATTGGAGCAGGCCTTAAAGCAAGGTTGCCTGTGGGGTGTTTCTCATGGCTCTGCCGCTGCCTCCCTCTGGATGCTAGATCTGACCACTGCAAGCTGCAGCACCTTCTTGCCAGCTCGTTCAAATGCTCTCTTTCTAAACGTCTTTCCTTTATCCTTAAGCTGTTTTGACTTCTGGCGTACCTTCTCGCCTTTTGGCCTCATGCTCATTCTTTCACCCACCCAACTCTCGCACACGATAAGCAGGGGCTGCATGGTTCCTTCTCTCACTTTCTCTCCAGCCCTTCGTCCCATCCTCTTCCTTTCCATCTCATCAACTTCTCTTCACCTCCGCTCCCTCCTGCAAAGAGACCTCTTTCTGTGACACCTCAAGTGCTTGCTGCTTTGCCACAACTTCCCTTGCTGCCCTCACCGCGAACTCCTTGGCTTCTGTTGCCTCCTAGCCTTCTCCCACCACTTTCTCCTCGTCTTCTCTCATCCCTCCTCTATTGCCACTCTCACCACTCTTTACTGAAACTCCTCTCCCCCACCTGCTCAGCTCATTTAACTCCTCTTTCCTACTCCTCCCTAGTCACCTGTTAACCATCTTTACCTCCAGTGTCGCCAGTCTCCTGCGTCTTCCTTTCAATTGCCTTAATATGCTTTCTTTTTCCAGCTTTCTGCATTTCCCTCCTCCTGTTTCTCCCTCCCCTATTCCCTTCTGCTCTCTTCCTAGTTCCTCTCCATTCCCATGAACCTGGATCTTCCTTACCGCAGCCTCCTGTGTCCCTCACTTCCTGGTCTCCTGCACCGACTCCATCAGCACCCAGCTTCAACAGTCGCCAAATAACCTCATTTTCCGACCCTCTCCCCACCACCAACTCTACTCTGCCTTACTGTGGCCCTTTTATTGTCCCTAAATTCCACCCCCCAAGAGGCCTTCCTGGATATTGGTATCAGGTGTGAGTTTTATGCCTCTGGGAATGAAAACTGGCTTGCTCTTACCACCCCAGGGAGGTTTTCCTTTCTGCCGGTTCATCTGTGTACAGTTTGGGTATGTCATTTTAGGTGCCCTGTGTTAGGCAGGTGTCCCGGTACTTCCTTCACTCTGGCTTCATCCCCTCCAGGAACATGTACCAAGCATTGGTTTCTGCTACCCACCATGTTGGTATTTTGAAATGGGCGTATGCGCAGGACGGAGACGCTAAGATCACAGTACAAACCTGTGGTGGGTTATAAAGACCTTACCCACAATGACTCCCATAGGAGGACCATCAACCCCCCTCTTCTACTCCCACACTTTTTTTTTTTTTAACTGGTCAATCTCTGTTAGAACAATCAAGTATCTCGGGGAAATGTGGGGTCATGCAAGGCAATCAATGGGGTTTTGGGGTGACAAAGTGCATCATAATAGCTCTACCCATCAGCACTATTCAGGGCCGTGAAAAGGGACAGGATCTTCGAAGGCGACAAAGTGACAAGCTCCTGGCTCCCATATGTTGCATGGTTGGGGTGCCAGGGGATCCTCGCCACGCTGTCCTCAGGACCAGCATCACACCCGCAGCATCCACCAGTACGGTCACGTGGGAACCTCATCACAGACCACATTCAAGCTTGCAAGTGAGCCACTCTAGCCCCAAGCCACCTCCTTAATGAATACCCTTGGCATTTTGTATGTACATTTTTAAAGTGCATATGCTCCAATGCCATACATCTTGATAAAGTCATCTGCACTAAATGAATAGATGATTAATCAAAGGCAAGCATGAAGCTACATTCTTAATAATGGGAGCATCTAGATGATGTAATAGGCCATAGCTTTTTCAGCTGTGACCTCCTCCAGAACCAATACGGACTGATCAGGGTGCAGCATTTCAATAATGTATTGCGATGTATTAAACTGGGATTGGGAATAATTCCCTGCTACATTAGGGGACAAAACCATGATTTGCCTGGTACAGCCACCAGTTGGTCCACGTTCATTCTGTTTTTGTAGTTGGAGTTCGGTCCTGTTATTGCAATATACAATGTAAATAGCCCCAAGGACTACATCATATATCCTAGTTGATATTTTACATGTAACTGCAAATAATCTGACAGTCTTGATACTCTGGTGCAGTGTGACTACGGTGGCGGGTGAGAAGAACAACACACTGTTTTTTCTCTGGCGGTTGTAATTTATTAAATAAAAGGTGAAATTGCCCGACTTCCCCTAATCTAAGGGTGTTCCCTACCTAATAAAGCTAACTAAGGTGCTCCTCAGTTATCAGTGAGAGTCCCAAACCCATTCTGTGCCCTGTCCAAACAAACCTATCCTGACTCCACCACTATAAGACCAACGAAAGCACAGTAGAATGACTCCCTACTTCTGTGAGCTGGTTTCCCAAAAGGTTCAGTTCATTTAAAGTATTCATAGATAGTTTTTAGTAACTGCTTTGATCAAATCATACAGTTCGGATACTGGGTTCTTCAAGGTCTCTTTGCTTTCTGGTCTCGTCTCGATTGATCCTATTTGGGATTCTCCCTTTCCTCCCGTCGGACAGTTCAGTTCCTTTCTCTGTAATCATATTTAAGATTTTCTCTTTACTCAATGTCCACTCTTTCTCTTGACTCCGATTTAAATAATGATTCTCTTGCCTTTTGTTCAATCTCAATAGTACATCTTGACTGGGATCAGTATGAGTGTTCAGTAACGACTCTATCTCTCTACATTGACTTTTTCCACTGTACCTCGACTGGGACAAGTATGAAAGTTGCAGTGATTATTCTCACCCTCCTCAGGTGCTCTTGCCAGTTTATCTTGATTGGAACGAATGTGCATGTTCTATACTGATTTTTACCCTCCTCATAAATTCTTGACACTTCTTATCGACTGGGACGAGTATGCACGTTCTAGTAGCTATCGTCAGTCACCCTCCCGGGTCACCCGTTCTCCCAGTTACCTGTATTGCTCCGGGGTAACATCACTGGCGTGTCTGGTAGGTCGGGACCTTCTTTCTTGGATGTCGGGTTGGCTTCTCGCTCTTTGGTTTTTTCCTTCAATTTGCTCGCTCTGCGATGCCCTTCTTGGAATGGTAACTGCATCATTTATGGACTCCCAGGTCCACGGTGTAAAGCCACCACTTCTGACTCGCTCTGTCTCAGGATGCCTTGCATCCACCCCAGTCTCATCGTTCCTCCAGCGCCACGCATGAAAACCTGCACTCTGGCTTCTTTCCAGCATCGGACGCTTGTGTACCAAGGTTTTTCTCAGCTTCTCTTTCCCAGCTGATTTGAAACCTGCAGAATCTCCTCTCACCAAGGTTGCCGCCTTCAAGATTAATGACTCTGCTGTGGGACTTCCCCAGCATTGTCAAGTCCTTCTTCTCTGTCTTATCTACACTCTATTCTTCCAATGGTTTTCTTCATCTCAGTGGCCTCTTTATAGGTACAGTCAGAGTGTTTGGTTGACAATAATATATTTTAGTTGGTTCTTCAGCTTTTCATTCACTGGCTGTTTTTGAAGACTGGTTATTAACATGTTGCTTGGAGTTCCTCATGGGAACGGGAGTCCCTGTTGCTAAAGGGGGAGTCTCTCCCGGTGAGGCCCTGCTGGCCTCTAACCCTAGGGAGGATATTGCATAGCAGGCTCGCCACCCTAGCCTCACAGGGTAAGGCTCCCCCTAGGGAGAAGTGACAAAATCCCATGATTCATGGCACTACCTGCGCACATAGATGAGGGCAAGTGTGACATGAACACCCCCTATCTATGTCCATTTTTAGTTTGGAGGAAACCAACTGTAATGTTTAGGACCAAGCACTAGTTATCATAATATGTGTAACGTGTGATTCTAAACAAATACAAAGACCAGAAAGACTGTTGCTGGAGAATTAAAGTTTGCTTTATATTTAAAGACTTGTGATTCCTATTGGGTCGTTGCTTGTGAAGTCATTGATTACAGTGGAATCTTCTTTTCGGTAGTTGGACAATCGCTCTCACGGGGACTCCAGTGCCCTTGGCTTGTTAGGTCGAGTACAATGCAAGGAAATTAGATGATGTAACTACTTCCAAAGTGGTGGGAAAGTGCTGTATATTTCAGCACATTTTTACTGAGTAAAAACATGGTGCTTTTTTGGGTGGAAGATCAGCAGGCCTTTGGAAAGGCATCCTTTTTCAGGAAAGGAAAAGGTTAACAGTCACTAAAATGAAATAGTAATGGATTTGTTAAATCCAAAAAGTCCTACCTGCCCATCTTGAGCATCTACAAACAGCATATTAAGTATTTCAATGCTTGAATTTGACAGGCTCGATAAGTAGGCACATTAAATATTTGCCATGAATGTGAAATGAGAGTGAACAGTTAGGCCCCTTAATCTGTCCTCTGGATTAGGCCATTCATTATTCAAATTTATGGAAAGCCTTCTTGCTGAAAAAATAATGATAGCTCGTTAACTGTAAACCCTCAGGAAACAAGGGACATGGCGGCAGTGATCAGAGCTAGAAATGAATTTCACTTTTTCCTTCTCGTCGCCACTTGGACGGGTCCTCCTACCAGTAATTAGAGTTCCGTGCTTCACCAATGAAAAGAGCAGGAGCAGTCACGACCCTTAGAAGAAACCTTTCTTTCTCCTCCTGTCTGTGATAATGCTACCCCTTGCCAGTAATGCCACGTATCCCGTATTATTACTGGCGTCCACCTTTTGTTCAACCACCCCTTCCCCGGGTACCCTCTTGCATCCTTCCTAGTTATGCTCTGCTAGTTTCTCTTAGGTATGGTTGGATCGTTCTTCCTGTCCAGTTTGCTATCGGTAGTTCCTCTTCCTATTTTGACCTTCCATATGCCCAGGTATAAGGCTGTGACCCCCCTCTCTCTGGCTCCTGTAAGAGGAGTACAGCAGTGTTATCAATCGGGCCATTCCTCTCCTTTAAGCTCCCACCCAGGCTTGTGTACCGTTCCTGATGGGCGGATGGCTTTGTCTTTCTGAGTTCCCACCTTTTCATTGGTCTGTTAGTCTCTGGGCTCCCTCCCCTGCGAGGTCTGCTTGGCTCTACCCCCTACCTGCTCTCAGCGAGTCTAGCCAACTCTGTGAAGTCTGCTTGGCTCTACCACTAACTGCTCTCAGGGAGTTTAGCGAACCCTGAAGGCCTGTATGGTGGCTCGCTTTGCATTTCTGGATTGTCCATTCCCGGTCCATTCCTTAGAAGAAACCCCATCACAGGTGGTGATGGTTGCCATCCCTGAGGACTCTGCGGGTAGCGTGACTGAGCGTTCACCCATGCGCTCCCTTCTTCAGGGACCTTCCTGGTGTTGTATCCCTCTGCAATCTTCCACTTTGTTACTCTTCCCGGGTTCGTTGTTTGCTTCCCCCTTTTCATCTTGGTTCCAATTACCTCTGGATTATACCAACAGTTCTGCCAGTTTCATGACTCTGTGTCTCCTGGTATTTGGTTATGTACTGTTGTGATTGTAATACAGGTTTCTTTCTGACAGTGAGGTTTATCAATCTGGATAATTTCACCACCGAATGTGGTAACTCTGAAACCACAGAGCCTGTGGTAAGTTATAATCACTGCAAGTGATTAAAAACTTGTCAGTTGGGCAACGGGGTTCCCTAGACCACATGAGCCTGCATGAGGTTCAATTAAGCAGTGAACTAAGGGGTGTCCCTTACTCATACCCCTGCCCCCCACCCCTCCCGTACTGCTCAACCAGACATAACCATTTCCCAGCATACACTTCTAGATTGGTAGTCCTACTATCTAGTTGATCACTCTCTGCTAGTAACAGCCTAGAGGCAGCAGCCTTATCTACCTCCCTCCAGGACTTTCTAAAGAGTCCCTACTGGTAGTGCCTCACAGTGGAATACATTCCTGCCCCCTCGCACTTGCCTTCTCTCACTCCGTACTCCTACATCTGTCCCCTTTCCTCCATACTGCAAGGGCGTGCCTCTCTAGGGACGTAAACGTAATCTTTTTCACCAGTAAAAATGTCTTTCCCCTTTAAATTTAGTTGCGGCACCTGGAGCATGCGCTCCCTTGACTCCGCCCTCCGGCGCAACAACTCGGTCCTCTTTTCTGCATCGATGGAGTGGACCTGCTTCACCAGCGCTGTGGTTGAGGCACTTTTTTCCCCTCATAATTCCATGCGTGTAACTTCTTCCCCTGGGATTTCGGTCCCAATATTTCCTTTTTAATTCTTAGGTACTTTCATTTCAACCGTCCTCCGGTGCCTCGCCCCTCCCCAGCGCAGGTCGTCCCCAGGGGGCTTTAGTAGGTGCCCTTCCTGCGATGGATTCTTTCCAGTGTCAGACCTGTGCACGCTCTACCTCCGCTGCCTTGACAACGACCACAGCTGTTCCGCGCGCAACGCCCTTACACCCGGTCACTCAAGAACTGGCTTGCGAGGTGGAGGGAGCTGTTCTCCAGACCTCCTCCAGTGCATATCAACGAGTATGTGCGTAGGAATACGGAGTCCAAGGTAAGTATTATATTCAACAAAGCACCCCGTAAAGGCGATTCCTTCCCCGGGAAGCAACCTAGCGGGAGGGGGCGCTCGGGTCCTGTCACCAGCCTGGGCACGGGGGCTCATCGAGCTACCGCCCTAATGGCCGAGGGGTCCTTGGATCCACCGGTGCCACCGCTGAGGGGGTCAGTCGCCTCTTGTACCGGGAAATCTCCAGAGTGACTCAAACCTAGTACCAGGTCTAAGCCCGAGGGGGCGCCTACACGCAGTCGCACTACCAGCTCCATGTCCGAGGACAATCAGCCTACCAGACCCACGGCTGAGATGCAGAGGAAACCCGAACCTGAGCGGGCCAGCAAACATGTAGAAGCCAAATCCAGTTCTGTGCCAGGCTCGCAACCCCAAGGTGGTTTGGGCCAGGACAAGATGCCGGCGCACCCTGACAAAATGACGGCGCTTATCTCCAACAAACATCACAGGCTGGGCTTCACTCCCAGGGTGAAATGGTCCCCCATGGTCACCTGTCAGGTAACCTGCTGCACCTCATAACCGGGCACCTCAGGGCTGGGGCACTACATCAAGGCGAATGACATGCAGGGCATGCAATGTGCGGGAAGAGCGCAACCCTACACGCTATACATGCTGTTGGGGCCCGCCCAGGAACGTATGTCCCCAGAGTATGAGGAACGATTCTTTGACAAATTCCTAATGTTGATGATGTCGGCCCAAATACGTAGCATCCTGAAGGTACTTATTAAAAAGATGTTTTCACCCATACCGGCACAGCCTCTGGCTCCAGTACAGCTGCAGCCGGCCCCACCAGTGGTGCCGGTGAATTCCACGCCTCCACAGACACCACCCGTGCAGCCAAGTGTAGAGGCTCTGTCCCCAGTGCCCGTGCCACCCCAGGCAACAATGGCACTGTCAATGCCACCTGTGGATCCAGTGGACCCCAGGATGCCGCAGATCAAGCGGACATAGATGAAAAGGACAAGCAGGATACCTCGTCCTCAGCAAGGGCCTTCCACGATCGGTTGGCGGGCTTGGGAGAGTACCTAGGCATCCCTCAACCTCAGAAGGAGCAGCCACAGGTGAGTGTCCTGGCAGAGGTCCTAACTGTCAAATCATCCACTAGATCAGGCATTCCGCTCCAAAACGACCTGGAAGCCCCAGCAAAAAAGGTCTGGGCCAAGCCACACTCTACGCAACCCACCAACAAGAGGCTGGATGAAAAGTACAGGCATGTGGATGGGGATACTCTCCTCATCTCGGTGCACCCTCCACCTCATTCATCAGTGAAAGCGGCGGCTTCCATCTACACCAAAACCCCAAGCATCCACCTCGTCATCCTCAACATTCGCCTCCTTGCCCAACAAGGCGGAAGTTCTGGAAGCCTATGGGAAGAAGGTCTACGCCAACGCAGGACTCAACCTGCGGCAAGCCAATGCAGACGTCATGTTGGCGGCCATGAATCAGAGGCTATGGCAGGAGATTGCCAATTTCCTCCCGGACCTGTCGGCTCACAAGCAAGCGGTCTTCAAGGCATGCTTGCCTGAAGCCAAGATAATGGCACAAGGCCTAATGGAGCCGTTGGTGGGTCATATCGAGACCGCCGGCAGGGTCATCTGCATGGCCACTGACATGAGGCAAGCGGCATAGTTGAAGGCCACCAGGTTTGCCCAATGTTCAAGACCGGATCCTGGGTCTTCCATTTTAAGAGGGGGGGCTTGTTCCATTCATCAACTGATGAGGAGTTGGACAAGAGGAAAAACAGCTCCCAGACCACCGAGTCTTGACTATATTAGCTAAGCCTGCACCCAGGGTCTTCGGGCAGGGACAGGCCCGTGCCGACAAGGGAAGGACGTCAACAGATTCAGGGGTTTCCAGGACCAGAAAGCTAGACAGCCGGACAGATGCCTCAACCAACACAGTCCCAAGCACCAAAAGACGTCGAACAGGGGCTTCTTCCAGTCCCCCTCTAAGACACCTGCCTCAGTGGGAAAGAAGCAATTGTGCCCCCATCAAGGTCTACAATTTTCCGGTGGCGGGCAGGCTTGCACTCCACATTCAGTCGTTCGCGGATCCATGGAGCCTATCAGTGGTTTCCCATGGGTTCCGCTTGCCTCTCCCTCCAAACCCATCTTCCCCCAGACACCAGCTCTCCTTGTTGAGATCCGTGCACTGGTAGTAAGTGCCGCAGTGGATGAGGTCCCCCTCTTTCAGAGAGGCTCACGGTTTTACACGCATATATTTTCGATACAGATGATGATACAGGCAGACCTGCGCGTGGTTCTCAAGCTATCCTTCTTAAACCTATCCTTGCCCCTACAAAGGTTCAAGATGGTTAAGCCAGCGCCGATTGTGGGGTCTCTGTGTGGGGAATACTGGATGTGCTCCCCGGATCTGAAAGATGCACACCTACACGTCCCCAAATGGCAACCCCACTGCTCCTTCCTTCGGTTTCGAGTAATGGGCTCCCATTTTCAGTACAAGATACTTCCATTCGGGCTCAATTCAGCCCCTCGGGTTTTCACAAGGCTCATGAATGCAATGGCGGCCTTGCTCAGGTTGGAGGGCCACCATGTATACCCATACCTCAATGTCTGGATCGGAATTCACGGTGTAGGTCTGGAATGCGGCCTCCAGGCTTATGGATATCCTTTTCGAGCTGGGGTTCTCAATCAACCACAAAAAGTCTAAGCTACAGTCTACCCAAACCTTAATCTTCCTGGGTCTGTTGTGGGATACCAGAGAGCAGAGGATCTTCCCCACCAAGGAAAACTGTGGCAGCTATGAAGACGGCCGCTGGACACTTTCTCAGCAGATCGGTAACCTAGACCTGGTGGTACCAACATCTGTCTGGGATTATGGCAACATGCCTGCTGGCCGTTCCGCACACAAGGCTCAAAATGAGGATGCTGCAGTTGCACCTTTTATCCTCCTGGAAACAGGGGACAGGGTCCCAAGCGGCATCAGTCTCCATCCCTGCGGACCTCCACCAGGACTTGGTTTGGTGGAGGCAGGACAACAGTCTTATGTCGGGCAGACCCTTCACGAAGCCCCTGCCCGATGGTACTATGACAACATACTCCTCTGGAAGTATGGGGAGCCATGCTGGGCGACCACAGTGTACATGGCTTGCGGACGAGGGAGGACTAGAAGAACCACATCAACCTCCTCGAGCTTAAGGCCATAGAACTGGCCCTAAAGGCCTTTCTACCGGTAATCAAGAACAAATCAATCTGTATGCAAGCAGACAGCCCCACCTGCATGTACTACATCAACAAACAAGGTGGCACCAGATTGCCTCCCCTGTTCAGACTCACCATCGAGATATGGGAATGGGCGATAGCCCACAACGTATGGCTGTCTACAAGCCACCTTCTGTAAGATTTCAACTTGGAGGCAGACAGACTCAGCATACTGGGATTCGACAACTATGAGTGGCAGTTGAACCAACAAGTCCTGCTGAGATCTTCAGGATGTGGGGCCAGCCCAAGATAGACCTGTTCGCCATGGAGCAGAACCAGCAATGTCAACAGTTTGCCTCATGGCTGGGACAGGGCACGAGATTACTGGGGGATGCCTTACATCTTCAATAGAGCGGGATGTGGGCTTACGCATTTTCACCAACTCCTCTAATCCAGAGTCATCTCCAAGATCAGAGAATCATCACACTTGCGCCTAATCTTAATAGCTCTGCACGGGCCGGCCAGACCATGATTCTCGGGCCACATATAGCTCTCGCCTCTGGGCCCTGTGCCTCTCGCAGCAGAGGGGGTGGGCAGTGGGTCACCCCACCCCGGAGCAATTAGCAGTCCGTCCCTAGCAGCCTGGTTCCTGAGCATTTAAACCTGCAGCACCTTCACCTGGCTCATGACAACCTGGAGATAATCCAGAAGGCAAGAAGTGACTCCACCAGGAAACAATATAGGAGCAAATTGAACAGGTTTTGCTTCTGGACCAAGGAAGAAGGCATAGATCCACTGACGTGTACACTGGATCAGGTGCCATCATTAACGGCACACCTGGCCAGAGTCAGGGATGCAGGTTGACGCATGCTGTACCTACATGCCATAGGTGCGTACAAAAATTCAGACAACGGATCATTCTCCACTTCCAACCCTGTGGTTGAGGCACCTGGCAGGGCTGACGAGGTTCTTACCCCCCCACCCCCTATCAAACGCCCACACCCGGTCTGGGTACTCAACGTGGTTCTGGGAGCCTTGATGCGTAAACCATTCGAGCCCATGGCGTCCCTCGACATCAGATTGGTCACAATCAAGACAGCGCTCCTAGTAGGCCTTACCTCGGCGCATAGGGTTAGCGAAGTTCAGGCCCTTGTGGCCTCAGAACCCTATACCACGTTCCATCGCGACAGGAGAGCCCTTAAATTCTACCTCAACAGGACAATGGGCTTCCGCAAGTCAGATCTGTTATTCATCACCTTCGGTGGGTCAAGGCCAGGCGGTCAGGCATCAAAGGCCTCAATAGCCTGGTGGATGGTCACGGCCATTAAGGAGGCTTACAATACTCTGCAAAAGCAGGTGCCAGCAAATATTCACGCTCATGTAGTCAGGTTCAAATTAACGGCAGTCGCCTTCCAGAAGCATGTGCCTTGGCAAACCATCAGCAGGGCGGCAACCTGGGCTACCACCTCAGCATTCTGCAAGCACTATTGTCTAGGTGGCAGTGCACGATCGGACACGGCCTTCGGGCAAGCGGTTCTGAAGAACCTGTTCTCTTAAAGGTCTCCAATGTCTCACTTCCCTGGGACTTCAATCGGCGGTAATCTCCATGCAGTATGGAGGAAAGGGACGGGATGTAGGAGTAATTATAAGTTACTCAATGTAGTGACTAATGTGCTCCTAGTCCCCTTTCCTCCATACGTCCCACCATCCCCCCCTTAATAAGCAGCGTTGATAGGCAGTTTAATCTGGCCAATGCATCAAAGGGGACTGAGGTGTGACGCCAGAGGGCAGAGTCAAGGGAGTGCATGCTCCTTTGAGGGTGAAAAAGGTTCTGTTTCCGTCTCTAGCGAGGGACACCCATGCAGCATTGAGGAAAGGGGACTATGGACTAGGAGTATGTTAGTCATTAACCACCTTTGACTGTATATATTGTACATATTCTGACAAATATATTACTGCAATCTCTATTATTGTGCCTGTAACCTATCCTTAAGCGCCCTTTTACTCCCGGTCTGGAGCACTATATAAATAAAATAAACAAACAAACTACACTGAGTAACTTATAATTTTTCTGATCTTGTCCCTTTCTCTTCCTGTTCTTCTACTTTATACCCTTCTCCTCTACTCTATACCCTTCTCTACCATCCTGCTGCTTCCACCTTGTGTCTCTGTCCAGTACCACACCTTTTGACCTTACCCGATCACCTTTCACACTCGTTGCTGCAAGCTTTAAACCCATGACTTCCAGGTCCTGTCCTCCCCTCGTCCCATCCCTACATGGGCCAAAATAACCCTATTTTACCCTCAGTGCTGGGTATCGCATTGCTCTGCTTGTAAAAACCCACCCCATTCTTGTGGACATTTTTGTGTTGCGTTCATGAAGTCTGCAAGTCTGTGTTCAACTGGCGTCCCACTCTGCCTTCGCTGTGGTAAGTTATATTGTATGTAGGTTTGCGGGAGGCTGATGTTCATCGGAGGTCCGGGGTCTCTGTCGGATTCGGCGTCTGTCTGCTTATCAGGTCTTTTAGCTGCCACATTGCATTCTAGATCATGTAGTCCTATAAGTAGTAAAAGAGTACTCTGTCCAGAAAGAGTCTGGAAGGCATTGAGTGATCGACAGAGGTACAAGTATTATTAAGCCAGGCACATTCAGGTGGTGTATGCATTAGGACCAACCCAAATCCCACACCTCACCTTTAGGGTAGGATCGGCTCTGGCGCACACCCTGGTAGGCTGCCTATAACCGGTTGGGATGTGGGAGTGGGGGGGCCCTATTCTCCCTTGACTGGGTCAAGCCCAGAGCCCTGTCACATAATTGAGTGGAGCGGGTATGCCCAAATAGGGATCCAAACCCAGCGGCGCATAGAGACCCAAGCTACACCTCAAAGGTTATGACTGAGGGCGAAACATGTCTCTGGTTGCCTGTCGTCTCCTGCAGAAGGGATTGACCTAGCAGTTTGGGATGGACTTCCCTTTTAAGGGTGGTTCAAGCCTTATTTGCTTAGTCTTCTGTAATGTTTTGGCAGAGAGTAAAACAATGTTCCGCGGCCTGACCCAGGACGGTTGCCAGTGGTTGAGATCCATTCATAACACTTCTAACCATTAGCCTTGGTTTTGCATTTAAAAGGCCTGCAGGTCATATTCTGACCCATGGTTAGCAAATCCATAGGACAAATGGTGAAAAAGGGTAGAAAGAGAAAATGGGAGAAACCACATGGAACGAAAGATTGTGTGGCCAAGGGAAAATTAATGAAAGTGGATGAAGAGGAGGAACAGAAGGGGACAACATGAGAGACAGACTTACACACACAAGAGAGGAGCAGCAGCAGTAGGTAACAGGAGCAAGAACAGAATGGGAGCTTAACCTAGATTGAATGAAGGATGGAAAGAAGTGGTACGAGAGAATGAAAGGTAAGCGATGACCAAGAAGAGTCGAAACCAGAAAATCAGAAAGTGTCCCTGGAGGAGGAACAAAGAGAGGAAAGGAGTATGAAACCATAGAGAAGGGACAATAAGCGGTGACGAAAAAGTGTGGCAGAGAGCAGCAGCAGTGGGAGGCAAGTAAGAAAAATAATACCATGGTAAGTAGAGAACAGATAAAGATTCTAGGACAAGACACCGAATAGAACAACCCATATGAGGTGGCTGAGCAGGAGACAAATACACAAGGGGTGAGCTATGGGATGGAGCAGAGCATTGGTGTTCAGTAAGTGGCGATATCACGTCTGGCTTCAGTGGGATGGTCATTTTTTTTTTTAAATCTCTTTATTAGTATGTCATTAAATTAAATCACAGAAGAATCCGATTCAGAGAGGAATAGTGAACCAGAGAACACAAATCAAAATTATTCAATTAAAGAACATATCGATAAACAGCATATTCAAATGATCCCTCCGACATACTAAGAAAATATTCATTTTTGTAAAAAATAACAGAGCAAAATACAACAGTCAATAAAAACATGTAACATAGAACATACACACAAACACCAACAACACACAGACACCAAACCGAATCCCCCAAAAAGGATAATAGTGAGGGAAAAAAAATTCTTTCCCTTCTCTTTTCTTCTTCCCCATCTCTTTTCCTTTCCTCTTCCTACACCATTTCTACCCACTCCTCATAGTAATCCACAGCCTATATAGTCAATCATACAAGGCATTGAATAGACCCCAAAACAAATTGTACACCTCCTCCTTGTCTTTCACTCTAAATGAGAACTTTTCAAAATTCGATAAGGTGCGCAAATCAACTAGCCAATCTTCAACTGTAGGCTTCTTCCTAGTTTTCCAAACTCGAAGGATCAGTCTTATGGCCACCAATAAAGCCTTATTTATCCAACCACTATATTTCAGTGGGATGGTCATTTAACCTTCTCACATCTCATCCACAGTTCCTTCGGCAGCTTTCAGCAAAGGCCATCTCTCACACCAGACACAGTGGCCCTTACTCAGATACACTACACAGCTGTAAGCACAGGCGCATCAGCTTTCAGACTCTCTGGGCAAACACAATGCCCCCAACTGTCTTAGGCTTGCCTTTTACCGACATATTTTGAGAGGTCAGTAATGCTAGAGAACAACTGTTTGATGATTTATCAAAGTATGCCATTTTATTCTCAAAATAATATTCAAAAATGCCTCACTTTCTCTACTCTGCTGAGGAATGCCCTACCTCATCAAAGCTAAGGGAATACCCTCTAACATAGGAATACTGCCCCCCCCCCACAGTAAACAACACACCTACAAAGAAAAGATATGGCAATACAACATTACATGAATACCATTCACAGTTCCTAAATGACCACCTAATGTCGGGAGTAATTTTCCCTTCCCCAAGTCACTTCTGCAAATGTTCAACCAAAGAAAGAAAATGTCTTGAATCTGGTCTTGATGTTTCAAAGGCAAAGTAAGGTTCATTAAACAAAGATCGATTGGCAACAAATTGCTGCTCCTGGGTGTAATATCAATTTTTCCATCTTATCCAAAAAAACACCAATGCTAATCCTGGTCACGATGCTTTATCAGCTCTTTAGAAATATTTGCCACAGTTCGAAAGAAAATGCAACATCCACGCTGTTAGCCATATATGGTTCTTGGTCACCAATTAAGACTTCTTGAGTTACAGATTTTCGTATTCGCAATGGTATATTTGTCAGGATGACACGTCAGTGTTACTGCTTCCACTTCAACAACTGCACTTCTACTTTTTTTTACTGTGAGAACAGTTGCCCCTTGTCTCGCAGTATTCCACCTTGTTTAGTCTACTGCAATGTTGCATCCACTGACATTTAGATCTACCACCACAGCTTCAGTATTTTGGAACTACTACCACAGGTTCAATGATTTAGACTTCTAGAGAGGCTTCACCAAGATATTCTGAAATGTACTTCAACACCATCTGGTAGGCAAGACACTCTTCCTCTGAATATCTCTTCAAAAAGGGGCAGCCTCTTTTGTCTGTCTGCCACAATGGTAAACTGCATTTTCCTATTAGACTTATTTCTCTCTTCGATAGTCTTTGGCACTACAGGTTGCATTTACCTGCGAATTGTCTTTACAAGCAGCGTGTTTCCCTTCCCCAGCTTTACCTGTACTTTTCCACAAGATATAAGCCCAAGTAGCTACCCAGAAGCCTTGGTGCCACTCTCCTAGCTTCAGGTAATGCTTGAACACTTGTAACGTAGGCCAATTAACTGCTAGTAACCTTCTAGTAGAGAGAGATTGCTTTCCCACTTCAAGAAAGGTTAATATTGCTGTCAGTATGGGAAGACTGTTGGCTTGGTCAATGTTTGTTCTCGCTTCAATGATTTATATCCTTTAACTTCTCATGAGGGAAAGGTATGCTTTTTTAAAGTTGAGAATAGAATACAGTCTTTCTTTAGAGATCCTAATTAGGCACACCCAACCACTCTATTATAGTTTTCAGAGTTTAAAGATGTTAAAGTGTGTTATGAAATTGTATTCCTTTGTAATGTAAAGGATGGAGTTCCGTCCTTCTTTGGGAACTACAATTTGGCACACGCGACCACTCCTTGTTGTAGTTTCGGAAGTTAGAGCCCTTTACAATTGATTGAATAAGATTAGGTATTTGGTCTTTGTAACGTTCACTTCCTATAATTGGTGGCACACGACCACTCCTTCAAATAGTATCAGTTGTATAATTTAATTCTAACTGGTTATTTATAATGCGCGTAATACCTAGAGGTTTCTAAGCGTGGACCCGGGGATCGAACCTGTTTTTCTCCAAGGCGAGCACGTTGCCGCTGAGCTATCCTCCTGAGACTAAAATTGGTGAACAATGGATGTAAGCAGCATTCTTTTTCTGATGCGGGCAAACAGCCTTTTCATTCAAATGCATGTGCTACATTTTCCATTATTCTGGTACTTCAGAGTAACAGTCTTGTAAACGGGTTACTGGATACTGTTGCCAGTAATGCTCGCGCAAGCTATTAGAATGAAGAGCTCCAATAACCGGCTTCTTCAATGCTTGCTATGCGGGTCGCACTGTGTGTATGATTTCCACCTCGACTTCTGCTGCTTCTATAAGGACCTGAACCCTTCCTCCATGAAGGTGTCTCTGTTTCAGCCACACGTTTCTGGAGCCCCTCTTGCTCGTGAGACCCACGGCTTGGTAACTGCTTCTCGCCTCGGTCTCCAGCACATTCAGAACATAGAAATCAGACTCAAATGGGGAAAGACAGCTCTCCTGTACGCTTTCCGCTGTTCAGCCTCTGCACTTCATAGTTTGGGGTAACAGGACCCTCTGCAAACACACAGGTGAAATCTGATGTTTCCACGTTCCGGTGACCCTCTTGCTCTCCCACTTCTGCCTGGTTTGCCAGCCTTCTGCATTCTTCTTTCTGCTGCTACTAATACGACTTGCATTCCAGTCACAGTTCCAGTTCTCCTCTCCCTTTTGCCTGCACCTGAGGGGGTGTTTTATGGCTCCCAGGTTCCTGCAGGTGTGGCCTCTTAGGCCTAATTGCCTGACTTCTGCTACAGCATGTCTCTTCAGCCCTCTCCCTCGTCCCAGTACTTCTGTGATTCTGGGACTTGGAGTCCCTTTCTACAAAGTTGTTCCTTCTAACATTTGAGTTCAATTTAAGGGTAGATATATTTATTTAAGATGCCATTTCAATGCATCTTTTTATTATACACTTGGGAGTAAGAAGGGTGTTTAATTTGGGATACTTTGAAATATTCTTCTTTGCTAGAGATTTGCTCTGATTTAACAGATTTTGTATTGTAGGTCTTAATGTAAATCAGGGACATTATAATGGCAGTAGGCCTTTGCCTGTTTTAGCAACCCAGAAAGCTGTTTCCGTTCAAAGCACATATAATGTGTCTCATCCCACGGTATCTCCTCGCCACTCTGGGCCCTGCCTCCTTCCAGGTTATCCACCCAGCCCTACATATAAGATGTGTATCGGTTACTTTTATTCACTAAAAATAGGCAAAATACTCCCAAGAAATAAAAATAGTGAGTAAATATACTCCCAACAAAAATAAGGAACAGACGCGTAGGACTGCGTGCTCCTGCTTTCACCAATACATCTCCCTGGATATGTTTGAACCAGTAGTATGCGTAGTACCACAGGAAGAAACTGCTATTATTATGCCGTACCTGTAAGTAGTGAACAGGTATATTTTAATTTGTAGTAATAACTAGGTGTGCAAAGGAATTATTCTTAAAAAAATTGTTTGTTTTTTCTAGTTAAAGCATTTTTACTCGCTTATAAAATACTGATTGGGAATTGCAATTACATTTTTACTCCATAAAAAAGAATTTTACTCCCAATGTTAAAAAATAGGGAGTAAAATACTCCCACTTCAAAATCTTATCTGGAGAACTGACCCCACCCCCAGGTTTAGGATCAGGAAGCGCCTGCCTCCCCCTGGCCACCTAGCAGGAGACTTTAGGAAGAGGTTCAGTGAGGGATCCATAGGATTCTTCACAATATCCAGGCTCATTGCCATTCCCTTAGCGATGCAGCAGAACTTGTACTATCAGATGAAATACGCTGCCATGCTGATGTAGTAAATGAAAGGTTTCATACACAGTTGCTCCATCATTTGAGACCATTAAAAAATATTTGCCTATTGCCTCATCTACCACAAACTTTGCTCTGCTTAGTGTTGGTCACCACACTTGATGGATAGATTGCACTGTTAACCGTGGAAGCATAGATCGCATGTTTACACAAGGAGCAGATTCCCCACGCATTGCTTTGTAAGGACGTTGTCAGTTTTCAGAATCTGGTTTCAACTTGGGGAGCCGCAGTGAGCATTGCACTAAAATTATGAGTCTCGAGGGTGAAAGAAATAGCAGAGTACAAGAGAACATTTCAGCCAACAAGCCCTGGAACCAGCCAGTGCCCATCTCTGGAAGTTCACCTTCAGTTCAGAGCTACTGAGCAGTGTATGCAGACTTGCTCCAAAGCATGCATTATGCACCAGAAAACGGTCTTTACCAATCCTGTTTTATACGTAGCTCTATCAACCCAAGGCAAGACAGCTCTCGAGGATACAGACAACCACATATGTGTCTCGCCCTCATTAGGGGTCATCAGTCTGACATCCTTGTGAGTGGAGTGTTAGGGTATGAAGGGCAGAAAATGAAACATCCCCAATCTTAGGCACGGTCAAGGATGCCTTAATGTATTGCCTCTAGCACTCCAGTCAATTCAGACCACTTTTATTGTTGATTAAGTAGAATGAGGTTAACAAATGATGATTCTCGATTTGTTCTCGTTCGGTTTTAACTCCTGTCATGGAGTTATTTGGTCCCAGCATTCGTGCCGGGTACTGCTTTGCCCACGGGCTTCCTGTACAGAAAGAGCAATGACGACTTCCTACAGGGCATTGAACCTTGGCCAGCGTGAGGTTTTTAATTAAAACCTGATCCATAAACCATGAGTACTGGCGGGGAATGACTTCTATGAAAGTAATTTTGAAGGCTGCTCACAGTAATAAGGTGGAACAGCCATTCATTGTTCTCTGTAGGGGTTTTCTACAGTGCAAGGAAAGACTTTTATTTCATTAGTAACTTTGAGAAGAAGAAATGGGCATCAGTTTTAAAGGAAATAGAAGTCAAAATCTACTTTTGCTCGAGGATGTCTTTTTTCATAGCTGTATGCCATATAGAGCTTTGTGAATAAACCATGAAGTCTACAGGCGTGTTTACAAGTCCATCTCCTGCTAGTAATGGTTCATTGAAATCTCTTAATTGTGTTTTTGTGGAGGCAATTAGGCATTGGCCTCTAGAAGTCGATCAGGGTGCGTTCATCAAACATGACCCTGTGGGAAGTCTTCAATTCCAACAAGGACACCTTGTTTCTCTTGTTTTTTTGTTCTATATCCTCAGTACTACTCTTTTCTCCATCGACTTATTTTTCTCCACCCTTTGCGAAATATGTTGCTGCCGGCCACAACCCATGCATTTGTGTTGCTGATCGGTAGTGCACCGCACTTGTGTGACCTACCTCCATCACTGTGTTACAGCACAACAAATGCAGTGGAATTAGGTAAGCATGTACATTTGTGGCCTGATCAATAATGAACCCACAGCATTGTATTTGTAAATAAACATTTTTTTCGCAAGCATCACAGAACCGTCACGATGTGCAATGACGTTATGCATGTAGTAAGTATGTTCAGAACGTGTATTGCGCAATGCAAAGACTGGAGGGGGTGTCTGTACTTCTGCTCTCTATATGGCATAGGAGAGGCACAGAGGACCCCAGCCAAGATTCCCTATATCTTGGCTCGGGTAGCACTGGTCGAGCAATCAAGGCCTAGCTTCTCAAGAGGTGATGCAGGCTGGTTCTTAAGTACAGTGTAGCCCCCAAACCCCCACAAAGGAATGTCCACACCCTGTATTAGTTAAAACACAGTGTTTATATAATTAATATTCAAGGTTATGTGCACTATCACAATAACTCACTTTGTGCTCAGAAAATCCACAGTGGTAAATATATACAGTTCTACAGTGGTACCACAATTATCAGATCTCAGTAAAGTGCATCAACTATACTCTGGTCAAATGTCGCACAGATCAAGGAATAAAAGTAATAGATATGGGAGGAAAGCAGTTGGTTAGAACAATGGACAGAATATTGACCCCTACCAACTAGGCACAATTCTGTGTGGAGATTCCCCCTCCCCCCCACCCCCCACCTGGGCAACCTGTAAAATAGATATAGCACAAGCCCAGTCCATACATTGTTCACAAGAATCTTTCCAATAGTTCAGCAACACCAAAGTACCTGGTGTCGGAGAGTTCTTTGTTGGGAAATCGCCCTTCTTGAGTGCACTCCCTTTAAGGTAGCAGCCACGGGTCATCGAATGTCCGGAGATGAACAGGGTGAACTACGGTGGTGAAGTGGCAGCTTCGTTGCTAGCAGTGCTCTTCAGCGACTAAGCATAAACGTCCTGCAAGGATGAGGTGTGTGGGGCACCTCGATGTCGATAGTTCAGGCCCGCAAAGAGTTTGAAGAACTGTGGCCCAGCAAGGGCGTCGAGTCGTCGGCGTCAGTGTGGTCTTTGGGTGGCGGGAAACCCACCGCGGATGCTCCTCGGCACGTCAACGGCCTGGCCTTCTCTGGCGGGATAAGGCGGGCGGCGGTGCGGACGAGTGCATCCGTGAATCGAAAGTTCTTAGGCAACGGGAGCATTCATTCTGCTGGGTCACACTCAGGCAACCAATCAATCCGAAGGGCATTCATGCAGGTAGGCATACAATCAGGTGCATAGTGCATTCAGGCTATTCACTTCTCTCTAGACACAACAATTTGTGTATTGGGACAAGTACCCAGCCATTCAACACTCCACACTGCATTCATACCAGTTTCGGGCAGGGCTGTCTCAGTCATTATGTCAAACACCAGATAATAGACATCCACAACACAGAATGTGTATTCGTCACACACTCCATTCACTCAGGTCCCACCCACAGGGTGTACCCACAACATACAGTCACTGGGAAGGCTCCAGCCAGTCTGACCTGTACTTCACAACACCACCATATATGGAACTTCCACCCAACAGCCAGTTAGGGGGAAGGGACAGAGTCAGGACTTCCCAGGACTTTGGGAAAACAAGGTAACAGGCATTAGAAAGCAAGAGGCCACAGGGGCCATCTTGTTTCCTATCAGGAATCAACTGATTCCAATGGCAGGGCCTGGGTATGCCAAAATGGAGGATACTCAGTGCACCTGTCAAATTCAGCATGGAGCTGCCACCAGCCCATACTATACCCTGCTCTGTGTGCCACACACAGGTGCCCAAAAACATACACTAGGAGTACTAAGGGTATCCCAAGGTTCTATTCACCAAACCAAAAAGAGGAAGAGCTGCACCGGCAGGAGTCCCACATGAACTCCTGCGCGGAAAACAAGACAGAACACATATGATAAAGGACAAGGATATGGCGGCCCTGTCCCTCCAATGCATTTCCAGCATCACACTACCCCTGTATATTGAAGGTAACGGGGAAAGCAGGACACCTGGTAGATTGACTGGAAATCATTATTGTAACGGTCATACTCTCCCCACTGAAGATAAAGTAACAAGAGCAAATGAAGAGTAAAAATCATAACGGGAACGCTCAGGGTCATTTCAGTCAAGACAAAGTAACCAGAGTAACTGAAACGATCAGGAAGCACTACTGGAACCCTTATACTTGCCCCAGTCAAGGTAAGGTAACAAGAGCAAATGAAGAGAGTAGGAATCATTACTGGAACGCTCATATTCGTCCAAGTCAAGTTCTGCGGGGCTCATTATGTGTTTGCTAGTATTATGGTAGTAAACCAGCCAGAATACCGGCAAACTGTATTACCCTTACCAACACTCGCTCCGGTGGAATGTCCACCGGATTATGAGTGCCAATACACTATGCAACTCCCCATTTCATGGTGTCCCATTGGACCCCATGAGGGAGTTTGACTAATACCAGCAATTATTTGCCAGTACGGTGGCAGAATGACCTCCAGCTTTTTCATTGCAGCCACCTCACTGGAAAACTTGTATTTGGCCGGTGTGGTAACGTGCCAGTATATGCTAATACCAGCACCTTTTTACCGCACCACCCAACTTATAATGAGGCCCAAAGAGTCAAAAGTAGTAAAGTAAGAGAACCAGAGTTATTACTGGGACGCTCTTCCTCAACACACCCGCCCCCCTTCCCAGTCAAGGTAAAGTGTCAAGAGTAAACAAAAAGAGCAGCAAGCACTCGTATTCTGGTGGAAATGTATGTTGTGGGTATGCGCGTGGGGTGGGACCTAGGTTTATGGGGTGTTTGACGAATACGCATTTCATGTTGTGGTTGTCTAGTATCTGGTGTTTGACACAATGACTGAGACAGCCCTGCCCGAAACTGGGATGAATGCAGTGTGGAGTTCTGAATGGCAGAGTGCTTGTCCGAATCCACGCTCCATGTTGCGAGTGTCTGGATGGAGAAGAATGGCCTGAATGCCCTTCTGAATGATTGGTTACCTGAGTGTGACCCAGCAGAGTGAATGAGAGATCAACAGTATAGCTAGGAGCCTCTCGCTGATATAAATCGTTCAGAAGCTTAAGTTGATACTTGATGCTTAACCTTGAAGCCCACTGGAAGAATTATTGCTGCTGCTGTCATTCACCAATCTGAAAGCTGCTGTGCTTTCAAGGGACTGATCCAAGAGAAGACCTGGCTAGGAGACCTCTCCCCGAGCTACGAAGGACCATCGTGCACAAGCTAACCTTCGCCAAAGTGCCCTGGAAGTCAGTCCTCAAAAAGGCTGTCGATTGGAGACGGGGAATACCGCAGAATCGCGAAGCGCCTGGACATTGAAGTCCATCATCGTCGACAACCGCCCACCGGCGCTGCAGTGCTGCTTTGCCTAAGAAAACTTTGAATGAAGGACTCCCTCGCTCATCAACGACGACTGCTTTGTCTCGCCGGTGAAAGTCGAGGCCGCCAACGCACCAAGGAGAATCTGCCAGTGGGTTTCCCGCCACCCGAAGAACACAGACGCCGACGACCCGACGCCCTTGCTGGGCCAAAGTTCTTGAGTAACTCTTTGCGGTAACGAACTATGTCGTCGAGGTGCACCGCACGCCTCATCTTCGCAGGACGTCCACGACTGGTCGTCAACGAGCACCGCCAGGACCGAAGCTGCTGCATCGATGCCTTTGTTCACCAGTTCTTCAAGGGATGTTGACAATCCGTGGCTCCTGCCTTAAAGGGAGCTGGCGAAGAAGGACACTGCTATTCCAGGTACATTGGGGTGGTAGAACCTTTTTAGAGGGAAATAAGACTCATATGAACAATGTATGGACTGGGCTTGTATTATATCTTTATTTTCAGGTTGCCCAGGTGGGGTATCCTCACATAGAACTGTGTCTAGGTAACATGGCCAGTATTCTGCCTATTGTTTTAACCAACCTGCTTTCCTCCTATGTCCATTGTTGGTTCACCTTATTAACTGATTTGTATGACATTTGAACTGAGTACAGTTGATGCATTTTAATGGAATCAAAGAGTAATTGTGGTACCACATAGAAACTGTATATATTTACCATTTTAGATTAACTTGAGAACCAAGTGGTTCATTGTGATTGTGTACATAACTAGAGCCTATTTATATAAAGAACTGTGTTTTCACTAACATAGTGTGTGGACATTCCTTTGTGGGCTTTGTGGGTGCTTTGCTTGGGGACTACACTGTACTTAAGAACCATTTCAAAGAAGGTAGCAGGCGCTCCTCTCCAGAAAGGACATGGCATGATAACCTGCTCTGAGATGAGTTTGCAGCACACGCTTTTTGCTCACTGTACCTTTCACAGATGGGAAATATCCATTTGTCCCTCCCACATGGGCAGTCCAGCACCGAAATGTTATGGCAATTCCTCGCTGAACAAAAGTACCAAAGCAACCCCATACACGTGTTTCAGCCTTCTTGGGCATCATCAGTGAGGTGAAGCTGTGCTTCTCTGAGCATAGTGAGCAGGGAGTCCACGTCTGGTTGCCCCCATGTAACTCGGGGTGACCAACCCCAAGTTCCTTGCAAACATTTCAAAGAAGGTAGCAGGCGCTTCTCTCCAGAAAGGACATGGTGAAAACACAGACCGAGAAGTGGTAGGACAAGGACTAGGAGGCCCTATCACTCCAAAAGCCATTTCCAGCCTCACAGGTAGTGGCACTGGGATTTGCAGCAGGTTGGGACTCCTTTTCACTTGTCAGATTTGCTTCTTGTTTCTTCAGTGGTTTTCCACATGGGTTCTCAGTTCCTCTTTCAATCAATCCACTTCACAATTCCTCAGTATAAGTAGTGTCAATGTTGTTTACAGACCGGGTGGTCCTCCACAGCTTCTCTGCGGTCACGTCACCACTTATTCTTCTCTCAGGGTCATGCCCTACATTCACCTCGGTTATCCACGTCTCTCCTCCACTCTGACGCTGCACATCTGAAATTACAATAGAGCTTTTCTTCAGCATTGGACGTCGCATGTTCTGGTTTTCTGTAGGGTACCACAGCGAACTGATTTGAAACTTGCTGGGATTTTTCTTCTCAATGTCTGCACCTCCCAATTTTATTACGCTGTGGTGACACTTCCCCAGCGCAACAACAAAGTCCTTCCTTTCTGTCTACTTCATACTCTGTATTTTTCCCATGGTTCTCTTTGTCTCCGTACCACAGAGGTTTTTCTTTATAGGCAAAATTAAAGGATTTGAGTGACCGTAACACATTCTAGTTTTACTTCAGTGGATCTGGTTGGAGGTGGGTTAATGATATGTGGATTAGGGAGTTCCTCATAAGAATGAGAGTCCTTTTACCAGGAGGGGGAGTCTCTCCCTGTGAGGTCCTGCTTGCCTCTACTCCTATGAAGGGTACTGCGGAGCATGCTCACCTCCCTAGCCTCACAGGGAAAGGCTCCCCCCTGGAGGGGAAGTGACGGAATCCTGCAATTTGTCACAGTACACAGATTCTTGGTCTTTTTGTCTATCTGGGTCGCTGCTGGTCTGGAGTTCAAGTCCTTTCGGCTGTCGGATCCTTGTCCCAATCATGTACGTATCAGACTCTCACCCAATTTCCATGCCAACTGATCAGTGGCAGGCAGTGTAAGTACATGTCCCCAGGTCCTGGGATCCTGATCATTTCCTTGAAATCTTCATCACGGTTTCCAATCCAGGATTTTGCATGCCCTCCGCTACTAACCTTAACTCTTGCTCTCTATCCATCCATCTCTGCCTGGCTGGCTATTGATCCACATGAAGGAAGTCTACAAAGGGGTCTGCTCTGGCATCCGCTGGAGCTGGTTGCTTTCTTGACCGCGCCTGTGGGGTGGAACTAGTACTGGCTTAGCTTTAACTCCTAACTGTTGAATGCCTACAGGATGTGTGCCATTTTCTTCCTATGGACAAAAATCTTACAAACATTTGAACTTTTGCAAACTGATTCAAGTCTTTCCTGGACTTTGGTATTCTGCACCAAAAACTGTGACTTGGGGAGGGGTAGGGAGTCTGGGGGGGTACGGTGCATTATTATAATACCCATAGGTTACCATAGGACTGTTTGCTACCATTCTTTTTGTGTTACTGTTTTTAGGTTTGCATTGAAGTGAACAGGAACCTCACTAGGCAAAGTTCCTTACATATAATTCACTGTACCTTTGTGTGGCCGTATGGGCCAAGTTTGTTTTGTTTAACACTTTCACACTACACTAGATGTGTCTAGCATTTTCCCGCGTTCAGGTGTGTATTGGAGGTTGAGGGGAACAACTGTTCAACCCATATGTTGGCATTGTACTCTTGCGAAATATATTAATGTGTTTACCGTCTGTAGAACCCCTTTCTTCCGCACCATTTAGCATTATGAAGTATATGTTTAACCACCAGGTGTAGACCTGACATTGGTGCATAGGAGTGGGAAGGGCGTGTCCTAATGCATTTGACAGTTTGTTTCTTCAATGTGTGGTTTGTCCTAAACCTATAGTGCTTAGCTCAACTTCTAGGGACTTTTGTGTAACTATGTAATTAAGTGTATATTTTTAGGTGTACCTGTGTAGTGTTCTCTACTGAGAGAGTTCTTTGCCAATAGGGGTCTGCTTTATGGGTGGAACCATGTCCTGCACCTAGGATGGAAGTTTTCACACCCATCTCCAGAGGGATTTGGAAAGAAATCCCTAACACAAAGTTTTTGATAAATGGTCTAGTGTTCTCAGAACCTGAATACATTAAAACTACTGGTAATGAATGGAGAGGCATGGCAGCATCAAGGCTTTGTTTTATTAAGAATAATGCATGCATTATTATTCTGCTAAAATATTTGGTCTGCACCTGAACCCAACATCCTGTTAACCAAGTTCTCCGGAAGTTGCTTCTATACTGCCACAGAAATGGGCAGACAAGTGGCCAATTGACCAGTCATGCTTCTTTCTACTTTTAAGTATTCTGTCTATCCCGGCTGGCTCCTGGGGACAGCCGGCTAGTCAAGTATAGGGTTTTCCACCAAGTACGTATATGTTGTTCAAGTACTGAGGATAATATGATATATTTTATTTTCATCACGCTTGCACACAAGTGTTTCAGAGCGCGATACATATCCACGTAGGATGACAAAGGCAACATTCATCTGAATCGACTTCTTGAGAAGGGCCAGTCTCTCTTATGTGGTCGACAAGCCTGTCTCCAGTCTATTTCCTTCTGCCGCAGTAATCCCTAGTGACAAATCTAATTGCTGGCTCTCTGATTGCCTGCAATCGCCTTGGTACCTGCAGTGTGGGTTGCCACAAGCTTGAGTCAAGATCATTGGCTCTCACTTCACCAAGTTAGAGAAGATATCACTGTATATTCATCCACTCAACAGCTGGAAACAAGACAACTAGTGATGTGTGATCTCTGAAAAACAGGGCTTTCTTTACCTCCTTTAGGTTGTCTGAATAGCTTGAAAATGTTCATACTCCCACCGTTGTGGGTGTCCAAATAAACACTGATAATAAGACCAGTCATCGGCTACTCATTTTTCCTTGGTCATCATCACACATTTTGGAATGCCTATGCTGTTTCTCAAACCAAAAAGTATATTCACAAAACACCAGGATTTATTGCACGTTGTCCTCGTGTACATTTTGAGAAAATTGCCAATGGATCTTGGCTGTTGCAGAACAAAATACCAGGATTTGTAAACCATGTTCACTGCAAAGCACATGACACAACAGTCTTGAATCCTCATCGCTGGTGCACATGAAAGTGAGGACCTTTTGATTTTTTTTGGGGTGTTTTATGTAGGGCTACAATGCGACAGCCTGCTTTAAAGGGGCCTGTGGGAGGGTGTATACGAAATGAGTAGTGGGACAGGTCATGACCCATACACAGGTGGCCTTCAGTTTTGGAAATGCAGTAATGTATACAAAGCATAAATGAGTCTTGTCGTGGGGAGTAGAGCAGGATGGAGGCCATGGATGAATGAATCAGTGGGCTGTTCTCTATCCATAATGTTGAGACTTGGTGTTGACTTAAATGCTTTAGCAAGCAGGCAGGCTATCCAATCTTTCCTGAATCTTTTGTGTGACTCGGGTGCTCGTAGGTGTTCCGGGGGACACTTCCATACTTATGACCGTCACTTTATTTCCTGCAGTGCTTGATTTTGAAAGAGAACCTGGATAAGCACAGTCGATTTCTTTTGGAAGATCTCCGATTTCATTGGGGATGAAGGTTTTCAAAAGTTATTGAAGCACTTCTGGGCTTAATGCTTTGTGGAAAGGCTAGAGTGTCCTGGAGGTGATCCAGCGTTCCATCGGGAGCTTCCAGAGACATTGCAAGGCTGGCGAGATTTGGTCTTACTTTTTAGATCCACAATAGGTTTGGCCGCAAGATGCGGGGCAATTTGAGTCTTGCTATGACCTTCACCAGTGCTTCTGCTAACAGGGTATTAATCATCTAAGTGAAGGAGAACCAAGATCTCACCGGCTCGGTCAAATGGTGAAGATCCAGAAGGAGTTGGAAGTTCTCTGTATGCAGAGATGGAAGTTACCTTTTTATGGTGTTTTGGGTTCAAAGGGACTGCTAAGGAGAGTCCGAATTCAGTCGTATGTTTGAAGGACTAATGGTGGGGGTGGTTGATGCTTCCAAGGCAGAAGGCCAGAGAAAAGGGAAGGATTTGCCTTGGTCCTGACCAAGCATGATAACCTCTGTGTTCTCTCCATTGAGATGGAGACTGAATGGAGATGGCCATTACATCTCTCTTAAAAGCAGCCAGTTTCCGAGGGTCCAATTTTGAAGGTAACTCACTTTTTTTTGTAAACCCTCTTCTCCCAGATTTTGATAGATTATCTTAATTCTGAAAACACATAACCACAAACCTCACAATAAACCCCATGCTCTTGCATAGTTTAAAAAAAAGTTTTATTGTGTTTTTAGTTCACAGAACCTAACATGTATTTATTACAAATATGAATTGCATCAAATAAAAACATCACTGCCCAGACATAACATATATATTAAATGAACCAAATAAATCAAGAGTGGTCAATGTACCCTTAATCTGTTTTCCTTAAATTCATATTGCGACAGTTCTTTCAGAGAAAGCAAAAAGGAAAAATGGGTGGAAAACCCCTTGTTATTATACATCCTCAGGGTCCAATAGAGTCCTAAACCAGAGTTTAAAAAGGGCCATATTTGTATTTATTAAGTTTATATAGCGCTTTACTCCAAAACGCTGTACATTTTAACAACTAGATACATATAACATTAGTTAGTCTGTGGTCTGTAGTATTAAGGCACTGCCTCCAAAACGGGTCACTCTTTATTTCCTCCTTCCAGTGTGCACAGTCACAGAGCTATATCCTATACAAATGGCCCAATTTGTTGGTGATTTAGCACATGTTGCACGGTTTCCAATATCAGAGACGCTCCACATATCCTACAACCTCTGTCTTCTCTCTGTGTTCCAAACCATGCACCTTCACCTCAAAAATTGGGAGCAAATTTACTCTCAATGCCATGACAAAAGATATCATGGCTGGCGATGGGGACTTAAGCAGGTACTTTTGGGGGAACATAAATGTGGTCTGTATCTCTAGGCATTCCGTAAACTTTTTCTGATTTAGCAAATGAGTATGGTTTAGACCCCAATCCCACAATCTTACTTTCATAGTGAACTCCTTCATCAAAACCCCATCCTCCTGCTCCCAATCCGGTAACCAGGCAATTTTGTCAAACACATTTTCACACAAGCCACTAAAACCTTTCAGGTCCCTGCATCCCATATTAGACCAAGCTTGCCAATCATACAAAGCACAGGGCTGCAAGAGGATTTCCCATATTAATGTGTAATGTACCATGTTTGATCAGCACAATATCCTGTATGGAGCATAAACCTAGTTCCAACCTTAGGGATTGTAGCGGAACTCCCTCTGCCAGTCCCAGTATGCCTCTCCAGATTTGTCTTTACACTATGTTAAGCCAGCTCTGGTTCACTTGTAATGACGTAGGTAACTGCCGGGGCAATACATTGTTTGTATAGAGTTAGAATTCCAGCTAAACTAAAACCTGCTGTTTGATGAGCAAACATCTTGGTCATACTTGTCAGGGCTAGTGCTCGTTGGCATTTTTCAATACGCAGATACCCATCAGTAATTTTTTTATTTAGGGTGACACTCGGATATTTATATCCCGCCACTCGCTCTGTGGGTGTCCTTGCTATATGTCAATGATCACAGTCTTATTTCCAAATGTCATATGCTTTGCCTTTTCAAAATTCATTGAACTCATTACGCTTGGCGAAGTTCTACAGATAATCCGCCGAGCGATTTAGGCCCACCATCGTCTGGTTGAAGAGGACCAGATCTTCTGCATAGGAGACCCATCCAGTGACTTGTGTAGCAATTCTTGGTGGGAAGTTGTTTTTTTCACTCAAACCCACCAGGAACTCTGCCATATGCAGGTTAAAGAGCATGGGCGCAAGCGCACACCTCTGTTTTAATCCCCTTCTTATTGGTATGTCGGCGATTGTTGATTTCTGGTTGCTCTGGTCAGCTTTTCAGTGTCTTGTCCAACTGCGGTTACATCATTTCTGTTGCAGACATGTGATCATTTCTCAGGTGTGAACTGAAGGCACGGCTTCTCATTATCTGCAGCAGTGCTTTTGAGGTCTCTAGCTCTGTCCAGCCAGCCTTTTTAGGCAGGCCACTTGATTTTTCTTGCTGGTGGTCTAAAGACGTTTCTTCACTCCAATAATTCTAGTGTCTAGGATTTCTACTGGAATGCAGCTGGTGCTTCGAAAGGTCACATCTGCGACAGAACCCCCCAACAACCCAATATCCAGCATGAGCAAAGCAATACAGAGACGACCCATTGCTTTCTGTATGATCGTTTGGGCATCACATTTTGTCTTGGTCGATAAACCACATTTTAGTGGAAAGACTTGGTTCCCGGTTCCCCACTCCCACCGATTTCTGTTAAAGGTAGTTGGCTCTCTGAATGGAGGCTTGCATGTCAGGTTTGAGTTCTAAACATTTCTCTTGTGTATCTAATCATTTCCGCATGATTTATCATTGGCTGGTTTCCTTACCTTTTGACAGAGCACCGTGGACCTCCGTCGGGAACAAACTCGGCCAAGCAGAGCCCCGCCCCACAGCACAGACCCATGGGCCAGGCACAAGTGAACTACGGAACCCTGGAAAGGTAAGTGTGACTCTGCTGATGGTCAACAAAATGAGTTGCAAACTCAATCATTATCATTAATCTTGTTCTTTTATTGGCAGACGGTTGCATTCTGGCAATATTGTGAACTGGGGCAGACCCGGTGTGGCACAGGTGGTCCGGTTCATTTGTAAAACGTGGCTATTTAAAATTCATATTGCTACCAGACCCTTGGCCCTACATTTTGAAGAAGTAGACGGCATTCGAAATCAGCGGGACAGTTTTTAGCATGCTCGGAGTAGGAACTTTGGATAGATGAAGTAATTATTGTAGAGGATGCAGAAAACAGACCGCAAACCTGATCATGCGTTGATGGCAGGGGGCAGGGGCCTGGGGGGGATATTCCTTTCGATCATAGGTAAGTGGCGACGCTCACTTTGAAATCGGTTGGCCTCTGACAGTGTCTCGTCTGTTGTCCTCCCCACTTCTCCATGTCGATTTCACTCCTCTTTCCTGGATTCCAAAACACCTGGCCCAGAGGAGGTCATTCCAGGGGTTTTTGGATGGTTGCTAGAGAAGGGACGAGATGATGCTAATTAAAGGAAGACACTTTTGCAGCTGGTGTGGTGCTAAACGGAGGACTAATATCAATATAAACAGCACTGTCTCAATATTTCATTTGAGTTGGGTGAAAGAAATGTGATATTGGAGTTCCACACATGCCAGCGAAGCAGTGTCGGGGGGCGAACTGAAAAGAACACATGGTAAAGGCCAGAGAAAGTTAATGGATTATTTAAAATTAAGTAATGCCTTTTAATGTGATAAAGAAAATGTGCACTTATTTGAGTATCCTGTGTAACCGAGAAGCTGCAGAAGGGATGTCAGCACAAAACTAATAATTGTATTTAGTAGGTGAGAGTTGATGCTGCGAGGCACATATTAAGGCGTGTTTCTGCCCCTGGCCGTATTGAACACTCGAACGTTCAATGCTCTTTATCACTTTTTGCATGACTAGAATCTCCACGTTTCTTGCTTTCACAGCACTTCATCAGGACTCATTATTTTGGTATTTTTCGTATGCAGATAGTGAGTGTCTACTGCCTATTGGCATTGTCAAGCAGTTACCTCAAGTTAGGGTTCTTTTCCTAATAAAGTAAAATTCCACAAGTCACATTATAAAAGGGTAATAGTTTGCCACCTCTAGTGGACTTATTAAGAATGGCACTTACATAATGTCATTGTGCTTCTGTCCTTAAGTGCAGTCATTCTAAAGCTGTGTAGGCCTTCTGCCAAAAATGCACGCAATGATACAAACATGTATTATGGGGTGTTTAGTATTCGATTGTTTTTATCTTCTTTATTTTTGTCGTTAGATTACTTTTCGTTGAACATTGGGCGGTGCCTTGCTCCTCATATCCTTGGTTTCCTTGTACATAATGGCCTCCTCCTTCATCCAAACACACACACACACAGTCTCAAGACCACTTGGCAGAAATGCTGGGCCCACCATTGGGTTGGGCACATTGATTGGGCGTCTACCTTATTGATGAGAAACATTGGGTAAGAGCATTTCCCCTTGTAAAGATATATCTGGCCTCAGGGTGGTAGCAGTTTGGAGATACTTTACATTAATTCTGACTGGATTGGACTATCAGTGCTGGGGTTGGATTTGTTGATGTTCGCAAGTCCCAGTCAAGAGTTTTCTGATGAGTTCTGAAAACTCTCTCGAGTCTTGCTAATGGGTGTTTTGAAGGCTTTCGTTTTACACTGTTACTACAAGATGTCAGTTTATCCTGGAATTAAGAGAGACTGCCCCAAAACAGCAACCATAGTTGGACTAAGCTTAACCAAGGGTAGAAGCTTGAAAATGTTAGACATGAATTCTAACGTGATTTAACCAGACTCCCGCTTCCACCGTGTTTACTGGACAAAGCCCAGTACACTGCAAATTTGGGGACAGGCCCCAAAATGAATAACCCCAGTCGTAGCGGTGCTGTATTTTAGCGAAGGGGGCTAGAAGCTTTTGTGAACCCTTTGTGCGATGAGGCCTGCACATCTTGTTTTGCCGGGTGCCCAAATGTCTGGCCCCACATCTTAATATTCCTTAGGAGAGGAGCTACATCGTGAGGCTGGAAGGGGAATGACGTACGCGGAGATCGGGAGGAAACATTTACCAGTTCGCGTGTTACAGGGGTAAGATAGTGGCAGATACTGGCCTGTTACAGCTCAGAATTGGCATGCGATTGTCCTAGTAGTCTGATATATTGAGCTGTTTTCAGAAATCTTAGGCTTCCCGATCAGTGTCAAGGATTTCAACAAGTTGCTAATCTTTGTTTCGACACAAGGATAACTGCTGAAAATGTGGAATGGAAAATGTCGAATGTGCATAAGGTTGATTGAATATATAGAAAATAAAAGAAAATGGTTTATAGTCATAATATCGAAAAAATAATGTCGAATTACAAAAATGTCGAAAAAAAATGTCGAAACAAAAATGTCGAAAACACATACATATAATAGAAAAAGTCATTAATTCGAAAATAAAATGTCGAAAAAAAATCGAAAAACCAATGTTAAAATAACTATGTAAAATGTCACACATACTAACGTTTTTTATTGGGGGGGGTCCCCCCCCAAACCCCCCATCCCAAACCCCTATCCCAACCCTCCACTCCTCCCCATCCCCCCCAACACCCCCCATGGATATACCTTTAATTTTTTTTAAAAAGTATTTAATAAAACATTAATTAAATAATTATTAAAAAAAACCATCCCAAACCCCTACCCCAACCCCCCCTCCTCCCCATCCCCCCCACTCACCATGGATATACCTTTAACCATTTAAACAAATTATGTTTTATAAAATATAATTAATTATTTATTTAAACATGAATTCGAAAAAAATTCGACATTTTTGTAATTCGACATTTTTATTTTCGACTAAATATTTTCGACATTTTGATTATTGTATTCGACATTATGACTGGACACCAAAGAAAATCAATGCTTCAGATTACGTTTTTATAAAATTTTGATTTACACAAATAGCTCTGGTTACATGGTAGTGTTGGGCTAAAGTGATTTTTGCAAAATAATGTTGTTAAAGTAGGAATTGTAATTTTAGGGTAATGGCGGTCAGGAGTGTTATAGGTTTGCGGAAAACCAAGCGTATTGAGCCACAGTCTCAGGTTTCCTATCTAGGTTTGTTTTTCATTTGCAATTCGAATTTTTCGATTTAGTTTTGTACTTCTTTAATTGTAGCTTTTCATATAATGCTTGTATTCGTTCACATAAACTTGAATTAAGCAAGACGTAAGTTAAACCGCATACCCTACTCCTCATAATGTGAGTACTGTGTAGGGGCTGAAAGGTTGCGGCCATCACACCAACACTTATAGTAAATCTTTCAAAGCCATGTCCATGCCACCAAAATGATATCACTTGTGCCTCCAATTCTGTGGGTTACACACAGAGTACTTTTCTCAACCCGCTCCCCCATACACAAAACCTGCTATGATCCTATGCACCGCCAAATCGCAGCTATCGCTTAAATTATTCTTGTATCTTTTGCCCGTCTCGTCAGTGCCTCCAGTTTCTGGGATCTATTACATATTTTCTGCCACTTGATTGGGCTAAACAAAACTGTAATTTTGCATTTCTCTAGATTGCCTGATGATTGTAGCCTTTGATTCATAATCGTAGATACGTGCCGTAATCATTCCTAGGATCTTTAATTAGTAACATATAATTTCAGTTGCTCACACGCCAAACATGTTAACAGTTTAGAGATTTCCATTGTTGCCCTGTGCTCCAAGAGTCAAATGCAACCAGTGGCTTTCTGTATCGCTAGTGTTTTCTCCCACGGATGGTTGGTCTACTTTATGCGCCTAAACTAGAACAAGATCCTCTGTTTCTAGGGTACGAAAGCTCAAGTATAGTTGGAGGTTGTGGTCGGTGTTCTTTAATTTTCTTTCAGATAGTTTGGACCAATTAATATAGCCTTATAGACTGCAGGAGCGGCCATTATCGTGGGATAATAACCCGCCGAGGGCCATAAATGAGGGAAGGGTCATTATGCCAAGCAATAATGACCCCTCCCGAGGTATATAAGGCTATGAGCAGGTAGAAGCCGAACATGTTTTGGAGTTTTGCTGGCGAAGCAAAACATTTTAATTTAAGAGTGATTAAACCAAACAGTCAAAAATGAACTGGTAAAATAAATGTGGTTTTATTTAGTAGTATTTAAATAACATGGCTGTCTGCATAGGTTAAGCATTTTAATTGCAACTTGGCTAAACTGGAACTGTTTAACATGAACATGCATTATTTGGGTATTGCTCTGCGGGATAACAACATCTTCTGTTATTTTAGCACTCTGAGACCTATGGCTGTGGAGTGCTTTATAAGAAATACATTATTATTATCAAGTGGCATGCACAAGTAAATGGTTGCTCTATAAGACAGTGAAAGCAGCTTTCCAATGTTTTAAAGTTCTTTTTCGTGTGTTAAGTGACATGCTAGAGTTGAAAAGAATCTTGCCTGGAAAATTGCATTGTTGTTTCTCTGACTGCTTCAGAGGACCATGTTCAGAATGCAGTCAATACTAGTAGTTATTGACTGCGCACTCCCAAGTATTCTGAGAGGAGGTCAATGACGCTCTCCATTGACTAATATGAAAAATCAATAAAGCTAAATCCTGGCAACTTTTATACGGCGTCATAGGTCCCATTTAGTTATGTTTAACCCTCTTGTGGAACGTGATGTACTCCGACCTCCGTGCTTGTCCCACGCTTTACAGGTGCAGTGAGAGGCTTTATGGAGTTTAGTCACAGCCCTGCCTACTCCCTCTAAGATCCTGCCGGTAAGTGGCACTCCTCTTTCCTCCATGTTCTTGCCGGCGTCTGGTAAGACTAGAGGGGAACTGTTACTGGATTATGGAGCTCCAGAGCTCCCACAGCTGCCCATCAGTGAGGCAACCCAGTCCAGTGTTGGCATCGGGAAATGAACTCCTGCCTTCCCTGTTCTGGTGAGGGGACAGGGCAGCTCTGTACAGCAATCAGGTCCGATGCCCGTGGGGCAGCTCTCTGGTAATATGCCACAAGGACACCTGTACAGGCATTTTCGGAGTTTAGTGGCTCACAACCACTACTTCCATAATTACTGCACCTGCTTTTCCCAGAAAGGGTTGTGTGTATGGTAGCCGACGATAACCTTGGGGTGCAGAGTGTACACCCTTTCCCTCTTCCATGCAAACACACTGCCTATGCTTTGCCATGTAAAAATCCTTGGCCATTCTGTGGTTCTATCATAATGTCTATTCCTGTCCCATATGCCTCACCCATAACTACACACGAGTTACCCCCTCTCCAGGGTCCTGGTTCATGATGCCTTGAATTATGGGTTGGGATCTCCCCTCCCCACTAGGAGAAAGGGGGGGTATATACGTGGAAATCCTAAATCCAAAAGTGCTCTCCTCTGAGACCACCGCTCACCTGAAATGTGTCTACACCTGTCCCTGCCCTCTCACCTTCCCCTCACAGAAAGTACCCGCTTCCCAGTCCAGTCAGAAGACCTCTCCGACATTAGTTGCAGTCACTGTCAGTCACACAGCTAGTAAGTAACAACTCCTCCTAGCCGGTCTCTCAGGGGATACCATACTGTCATCCTCAGTGAAGTCCACTCCACCACAGTACGCCCCACCCCCATGCCCCCATACTGTCATCTGCAGTGAAGTCCACTCCACTACAGTTCAGCCCCCCTCACTCACCCCTCATCCAACATAGGCAGGCAGCATGACATCACACTGGGAACGGATAGATTAGCCCCTGCAGATCCAGAAAAGCTTGCTTGTCTATTTCCCGGCTAGCAAAATGGTAAACACTATTCAGAGCCCACCAAACAACGTGGAGGTTACAAGGTACCCCCCAACCCCCACAACAAGTTTAGGAACTTGCACCTGTCGCCTCTATTCGCCTCTCTGCCTTTTTCAACCACCCAAACAGCCAGTGTCACACCTCTCCTAAAGAAACAAAGTGCTGACTCCACCAACCCACCCCTTTCTACAGACATGTCTCTTCCTTACCGCTCTAAAATCCTTGTGAGAGTTCACTTCAGCTGCATAGTAAACTATCTCAAGGTAATCTCACTTGCTGACCCCATGACTCTTGATTCCAGTTCAAGCACTGGACCTCTCATCACATTGCCCAGTTCTCCTACCACCTTCCTGCTTGCTTTCACACTGCCAGTCATACCCTCCTTCTAAAGAGAGTGAGATTCTCCAACCGCTCCTTCTCCAGCATCTCTTGCCCCAACGACCCCTCCCATGGGCGTTCCTCCAGGATCAGTGCTCTGCCCCCTCCTATTCACCCTATACCGCCTCTTGGCAAACACACTTCCTCGTTTGGCTTCAGCTATCACCACTTCGCTGATGAGGCTCCAATCTTCTTCATCCCTGCAATCTCAACGCCTTGCCACTAGATGGCTCTACGCTGCTTCGTACGTAACTCATCAAAGATTGAGGCCATCATACTCCCTGCCTCAAATGCCAAACAATCTCCAATCTGACCTCCTCTCCCCCTACTAAATTAGTGCACACCTTTTTGGGTTCTCTTTGACAGCGACTTGAAATTCTTCAGTTCATCACAGCCACTGCCACCACAGTCACAATCAACCCCCTAAACGTTAGAATAATTGTAAAGACTGGAGGGGGTGTCTGTACTTCTGCTCTCTACATGGTAGAGGAGAGGCACATAGGACCTCAGCCAAGATTCTCTATGCGGTAGCTATGGTCGAGCAATCCAGGTCTAGCTTCTCAGGAGGTGATGCAGGCAGGTTCTTAAGTACAGTTAATCCCCAAGCCCCCACAAAGGAATGTTCACACACTGTATTACTGAAAACACAGTCTTTATATCAATAATATTCAAAGGTATGTGCACTATCACAATAACGCACTTTGTACTCGGAAATCAACAATGGTAAATATATACAATTCTAAAGTGGTACCACCAATATTATCAGATCTCATTAAAGTGCATCAACTATACTGTTAGAATGTCACGCAGATCAATAACAAGGAAACCAGCAATAGAGATAGGAAGGAACACAAGATGGTTGACACAATTGGCAGAATACTGGCCCCTACCCCTGGACACAGTTCTGTGTGGAGATCCCCCCACCTGGGCAACCTGTAAAATAAAGATATAGCACAAGCCCAGTCCATATATTGATCAATAGTCTTATTCTCTCCTATATTGTTTTTACCCCCCAATGTACCTGGTGGAGTAGAGTTCTTCGAAGAAGCGTTGACTGATCCTTCTTGAGTGACCACCTTTCAAGCAGGAGTCGCGGATCGCCAAGAGGCGTCGAAGAAGGTGAATTTGGCATTGACGAGAAGTTCAAGAGTGCCGAGACCACGGCATCGATCCAGGCAGTGCTCGTCGGGGACATCCTGCGAGGATGAGGTGTGCGGGGCACCTCGGCGATTGATTGTTCAGGACCGCAAAAAGTTTCTGAAGAATTGTGGCCCAGCGAGGGCGTCTAGTCGTCGAAGTCCTTGTGGTCTCCGGGTGGCAGGAAACCCACCGGCGGATTCTCCTCGGCGGTCTTGACTCTCTCCGGCAGGATAAAGCGGTCGTCGGTGCGGACAAGGGAGTCCTTCGATTCAAATGTTCTTAGGCAAAGGAGCGGGCGGCTCTGGTCGTCGGCGTCAAGCGGTCCCCTCTTCTGGGGCAACACAACTTCGACAGGCCTCCAGCGGTTACACAAACCTGCGAACCGTGGTCGACGGCAACGGACTTCGACAGTGGCGAAGTCCTGGTGCTTCACTTCGTTCTCCTCAGCGGTTCCGTCTCGGGTCGGCACCCTTTCGAGGGTCTGACTTCCAGGGAGCTTTGGCGAAGGTTAGCGGTGCTCGATGGTCCCTCGGAGCACGGGAAGAGGGCACCTTACCAGGTCCTCTCTCGGATCAGTCGTTGATGAATTCAGCAGCTTTCAGATCAGGTCGAAGCAAATGCAACAGCAAGTCTTCTTCTAGCTGGGCATCGAGAATCAGCAGTTCGAGTTCTCTTCAAGTGTAGACACAGCTTCTGAACAATTTCCAGTGGTGAGAGGTCCCCAGATATACTATTCTGCCTCTCATCCACACTGCTGGCACACACTCAGCAGCCAATCATACAGAAGGGCATTCATGTATCAGGCACACAGTGCATTCAGGCCATCCTCCTCCCTCTCAGACACTCACAACAAGGAATGTGGATTGGGACAAGTACCCATCCATTCAACACTACCCACTGCATTCAGGCCAGTTTTGGGCAGGGCTGTATCAGTCTTTCTCTCTCATACCAGAAACCAGACAGCCACAACAAGAAGTGCATATTGGTCACACACTCCATTCACCCAGGTCCCACCCACAGGGTGTACCCACAACATACAGTCACTGGGAAGGTTCCAGCCAGTCTGGACTGGACTTCACAACACCACCAAATATGGAACTTCCACCCAACAGCCAGTCAGGGGGAAAGGACAGAGTCAGGGCTTCCCAGGACTTTGGGAAAACAAGGTAACAGGCAATAGAAAGTAAGAGGCCACAGGGGCCATCTTGTTTTCTATCTTGAATCAACTGATTCCAATGGCATGGCCTGGGTATCCCAAAATGGAGGAAACTCAGCGCACCTGTCAAATTCAGCATGGAGCTGCCACCAGCCCATACCCTGCTCTGCGGGCCACCCACAGGTGCCCAAAAACATACACTAGGGGCACAGGGTTGTACCACCACTCATGGGTGACATAAGGGTATCCCATGGGTCTATACACCAAACCAAAAACAGGAAGAGCTGCACTGGCAGCAGTCCCACATGGACTCCTGGGTGGAAAACAATACAGAACACAATGAAAAAGGACTACAGGGCAAGGACAGGGTCCCTCCAATGCATTTCCAGCATCACAATAATCTGCCTATACCTCGCCCGCCACTCAACATAAAACCTCAGCAAATCTATATTGGTAATGTATCACTCAGCCATGCACCGCAGATAATGTGCAGTTTCACCTTCAGCAAATGGCACGGTGCGTTATGCCTGAACTGCTGTTGCGCTGGTGAGAAGTCTAGCTTTTTTGTCATTCTAATGAAGTGTTGTATAGTGTATCCAGAGAAATCTCCTTACGCAGCCCTCCCTATTCCAATAAAACATTCCATTCTCCACTACCCACGAAAGTTGACACTGGAAAAATAGGTTGGATGGATGCATCGACCATCGCTTTGGATGGATGGGGAAGAAACAACCAATGGAAGGTTGCAACAATTGATTTGAATAGAGGAATGAAATTCGGGGGTCGATCAAGCAATGCACTGGGTGATGATCATGTATGGATGGATTAGTCGGATGGATGCATCAAACTTGAGGGATAAAGGCATTAGTGAGTTAGTGAGATTGGTGACTAACGACAGATCAATCAGTGCGATGGATGGATGGATGGATGGATGGATGGATGGATGGATGGATGGATGGATGGATGGATGGATGGATGGATGGATGGATGGATGGATCAAACTCGAGGGATCAAGGCATTAGTGAGATTGGTGGCTCTAACGACAGATCAATCAGTGCGATGGATGGATGGATCAGGCCTTGAATGGATGGGTGGATCACTGCATGGGATGATGCCTCAGAGTGGAGATCTGGTACATAGGAATGTCGTGATGGGTGGTTTGGCTGCATGAATGTATACATTTGGATGAGGGAGGTCTCCAATTGAATAAGTGATAGGCGTGTAAGCTTAGACTGAATGCCCAGCTTGGCTTTCTTCCCCTCTCTGGGGAACCACCAAATCCCTGTTCCATCTACATCATCAACAATAGAGCACACAATCTCTTTTATAATGCCTTAACATTGTTTTAATGCACATTAGGTTAACAACTGCATCTTGCTAATACGTCTACTAAAAAGGATATGCGTGGTCCGTGTGCAGATGACTACAAAGAATGCTTTTCCGAGGACGAGGGTGATGTCATTTCAGAGTCCTGCGCCAGATCTGGCTTCATGCCACGGATACTGGCTGATGGCTGATGGCATTAGGCTGTCTGGTTACATAGCGGCAGCGTGTGTCAGGCTCTCTTCCTTGGTCGTCATTTCTTGACACCCCTCAGAACCCTGCCTTGATCGTGCAGTGTGCTGCGCCGTGTGCCATCATCAAAGCACGCGCGCGCTTCCCGGAGGTCGCCCTTGCTGCCGCCCCTAGCTGTCGCCTTCAGATGCCTGGCCCTTTGGGTTGTCTGATGAGCTCTGCTGCTTGTGAGACTCCGTTTTCAAATACTCGAATCCCCGAGCTCCTTCTGAGTCACCTGCACTTGATCATAGGTCGTCCTGTGCGTCACCCCAGCAGTCCAGTTAACACTGAACCTCTGAAAAGCGCCGCTGGCACCTGTGCCGAAGCTTCTTCAATTGTTTTCGTCAAGTGCAGTGTTGCCGCGGAAAAGGATATTACTGGTGTAGTCGGAGCTCCCATTAATCCGCCAAGCATGCGCAAACGGGCCATGAAATACAGGGCTTGCACCAGTCCGTTATGGTGCAAATGGGTCTAAAACCTGTCCATTGAAGCTCAACTCAAAAGGCCGCAGTCACATGATTAGTTTATTATCCCGGCGGTGCACCAGGGGGTTAGCTATGAACTTCTAATTTAATATTTTAAAATATTATCTGTTTTTATATAGTGCAACATGTGTGGGGTTTGTGACCAGTTATTGTATCGATGCGAAGGCATCTACATGTTTTTTAAATTTTTTATCGACACAAAGTTATCATTTGTGCTGTTTATTTTCTTTTGCAATTAGAAAAAAAGGGGGTGGGGAGTTGGCTAGGGGATCAGATTGGGGGTGTGAGGTGGTGATTTTAGGAGGTCATGTTCAGCGCAGTCCAGGTTGGAGGCCGCCTCTTATTGCGCCAGCTGTGAGCAAGACGCTGTGCCACGCCGGCCTCCTGCACTTTGGCGAGCATTGAACATGCTGGTGAAAACCTATAGGAGAAGTCTAGACACAGGAGCTTGGTTGGGCGTGGATCATAGTTGCACAATGCTACCCTGTGCCTACTCGGTGGCATTCTGAGATGTGTTCCTGGCAGCCGTGGAGTCCTTCCAGTAGCCTTCATTGGTTGCCTGTGCTATGCAGAGGTTGGGCACTTCTTAGGTCAAAGTAGGACCCCTGTGATAATCACTCGCACATACAACGCTTTCAATCATCGCTCACTGCACCCCCTCCTTAAATTAAGAGAGCAGCAAGAGGAACCCAGATTACCTCTGGGAATACGTCAGTTTCCTGGCAGGCGTGCTCTTCATCAGGACTCTGCTGAGCGGACGAGATTGCAAGAGCCCTAGAAAGGATGCACAGCTGGAATTAGGCAAGCACTCGCCCCTAATCCTACATTTTGATACTCCGAGATCATGAGGTGCCACTAAAAACCATATAATCTCATTAGAGACACGCCAGTGTACGCTTTTGGACAACATAACCCTTTTTGAGGTAACACATGCTGTATAATTGTGCGGGAATCCTGGGACTGGAGGCGCTGCACATCTTGGAGATTCTGGACCCCAATGAGGAGTAAATTCCACAGAAGCTTTTCACCCCAACCACTTCTCCTCAACCAATTCTATACAGAGTCTGATCCCAAGTGATTAGTGCATCTATATCTAGGGGCAGCCATGCGTCTTGGAGCCCCCCTTTACCTTTTGAAATGGTTGCATCCATTGAGATGAACAGGTTGGCGTGTGCGCGCAAGAGGATCCCACGTTTTCCCCTTCCCCGCTTGCTTGGGCGCTCCTCGTTGTCTTCACTTCGGCAGAACGCAGGGGAAAGGGGACGATAGTCTGATTTAGGACGTTGGCGATTCTATGGAATCATTGAAAAGCCTTTCCTCCCCGATCACCTTTATTATTCAGAAATGAGAATTGAGAAGTTGACTAATCCCCCAGTGTTCTCCCCTAATAAGCTCACAGTGACTTCTGTGCATTTCATGGATTTGGGGGCACAGGTTTTCTAGGATTTCCTGCTTCACAGTATTCCTGGGTTTGGCGCGCAGGAATGATAGGGCTCGCTGGCCCGGCCTATGCCAGAAAATGAGAAGTGTAGCACTTCACACGAGTGCAGAATCTTCCTATCCGGCTGTACGCTCAGTGGAAAGGAGGGCTTATGCCGCCTCTCTTCTGGGGACCAGCACTGGCGTCCCCTTGTCGGATGTATGAACCTCAAGGTTCTGTCTGTGTGTCCGCTTAAGCTTTCCAGCATGCAATACTGGAATCGATCCTTTACCCAGCAAGGTTCATTGATGCATGCCGTCTTGGCAGTTTGATTAGCAAATGCATGTTCCAATAAAGATCACCCTTCAGAATATCAAACATTGGAGGCTTGGCCTAGACTCTCTGGGCAGTATGCTACAGGGCAGACTTCTGATTGATTGTCGAGTAATCTAGGATTGCCTGGCACTCAAGAATCATGTTCTATGCCGCCGTCCCAGCCAGCCCTGTGTCATACGCTGTTCTGCCATTCACATCACATACAGCTCTAACCACTAAAATAACAAGGTGGGCCAGTCCTTTAGTTTAGGTCATATACAGCGCTAATGTGCCGCCTCTTTAGGAAACATGACCATAGAAATGGAAGAAGTACTACAACAGTTAGTTACTTGGATAGAAATAGAAAAAGTACTCTGGGTGCTAGCTCATTTGGAGCCTGTTTGCAGCAATATAAAACGTAAATTAATACCATGTTTTTTTGTTGCTGCTTGCCATGTATGTTTGCCTTAAGTAAAATGATGCTGCTAGGATATTAAATTCCCCAGTGTTGCTACTCATCTCCATAGAAACCATCTTTACGAGTTCGCTAAAGAAAATGCCAGCGATGTGTTTATTTGTATTGCATGATACAACATTTTCCATTGATTAGGCCCATGTGTCATGTGATTAAGTACACGTATTTTGAATGCTTTCCTTTTCATGTTCCTTGTTACAGAAGCGTTTTAGAAACCGAATCTGGAAACTACAGGTTCTCGTGGGCAGACCAGAAACATCTTCCACCCCCGGAAGCAGCCCTCGCCTTGGTCCCAGGGAGCCGGCATTCCCAGGTACAAGATTAGCTAATACAGCACTACCTCAGCTCTGTCAAGGCTAGTCCTGAACACTTGCCTTGGTCCCAGGGAGCCGGCATTCCCAGGTACAGGATTAGCTAATACAGCACTACCTCAGCTCTGTCAAGGCTAGTCCTAAGCATTCGCCTTGGCCTCAGGGAGCCGGCATTCCCAGGTACAAGATTAGCTAATACAGCACTATCTCAGCTCCGCCAAGGTTAGTCCTGAACACTTGCCTTGGTCCCAGGGAGCCGGCATTCCCAGGTACAGGATTATCTAATACAGCACTACCTCAGCTCTGTCAAGGCTAGTCCTAAGCATTCGCCTTGGCCTCAGGGAGCCGGCATTCCCAGGTACAAGATTAGCTAATACAGCACTACCTCAGCTCCGCCATGTTTAGCCCTAAGCACTCGCCTTGGTCCCAGGGAGCCGGCATTCCCAGGTACAAGATTAGCTAATACAGCACTATCTCAGCTCCGCCAAGGTTAGTCCTGAACACTCGCCTTGGTCCCAGGGAGCCGGCATTCCCAGGTACAAGATTAGCTAATACAGCACTATCTCAGCTCCGTCAAGGCTAGTCCTAAGCACTTGCCTTGGTCCCAGGGAGCCGGCATTCCCAGGTACAAGATTAGCTAATACAGCACTATCTCAGCTCTGCCATGTTTAGCCCTAAGCACTCGCCTTGGTCCCAGGGAGCCGGCATTCCCAGGTACAAGATTAGCTAATACAGCACTATCTCAGCTCCGTCAAGGCTAGTCCTAAGCACTCGCCTTGGTCCCAGGGAGCCGGCATTCCCAGGTACAAGATTAGCTAATACAGCACTATCTCAGCTCCGCCAAGGCTAGTCCTAAGCACTCGCCTTGGTCCCAGGGAGCCGGCATTCCCAGGTACAAGATTAGCTAATACAGCACTATCTCACCTCCGCCAAGGCTAGTCCTAAGCATTCGCCTTGGTCCCAGGGAGCCGGCATTCCCAGGTACAAGATTAGCTAATACAGCACTACCTCAGCTCTGTCAAGGCTAGTCCTAAGCATTCGCCTTGGCCTCAGGGAGCCGGCATTCCCAGGTACAAGATTAGCTAATACAGCACTACCTCAGCTCCGCCATGTTTAGCCCTAAGCACTCGCCTTGGTCCCAGGGAGCCGGCATTCCCAGGTACAAGATTAGCTAATACAGCACTATCTCAGCTCCGCCAAGGTTAGTCCTGAACACTCGCCTTGGTCCCAGGGAGCCGGCATTCCCAGGTACAAGATTAGCTAATACAGCACTACCTCAGCTCCGTCAAGGCTAGTCCTAAGCATTCGCCTTGGCCTCAGGGAGCCGGCATTCCCAGGTACAAGATTAGCTAATACAGCACTACCTCAGCTCCGCCATGTTTAGCCCTAAGCACTCGCCTTGGTCCCAGGGAGCCGGCATTCCCAGGTACAAGATTAGCTAATACAGCACTATCTCAGCTCCGCCAAGGTTAGTCCTGAACACTCGCCTTGGTCCCAGGGAGCCGGCATTCCCAGGTACAAGATTAGCTAATACAGCACTATCTCAGCTCCGTCAAGGCTAGTCCTAAGCACTCGCCTTGGTCCCAGGGAGCCGGCATTCCCAGGTACAAGATTAGCTAATACAGCACTATCTCAGCTCCGCCAAGGCTAGTCCTAAGCACTCGCCTTGGTCCCAGGGAGCCGGCATTCCCAGGTACAAGATTAGCTAATACAGCACTATCTCACCTCTGCCAAGGCTAGTCCTAAGCATTCGCCTTGGTCCCAGGGAGCCGGCATTCCCAGGTACAAGATTAGCTAATACAGCACTATCTCAGCTCCGTCAAGGCTAGTCCTAAGCATTCGCCTTGGTCCCAGGGAGCCGGCATTCCCAGGTACAAGATTAGCTAATACAGCACTATCTCAGCTCCGTCAAGGCTAGTCCTAAGCATTCGCCTTGGTCCCAGGGAGCCGGCATTCCCAGGTACAAGATTAGCTAATACAGCACTATCTCAGCTCCGTCAAAGCTAGTCCTAAGCACTCGCCTTGGCCTCAGGGAGCCGGCATTCCCAGATACAAGATTAGCTAATACAGCACTATCTCAGCTCCGCCATGGTTAGTCCTAAGATCTATAGCGCCTAGAAATTGCCTTTTTGCCAACATGCTTGTCAACATGGCACCAGCACTTGGAACGAGAATCCTTGGTGCCTCTGGGAGGGAGGATCCCTGTTGAGTCAATTACCACTCTGGTCCTCCAGCACATGTCCCGCATTGCCTTTCTGCGGCTAACTTGGTACGGCGTAAGAGCCCAGCTGCTGAATTATGTTGCCTTCCATTTCCCAAGAATCCGGTTTTGAGCAGGCGGGAACGGCAATACACCACATGTTTTCTAGTAAATGTTCATTTGGGACATTCAGTCTTTAAAATTGTGGTGGCTAATATGCCTACCTTAGTATAAGCAATTTAGGTTTTATTGGTTATTGCATAGTTAATGGATTCTAGTAAATTGACATATTTAATTGATCGTTAAATGGATATGAAGGAACCGAACACCCCCCCTTTGGAACAGTTAACGCTGTCCATAATGACCGCAGCACAGATCGTTGGACTGCGTCTGTGCGCCTGCAAATTGCAGCGGCGCGGACCTCAAGTGCCTAGTAGCTTTGAGGGAATGGTTCTCGCCGTGGACTCGGCTTCGTTCATGCCTGAATTATAATTAATCGGTTATGCAGAGAGCTTTATTAAGGCAAACTGGTTATTGGGGTAGACCGTGCAAGTGCCCCCCAAACAGTTGGAATTTTCCAGAAACACAGTTGAAGGCTCCATAGGTACATTCGTTTTTAGTCCCATACGATGTCATAGACATAGGACCTGTTCTTTAAATAGTTCTTGGCATTTATATGTGCCAGGGCTTATCTCCAATGCACTTATTAGTCTGAAAGCTAATCGGTTATCATCACAGTGCACTTGAGAAACAACTATTTTTGGGCAGGGTAAACAAAACTGCACCAATATTATTGAATCTTTCGACTTTGTGGCAAAATGCATCTTGCTATGCTCTGTACTTCCTGACTGTTTTCAAGGGCAAATACTCATTAAGTTAACTTATTATGTTTTTTTCCTGCAGAAAGTCGGAAATATAGAAATAAATTAAGACAAGATAAAACATAGTAGAAAATGCACTCTCGTTTTCCAACTGTTAAAGGCATGGGTCCCGAAGTTGATATTCTTCCTTTTTAAATTTCTTTTCCTCTCCGTTTTCCTTTTTTTTTTCTTTTTTGTACTTTTTTTCTTTCTTTACTTATTTTGTTTCTTCTTTCTTTACTTTCCATCTTTTTGCCTTACATTACTTTACCTACTATCCCCAATTTTTTCTTTTTTGTGCCTTTTTGCTTTCCATTACCATTATTTTCCTTCTCGTCTTCTCTTTTTTTTGTACCCCTTTCTTTATCTTTGTCCTATATTTTTCAGTGTCGCCTTTTTTCCTAGTTCCATTTATGAAACCCCCCAAGTCGCCCAGTCATTGCTTCATTTCGTCAGTTTCTTCTTTCGTTCCTTCACACAGTAACCATTTAATGGAGTGATAACAATTTCCAGTCTTCACTTGTCATCATGCCTTCTTTAGAGCGTTGGTTGTTATCCAGTTGAATTGGAAAGAGGACCCAGAGGCTTCGGTTTCAGTCTCCGTGGAGGGAAGGAATACAACATGGGACTCTTCATCCTTCGACTTGCGGAGGATGGGCCCGCTGTGAAGGATGGGCGAATTCACGTAAGTCATACTTCGGGGACAGCTATAGGCAAATTTATACCTGTGATTGCAAATTTACAATTAAATGTCGAGCTGCTGGTCAAGTGTGGTCCTCTAACGCGTCAGATTTGTCGTAACCAAATCATAATTACTTTTTTGTTTTTATTGTACCTCTTTCCATGGTTGGTGGCAAAATGTAGGACCGGTCAAAATGTAGAACAATGGAAGTACAAATGCGTAGGATTCCGCAGAGTAACGGGAATGTTCCTAAGAGATTTGATCTTCCTATAAGAGTCCTTCACTGAACGCAATGACTTATATTACTGATTTTTAAATCCCTGTTTTGGTTTAAGGATCAAAACTGAAAATTGGAGGAGAATGAATATATAGATACATATATATATATTGTGAAGTTATTTCTTCTCCCCTTGCTGCCAGAAGGTAACACCGAGGACTACAGTGTAACATTTATCTCAAGTCCTGGGTCAAAGGCAGACTTCAAAGTACAGATCGGGAGTTACTACCATAAAGTTATAGTTTGGCTGGGAAAGTAGGATTGTTAATGTTAAAGGATATTTGTACTGCGCACTATCCCCACCGGAGTGGTCCCCTGGCGCTCTGGCGAATCTGAAACAAAAGGGGGATAGGTTAGGCGTGTTAGTACGACAAAGTTTGGAGAAGAGCAAAGGAGCTGTGTAGTACTGTTGGCAGCTTTGGTTCGGTTAACACCGTTCGCTGAGCATATTGGTGTGGTATTCGGTTCTGAGTCCGTGTGCTGTTGTGTGGGTGTCTGTGTGGTGTGTTTGTTGTTGCGATGTGGTGAAGTGTGTGCGTGCACCTATATATCTGCTACAAGCATTTCTTTATAGATCAGTGGACCAGTCCCAGTGGTTAAAGGCCAGTTATAGCAATTATCAATAATATAGAGCGAGCATTCTGCACAATATTAACTCTGATGACGCGGGTCCAATCCGATCATCCTGAGGTCCCCTTAGATGCTCTGTGCTTTCACTGCAGTTGCGTTCAGCTATTCATTCATTCACCTGCAAAGTGGGGTGGATGGGATATGGCCCATGTTTGTGCTATGCCATCAGCCCACCTATTAAATGTTTGGAAGATTACAGAAGTCTTTCCGAGGTCCCAGGAAGTTGGCTCGCAAGAAGGGTTATCCAGTGATAAAATCGCTGAGTAAAAGCTCTCCAGCAGGCAACACGTCTGCAAATTTGCATTCCCAAGAAAATCAAGCACTTTCTCCAAATATTCTAGGACCGGAGTTCATAATACTAAATAATACCCGTCCTAGAATGTGTGGGCAAGGCATTTAGAGGTGCAGGAAATAAATCACCTCCCCAGCGACTTTTCTCCGGAGACATTATCACACAGAACCAAAAAAGGTAGTATTTCCTGAGTCTGGGTAACTGGGAAAGTCCCCTTCTCCCCAGAAGGTGGTGGTCCATTGGAATGCGGAGCTTCCCTGGTCATCACCTCTGACAGGTGTGTAATTGCTTTGCAAATCAGATCTTGTGTCCTGTACCTACAGAGTAATCTCACTGCATGTGTAACACTGTCAGCCGCTCCGGACTTTCTCCTACTGAAAGGGAGTGAATGTCATGGTCTCTTCGGGATTCAGGGATTAGAATCCTGCACAGAATGTTGCGGAGCGGTCCCTAGCCAGCTCCTGTCAAGGCCCTACTTCACAATGCATCATTGGGCCATGTTTCACGCCCTGCTTTGTTAAAACAAACCATATTGGTGGCGTATTTGGATTGAAAAGCGAAACCACTTAGGCAGGTCTTGCTGACATTGTACCCCCATTCATCTACCTAAAACGGGGTCTCCAACTTCCTGATCTCCCGAAATATTCGACTACGACGTAGATAATCCCTCACCATTGACTAGGCTGCGTAGGGCTGATGGTGGGTGTTGTCCAGAATGACTACCTACCTCTGACCGGGGAGCAGGTCATTACTTCAGAGCGCAGCGTTTAATCCCCTGGATGCCAACCTTTGCCGCATCCCTCAGAGAACTCGCACACGTTTCCTGGGATGGGGCGTTGTATGAATTTATTTCAGTTTTATTAGAATTGGCTCTTGAAGCAAGATGGCTCCCTGTGCAGTTGTGAGTTAGGACATGTATTCCACGTGACCTTGCGTACTTTATTGTTCGTGTCATCATGAATGTGTCTGAAAAGCCTACCAGCAGGTCCTGTAATGGCTGCACTTGAGCAGTTCTAGAACGGTGGGCCAGCAACTTATAGTCCCCATTTATCACGCATGCACAGTGTCTAGGGCTGCTTTGCTGTACACTTTGATCTGTACTTGTAACTTAAGTTCCGAAAAAAAACCTCAAGACCTTTCTCTTCACCGCTTCCTTCTCCTCCTGTCTGCCCTGCTAATACTACAGCAGCGTGACTGATGTGCAGGGCCCTTAAGTGTCCTCTGGGCCTTGATCCCCACCCTCCCCCACATCTCCCATCCCAGCCGCTGTCTTCTGCTGCACTTACTTGGGCCACCCTCCCCATGGGTGGTTGCACTTACGTCCTTCTCCTCTTGGCACTTACCCTGAGCACTTCTCCATGAGCATCATAGCACCTATTCCTCCCCCTGCCCCCTCTGCACTTGCACGTTCTGAACACCCACAAGGCATAGTAGGTTCGTCCCCCCCTTCCCTTTCTCATTTGTTTGTACTATTAATGCAATTATTTATCCTTGCTGTAATTCTTTGTATACCTTCCCCAGTCCCCACTCTGTCTGCCCTGTGGGCGCTTTGAAAAGGTTGAAAAGGCGGAAGACATGTTGAACTGGTCAGACTTCAGAAGGAAGGGATGGTGGATATTGGCATGCGTAGATATGTAACCTCTTTTAACGCTCTGTAGCTTGTTTTCATTGTAAATGTTTTAAAGCATTGCACAAGCTTGTTTTTCAAATCTCTCCATGCACTTATGTCTCATCTCGGAACTAGTGTCTGCATTCAGTGACAACACAATATTGAAAGGGTTCTTGGTAACGCTACATGTGAGGTGGTGGCCATTCCAAGGGAACCCAGTCATCACACGAATGTTCACTTGCACCCCTCAAATGTGTGTACCAACGATCACCATGCTTTGGCTATGGTATGTACAAGGGTTATCCATGGTTTCTCATGTGGTTGTCCACAGATCACCATGCTTTGCCCATGGTATTTACAAGGGTTATCCCTGGTTTTTCCTGTGGTCGTCCACAGATCACCATGCGTTGCCCATGGAATTTACCACACCATGCGTTGCCCATGGTATTTACAAGGGTTATCCCTGGTTTCTCCTGTGCGCGTCCACAGATCGCCATGCGTTGCCCATGGTATTTACAAGGGTTATCCCTGGTTTCTCCTGTGCGCGTCCACAGATGGCCATGCTTTGCCCATGGTATTTACAAGGGTTATCCCTGGTTTCTCCTGTGCGCGTCCACAGATGGCCATGCGTTGCCCATGGTATTTACAAGGGTTATCCCTGGTTTCTCCTGTGCGCGTCCACAGATGGCCATGCTTTGCCCATGGTATTTACAAGGGTTATCCCAGGTTTCTCCTGTGCGCGTCCACAGATGGCCATGCTTTGCCCATGGTATTTACAAGGGTTATCCCTGGTTTCTCCTGTGCGCGTCCACAGATCGCCATGCGTTGCCCATGGTATTTACAAGGGTTATCCCAGGTTTCTCCTGTGGTCGTCCACAGATCGCCATGCGTTGCCCATGGTATTTACAAGGGTTATCCCTGGTTTCTCCTGTGCGCTTCCACAGATGGCCATGCGTTGCCCATGGTATTTACAAGGGTTATCCCTGGTTTCTCCTGTGCGCGTCCACAGATGGCCATGCTTTGCCCATGGTATTTACAAGGGTTATCCCTGGTTTCTCCTGTGCGCGTCCACAGATGGCCATGGTATTTGCAGGTGCTATCCATGGATGCTCCTACGGTGGTTCATAGATCACCATGCGTTGCTTGTGGTGTTTACCATGTTTTTCCTCTGGACACTGTTTTATAGACCTTTTGTTCATATGAAGGTGTATCCGTTCGTTATGTGGCAGTGGTGCCAGCCAGCAGCATCATGGGTGGCCGGTTGGCGATTCATCAATGCTAGCACTGATCCCAAGCTCAGCCAACATAAACTGAAATACTCAATAGACAGTGATTTGAAATGTCAAGCTTAGTAAATGTGTTAACATTTCTATTGTATTTGCCTCCGCCCATCACCCCCTTTTGATGGTCACTCTGCGTGCCCAACCTTGGGTTGCCATACACTGCTCTCTGGCAAGCTACAGGAGCTTAGCATAGTCTCTTTAATGTGTATTAAACCCACACGTTCCAAGAACCCTTTGCAGCCAATCACATTGTTTTCTCTGACTTGATCGTTCACAGTGCTCCAATGGAAGAGCAGCGCGTGCCGCGTGGGTTTGGGGTTGCACGCGCGCTTGTTCTTCTTCTTGCTGATAGACTTTTATCCATCAGCAGTGATTTTGGATACCGAGGCTTGAGCCTCATTACTCCATCTTCTCGGGTTCGAGTGTGTAGTCATGGGTTAGGATTCTTCTTGGTCTGTGTGGTCTTGTCACAGTAGAGCTGGTTTGGAGGGGTTTGCACGCAACGTCAGTGGCCTCTCTCATGCAGATGCGCCATGTTCGCATGCTGTGTATGTGGAGCAGCCGTTCGATCTTTCTGGAAGGCGTAGGGCCCTCAGGAAGGCTTGGCTTCCCAGAGGGCCTTGCGCGTGCGCCGGCCACATCACGCTCTGTATGCACAGCACGCCTCCTTCCTAATGAACACTGGAGAGGTGGCCTGACCTCTGCGAGCGCTTACTGCTGTCACTGTCGCTGTGAGTGGGGGTCACATGTCCTTGTAGCCTCGCTCTAATCCTGTCATTCACACACAGAATGTCAATATTGGTATGAGAAGCTGTAGCGCCGCCCTTACCATGCCAGTCACGTGTTGCGAGCCGGCTTCTGCTTTCATCATGGGGGGGGGGGGCTTCACCTAATGCACTGCTAGGGTTGCATTTGGAAGCATCGGGAAATAGTGACCATGTTGAATGCAACCTTTTTGAAGGTCAATGGCGACCCGGTATAATCTACAATTACCACAAACGCGAACATTAAATTAATTCTGTAAATGATGAAAAATAAACGAGCATACATTATTGTGGGCGGGACTAAGACGGATATGCAAATGCATATTCCTCCTTTGTGAAAAGTACAGTGAGGAAAAAGTGATGGCTGTGGACTCTCAAAGTGGGGGGGAAAAAACCACAGAACAGGTTATCATGTTATCTCTAGAGAGGGCCGCCTGCTATCTTTTATATATTTTTACAAGGAACTTGGGGTTGGTCACCCTAAGTTACCTGGGGGAAACAAGACGTGGACCGCTTGCTCACTGTACTCAGAGGCACAGCTCCACCTCACTGATGAGGCCCAACGAGGCTGAAACCCACGTCTGGGATTGCTGTTACTCTTGTTCAGAGGAGGTTTGCCTGGTATTTCGGTGCTGTACTACCTTTGTGGGCGGGGCAAAGACTGATATGCAAATGCATATTCCTCCTTTGTGAAAAGTACAGTGAGCGAAAAAGTGATGGCTGCGCACTGTCAAAGTGGGAAGAAACCACAGAACAGGTTATCATGCCATGTTCTTTCTAGAGAGGGGCGCCTGCTACCCTTTCTGTATATTATTTCTTTAAACCCTAACTCTCATTCGAATCTAATGCAGCAGAAAATATTGCTGGGAGGATCGTGACCATGTCTGCGTGGGTTCCCATGCCTTGTACTGCATGCATGCGGTGAGTGCAATATGACAGTCATGTGTGCATGACCGGGATCTGCAGTGGGGGGGCCACCTCGGCAAACCTGGCTGCTTTCAATGCTCCATCGTTGCCAACGTGACCCATTCCAATCAGTAGGTGCTGATGCAGTCTTGGCTGCTTTCTTTGCATTCTGGTACTTGTAGACAGAGTTTTGTAACTGGGAAAAGTGAAACTACAAGTCCCAGAATTCAAAGAAAAAACAGGACTGGATAACCAGCTACAGATTGGAATGGGTCATGTTGGCAACTATGATGCTCCACTGATTAAAATGAATTGTATCTGCTATTTCCTGTTGGGAAAATGGTCATTTCATAGTTGTTATACTAGCGTAAAAGCCTTGTTACCCAGCATCCATTGCCAGTAATAGTTTAGGTTAAAATGCCAGATAGCAAGCTAATTGTTTTGGCTCATCTGCCCTCTTCGGGCTTCCTATCAAGGTGCACTGTTGTGTCAAGTGTGTTTCATATTATGTACGTCTGGAATCACATCTCGCCACAATGTGTACTTCCTTTAACAAACCGATTTAAGCTCCAAGGTGCAGCAATCATCGTAATTAGTGCATAACAGTGGTTTACAGACCAGTCAATTCCGGATTAATGACAATGAAAAAAGGAAACTGAACACATGAGACGACCGTTAAGAATACTGGTAGCAGAACCCAGCAGCGCAGAAGAATCTAAGCATTTGGAACGGGCGCTACCAGGAAGAACGCCTAAAGAGGAGGGTTTTTTCACTGTGATGTTTGAACTCGTGTGTTGCAATGTGATGACTAAGAATTTTAATGTTTAAGGAAAATAATTTGTGTTCAATTTGATTAATATTCATAGAAACAAAAATGTGCATTTGAAGCCCTGAAGAAGAGCCTAGGGGGCTTGAAACACATGTTGACAAGTCAAGACAATAGCATAATAAGCATCAGTAAGGCAAGGCAAAACACTAGAACAATATGTATCAAAGTAAAATATACTTACGATTGAAGATTAAAACAATATTTCTGAGTGAATCTAATATTAGGTGAAAGTTGATCAAAACATTAAGCTAATATAGTGAAATCCATGTGGTTGCAGTGCAGTCGATTGGTGTATCCAGGAGAATAAGTGCATTTGTAGAATTGGAAATGCGGTCGCTAAGAGTTTTGTTGCATTTCCCGTGGGTAACAGTCAGTATTTTACCGGTTGCTTCTCGTGGTAGCCAGGGCTTGAGGTGTTCATTTTATATAGCAACAGCTGGCCTGTCTTTGCTTCATTTTGGACTACCATTCTCCAGTGGCGGGTCGGGCCTGTGGCCACCACAGCAGCAACTGGCCCTCTAGGCCGTGAAGCCTTGAACCGTGGCGTCGCACAGAAGAGTGGGCATGGTGTATTGAACTATGGCAACCACTAGGTCTGAAGTACTGCAGGTGACCCATGCTGCTGCTCTGGCTTCACATACGCCATTTTATTCTCCCGATGTCCATAGAAGTGCAACCAATGCCCTTAGTGGGGGCCTCTTGCACTTTGGGCTGCTGGCTAGGAATCTTACTGAAAGGCAGGGGTTCAGAATGTGCACTAGCCATTGGCTAGTGATAATTGACTGTTGGCGAATAAGAAATCGTTTGCCGTGTGCATGTGAGGCACTGAAGGGGCTAGTGACTTTTTTAGGCTGGCTAGTAGCTTGCAATGGGAATATTTTACCCAAGAGAAAGGCAAGCCTTGGTTATCCAGGAAATTTCTTCTTGAGATGCCAAACGCCGCCCTGGCTTCCTTCTGGTGGCACTGGAACGAGCATACCCTAGTCCTTATTGTGGAAGGCTTTGGGTCAGCATACGCCCTCAGGTTCTAGCTGATCGTAAGATGTTCCGGTGGCACTGGAACAAGCATACCCTAGTCCTTAGTGTGGAAGGCTTTGGGTCAGCATACGCCCTCAGGTTCTAGCTGATCGTAAGATGTTCCGGTGGCACTGGAACAAGCATACCCTAGTCCTTATTGTGGAAGGCTTTGGGTCAGCATACGCCCTCAGGTTCTAGCTGATCGTAAGATGTTCCGGTGGCACTGGAACGAGCATACCCTAGTCCTTATTGTGGAAGGCTTTGGGTCAGCATACGCCCTCAGGTTCTAGCTGATCGTAAGATGTTCCGGTGGCACTGGAACAAGCATACCCTAGTCCTTATTGTGGAATGCTTTGGGTCAGCATACGCCCTCGGGTTCTAGCTGATCGTAGGATGTTCCGGTGGCACTGGAACAAGCATACCCTAGTCCTTATTGTGGAAGGCTTTGGGTCAGCATACGCCCTCAGGTTCTAGCTGATCGTAAGATGTTCCGGTGGCACTGGAACAAGCATACCCTAGTCCTTATTGTGGAAGGCTTTGGGTCAGCATACACCCTCAGGTTCTAGCTGATCGTAAGATGTTCCGGTGGCACTGGAACGAGCATACCCTAGTCCTTATTGTGGAAGGCTTTGGGTCAGCATACACCCTCAGGTTCTAGCTGATCGTAAGATGTTCCGGTGGCACTGGAACGAGCATACCCTAGTCCTTATTGTGGAAGGCTTTGGGTCAGCATACGCCCTCAGGTTCTAGCTGATCATAAGATGGAGGACCTAATAAGTCCCTGGCACTCTGCTGCTTTAGAAGTAGAAGTCAAATCTATGTGGACGATACTCTGAGGCGTGGTCGCTCAGGACGAGGTGGCATAACGAAGCTTTGGCTGACTGGAAACCTGCTGGGTTGATTGCGCAGTCTAGACTAATGTTGAGCTTGTTCTCAAGCACCCCAGAGTTCTAGGCCGGTGCATGCTTGGATCTTCACCATGGCATTGCCAAAGCTGTTGTGCTCCTCCATTGTCTGTCCTAGTTTATCCCCAATGAACGTGCCAGACATCTGGAGATTCTATGCGACACTCCGGGAAGAAGCACACAATCAGCTGCAACATTGAAATATGTCAGTATTAATTACTATCAAATGAAAGTGAGTCGTGCATGACGGAAAAATAATTAACATCATGACAATGACAACACAGTGCGGGTTAATAAAATTGCAGATGAATCTAAATTAAACACATTTGTTCTTTTAAGGCACATGGGAGCTGCATTCCCGCTTGAAATGCCTCTTGCTGATTTCCCTACTAGAAGAAGGATGTGATGTGCCCGCATGTTTGTGATAGGAAACTCGTTCCACTGTCTGACTGTAATAATTTGTTACAGCTGACTAGTCCTAGTACTCCCTGGAAGGTCCAGCGGCCAGTATCGGTCATCTCTCACTGACTGTAAGTGATGGAGTTCAGCTGTGAAAGCTGTTTCCTTTCACAAGAAGAGGGACCCATTCACTTGAGGAAAAGGAAGGGGCATGAGGAAAAAAATAGTAAAGGTAACGCTGGAATGTAAAAAGTGGCCGGAAAAGAAGGAAAGCGGCAATGATGAATGACGGGAAAGTGGAGAGAAAAAAGAGAAGACAAGAAAAATTGACCTTTCACTGCCATCCTGTGCAGAACAGTATCTCAACAGTATGATCAAGAAGACTTGTGGCTCTGTGAAAATGTTTAATTGTCCGAACACGTGTTTCGCTCACAAGATCTTCCTCAGGAAAAAAATTCTGCAGGCACGAATTCAATGGTCATCTGAAACATTCACAAGTGTTATTCTCTTCTGAGATATCTTCCCTTTTTGCCACTAAAGGGAGTACTACCCTGAACCTAATAAGGTCAACTTCCAAGTATCCATGGTAAGTGCAAACATTGGTCGCAGTAAGTCGTTGCGTAGCAGTGGCCTTGGTTTCTGGTTCAAGCTGCACATGGCCTATTATCCTGTGCGCGCCTCGCTCTTCAGCCTTGACAGAATGGCGTGCTAGCTAAAGGTCACAGCGCGTCTTATTAATCACAGTATCACGTTATTGGACTATTTCTGAATAGGTTGGCTATCCAGGGTTGTTCTTCCAGAGGGTAATGAGGTGTTAATTGGATCGAGCCAGTCTGTATACTGGTGAGCGCGCACCCATCTCACTCAGTCTTGGCATATTTAGAGGGCATTGGGTGTTATGCCCCAGACCCAGAAGCCCACCCTAAAGAGTTCTTAAGCCCAGTGTAGGGGCCCATATGACTGCTTTCTTTTCGTTGATTGCATGCAAGAATGCAGCAGATGAAGAAAAAGTAGGGGCAAGACAAAGATTGTGGGAAGATTTGGGGGACAAAAGAGGGGCGTGGCACCAAAGTATTAAGAAGGTTATAAACCAAGCACAACTGGACGCTTTGAGGTCTTTGTAAGTCACCTCCGAGTGCCAATCTCTCTGCGGTTTCATGGCCAGGTTACGCTTCATAGTGTATAAGTGACTAAAAACTATTTTTACTAAAATGTACAAATGATTGCATCTCGTCCAAGTTATCGTGTCCACGCTCTCCAACGATGCTCTATTGAGCATTGAAGATCCAAAGAGTATGGTGCTGTGCGCGTTCTACCTTTTTTAAATGAATTTCCATGGTTTCTCCGGGCTCCACACCAAACAAAGAGATTCGGAGCATGTCCCTCGTGTTCCTCATTAGCGGAACTCTGCGTGTCCTGATCTTCCTCGTTATGCCTTATTAATTGGATCCATTCCCCAATCCGTGTCTTGAAGGGATGAGCCCTCCTTCTGCTCTCATTTCTGCCTCATTTATAATCCAGCATGGGCACTATAGATGCTGTGCCACGGGGGATTTCTATCACAGATTGCTTTATTTAAGTCTGCTGTTTTCACCAGAAACTCTTAATTGTATTTTTACAATATTTTTTAGGATTGCGCTTGAAAAACCTATTAATTGAAGTTCGACATTTAGACCTGCGGTCATCAGGATGCCTAGAATTTCGAAACTAGTGCAGCCGTCAAGGAAAGTGAACTTAATCAGGTTTCAAGGTTCTGAAAGATTGAATACCTTGTTTATTGTGTAACCGTAGCTTTGTATTGAGCATTGTATTTGGGCCTTAAAGTAGTGTTTTTTTGTTTCTTTTGTCATCCAGGGTGATGCCTATTGCATCTTACGGTGCGGCGACAAGGCATCCATTTCTGTATGGACCCCTATAGGGTTTGAAATTGCTGGGAGCTATTAAGCTCCTGCTTCGACCACAGGAGAGCCTGGTTAGCTTAAAACCAACAGTTACCAGTGGCTACCTTTGGTTCCTCAGGCAAACTGGTTCCTTAGGAATATGCATATGGGACATTAAGTTTGAGTGTTTGAGAAGGTAAATGAGAAGAATTAGGGCCCATCTAGGGCACGTTTAAACCTAATGAATTGGACTTGTCATTTGTATAGCGCCTTTTACCATTATTATAGTCTGTGTACTGTTAGTGTGAACGCCCTTGAAGGAACGGCGAATGGAACACATAAAATGTGCAAAATGTTCCGGCTTGCCTATCTTATGATGCGCTGTGTTTCTGGTTCCCCAATGGCAGCGCCTGCCCTACTTGCTGGTGCCTGACATCCAGGAGCTGGTTTTAGCTCCTGTGTACTTGCTCCTGGTTCCCCAATGGTAGGGCCTGCCCTACTTGCTGGTGCCTGACATCCAGGAGCTGGTTTTAGCTCCTGTGTACTTGCTCCTGGTTCCCCAATGGTAGGGCCTACCCTACTTGCTGATGCCTGACACCCAAGAGCTGGTTTTAGCTCCTGTGTACTTGCTCCTGGTTCCCCAGTGGTAGGGCCTACCCTACTTGCTGATGCCTGACGCCCAAGAGCTGGTTTTAGCTCGTGTACTTGCTCCTGGTTCTCCAACGGTCGCGCCTGTCCTACTTGCTGATGCCTGACGCCCAAGAGCTGGTTTTAGCTCCTGTGTACTCGCTCCTGGTTCCCTAGCAATGGCTCCTGCCTACTGGGTGATGCCTGAAAACCAGGAGCTGGCTTTAGCTCTTATGTACTCGCTTCCGGTTCGCCAATGGTCGCGCCTGCCCTACTTGCTGGTGCCCGACACCCAGGAGCTGGTTTAGCTCCTGCTCATTGAACCTCAATGAGTCAATGAAACTAGAGAGGAAGAACTAAGAAGGCTTGGAGACCACTGGTGCGCCCTGAGCCCAAGAGCCACACCCTGGGTAATGACAGAAATTGAGCAGTACTTAGTTGTGGTGCTGCAAAAGCGGAACAAGGAGAGCCATGGTTAGCCAACACTCAATAGAGTAGAGCCCTGCAGAGACAGCGTCAGGGCAGATGTTAGCTTAAGACTAAGGTCGCCGCTGGGCCTTTTAAAGGCTTGGGCTTCTGCAAACCCGCTACAGAAGGCTGCAAATAGTTATCAAAATACCAAAAGGTCCCAAAGAACTGTTGATAATCGGTGACAATTGGCCAATCAGCAGAGGCAAAATAAAGTGAGTATGAGGAGGTGGTCAATGATATGTTGGTTAGTTCTGTCACAGGGGAGGGGGGAAAGGGAGACTAGAAAGAAGGTGGGAGCAAAAGGAGCAGAGGTGGCAGATGACGCAGAGGTGACAGAAAAGGCACAGTCAATAGGAACGTATAAACCAGGAGCCTGAGACCTGTTGGAAGAAGGGCCTGTCAGATGAGCAGTCACCGCCTGTGTATGTATGGATTTAGAAAGCGTGAACACAGCTGGGAAGCAAAGGAGCGCTATACAAATGGAACTCCTACAAGAGGTTCCTAGGAGCTGCACCCCTGATCACCTACGGGCCAAGAGACTGCTTGCTGGTCAGAAGGGCACCATACCCTTACTAGGAGTGAGAAAGCCTCCATATTCCTCCTAATTGATAGGGTGAGACGGGGTCCATATCCCTCACTAGGAGTGAGAAGGCGTGAGATTTATTTATTTTATTTGTTTGCATTTATAAAGCGTGCAGCGGCCCCAAGGCAACGTGGCGCTGTTAGAGAAGATTCTCTTGGATGCAGATTACATAGAATACAAATTGTATACATGACGTAGAGTAAACTGGTAGGAATACATTACAGAGGTTAACAGCAATAGTACAATAGGTAAGTTCCATGGTTACAGGAGAACTTCTTCAAGTAGAATTTAGTTGAAGAGCTTTGTTTTCAAGGTATTTCTGAACACAGTGAAGGAGGGTTTGTTTCTGTGTTTGAGTGGTAGTGCGTTCCAGTGTTTAGGTGCGAGCACCGAGAAGCTGGCACCACCGGCTTTGGCCCCTATGAAGGCTGGGATTGAGAGTTGGTGTGAGTATTGAGCGCGTTTAGGTCTATTAGACTGTGCCTGATGGATCCGTTCTACCAAATAAGAGAGTGCAGATTGAGAGCGGCATCTATGTGTGATAGTGAGGGCCCTGAACAGGATGCGCTCTTTGACTGGGAGCCTGCGGGAGTCTCGTCTAGCCTGTGAGATGTGCTCTCTCCTCGGGATACTTAAGCCGCTCTGAGAGCATTATTTTGCGTGATTTACAATTTTTTGAGGTTTTTGGATGAAGTGCCTAGGAGCAGGAAATTACAGTATTCCAACTAGGAGCCAATGGTAGCTCTGGCTACATTAATGCAGTTTTTGGCTGAGAGGTGAGGTTTTACTGCATTGATGATTTTGGTTATGAGCGCTGATGACGATGTAATGGCACTCACTTGCCTTTTCATGGATAAGGTGGAGTCGAGGAAGACTGCAAGAGTTTTTACTGCAGCAAAGACTGCGATTACAGTTTTCTCGATGCTGAATGAGCTGTATTGACTGTCTAGCTTGTTAAGAATTTCCTTCGGGCCTACCAGTAGGATTTCTGTTTTGTCCCCATTTAGACATAGGCCGTTAACCGCCATCCAAGCCTGGATGAGTGCATATGTCTCCTTAAGCGTGTTAAGGTCTTTCTCGTAAAAGCCGGATAGAGGGAGTAGAATTTGCCTATCATCGGCGTAGTTGGTGAACGCTATGCCGTGCTCTTCTAAATCATAAAAGAGGGATAGTGTGAAGAGATTGTAGAGGGTGGGGTAAGTGCATGATCATTGTGGGACTCCACAATCAATGGGGGATGGAGTGGCAGAGGCCTGGTCAGTGAAGACCCTCATGGCTCGACCTAGGAAGGATCTTATCCTGGTTGTAGCTTCCTGAGAGAAGTGTCCAGCTTCCTTGAGGTGTCTACATAGGATCTTTTGGTCGACCAAGTCGAAGGCGGCCGACAGATCCAGCAGAAGGAGAAGCACAGGTTTGCCATTGTCCATAGTTTCAAGTAACTGGTTCTTCAAGTCTAGCAAGGCTGACTCTGTGCTATGGCGCGGACGAAAGCCAGACTGCCTTTTACACAGACTGTTAGGCAATTCTAGATAAGACTGAAGATGGGGACCACATCCCTTACTAGGAGTGAAAAAGCCTCCATATTCCTTATTGGTAGGGTGAGAAGGGGACCATATCCCTTACCAGGAGTAAGAAAGCCTCCATATTCCTAATTGGTAGAGTGAGAAGGGGATCATATCCCTTACTAGTTGGGAGAAGAACTCCATAGTCCTAATTGATAGGGTGAGAAGGAGTCCATATCCCTTACTAGTGCTGAGAAGGCCTTCATATTCCTAATTGATAGGGTGAAAAGGGCACCATATTGTAATGCTGGAAATGCATTGGAGGGACAGGGCCTCCATGTCCTTATCCTGTACTCCTGTGTGTTCTGTGTGGTTTTCTGCACAGGAGTCCAGTTGGGACCCCTGGCAGTGCAGCTCTTCCTCTTTTTGGTTGTGGTGAATAGAGACCCTTGGATTACCCTTGTGGCACCCATGGGTGGGGGTACAACCCTGTACTCCTAGGTTATGTTTGTGGCCCACAGAGCAGGGTATGGGCTGGTGGCAGCTCCATGCTGAATTTGACAGGTGCTCTAAGTAGCCTCCATTTTGGGATACCCAAACCCTGCCATAGGAATCCGTGGATTTCTGATAGAAGGCAAGATGGCCCCTGGTGCCTCTTGGTTTCTATTGCCTGTTACCTTGTTTCCCAAAGTCCTGGGAAGCCGTTACTCTGTCCTTTCCCCTGACTGGCTGTTGGGTGGAAAAACCATAAATGGTATTGTGGGGAAGTCCAGGCCAGACTGGCTGGAGCTTTCCCAGTGACTGTATGTTGTAGGTACACCCTTTGGGTTGGCCCTGTGTGAATAGAGTGTGTGACCAATATTTTGTCTGGTATCTGTGTGTGTGTGACACAAAGAATGAGACAGCCCTGCCTGAAACTGACATAAATGCAGTGTAGAAAGGCCGAGTGCTTGCCCCAATCCACATTCCTCTTTATCAGTGTCTGGATGGAAGTGAATGGCCTGAATGCACTCTAAGCATGATTGGCTGCCTCCATGAATGCCCTTCTGTCTGATTGGCTGACTGAGCTTGGCTCAGCCCAAGTGAATGAGGGACAGATGTGTATATCTGGACACCTCCCACTTACCAATTTGCTCAGAAGCTGAAGATGAAAATTGAAGTTGCTTATCCTTGAAGCCTAGCTGCAAGAAGAAAAATTGCTGCTGCTTTCCTGCGACCCAATCTAAAAGCTGTTGAGTCTGTTGAGGACTGATCCAAGAGAGGTCCTGGCTAGGAGACGTCGCCCCCATCTACGAGGGTCGTGCAGAAGCGAATCTTCACCGAGGCACCCTGGAAGTCAGTCCCGAAAGGCTGTCGACCGAAGACGAGGTCCGCCAAGAAATCTTGAAGTAAAGCACCAGGACATTGAGGCCATCGAAGTCCATCGCCGCCGACCGGGGTCCGGAGGATTTCCATAACCGATGGAAGCCCATCACATCGTGTTGCCCAGAAGCATGGACAGCTTGACGGCGTGCTGCTCGACAACCGGAGCCACACTGCTTCACCTTGCCTAAGAACATTAAACAAAGGGCTCCCTTGCCATCACAGTCGACCGCTTTGTCCTGCCGGAGAAAGGTTGAGGTCGTCAACGACCGAGGAAAGTCCGCCGGTGGGTTTCCTACAGCCCAAAGTCCACAAAGACGCCGACAAGTGAAGATCCGAAATCCAGCCGTGGTTGAGACCGATCGTTGACCCAGACGCCCGCAGCCGGGCCTACGTTCTTCAGCGTCTTCTTTACGGCACTAAACTCTTTGCATCGAGGTGCACCGCACGCCTCATCTTCGCAGCACATCCACGATCGATCGTCAACGAGCACCGCAAAAAGGTCGAAGCTGCCGTCTCGACACACGTGTTCACATTTCATCGAGAAATCTCGACGCCCTGTGGCTCCTGCTTTAAAGGGAGTCCACTCTCGAGGGATCTGTTCACAAACCGTCGAAGAACCTCTTCTAACTCGGGTACATTGTTGTAGTTGAACATTTTTACCAGGAAACAAGACTATTTAAACATAAATGGACTGGGCTTCTTAATACTCTTTCTTACAGGTTGCTCAGGTGGGGGATCCTCACTCAGAATTGTGCCTTGGTAGAGGTGGAAAACTTTCTGCCATTGTTTAACTTAACTTGCCTTTCTTCCTATGATCTAAGCTGATACACATTGCTGTATGATTTGTATGCCATTATAAATGTCAGCAGTTGATGCATTTTAAATAGACATTGTATATATTTGGCATAGTAGAATTGCCAGAGTACAAAGTGTGTTTCGAATGGATTCTGTCTTCCAACGTATTCCAAATCTTTGACATGTAATGTCCACAGCTGTGCACTTCGGAAACTTTTTCGGCAGAGGGCTTTATGCGTCGATGACGTCGGGTCGATGTCCCTCGAAGGCCTCCATCGAGGCGACGTCACTGGATTTTATAAATGGGACGCGCAGTGCCCATAGCCTCAGTTCCGTTTTTTTCCGCAAACATGTTTGCTTCGAGATCTCGGCGCGCCTCGTGAGTTGCATCGTCGAGATGTTTTTTTCGTCGACCCCTCCGACTCCGGGGTCTGGCTTCAAGACTTGCTGGGAGTGCAAGTCGAAAATGTCGATCACCGACCCACATTCTTCTTCCTCGTTAGCGCCGTCACCGATCGCCTTTCCCGTACTCCTCAGAGGATGGAGCCACGAGGAAAGTGGCATGCTCGACTAAGTCCTCGACTCTGGAGGAATGGGCTGCCTTTAATCGCAGGGCAAGGTTCCGGTCGTGCCTTCTAACGAAGCCAGCAAGGAACGGTCTTGTACCGTGGCTTGCATGCCCTCGGGCTCAGGTCCGCTATGCGACTCGCATAGGGAACCTTTCAGGTCCCATTCGGACAAGGCTTTGGATAGTCGCAAGAGATGTGCTTACAGGTCTGTCCTTGTCTCCAGTGAGACTGCTGCAACCCGCTAAGGGCTCGAAGCCGGCGTGAACTCGGTCGGCGCCATGTCCCTCTGACTCGGACGTCTAGGCTTTGCCTTCTTATCAGCCCACGGCACCGCCCGCACCAGTGTCGATGCCAAAGCCTTCGGCGCTCTCGACGCCTTCGGGGGTTTTTGCCTGAAAGATTTACTGTTGGAGTACTATGATCTGGTGGATTCTCCAAGGAAGGCTACGGTGAAGTCTGTGAGGCCAGTGTTGGACTCCAGACCCTCTTCTGTCCCCAGGCCAGGTTTTCACCTCCCTCTGGACGACATATATGAAGAGGAAGAAAGGTCTGACTTTGAGGACCCTGTTGAGCATGATGTGGCTCCTGTCTTTTCTGGAGACAGTCAATTGGAGGAGTTGAGGCAAACCCTTCATGATGCCAGTGGGCTGGACACTTCTCCGGAAGTGTAATTTGGTAGGCCCGAGTCTGGGGCTCATGCTGAGTTGTCATACAAGCGGCTCATGGCTAGGGTCTCCGAGTATCTGGGCTGGTCCAGTCCTCCTGAAAAATGTTTGTACAAGAGGATCTAACGGACATTTTAGATCAAGGTCCGTCCTCTGACCCGGTGTTACCTTTTCATCTCACTTTACAGAAAAGGGTGGCAGCTGCTTGGCAGTCACCGGAATCTCTTCGGCTGTTAACAAATCTTTGACAAAGAAGTACCGCCCTTCCGGTAGCGACCCCAGCTACTTGTCCACTTACCCCACTCCCGAGAGTTTGGTGGTTCGGGTGGCTACGGCCACCTTGAGGCAGGCGGCGTACCCTACCATCCCTCCAGATAGTGACGACAAATGCTTCGACGGTTGGGCTCGCAAGGTATTTTCTGCGGGGAGTATGGTGTTGAAATTGGCCAAATCCACTTGTGCCTTAGCAAGGTTTTCACACACTCTGTGGAACTGTGTTTCTCTAGCGGCTGAGCATATTCCAGAGGGGGGAGAAAGGAATGGGTTCCTTGCTCTTGTGCAGGATGGCAAGGATGACATGTGCAAATCCCTTCAGTCGGGTTTGGATACGGCCGACAGTGATAGCCGGTCCATGGCTGCGAGCACCGTTACACGCAGGTTTGCGTGGTTTCGGAATTCGGGTTTTGGCCCGGATGTGCAAGCCCGTCTTTTGAACATGCCCTTTGATGGTGCCCATTTTTTTGGCAGCAAGGCTGACGAGAGCATTGAGTGGTTGAAGACTTCAAAAGCTGCGGCGAAATCTTTAAGCGCTGCCGTGCGTCAACCTCTGCCTTTTCGTCCTAGGGGACAGCAGTGGAGGGGAGGTTCTTTTCGTTACTATTCTTCCTTTGGTAGAACGAGGGGCGCTGCCAGTCAAAGGGGTCAGCGTAAAAGTACCCGTGGTGGTCAGGGAAATGGAGGTGCCAAAGCCACTCAAGCAACCGCCTCTTAGCCTTCAGGCGCTGCGGCAGCCGCTCCAAAACAGTCATGAGGCCATGTCACATGGTTCGCCGGTTGGAGGCAGGCTGTCTAAGCATCTTGAAGAGTGGCAAGCCATTACTTCGGATGCGTGGGTTCTGGATACAATAGCCCACGGCTACTGCCTTCCCTTCCTAAAGCGGCCTCATGACAATCCACCGGGGAATCAATTTGAAGCTTCTGGATCCGCTCCTTTTGCAGGAAATCTTGACCCTGCTAGAGAAAGGCGCTATAGAATTGGTGCCTGTAGCGGAGAGGAACAAGGGTTGGTATTCCCCTTATTTTTTTTATCCCAAAGAAAGACGGAGGATTGAGACCCATCCTGGACTTACATTGGTTGAACAAACTTCTCAGGAAGAACAAGTTCAGGATGGTCACTCTTTCTCAAGTCCTCCAGGCCCTTCAGCTTCAGGATTGGTTGGTGTCTCTGGACCTACAGGATGCTTACTTTCATGTGCCGATTCATCCCAAGCACAGGAAGTACCTGAGGTTTGCAGCTGGCGACTCGCACTTTCAATTTCGGGTCCTGCCCTTCAGATTGACCTCTTCACCAAGCTAATGGTGGCGGTGGCAGCGTATCTCAGGGGGGGGGTTTTCACGTCTACCCCTACCTGGATGACTGGCTGATCCGTGCGGGCTCTCCTGAGCAAGCATTGGCTCACCTCGGTATCACCTGCCGCTCCCTCCACAGGCTGAGCTTCTCCCTCAATTTCAAGAAGTTGCATCTGACACCTTCCCAACAGCTCCAGTATATCAAGGCTGTGTTGGACATGTCTTTGGGGAAGTGCTCGCCTCCCAAGGTGAGGGCTCATCACATTGTGCAGATGGTGGACAAGTTTCAACATGCCCAGAGTCTCCCGGCTTTCAAATTCTTACGGTTGCTCGGCCTAATGGCATCCTGCATTTTTGTGGTGCCAGAGGCCAGGCTGAGGATGAGATCCCTGCAATGGGTCCTCAAGATGCAGTGATCGCAGTTCTCAGGCAAGATGTCGGATCCCGTTCAGATTCCACTCTGTCTCCAAGGATCTTCTGTGGTGGGCCAACGAAGGGAACCTGATTAAGGGTCGACCCGTTTTGACAACCGTGGCCGGAGGTGACGGTAGTGATGGATGCTTCCCTCACAGGATGGGGCGCTCATGCCAGCGACTTGACCACCAGTGGTCGTTAGTCTCCATCGGAGTCCAAACTCCACATCAATCTGTTAGAGCTGCGGGCCATCAGGCTGGCCCAGAAGGCTTTTCTGCTGTCTGTGCGGGGGAAGAGTGTCCTGATCATGACGGACAACACAGTGGCCATGCATTACCTCAACAAAATGGGGGGGTAGGGTCACTCCGGTTGTGCAGAGAGGCAATGCAGCTCTAGTTCTGGGCCATCCAGCAGGGAATTTCGATCTCAGCAGTTCATCTGGCCGGAGACGAAAATGCGGCGGCAGACGCTCTGAGCAGGCAGAGCATGGTCTCTCACGAGTGGGAGTTGGCTCAGGAAGTCCTTCAGGAGATCTTCGCCCTTTGGGGAACCCCACAAGTGGATCTCTTCGCCACTAGTGCCAACCAGAAGTGCGAGAGATTCTGCCCAAGGGAATTTCCTCAGAGAGGAGCCTTAGGAGACACGTTCGTAGTGGATTGGTCATTCCCACTGCTGTACATGTTTCCTTCAGTCCTCGTCATTCCTCAAGTGTTGCAGAGGTTACGGAGGCTCGGTTCCCACATGATACTCATTGCTATGGATTGGGCCAGGAGAGCTTGTTACCCGGACCTTCTAGAAATTTCCATCTGCCCTCCATGCTGTTTTCCCTACCGAGAGGATCTTCTCTCCCTCTCCCTCTCCTCCTCTCTCGTGCAAGTGGGAGGGGTAGAGGCGGGGGTCCGGTTCTCCATCCCGAGGTCAAGACTCTCAACCTTCACGCTTGGTTGAAAGGTTGGGGCATAAGAATTGGGACCTCCCGGATGACGTGATGGAGGTGTTGCTTATGGCCAGGCGGCCTACAACAAAATCCCTGTGCCGTTGATGTTGTGTAGAGGACACAATGTTGATCCTTTTCAGTACTCCATTCCTATGGTTTTGTCTTTATTACTTTCTTTGGCCCACTGGGGCAAGTGGGTACCATTAAGGGTTACTTGGCGGCGCTGTCTATATTTAAGCGCTCGTCTGAAGAATGTTCTTACTTTACGATTCCTTTGATTTCTCAATTTCTTAAAGGACTGACTGATGTGTTCCCGCTGTCCCCTTTCCAGGTGCCGGTTTGGGCTTTCAATTAGGTTTTGAAATTTCTCATGGGTGCTCCATTTGAACCTTTGCACTCTTGTGCTTTGAGATTATTGTCCTTCAAGACCGTGTTCTTGGTTGCGGTTACTTCTGCTCGCAGAGTGAGTGAATTGCAGGCACTTTCCTCTAAGCCGCCCTTTACTGTATTCCACAAGGACAGGGTAGTACTTGGGGTGCGTCCTTCCTTTCTACCGAAGTTAGTATCTGAATTTCATTTGAGTCAGAAGGTGGTTCTGCCATCTTTCTACCCTCCTCCTCATCCTGTATGGAAGAGGAGCAACTGCATAGGTTGGATCCTAGGAGAGCTCTGAGCTTTTATATTTCTAGGATGTCCACGGTCAGAGTGGGTGCTCAACTCTTCGTGGGATATGCTGGACAGAGATTGGGCCAAGGTGGTTGCCAAACAGACCTTGTCCATGTGGATTATCCTCACCATTACTGACTGTTACCGATTGGCGGGTAAGGACCCTCCTGAAGCTCATTCCACTAGGGGCGTGGCTACTACCACCGCTCTCCAACGGGGAGTTCCTATTAGGAATATTTGTGATGCAGCCACATTGGCTTCGATCCACACCTTTTGTTAAACATTACTCCCTGGATACGATCCATGGTCAGGATATGGCCTTTGGTAAGGCGGTTCTTTATTCCACAATTTGATTGGGTACTCTAAATTCTTTTCCCTCCTCCATTTTCTGGTACTGCTTTGGGAGTCTGTCAAAGATGTGGAATAGGTTGGAGGACACAATCCATTCGAAGAACAAGTTACTTACCAACTTGTAACGTTTTTTCGACTGGATGTTCCTCCAACATATTCCACATCGCCCTCCCAGCCTGCCCCTCTGGAGAATTTCCTATGAGATTGCAGCTTACGTTTCCGCAAGGCTATGTGCAGTCAAGCAGGCATTGGATTGGTTCCACACGTTCTGGGGTAAAAAACTTAAACTGAGGCTACGAGCGCCGTGCGTCCTATTTATAACATCCGGTGACGTTGCCCTCGACTGAGGCCTTCGAGGGACATCGACCCGACATCATCGACGCGGGACACCCTCTGCTGAAAAAGTTTCCGAAGTGTACAGCTGTGGACATTACATGTCAAGGATGTGGAATACGTTGGAGAAACATCCAGTCCAAAGAACGTTACCAGTTGGTAAGTAGCTTGTTCATATCTTGAACCTTATTTAGCTATAAAGAACTGTGTTAGCACATAACATAGTGTGTGGACATTCCTTTGTGGGGGGCTTGGGGACTACACTGTACTTAAGAACCAGCCTGCATCGCCTCCTGAAAGCTCAAACCTTGGTTGCTCGTCCATTGCTACCCTATAGAGAACCTTGGCTGGGGTGCTCTGTGCTTCTACTCTGCCATATGGAGGGCGGGTGTACAGATAACCCTCTCCAGTCTTTGCACATATTCCTTACTAGAACTGAGAAGGACTCCATATTCCTAATCGATATGGTTAGAAGAGGACCATATCCCTTACTGGAAGTACTGGGGCACTATAATATCTGATCAGAAACGATGAATGCAAACATTAGGTTGACAAACAAGACATCCAAAAACAACACACCCTACATCTTCCCTTATCCTGCACTCTTAACGTCCTCCACACACACCCTAGACCGTCCCCTGTGCTCCGCTCGCCCACAATCCTCCAGATACACACACCCTACATCCTCCCTTATCCTCCAATCCAAGTGACCAGAATCCCAGTGGGACACATAGGAGCAAGACCAGTGAACAGAACCAAAGTGGGACACAAGGGAGCAAGCCCTGAGGGCAGAATTGTAGTGGGACACATAGGAGCAAACCCAGTGGGCAGAATCACAGTGGGACACAGAGGAGCAAGCTCAGATGGTAGAATCATAGTGGACACAGACGAACAAGCCCAGTGGCCACAATCACATGCCCAGTGAGCAGAATCACAGTGGGACACAGATGGGCAAGCCCAGTGGGCAGAATCCCAGTGGGACACAGAGGAGCCAGCTCAGTGGGCAGAATCGCAAAGCCCAGTGGACAAAATAACAGTGGGACACATGGTAGCAAGCTCAGTGGGCAGAATCACATTGGAACATGTAGAAGCACACGCAGGGACGTCATTTGGGGTCGCCAGAGGTCACAAGAGCGACCGCTGCCAATTGGTAGCAACCTCTGTCAATCTCTTGCGACCTCTGGCGACCATCCAATCAGAGGAGGTGGCGTGGCCACAGCTTTCTTTCCGTACTGCGTGGGCCTCCACTTGCAAGATGTACGCGGCGCTCCTGAGCTCCAGCGCTTCCAGCAATAAGGCCCAGTGAGTACACAGACTCGGGTAGGGGTGGCAGACAGTGGCTCTGTGTGAGACTGAGAGGTGGGTGGGGGGCGGGTGTGTGCGTCGGGCTTGCTGTGGCATGTGTGTGGTCGGTGCTACTGGTGTCCAGCCCTCGCCTGCGGCCGCGGCGCCACCACTACCGAGCCAGGCCCAGGCTGAGGTTGGGTGTGTGCCAGGTCTGGTGCCATGACACCAATGGTCCGGAATTCGCCTGCGGCGGCCGCGGTGCTGCCGCAAGCCCTGGGCCACAGGCAGACGGCAACGACTCTGAGACATAAATATAAAATGTTCTGCTAAAGATGTTTCTCATACATTCATAGTCAATGTTTTAATGTACAATGTCTGATAATAAATGCAGAAATCATTTCGTATAAGATTTCACAAATCCGAAAAGAAACCGGGGGATGTCGCTAAGTAAGGCACACTTTTTGCAGCAAGGTTGATATTGGCGGTCCACGCTTATCATGAAAACCTCAAGGAGGGGGGAGGGGGGAGGGGGCATGAAAACCTCAAGGAGGGGGAGGGGGGGGGTGTGTGTGTGTGTTTGTGTGTGTGTGGGTGGGTGGGGCGTGTGGGTGTGTGTGTGTGTGTGGGGCGCGTGTGTGTGTGTGTGTGGCGCGTGTGTGGGGCGTAGCGGACATCAATGTTTTTCTAAAATACGTTTCAGCACCGCGCAACACCAGCTCTGCTAAGGGCAGATACTTTTCAGTTCTTAGGAGAAGTACTAACAACGAATTTGTATAAGAAAGGAAATGATTACACATTTTACATTCACGTGCAATTTATTGATTTATGTATGTAATGTATTTCTACTTTACGGCAGTTTTGAAAACCTGACTGGGTATTAATAAGTGTGTCATCGAGCCTAACGCTAAACCAGTCAACACACATGCCCACAACGGACTTTCTTACAAAAACTCCCCTCCATCAAAGATGACACCGGCACAGTGTGTTTCACCAACGGCCATGGTGGAACGCACGAGGAAGTGCATAACGCTATTTATTTTCTTTACCTCATCCACAATGGCACGCTGTTCCCCCCTGCAGAAGGGAAACAGCTAGGGGAACGTGCAGGAGCCAGGCTCCGGCATGGCCCAGAGAAAAGGCACTACATGTCCCAGAGTGCTCTGGTTGTGCAGGCACCTGGCAATTGCGGCCATGCGACGATCGTTACACCGAGGCCATACGCTCCTGGGGTTTACAGCCCTGCATCTTTCCTGTGCCAGTCCCTCTCCGACTCCATGGTGTATCTACAGCGCAGCATTGCCTTCACACCATGCTGTCGCTTGACTGCACACACTCTACTTTCTACTAGGGCCACCTTCACCCGCAGCTTTATTGCTTTATTTTTCATCTTCATCCCCTGCCATTAACACCCTCTCCGCATTTCATCCTGGCTCATCTCAGCATTTCATCATGGCTCCATATCCTCGTCGCCATAAGCAACATGGACCTTGACAATGCTACATATGATGATCCATTCTTGGATGAAATGTCACAATACAGTGATATTGTAACCATATTTTTCGTAGTGTACTGAGGGATAATGCTTTATGAGGCCACTTCCTGTGATGTCGCGTGGGGGCGTGGTCAAATGACATCACTTCCTGTGATGTCACACTTGGGGCGTGGCATTGTGGTGTCACTTCCACTACCCCTGGCATTTTGGTGAACTGACGTCCCTAAGCACTGGCTGAGTGGGACTCATGGAAACGTAAACTACACCCGGAGCAATATTGGAAAAGGCTGAAAGTAGGATGAGCAGGCTAGTGAGGGACGTAAACCTGCAAGAAGCCATGTATAACCAGGCATAATGAAGCATTGAGAGTCACATATAACAAGGCCTGAAAAGGTCTAACAAGGCAAAGCATCCTGGTCTTCTCCCTGCACGCTAACCGGGGACTTCTGTAGACATCTCCCTTTTCACGTTCACAACATGTCGTCCTCTCTTGCTCCAAAAAAACGCCTCGAGGCCATGCAGCAGAGCGTCGTGCAAAAGTCCAAGAACACAGGGGCGCCGAGTACAGGGGGGCTCCGGGGCCCGAGCCCTCCTCCTGGCAAAATGAAGTCGGGGCTGAGCCCCCTCCGGCCGGAGAGGAGTGATGCAGCATCGATGGCCCTTTCCATCGATACTGCATCACTTCTCTCCGGCCGGGTAAAAGTGCGAACATGTCCGATTAAGCCCCCCCCCCCAGGACTCATATTGTTGTATGGTCCTGGAGGGGAGGGCTTAGGGCAGCGGTATTCAAACTGTGGGGCGCGCCCCTCTGGTGGGCCGCAGCCTCATGCCCAGGGGGGCGCGCATCCACAGTTTGAAGAAAAAAAAAAAGAGGTTAAATGACCAAAGGGTCGGGCTGTTGCTTCATCAACAAGCAGCAGCCCGGTCCACGGCCCCTGCCACACATGCTTAGTGTGACAGGGGCCGGGTCTTTGTGAGGCCTCAGGCTCATTAACAGCCTATTTATGAAGACAAAAGAAGGTGTGTGCTTTTTATTTTCTTCATGAATAGGCTCCTAATGGAGCCTGAGGCCCCACAAAGGCCCGGCCTCTGTCGCACTATGGGTGGTGGCAGCAGGGTAGTTTCTAGCCATTTGGTGCCTAGGGTGAAACACTAGGAATGCGCCCCCCCACCTCGCGCCCCACTCCCACCGCACCCCACTCGCCACTCCCAAACTCAATATAACACTGCACAACATTCGGACACGGGACCAGTGGGGGCACACATTGGGACACAGGGACCTGTGGGGGCACAACAGTGGGACACTGGGACCAGTGGGGGCACACATTGGGACACGGGGACCAGTGGGGGCAGGGGACCAGTGGGGGCACACATTGGGACATGGGGACCAGTGGGGGCACACCATTGGGACACGGGGACCAGTGGGGGCACACCATTGGGACACGGGGACCAGTGGGGGCACACCATTGGGACACAGGGACCAGTGGGGGCACAACAGTGGGACACAGGGACCAGTGGGGGCACACATTGGGACACAGGGACCAGTGGGGGAGCACACATTGGGACACAGGGACTAGTGGGGGGGCACACATTGGGACACAGGGACCAGTGGGGGCACACATTGAAGCACAGGGACCAGTGGGGAGCACACATTGGGACACAGGGACCAGTGGGGAGCACACATTGGGACACAGGGACCAGTGGGGGGCACACATTGGGACACAGGGACTAGTGGGGGGCACACATTGGGACACAGGGACCAGTGGGGGCCACACAGGGACCAGTGGGGGCACACATTGAAGCACAGGGACCAGTGGGGGCACACAGTGTGAAAAGGGGACCAGTGGGGCAGGGTACCAGTGAGGGCACACACTGGGACACGGGACCAGTGGGAGCACACATTGGGTCACAGTGGGACACAGGGACCAGTGGGGGCACACATTGGGACACGGGGACCAGTGGGGGCACACAGTGTGAAAAGGGGACCAGTGGGGCAGGGGACCAGTGGGGGCACGCACTGGGACACATTCGCAGAAGGTTGGAGGTAAATGAGTGGGGGGCTCGGGAGGGACAATATTTAGGTAGGCAACGTTGCAGATAGATAGGTTCAAGGCTCCAGAAAGCCTTGTGGACAATGCAGAGGGTCCTCAACTTGATCCTTGCAGCCACAGGGAGCCAGTGAAGGGATTTCAGTGCCAGAGAGATGCAGTCGCTGGCCTTGAGGCCAAGAATAAGTCTTGCGCTTCTGTTCTGGATGAGTTGCAGAGGGCGCAGGGCAGAAGCAGGGAGGTTGAGGAAGAGGCTGTTGCAGTAGTCCAACCTAGAGAGAACCAGGGCTCTGGAGACAGAGAGCCACTGGGGGAAAGTGAGAAAAGGTAGAGTACCTCTGAGGAGGTCTAGCTGATAGTTAGACTGTTTAGCGACGTCAGAAATGTGAGAGGAGATGGACAGAGTGGAGTTGAAAATCACTCCAAGGTTTTTAGCCTTGCAGGTGGGTGCAGGCGCAGGGCCAAGGGAGGCCGGCCAGAGTGAAAGTAGGAAGGCGAGAGCAGGGGGTGACTGAGTAGCAGACAAACAGTCAGATATGAGCGAGGAGGAGGAGGCGACTGAGGGTAGCCTGAAAGATAGTTGTGTGTCACACATGTAGCACTGGAAGTTAGAGGTGAAAGTGGCAATCACACGTGCCAAGGCAGCCATATCGATGTTGAATAACCAGGGGGATAAGTTAGATCCCTAGGTTTTGCCACAGGTTGAGAGAGCGATAGTTGAGAGAAAGGCTCAGAGTTCAACCTGTGATGGGCGTCGGATAGAAAGGAGGTTAACCACACCAGAGCCTGAACTGTGATTCCCAGGGTGTCAGAGCCGTGCAATAAGGTTGTTGTGGTTAACTGTGTCAAAGGCAGAGGAGAGGGCAAGGAAATTGAGAACAGAGGGAGTGTTAGTATCAAGTTTTGGAGCAGTTCTTCACAGGTGTTCAGAAGAGCAGTTTCCGTGCCTCTGGATACTCTAAAACAGACTGATGGTCGTGGAAGCACCCAAAAGATTCAGTGTGGAGGATCAACTTCTCCAGGAGTTTGCCCAGGAAAGGAGTGATAGAGATCGGGTGGTAGTTTGCCAGAATGGAGGGGTCGACAGAGAGTTTCTTGAGCAGAGGGTGCACAAGGGAGTGCTTAAGAGCTGTTGGGAAAACTCCAGTGAAAAGGTGAGATTGCAGAGAATGTTGTCCTTAGTGGTTTTGGAGGGGCAGAGGTCCACCTATTTGGATGAGGCCTTCCTGGACCGGACTTGTCTGGCGACCTCAGCGGGTGAGACGGGAAAGAGGGAAGAGAGGGGAAGTGGTGGGGGGGTGGGGCAAAAGAGGCTCCAGTGTAGGTGTATGTTGTGGTGTGGAAGGGAGGGAGGAAAGGATGTCTTCGGTTTTTGTGAAGAAGTGTGCAGCCAGGGCCGAGCAAAGGTCCTGGGTGGGTGTGACAGAAGAAGAGGCTGCTTCAGAATTGGTCAGTTCCTTACTGACTCTGGCTTTGTTGATTTGAATTTTCTGCTTGGGGCTTGATATGGAACCCATCTTGAGCCGCCACATAGCCCTTCAATGCAGTTTTTCAGCATGTGTGTTCTGCAAGTAAGTAAGCACGTTTATCGGGGGTTTACGCACTGATACATCTACTTACATGGTTGGCAGTGTAGTGGGTACGGCACCTCGGTCCAGGGGTCCTCCTCACCTGTCCTGACTCCTGCGTCGTGGTCGTCGCACTGCACTGCAGCATTCATACCATTGAGTTGACGATCGGATCGGTCAACGAGGCACTTGTGGTGCTTGGTGGCGTGCTAATGCACATTGCACAGGTGCCAGCGCTGCCACCACGCCCATTCGCCCATTGTGACCCTGACCCGGCACCAAGTCCCAACCTTCACTGCGCCATCTGTTCTGCTGCTGCATCCAGCCTTACTGCAGACAGTAACTAACAGGACCGGTGCTATCACCAGGCAAGGCAGTAGTGTGGGGGTGTTAAAAAAAGCATTTTGCAGCTCTAACATTTCCAACATATAGGCAAGCGCCTAACCTTGCCTAGTGATAGCACCGGCCCTGCCAGGGCCTCTAATAGCAGTCCCTGACAAATGAGGTGTATGCTCGTTTCTTGGAAGGTAAGACGTTATTAAGCATAAGTGGGGTGTACTTTTTTTACTGACTCCTTCATTTTTTGAATAAGGGGTGTTTCAAATGAATGTTGAAAACCAGGAAAGTGAGAGTTTTTAAAATATGGAGACCACCATGGCTACAACATTTAGACGCGAGTGCTTCCACCAGTCCCAAACATCACCTGGGTGCAGGGTGAGCCTGGGTAACTGCTTTTTAACATTGTACACTACTTTACCAGAATTTCTGGTAAACTACAATGTTAAAAGCAGTTAACACTCTTCCCCCCAAGTCTGAAACCACACTTGATTGCATTATACTTCAGCCATGATTGCATTATACTTCAGCCAGGATTGCATTATACTTCAGCAGCACATCTGATGTGTCCACTGAAAGGTTTAAGATTAAGCTACATCCCTAACTCTATCTGGTTACGCAGAGGTAACATCTTAGCAAATGTCACTTGTGGCTGGCCAATCTACAGCAGCACTATTGTAAGTTTGAATTGTTGATGTTTTACTGAACTATGGCACCACACACGTCTTGCTTGGTAGTTTTTAATCGGGAAACGTCTTTACTTCTCGCTTCCCTTGAATTGGGAACTTTTTTTTGGTGGTGGTGGTGGTACTCCACCTTGCAGCTGTACCTACTGTTTAGCAAGCATTTCATTCCCCCATCCTAGTTGTGTTGCTCTGCCTTTTGAGGGAGGGCTACTACAACCTGGACGATTATAGAACGGTGGAGTAGGGGCAGTGATGTCTTACTGGAATGCAACTCGATGGCTTAAATCTCCTTCTTACTTGACTTTAGTATATGCAGTGCATGCTAGCCAATGTTTCCACTGTTCTGTGCTGCGCGCGCCCCCATTTCCCCTGCGCGCCGTTGCACCAGTGGGAGACTACATGCAAATTTGCGGTCATATAACTGCCAGTGATGTCACTTCCTGTATTTGGGCCCCTCCCCCCACCCCCCGGAAATTCATAAGTCTGCTCCCCTGCAAGAACATATACTTGTGTGGGGGATGTGGGTATTTACAAAAACGTAGAATTCGTAACTCTGCCAAGCAGAGCCATACTACAACATTTAAAAAAACCTCACGCCTGGAAAGGAATTGAGAAGTCTACTCATTGTTTCGCTTTCAAGGCTCAGTGCGCTTAATTATTCAATACAGCCTGAAGACCGCTTCAGGGCCGGGGACATTAGTTTGAGAAATGCTGATTTATTCATTACATGGCATATTTATTGTCAATCACTATGGCTGACTGCGTGGCTCGGCCGTGGGGCTTTGTAATGTGACGCGTTTGACGCAAGAGCTACGTAAAGAGTCCAGTAGACGCCATTGAAGAGGCAGTCCTACTTCAGGGGGCCATGACGCAACTGCTCAGCACAAGCTGATTCAGATCTCTAAAGCAGTCACTTCAAAGGCACAGTCTATGATGTTCAGAGCATCCCTTCTGTGGGCCCTAATTGCTCCCACAACAGCCCCCGGTGTAGCGACATGGCGCAGTGTTCTAGGCTAGCTTCTGTGTACAATACCAACGCACAGTCAGGGCTCCAGATAAGCGGGGTGCCAGCCGAAAATCAGGTCAACACTTCCAACAAAGAAAACACAGGCGGCAACAGGCATGTGTGTCTGACCCCTTTATGCCAGGGAACGTGGCGAGCAACGTGATGCCTGGGTGGTCGCTGCCTTGGCATGGTGCCCTACAGGCCCCTGAAGGGCCCTGCCCCCAAGCAGCTGGGGACATCACAGGTAGACAGGGGAGCACCATGCAACAGGAAGGGGGAGTAGCGAAGGGACCCTTAGGAGGAAAGCGCAGGAAATGGGTAGGGAAGGGAGGCTTGCCACCCCACACAAGGGGTGTATAAAAGCAGCGCTCTCAGGGAGGCACCGTCTTTGCCAGGGCTTACAGCTGAGAACAATGGATGCCCGCCAGCCCACACCAGGGAGAATGTTTGAATGACCATTGTGTACATTTTATGTGTAATTTTACAGTGGAACTGTTGCAGTGGAGGAACAGGGTGCATCCAGGCTGGAAGGGCTGTCAGAAACCACAAGGTGCTGTGCAGTCACTGAATATGACGGCGGTGGGGGCATAACCCCTGAGGAGCCACAGGTCAAGTGGTGGGTGGTGAGAGGAGGGTTGGAGGGTTAACCAAATAGATTTAAAAATAAAGTGAACCGTAAAGGGAAGTAAAAACATGGTAAAGTGGCGTAAGGGGCTAGCAAGCATAAAGGTAGAAGTGTGCAAGGGAACAAGTGAGTTTGGGGGAAGGGGCAAGGGTCCAAAGGCATGGCAAAAGGGTACGTCAGCTGGAGGAAGAACTAGAGGACAAAGAGGTCGGAAACAAAGGAGACAGGGTAAGGGGCAAGAGAGACGGGCGAGCAGGGGAAAACCATAGAGCCAGGAAGAGGTCAAGAAACAAATGAACCCAAGGATCAGGGGAGAGGTCCAGAGACCCGGGGACAGAAGGAATGCCTAGAGGAGGACAATGGTCATGCGGAAGAAGGCAACTCCACGGGGGTGGGAGCAAGTGGAAGATGGCAAGCCACTCAGGAAGTGTTAATGGGGCAAGGGCAGGACACATGGGGGAACTTCAGGGAAGAGACAACTGGGTAAGATGACAAACCTGGGGGAATGGGCACTGGGTAAGAGGTCAAGGCACCTAGGTAATGGGGAAGGGCGTAAGAGGTCCAGAGACCAGGGAAATAGACCAGGGAAATGAGTAAGAGGGCAAGGCGCCTGGGAATAGGGGTAAGAGGAAAGAGCTCAAGGCACCTAGGAGCAGGGAATTGTGTAAGAGATTAGGAGACCTGGGGATAGGAGTAAGAGGGCAAGGCGCCTGGGGATAGGAGTAAGAGGTGTAAGAGCTCAAGGCACCTAGGAGCAGGGAATTGTGTAAGAGATCAGGAGACTTGGAGAATGAGTAAGAGGGCAAGGCGCCTGGGGATAGGAGTAAGAGGGCAAGGCGCCTGGGGATAGGAGTAAGAGGGCAAGGCGCCTGAGGATAGGGGTAAGAGGGCAAGGCGCCTCGGGATAGGAGTAAGAGGTGCAAGAGTTCAAGACACCAGGGCAATGGTGGATTGTTTAAGTGGACAGAGACCTGGGAAATGAGGAACCATGATAGAGGGCAAAGCACTTGGCCAATGTGTAAGAATTGGTGGTAACCTGCTGGTCACAGGAGAGCACCACCTGGGGGAAGTACAAATGTCTAAGGGTACCAGTTCAGCGCAGAATCCTGATGCTGCACTGCCAGAAAACGCAACACCTGTAAGTTATTTCCTTCCTAATAAAGCTACTGCAGTATTTTCCACCCACAATCTGAGTCCGTGTGACATTATTGCAGGGGGCATGGGGCATGTGGGCCAAAACGAGGTAGCGACCAGCAGGGACGGAGAATTAAATGGTACTCAAACAGGGACGAGGGGCCTGGTTTGGGCTGTTGTGGCTATGCCATGTGCAGTGCTCGGGTGATGTGTTGAAGCTAGTAGCATGATCAGCACAGGACCTCGGCTGTGGTGTTGCCTGCTGTGGCAACGTCTTTCATCCCAAAAATGCTGCTTTCAGTTTGTGGGAATTGTTAGATGCAAAGAATGTGTGATTTACAAGAAAAATGAATATTTAAAAAAAACAAAAAAAATTACAAACTTTTTTTCCATATTTGTTGTTTCATCCAATATGTTAAACTAGCTCGCACCTTTCATCCTTTTACAGACTAATGTTTACATCCACATTGTTTCTGTTGTATTTCTTTCTTTTTTCTCTCATATTTGTGTACAACCGTCTCCCTAGTCCGCACCTTTACTTGCTTGTATTATCCAGCTGGCCGTTCCTTCTATGCTTGCAATGAAAAAGCACCTTCCTACTTCATGTTCACCCCACATACGTTGCTGTGTCGCGCATGCCACGAATGGTCACTATTCATTTAAAGTAAGTGGAGCGCCCATTTACTGAGGGTGCTGTGTTTTTCTTAAATATACTGCCACCCTAAACTCCACCCTCATCAGTGTTCGGGATAACCATATATTTAGGGGCACATAGTTCACTGTTGTCTGTGGCCAACAGGGCATGCGAAAAGGACAAATGTGCCCAAGGCACTGCGCTGAAATGGCCGGTGCACGAACGCGCACGCCGAAAGAGGGCGCGCTGTGAACCATCTGCCTTTTTAGCCTGCCAGCAATATCCTTAACAGAAAAAAGAGGGTGGTCCTCGGGCAAAGGAGGATTTAGCACTGGGATGAAGGTCCAAGGGCGGGTGCCACCTGCTGTGTCCTGGTCCACCACCTTCCCAATCTCTTCACAGCAGCCACAACACACACGCCCTCATCCCTCCTTGCTGGCAGGCAGTCAGGCACAGTGGAATAACGAAGAGCAGTCTTAGTGCTCGTTCACAGGACACGGCTAAACATTTGTCGGGGCTGTGGGTGCCCATTTCAAGGGGGTGGATACAGTCTGGCACCGCAGGGTTGCTTAAGTACGATGCCTCAGGGCTGCGGTGCGCTATATAAATGTTAATAAATAAATAAAAGAATGGATACAAAGGAATGCTGTATAATCGCAGGGGGCAGGCAGCCAGGGGAACTGAAACACTGAACTGCCACTGAAAAGTTAGTAATTGCTCTGTCAGCAAGGTGCAAATGCAGATGAAACCAGAGTAAAAGGCAAAGAGTCTATAACCTGCTGCAAACCACACATTTAAAGTCTTCAGTTAAGGTGACCGCTACCAGCAAAGGGCAGCCTGTAACATGCACACAATGCAAAGTGCACATTTCATGCCAGGAAAGGAAGACATATGTTGCTCTGTAGTAGCCACAACAGGGACAGCTGCTTCGGTCCTCCCCCCTTCTCTGAGGCTCCTGAACACAAACCGAACAGAATCACAACACTGTGGGACTATTAGGCATACAAGGCACTGATTCAATTTTGCTTCCGGGCCTGTTCAGCAAAATATATGCAGAACCCTAATGTGCACGATATGGATTGACATGATCACTAGTGGCATCAATCTTCAGTACTCGAGGACACCATTGGTAAAGCCATTAAAAGAAGCGTTCACGTGTAAGCCAAGAGAATAATGTGCTGTGCAATATATAAATATTCACTATTATTAATAAGCAGCAGCTCAATAGTTTAGTAAACCATGAGGGTTTCTCTTCATAGCAAAAATTGCAAGCTAAATCACATCTAGTGACACTCGATGTGAGCTGATCAGGAACAGTGTGATTAAACTTGCCCAGATTTGCCCAGGATCACACATTGCGTTAAAGTGGCGACATCAGTATTTGGATCCAGGCTGTGATTTAAGCACTTGAATACATATATTCTCAGTGATAGGTCTCACTTATTTCTGTAGGTTGGGATTTCAAATAACAAAATAATTCGGTTTTCTATTAATGCCCTGAAAAGTACACAAATAACATAAGAAACAAACTGACATTATAAACATTGTTATAGAAAATGTATAGCTTTATTTTCACCACCCTGAATGCACGATTGCAGTAGCAGCCTGCAAAGGATCATGGACCTAAAAACAATATCATTTGGTGTTAAAAAAGGGATTCACAATGAAAGAGAATTCAATATGAGTTAATCTGCTTGAGCCATCATTTTACACAGCATGCAGCATCCTACTCCCCTCCCATTTATTATCACCCAACAATTGTACCTTCCAAAGGACAACAGTCCTTACCCAGGCGCCCATGATATGATATGGCATTTATAACGCGCCTATACACAGGTGTTTCAAGGCGCAACAAGGCAGAAGGGGGCGGGGGGAAGAGGGAAGACAGACAGCGATCTTACTAGCCCAGGTATCATGCAGATTGCGCAAGTGCAGGGGAGGGGGAAGAAAAGTGCAGGGGGCGGGTAAAGTGCAGTACATGGGATAATAAATAAACTAGATAATAAAAGAGAGGCCAGCAGGTGGCAAGTGCAGGGAGAGTGCTGAAGTAAGGGCTGGTGGGGGGGGACTGTAGGGATACATAAGTCCCCAGGAACGGGGTTGCCAGGGAGGCAGTGCAGGCCTGCAACTGGCTGGGCTAGGGCTCGAGATCAGAAGGGGCCAGGTAGCCAGTGCAATCTCAGTATCAGCCAGGAATTCAGCAGGGGAGAGGGGGAGAGAAAGCGGAAGCGAAGAGGAAGGTTTTAAGGTGCTTCTGGACCGAAGGTGGTTCTCCTCAAGTTTCAGAGCGGCAAGGAGGCTGTTCCAGAGGGAGGCCCCAGCCGAAGAGAGAGATCTACCACCAACTCGCTGCTTGGAGTAGCGACTGACCCTGAGGGAGTTGGAGGCAGAAGAGCTAAACAAGGAAGATATTTAGGAAGAGAGAGTTGAAGGTATAGAGGCCCCAGGCCCCAGAAGGCCTTGTGGACGATGCAGAGTGTTTTGAACTTGATCCACGCAGCCACTGGGAGCCAGTGCAGAGACTCCAGTCCTGGAGTGATACGATCCCTGGGCTTGAGGCCAAGGACAAGTCTCGCAGTCCTACTCTGGATGAGTTGCAGAGGGCGGAGGGTAGAAGCAGGCAGATTTAGAAAGAGGCTGTTGCAATAGTCCAGCCTAGAGAGAACCAGAGCTCTGGAGACCGTGAGCTTCTGGGGGAAGTAGAGGAAAGGGAGACAGAATACCTCTGAGGAGGTGCAGCTGGTAATGTCTCTTCTTAGAGAAATGTGAGGAGAGAAAGAGAGTGTGGATGACGCCGAGGTTTTTGGCCTTGCAGGTGGGAGCAGGAAGAGGGCCAAGCGAGGCCGGCCAGAGAGTTACAGGAAAGGAGGGAGCGAGAGTGCCGATGAGGAGAATCTCAGTCTTACTGGCATTAAGGCAGAGGTCGTTGGCGGCACACCACTCCTGGATAGCGGACAGACAGTCAGAAATGAGGGACGGAGAAGAGGTGGCCGAAGGAAGCTTCAAAATGAGCTGAGTCGTCCGCATAGCACTAAAAGTTGGGGCAGAGGGCGGCAATGCAGTGGGCAAGGAGAGCCCCTGAGTCTGGGTCATCAACCTCTAATTGGTTTATTCAAATGAGGTTGACACAAAGCTGAAACTGGGGAGCAGTGGGAAAGGTGGTGTGCTTTCCTGCGCTTCTAACTGTCACACGAAACGTGTGAGCTGGGAAGACTTTGGACAGCCGATCCTGCTTCGAAGGAGAAATATCAGGCCTTATTACTGCTCTGAGCTGGCTGTGTGTGAGACACGGGGCCCGGCCCATGAAATTGTGACAGTTCTGCAAAATGCGAGATGGTTGGTCACCCTACAGACACACCTAGTCCTGTTCCCCAACCCTGGGTTTCCTCTGGGCTTGTATAGCTGCTAACTTGGTAAAAGGGTGTGGGGAAAGAACACCGGGGACATGCACAAAATGGTTCTGCATGGTGTAGGAATTATCCCGTGAGATAATCTCCTGTAATGTCCCTGCCCGTTGCCTTGAACCCTACCGTTTCCAACATAGCTTCAGGCTTCATCATTCAATATTACCACCACTGACAGCAAAACCTGGCGAGAAGGCCCAGCTGTGTCTAGCTAGAGTCACACCCCCAAACACAGAAAACCTTTAAGAAAACAACTTAAATAAAATGAAGCATTTGTCCCTAAAGTTATCTGACCACTCTAGGCTCTGCCTCCAGGACTCGCCCATCTGGGAGCCTCTGTAGTATTTGCCCACTGGGCCCTTTACCTTAAATCTGCCACTGCTCTCAGGGAGGCTCTCTGGGGTTTGCAAGGGCACAGACTAAAACCCCCATGGAACCAGAGCTAATGGGCTCGCCTACAAAACAGGAAAGAAAGACTCCCACTGGAAAGGAACATGAGAATAGCAGGATGGCTGCAGAAGAATGCTCTAGGAAAGGAATACAGCTGACGGAGTTGGTGAAGTAAAGTGAGCTGATCCATCTTACAGGCTGTTTGCACTTCTGCACATATTTTAACTCAATGTACCCATTTTGATAAATAACGGCCTGCTCATTTTTCTTTTAATGTGTTGCCATGTAAAGTTATACTCTACCTGGTAACACTATGTAGGGCCTTTTTTATTATTTTGACTTCGCTCTGCATGGTTATGTAAGATGAGAAGGAGTAGGGGTTTGCCAGGAAGACAGCGGGAGAGTCAGATGTGCAAACTGTGGTGTTGATGGGAGCAAGCCGCACGCACTTGATTCCTTTCTGTGGGTTCCTCAGAACATCTGAGAGTATGATATCAACACGTAAGAGCCCAAGATCAAGCGCTTTGGGGCTGATTAGCCACGCAAGCGGGAGAGTGATAGGCATAAGTGGCAAGCTTAGACACAGCTTGACTAGTGATGATGTGCCAACGGCTACTCCTGCTGTGGCGGCCTGTGTGAGATTTGTGAGTGTAGTGTAAGCTGCTAGGAGATCTTAAAGGAGTTAGTCAGGGTGAGGGGGGCATAGGGGAACAAAGAGGAGAGAATGCCTTACAAGGCATTGTGGCGTCCACCCTGAATTACTACCACTGCATACTTGCCAACATGACTCATTCTAATCTGTTTTTTTTTCTTTGCATTCTGGGATTTGTAGTTCCACTTTTCCAATATAAAACTCTGACTACAAGTCCCAGAATGAAAAGAAAAACAGGACTGGATAAGCACCTACAGATGGGAAGGGGTCAAGTTGGCAAGTATGCCACTGGCCTCTTGCCGCAGGTCCCATTTCCCTTTCTCCTGCTGCCTCTGTCTGTCTTTCTTGTGCTCTGTGGCTGCAATAACAACTTGGTAGTGTCGGAGCTTCGCGGGGGGGGGGGGGGAGGGGTTCCTGATATAGCAGGTCATTGATTTGCTAGCGCTCCAAACACTGTCTAAGTCTCTTCATTGGTATTTGTACTGCATGCATTTGCCACCTGATTGATGCTTTTGGGGGGAACTGGAGTGTGTGTGTGTGTGTGTGTAGGGGTGAGTCATATGTGGGTCACATTGTATGTTGTATGCGAGAGTCGCTGCATGTAATACGTTCCATCTCCACCCATGCTCTGAACCTCTGCATCACACCACGTGGGCTGATGCTGCGCTCCCATAGTTTGAGCTCTCAGGGCTCAAGCACTCGGAGTCAGACCCGTTTCATGGCCCGGGAACACAGAACTAAATAGCTCAGGAGAGGGGCGCAGTAAGGGGCCAACCCAGAAAGCTGACTCTGATCTGGCCACACAAAAGCTGTGTTCTTCTGGCTGCTCTCTGCCAACTTGTGGATGACTGCGATGCGCTCAGAATATGCAAACAAAGGAATGCAGATGCTCTGGAGTCGCACACCCTGTGCCCCTGATTCTTTATGCTGACAGTCTTTCAAGTGCGGCAATTTATAAGTAAAGGCTCATTTAACAAGCCATTGTTTTTACACACTATGTGCTTAACATGTCAGTGTTAAGAAATGAACATGGGGCATTTTTATTGACCAGGCCAGCACAAGTATCAGTTAGCTGACCAAACCTATGCATTCTACAAAGAGAATTAAAATGCCACACAGAAAAAGTTTTAAACTATTGTCTTTATTGTCATGTCTCTTTATTTGACACACCAAAACGTTTGTGTATATTACTTTTTAGTTACATCTGGCGCATCCCTGGGGAGGTTAACTGTCATTTTCTTGCTCAAGTGTTCTAGTGGCAGCTTTGGGACATGCTCAGCATCAAAGGTCTTTTACTTTTCTAGACAAGCCAGCCACTGCCCAGCGCGCACAACAGATGGCAACTCAATCTCACTTGGCACCTTCATTAGGGAAGTAAAGTAGAGTTAATCGTGTCATCATGCAGACAGTAGTTCAAGGCAGATCAATGCAGTGATTTCTGCGCTGCACAAGCCGCTACCCTGCTGGTTAATGCCTGTTTGTGTCTGATGTGTCCAATGTCCATACAATAGCACACTGGAACGTTTTGAGTATGTGGCTCTGACGAGCATGTCATACTGTGCCCACACTTAAACGCATAAAGCAATCAAAGAAGTTGCCTCAAATTGTACATCCACTAGGCCATATGTCCGTTCTACGCTGCCACATCATGACTTTCACTAGCTGCAGGCCAGCACTAATAAGAGATGCTAATGCCAGGTCTGTTAGATAAAGCATGGGCCTGCTCTTTTATGCCAAAAATAACCCCCAAGGCCTGCGCAATAGTGAGGAGGTAGTGGCTGAGGGACTGTGGACCCTTTACCATGCATGAGAAGCCGTTATTGTCCAAAACGCTTCATCAGCTTATTTCTGGTCAGGCTAAAGTTTGTAAGCGGTACAATCCTTTGTGGGTAGCCTTTCTGTGCGTTGTTTATTGGGTCTCTCTTCTACAGTATCCTGTCCTGTCTATAGCTATAATTACCAAAAGACCTTTCTGTATTGAGGGTTGGGCATGCCCACACTGAGACCCCACCCTTCCTCATCTAAAATTCTTCAGAAACGAGACGCAAAGGAGCCCTTGTACCCCATTTGAGTGTCTGATGTTGCAGCCATTTCATACTCGCATCCATAAACGTAAGCTGTCCAAATGAGCGTGTATGGTTCATGGTTACAAACATGTTAATGTTGGGGTGATTGTTGTGAACAGTGATGTGAGCGCCAAGCATCTGTTATGAATTTAGAGAATCACACATGCAATGCCTTTATCACAGACTTGTTTATAAAATGTAGAGATCTCTGGTCACGGTTATAGTCCTGAAAGGCTGTGTGATTTAATGCAAAGCATACAGGAACCCTCACTGATGTTATTTGTCACCTTTCCCACTCTCAGAGAGGTATTTTGAAAGAGTGCAATAAGAGTGGACCAGACTGTCCATCTTGGAATGATAACCTTCCAACGCAAATTAATTCGTGTGTGTGTGTGTCTGTCTGTCTGTCTGTCTGTCTGTCTGTCACATAACATTAGAAGCAGCCTGGTTCCAAACTGCAGCGCACAAAATGGCCACAGTGCTGCTGTGGTTGTAGCTCCTACCTCTTAAAATGTGTCACTTTGATTGTAAGGCGATCTAGCTCCCAACAGGTGTGCATTTTAGTGATCCTCGGAAGGTTGCTCAGTGGGGCCACTATAAAGCACCTATAGAAAACCCTGGCCTCTTGCCAATTGTGCACATCTTCTACGTGGACATAAGTTTCAAAGCATCAAATGTAAAACTGGCGTTTGTGCACGTGGGTGTGAAGATCTTTTCAAGTAGACTCGTAGCTTTTGAACGGAATACGTTGAGCAACAGTGACATCCTGTGGCCATTTTGTGTAATCATGATCTCTTAAAGAGATGAAGACGTGATGGAAATACTGGGTCCGATTTGCAAGCAGTAAGCTATTCTATGAGCATAGTGGGCCGGCGGAGCGGGCGACGGCCCAGGGGGTGGGCGAAGGAAGGAGCCAGGGCCCACCCAGAAAGCTACCTCTGAGCTTGCTGGGGGAAAGATTGCCCTTGGACCCGCAATGGCCACGAAGCCATGAAGGTCGAGGTCCAGGGCGGATAAGCAAGGGACACCGGCAGGTGGGTAACTTAAGCGCCTGGTAGGTGCTTACAGTGAGGGCTGGACAAAAGGTCTGTTGGCACTTTTTTTGCCAGCAGAAGGGACACCAGTCCCTGCATCCCCCATCCGCCGGGGCATCAAAGCTGCAATTGTGCCCTTTCTCCTCCACCACCTCCCTCTCTGCCTGTGGCACGACCCAGGGCTGTAACCTATCGCCCTGGCTCTTCAATATCTATCTTGCTCATCTGATCTCCCCCTCCTCCCCTCATTTCCAGTGCTATGCCGATGACACGCAGCTTTCCTTCAAACGTCCCTCTACTACCTCCCATTCCTCCTCTCCGATCCTTGAATGCCTGTCCGCCATTCAGGCATGGTGTGCAGGTAACAATCTCTGCCTTAAGGGCAGTAAGTCAGAGATCATTCCGATTGGAACACATGTACCCTCTTGCCACCCTCTTTGGGCCCTCTACCCCACCATCCTGTGGCCAAAAACCTTGGGGTCCTCTTCGACTCCTTTCTCTCCTTCATCCCTCACATCATGGTCTTACTAAGAAGTCCCAACTCGGAGGCATTCTTCCTTTCCTCGCCTTCCCCCAAAAGCCCAATGTCTCCAGACCTCTGGTCCACTCCAGGCTGGACTACTGCAACAGCCTCTTCCTCAATCTGCCTCTTTCCTCCTTACACCCCCCACCCAGCCTATCCAGAATAGGGCTGCAAGACTTATCCTTGGCCTCAAGCCCAGTGACCCTATCTTTCCAGGCCTCTCTCCCTGGCTGGTGCCTCCCTTTGGAGCAACCTCCCCGCCCCTCTCATACTTGAGCCGGATTGCCTCAAGTTCAGAAACTGCTCAGAACCCTGCTGTTCTCGATCTCCTTCCCTGTTAATCACCCACTGCCACTGTGACTGGTGGCCTAATCCTCATGAACCTCACAGGATTCCAGGCCTTCTTTCCAGTCAATACCAGCACCTCTTCCCCCATACCCACACTGCCCTTGCGGGCCCCTGCTCGGCAGCACTATCACTTAGCCTGGGGTTCTTCCCTCACAAGCCCTCCATCAGCACTTGCCACTCCTCTGCCCCCCCCCCCCCGCCCCATCCATCTATCTCCTGCACTTCTCCTCGCTACTCTTGCACTCCCGAATGCCACATTGCCTAGTAGGCCCATGGCTGTATGTTGTTGCTTTGCCATTGTTATTTTTCCCATGTTCCCTTGCCATTTAGCCTTCTCGCGCTTTGAAACACTATTCAGTTGTTATAAGCGCCTAACAAATGCTCAATTAAATAAAATAAAATGCTGCCAGGACATGGTAATGGGGGATGTCCTCTCAAGAAAGGGATAGGGCATGGGCAGTGCAGCGACGCTGGCCATCCCGGGGCTGGACCCCAAAATCTAACACCTAGAGACCACACCGGCCTGGTCTCAGGCACATTTGGGGAAATATAGATAGACAGCGGTTATTCAGCTGTGCCCTTGACGGTATCGAGCATAACAGGACTGGAGATCTTGCCCGCCCTCCTCTCCCATCAAGCAAGTGAGCAGCTCAAATGCAAATTAGCAATAGCCAATAGAAGAAGGGAGAAAGTGGCAAAACAAAAGGCCGGCAAACCTAGCTAACACAGTGCGAGGCTTGAGGAAAAAGGAGGTACTCCATTTAAAACGAATTTCAGTGTCATTAGAAATGAAAAGAATAAAAAGATGAGATGTCCGAATGAGCGTGTATGGTTCATGGTTACAAACATTTTAATGTTAGGGTGAGTGTTGTGAACCATGATGTGAGCACCAAGCCATGTGGCTGTTAGGAATTTAGAGATTCACGCATACAATCCTTTTATCACAGACTTGTTTATCCAATTATATAGAGGGTTATATTCCTGCTATGCTCTGTGCTTTAATACAAAGTATACAGGAACCCTCATTTGTGCTACTTGTCCCCTTTTCCATTCTCATAAGTATTCTGAAAGCGTACAATAAGATGTTCTGCATGTTCCCTTGCGCCTGCTTCGCTCAGTGAATGGGGACCCCTCGGCAGAGGTTCTGCTTCTTCCCACGTGCCTGCTTAGGTCAGTGAATGCGGAGCCCTCAGCAGAGGTTCTGCACCTTCCCCTACGCCATCTTGGGTCAGTGAATGGGGAGCCCTCAGCAGAGGTTCTGCTTCTCCCCTTGCGCCTGCTAAGGTCGGTGAACGGGAAGCTCCCGGAAGAGGTTCTCCATCTTTCCTTGCGCCTGCTTAGGTCAGTGAATGGGAAGCCCATGGCGGAGGTTCTGCTTCTTCCCCTGCGCCTGCTTGGGTCAGTGAATGGGGAGCCCTCGGCAGAGTTTCTGCATCTTCCCTTGCGCCTGCTTAGGTCAGTGAATGGGAAGCCCATGGCAGAGGTTCTGTTTGTTCCCCTGCGCCTGCTTGGGTCAATGAATGGGGAGCCCTCGGCAGAGTTTCTGCATCTTCCCTTGCGCCTGCTTAGGTCAGTGAATGGGTAGCCCATGGCGGAGGTTCTGCTTCTTCCCCTGCGCCTGCTTAGGTCAGTGAATGGGAAGCCCAGGGCGGAGGTTCTGCTTCTTCCCCTGCGCCTGCTTAGGTCAGTGAACGGGAAGCTCCCGGCAGAGGTTCTGCTTCTTCCCCTGCGCCTGCTTAGGTCAGTGAACGGGAAGCTCCCGGAAGAGGTTCTGCATCTTTCCTTGCGCCTGCTTAGGTCTGTGAATGGGAAGCCCATGGCGGAGGTTCTGCTTCTTCCCCTGCGCCTGCTTGGGTCAGTGAATGGGGAGCCCTCGGCAGAGTTTCTGCATCTTCCCTTGCGCCTGCTTAGGTCAGTGAATGGGAAGCCCATGGCAGAGGTTCTGCTTGTTCCCCTGCGCCTGCTTGGGTCAATGAATGGGGAGCCCTCGGCAGAGTTTCTGCATCTTCCCTTGCGCCTGCTTAGGTCAGTGAATGGGAAGCCCTCGGCAGAGGTTCTGCTTCTTCCCCTGCGCCTGCATAGGTCAGTGAATGGGTAGCCCATGGCGGAGGTTCTGCTTCTTCCACTGCGCCTGCTTAGGGCAGTGAATGGGGAGCCCTCGGCAGAGGTTCTGCTTCTTCCCCTGCGCCTGCTTAGGTCAGTGAATGGGAAGCCCTCGGCAGAGGTTCTGCTTCTTCACCCTCGCCTGCTTAGGTCAGTGAATGGGGAGCCCTCGGCAGAGGTTCTGCATCTTCCCTTGCGCCTGCTTAGGTCAGTGAATAGGAAGCCCATGGCAGAGGTTCTGCTTCTTGCCCTGCGCCTGCATAGGTCAGTGAATGGGGAGCCCTCGGCAGAGATTCTGCTTCTTCCCTTGCGCCTGCTTAGGTCAGGGAATGGGAAGCCCATGGCAGAGGTTCTGCTTCTTCCCCTGCGCCTGCATAGGTCAGTGAATGGGGAGCTCACGGCAGAGGTTCTGCTTCTTCACCTGCGCCTGCTTAGGTCAGTGAATGGGAAGCCCATGGCAGAGGTTCTGCTTCTTCCCCTGCGCCTGCTTGGGTCAGTGAACGGGAAGCTCCCGGAAGAGGTTCTGCATCTTTCCTTGCGCCTGCTTAGGTCAGTGAATGGGAAGCCCATGGCGGGGGTTCTGCTTCTTCCCCTGCGCCTGCTTGGGTCAGTGAATGGGGAGCCCTCGGCAGAGTTTCTGCATCTTCCCTTGTGCCTGCTTAGGTCAGTGAATGGGAAGCCCTCGGCAGAGGTTCTGCATCTTCCCTTCTGCCTGCATAGGTCAGTGAATGGGAAGCCCTCGGCAGAGGTTCTGCTTCTTCCCCTGCGCCTGCATAGGTCAGTGAATGGGTAGCCCATGGCGGAGGTTCTGCTTCTTCCCCTGCGCCTGCTTATGTCAGTGAATGGGAAGTCCTCGGCAGAGGTTCTGCTTCTTCCCCTGCGCCTGCTTAGGTCAGTGAATGGGAAGTCCTCGGCAGAGGTTCTGCTTCTTCCCTTGCGCTTTCGTGGGTCAGTGATTTGGAAGCCCATGGCAGAGGTTCTGCTTCTTTGCTTGCGCCTGCTTAGGTCAGTGAATGGGAAGCCCATGGCAGAGGTTCTGCCTCTTCCCCTGCGCCTGCTTAGGTCAGTGAATGGGGAGCCCTCGGCAAAGGTTCTGCTTCTTCACCTGCGCCTGCTTAGGGCAGTGAATGGGGAGCCCTCGGCAGAAGTTCTGCTTCTTCCCCTGCGCCTGCTTAGGTCAGTGAATGGGAAGCCCTCGGCAGAGGTTCTGCTTCTTCACCCTCGCCTGCTTAGGTCAGTGAATGGGGAGCCCTCGGCAGAGGTTCTGCATCTTCCCTTGCGCCTGCTTAGGTCAGTGAATGGGAAGCCCATGGCAGAGGTTCTGCTTCTTCTCCTGTGTCTGCTCAGGTCAGTGAATGGTGAGCCCTCGGCAGAGGTTCTGCATCTTCCCTTGCGCCTGCTTAGGTCAGTGAATGGGAAGCCCATGGCAGAGGTTCTGCTTCTTGCCCTGCGCCTGCATAGGTCAGTGAATGGGGAGCCCTCGGCAGAGATTCTGCTTCTTCCCTTGCGCCTGCTTAGGTCAGGGAATGGGAAGCCCATGGCAGAGGTTCTGCTTCTTCCCCTGCGCCTGCATAGGTCAGGGAATGGGGAGCCCTCGGCAGAGGTTCTGCTTCTTCACCTGCGCCTGCTTAGGTCAGTGAATGGGAAGCCCATGGCAGAGGTTCTGCTTCTTCGCTTGCGCCTGCTTAGGTCAGTGAATGGGGAGCCCTCGGCAGAGGTTCTGCTTCTTCCCCTGCGCCTGCATAGGTCAGTGAATGGGGAGCCCTCGGCAGAGGTTCTGCTTCTTCCCCTGCGCCTGCATAGGTCAGTGAATGGGGAGCCCTCGGCAGAGGTTCTTCTTCTTCCCCTGCGCCTGCATAGGTCAGTGAATGGGAAGCCCTCGGCAGAGGTTCTGCTTCTTCCCCCGCGCCTGCTTAGGTCAGTGAATGGGGAGCCCTCGGCAGAGGTTCTGCTTCTTCCCCTGCGCCTGCATAGGTCAGTGAATGGGGAGCCCTCGGCAGAGGTTCTGCTTCTTCCCCTGCGCCTGCATAGGTCAGTGAATGGGGAGCCCTCGGCAGAGGTTCTGCTTCTTCCCCTGCGCCTGCATAGGTCATTGAATGGAGAGCCCTCGGCAGAGGTTCTGCTTCTTCCCCTGCGCCTGCATAGGTCAGTGAATGGGAAGCTCTCGGCAGAGGTTCTACATCTTCCCCTGCGCCTGCTTAGGTCAGTGAATGGGAAGCCCATAGCGGAGGTTCTGCTTCTTCCCTTGCGCTTTCGTGGGTCAGTGATTGGGAAGCCCTCGGCAGAGGTTCTGCTTCTTCCCCTGCGCCTGCTTAGGTCAGTGAATGGGAAGCCCATGGCAGAGGTTCTGCTTCTTCCCCTGCGCCTGCTTAGGTCAGTGAATGGGGAGCCCTCGGCAGAGGTTCTGCTTCTTCCCCTGCGCCTGCTTAGGTCAGTGAATGGGGAGCCCTCGGCAGAGGTTCTGCTTCTTCCCCTGCGCCTGCTTAGGTCAGTGAATGGGGAGCCCTCGGCGGAGGTTCTGCTTCTTCTCCTGTGCCTGCTTAGGTCAGTGAATGGGAAGCCCATGGCGGAGGTTCTGCTTCTTCCCTTGCGCCTTCTTAGGTCAGTGAATGGGAAGCCCTCGGCAGAGGTTCTGCTTCTTCCCCTGTGCCTGCTTAGGTCAGTGAATGGGGAGCCCTCGGCAGAGGTTCTGCTTCTTCCCCTGCGCCTGCTTAGGTCAGTGAATGGCGAGCCCTCGGCAGAGGTTCTGCTTCTTCCCCTGCGCCTGCTTAGGTCAGTGAATGGGGAGCCCTCGGCAGAGGTTCTGCTTCTTCCCCTGCGCCTGCTTAGGTCAGTGAATGGGAAGCCCATGGCAGAGGTTCTGCTTCTTCGCTTGCGCCTGCTTAGGTCAGTGAATGGGGAGCCCTCGGCAGAGGTTCTGCTTCTTCCCCTGCGCCTGCTTAGGTCAGTGAATGGGAAGCCCTCGGCAGAGGTTCTGCTTCTTCCCCTGCGCCTGATTAGGTCAGTGAATGGGAAACCCTCGGCGGAGGTTCTGCATCTTCCCTTGCGCCTGCTTAGGTCAGTGAATGGGAAGCCCATGGCGGAGGTTCTGCTTCTTCCCCTGCGCCTGCTTGGGTCAGTGAATGGGGAGCCCTCGGCAGAGGTTCTGCTTCTTCCCCTGCGCCTGCTTAGGTCAGTGAATGGGAAGCCCATGGCGGAGTTTCTACATCTTCCCCTGCGCCTGCTTAGGTCAGTGAATGGGAAGCCCATGGCAGAGGTTCTGCTTCTTCACCTGCACTGCTTAGGGCAGTGAATGGGGAGCCCTCGGCAGAGGTTCTGCTTCTTCCCCTGCGCCTGCTTAGGTCAGTGAATGGGAAGCCCTCGACAGAGGTTCTGCTTCTTCACCCTCGCCTGCTTAGGTCAGTGAATGGGGAGCCCTCGGCAGAGGTTCTGCATCTTCCCTTGCGCCTGCTTAGGTCAGTGAATGGGAAGCCCATGGCAGAGGTTCTGCTTCTTCTCCTGTGTCTGCTTAGGTCAGTGAATGGTGAGTCCTCGGCAGAGGTTCTGCATCTTCCCTTGCGCCTGCTTAGGTCAGTGAATGGGAAGCCCATGGCAGAGGTTCTGCTTCTTGCCCTGTTCCTGCATAGGTCAGTGAATGGGGAGCCCTCGGCAGAGATTCTGCTTCTTCCCTTGCGCCTGCTTAGGTCAGGGAATGGGAAGCCCATGGCAGAGGTTCTGCTTCTTCCCCTGCGCCTGCATAGGTCAGTGAATGGGGAGCCCTCGGCAGAGGTTCTGCTTCTTCCCCTGCGCCTGCATAGGTCAGTGAATGGGGAGCCCTCGGCAGAGGTTCTTCTTCTTCCCCTGCGCCTGCATAGGTCAGTGAATGGGAAGCCCTCGGCAGAGGTTCTGCTTCTTCCCCTGCGCCTGCTTAGGTCAGTGAATGGGGAGCCCTCGGCAGAGGTTCTGCTTCTTCCCCTGCGCCTGCATAGGTCAGTGAATGGGGAGCCCTCGGCAGAGGTTCTGCTTCTTCCCCTGCGCCTGCATAGGTCAGTGAATGGGGAGCCCTCGGCAGAGGTTCTGCTTCTTCCCCTGCGCCTGCATAGGTCATTGAATGGAGAGCCCTCGGCAGAGGTTCTGCTTCTTCCCCTGCGCCTGCTTAGGTCAGTGAATGGGAAGCCCATGGCGGAGGTTCTGCTTCTTCCCCTGCGCCTGCTTGGGTCAGTGAATGGGGAGCCCTCGGCAGAGTTTCTGCATCTTCCCTTGCGCCTGCTTAGGTCAGTGAATGGGAAGCCCATGGCGGAGGTTCTGCTTGTTCCCCTGCGCCTGCTTGGGTCAATGAATGGGGAGCCCTCGGCAGAGTTTCTGCATCTTCCCTTGCGCCTGCTTAGGTCAGTGAATGGGAAGCCCTCGGCAGAGGTTCTGCATCTTCCCTTTTGCCTGCATAGGTCAGTGAATGGGAAGCCCTCGGCAGAGGTTCTGCTTCTTCCCCTGCGCCTGCATAGGTCAGTGAATGGGTAGCCCATGGCGGAGGTTCTGCTTCTTCACCCTCGCCTGCTTAGGTCAGTGAATGGGGAGCCCTCGGCAGAGGTTCTGCATCTTCCCTTGCGCCTGCTTAGGTCAGTGAATGGGATGCCCATGGCAGAGGTTCTGCTTCTTCTCCTGTGTCTGCTTAGGTCAGTGAATGGTGAGCCCTCGGCAGAGGTTCTGCATCTTCCCTTGCGCCTGCTTAGGTCAGTGAATGGGAAGCCCATGGCAGAGGTTCTGCTTCTTCCCCTGCGCCTGCATAGGTCAGGGAATGGGGAGCCCTCGGCAGAGGTTCTGCTTCTTCACCTGCGCCTGCTTAGGTCAGTGAATGGGAAGCCCATGGCAGAGGTTCTGCTTCTTCGCTTGCGCCTGCTTAGGTCAGTGAATGGGGAGCCCTCGGCAGAGGTTCTGCTTCTTCCCCTGCGCCTGCATAGGTCAGTGAATGGGGAGCCCTCGGCAGAGGTTCTGCTTCTTCCCCTGCGCCTGCATAGGTCAGTGAATGGGGAGCCCTCGGCAGAGGTTCTTCTTCTTCCCCTGCGCCTGCATAGGTCAGTGAATGGGAAGCCCTCGGCAGAGGTTCTGCTTCTTCCCCCGCGCCTGCTTAGGTCAGTGAATGGGGAGCCCTCGGCAGAGGTTCTGCTTCTTCCCCTGCGCCTGCATAGGTCAGTGAATGGGGAGCCCTCGGCAGAGGTTCTGCTTCTTCCCCTGCGCCTGCATAGGTCAGTGAATGGGGAGCCCTCGGCAGAGGTTCTGCTTCTTCCCCTGCGCCTGCATTGGTCATTGAATGGAGAGCCCTCGGCAGAGGTTCTGCTTCTTCCCCTGCGCCTGCATAGGTCAGTGAATGGGAAGCTCTCGGCAGAGGTTCTACATCTTCCGCTGCGCCTGCTTAGGTCAGTGAATGGGAAGCCCATAGCGGAGGTTCTGCTTCTTCCCTTGCGCTTTCGTGGGTCAGTGATTGGGAAGCCCTCGGCAGAGGTTCTGCTTCTTCCCCTGCGCCTGCTTAGGTCAGTGAATGGGAAGCCCATGGCAGAGGTTCTGCTTCTTCCCCTGCGCCTGCTTAGGTCAGTGAATGGGGAGCCCTCGGCAGAGGTTCTGCTTCTTCCCCTGCGCCTGCTTAGGTCAGTGAATAGGAAGCCCATGGCAAGTGAATGGGGAGCCCTCGGCAGAGGTTCTGCTTCTTCCCCTGCGCCTGCTTAGGTCAGTGAATGGGGAGCCCTCGGCAGAGGTTCTGCTTCTTCCCCTGCGCCTGCTTAGGTCAGTGAATGGGGAGCCCTCGGCGGAGGTTCTGCTTCTTCCCCTGTGCCTGCTTAGGTCAGTGAATGGGAAGCCCATGGCGGAGGTTCTGCTTCTTCCCTTGCGCCTGCTTAGGTCAGTGAATGGGAAGCCCTCGGCAGAGGTTCTGCTTCTTCCCCTGTGCCTGCTTAGGTCAGTGAATGGGGAGCCCTCGGCAGAGGTTCTGCTTCTTCCCCTGCGCCTGCTTAGGTCAGTGAATGGCGAGCCCTCGGCAGAGGTTCTGCTTCTTCCCCTGCGCCTGCTTAGGTCAGTGAATGGGGAGCCCTCGGCAGAGGTTCTGCTTCTTCCCCTGCGCCTGCTTAGGTCAGTGAATGGGAAGCCCATGGCAGAGGTTCTGCTTCTTCGCTTGCGCCTGCTTAGGTCAGTGAATGGGGAGCCCTCGGCAGAGTTTCTGCTTCTTCCCCTGCGCCTGCTTAGGTCAATGAATGGGAAGCCCTCGGCAGAGGTTCTGCTTCTTCCCCTGCGCCTGCTTAGGTCAGTGAATGGGAAACCCTCGGCGGAGGTTCTGCATCTTCCCTTGCTCCTGCTTAGGTCAGTGAATGGGAAGCCCATGGCGGAGGTTCTGCTTCTTCCCCTGCGCCTGCTTGGGTCAGTGAATGGGGAGCCCTCGGCAGAGGTTCTGCTTCTTCCCCTGCGCCTGCTTAGGTCAGTGAATGGGAAGCCCATGGCGGAGTTTCTACATCTTCCCCTGCGCCTGCTTAGGTCAGTGAATGGGAAGCCCATGGCAGAGGTTCTGCTTCTTCACCTGCACTGCTTAGGGCAGTGAATGGGGAGCCCTCGGCAGAGGTTCTGCTTCTTCCCCTGCGCCTGCTTAGGTCAGTGAATGGGAAGCCCTCGGCAGAGGTTCTGCTTCTTCACCCTCGCCTGCTTAGGTCAGTGAATGGGGAGCCCTCGGCAGAGGTTCTGCATCTTCCCTTGCGCCTGCTTAGGTCAGTGAATGGGAAGCCCATGGCAGAGGTTCTGCTTCTTCTCCTGTGTCTGCTTAGGTCAGTGAATGGTGAGTCCTCGGCAGAGGTTCTGCATCTTCCCTTGCGCCTGCTTAGGTCAGTGAATGGGAAGCCCATGGCAGAGGTTCTGCTTCTTGCCCTGCGCCTGCATAGGTCAGTGAATGGGGAGCCCTCGGCAGAGATTCTGCTTCTTCCCTTGCGCCTGCTTAGGTCAGGGAATGGGAAGCCCATGGCAGAGGTTCTGCTTCTTCCCCTGCGCCTGCATAGGTCAGTGAATGGGGAGCCCTCGGCAGAGGTTCTGCTTCTTCCCCTGCGCCTGCATAGGTCAGTGAATGGGGAGCCCTCGGCAGAGGTTCTTCTTCTTCCCCTGCGCCTGCATAGGTCAGTGAATGGGAAGCCCTCGGCAGAGGTTCTGCTTCTTCCCCTGCGCCTGCTTAGGTCAGTGAATGGGGAGCCCTCGGCAGAGGTTCTGCTTCTTCCCCTGCGCCTGCATAGGTCAGTGAATGGGGAGCCCTCGGCAGAGGTTCTGCTTCTTCCCCTGCGCCTGCATAGGTCAGTGAATGGTGAGCCCTCGGCAGAGGTTCTGCTTCTTCCCCTGCGCCTGCATAGGTCATTGAATGGAGAGCCCTCGGCAGAGGTTCTGCTTCTTCCCCTGCGCCTGCATAGGTCAGTGAATGGGAAGCTCTCGGCAGAGGTTCTACATCTTCCCCTGCGCCTGCTTAGGTCAGTGAATGGGAAGCCCATAGCGGAGGTTCTGCTTCTTCCCTTGCGCTTTCGTGGGTCAGTGATTGGGAAGCCCTCGGCAGAGGTTCTGCTTCTTCGCTTGCGCCTGCATAGGTCAGTGAATGGGAAGCCCATGGCAGAGGTTCTGCTTCTTTGCTTGCGCCTGCTTAGGTCAGTGAATGGGAAGCCCATTGCAGAGGTTCTGCTTCTTCCCCTGCGCCAGCTTAGGTCAGTGAATGGGAAGCCCATGGCAGAGGTTCTGCTTCTTCACCTGCGCCTGCTTAGGTCAGTGAATGGGAAGCCCTCGGCAGAGGTTCTGCTTCTTCCCCTGCGCCTGCTTAGGTCAGTGAATGGGAAGCCCATGGCAGAGGTTCTGCTTCTTCACCTGCGCCTGATTAGGTCAGTGAATGGGGAGCCCTCGGCAGAGGTTCTGCTTCTTCCCCTGCGCCTGCTTAGGTCAGTGAATGGGAAGCCCTCGGCAGAGGTTCTGCTTCTTCCCCTGCGCCTGCTTAGGTCAGTGAATGTGGAGCCCTCAGCAGAGGTTCTGCTTCTTCCCCTGCTTAGGTCAGTGAATGGGAAGCCCTCTGCAAAGGTTCTGCTTCTTCGCTTGCGCCTGCTTAGGTCAGTGAATGGGAAGCCCTCTGCAAAGGTTCTGCTTCTTCGCTTGCGCCTGCTTAGGTCAGTGAATGGAAAGCCCATGGCGGAGGTTCTGCTTCTTCCCCTGCGCCTGCTTAGGTCAGTGAATGGGAAGCCCATGGCAGAGGTTCTGCTTCTTCACCTGCGCCTGATTAGGTCAGTGAATGGGGAGCCCTCGGCAGAGGTTCTGCTTCTTCCCCTGCGCCTGCTTAGGTCAGTGAATGGGAAGCCCTCGGCAGAGGTTCTGCTTCTTCCCCTGCGCCTGCTTAGGTCAGTGAATGTGGAGCCCTCAGCAGAGGTTCTGCTTCTTCCCCTGCTTAGGTCAGTGAATGGGAAGCCCTCTGCAAAGGTTCTGCTTCTTCGCTTGCGCCTGCTTAGGTCAGTGAATGGAAAGCCCATGGCGGAGGTTCTGCTTCTTCCCCTGCGCCTGCTTAGGTCAGTGAATGGGAAGCCCATGGCAGAGGTTCTGCTTCTTTGCTTGCGCCTGCTTAGGTCAGTGAATGGGGAGCCCTCGGCAGAGGTTCTGTTTCTTCACGTGCGCCTGCTTAGGTCAGTGAATGGGAAGCCCTCGGCAGAGGTTCTGCTTCTACCCCTGCGCCTGCTTAAGTCAGTGAATGGGAAGCCCTCGGCAGAGGTTCTGCTTCTTCACCTGCGCCTGCTTAGGTCAGTTTAATGGGGAGCCCTCGGCAGAGGTTCTGCTTCTTCCCCTGCGCCTGCTTAGGTCAGTGAATGGGAAGCCCTCGGCAGAGGTTCTGCTTCTTCACCTGCGCCTGCTTGGGTCAGTGAATGGGAAGCCCATGGCGGAGGTTCTGCTTCTTCCCCTGCGCCTGCTTGGGTCAGTGAATGGGGAGCCCTCGGCAGAGGTCTGCTTCTTCCCCTGCGCCTGCTTAGGTCAGTGAATGGGAAGCCCTCGGCAGAGGTTCTGCTTCTTCACCTGCGCCTGCTTGGGTCAGTGAATGGGAAGCCCATGGCAGAGGTTCTGCTTCTTCCCCTGCGCCAGCTTAGGTCAGTGAATGGGGAGCCCTCGGCAGAGGTTCTGCTTCTTCCCCTGCGCCTGCTTGGGTCAGTGAATGGGTGGGTCAGTGAATGAGAAGCCCTCGGCGGAGGTTCTGCTTCTTCGCTTGCGCCTGCTTAGGTCAGTGAATGGGGAGCCCTCGGCAGGGGTTCTGCATCTTCCCCTGCGCCTGCTTAGGTCAGTGATTGGGAAGCCCTGGGCAGAGTTTCTGCTTCTTCCCCTGCGCCTGCTTGGGTCAGTGAATGGGGAGCCCTCGGCAGAGGTTCTGCATCTTCCCTTGCGCCTGCTTAGGTCCGTGAATGGGAAGCCCCTGGCGGAGGTTCTTCTTCTTCCCCTGCGCCTGCTTAGGTCAGTGAAAGGGAAGCCCTCGGCAGAGGTTCTGCTTCTTCAGTGAATGGGAAGCCCTCGGCAGAGGTTCTGCATCTTCCCCTGCGCCTGCTTAGGTCAGTGAATGGGAAGCCCTGGGCAGAGGTTCTGCTTCTTCCCCTGCGCCTGCTTAGGTCAGTGAATGGGGAGCCCTCGGCAGAGGTTCTGCTTCTTCCCCTGCGCCTGCTTAGGTCAGTGAATGGGAAGTCCATGGCAGAGGTTCTGCTTCTTCCCCTGCGTCTGCTTGGGTCAGTGAATGGGGAGCCCTCGGCAGAGGTTCTGCTTCTTCCCCTGCGCCTGCTTGGGTCAGTGAATGGGAAGCCCTCGGCAGAGGTTCTGCTTCTTCCCCTGCGCCTGCTTAGGTCAGTGAATGGGGAGCCCTCGGCAGAGGTTCTGCATCTTCCCCTGCGCCTGCTTAGGTCAGTGAATGGGGAGCCCTCGGCAGAGGTTCTGCATCTTCCCCTGCGCCTGCTTAGGTCCGTGAATGGGGAGCCCTCGGCAGAGGTTCTGCTTCTTCCCCTGCGCTTTCTTGGGTCAGTGAATGGGGAGCCCTCGGCAGAGGTTCTGCTTCTTCCCCTGCGCCTGCTTGGGTCAGTGAACGGGAAGCCCTCGGCAGAGGTTCTGCTTCTTCCCCTGCGCCTGCTTGGGTCAGTGAACGGGAAGCCCTCGGCAGAGGTTCTGCATCTTCCCCTGCGCCTGCTTGGGTCAGTGAATGGTGAGCCCTCGGCGGAGGTTCTGCTTCTTCGCTTGCGCCTGCTTAGGTCAGTGAATGGGGAGCCCTCGGCAGAGGTTCTGCTTCTTCCCCTGCGCCTGCTTAGGTCAGTGAATGGGAAGCCCTCGGCAGAGGTTCTGCTTCTGCCCCTGCGCCTGCTTAGGTCAGTGAATGGGAAGCCCATGGTGGAGGTTCTGCATCTTCACCTGCGCCTGCTTAGGTCAGTGAATGGAAAGCCCTCGGCGGAGGTTCTGCTTCTTCCCCTGCGCCTGCTTAGGTCAGTGAATGGGGAGCCCTCGGCAGAGGTTCTGCTTCTTCCCCTGCGCCTGCTTAGGTCAGTGAAAGGGAAGCCCTCGGCAGAGGTTCTGCTTCTGCCCCTGCGCCTGCTTAGGTCAGTGAATGGGGAGCCCATGGCGGAGGTTCTGCTTCTTCCCCTGCGCCTGCTTAGGTCAGTGAATGGGAAGCCCTCGGCAGAGGTTCTGCTTCTTCACCTGCGCCTGCATAAGTCAGTGAATGGGGAGCCCATGGCGGAGGTTCTGCTTCTTCCCCTGCGCCTGCTTAGGTCAGTGAATGGGAAGCCCTCGGCGGAGGTTCTGCTTCTTCCCCTGCGCCTGCATAAGTCAGTGAATGGGTAGCCCATGGCGGAGGTTCTGCTTCTTCCCCTGCGCCTGCTTAGGTCAGTGAATGGGGAGCCCTCGGCAGAGGTTCTGCTTCTTCACCTGCGCTTGCTTGGGTCAGTGAATGGGAAGCTCTCGGCGGAGGTTCTGCTTCTTCACCTGCGCCTGCTTGGGTCAGTGAATGGGGAGCCCTCGGCGGAGGTTCTGCTTCTTCCCCTGCGCCTGCTTAGGTCAGTGAATGGGAAGCCCATGGCAGAGGTTCTGCTTCTTCCCCCGCGCCTGCTTAGGTCAGTGAATGCGGAAGCCCATGGCAGAGGTTCTGCTTCTTCCCCTGCGCCTGCTTGGGTCAGTGAATGGGGAGCCCTCGGCAGAGGTTCTGCTTCTTCCCCCGCGCCTGCTTAGGTCAGTGAATGGGGAAGCCCATGGCAGAGGTTCTGCTTCTTCCCCCGCGCCTGCTTGGGTCAGTGAGTGGGAAGCCCTCGGCAGAGGTTCTGCTTCTTCCCCCGCGCCTGCTTGGGTCAGTGAATGGGGAGCCCTCGGCAGAGGTTCTGCTTCTTCCCCTGCGCCTGCTTAGGTCAGTGAATGGGGAAGCCCATGGCAGAGGTTCTGCTTCTTCCCCTGCGCCTGCTTGGGTCAGTGAGTGGGAAGCCCTCGGCAGAGGTTCTGCTTCTTCCCCCGCGCCTGCTTGGGTCAGTGAATGGGGAGCCCTCGGCAGAGGTTCTGCTTCTTCCCCTGCGCCTGCTTGGGTCAGTGAATGGGGAGCCCTCGACAGAGGTTCTGCTTCTTCCCCTGCGCCTGCTTGGGTCAGTGAATGGGGAGCCCTCGGCAGAGGTTCTGCTTCTTCCCCTGCGCCTGCTTGGGTCAGTGAATGGGGAGCCCTTGGCGGAGCTCCCCCTCAAGGCACACTGCTGGAGCAGTGCCCCCCTCGCCTGGAGCAGGAGCTCCCCCCTCGAGGCACACTGCTGGAGCAGTGCCCCCCTCGCCTGGAGCAGGAGCTCCCCCCTCGAGGCACACTGCTGGAGCAGTGCCCCCCTCATAGCTGGAGCCCATCTACAAAGAAGGAGGTGAGCCTGGGGTCCACCCTCCGCCCTCTACCCACTGGAGCGTGTCTGCTGCACATAACGTGCGTTATCCCCACCGTGCCTTCCACCATATTGCCGTGCATTTCCTTGCCGACTGAAATGCCTCAGTGCTCGGATGCGGCCTGACCACTCTAAGATGGCCGATCTGTAGAGCCCTCAGCCCCCTCACCCAAGCGGTCCACTGATTGGCTGCCCCACAGCCTATCAAGTACGCCGACCCACCGGCAGGCGCAAGCCGGCGTCCGCACTAAGGCGGAGAACGAAGGCTCTGTCCTGAGCCTGTCACGAGCCAAACGGAGCCCGGGGCCAGTCGCTATGCCCAATTGCCTGTCCAAGGATCCAAATGTCCACCCATCAACCTAGCCAGTGACCTGGTAAGACTCCTAGATACTGTATCCTGATCACAGACTGCTATACATAGTGCTACTACACTATCCTTATAATCCAAGAGCGCATTTGTTCTGCAGTGGTCCACTGTGTTTATCTCGATTGCTATCCACTTATTATGTATTGCAGTACTCTGCCATAACCATCGCCCATGTTAACCCAGCCAGCTCACACTTAACCCAAGAGCAGCTGCAATATTGGTTAGTGCCTACAGTAGTTAGCTATTACACCTACACTAGTAGAACGCTGTGATACTGTGATTAATCATATCAACTGAATGCTACATGCATGACTGCTTGCCTGTAATTACTATTATTTTGTGATTGCCTCAGGGCTGTACCTCCAGCTTGCCTATTCTCTTGGTGAACCCTTCTGGTCTCCAGTACCTGCCTGCACATGCCATTCTAGCCTACCTGTGAATTTTGCATTTTGGTGAACCCTTCTGGTCTCCAGTACCTGCCTGCACATGCCATTCTAGCCTACCTGTGAATTTTGCATTTTGCTGAACCCTTCTGGTCTCCAGTACCTGCCTGCACATGCCATTCTAGCCCACCTGTGAATTCTGCATTTAGGTGAACCCATTTGGTCCACTGTACCTGCTTGCACATGCCCTCTGCTTCTGCTTCTGCTCATGTACCCACCTGCTAGACTAGCTGAACCTCGGCCTCCAGTCATTGATTGCATTTCCTCACCTTCCTTGCCAGACTAGCTGAACCACTGCCTTCTGATTACCATCTGCACATGCATTCACCTAGCAAACTGCACGTGGATTGCCACCGCCTGGTGGATTCCACCCCTGACCAGCGCAGAACCCCTCCACATACCTCCCAGTGTTCCCTTACTCCATTACACAGTCGGCTACGACACTTGGCTCACGATATGCGGCCACTGTCATTTGCCAGCCACCCAATTCTTGTTACCATAGTAGGGTTCACCATTGCCACATTGCTCTGCCCCCCACCCACAGTACTGCTAAGTCTAACCACTGTTACGCCACCCCACTCTCTCTCACTATGCCCCTCAGCAAGCCATACCTTAATGCCCCTGCCCTATGGCTCCATCACTTTGCCACCAAACCCACACCTAATCAACCGTGCACGCTCCAAGTCAGGAATCTTAGACTGGGATCCAGATTGCCCCGTGCCCCCTGTGCCGCGAGCACCCAGCACACTCAACACTTCCACTACACAGAATATACCACCACCGCCTTGTACCTTCCCTGCCAAAGAACTCGAGGGCGCCCTCATCAATGCTAGATCTCTTACAGCCCACGCGTTGGACATCTCCGACCCTATCACCACTCAAAACCTCGACTTCTTAGCCATTACGGAAACCTGGCTACATGCTGCCTCTGGCCCACTCCTTACCCTCGCCATTCCCATCGGTTACTCTATCACTAGAGCGGACCGTCAAACTACATCTAAAGGAGGTGGAGTCGCATTTATACACAGAAATAACATCACTCTCAGAACCATCCCCAACACTGAGCTCAGCTCCGCAGAATCCCTCTCTGTGAAACTCACCCTATCTCCTACCAACACTGCCACCATCCACCTTATCTAAAGACCTCCAGGACCACTTGGCTCTTTCATAGATGAGATCACGGCCATTCTGACCGTCAATACCAAACCCAACTCGAAGTTATTGCTACTAGGCGACCTCAACTTGGGCCTTCCCGACACTAAGGATCACTTGGCCTCTGAAGTAGCTACCACATTAGCTAATTTAGGCTTCCAACAACGCATTGACGAACCCACCCATATTAAGGGCAGGACGCTCGATTGGATTACTGACCTTAACTGCAACACAACCATAAGCTCCAACCACGCCTGCGCCTGGTCCGACCATCACATTATCACCTTCCACTTACCAGCGACCAACCCCCACACTGCTCCTACCATAGCTCCAGCCATTCCCACTAGGAACAAAAAAGACATCACTAAGGATAAACTCCTCCCTCTCATCCTTCCCATCCTGAACAAATGCGTGTCCCAACATAACGACCCCACAGCCCTAGTAGACATCTTCACTCAAACATTGCTCAAAGCTATTGACAATATAGCACCACTCAAACTACGGAAAGCCAAACAGGCCTACCTGAACTCTTGGTTCACACCGCAGCTAAGAATTCTACGCAAAGAAAAACGTAAGGCTGAATCACTTTGGAAGATTCACCCATGCGACCTTAACAAAGATCGCCTCATCATTACTACCCATAACTACAAAGAGGCGATCCTACAAGCCAAAAAGGAGACCTATAACCAACGCATCGTTCAAGCGGAATCCAACACTAAGGAATTATTTAAAATCCTTAAAGAATTGGAATCACCATCCCCGGCGCCTGACACCTGCACTAAAGACAGCAAATGGTGCAATAACATCCAAAACGCCCTCCTCGCCAAAATTACCACTTTGCAATCTAAAATTAACGCCAAACAAAATACCCTACTCTCCAACCCCCTCACCAAACCCTCCCATATTCCAACGGCCCCATTTACTCACACCCCTTTTAGTTTCACCCCACTCACCATCCTTGAGGTCGAAAACATCATTCGCAATCTAAAACCTTCCAACTGCCAAGGGGACTCCTGTCCAGCACCCATCATCAAGGAAGCAGCACACGACCTTGCTCGCTTTATAACTGCCTTCATTAACTCCTCCTTCCTAACAGGTACGGTACCTAATAACTTAAAGGACGCGTGGGTTATCCCCCTCCTAAAAAAACAGACACTAGACCCTGAAATACCAACTAACTATAGACCTATTACCACCGTACCGTTCCTACTTAAAATACTCGACAGAGCAGCTTACCTGCAGATTCAGAATTACTTAGAAACTAATAACCTCCTTGGCTCAAGACAATCCGGCTTCAGACCTAAGCATGGGACTGAAAGAGCTTTACTCGATCTCAAAACTCAAATTGATGACCTTAAAGACAACGGTAAACTGGCCCTTTTACTACTACTGGATCTATCAGCTGCCTTTGATTTGGTCAATCACCAAATACTATGCAGGCATCTGAAGTCAGCGGCCCACTTCTCTGACAATGCATCCAATTGGATCAGGTCATTCCTTGACAATAGGCACATGAGAGTTTTCTCTCCTACCGCATCGGCCGATCCCACACCAGTCCCGTGTGGAGTCCCGCAGGGTTCTTGCGTCTCCCCAACTCTTTACAATGTCTTCACCAAACCTTTATTTGACGTGCTTGATTATCTGGGTGTCACTTACACTAACTACGCTGATGACACCCAGATACTCATACCCATCACTGGTGACTACATTACTGATTCCAAAGCCCTTAATGACATTTACCTTGTCATACAGGCATGGATGGCCCAGCATGAACTGTGCCTCAACGATGACAAGACTGAGCTTCTCATCCTAGGCACTCAACAGAGACTTAACAAACTAAGTCACCTGTTCGACTCCTTCAACATTGACGGCAATCTGTTTAAAGTATCCAAAGACACCAAAACTCTGGGCATATACTTGGACGCTTCCTTGACACTCACTAGACAAACCAATGCAGTGGCCTCCGCGTCTGCTTACACCTGCAAATTGATCTCAGCCTGCCGCCCTTTCCTCACGGCCCAGAATTGCATCACCTTGGCCAGGACCTTGGTCATGTCCAAATTGGACTACTGTAATGCATTATACCAGGGCATCAACCAGGGTAATCTTAATAAACTCCACACGACCCAAAATAATGCCATTAGAGCAGCCCTTAACATCCCTCGATCTGCCCACATCTCAGAAACCAGAAAGAACCTCAACTGGCTCTCAGTCGCCCAAATGATCTCCTTGAAAGCACTGGCCCTCACCTACAAATGCATCAACCACCAAGCTCCCTCATACCTAGCCTCACGCTTCACTCATTATACACCAGCACGAGCACTCAGATCTGTGCAAAACCAAGGTCTTGCGATCCCCAGATTTAAGCTTCAATCTGCTGGAGGCACCAGCTTCCCTGTCCTGGCAGCCAAGCTCTGGAACACCGTACCACTTCTGATCAGAACCCTACCTTCATTCAACCAATTCAAACACAAAGCCAAGCTCTGGTTAGTCACTTCCTACTAACAATTGCTCCTCTTTATTGAATGGGCCAGCTGGGACCCTACTTGCACTGATGATCTATGTCTGATCTGTAACTCCTACTGTTTACTTGTCGCAATCGGTCAGGACTATTGTGATTATATGTAATGTCCCTTACTTGTAAATATTATGTAACTGTTTGACTAAGATATGCGCCCGGTTGCCCTTGGGCCTGGCCTGCGCTATATAAATAAAATAAATACAAATAAATACAAATAGTGAATGGGGAGCCCATGGCGGAGGTTCTGCTTCTTCCCCCGCGCCTGCTTGGGTCAGTGAATGGGGGAGCCCATGGCAGAGGTTCTGCTTCTTCCCCCGCGCCTGCTTGGGTCAGTGAATGGGAAGCCCTCGACAGAGGTTCTGCATCTTCCCTTGTGCCTGCTTAGGTTAGTGAATGGGAAGCGCATGGCGGAGGTTCTGCTTCTTCCCCTGCGCCTGCTTGGGTCAGTGAATGGGGAGCCCTCGGCAGAGGTTCTGCTTCTTCCCCTGCGCCTGCTTGGGTCAGTGAATGGGGAGCCCTCGGCAGAGGTGATGCTTGTTTCTGTCAATCCCTCTGGTAACCAGGGCTGCACCCAGAAATGTGCATTACATGTTCCCCTTCACGGCACACCGTCCACTATACGCAACTGCAGTAAAGTGCCTGCGCAAAGATGTTTGCGTTGTGTATATTAGCTTCAGGAGTTGTTTAAACAATAGTAAGAAGGACGCAACCTTTAAAATGTCATTAGCCATTCACTACACCGTTGACATTTGATTACTCTAGCAGAGTGGTATTCAAATGTTTTACGGTTAGTCTCACCCTTCGTAAACAAAATACTGATGACGTGCCCCCCCCCAAATGTGAGCATTGCTTATATTGTCTATTAAACGCACCCCTAAAAGAATCAGACACACAAGTCGATGGCCATTGCTCTAGCAACATGTGTTACATTACGAAAGTGTGTCCAAAGTATGGGTCTAGGCTTCCATCTTGTGATGAAAACATTGTGTGTTATCTCTTCTATTTATATCATTGCAAGACATCATAACTAAATACAGTTGTATAAGCAGATGTTTTTGATAACTCTTAACCTGATTTGAATTGATTTCTTTTAGGTTGGTGACCAGATTGTTGAAATCAATGGAGAACCTACGCAAGGGATCACCCACACCCGAGCCATTGAGCTGATCCAAGCGGGAGGAACGAAGGTCCTTCTACTGTTGAGACCAGGAACGGGCTTAATACCGGACCACAGTACGTTGCCTCGTTTCTCCATTCCCTCTTTGGTGGCGGGTTTCGTACTGCGTCATATATCCTAATCAATACAAAACTCCTCATCGATTCATGAAATAAGTAGTGTTTTACTTGCTCCACTCTCCAATGATATGCCCGATATGCATAAAAGTGTTTGCTCTTATGCAATGTTCCTTCTTTAAAAGGATTTAACTTTATCTGGTGGTAAAAGATGACTTTTACCTACTAAATCCCTCCTGCTTCCTAATCTAGAAAGAGTATTTTCTAAAGAAAAGTCATTTTTTAATAAACAGCATATATCAAGGGTGGGGGCGGGGAGCTCCCCGATAGCTTCATTGTGTATCTTTTGATTTCCCAAGTTTGTCATCGACACACGCATATGAACTAGTCCTCCGCGTATGTAATTTAATCACCAAAGTGACATTATTTCCCTTACTGCCGTTGGGTAAGAGATCGATTGTATATCCATTGGTCAAACAGTCTAGACAGTAATGACGCTTCCAAGACGATTAAGGGATGAGAATTACAATGACTGGATTCCATTATTAATTTGGAAAGAAGACCTGTTTCCAGTGGTCTGCCCTTTGTGAGTGACCGTGGTCTTCTTGCCTTTCTTATGAGATTGCTGAATTCTCTAGAATTTTACATGGTGCTAATTATGGTTTCGAAAGCTGATTGAGTGAACTAAGTTGCTCTCTTCTATCCGGGGTCAGGTAGAATCGGACCCTGTCAAACACTATTTTAGGGCTTGTTCGAAGCAGGCTGTAGCACAGGGAGATCTACACGCGCAATTGAAAGCACTAGTAATGGCCATGAACTGCCCAGGCACCGGTGGTGCTCATTGCAGGAACTTCGAAGACTTGAGGTCGCCTGCGGTGCACTTGAGCCGATAACTTATATTACAACAGTGCATCTTCATGCGTTTGACTCGTTCCTAAAAGAGAATCCTGCTCCTAAATTAGGCATGGTCTAGTGTTATTACCCACGTAATGGCATGTCATGGGATCAGGTGTGGAATGCATTCCATAATTTGGGCAAGCCCTCTAAGAGAGGGGGAAAGGCAAAATGCAAAGCCCGAGGTCTTGATGCACACAGATCAAACACCTGGTCAGTCTGTTCTAGGGAAGTATGGTGCGGGGAACCGGTAAGGCCATTTCCAGAGAGGCTCCACAGGTCTAGGTATTCAGCTTCATCCAGGATATCCGTCCTCTGAGCGCTGTTGGCTGCACTTATTGGGCGAAGTGGTGCAAGTGCTGGGTGGGAGACTGTAGGGCAGCACTGTTCCTGGAGGTGAAATGGGCCCCCGCAGTGCGTGGGGGTAGTGGTAGTGGACATGGACAATGCGCCGGTTAGTTATGGGAGTCCATGTCCGTATCTACTAGCTCACTTGTATCCCTTTTGAATAGGCGGTTCCCTCATTTACTTGGTGATAGTGAAGCAGCCCTTCTCTCTGTGCTGAGGCAAGCAGCACAGGAGAGGAGATCCTTGGCATACATTTATTTTATTTTAGGCTGGTTTATCCCTGGGACCCACGTGCTAGGCTTACCCGTCGGTGAATGGCAGAACTGATGCTGGAACGTTTTGGGCAATGAGAATCGTAAAGCAAATAACCTTTGACTTTTATAATACATAGATTCCATTTTCATAAAATAGTGAATGGTCCAAATGCAATGTGTACAGTAAGTAGCAGGATGCTATTGCTTCTGTATGGTCTTGATTTTTCAGTACAATATTTGATGGTGATATCCACATATAGTCTGTACAGTGACCTTATAAACTCAGTTTTTTGCCCAAAGCCATTCAAATCCCTTGACTTTTGATTCGATTCTGTGTCAAGACATTGCATTGGCCCCTGGCCGACCACCAAGGCTGCTGATCTCCATAGAGTGTGCCCCTTAGAAACGCATGGAAGTCCCGAAAACCTATCCTAGTAGAGGGGTTCCTCCCGACTTCCAGAAACGGAAAAAGAGACGATGGATCTTCAGCAGGTACTTTTCAACTTGGTATTTTGGGGACCTGAGTGAATCCTAACCTAATCACCCCATCATCCCTGTGGCTTCGGGTTTACATTCGAATCTATCCTTCGGGCTACACACAATGGTTAACAGAAAAGGCATACCGTGCTCTGGATCCATATAGGGAAAAGGCAGGAACAGTACTAGCTGGATTAACCACGGAAGCCGAGGATAGTGTTGATCTTACATGGAAATGCGGAGGTGCTGATATAACAAAATACGGACTTCAGTAGCGCTTTCAGGGAATATTACGAGCTCCTGCGTAGACCTGAACACTCGTCAGAAGAGGGGTAGCTAGGACAGGGGTTCGTGATGGCCTTGGCCTACAAGACCTGAGTGGGACAGAAAAGGAAGCTTTAGATCTCCTCATGTCTGGGGATCAAATATTAGATGCACCAAAGTGTATGCGTAACAGGAGCCCAGTTCCTAACGATTCCCCAGTAAATTTCTTTGAACATTCAATGAAGTATTTCCACATTTTCAATCACAAAATTCATGCATGACTACAGCTGTGTTTAGTGCAGATGATTGAAGCACGCACACATCTAAGGAACCAGGTATAGTGTACATCACAGGTAAAAATCTAAATGTTGAAATTAGTAGCCAGTCCTAGTCACTCACCCGCACTATTTCCTATTCACCAGCAGTACATTATCATTAGCCAACAGCATGTGGCAAGTGAACATTTTGAGGCCTGCTCACAGTATTGGCTATACCATTGATTTAAGCGTCAGGATTACCGATATTTATTTAAACTGACCAGATATGATTCTAGTAAATGCTGTCAGGAAGTGTGGTCCATCTGGGAAACATGATGCAAGAGAACCTGACCCCCATCTGGGCAACATGACTGAGAGAGCCAGACCCCCATCTGGGCTACATGACACGAGAGAGCCAGACCCCCATCTGGGCTATATGACACGAGAGAGCCTGACCAGCATCTGGGCCACATGACAGGAGAGCCTGACCAGCATCTGGGCCACATGACAGGAGAGCCTGGCCAGCATCTGGGCCACATGACAGGAGAGCCTGACCAGCATCTGGGCCACATGACAGGAGAGCCTGACCAGCATCTGGGCCACATGACAAGGGAGAGCCTGACCAGCATCTGGGCAACATGAGAGAGCCTGACCCCCATTTGGGCAACATGACGAAGAGAGCCTGACCACCATCTGGGCAACATGACGGAGTGAGTCTGACCTCCATCTGGGCAAAATGACACGGAGACCCTGACCTCCATCTGGGCAACATGACACGAGAGAGCGTGGCCTCCATCTGGGCAACATGACACGAGACAACCTGACCGCGAGATGTGCAGAATAAACATGTGGCTAGTCAGAGATACAGGGCTCCTGATACTGGTGTATGGGAATGTATTATTTAGGAAAGTCAAAGGCTGTATATAACTGGCATGGCCATTTCGACTGATGTGAATCGTGGGTTAATAGCTGTCGAGACCTGATCACCACAAGGCGTTCCAAAAAGCAGTCCAGCTATTTGCCACATTTTGCAGGGACTCTTGACCTAGTTGACCATGTTGTAGATTTTGTAGACGGAGGCAATTCCAACTGTAACCTAGAGAAAAACGGAAATAAGTTAATACTTTGAAGCAAAAAACAGAACATGGAAGCAAGTTTGAATGTGAGCCCAATGCACCCAGAAATGGCCCATTATTGAGGTGACGCCTGGTTGCACGCCTTGGAAGAGAATTCCTGCTCCACCACAGGTCCTCGTAGCTGCGTTACTGATGTGCACAGCTTCCCGGAACACTGGCATTGCTGTCTCATTGGGACGGGGATAGGGTAGTCCTCTTTTCCCAGCTGAGGCCAAGCAAAGTCCATGTTTGACATAAACTACCCCCCCTGTACCCCCCCCCACGGAGAGAATATTTACACTTAAGCTCTAATACCCATTACTTTGAGTGCAGAGTATTGCATTAGTGGAGTTCGTTTAAACTCGGTTTATTAGTAAGTGAAATGAAAGTGTATCTGTTAAATAGTGTGATTCAATAGGAACTATAATGAAGAGACCAGGGCTGAAGAGCCGCCACATGCATACAGCCACCTCGATGCAAGCGCGGTTGTGGCGCCCATTGCATCCATGGACATTTCTATTGATTCCCTTTCTCCCACCCGCATGCTTTCACCTGAATCTTCTGGCAGCTTTGATTGGATCAAATTACAGGTCAATCTTTCCATTCAGAGCAGTTAGAATATTCTGTCCATTCAAAGTGGATGAATCATTGTGCCAATCCACTCTGATTGGCTCTACGGCCTGGCATTCTTTCTACTTACTGGGATGAAAAGTAGCATGTTGCTTTACGTCCAGCGATTATATTTTATTCATGTTAAACGCTGGTATCGCTAAGCCCCCCCCACCACCCAATTCTACAATTTCATACCAAAATGCATAAATTATGCTTATTTTTGTATATGTGTCAATTTAATGATTCGATTCTGTTTATTGGTGCCCAATGCTTACATTTACATGTGAAATCATTTACAATACATGTACTGATTTTCTGCTGTTATTCAGGATATTTTAGTGTATTATTTACTTGTAAATTTACAAAGCAGTTCTACCATTACATATATAAAAAGGGGAGAATACCCTACAGAACCATATATTATTGATGGTTGACGGTGTCAACCATCAATAATATATATATTTATATATGTATTGTTTTTTCAAGACAGAGACATTAAACTGCTTGTTTTAGAATGTTACTTTTCTGTGCACACTAACGTTTGTGGGTGGCCCTATTACATATATATATTATTGAGCATTAAGTTAAGTAACATGACATTACAGTTGTCACTTTGCAAGGAAGCCATTTATAAAATCAGTTTTCATAAAAGCGATGTCATTTATCAATCTTTAACAATTTGGTGTATTCAGTCTTTCCTAATGAACTGATCCCTGAAGAATAAGGTGTAAGTTACTTACCTGAAACTATTGTTCTCCAACAAGGGGGTCTGGCATGGATTCACATGCTCATGAATATTCCCAGTCGTCAGGCTGGGAATCCTCAGTAAATCAAAAAAACGTTCACTTTCGCTTAAAAACTGTACTTCGCCAAAAAACCAATCCCTGTCCTCTGGGTCACACTGCCCGCATCCAATGACAGTCCTCTCCCTAAGCTCCACCCCTGGTAGTCATCTTCAGATTTGGTAAGCAAGTAAAGTGGCAGTATGAACCAAGAAGAGGGAGGGTTTGTATTTGAATCCATGCCATACCCATGCTGGAACTATTGTTCAATAGTTACAAGTAAGTAACTTAAACCTTCTCCAGCATGGGCTCTGGCATGGATTCACATACTCATGAATAACGATTACATAGCAGTACATATACACAACCACGGGAGGTGTCAAGGCTCAACAGAAGCAATAAACTTACCCCCTGGAACAGACTCACCTCAAGTGAGCAGGTTGATCGACTCTGTACTCCTCCCTGGAATCCCTGTCAGCGCAGTAGAACCTTGTGAAGGTGTGTGTAGAGCTTCACGTAGAAGCACTGCAAATGTAGCGCAGAGGCACACCAGAGAGAAATGCTGTCGTTGCTGCAATGGCTCCGGTGGAGTGGGCTCTCGGCCGGCTTGGCAGCAGCCTGCTAGCCAGTCGATGACAGTGCATGAGGCAGCCGAAGAACCTGGAGATGGTAGCCGTTGACAAGGCCTTTCTGTGATTCACAGCTTCAAAATTGATGAACAGCTGAGAAATCTCCCGAAAGCTCTTTGTGCGTGCCATGTAAAACTTCAAAGCACAAGCAACATCTAGCAAATGCAAAGCCCTCTCCGCTGGCAACTATGGATTCTGGAAGAAGCCAGGCAACACCAACGACTTGTTGAGATGGAACTCCAACGGCACCATCGGCATACGGTGGGGTGTGTACGCAGTACTACCTTTATAGCGTGGAAGGACAAGTACGGCTTCTTACACGATAGGGCCTGGGTCTCCCCGACCCACCTGGTCGAAGTTATCGGCATGAGGAAATACATCTTCCTCGATAGAAACTTGAGCGGGGCCTAATGCATTGGCTGAAAGGGTTGGCTGAAAGGGAGCCCCCAAGGGCTTAGTCAAAACCACATTGAGCTCCCAAGCCGGGGCAGGAGCTTTCACCGGCGGAAATGTTCTGTAGAGTCCTTTGAGGAACTACTTGACTAGTCTGTGCGACCACAGAGAAAGCCTATCTGGAGCACTGGTGTAACAGGATATGGCGGCCAGGTGCACTTTGATAAAGGCATGAGCCAGTCCAGCCTTGGCCAAGGAAAGCAGGTATGGCTAGAGCTGCAGGGCTGTGATATGCAGATGGGTAATCTTCTGAGCCCGGCACTACACAGAGAAATGTTTCCACTTATGGCCGTAGCATGTGCACGTTGAAGAGGCCCTGGGAACAGAGGAAAAGCATACAGGAAAAGTCCCTCCCACAGGAACGAGAATGCATTCCCCATGCTCCTCGGCTGTGGGAACCTGCTGGTGAACTTCTGACACTTGGAATTCGTTGCCGTCACAAAAGGTCAAGAGAAGATCCTCCTGGTCCTGGTGAAGCTCCTACTTCATGGCAAGAATGTAGTTCCCTGCCGAGCGAGTCTGCAATGGTGTTCTTGTTGCCCGCCAAGTGAAAAGGGACGAGAAATATGTCCTGACGAATGGTCCAGTGTCAGAGATCCTGGGCCTCCCTGGAGAGAGCCGGAGACCACATCCCGCCCTGCTTCTGGATGCAGAACATGGTGGTGGAACATAGTGGTGGTGTTGTCTGTGAAGATCCTCACCACCTTGCCCCTCATCGATGACAGGAAAGACTTGAGAGCCCAGAAGACAGCCTGAAGCTCCAGGACGTTGATGTGAAGGGTCTTTTCCTTTGGCTGCAGTAGGCCTCTGGCATGCAACTGCCAGGTATGAGCTCCCCAACCCTCCAGCGAAGCACCTGTGGTGACTGTCTCCTGGTAAGGAGGGACTTGGAGTGGGGCCTCTTGCGTGAGTTGAGAGCGCACGCCACCACTGTATTGCTCGTTAGAACTCCTCATTGAGGGGGATCTTGTCCGTCCAGGATCCTGAGACTTGCAGCCATTTCATATCCAGACACTCCTGGAGAGGCCCCATCTGTAGTCTGCAAAGGAGGACAAGGTTGATGCAGGAGGACATCATGCCCAACAGTGACTTGACGGCTTGCACAGTATACAACCGTGCAGATGACCGGCGCTGCACCTTCCCTAGGATGACTACCACTGTCTCTTTCGAGAGAGCCGCCTGGCAAGCTACTGTACTGAGTCGTGCCCCCAAAAACAGAGGGTTCTGCAGTGTCTGCAAGCAGGGCTTTGGATAATTTATGGAGAATCTCAGATCCGCCAGTAGAGGCATGGTCCTTGCCATGTGCTGGCTCGCCAGAGCATGGGAGCAGGATCAAACTAGACAATTGCCCAGGTAAGGGTAGACGTGAATGCCCTTGAGATGAAGATGTGCCGCCACCGGAGCCAAGCACTTTGTGAAGACTCGTGGGCCGATCAGGCCGAAGGAAAGTGCCTTGAACTGATAGTGCCGACCCTGGACTACGAACTGCAGGAACTTGCAGTGCTTCTGATGGATGGGGATGTGGAAGTACGCCTCTTCCAGGTCCAGAGACGCCAGGAAGACTCCTTCCTCCAGTTAGCCGAGCACGTGCTGCAACATGACCATCCTGAACTTCTGCAGGTCCCGCATCAGTCTCCACCCTCCTGTCTTCTTTTGCACCAGAAAGTATCTGGAGTACCCACCAGAGGTGCTGGGGAACAGGTTCTATCGCCCCCTTTTTAACATTGCTTTGACCTCCTCTAGCAGCAGCGCCACGTGCGGTTATGGTCGAGCTACAGGGGGAATACAAGGACACCTGCGTTGGAACTCCAAGGTGTGCCTCCTGTTCGAGAGCATCCAGCATTCCAAGTACTGACGAACCTTACCAGCCGGTTTCCCATCAGGGTGTAAGAGTGGGGGCCCCCAAGTCCACATCTGGTTCAGGCCTGTTTAGGTGCCAGGGCCCTGCCCTGCGGGTTGTGCTGGCACTGTCCTCTGCTGCCTTATGCCTGCGAGTGGCCTCTGTATGCTTCCTGCGGTGTGGAGCAGGATAGCTACCAATAAGGGGTGTTGTAGCCCTTGAAGGAGCTGACAGGTTTTCCCCTTGAGGAACGAAAGGATGACGACCGACGTTGCTGCAGGGTGCCCAACAAATGGGCTGTCTCTGTGTCAGTCTTGATGATTTGAAGCGACTCTTTGACCGTCTTGCAAAACAGGTTATCTCTGTTGAATGGCATGACCAACACCTTCGACTGAACGTCTGGCCTGAAGTTGGTGGCTTTCAGCCATCCCTGCCGACGAAGAAACACTCTGTTACCCATCTGACGAATCCGGTGTCTACAATGTCCACCTCCACTGTTCTGGCTTGATTCCCACCTCCCCCCTCCCACCCCCCATCCTGGAACAGTTCAAGAACTTCTGCCTTCTTTTCGTCAGGTAGGAAGTCATGAATAGGGCCCAGCTTATACCAGAGCTCCTAGTCATAGCACGATACAGTGTCCAATGCTTTAGCAGCCTTAATGGTGCTGGGAGCTGTGTAGGTAATTCTCTTCTTCATAGCATCCAGCTTCTTCCCCTCTAGGTCCAGGGGTACCATGGACGAGAACAACAGATTTGCAGAGCGTTTCCTGGCTGCGTCTAAGACCACAGAGTCAGGTGAAGGCTGGGACTTCAGGCACTTGAGGTTGAGTCCACGACTATGCATTTCTTCTCGAACCTGTCCCGCTTGGGCGGGGCAGTGCTCAGATTCTTCAACAGAGCTAGGCCTTCATCCCAGATATCGTCCAAAAAAGGAACGGACATGATGGTCCTCCGCCTGGCACCAGCTGAAAAGGTGCAGAGGCCCTGGACATCATCGAATGGAAGGAGCCGACCTCATTTGGTGGAGAGGACCGGTGTGGGTCATCCGCGCCTACTGGCACTTTCCACCTGCACAAAGTCATCGGCTTCATCGGTGTCTGGCGCCTTATCTGTGTGCATTGCAGGGGTCCCCTGTCGGGGTCAACACCAGAGGTGGAGGAGACAGTCACAGTGGTGTCGGTTGGCCTCTTGGACCCACACGGTCCTTTGACTTATGTTTGCACCTAGAAGGACTTTTGGAAAGCAGCCTTGGTGGACTTCCAGACGGGGCAGGGCCCAGCGTGGGTGGCAGTCTTTGGTGAATTTCTGATACCAGCGTGGTTAGAATGTGCAACAAAACGTCTCTGGGTTGAGGTGTAGAAGGAATAAGAGGGGATGCTCCGGGCTGTTACGTCTCTTCTGGAGAGGTGGGCAATATGGTTCACCCCGCGGCAACCCACCTTCCAACAAGGGTCCCTGGCCCCCTTCATGATCTAAATAGTAGCCCTCTGGCAGGTCATCACCCTCATTGGAGCTAGTATAAATGTACCCTGGCACACTTGGGTCAGCTCCTTGATCTGTACCCTTTCTAGGGGTCATCGGAGGCCTACTTCATCTCCTCTCGTGAGACTTCTGGGAGGAAGAGGCTGCTGTCCCCTTTCTGGGGGGTCTTCGCGGAAGCTGTGGCAGTTGCATCACGTTGTGCTGGTAAGGACCCCTACGGAGCAGCTATCACTGTGGGCACCACCTTCATGGTATGCTCTTCTTTCGAAGAAGTAGTGGTCGTCAACAAGGTAATTGACTGGGTCATTAACGGCGTGTCAACATCAGTCGTCGCTGTGGCCGTTGAGGACGCAGTTGAGGATAGTGTTGTCTTGGCTGGTTGAGATGTCGGAGGCAGGGAAGGGCCCACCTTGCATTTCTCGTTCATCACCCTGTCCGCTGGCAAGTGGAGTTTAGAAGGGGTCAAGGACTTTCTCTGTGTGTGCCATCCTTGCCGGTAAGCTCACTGTGGATATGGATTTGGACCCTCGCAGACGGGGCGTCCTGAAATGACCTCGACCTCTTATCTGAGGGAGTTCGATCGTTGGACTGGCCGGTCCTGGAGAAGCGTGCTCATGCCCAGAGGCCGAGTCAGAGGCCTTACCTGATTTAATCCACTCCGTCAGCCTGCTGTAGCGGTCCTTCTTGGTCTTCTTCAAAAAACCATGGCAGACCTTGCATCCCTCCTCACCATGGTCCGAATGCAGGCATTAAAGACATTTGTGGTCTCGATCCTCCACGAAAACGTTCCTTAGTCCACATTTCACGCAAAGTTTGAAGAGGGATCTCCTCTCTTCGGTCATGGCAAAATGGCGCGTAGTAGGCCAAAGCCTGGGCATCCTCTGATTCAATGAAAGATCCTCGATGAAGTATGATCTTCACAGATCCCCGATGGCAGTAGTTGACATCCGGACGAACGATAACTTACAAAAATTGTCAAAACGTTCAAATGTTAACAAAAAATTCAAAATATTAGGAAAAAAGCTCAGAGAGCACTGAATGATCCCAACACTGAAGTGTGCGGTAAAAATCTGAAGATGGTCACCAGGGGTGGAGATTAGAGAGAGGACTGTCATTGGATGGGGGCAGTATGACCCAGAAGACGGTGATTGGTTTACAGGAGAAATACAGTTTTCAAGCGAAAGTGAAACATTTTTTTCTTTTACCAACGATTCCCAGCCTGACGACAGGGAATATTCATGAGCTTGTGAAACCATGCCAGACCCATGCTGGAGAACAATAATTACAGGTAAGTAACTTAAACATTATCCATGGTTTCTCCTGTGGTCATGGTGGAGAAGTACATTGTTCAATGTAGTATGCTTCTAGGCCATTAGTGACTGCACCCTACTAATTCTGAGTAAAAAGGAATACCATATATTTTGTTGGTAATACCCATGCAGAACCACTCAATACGTATGAAGCATTCCAATTATTCTTCTGTCCTTTCAGATTAGATTTGTTGTTGTAAAATTGGTCCATGGGATTGGTATCTCACTGAAGCATTACAATTTTAAGATATTCAATTTTCCATCAAGTATAACCTTCCAACTAATTTGTAGGACTAAAATATCACATTCTTTGGCCAGTGAAGCCCAACATAAATATTGAAAGATTGTCGCTTTCTATTGAAACATGCCACTTTCCATTAGTGGTTGTAACCAGGCAGACCTCTTGCATATTCCCTCTCCCAGCAGCAACTTAACATATTTTAGACAAAGGACTTGATATATTTGTGCTGCTGAAAGTCATTTTCTACAACCTTCTTTTTAGTAAAATGGGCCAGTGAAATGATTGGAAGGTAAGATTGGCTTGACTAATATCTTGGGTTAAGAGAATAGCTCTTTTAATGAAGCATGGACGCACTTCACTACATTAGAGACACAGTGGAACTAATGATTAAACACATTTAATCGTCTAAAAGTGAGTGGATTTAAAAATAGAACTAGGATAATATTGATATTTGGAAGAGGGCTAAAAATGTTTAAAATTCAATCCATTTTATTTTTTTATGTAAAATTTATTTTGTGGGCTGCATTTGAACCATTTCATCTTATTACAGAATCAAACTTGTATTGAATCAGGCATGTTTTATATATAGTTTCAATAGCTGAAAGCAGTATTTTGAAAAGGAAAATGTGTATTTCAAAAAGGAAGGCTGCAAAAATGAATTAGTAACTTACGTTGTACGTGTTGTTCCAAAGAGAGTACTTTCTGTCAAATCTATTCTAAGATGACCCAGGGTATGGGAAGAGCATATTTCATTTCATCTTACCAAACATTACATATTTGCAATTTTGCTTTTCTTTATCTGCTTGCTAATTGTATATTTCGGGTGCAATCTTTTGGTGACTGTGCTCTGTGATTTTGGTTTGAATAGTACAGTAGTCCTAGGCTTTTTCTCTTCCTCCTTCAGGTTTGGGTCTTTCCGGTCTCTGCTCCTACGTGAAACCTGATCAACATTAAGCCTTTCAGTGCTTTTCTTGGTCTTTCCTAAAAGACTTGGTAAATTTGCATGTCTTGTGATTCCACGCTTTATTTTTTTCCTAATCAGAATCTTCTCATAATCAATCTGTTTTATCCCTATTTTTAAATGTTCAATTTTCCATGGCTTGAATTGCAATACCTGGATTCAGGAATTGGAATTCCAAATCTCCTGCGCAAACAAGCAATTATGCATCATGTCACTGATCAAACTAATCTGGCACACAAAAATGAACAATGCAGGTGACTAATATGTATGCACTCCTGGCATTAGAGTATTATGCCATGAAAGGTTGCACAATTATCAAAAATGCTCAAGTGTCATTGAGACTTTCCTGCACTCATCTGCATGCTTGCATGATTTTATTTGTGTATGATATCAGGAATGCAAAGGCTATTAGCTGGCAACAAATTATCAGATTTGTTACATTTCGTAGACATTATTAGGTACAGCAGCATTGGTGTTCGTACAATGCCAACTGCTGTAATATAGTTCATAGTAGAAGATTTCGGCTGTCCTTTTCTTTCCTAAATGTTGAATACCTCTATGTATTAGCTCATTGTCTCTCAAGAAGAACACTATAAAAAAATAAATGTTTTTACATAACATTGATAGTATTTATCCTGTGCCGGCTTTCAATCAGAGATGTGTATATGAACTTTATCAAGGAAATAGATCGTAATTAGGAAGTAAGTCCAAGGTTGTCTTAGTCATTTCCCAATCTGATCTTTTAAATACCCATTATATTTCAAAAGGTTAAAAGAAAGATATTTTAATAACCAGCGTTTGTCTAAAACCCCCTACTTTGCAATTACTCTAGCATTCTATCCTTAATGGATAACTTTATAAAAACTGTAGTTAACTGGGAGAAATGTAGTTTGCTCTCCTAGCTATATCAACATAAATTAGTTGGATGCGTTAAATATTGCACTGATATTTATTTGTGCACTGATTAGTTTGGTCCTGTAATTTGTGATCAATGTATTGGGCTAACTCTTAAACACAGGGGTGCTCAACAAATTGCATGATCTCTGCCATTGCTGTGCCTCACAGATATAAAACCTGGAAATAAGTAAGTGGTTGCACTCAGCCAGGACATCAATGAGTGTCTGCAAACATCGAAGGATGCAAAGCTCCGAAGTTGTTAACGCGTGTCTTTTGCCCATGCCCTGCTAGTTTATGAACCATTGTTCAGAAGATACGAGCATATGGGGGTCCCAGAGTAGTTGTTAGTCCTCTCCTCATGGACGAATGCAGTGGTAATCTTTTTTTCAGGTGTATCATATTGAGAATATTTTCTGAACAAATTTAGTTTGCTCAGATTTGCATGCATTTGTCACATGTTACTCTGGCAATTGCTAAGTTCACTGTCATGATTTTGATTGCGTTTCAAATTTTAGTTTGATTCTAGATTATCTTGGATTCGTAATTACTGCAATAGGCCAATTTACATAACATATATGGTATTAGGATCTTTGCAAATAAAGTTTAAGGTGGTGCTTATCCTGCATCTGACTATACACACGTATATGTCAGTTTTATGGTTTAATGTTGTAACTCGAGCTTAGATGGCAGTTCATGGGAATGAAAATAACGTCTCCCACACCTAGGGATAGAAATGTCTGGAAAATGTTAATGCTCCTGATAGCTACCTGTCCCTCTAATAAGCAAGTTTGGTATAACATACGGAACTATGCTATATTATACCGATAATGTCCATTCATTTAGCATTGGGGTATGTGCCCCTACTAAGCAGTGTGTTCAAATGAGTCTAGTTGCCTTGCCCACCATAGAGACCTTAATTTTAAAAACGGTGTAATCAATTTACCTTCAGAAATAGGTTAATATCCAGATGTTTAATATGGCAGGGCTCATTAACATTCTTAATTAAGGAATGACAACTTCTCCTCAGATGTGTTAGGGTAAAGAAAAGTGTTTTGTTATCATAGTGCAACAAGAGAACTTACCTTTGTGGCCAAGAATCTGTGATGAAGCCTCTTGTGTTACAGGTTGCAAATGATAATGTGGAAATTGTTGGCTTTATTATAAAACATTTTTAGAATTCTCACTGTAAATTTACTTTAGCCATGTTTTTCCTCCTTTGTTAAACGTTGTAGTGAAAAATTAACTGTTGAATTTGTCTTTTCAGGTGAGCTGGATAACATATATCCTTCATCTTCAAGTGTTATATATGATGAACTGCCACCATCTTCTTCACCCTCCCATTCTGATTTCACATCTGAAACAGCTCTACTTGATGAAGCAGTAAAGAAAGTTCACACATCCGAGAAACACCATGATGCGAACAACAACAGCAACGCTCCCCTGGAGCATGGCAGCAAAGAAACAACATCATCTGGTCAGCGATCGGCAAAAGGTAGACCTGAGATGAAGCTTGTGACTGCAGTTCAGAAAAAAGACAACAAGCGAGAAAGGTCAAACAGCCCTAGGAACGCTGAGAGAAATAGGCCAACGGAAAACAGGAAAGAGGGCCATTCAAGGAGAAGCCGATCCGCTAGTCCAAGAAAGGCTGAGAGTAAGTCTTCACGGGAACATCATGAACAGGTTCTTAGTTCGAACAAAAATGAATCCAGAAGAAAAATAAAATATGTAAGGGAGAGATCTTCAAGCCCAAGGAAGCTAACTGTTAAAAACTCAGAGGACAATGAGGGCGAGATCATTGTTGCGAGCAATCTACCTAAAAGAAACCGGAGCAGATCTGTGAGTCCAAAAAAGCATCAAAAGAAAGAAGGAAGTCAAGAAAATGAAAAGGATAGGACAGCAAAAAATCAAGGTCAGACATCTAGTTGCGATAAGGCTGAAAATGTTGAGCATCTCAGGGAGAGAAGGGGAAGGTCTGGAAATCAAAGAAAGGAGGTGGGACATCAAAACAGCCACAAGAGAAATGAGAAAAGGTCTCCTGGAAGGAAAGGCAAAGAGATTGAACAAAAAGCCGAGACCTCAACTAGAGTGAGCGATAGCTCGAGGAAAGACAATGGAGAGGAGAAAGTAAAGAGAGTCCCTTCTGGCGATCCAACCTCTTATCAAACCAAAACAAACACAAACAGCCGAAAGAGGTTGGACAAACTGACAGCAGAGAAAGAGAGAGCTGATGCCCCAGTTCATTCAAGCCAGGATCAGAAGAAAGAAAAAGTCATTGAGGCAACAGATAAAACCAAAGATGAAGGGACGTTCAAGCCCGAGAGCAGTTCTGGGACGAGAAAAGCACCCATTACTCCTGGGCCTTGGAAAGTTCCAAGCGCCAGTAAAATCACAGAGACCACAATTGTGACCGACAAAAGGGTATAAGTGTAAAAGCCCTTTAGAAGTGTAGATATATTGCCAGTCAAGGTCAATTAAAGCATTGCTTGTTACGGATGAAGTCATTTTCAGAAAATATTAAATACTGTAGAGGGGGCACAAACATGCCTGTTTCATTTGAATATAGTAGAGCAACCGGGTGCGATTTATGGTTGCTTCAAACAAATGGTCTTCCACAACTGCGGAATGTTTCATCCTTTTTTTTACAGTTCTCTTGTTCTTTTCTGTAATTGTATTGCTAAAGCTTTTGGATGTTAGTGTGTCACTTGAACAATATTATATATTGCCTACATCGCCAATGTGCTAATTTCTCACTTATTATCGTGCCAAGCTTTTTGCCTGATATGTTTTGTCCTCATCAATTACATGTGTACAGTAGGTGCTTTATACTTGAAACAAAAAGCAGTCCGGTTTTGTTTCAATTTGTTTTGTCGACCGCATGTTGCATGCCTGTGTAATGCAGGAAAATACTATTTTCTGCATTGCTAACAAGCATTAAAAAACGGATCTGTACATTGTACTCTTCGTGGCAGATATTATTTTTAGGATTGAATCTCATATGAATATCCATTTCAGCTAAACTGTTTCCTACCATAAATGCCTATTTTAATTGATTGAAGTGGAGCGAAACAGTCGTCTGTTATGTGATTGTGATTAAACTGTTTAAGGCCTCCCCCCACTTTACCAGTCAATTTGTGGCCTTGGAGGGTGTGGTAGTTAAAACGGACTGGCTACCTCTTCAAATTGACCCGTAGGTAATAAATATTTTTATGTATTTTAAATTATTGAAACTAATACATTTTACATAAAGTCCCTGTGTTTAAATGTCATGGTCCCCTGATGAAATTTGGTTAATCCCTTAAATTACCTTCTTTTAAATTTTCAATCCTCTGTTGGCACTTCTACTTTTAATAATATTTACATATAACTTCGCGCAGTGCCTTTTTTAAATCAGCCTATGGTATGGCTTTCTTGTAGTGTTCACAGATTTCTTATACATGCTAGCATGAGAGATTCTGAAGCGCAACGTACATGTACATCTTTTCCAAATCTAAACAAAACACTTTTACTCATTATCACATGAGGACACGTTGGAGTGTAAGTTCCCTCCTCTTCTGGAAAGAAACCAGCAAACTTAGATCATCATTGTGAAATGTGTTTGATCAGATTGTTATGCAAACTATATTATTGAAACTGTCTTTTAAACATCTTAAATCTTGACATTTATCTTTTGATGACATTGCAACAGAATCTTTAGTGGGAAGTATAGAACTGCACACATTCTTTTAGAAATGAATGAGCTCAAATGCCTCTTATATTCAGCTGTATAAGCGCATTTAGTATTATGTTGCACACAACTGTGTGTATTGTTCTTAATATTCACACCTCTACTGGAGACTATTGATTGAGACAAATTGTCAGAAAAATTGGAGTTTCAGAAGAAGTTGGTCAAAGTTTTACTGAGGGTTTTTAGAAAGGTTTTCTCAAAAAGAGGGTGTAAAATATACCCAAACACCACTATTATATATACACGTGAATTTTGCCACATTCACAGTGCCTAATGCAAAAACTATACTTATGTTTTTCTTGGTTTGAATTGCCTTCTTGAGAATGAAGGTTAATGTATTGTGGGGGAAATGTGCAATCATACATAATGTAATTAATTTACAGGAATATCTGAGCTTTAAAACGTCTTAAATGAAATCACTATACAAGGTGAGGTATCAAATCACATTTTAAATGTTGCTTGCTGCACGGTCACTTGAGAAGAATTGGTGTCAGTACCTGGAATTTTGAGATCCTCGAATGGTTTAAATGTGCATTTATAGCAAATCAAGACAAAGATGATGGGCAAACTATTCGTCAAATGATATCCTAGCAGAAAACCTGAATGGCCAGTAACATTGAACTTTTAATTATAAACATTGATATTGAGATGAACAAACATTTTGCTGCTCTTTCATTGTTTGGAATAAGTCATTTATTTTCTTGAAGTGCTTGCAATCCATGTTAAGTTAAATGGACTTAAAAAATGAAAACCACGATAAGAAATATTTAAATTCAACAACATAAGATGTATTGGAAATAGAATGGTGCCTATTTCAAAAACCAGGGGAACATCGAGTTGTCTTGATTTGTTATTTTGCAGTATATGTTTTTGTACATTCTGTCGAATATCCTATACAATCTGACTGTAAAATGAATGTGTATACTTTAAAATACCCACACTGACAAATTTAATATGTTCTTGGTTGTTTTATCTTTGTTCGTTTTTACTGCTGCCAAAAGTAAATTTATTTTTCAACCACTATTTAAAAACAATTGTGTGACGCAGCAAAGAACACTAATGTCGCAAAACATGGGTTTCCTCCACAATCCTAGTTTTATTTGTATCAGTGACTTAAGTTAATGTCATGTGCTTGTACGTCTGTGTGATGTGAATCCCCCTTTCCTGAAAAGTGTATATCTTTACTAACTGTATAATGACTTAGCAATGTGGCCTTGGAATGCCAAGAAGAAACAAAATGGATGTACTGGTTGTAAATGTTTATATATTGTACAGCACATTTATACATATATATATATATTATACATACGTCAAGGTTCTGATTAGACACCTGTAAATTACTCATTATTTTTTATATAGATATATTCAAATGAAATTCCGCTCATTGCATTTGTTCATGCACTGCAAAATCAATTTTCTGTATACTTCAAATGACCTATATTAAACAAAATTGGTTTATTGTGTTATTCTGCATTATAGGGCTTTCTCACACACACACATGTAATATATATATCCGTTTCCCTTACAATGTACATTGTTTTAGATTATATATTAAAATGATACGGGCAGTTAAATTAGTATTGCATCCTGTGTTTACTGGATAAGAGTGTTTTTTCTTTTTTAGTTCAATGTTGTTTTTCACGAAGTTGTACCTCATGAAAACTATTGTTTTCTGGGCTATTGTAAGACTCCGTTCACTGAGATGTTACATGACTGGACTAGCTCACTGCTCCAAAATGTATTTACCCATCTAATAATCTGGATGTTTGATTACATCCAACACCCAAATAATTTAGGAAATTTATGTTCACCAAGGAAATGTGTTAATTGGATGAATGATAACCGTAAGAATCTCCCAAAGATCACCCTGAAAATACTGAAACACCAAAATAAATGTTTGTATAATCATTTCCCTTGCAGCATCTACTTTTGATGTGTGTTCAGCTTGGACATTGAGGAATTTTTAGCGGATCCTGGAAAACAAAAATTGCTCCCTTCCAGAAACGTTCCCACAAAGGCTTGCAATTTCTTCTTAGCATGTACAAAAGCTTAAATTGAGGGACTCAGCGAGGCACTTCCTCTGTGTGAGCCCCTCTTGCAGCACACCCCTTTCCCACAAATTGGGGGTGGGCTGTTTCATACGGGTAAATGTTCCCATATTTAAATGTAGGCTTCTGCACAGATCCCTACCTGCATTCTAGATCCCCCAAAATAGCAATGCCCCTTCTTTGTGAACATTTTTATAATACCGCCGGCCCCCGGCAAACCGAGATGGAAGTGTAAAAATCACCAATCGCTCACTGCATATGCAATTACTGTCCGCATATGGGTAGGAGACTGTTGGGTCGGTCTGCCGATGTATGTAGGTTTGGAGAATGGAGCCGATGCTCATATATGCATGGTGGGATTTGTGTGCCTAGGAATGCAGTTCCACTAATAATAATTTTGCATTTATATAGCGCTACCAACCCTCAGGCATCTGAACGCTTCTTTTTATTACCCGCAGTGTGTGCTCATTTATCGACCTCGAAAGGCTGAGTTTGGCCCTGCCGGGGTTGGAACCTGCATCAGCAGGCTCTGCACGGATGTCAAAGCGAGCGCTCTACTCGCTGTGCTATCTGACCTGCTATGTCAGGTGTACTTTGTACCTTGGATCTTGTACCGTAGCAACTATGTGAATTTGCCACTCATTTCTTTATATTCTAAAAGTGCATCCACCATCGTAATGGTCGGAACGTTAAGGTACAAAGACTCGGTCCAAATGTACTTATTCACCAACCCTAACCAAGTCCAACCCTAGCAATATAACCTTAAATCGCACTACACCATTGATTCAGTGCTTTCCCAGAATGCGGACGGGGCAGATGTATTGTAGTGACGGTGCATCCCTCTACAAATGTGAACACTGTGTTTAGATTGTGATGAATGTTGCTGTGTCAGCTCTGTACGCTCTCTGTTCCCAGTGCTGTGGACCTGCCCATATTGCACACTTCGTGCCGCACTTGCCACGCAAATACAGTGCTGGGAAGTGTGATTTCCCCACATGCCCGCTTACCTCGATAGACTGGGAGAGGTTCTCGTAACCATTTCCACCACCATAGTCGAGGGTGGGGGGTATTTTTCCTGGCACTCTGTGTCCGATGTGCCTTATACGAGAACCTGTACTGAGGGTCTTTGTTTTAATTCCTGTTTTTTTTGCAGTTGTGAAGGACAAAGAGGTCTCTGCCACATATTTCACCTCTCAGACGGCCCCATTCAAGACATCACGCCTGCACAGATCTTGGTATGCAGTGATACAATCGTGGCAAAAATGTTGCCTGTACAAAAAACCGCGGCAAAAATGCTGTGGTTTGACCTGTTAAAGTTATACCCCATTACACCATTAAGGGGAGCAGGGGGTGTCCCCACTCCCCTTAAATGGTTTAATGGGTCCCTTTACTTGAATTGCAGCACCACAGCCTTTTTGCCACAATATTTTGTGTCCACGGCCATTTTTGCCTTGATTTTAACACATGGTACCACGTAAATGGTGCAAGATATAATAAATACCAATTAAGGTCGAGTAAAATGCAATGATTTACTGGACAGTCAAATAAAGACCAGACACGCGTCCCTCCGAGTACGCCAGCAAACTAGGGGTGGCATTGCAATGTGAAAGTGCACAAAACAAATAGTAGAGGTAGCTGCCACCACTAACTGCCGTCATGGTCCATCAACCAGAGCCCGCTTAACTCGACCAACTCTGAGCACCCTGGTGCTCCATTGCTGCATAATCTTGCCACCGGCCCCACAAAGAGGCCACTGCAATCAATTCTTGCTATTTCCTCTCGTCTACAGGGTATCCAGTTCAAAGTATTTCCATGCATACCCATAACTCGACGACTGGCTCATGTGGGATTACACACACACACAACAGGTTTTTTTGGGTCTATAAATAATTGTCAGTAAATCCACGTGAATACTCGCCAAAGAACTGCTTTAATGTCAGTCTGTTGTGGGGAAATTAATCCCCTCACGTAAGAATTCAGATTCTTTAGAAAGTGGCGGTCTGCGGCTTCAAAAGTCAATGGTTCGGGCACTTTTGTTTTGGAGAATGTTGGGTGCAATCGCGTATTTCCCTATGTCGCACTTCAAGTGTGACATGCATAACCTCATCTTTCAATTAACTTGGATCCAGAGTCCCTGTCAACACTGATAGCCTCTTCACTGCTCTTAAAGAAAGAATTTGGATCTGTGTCTGTAGGCTGAGTACAAAAGACCGACTTTGCAAGAATCCAACCTGTAAAGGCTGCCCTTGCAAGGGGTAGTCTTTTATTCCCACCCCCTTCGCCCGGTTCCATTTCAAGGATCCGCCATTGCTCAGTTGTACTGCCCCCCTCCACTTATCTGCTGTGACCACTTCTCTCAGAGCCGATGGTCTGCAGGCCGTGTAACCTGTAGCCTAACGTACTGCACGTTCCGCTTTGGTATGCAAACCTTTGGATATCGGGCTTCAGGTTACGTCACCTGCAAACCACGAACAACGCACTTACATGGTGGATGCAAGATATGATCAGTGTTCCCTTTTTACATACCAACTCTAGAATTGCCTGGAACTCTTGCCTCTTAGGGGAGGGAACCACAATGCAAACTCTTCTGATACGCAATTTATGGCCTGCGTAGGATCGGAACATTCGCATAACCATCCTAGAACTCAAGCCATTTCCACCAAACCACTCGGGGCTCAACATTTCTCATAATGCCAGTCAATTCCATGGTCGTATTCTAACTGACAAGCAGGGCCGAAAAAAGGTCTTTTCCACTCCCTATAGTTATTGTTGATTTATAAGGCGCCCTCTGTGGAATAGTCACTTCTCGGCGCCACAAGTGTAGAAGGTGAAGGTGCTCATTTTGTAAGACTTGTAACATTAAAACCAAATAAGGGTAATGGAAGGGTGGGGTGAGCGCCGGGAACAGAGAGTAACCCTAATACAAAACAGATAAGTGTTGGGTATAGATGCAGGTACAACACTGAACACAGTATGGGTGAGCAAGGCAGTGAGGGAAAAGGCAGGAAGAGAGCTGGCTGGTTAAAAGTGAGGAGCACGAGCCACACGCAAGGAAGGAGCAGAGTAGGCATTCAGGTAATCAGGCAGATGAGATGAATTAACTGGGACAATGCAAATTAAAAAGTGGGGTGTGCAGCAACCTGTAGGTGTCCCGAGTATGGGATTCTTGCACCTTACTGCACACATGTCCGAAATGACAACCCAGGGGCAATGAGTGGGCTCTCCTATGATGACCATTGTCCGGCCTCGGAGTGATTAGTATGCTCTGAGGCCCTCTTCTATGGGATTAGTTTGCCCTGGTAACTTATCGTCAGTCCACCAGCTTGACAGCCTTCTTTATATGACAGAAATTTTGCAAATAAAACATTGGTATATGAATCAGTAAATAACATCCACGGCCATCAGTGAGCAGGTCAATTCACTTTTGGTAAATAAGTAATTACACATTAACAACAGCATCACTTGTAAGTAAGTCAGTTCACATTGGTACATAAATAATTGAATCCCATAAATTGTGTCACCTGGTAGTTAGTCAATTCACCTCTGGTAAATAAATAATTAAATATTATTAATACAGGTCTGGGCAGAGTCCTGGTCTCTCCTGTCATATGCGCTTCACTTAAACTGAATCTCACCCCCATCCTCCGTGTACATACACACACCAAATTTTCCCTTGAAAGGGTATGTGACACTACACCGTAGTCGTAGTGACCAAACCACCACCACTTAGACGCGTACCCGTCTCGGAGGAAACCCTGTGGGGAAGCTTGGGGGGGAGGGGGTGCGGGTCAGTGACCGCTCCCCTCACTTTCCCTGACTGTAAAGACTACTCCCTCAATAAGTATTGAGGAACCAAATTAACCCAGTCGGGTTGGTAGTCTCCCCACATTGACAGAAATGGTACACTTTACCCACCACGCCAGTGCGATGCAGGTGAAAAAGTATACCGCTATACAGTTCAAGAATGTACTTTCCTTCATCCTCACTTTGACAGAAACTGTACACTTTACCAAGCCCGCCTATGCAATGCCGGCAAAAAAGTATACCGTTATAGAGTTCAACGGTTTATGGTCTTTCCATCTAATGCCATTCCATCACATTTTTTCCATCTAAAAACTTTGCATCTAATGCATTTTTTGTTTGTTTTGTTTTTACCCTTTATAATGCACCTAAACAAAAATTAACCCTTAACCACCCAAAAAATGCATTGGATGCAAAGTTTTTAGATGGAAAAAATTCAATGGAATGGCAGTAGATGCAATGGCATTAGATGGAAAGACCAGATACCCAGTTCAACAGTGCACGTTCCTTCCCCTTCACTTTGACAGAAACTGTACACTTTACCAAGCCCGCCTGTGTGATGCCAGTGAAAAAGTATACCGCTATACAGTTCAAGTGTGTACATTCCTCCCCTTTTCTCCCTCCTACCTCACAGCCAGCAACACACGGTTGCGCATGAGAGCACCCCAGCTCTGTCCTAACGGGGCAGCGCCGGCAGTGGGGGTGCACACTTTCGACCCAGATTTGGGGAGAAAAAACCGGCCAGCCCGAAGCAAGGACGGCCTCTCGGGACGTCTCTTCCAGCAACAGAGAGCCTGGCTGCCCTCTCTGGTTCCCCAGAAGCTTCTCCCTTTGCCCCACACCGGGGCACCTTATATAAACTCTGCCCTGCCCACCAGTCGCTGAACTGCGGGGGCCTCCTGACAGGAATAAAGGTCAAAACACCTCGGCACACGCACTCTCGCCCTGTGGGCGGAGCGTACCAAGTCCCCCCCGTAACTCCCTCCCTCCTTCAAGTATGAGCTGTTGCTTCACAAGCAATTCAGGCAGTGCCCTCCACAGGCATTGCAGAAGGGGCTAGGAACAGATTCACTAGTAGATCTCTTCATCCCTCCTTGCAAAGTGCAAACCATTTCGACATCTAGTTTTGTTGGTGAAAATTCTTCACAAACTGGAGAGGTCGATGAGCTGTCGAATAATCCTGATAGCTCCAGCATGACCCAAACCTGTTTTTCTCAGACACTGGCTTAATTTCCAGTAAGCAGCAATATGGGTAACGGATTCCAATACCCTACTCAACCTGCGATTTGGTTCCTGTGGCACTGATTTATGGTCCCACTAGCCTGTCAGCAGACACTCTAAAGTAATTGAACGCAGCCAGAAAAGATTTCACAGGGAATAAAAATGCAAGTAGACAAAGTTGCGTCACTAGGGTATGCAAACAAAGGTCAACCCCAAAATGTGCCGTGGTCAATATTTTTTCCTACATTTCAAAATTGGCTGGATCAGGCATCAGACTAGGGTCCTGCAGAGCATCAGACTAGGGTCCTGCAGAACCTACGTGACGGCCATGGGGGGGGTGGCACATCGGAAATTCAGGTAGACTATTCGTCTCTCTTTAGCCCTGTAGTCAAGAGGCATTTTAATGGCCTTAAGGGACTTTATCCCTAGGTCAGGAACCTGCATCCAGTCTAGGCCTAAGACATTGTGCGCTCTGCTCTGGTGCATGAACCCTTTGAACCATTGGCCACTGCAGACACAGAATTTGAGACTTGGAATACAGCGTTCTAGGTCAAGATCCTGCATCCAGCCTAGGCCTAAGACATTGTGCGCTCTGCTCTGGTGCATGAACCCTTTGAACCATTGGCCACTGCAGACACAGAATTTGAGACTTGGAATACTGCGTTCTTAGGCGCGCCGGCTTCTGTGAGACGGAGCACTGAAGTACTCGCTCTCTGCTCAGAAGACACTTTCTTGATTTTTAACAAGTATAAAGTAGTGTTAGAAACCAAGCCCTACTTCTTCCAGTTGCATCCACGTTTCATTTCAATCAAGAGATTCGTTTACCCTAATCCAGATTCTAAGGTGGAGAAAACGCTCCACACCATGGACGTATACAAGGATGTGAAATGTTTCGAGAGAATGAAGGATGCCAATACGTTAAACTATCTATTACTGTAGTGGGTTTATTCCCTTTTGCCAAGGCGGAAAAATGACCCTTTGCCCAAGAGTATTTAAGAGTGCAACACTCTATTAGGACCTTCCTGACATCTTGTCTGCCTCAGCATTTAACATGTTCCTTTGGTGGACATCTTACGCTACCTGATACTGTACACATTATTTCATGGAGGTTCACTCTAGCAGATGCAGTCTGGACGGGGAGCTCTGCACAATATTTTTGGGTTCATTTTGTCTTACTATTTTCAGTATATTCATGTTCTTCCATCTGCTTAGATACTCCTAAACGGGGTTGAGAAATAGGAGTAAGACTAAGTTCCTTGCTGTAGTGAAACCTGCACTCCATAGTGTTGTTTGCTCATTAAGGTCTGCTGCCCCTCCTCCTAATAAATGCCCAAACTCTATCACACTTGTAAAAGAACTGGATGGGTCTGGGAGCTTGCAGGAGAGAGTTTCCAATTGGTGGCTTGTTCATACGTGTCCGTGCACATTAATCTTCTAATATCAGAGCTGCTCGGGGTCACAGGAGCCAGACATATCCCTATCGTACAGACTATAAGTAACTTGTTCTGATGGACATCCCAACTGGCAGTGTCATTCTGAGGCACTTGTCATCTAAACCTTATCACTCTCTGGGCATGCCACACAATTCCTTACTTTTTCCACCGTCCACTCCATTTCAAGCCTCCAATATTTGACTCAGAGCCTTATATTTGTATTTATATTTTGTCTATTTGCATTGCGCACCTGGCCCAAAGGCATCTGGGCGCCTTTCTTAAATGTACGTGGTTAAATATAACAGACAGAGCAAAGTAGCGTGAGAAGCCGCTTATACAGAAGATATTTACAAGTGTGCAGGAAAACAATTGCATACAATACAGAATAAATTACAAAGTTGTTGTACAGACTATGCAGAAAATTCACAAAGCATACAGATGTTATGCAGAGAATTTCCATGGTGAAGCATGTGCCAGGTAATGGAGCTTTTCAGATTGAGTAGGGCTGATAACTTGTGCACAGTGTGGAATATTAGGCGCATGTGTGAGCATGATCCTGTGCAGAGAGCCAACTTTTGGCTTCACTCTTGAATGAGTGATGAGATGGATCAGCTCTAAGTGGGTTGGGAAATGTGTTCCATAATTTAGCAGCAAGAACTGGGAAGCTAGAGCCGCCTGCTTTTTGCAGCTTAAATCTGGGCATGGATAGAGTATGTGCTTGGGCAGATCTCGGAGAGCGGTATGAGGAGCGGGGGAAGAAGCGGTCAGCAAGGTAAGCGGGGGCCAAGTTGGACTGGCACTTATGAGTGAGAGCAAGGGTTTTGAGGGATATTCTGTGAGCGACATGGGGCAAATGTAAACTAGACCTGGTGTCAGAGATGTGGAATTTCCTATGAATGTTGAGAGCAGCCCTGATGGCATTGTTCTGCGTAACCTGTAGCTTGTTGATGTTTCTTTGGCTAGTTCCTAGGTAAAGGGCATTGCAGTAGTCTATTTTAGCCAAAATGAGGGTTCTGGCTAAGATGATACAGTTAGCAGCAGTGAGCAAGGGTCTGCAGGCAGTGATAAGTTTGCATGTATAGGCTGAGGCCGAGACAACAGCGTTAGTTTGTTTCATTAGGGATGAGGTGGAGTCGAGGTAGATACCTAGCGTTTGTCTCATTGGATACCTTAATTGTATTTCCGTCAATGACAAATGATTTGAAGGCTGGGTCCAATTTATTGAGTCTGCAGTGGGAACCTAGGATAAGTAACCAGGTTTTATCATCATTTAAACTAAGCCCATGATGTGCCACGCCTGGATGATTAGGTATAGGTCATTGAGGGCTTCTGAGTCGATCGCGTAGTCACCAGTGATAGGAATGAGTATCTGGGTGTCATCAGCATAATTGGTGTAAGTGACACCCAGACAATCAAGAACATCAAAGAGTGGCTTCGTGAAGAAGACATTATATAGTGTGGGTGAGACACCAGACCCGTGCAGGACCCCACATTGGAATGGCGCAGGTTCGGCGGATGCCGATGGGGAGAAGACTCGCATAGTTCTATTTGTCAGAAAGGATCTGATCCAGGAGGTAGCTTCTTCAGAGAAATTGGCAACAGTTTTGAGGTTGTGGCAAAGGATATGGTGGTTGACCAAGTCAAATGCTGCCGATACGTAGCAGAAGTAGAAAGGCCATTTTACCATTGTCATTTATGTCTTCGATTGGGGTTTTAGGTCATTGAGGGCAGTTTCTGTTCAGTGCCTCGTTCGGAATCCAGATTGTCAGAGGCCAAAGAGTTTATTGGATTCTAGGTAATCCTCAATTTGTAGATAGGTGGCGCGGGTCTATAGTTGGATGGGTTGTTTGGATCTAAGGTAGGTTTTCTTATTAGTGGGATGACCCACGCGTCCTTGAGATTATCAGGGACTATGCCTGATTTGAAAGAGGCATTAATGAAGGTGGTGATGAATGGTGTAAGATCAAGGACAGCATCCTTGATGACAGAGGCGGGGCAGGAGTCACCTTGACAATTTGAGGGTTTACCTGTTTTGATAATGTTTTCCACTTCAGAGATAGAGAGAGGTGAAACGCAGAAAGGTTTGAAGGAGTGAGAAGTTGGAGGTGTTATATTAGGGGGGAACTTGGGTAGCAAATCCAAGAGGAGGCTACACTTTTTGACATTGATTTTACGTTGGCGTGTGGAGATTTTATCAACGAGCGCTTTTTGGATATTAGTACAACAAGCAGTGTCAAGAGTTACATTTGTCAAGCGGGGCTGTGGGGGATTCAAGTTCTTTTAGAATCTTTAATAGTTCTTTAGTGTTAGATTCAGCCTGAAGGATGCACATATTGTAAGTGTCTTTTTTTGCAGGGAATATCGCTTCTTTGTAGTTAGAAGAGGCTAAGATCAGGGAGCTTTTATTAGCTTCCATAGGAAGACTTTTTTCCATCGTGTCTCAGTGTTTCGTTTCACTTTGCATACGTTTCTCAGGTCTGGCGTGAACCACGAGTTGATATGAGCACAGGGTTTGGGTTTCCGTAGTTTCAATGGGGCTTTGATGTTAATCGCTTTTAAGATGGCTTGATTGTAGGGATCTTCTAATGCAGTGGGGTCTGAGCAGGATACCGATACTTTATTGAGAAGAGGAATGATAAGAGACAGTAGTTTCTCCTTTGTAATGTCCTTAAGTCTGGTGCTGGTGGATGAGGCGATATTTTTTTTAGGACTTTGGTAGTAAGTTTTAATGGAGAAGGTAATCTTGTGATGATCCGACCACATGCAAGGTGTGATCGACACTGTATTGATGCTGCAGTTCAGATCAGAGAGCCAGTGAAGAGTTCTACCCTGGATATGCATGGGTACATGGATGTGATGGGTAAATCCTAAGTATGTTTAGGTGCAGGCAAGAGCAAGGGTTTTAGAATCATTAGGGTCTTGGAATCCAAGATTAAGGTCCCCCAATAGTATAATTTGGGACTTAGGTTTCATGTTAGCTGCGAGGAGAGATGCGATGATATCAGTAAAGGTAGTAATGGGTCCTGGTGGCCGGTAAATGAGATGCATTGTGGCAGTTTGATTAGGGGATAACAGCAATTTAACTGATAGTAGTTCAGCCAAACGGATCTGCTGATTGGGAATGGGCCTGAGTTCAAGTGATTTTTTAAAGATGAAGGCAACACCACCACCTTTGGAATGGTTGGTGTTCCTGTCACATCTGATGATGGTGTAATTGTCAGGGATGGCCGTTGGTCAAGGAGGGCCGGCTGTAGCATGTAGTCATGTTTCAGTAATGGCTAGGAAGTCAAGATCTTGGGTGACAATAAAGTTAGCGATGTCAAGCACATGGGCTGGGAGGGATCTAGCGTTGACGAGAGCCCCTTTGACCATGGTGTCTTTTGTAGTGTTGGGGCTGTCATGGGCGAGAGTTGAGACATCTTTAGTGTTAGACCTAGTGATATCTATGGGCTCAGATATTGCTGTGGTGTTACCCTGGGAGGTGTGAGGTTTAGTATTAGTAAAGTGGTGAGGGTGTTGGGTTTTGTGAGAGAATCTTGAGCCTAATCTGAGGTTCCTCAGGTGGAGAGCGAACGGTTGATTAGGCATGGGCTTGGTGGTGAAGTGTTCCAACCATAAGGCTGGTGAGTTTAGATACGGGTTGAAGCATGGCATGGTGCAAGGAGGGTCACAGTTCTGTGAATGCATAGTAGGGGCGCGACATGTTGAGGAATAGGGGAGGGAGGTGGGTGAGTTAAAAATAAATAAATAAATAAATGCATGCAGCGGGATGCCGAATATTAGGTGTGAGTATCGTGTAGAGATTGGTGACAGAGAGCTTAAAACTGGAGGTTGTGGTGAATGACAGGAACGGAATGCAGAGTGACAGGAGGATCCAATACATAGTCAAATACGAGCCAGAGTGATTCAGTGGTGATCGCAAAAGGGGCACAGTAAACTAGTAATCCAGTGGGTAAATTGGCAAGGCAGCATATGCGAAACAGCAATCCAGGAGTAGGCAAAATGGGTTGAATGCACAATTGGCTGGGTATGCAGTAGGCTAATTAGCGTGGCAACAAATGCTAAAAACAACAATCAACGGACTAGGCAAGATAGTCATGAAATACATTGGCTAACAATACGGGCACAATATACTAGCGTACATAATGAAAATGATGACAAGGGTTGAATACGATAATCGGTGGTCTAGGCTCACTGGGTCAGTAAAGCAGAGCTCGTACAGTTAACTGATGTTGTACAGTGACCTGTAGGTTAGTGGCTGTAATATATCACAATGGTGTCAAAGGTTTTGTACTTGTGTACCCGCGAAGGCGGTCGCGTAGTGGTACGTTGTTGTTGGGACTGGACGATAAAGTAGCAGGGAATATGATACAAGTTCCAACCTGCAAGCGCAGAGTCGATAGTTCGTAGGGATGAGATTGTGAGTCATTGAAGGAAGGCTGGTCGGACATAGACAAAGGGGTAAAGGTACTTGCAGGTGGAGCAGGGCACGGTCTACGGCTCGACCGGCGTAGACAGGCACAGACAGGCCTGTGCCTTATGAGGAGTGCCTTAGGGGAGGGCCGGCTAGCGCCATCCGGCGATGCCCGGATCGGCAAATAGGGCTGCTGGACCAATGGGCGGCAGTGTGCTTGTCGAGCATGGTTTCTTAGCAACCTAAAACAAAACATATGGCTGCCATTTTTGGATGCTCCACGTGCAGCGGCACGGAGCTGCAGGCAAAGGAGTGGGGCCGGAGCATAGGTTGTTGTCCGTGGCCACCGAGGGGCCTTCTCACAAGGTAGTATTAGGGTGAATGTGCAGGCAGCATGCTCTAGTCACCTTACCATTTGTAGTGTGTTCTGGCTGGGGCTGGTTCTCTCATGTAGCGAGGGTCTGTGGAGCAAGTGATGGACTGGGCTTCTGCCCACCCGAGAGTCGCTGCTTCGGTGAAGAACGCAGGGCACAGACAGCCTGTGCCTTATGAGGAGTGCCTTAGGGGAGGGCCGGCTAGCGCCATCTGGCGATGCCCAGGTCTCCACATAGGGCTGCTGGACCAATGGGGTGGCAGTGTGTAAAGCTCCAGCCTAGACGACTTTAACATGCAGTCTTGCCTCTTAGTTTTCTTGGAGGAATTAGGTGACTCCCCCTTCAACAACCCCACGTCACATTCTGCAGCTTGTCCTTTCCTTAGAAAAATGCTAGCTCACTCGTGTACTCTGCAGAGCATACCTGTTGAACACACTGCATCAGTTTTGCGATTTCCCCATTTATCTGCATTTCCTTTCTTTCACTTGCCAGTTCTACATTAGAGCGACCAGAATCACTTAGGTTGCCTTCACAAGTTTTGGCATCTTCTCCAATCTCATCATTCACTTAATTGGTAACTATCACAGGGAAGAAATTGCATTACTGCACCTGTGTCAGCATTCTTGGTTTCACTAGCCCTGAATCGCTTGTGGAAGTAGGTGTGGTAATGAACTGTCGTTGCTTGTAACTATATAGAAGTACACTGATCCCCATTAGCTAGAGATTCTCTTTCTATGACACACTCTCTCATTTCAATTAGGTGAATTTGACACAAATTGTGCATTTGTCATAATACTACCCCCAAAAAACAGTTGTTGCACCCTTCTTAACAAATCTGTGCAACATTAAAGCAGACTCTATCTCGAACTTCACATTTTTCAAACGCTTTGTTTTGCTTGAAATATTCTTTATATGTTTTGATTCCTATTCTTTCAGTCCTTAATAGGATCTTGAGTGCTCCCTAACTCTGGGCTCTTTCGCATACATCAAAGCTTTAACCATGTCTCGTTTCACTCCATCCTCCATGACGATATCTCCAAAGAACATTCCTGGAACAGTTTCCAATACGTTGTGTTAAAATATTTAATTGTCGTGCACATTCAATCTTATCTTAAAAAATCACTTGAAATCTCCCTTTTTTCTGAATACCTTTTCTGTGTTATGGTGAAGAAAAAAGAGCAGACGCTGCGGTTAAACGAAGGGTTATCCTGTGGGACTTATGGCCATAAGGAATGAGATTGGTTGACTTGAATCGCTATAACATCAACTTGATCGTGCGTGTAGGAAGAATGTTTGTCATATTTCGTTAATATTGAAAAAAGGACGCAGATCACCTAGATTGATCGTTTTGAACACACTGTCCTCATTGCACTCTTTTGGCCCTTGGGGTTCATTTTTACCAGCTGGATGCATTATATGTTGTCATAGGAACTTTATGACAATAAAAGTCCAATGGTTACCAGCCCACATTGACGCGATACCTAGTCCCCAGCCAACAGATTTTACCATAACATTCCCAACCTAGAGTTAATAGTGCAGTTGCTTGGGCTGCGCAGAGGAGCTGGTAGAGTTACAAGTCTCTTTTTGCTAAGAAAACTTTAATTTGCATGAATCACGCCATTTTCTTTTTCAATATATGCTGCGATTTTAGACGTAAACATTTATTTGCGTAGGGAGAAAGATGGCCTGGTTAATTTATCTGGCATATTAAATGGGCCATTTATTAAAACGTAAACAGTACCAAATATTGCTAATGGATTGCTTTGAGGGACAGTATTTTTCACCTGCCATTTGTTTCTCAGTAGGTTAGATCCAAAGTAGAGTTATACATTGTGAAATGGCGGGTTACCAATTGATCATGGTTGTATAGAGCAGGTTTATCCCAAAAACTGATGTCATGCTCACTGGCATCATTGGGAAACAACTGTTAAGACAATACGAAAATGTCAGCAGGAATCATTCAGAATGTGTTCTTCAATGTATAAATGCACATTGGTGGAGACCAACATGGTTCTCAACATAGTCATTTAGAGTCTGTCATTAGCCCCCCCTCACGCGTGCTGCCCACACACATCCATAAATAGATCTTTTTTTATTTTTGTCAAGCTTCAAAAATACATCACTTTAACATACAAACATATCAAATCAGTTTGCAGTAAGATAATTAACTATACAAAATATACGCATATGGCAAACATTTAGCCCAATAAAAGTTAACAATATGTAGTCTTATCTCAATGCAATTAGGAATACCTATTTTGTGCAAGATTTACTGCCAGCCAACTTGTTTGGCGTACCCTTCTCATGTAACATGGACAGAGAAACAGCTAAACAGTTACTTTTAACATGTTTCAATCCTTTAATATTTTGAGGGCTCTCTTCAGGATACATAAATCATTCTTTCACATGTGCTATTTCAATGCAAAGACCTTTGATTTGTCGTTGTGCCACATTTTTCATAACGCTAGAACTCCCCCAATTCTGTCCTCCTTTATAAAGAAGAAAACAGTAGTTGACTTTTGGTTACTTGAAAAAGTCCAAACTCTCCTCTTCTGTCTGTGTAATGATGTGGCTAGACCAACCTGCTTCTCGGGCTCACCTCTTGTTGCCAGGGTGCACTTGTATTCACCCATAATATGCTAGATTCTGTGCGGATGTGAAATCCTCCCGGAGAAGCAGGAATAATGTACCGAGGAATGTTTCCACAAGTGTCTTGTATCGTTTCTGAGGTACAAGACACTTGACTAAACATTATTAAACATATAGAACCTGAATATCTGCTCCTCCTAGCTGATATGTGGGGGAACTTGACCTGATTGACGCTGACATTTCTCTGCCCTCCGCCCTCTCTCCTGCATCTCAGGGCACACGTCATCACTTTTGTAGTAAGCATATTGAAACTATTTTCTTTTGGGTCTGCCTTTGCAGCAGTAATCTCATGACAACGTGAATATAGAAATTGCCTCTATCTAGGCCCAATAGCTTTCCACTAAAGAACCTGCAGCAGACCTGCAATGCTTCTGCAAGACTCCCCACAATGGAAGACTTATCCATCAATGAATCAGATGGGATAAATAATAATGGTCTAACAAACAGAAGAACTTGATTCAAGAGTAAATTAACAAATCGAAAAATGTAGTATTACCAATTTAAAGTAGCTTAACAGGAGGATTTCTGCACAATCGGTTTTCCGAGGAATATTTCTCAGTCAAAAATCTCCTCTCTAATATGTAGGACAAGGTTATGTAGTGTGAAATGCATTTCAATACCCTTTTGAGGGTATCTTCGATGTATGCCCATTGTAACATAGAACATATTCGATTTGTGTGTCTTCTGAGCAGCCAGAGGATTATGATGGCACTCCATAATTCCTCTTTCCCTTAATCAAATGGATGCAATAAAACCGATGGCAATGGGCTAACACCATACTCTGTGTTATGACCATCTTAAGCTTTGGGGGTGGCAATTTTAATGACATATTTTCAGATGACGACAATTCTGTCTCTTTGGGAATTGGAGGTTTGACTTTTTGTACTGTGGTCTACTACTGACAATATATATTGTTTTCTCTAAAGAATGGATTAGTGGAGAATGCCCCACTGTAGAATTGTAAAGTGCATCTCCAGTCCTCAAAACAATAGTACTCACTGACGATTGGAATATTTGCGTTTAGTCTAGCGAAGAAGGTATAATCTGACAGTGTCTCGTCCTTGTACGCAGGCTATCCTCCTAAAAGTACTTCATTCTTTTGCCTTTGCACACCAGCTCTTTATTTTTACAAATGAATCAAGAAGATTTTGTTATGGTATTACACGTGGATAGACAGATGCCCTCATGCATTTATTTTTCAAGCCTGTGATGGGTTCAGTAAAAAGGAGCCGACTGTGTGGTCATTTCTTAGTGGGAGAGAGAAGATGATGTATGTAGCGATTGCAAACAAAGGGCCTCAATTAGCTAGTTTGGCGTTGTGGGGGGTTGGGGAAGTGGCAGTAACTGAATCACCACCGTTTTTCCAGCACCGTGAAATTATAGGTTTTGGTGAGTTTACCGCCAACGGAATTACGATGTGGTAAATCTGCCTATTTTTGAAGGAAAGGTGGCAGATTTACCGCCAGATTATTGTTGAAGGTCAATCCTCCACTCTACATTATAAAACATCTGAGGATTTCCCACACAGTCAGTCCATTGGCAGTAAATCCACTAAATATCCCCAGAGAGTCCTATGGACTCCAAGAATGAGGAATTACACTGCCCTACCACCACTTGTAATCCTGTGGGTAATGATAATGGCGTTAAAAGCTCGTGAACAACAATTTATTAAGACGTTTAGGCATACAAAATAAATGACATCACTTATTTGTTGTATAGTACATAAAAAAATACTAGAGCAGTTAAGTTGCAGTTCCTAGGCAACGTAACTCCTCTTAACGTTTATAGCTGTTTTAAAAGCGCAGTGTGATTTGAGGAACCCATTTTGCATACATTATAAACACTGCAAGACACACAGTTGCTTGGAAACTAACTTTTCGGAACAGTGTTTATGAAACTCCAAGGAGCCAACAATTCACATTTTTAATATACAATATCACTAGTAATCATTTGACTACCAAATGCATAGTTGTATTACATTAACAAAAATCTCCTTTGCTTTACATTTGTGTACATACCTGGTACCCTTGTGTGTTGGAAAAGCAGTAGAAGAACAGCGTGAAAGGGTTGGTAAAAATATTTCGATTTTAAAAACAAATGTAGTTTAAACCACACCCCACTTAAATACTGTACACTGATTTACATTCATTGGTTAAAAATCATTTTTAAATCTAAACAAGTTTGCCCTATTTACAGGGTTGTTGCTTTCTTACCAGGAAATTATTCTTATGGACGGCATGCTTTTTTTATTTATTGAAGAATTTGGGGCCATGCTAGGAATATCCTCAAGCCGTGGAGAAGCAGAGTCTGCCTTGAAATTGGTTATCAGAAGCAGTATATCTAGATTTATTTGGATCAAAAATGACAAACAAGCTTCCAAAATGTATTTTGGAAAGCTGACTTTATTCACTATTTAAGTTTGCACATCTGAATTCTATTTCATACAATTCATCGCTTCATACTGAGGTCAAATAAGTTATTATTATACTTTGGGCAATCATGTTTAATGTGCTGATGGATCAGTGATCAGGATCTTTATCACTGACACAGGCGCATTAGGCAAAGTTACTCGTGTTTAAATGAAGCCAGATAAGAATTAAGATGGCTGCATTCGCCCTCTCTGCAGGGGGTAGTGTGGCAATGATACCTACAACTGATCCAATGGAGTCAGGTGTGCATGATGGGAGAATTGAACATGTCCTCAATGCTGGGGTCGAAGGGGTCCGAAAACACAGCACGGGGAACGATTACTGCACTTGAGGTGAATGCTGCTTGCTTACATTGCTTTGGAGAAACCCAACACCCATTTCCTCCAGCAGTTGCTTAGGAGGAGACAGAAGGCCGGCTTCAGTTCCCTGATTTAAGTTTAATCTGATTGTGGTGATGGGCTGGATGTTTCTCAGGCTAGTGTCACAGAAGAACTGGTCAACTCAAAGAAACAGGAGTAGAGGAGTTAGGCTGGATGCTCAAGCCTCTACTCCAACTCCAGGTCTTATTTTCTCAATTCTATGCAGCTCCACAAGATGCTCCGGTCCCATCACTGTAGGAATACAAAAACATGACTGACGGCTGGATCATCTAAAATCCCACTGCCGTGTTGTTACTTTTAGGTAATATGTCTTGCAACAGTACAAAACTACAGAAAGTACCAATGAATGTCTCTCAGACAGCGGCATGGTGTTCACAAACCATCTGAAATTCATGCCTCTCTGGGAACTCAGGTGAGCGACCTTGCTCACCGTGCAGAACCAACCTCTCTACAATGTTTCAATTGTCTGTTATGCCACTTTGGTACACTGTGATGCTATACGTCACCTTAACCTCGTTCCATACATTTTCATCATACTTTGAGAGCGAATCTAAACATCTGTGCAGGGCATAAAACACAATTTTAATGAAATGTAGAACAGTCAAGTATCTTTGGTTCACATTTTTGCTGGTACATGTGTAACTATTTGCACAGTCAAACACTTCTATGAGGCTCTGCTTTTTCGGCCCATTCAGTGAAACAGCATGGCTGTGCTGCAGTCCAGTCTTCTCATGTTGGCACCCACTGTTTTGGATGTACTCACGACTTAATTTTCCACAACTGAAAATATAATAAAGTGTTAAAAACATTGTTAATTCAGTTTCACTATTTGTTATTAAAATATATATGTAAGCTTGTCCTAATTTAAGACTGGGGCAAAGGTAGAACATGAAACCTCTGTAGCGTTCTCCTTCTTGAATCAGGTTGGTTGGCAGTCGGGGACGCCAGTAGTGTGGCCAGACTCAACAACGCATCCTCGGCTAGCATCAGTCCAATTGCAGTTCATAGAAAACTCAGCGGCGCTTGCATAAAGTAGTAACTCGTTTCACGGCAACGTGCCTCCGTACATAAGTAACTCATTATGCAGTTATTTTACCAAATTAAAAATAACGAATAACATTTTTATCTAAACATTTTTACTGAAAAAAATACCGAATTCAAAAAATATATATGGAGGGTGGTGTAAGGGGTTAAAACAGGTGGGGGTTGTGATTATAAACTAAGGGAAATGGGAAGTTGGGGGGACCCCCATATTTAGAAATAAATAAAAATAATCAGTATTTTATTTGGTAAAAATGGTTATCTAAAAATGTTTTCGTTATTTTTTAATTGGGTAAAATCACATGTAACTTTATACTTGTACCACAGATGGTAAGGATTACAATACAGCTCCAGGAAACACTTAGAAAAACACTTAACGTGACAAAGATAAGTGAGAGCAAAAGCATCAGTTCCATGTTACACTATTCAACTAAGCACAACGCACTACAAACATCAACCACAAACCTCCAGGCTTACATAGACCAGCAATAGGAAAGGACTCGCAAAAGCAGTCTCTTGGACATGCGTGAACTGTTTCATTTCAGTATGGTCCCACTATTGTAATGCGTTCTATGCAAGTCAAGTACATTTAGAAGTAAGACAACATCATAGTCTTGAAAATATTGCAGCTTCTCAAGTTTTAAAACTTCAAAATCCTGAGCAGGTGTCATGGGCTCTGGGAGCGCAGCACTAGCTTCCAGTGTAGAAAAGGAGAGCACATAATCTCCTGCATTATGAACAGGGCCTACTCCTGTCCTAACCTGAGCATTCATCATTCACAAGCGAAGAACAAGTTACTTCTTACCTTGTAACGTTCTTTCGATGGGATTTTCTTCCGACGTATTCCTTATCGCCCCTCCCATCCATCCCCGCTGTAAAACTTCCCTTGTAGTTGCAGTTTACGCTTGCTTGCTGGCCTCGGAGACTTTTTTAGTAGATGGCGCTGCACGTTGACGTCCCTCGAGCTGGTGTCCCTCGACAGCCTCCGTCTCAGGGCCAACGTCATCGTACGTATAAATAGACTTGCGCAGCGACCGTTGCTCAGTTCCGTTTTGAAGCTTAAATTTAGCTGTGCATGAATTGGTTATTGACCTTGAAGGAGCGTAAACTGCAACTACAAGGGAAGTTCTTCGAAGGGATTGTGTCCTCCAACGTATTCCTTATCTTGATAGACTCCTATAGCAGTGGTGTGAAAGAGGAGGTGGGAGTAAAATCGGAATATTTCCCTTTAAGAATGGCCAGAATGTAACACAGCTTTGTCAAATCTTGTCTCCTGGCTAGAGGAGGAATCCAGACTGTAGAATTTTGTAAAGGTTTTGCGGAAGACCATGTGGCAGCCGCACATATGTCCCGAATCGGCACCCCTCTTTGGAGAGCCGAAGAGGCTGCGATACCTCTGGTTGAATGAGCCCTAAGATGTTGAGGGGGCTGTTTCCCTGCCAATTTATAGCATTGTAGAATGGCTAAAATAATCCATCTTGAAATTGTCTGTTTTGTGATTGGCAATCCTAATTTGTGGCCTGCATAACCTATAAACAGTTGGTCTGCTTGCCTTAGCCTAGCAAGTCTGTTGATATAAAAACTCAAGGCACGCCTTGGATCCAGCCTATGTAGCCTCTCTTCCTCTTTCCCTGGATGGGGAGGAGGATAGAATGAAGGTTAGGTTATTTTCTGAGTGATGTGGAATTCAGAGACCGCTTTTGGGAGGAAATTAGGCTTCACTTGTAAGACAACTTTCTTTGTGAAAAATTGTAGAAGAAGATTTGCAAGATAGAGCTTGTAATTCGCTCACTCTTCTGGCAGATGTTAGAGCAACTAGGAAGACTGTTTTAAGGGTGAGAAATCTTAATGAACAAGAATGGAATGGTTCAAAAGGAGTACCCATCAGAAAATGTAAGACTAGATTGAAGTCCCACAAGGGAACTTGGACAGGCTTTGCAGGATAGACATTAGTTAACCCTTTCAGAAATTGGATTACTAGGGGTAATTTGAAGTATGAAGGCTCCTCCGCAGTGCGCTTAAAGATTGACAGCGTTGCGAGGTAGCCTTTGATGGTACCAACTTGAAGACCTGAATTCGCCGAATAAAGCAAAAAAGATAGCACCATTGGTGTACTGCATGAAAAGGGTTCGATATTCTTTTCTCTACACCAGCTGCAAAATCTATTCCAACTGCAGCGGTATAAAGGCTTTGTTGCCGGCCTTCTAGACGAAAGCAACACCTCCATGACGTCATCCGGGAGATCCCAATCCTTGTATCTCAACCTTTCAGAAACCAAGCGTGAAGGTTGAGGGTTCTGATGTCTGGATGGCGAACCTGACCTCCCTTCTGCGAGAGAAGAGGGCAGATGGACATGTCCAGAAGGTCCAGGTACCACGTTCTCCTGGCCCAATCAGGAGCAATTAGGATCATAGTCTTTCCAAAATCTTCTCAACCTCCTGATCATCTGAGGAATGACAGGGACTGGAGGGAATGCGTATAGAAGTGGAAACTCCAAGTCTACTACAAACGTGTCCCTTAAAGCTCCTCTCGGGGGAAATTCCCTTGAACAAAACTGATTGCACTTCCTGTTGATACTGGTGGCAAACAGATCCACTTGAGGGGTTCCCCAAAGGGCGAAGATCTCTTGAAGGACTTCCTGAGCTCTGCCTGCTCAGAGCGTTCGCTGTCAAGTTCTTCTCTCCGGCTAAGTGAACTGCCGATAGAGGTATTCCTTCTTGAATTGCCCAAAACCAGAGCTGCACCGCCTCTATGCACAGTGGCAGTGATCCTACGCCTCCTCTTTTGTTGAGGTAGTACATGGCCACTGTGTTGTCCGTCATTATTAGGACATTCCTCCCCTGTACAGATGGCAGAAAAGCCTTCAGCGCTAGTCTGATTGCTCTCAGCTCCAACAGGTCGATGTGTAGTCTGGACTCCGATGAAGACCAACGACCGCTGATGGTCAAGTTGTTGGCTTTGGCTCCCCACCCTGTTAGTGAGGCATCCGTGACTACTGTTATCTCCGGCCATGGTTGCCAAAAGTGTTCTCCTTTCAAGAGGTTCTCCCGACAGGTCCACCACTGAAGGTCTCGAGCCACTCTGTCCGGGACTTGAAGGAGATCTGACATTCTTCCTGAGAATTGCGCCCATTGGGTTCTTAGTGCCCACTGGAGGATCTCATTCTCAGGCGAGCCTCTGGCACTAGAAAGATGCAGGATGTCATGAGGCCTAGCAACCTCAAAAAGTCGAAGGCTGGTAGACGTTGGGCATTTTGAAACTTGGTGACCATCTGTAGAATATCTTGAGCCCTCACCTCTGGTGGCGACGCTTTCCCCAGGGAAGTGTCCAGGACTGCTCCAATGAACTGGAGTCTCTGAGATGGTATCATCTGAGACTTCTTTAAGTTGAGGGAGAAGCCCAGCTTGTGAAGGAAGTGGCAGACATAATCTAGCTGGATCTGAGCTTGTTCCGAACATACTGTTCTGATCAACCAATCGTCCAGGTAGGGGTAGACGTGGATCCCTTTCCTCCTTAGACTTGCAGCCACTACCGACATTAGCTTAGTGAAGACCCTGGGGACCGAGGTCAGCCCAAATGGCAGAACTCAAAATTGACAGTGAGAGTTGCCTATTGTGAACCTCAGGTATTTCCTGTGTTTGGCATGGATTGGCACTTGGAAATAAGCATCCTGAAGGTCCAGAGATAACCAGTCCTGAAGCTGGAGGGCCTAGAGGATCTGGGAAAGGGTTACCATCTTGAACATGTCTTTCCTGCGGAATTTGTTCAATTCATGGGTTTCAGTCCTCCATCCTTCTTTGGTACTAGGAAGTAGGGAGAATACCAACCCTTGTTCCTCTCCGCTACAGGTGCCGGTTCTATGGCGCCTTTCTCTAGCAGTTCTACAATCTCCTGCATAAGGAGCGGGTCTGGAAGCTTCAAAGAGTTGTTCCCCGGTGGATGACTCTGAGGGGTGTGTAGGAAGGGCAGGCAGTAACCTTGGGCAACTGTTTCCAATGCCCAAGCATCTGACGTAATAGCCTGCCAGATGTTGAGTCAACCTGCCCCCTACTGGTGTCTTGTGAGGGGAGACATCAGAGGGGTTTAGAAGTGGCTGATGCGGATGCCAAGGGTACAAGAAGGATGTGGACGAGAAGGTGAAACAGAGGGTTAGGTTGGCAAACTGTGTGTCACACAGTAATTTTAGACAGGGTAATTTCAAGTCTACATGTACAAAGGCAAGTTTGAACACATGCAAACTATTCACTATGGGTTTGACATGTTTTGCACACACAATGTTTACAAACCTGACCAGCTTTGAAAAGTGCTATTCGGCTAAAAGACACTTATTGACACTGGCATGGGCCTGCAAAATTGTCCCCTGAACCTTGCTGTGTTCACAATGTAAATCAAATTGTGCAAGGTTTTGTCTCAACATAAAAACGTGTTGGTAAATATAAAGAAGGAACAAGTTACTTACCTGTAACTGTTGTTATCCAGCCTGGGTCTGGCATGGATTCACATGCTCATGAATATTCCCTGTTGTCGGGCTGGGAATCCTCGGTAAAGAAAAAATCAGTTTCAGTTTCGTTTCTGAACTTTCTTTCTCTTAATAACCAATCACTGATCTCTGGGTCATATTGCCCCCAACCAATGACTGCCCTCTACCCCATTGTTAGGCAGAAACCTGTGCAGTTCCCTCTGGGACCACTGCAAAAGATTTAGGACTACAGGAGTTTGGCAGTAAATCCACTTGGTAGCAGTCTGTACCACACTGATTCACTTGGTAGCTGTGGCTGAGCAGTCAGACTTCCCTCAAGAAGAGTTAGACAGTATACAGAGTATTCACAATAGGTCAAGAGCACACAATAGAACAAGTAAACACTGAACAGGGCTTGGTGTAAAAGAGATGTAATTATTTATTTAAAACCACATCTAGAAAAACACACAGGCACTAATAGTAAGCAATTCAAAAACAAGGTCACTAAAAGATATACACTCCCTTAAAAGAATATTAGACAAGTCGTAAGTGAAGCCCCACTTATTTTCAGACAGCGGTGAGCACTTAACGTAGATGGCACTCTAATAGTTCGTTTTAAAAAGGGAGAGAAAAGCAGAGAACAAATTGAAACAGATCCCAACACTTTTTCAAGGACACAACAAGAGAGGAAGGCAAAATAAAACCGTGAAGTTAGAGTTCAAGAGGCCGGATCCACTTTCAGAGGATCCAAACGAAATGTGTCCAAGGTCACACGGTTGCAGTGCACAAAAAGTCTTGTAAAGGTTCAAAAAGGAGTTGGACCACAGAAAGGGACCAGTTAGAGGGTCAAGGCGGCCAGCCCAGCCCAGCCCAGAAGGTTAAGGAGTAAATATTACCTTGCAGCAATCTTTAGAAAGGGAGGCCTGGCGGACACGGTACCTTAAAGTGGTGAGAACGCTCCAGCGGAGGCAGTTGTTCCTGGCAGCGGGTGCAAGTCGGTGCTTCGTCCGGGGGAGGAGAGGATCTCGTCGTGGAGGTAGACAGGAGTCCGTTGCACTGCCAGGGAAGAAACCAGCCGCAGAGTTTCTCAGGTACAAGGAGCGGTCCGGTGATTCGCAGTTCAGTGGTGAGTGGCTATCCGGCTGCCGGGGTGCTTGGCACGGGCAGTTCGACCACAAACCGAGCTGGGGTGCGAAGAAAGAAAGGTAAACTGGTCATGCCAACCAGTCAGGGGAAGAAGCCTCTCCAGCCGGGAGATCTTCTCTGTCGTCGGGAAGTGGTGAGTCGGTTCTGCAGGGCTCCACCGGTGGTGTCGTCGTGGTAGGTCGGCTCAGCTTCTCCCTCGTCGGATTCTCAGGTCCTGTGGCGACTTCTGAAGTTCCAGTCCCCAAAGCCCTGCTTTTATGCAGAAAACCCCCATTCACTCAGCCTAGCTGTCAATCAAACATGCTAAGTGGTGAGCTGGCCGGCTCACCACTTGGGCCAATCACACAAGAGTGCTACCTGAGTTACCAGGGTTACTCGGTCCAGGATGCCTAAACCCCCTCCCACACTCCCTGTGCTACCCAGACAAAGTGGCACCACTTTTGGAGGCTTCTGTGGAGAAGCCCGCCAAAAAAGTGGAACAAAGGGCTCGACTTGGGTTGGAGTCACAGAAGAGAACACAAACGCCATTTTAGAATCGAGTCTTGGCAAAAAATACCAACCGGAGAATTAATATTAATTAAATAAACCGGCGGTATGTTCGAGGCTATGAGAATTAAATAATTAAAGTTGGTAGCCTCGAACAATGGGAAAATCCCATAGGAGAATATTCGCGGTCGAATATAAAAAGTAGTTTCCACTGCCACCAGCCAAAACTCGATCAGGGGGGACGGAGACGTGCCCCCTCGACTAACAGACCCCGGGGCAATCTAATTGCCCCGACCAGTACGTCCACAATATGATGGTTTGTACTGGTTTCTGTTAATAATTTGGGACTAGTAAAGCCAATGGTGACTTTACATGCCCTGGGAGACAGTAGTCAGTCCCAGGGTATGGAGTCTATGGTGGGGTGTCACTATGACACCCCTGTGTTACTGCACGGAGGGTGATGTGTAACACACATAGGAAAAAACACACGAGACCCTATGGAGTAAAGGACCCCATAGCCCATAAACACATTACCAGTCAAAGGGATACCATTAATCATGTCCAAGAGTGGGAGAAAGAGTCTCACTCTTAGCAGGAGGAAAAAAAAAAAACTCCAGAAATCCAGCAAAGCTGCTGGGGGACTCACTAGGTTAGGAAATTCAGCCTAAAGAGAGAATTTTCCCTAACACCCATCTTCAGATTTGGTAGCACGTAAAGTGACAGTAGGACCAAGAGAAGAGCCGCAGAGGGGTAGGAGGGAGGGTTCACATGTGAATCCATGCCAGACCCATGCTGGAGAACAACAGTTACAGATAAGTAACTTGTTCCTTCTCCAGCATGGGGTCTGGCATGGATTCAATTGGTCATGAATACAAGAATACATAGCAGTACACACATGCACAACCACGGTAGGTAGCAAGGCTCAACATTAAGCAATTATATCAACTCAACATTAAGCATCTCTTACCCCTTCACCAGGCCCACCTTCAGGCGAACAGATTGTGCAGCACTGCCTGGCCGACTCTGGACTCCTCCCTAAAATCCCAGTCGAAGCAGAAGAATCTCGTGAAGGTGTGCGTCGACCTCCACGTAGCGGCCCTGCAGATGTCCAGCAGGAGCACACCAGATAGGAACACTGTAGTAGCAGTGATTGCTCTGGTCGAATGGGCTCTCGGACGGCCGGGCAACTGTCAGTTTGCCAACCGGTGACAGTGCATGATGCAGCCGGAGAGCCATCTGGAAATGGAAGCCTTCGAGAGGGCCTTCCCTTGGTTCACAGGGCCAAAGTTAACAAACAGCTGTGATGTCTTCCCAAAAACTCTTTGTGCGGTCCATGTAGAACTTCAGCGCTCTAGCTACATCCAGCGAGTGCAAAGTCCTCTCGGCCGGCGACAAAGGCGACGGGAAGAAAATGAATAACACCAAGGGCTCGTTGAGATGGCAGTCCGACGGCACCTTGGGCATGAAGGAGTGGTGCGTCCTCAGCACCACCCTCATCTCGTGGAAAGTCAGGTATGGAGACTTGCAGGAGAGGGCCTGGATCTCTCCCACTCGTCGTGCGGAGGTGATGGCCACAAGAAACGCTGTTTTCCACGACAGAAACTTCAACGGTGCTGAATGCAGAGGCTCGAATGGCGACCCCATGAACCAAGTCAGCACCACGTTGAGCTCCCACGCCGGGGCCGGGGCCAGGGCCAGAGCCTTCACCGGCGGGAACGATCGGAACAGTCCCTTCATGAACTCCTTCACCAGGCGATGGGACCACAGGGATGAGCGCCCCGGAGTTCTGGTGTAGCTGGAGATAGCCGCCAGATGGATCTTGATGGAGGCATTGGCCAGCCCCGCCTTGGCCAGCGATAGCAAGTACGGCAGCACTTGAGGGGCCGTAATCCACAGAGGGTTAATCTTCTGTGCCCGGCACCAGACAGAAAACCTCTTCCATTTGTGTCCATAGCACTTGAGAGTTGAGGACGCCCTGGCCTTTGCAAGCACCTCCTTGCTGTCCGTCGGGATATTGTACCCTCCAAACTCTAGTGCTGCAGGAGCCAGGCTTGCAAGTTCAGCGACCCCGGGTCGTGGTGGAGGATGGCGCCTCCTTCTCTGGCAAGGAGATCCACGTCTGTCGGCAGTGCAGTTTGACTGGGGGAGCGGGGGGTGCTGACATGTCCAGAAGGTCCGGGAACCAGATCTGCCTCGGCCCCGCCGTTGCGACGAGGATCATCCTGCAACCGGACCGTCTGAGTTGGTTGATGGGTCGCAGCAGCAACGGCAACGGTGGGAACGCATACAGGAACAGGGTGTCCCAGGGAGAATTATAAGGCATTGCCCATGCTCCCCGGCTGGGGAAAACTTCTGGCAAACCTCTGGCTTACCTCCGGCACTTGGTGTCCGGCGCCGTCGTGAATAGGTCGATCTGGGGATTGCCCCATCGTTGGAATAGCAGATCCACTTGATCCTGACGCAGTTCCCACTCGTGAGTCAGTGATTGTGTTCTTTATTCCTGCCAGATGGAAGGGTACCAGAAACATCCCTTGGGTGAGGGCCCAGTGCCACAGATCATGGGCTTCCTTGGATAGGGCTGAGGATCTGGTGCTTCCCTGCTTCCGGATGTAGAACATCGTGGTGGTGTTGTCGGTGAAAATCCTTACCACCTTGCCCTTGAGGTATGGGAGGAACGACCTGAGGGCCCAGAACACGGCTCGGAGCTCCAGGACATTGATGTGTAGTGACCTCTGCTCCGGGAGCCAAAGGCCTCTTGCTTGGAGATCTCTTGGTGTGCGCTCCCCATCCCTCCAGGGAGGCGTCCGTCGTCACCGTCTCCTGATGTGCCGGGGTCTGGAAGTCCATACCCGCCGCCAGATGCGCGCGGATGACCCACCACCGGATCGCTTGGCGGATGGTCTCGTAGAGCGGGATCATGTCTTCGAAGCTGCCCGCCGCCTGCATCCAACGGGCGTCGAACTCTTGCAATGGACGCATGCATCCGGAGCCTGCACAGGTGCACAAGGTAGATGTACGAGGATATCAGGCCGAGAAGGGACTTGATGGACCTCACCTTGGCCACGTCCACGGTCGACAGCTGTTGTACCTTTCGCAGGATGGCCTTCGTCCTTTCCTCTGACGGAGAGGCCAATCGCGCCACTGTGTTGAGCCTAGCTCCCAGGAACAGGGCGACTTGCGACAGTACCAAGTGGGATTTTGCGAAGTTGATCGAAAATCCCAGATCCGTGAGCAGCTGGACGGTCTTCGCCATGTGCCTGACGGCGAGTTCTCTTGTCTTTGCTCGGATGAGCAAGTCGTCCAGGTAGGAGTAGACGTAGATCCCCTCCAGGCGCAGCTGCGCCGCCACTGGTGCTAGGCACTTGGTGAATACCCTGAGTGCCGACTTCAATCCGAAGGGAAGGGCCTTGAACTGGTAGTGTCGCCCTTGGACTATGAATCTTAGGAACTTTCAATGTCCTTTTGGAATGGGGATGTGAAAGTAGGTATCCTCCAAGTCCAGCGACGATAGGAAGTCGCCTTCCTCCAGCTGTCCCAGCACTTGCTGGAGGGTGACCATCCGGAACTTCTGGGACTTGATGGTCCAGGATGGGTCTCCAGCCGCCGGTCTTCTTTCTTACGAGGAAGTATCGTGAGTACACTCCGGAGCCCCGGAGCCTCTTTGGGACGAGCTCGATGGCTCCTTTCTTCAGCATCGCCCTTACTTCCAGCAGCAGGTGAGGGACGTGGTTTTCCTTCCTTGCCACGGGTGGAATGCGGGGGCACTTCTTTAGAAACTCGAGAGTGTGCCCGCGGGCCAGGCCATCCAGCACCCATTGGTCGGTGGAGATGGGCTCCCACAAGCTGACGAACTTCGCCAGCTGGCCTCCCACCGGGGTGCTCAGGTGGGGGCCCGACGCTATGGCCAGTTCAGTCCTGCTTCATCGCAGCCTGGCCTCCTTGACGACAAGATCCTCCTGACTTGCCGCGTCCTCTGTAGGCCTCCTGTGACGAGGAGCAGGCCGCCTGGCGGTATGTCGAGGAGCCACCGCCGAATCCTTTGGAGGCACCTTGCTTGCCTCCGGAGTTGCGAAAGGGCAGCCGTCGTTGCTGCAACCCCCCCCTCCCCCCCCCAAGGCCCGAAGCATCTCCGTGTCGGCATTGATGGCCTGCAGTGACTCGTCCACTGTCTTGCCGAACAGGTTGTTCCTGTGGAAAGGCATGTCCAGAACTTTGGTCTGCACGTCTTGGCGGAAATCGGTTGCCTTGACACCGTTGCCCATCTTGCAAAAACAGGTGTCAGCAATGTCCGTGGCTACCGTTATGGCGTGGTCCGACGCCACCTCGCCTTCCTGTAGGATCTGCAGGGCCTCAGCCCTCTTTTCGTCTGGGTGGAAGTCCAGCAGGAGAGCGATCTTAAACCGCAGCTCCCTGTGAAAGTGGCCAACAATCGTGAGGGCGTTGGCCGCTTTAATCGTCGCTGCCGACGAGAAGACCCGCCGTCCCATGGCATCCAGTTTCTTCCCCTCACCGTCCAGCGGGGAGGTCGAAGTTGAAACCATCGCCCCCGCCGCTTTCTTCTTGGCCGACACAGAGACGACCAAATCCGGGGTCAGCTGCACCCTAAGGCACATGGGGGCGGAATCCGGGACCCAGTACTTCTTCTCGTACCAGTCTCTCTTGGCAGGAGTCGTGGACGGGTTCTTCAGGAGCGACAGCCCCTCGTCCCAGATGTCATCAAGTAACGGCACCGAGAGGACTGTCTTCCTCTTGGCCTCACGCCGTTGATAGAGGAAACCTTCCTTCTTCTGTTCCTCGGGGCAGAACTAGAAGAGCTTGGATGCCCTGGCAATCATGGCGTGGAAGGAGTCCCTTTCCTCGGGTGTGGAGGCCAGAGGAAGTGGTGATGGAAGTCCCATCCCGTCATCACCACCGTCGTCATCCGTCCCCGTCGTGGCCGTCTCTGTTCCCGTGTCATCCTTTGGATCAGGGGAAAGAGACGAGGGCTGTGAAGGCTGGAAGGGTGGGGGGGTGAATTCTCCTACGCTTGCTTGGAGGGCTTCCCGATGGTCCAGGCTCCGCTGGATCGTCCGTTGGGGGGGGTAAGGGCAACCTTGTCCTTATCTCCGTACACAAGGCCTGGATCGCCAGCAAGATTGCTTCCGAGTTGTCCTGTGGCCCAGGTACTGGCTGCGATGGTTGGGGAGTGGAATCCTCCACCTCCATGGCTCCTCGTTGGCACCACCATCGCTTTCTTCGTTCGCCTTGTCGTGATCCCTCCCGTGGGACCAGACCTCCTCGAACTTCTTGTTCAGGATCTTCGCGACTCCAGCCAGCTCCTCCTCAGAGGCTGTATCTGTGTCCGTGATGGCCACCGCCCCCCCCCTCTTTTTCCGCTGTGGTTTTCACGGGGTCTTATTGATGGGTTAAAAAGAGGATTCCCTCCACGGTGGCAGGGAAACTCTGGGCCCCTAGGTCACCTCCACTGGGGTAGCCTCCTAAGGCTAGAGGCCTTATCCGGCTGAATCAGGGCCTTCACGACTTTGGACATGCTTGAGGCCTTCAACTTGGGGGGGAGGGTCACCGACTCACTCCCCCTCGGCTGTCTGTCAGGATCGACCGGGACTTCTCCCGAAGCTTACCCGGGTTCTCCGATTTCCTCTTCCCCGAGCCAGAGCGTTGGCTCGTGGTTGATGGCATCGGTGAAAGTGCGCCCTGCCTGGCAACCAAGGAGCCCGACCGATCGGTGCTCCTGGACTCGCGGTGCTTTGCCTTTTGTTGGGCCCCCGTCGCCAGAGCACCCTCAAAGGTCTTAGAAGACCGCTCGGACGACTTCTTCTTTTTCTCACCTACCGCTGGGCTCTTCCCTTCCAGCCAGTTGGTGAGGCGGATACGCCGATCCTTCATAGTCCGTTCCGACATGTTCTTGCAAAACGCACAGTCCTTCTCCACGTGTGTTTTGTCTTCATGAAGGCAGTAGAGGCATCTGGAATGCTCATCCTCCTGGAAGACATTCTGCAATCCGCATCCAGGGCAGCTCCTAAACAGCTTGGATCCGGGCGTCGTGTTTCCTTTGTCCTGGGCCATGTCCACGTGGGGTAGGCCTCAAAGATATTCCGGAATCCTCCAAGAAGTGAAACTCGATGAAAACTTTGCCCTTGAGGGGTGTAGAAAATTCCAAAACGGGTCCCCGTTGATCGGAAGTAGATACTGTGGAGCTTCAGGCTCGATTGACCAAAAAAATGAGATTAAACTCTTTGAAAAATCTCAAAATGCCGTAAAAGCTCGAGAGCTATAGCACGAGGGCTCCCCAACACTTGAACGTGCAGTAAAAATCTGAAGATGGCTGCCAGAGGAGGGGCCTAGGTAGAGGGCAGTCATTGGCTGGGGGCAGTATGACCCAGAGACCAGTGATTGGTTATTAGGAGAAAGACTGTTCAGAAACGAAACTGATTTTGTCTTTACTGAGGATTCCCAGCCTGACGGGGAATATTCATGAGCATGTGAATCCATGCCAGACCCCATGCTGGAGAAATTAGCTTCAGCCTGATGGCCTTCAGTTCATTATGAAGTTAAAATCATTGTTTGTATTTCACGAGTAGTACAGTTCTTGTACACTGACCAATAATGCCTTTTGAAAGTCAATTGATTTCTTTGTTATAAAGATTTGTGTGAAGTGAAAATGGTGTATGGTCAACTTTGAAAAGTCAATTGCATAGAGATATAACTAGACTGTTCACAATATCAATCCTCTACATAAAACTCAATGTTAAGCCTGCCAAACAGGCAGCTGTTTGGATATGTTGATTTTGTGAGGGGACCATTTAATTGCTTACAAAGCCCCTCCATGTTAATCATACAAAGTATGCAGCAGACTGGCCAATTACCCATGACGCTAGAAAGCCAGGATTAGCTTGCAAAAACCTAAACGTATAGGAGACTGTGGCTATTAAATTACACGGACAATACAAGACCAGGGTTAGCTGGCAAATAAAATTGTGGTGTTTAGATGAGCCTGAATCCACCCTATATAAATGTAAACTCTAAAGGGGAGTGTGCACACATGGTTACCAGTCAATTGGTCGAAAACATTTGGTCGACAGGACAACTGGTCGACACCATTTGGTTGAATGCCAAATGGTCGAATTTTTCTTTTTTTTTTTTTACCCCTTTTTTTGTTTTTTTTTGGGGGGGTCACCCCCAAACCCCCTTTTTTCTTTTTTTTTCCCCCACACGAAAACCCACAAAACACATATATAAAAAAAAAAAAAAAATTCGACCATTTGGCATTCGACCAAATGGTGTCGACCAAATTGCAGTCGACCAGTTTGCTGTCGACCAATTGACTGGACACCTGCACACATAGCTTCCCAGAATTCCTGCCTCTATGTATATGCCATACATAGAGGCAAAGTTGAAAGATACTGATCAGCTGCTGCTTTGTCCTACCCAAGCCATTCTATACATTTATCAGAACAGAGTAAATCAATTTTCTGGTTAAAAAGAATTGTCCCTTTGCCATTGTTTCCCAAATTCAAAATGTATTCTTGCTTTTATATATTGGAGCATTAAACATTTTCTTTAAAACCAATGTACCCTTCTTTCCTTGACCATTAAAAATAAAGTGGTCATGATGTATTTTTGTTAGGCCAGCTCCTAACTGGTGTGTGGAGAAACACTGAACTATGGGTTTGGTGCAACTCTGCCTAGAGCACATTTCAAAACCTTCCCCCTCCCCCCCCCCCTCATTGGATTTCCTGTAGCCAGGGTAGTGCAATGGTGGAAGGAACAGAGACATCTATCAGGTGGATTTCAACAGTTTTACTGGTTTTCTGAATACATGGCTTTTACAGTATTGCCCTGCAAACTTATTGTGTTTACAGTCACTGGAATAATACCATCTGACAGCACCACAATGAATATCTCTTTACTCTTACTGTGCAATATTTTAGATGCTATAGACAATGTTGAGCGGCTGCAGGCTTTTGATTTCTGGATGTGACTGGGAGAAAGAAGAGTAGGATGGTAGGGCTATAGTCAACTAACTATTGTGACTGCTTATTCAGGCCTCATACATTCTTAAAAATCCACCTGGACCTGCAGGGCGTATTTCCTTTGTTTACATACTTGACCTAAGAAAAATACACTCGCCCAATGGTGACTGGAGATAACATATTTACTGGTGTGTTCTGCAAAATGGTGCCCGTCACAATAAGCACACTTCACATTTTGTACAATGCTGCCACTGAAAGGCTAGCCATGCACACTGAAACTTTAATTTGTCATTTACAAGTTTGTTTGCAGTAGATGTCAAAAACGTTTCAAACCTCGCCATACTTGCCAACAAGGTCTAGTGTCATGCAAATGGTAATCGTCCTTCATCAAATATCCTCTGAATGGGCTAGTAAATTTTGCAAGCCCCGTTATATTTTTTTTGTAACTCCTAATACCTGTACAAGAGAATGAATACTCAAATATTAAACTGGAGTGACCACGTAATTTCTCTTTCTATTTAGGAGTATAACAAGGCACTCTGCTTGTTTCAGTGATTTAAGCTTGTAGAGAAGTTGTTGGTGACATCGGATGCTAATAGTTTACACAGGGGTAATGATGATTGGTTTCTAGATTACCTGTGGACAGGCATATCATTTTGTTGTTTATTGGTGAACCTACCGGTGCTCAGGATAGAGATCCTCCTGTACCAAGCTCATAGATAATGATGTGTTACTTATATAGCACTTTACATAGACCATATTTGCATACAATATCACCCAACCAAAGTTGGTACTCATCCAACTTTCTCTAGAGCCTTGTGTCGAGTACAGCACTCGTCTCTGCTGCAAAACCTCCCACTGCAGTGATGCATTTTGGCAGCCTTTGGGGTTGAGGTTGGGCTCTGGCAAAAGGGATATGATTAAAATCATGGCAGTGTCGAAGTCTTCCACACCATACAATTTTTGTCAAAACAAGGTTGTAAAATGTAGCAAAAACAAGCTAAATAATTCAGAGAGAAGTATTACTAACAGTTTTGAAAATAGTGTTTTTAAAAAAAAAAAAATGCGTACCTTAATTATTAAGAAAGAATTCATATGTATTCCAGTGGCTTTTAGGGTTACTGCTAGGAAGCAGTGTTTTGATAGCATTCCTTCAGTTGTTCTCATTTTAAATACATCAAAAGGCACTGTAATGTGTGCGTGTAAGTATGCTAACGAGATGTCAAGCTAATGCTCTGTATTTGTTTATTAATGATGATTAGAATCACTGTACTTTAATTTGGACTAGCAATACAGGCTTGCACATTTGCTTTGTCCAAGACCAGCAAAATCGATCAAGTTATTTCGCCTAATTAAATGGGGAATATCCAATTTCTCCCTATACCTTCTTTGGTGCAAAAGGAATTCCTTCAGCAATGCTGGATGAGTTTATTAATAACTTGACTATGTGAACGTGCGTCCTGCACATTCCACAGAGACAGCTAAGAAGAGAAAGTTTCACCTCCTTCGAACTCAGGGGGTAAATTCAACAACAACATTGGCCATGTCCACATTCCTTTACTTGTCCATTTCATAGACAAAGAGTAAATACAAAATGTTCACGTATGAAAACTTCACATATAGTGCAATTATCTTCTGAATGTTGAACAATGTATTAAATATCAACAATCCTATCCTAGTGCCGATTCCCCTGTAAAGTCTGGAGGGGGGTATCTGTACTCCTGCTCTCTATATGGCAGAGTAGAGGCACAGAGCACCCCAGCCAAGATTCTCTATTGGGTAGCGAAGGTCGAGCAATCCAGGCTTAAGCTCTCAGGGAGTGATGCAGGCTGGTTCTTACAGTGTAGTCCCCAAGAACCCACAAAGGAAGGTCCACACACTGTCAGTGAAACACAGTTCTTATATAAATAGACTCGAGTTATGTACACAATCACAATAACCCACTTTGTGCTTAAGATAATCTAAAATGGTAAATATATACAGTTTCTAGGTGATACCGCAATTACTCTTTGATTCCATTAAAATGCATCAACTGTACTCCGTTCAAATGTCATACAAATCAGTTAATAAAGTGAACCAACCACAGACATAGGAGGAAAACAGGTTGGTTAAAACAATATGCAGAATACTGGGCCCCTACCACTAGGCACAGTTCTGTATGAGGCTCCCCCCCACCTGGGCAACCTGTAAATAAAGATATACAAGCCCAGTCTATATATTGTTCATATGAGTCTTATTTCTCCCTAGCAAGGTTCTACCACCCCAATGTACCTGGAATAGCAGAGTTTGACGTCGGGTCGTCGACAGATCTTTCTTGAGCAGCTCCCTTTAATGCAGGAGCCTCGGATCGTCGAGATCCCACGAGGAAATGGTTAACAAAGGCGTTGAGGCAGCAGCTTCAGTCCTGGGGGTCCTCGTTGACGATCAGTCATGGATGTCCTGCAAAGATGAGGCATGCGGTGCACCTCGACGACGATAGTTTGTTGCTGCAAAGAGTTACTCAAGAACTCTGGCACCGCAAGGACGTCAGGTCGTCAGTGTCTTTGTGGTCTTCGGGTGGCAGGAAACCCACCGGCCATTCTCCTTGGCACGTTGGCAGCCTTGACTTTCTCTGTGTGACAAAGTGGTCGTCGTGATGAGCAAGGGAGTCATTTGTTCAAAGTGTTCTTAGGCAATGGAGTGTGCGGCCCCGGTCGACGATGATGGACTTCAATGTTGGCTTCGCTTCGTGATTCCGTGGTGTTTCCCGTCTCCGGTCGGCCGCCTTTCGAGGACTGACTTCCAGGGCACTTCGGCGAAGGTTAGCTGGGGCACGATGGTCCCTCGTAGCTCGGGGAGAGGTCTCTTAGCCAGGTCCTCTTTTGGATCAGCTCCTTGAAGGCACAGCAGCTTTCAGATTGGCGAAGGACAGCAGCAGCAATTATTCTTCTTGCAGTGGGCTTCAAGGTTAAGCATCAAGTATCAACTTCAGCTTCTCAACAATTTCCATCAGTGAGAGGTCCCCAGATGTATTGTTTGGTCTCTCATTCACTCTGCTGAGTCACACTCAGGCAACTAATCATTCAGATGGGCATTCATGCAGGCAGGCTGCCAAGCAGGCTCACAGTGCATTCAGGCCATTTTCCTCCCTCCAGAAACTCGCAACAAGGAATGTGCATTGGGATAAGCACCCAGCCATTCACCACGCCACACTGCATTCATACCAGTTTCGGGCAGGGCTGTCTCAGTCTTTGTGTCACATACCAGAAACCAGATACCCAACCCATTAAATACATATTGGTCACACACTCCATTCAACCCGGTCTCACCCCAAGGGCGTACCCACAACATACAGTCACTGAGAAGGCTTCAATCAATCTAGCCTGGATTTCAACACAACACCATATATGGAACTTCCACCCAAAAGCCAGCCAGGGGGAAGGGACATAGTCGGGGCTTCCCGGAACTTTGGGAAAACAAGGTAACGGGCAATAGAAAGCAAGAGGCCACAGGGGCCATCTGGTCGCCTATCAGGAATCAACTGATTCCAATGGCCGTGCCTGGGCATCCCAAAATGGAGGACACAAACAGCACCTGTCAAATTCAGCATGGAGCTGCCACCAGCCCATACCCTGCTCAAGTGGACCACACACAGGTGCCCAAAAATATACACTAGGGTTACAGGGTTGTACTCCCACCCATGGGTGCCATAAGGGTATCCCAAGAGTCTGTACATCAAACCAAAAAGAGGAAGAGCTGCACTGCCAGGAGTCCCACGTGGACTCCTGGGCAGAAAATAACACAGAACATAGACGCTAAAGGACTACAGAACCAGGACAGGGAGGACCTGCCCCTCCAATGAATTTCCAGCATCACACCCCCGCCCCCAGTAAACAGGTGACGTAATAGTTAGAAGAAGACAATGTAGTGGATGCAATAAAAATGAAATGGGGGGGGTGGGGGGGTGTGCTTCCCTGTACCCATGTACAAAGAGCTGAGAGTAGCAGGAGAAGGGAAATCAAATCAAACATTGCAAATAAAAACAAAGTAATGTCAAATAAGCAGTCATAGCAAATGTCTTGTTGCATTTTTACATTGTGTACAGAATACTAATCCAAATGGGTCAAAATATGTTTCATAATTAAAAAAAGGGAAAACAACATTCTCCAGCATTGGCTCTTTCGTGGGTTCACATGCTGTTAGAATATTCCCAGTCAGTCTGGGAATCTCCAAAAAGACCTCTAGGTGGCCACAACACTCATGAAGTAGAAACGTTGTGGGTATTCACATACATTTGAAAATCTTCTTCCAGCACAGCTCATGAAAACCTGATTAATCTATTACCGAGTAAAAAGGTGTCCAGTCACTTTCACAAAAAAAAAAAACGAGGAACTTATTGCACTGCTGACCATTAACGAAAGTTACAGGAAAGGCAAGTATTTTTTGTTTAAATAGAAAAAAGAAAGCAAAAAATGGAAAAGAGCGGTGGGCGATAGGGTGGTGTCGGGTGGAAAAAAGGCAAATTTTTTGGGAAGGTGGTCACATAGTTGTTTTTAAAAGTCTTCTTTTTGATCGGCCACCGGGGGGCCCACAGATGGTTTACTTTCCGTGTAGGCTCCACGCAAGGGTCCCGAAAAGTGGAGTGAGCCCCCACCACGAGACCCCCCCTACCCCCCCGGCTGCAATATCGACGGAAATTAGCATCGGAAGTGTTCAGGACACACTGGGAGAAAACCCGGACTGAAACAGAGCTTGTTTCGTGGAGAAACCCCCCTCTGCATGATTGGGCATGCAAAGGCAGAGCAGGCCTGCGAGCTCCCGCCGCGCCCTCGAGCGATCGCAGAGCCATGCTACGCGCGGAACCAGGGACAATTCAGTGACGCACACAGCTGCCAGGGCCCATCGACAAGTACATGCACACAGGTACATCCGCCCCTTGAGGCCCACCTAAATGGACCGCAGCCCCTAGGAGTTTGTGCACACCCCCACTTCCGAGAGCCGCGGACCCACTCGAGCATTGAGTGCACCCATGGGGGGACTGCTGTGGAGCGGGCCCAGTTTACGCAGTCTCCGCTGTCATTTCCAACACAGCGCGTACTCCGCTCACGTTAGACGGAGACGCCCGCATGGAGTCTACATGCTCCCACGTAGCATAGAACCACTCTTGCCCCGCGGCGGGCGCGGCACCCGCTCCTCCCGGCCCATCCGCTCGAGTTCTTCCAGCAGCTCTTCACAAGTAGACTCTCCTCCTGCATCATGAACAGAGCGGGCGGCGGGCCCCCTCCCGGGTCTCAACCTGGCTGGAGGGTTGCACGGAGCACCTGGACCCCGGAGAGATTGCGAAAGCCACTGCACCTTGGGTCCAATAAAGGGCGCTAGAAGATCTTACCAAGGCTACAAAGGACTGAGGGTTGGGTGCCCATCTGACAGGGCGTGTGCCCTCCTCGGATCCCACGCATACTCCTAAGTTTACCAGACCCAGGAACAGTACTACAGCACTCCGCCTGGTGTGGGCTGCGCAGGCCTCAAACTGATGTCTCTCGCCCTGGGGAACTGTCCCGGAGCCTTTTGATGTCCTACAATACACGAAACTCTCCATTCAAATAAAGCAGAAACAAGAAGAACCAAAGGGCATTTAGTCACATGAGAGAGGCTATCTGTTATCGGAGCTTTTAACAACATCCTCCCTTCGTCACGCTTCGCCACCAGAGGACAAAGCTCGTATATACAAGCGTATACTTCTCAATTGACCATTCTGGAGGGGCAATCTTTCCATGTATAGCTGACACCCACACACCTCACCACTGAGGTCCCGCCATCCATGGACCTTAAGGGCAAACTGGCGAAATATAAGTTTACACCAACCCACGAATCCCTGAAGTCACCCACCGAGTCCAAGATGTCGACTGCAGGGTCTGATGCTGCTGCCACCAAGGCGGATGTTGCTGACCTGCTTACCGAGATGAGAAGCATGAGAGCAGATATAGGCAGCAAAATTTACAAAATTACACAAAGAATGGACAAAATGGAAGACAGGCTGGAACAAGTCGAGCATAACCTCCCTGAACACGTTGGAGGCCCAAATGGACCAGCGCATTGCAGAAATGAAACGCAGGGAAGAGGAAATCTGCCTAAAGTTTGATGATCTCAAAAACAGGGTGCGCCGCAACATACGTGTGTTCGGCGTTCCCGAGAAAGAAGGCGAAACTGACCTTGACTTAAAACAAACCCTGCACACCATTCTGAAGCTCCTCTTTAGGGATGAATCAGTGGACAAACCCAAAATTGACCGCATCCATAGAGCTGGCGACAGACCAGGAGGCCCGAGATCAGTCCTAGCTCGTTTTCACAATTATGCGGACTGAGCTAGGATCCTAGAAAAGGCCAGACATGCTTCACAACTTTCACTGGGCGAAGCGAATATTCCACTCTATCAAGACTTATCACTTACGTTGGCAATGAGGAAGAAGTGCTCTCCAATTACAAAGATGCTGAAAGACAAAGGTGTCGGGTACCGGTGGGGTTATCCGTTCTCACTCACCTTTGAGTGGGAGGCCTGTTGGGTCCCCAGGGAGAAGGATCCTCCCTTGCTGAGTCAAAAGGAGGGGAGGGCCCGCGGCACAGGAGGATTCAGGGATCCAGAAAATTCCAGAGAATGAACAATTCACAGGATATGGAGCATTAACCCGGATTCCAGACTGTCACGTCAAGCCGCACGAGGCAAAGGAACAATGGGGTGAGTGGTATGGCTGAAGCTGAGCGCTCGGGCGCCGCCCAGGAGAAAGTGGAGGGTTTTCGGTTTCTCAGATGGGGGAACTTGCACTTAGCATTCGCCAACGATGCACCCGACCCCAGGGTCAGACTTCAGATCTAATTGTTTAATTTCTGTTGCACAAACGACAAATTGGGGCCTGCATGTTTAGGGTGCCCTGGTGGAAATGTGGGGTAAAATGGACACTGGAACGATGCCTAAGAATGGGGTCAGAATTCATACTTGTAAGTTGCTTTTGTTGGGTTATGAGTACACAGTTGGGGGCTTACTGTTAAATATGTTTACATTAGGATAGGACCGCTTGTTTCGCGGTTTCCATTGGTGGTCCGAGACTGACTGGGTGATGTTAACCTGGACGGGTCGGATGCTGAATGTTAGGGGGGGTGGGGGGAAGGGGAGGGTGGGCTGGGAAGAAGACATATAATGCATCAAAAGATAGACCTGGGGGGGCGGTAGAACACAAAACGGGACGATGAAGGGACAAAGCGCGAACTGGAAGGGCCATCCGTTGGCCTCTTCAGGACTCGCGGAGACCCGATTCACAAAAGATGAACCATACATTGCATTATCAAACACGACATGCTCAAGATGTCACCTATACTCTCTAATGGCACATTACGCATATGCACACTTAATGTGAAGGGATTGAACTCTCCCACGAAACGATCCATGGTGGCCAGAGAATTCAAGAGGTCAAACGTAGATATTCCTTTTCTCCAAGAAACACGATACCAAAGGGGGAGGAGAGGGTGATTCCATCCCACGAGGTAGGCCCTTCCTACTGGAGCTCCGGTATCTCAAAAAAGGCAGGAGTGGGGATTTTAATTCGCAGAGGCCTCCTGATGACAACTCTTGAGACTTGGTCAGACAAGGAAGGAAGGGCTCTAGTTGTTGTGGGAAACATTTGAGGCACAATTGTCACCCTTGCCACGCTCTATGCACCCAACCAAGGGCAGAATAGGTTCCTCCACAAAATCACTGAGAAGGTTTTTAACATGGCCAAGGGACACATAGCTCTAGGTGGAGATTTTAATACATGGATGGATAGCTCTGTGGATAGACAGACTAGAGCCGATGCACATGACCCACCCACCTCCCAAGATGAAGCTGAAATCAAAATAACCCTTGACCTATATGGCCTCACTGACAGTTGGCGCCATTTGCACCCAGCGGATAGAGGCTTCTCTTTTCACTCACTCCCTCACGACACGCTCACGCGTATTGACTACATGTTCCTCTCCGATGGCCTCCTGCGAATACTTCGCGCGGCGAATATACATCCCACGGCATGGTCCGATCACAACATGGTTACGGTGGATATATGTTGGAACGACCTGGCCCCCCGGAACACTAAATGGAGGTGTAACGACTACTTATGGGCTGACTCGGTTTTCAAAGAAACTCTTGAAACTTGAGAATGAGCAATTCTTTGCTACTAATGACAGAGGAGAGATTGGGAAGACGTCCGTATGGGAGGCAGCCAAGGCCACTTGGAGGGGGGTGCTCATTAGGGAAGGGGCCCAAAAAAAAAAGAGAACATGCCCTGATAGAAAAGAATATTAGGGAGAGGCTCTCTACAGCCCAAACATTGGCACAGTCCTCCCCATGTGAGAGACCCAAGTATATTGCCGAAGCTAAACAGCTCAGAGAGGAGCTGAAAATACTTATTGTGGGCAAAACAGCTCAAACCCTACAATATTTCAAACAAAAATATTATGAAAAGGGCGACAAAGCAGACGCCCTCCTGGCGGCTCGTCTCTGTGCACAGAATGATGGTAAAGTTAAGGGAATCACAGTGGGTGATCGTGAATATAAACTAGGCCTCTACGATGACGATATCTTATTACATCTAACTGATCCCCTAAATTCTGTCCCAGCTGCGATCGACACAATCGAAGAATATGGTGAACTGGCCGGTCTGAAAATCAACACTGGAAAGTCTATCCTCCTCCCAATTGATAAAAGTAGAGATTCTGAGGCGGAACGCTTTGCTCCCCTAGGAGTAAAGGTCAGCCTCTCCACACTCCGATACCTAGGCATCAATGTTACTCGTGACTTGGACTCCCCATACGAGGCTAACTTCCCCCCACTATCACTTGCGCTTCAAAATGATATCCAAAGGTGGTCGAGACTCACCATCTCCTGGCTGGGCCGTTTAAATGCAATAAAAATGGTGATTCTCCCCAAAATACTCTACCTGTTCCAAATGCGTCCCATCAAAATGCCCCAAGAATACTTTACGGATACCAAAAAGTCCCTTTTAACCTTCCTGTGGCAAAGTCAAAAGCCTAGAGTCCCCAGAGCTCCAGCTTCGAAAGGACAATGCAGGGGTAGGCCTGCCGGACATAGAAACATATTATAGGGCAGCCCAGCTGCGTGTCCTCATTCCGCACGTCAGGCAGCAGTCAGAACCACAATGGATAGCCTTGGACAATCACCATCTCTGCCCTTTCATTTTGGGTGAATGGCTATGGGTTCCGGGGCCCCAACTACGTAAAAGCGTTAAAAATCACCCCATTATTGGAACAATATGGGCAATATGGAAGCCAGACAAGAAAATGGTGGGAGTTACGACATGGCCCTCTCCATTGGGACACCTTTGGTCACCAGGGTTCAGGGATGCAATCCCGGACCCAGGGAGCTTTGAGACCTGGTACGTTGCGGGATTAGAAAGGGCTGGTCAACTCTGGAGAAATAACACCTTCATCACTATTCAGGAGCTTCATGAGGCACTCGGCATAGGCCCGCTATTGGTCTTCCTTTACCTGAGACTCAAGGGGGTGATGACAAGGGCGATATGGAAAGATAAGTTACAAAGGGACCTCGCCCCGTTCGAAAGAATTCTTGACACATGTACAAGCTCTAGAGGTTTAATAAGTGCAATGTACTCGGTGTTGATTGAGGTTGATATTACACCATCCCTCACACTCAAGAACAGATGGGAATCGGATATGGGCAGGCAGATCTCACAAAGCTTATGGCTACAAATGTGTAGACGAACAGCGAAATCATCTATATCTTGCCAATACAAATTACATGCCGTCAAGTTGATGTATAGATGGCAGTATGACCCGATCCGGCTGGCTAAAATGTATCGAGGGGTAAGCCCACACTGCTGGAGGGGTTGTGGGAAGCGTGCAGACTATTGGCATATGTGGTGGGGATGTGAGGTGGTCCAAGCTTACTGGTCAGAGGTTCTCAGCTGGATCAAGGAATTAGATGATGAATGGAAGAAACAACCACTGCTGATTCTGTTTGGCCTGGTTGAAACGGACGACACGACCATGAAAGCACCCAAAATGATACAAGGCCTACTTATGGCCGCAAGAGCCTGTCTCACCATGGTATGGAAGAGAGCCACGCTCCCTAGCAAAACTGAGTGGTTGGGTGTTGCCCTGAACATATATAGAATGGACAATCTGACAGCGGCCCTGCATGGGGATCACACCACAGTTGAGAATGCCAAATATGTCACATGAAAAGAATGTGTGCAAAGCGTTACTACATTCAGAGACAATCGATGCGACGGTTGACGTTGTCTGCTATATCGAATTCACAGGTTATATTGTGCTCATGTGTCCTATGTTATAAATATGAGAATGGTTCAGATGTAACATTTGGTTTCTTCTAAACACCCCGCCCCCTCGCCCCTATTCCCATATATGGGAATAGGGGCGAGGGGGCGGGGTGTAGGTAATTGGTTTGGACGATGCTATTGGAAATGTATGTGATCTGCAAAGACTTTATATGTTTTATACACGGTTGCTCTCTTTGTGAAAACTCTTGTTTGACTTGTTGGTGGAAAATACTTGTAAATGATTGTCAAACATCTACCTTTGGAAAACTAATAAAACTGAAATTTAAAAAAAAAATTCTTCTTTTGGGCAATTTGCCAAAATAAGGAAGCCACCGTTTGGACACAGAAAGTGAGTTCATAGTGGCGTATATTTAACTTCTTCTGGATGTGGGTCGCAAAATACCACAACTAAGTGGTTATATATCTGGGATGCTATTGTTGAATCCACCGAGAACTAGGCAAAAGTCAAACATAAGCAGGAAGAGTATGTGTGGGGGACTATTTAGTTTGCATAGTCTCCACTACACAAAGTCAGTTACAAAGGGCAACATATATAATAATGAAATAAACACTAGACATAAAACACTGGTAGCTACAGGATTTTAAACGAGGACCATTGCCTTCACCCAAGAAGCCTATACTGCTCTGTCTAAATATAATTCTGTACACACCATGAGTTATTAGACACGTCTCTTTGTGCAATACTCATTCAATTCTAAATTCAGTGATCTCATCATTTTCAAACCCAATAGAGACCAATGATAGCTCGATTACATTCCATAAGTGTGTGAATCTTTGATAAATCTCCATGTAAGTTACAAATCCTGAACTGTTCGCCTATTGGTTGTGTCGCTTACACTAACTCGCAATGCGTGAACCTTCACAAGAATGAACCGTGTCACGTTTGATGACTGACTGTATCCAATATTCAATTTGAAACAAAATGTGTTATATTATTTTCTATCACATAAGTTAATACTTAGCAACAGGTTCCCAAATTACAGTAGTCCCTAAGACTTACTCTTATGTTGAATCCGAAAAGATCGCTGATAACCCCAGATACCGCTGATAGGATCACAACTCTGGTGATGTTATGAATTAATGGGTTCTTGGTCAATCCATAGAGGCGAAATGGTGTGTCCAACTCCTAAAATGACAAAACACGGACCAAATCATGCAGCACTTTGCAGTATCAAGGTTTTATTTTCCATTCATGCCATGATGGGAATGCACGGTATTGTTGAACCAGGCTACGCCCTCACATTACTATGTGACTTTAATTGCATTTGCTCAGACAACTGCTTCATGATTTTTTTTTTATGAGGTATGGATACCTTCTTTCTTTTTTTTTTTTTTTAAAGCTTTTCTTCAATTACAATGATGTTTAGATTTCACACGCTGAGATCCCCTGATTGCATGGCCTAACATTTCATAATTCATCGACTTCACGGAAGGCAGCTGTGAAGACCACCCCCTGCAAGGTCGGTCCTGTGCCGCCACCCACCTTTCCTGGTCTGTTTTTGGGGAATCCCCTGTACCACGGCCCTGCCGCCACTACCCCCACCCGCCCACTTCCCTTCAGAGGCTACGGAGTCTTCTCCCAAAGGTCTCCACGCCGCTAACCTAAAACCTGGCGCACTGAGCTGCGTGCATCGGCCTTTCGCGTAAGCGGCATAGAGACTGCAATTATCAGAATGCTTAGTCATCTGGGGTGAAGTCTTGTTTTATTCTTATTTTACTACTGCACTGAGTAGCTTACAAGAAACACTTTAAATCATTTTCTTTTGGGATATTCAACAAAAACCCAGTTATATATGCTTATAAACAGTCACGCGAATGTGCATCTTTACCCCCGATACTGGTAGACCAACGATGGTACTTGGAGTTCCTCCACGAAAAGTGGATACTTGCCCAGTAGTTGATTTATTAAGAATCACGACTCAACGTTAGAGTAGGATCTTGCAAAATGAGGGGCTGTGCCCCCTACATCCAACTGACCCAATAAAGGCTTATGCTGCATTTTTATATCAGAGCATCTAAATGTAGCTATATCTTAAAGACTCATTGAGCAATGCGAAAATATGCACAGCCTGGCCGAAAACACTATCCAAGACGCTTAGTAGGTCTGTGTACCATTTCTTCACGGCTTGTTGTACTGAAGATTATCGATTGATGGTCGACGCCCTAAAGCTCATCCCTCAATATATTTTGAGCTATGGTTGAACGGATTAACAACTTTGATTATTTTAATATCCCTCCCTGCTTTTTTGACTTTTTACCCTCTCGTCTGCTATCCACATTTCCCTTCTCTATTTGGCTGCAATTCATTGCCTGCTTTTTCACCCTTTTAAAAAAGGTAACTTATTTTAGGAGCTACAAGTGTTGTTTTAACATTATTGCAAAAAGATATACCAGCGTTAATACATATATTCAACAGTGTAGCCAGATTTTGCTTTCCATATTCTCTTTAGTGCATAGTGAACATATGGACTAGAAATAACATGAAAAGGTGGACATTATTTCCTAGAATAACTTTGGTTTCTCTTTGTGAGGACTTCCTGCCTAGATACAGTCCAAGGCAAGGATCCGAGACTTAGGGAGTGAGGTGGGGGCCAATGTGTAGTGGGCAGCAAGGGCTTGGGGGAGGGGGGCTGAGGGCGGCATCGTGGTACACCAAACTGAATCATGGTCGGACAGTCCTGCTTTCAGAGAAAGTGCTGCTCATTTTGGAAGCTTGGCAGAGCCTCATCGTTGGGATCCCCAGACAGTAGTCACATTTCCTTTTAGAATTTGAGAGCATGGCATCACGTCTGGGCAAAGCAGCTATTCAGCCCCCATTGTGCGCCACTGCTTTGGAAGATTGTGCCTCCTAGGGAACGCTGTTGGCAGCCACGTGACGTGAAAAGTTCAAGAAGTGAAATTCTTCTATGAACCGCAGTGTCCACAGGAGCAGTTTATCACTTGGGTTAGGTCCTCTTCGTTGTAGTGACCTGCCTTTTGACAGCAACGTTTTGGAACAGTCGCTGAGATGCCCTGAAGTTGCCAGATGGGTGGAATAGAGGAAATAGGCTTTCTTTTCAAACTTGCCAGGTTCTTGGGAGCCCTCCACATTTCTACCACTTTTGTAGTGAGATTCATGATGGGGTCACTATTACTGCTGCAGCATGTCAGACACATTGGAGCAAGTTACTCTTCAATATATGTGAAAGAATGCAAGCAACATGTGCATCACATAACACTTACGCATTTTCAAAGCAAGCCCTAAAATCCGGGCACTAGGTTAACATTAGTGCCTCAGAATGCGAGCCACTGGCATAGAATTGAATGTCCATGTTCCTTAGTGAAAGCTGATATTCAAAGACACTCAAAACCATTCTCAATTTAAATGTGAAGTCACCCAGCACGCAAACCAGCACAAAGCTTCATGTGACCACTCCTGCTTTGGCCGAATTAATGTGGCCTGCATGTGACAGATGTTGTTTGGGGAGAGACTAAAGCATTCTCAGTGTACTAGAGCCAGGTTCAGAGGGTTGTCCTACTCCAGGCCTAGCGGGCCAGGAAACATGTCAGATTTTCAGGTTAGCCCTCATTAATATTTATGAGAACAATGTACATACAATGATTCTAAAGGTATGCAACTTTCTTCTCATGAGAATTAATGAGGAATATCCTGAACACTCTGTCAGGATTATGGCTCTCAAGACCTGGAGTTGGACAAGTCAAATAGTCATGCTAGAATGTTAATAACCGGTTTATACCAAACACTTTCTTTCCAGCAGTGGTAGGACCAAAGACAAAACAGAGACATGTATAAAACATGTAACAATCACATATAAATATATATACTACATTACTTCCCGTAAAGAATAAGTTACTTACCTGTAACTCCTGTTCTTCAGCATTGGTATCATTCATAGATTGGCATGCTTGAATTATTCCCGTTGTCAGGCTGGGAATCCTCGGTAACAAAGAGCAGTTTAAACTTTCAGTCACTTTTATGCACTACTATAGCCATTATTCGGTCATAATGTCCGCGGTCAATAGGAACACCTCCCTTAGCTCCTGCCCTGTTGGCCATCTTCAGATTTAGCAGTGGACGCGAGTGGCAGTAAGAGCCAAAAGATGAGCCATGCAGGGTAGGTGGGAGGATTACATGTTAATCTATGAAAGATACCAATGCTGGAGAATAGGAACAGGAGTTACAGGTAAGTAACTTATTCCTTCTCCAGCACTGATCTTTCATAGACTTGCATACTCTGAATCGATTACAAAGCAGTATTACAGCAATACCCATGGGCGGGGGCAAGCTCCCAGCGTAACTTACCACTGGAGACCTACCCATCTCACGCAAAAAGGTTCTGCAGAGAAATGATTGGCCGACTCTAGATTCTTCTAGTCTGTCAACACAGTAGAACCTCGTGAATGTATGCATGGCAGATGTCAGGCAGCAGAATTCCGTCGGGAAACGCTGTGGTTTCAGCCACTGTCCTGGTAGAATGAGCCCGGGGCTGCCGGGAAGCCGTCTGCCGGCTTGCTGATGGCAGAATGAGATGCATGTAGTAATCCATCATGCAAAGGAGTTCTTCAAGAGAGTTTTCCCAAAACCAGAAGGTCCAAAGGAAACAAACAATTTATCCGCTGTGTGAAAAGATTTATTATGTGCCACATAGTACTTGAGGGCGCGCACCACATCCAGAATGAGTACAGTATGTTCCGCTGGATGCGTGGGTGTCCCAAAGAATATAGGCAAGATCACCTGCCGGTTTAAGTGGAAAGCAGATGGCACCTTCGGCACAAATGTTGGGTTGGTACATTTATAGAGCGCTTTACATTAAAACAACAAGAATACATTTGAATAAATTGGAAGTATAATTGTAAAACGTGAGACAAACCATGAAAAACAATTTACCTAGGAGTGTAAAAGAGAAACAGCGCAGAGGAAGAGTTAGAGGGAAGTAATGAGGTTAACAGGACGAGGGATGAAGAAGATGAGATTTCAAGGAAGAACCGAAGGAGGTATATGACGAAATGGAGCGGATAGAGAGAGGTAGAGAGTACCAGTGTAGGGGGGCAAGGAGCTGAAATGATCGTAAATGAGAAGGGGCACCAGGAGGCGGGGGAACAGTGAGTAGGAAGAGATCAGCAGATTGGAGGGGACGAGAAGGAGCGTAGAATAAGAGGAGAGAGGAAAGGTAGAGGGGGGCGAGATAATGAAGAGATTTAAAGACGAGACATAGGAAGTTAAATTTAAGTTGAGAATGGAAGGGAAGCCAGCCAAGATAAGAGAGCGAAGAAGAAATGGAATTGTGAGGAAAGAGAAGGCAAAGGGTACGGATAGCAGAGGGATTTGAGGGGAGCAAGATGAGAGACAGGGAGGCCAAAGAGGAGAGTAGAGCAATAGAAAAGACGAGAGAAGATGAGGAAAGAGATTAAGAGTTTAGTGGCATGGAAGGTGAGGGAGGAACGGATTTTGTGAATATTGAAGAGGTGGTTGCGACAAGCGCAGGAGGTAAGAGACGGTGGGTAAAGGAGAGGGAGGAGTCGAGGTGAAGGCCTAGATTGCGAGCATGGTCAGAGATGGGGAGATTAGAAGGGGGAAAGAGAATAAAAGGAGGGGAAGAAGGGGGAGGCGAGGTAGTTGGAAAGAATATGACTTCAGTGTTGAGGGAGAGAAAGTGGGATGACATCCAGTTTTTGATGGCAGTGAGACAGGAAGAAAGATTAAGGTGGATGTCAGGTTTGAAAGACGAGAGAGATAGAAAGAGCTGTGTGTCATCAGCATAGAAATTGTGAGAGATACCGAAGGAAGAGATGATGGGGGCAAGGAAAGTGTAAAGTGAGAAAAGGAAAGGGCCAAGTATAGAGCTTTGGGGAACACAGAAGTCCAAGGGGAAAGTAGGGGAGGTACGACCGCCCCAAGAGACAGCAAAAGAATGGTTGGAGAGGTAGGAGGAGAACCAGTTAAGAACAGGGCCTTTGAAACCAAAGGAAGAAAGAGTGTTGAGGAGTAAGGGGTGATCAACGGTATCAAAGGCAGCAGAGAGATCAAGGAGGACAGAGGATTGCTTAGAGTAGCGAGCGGTAAGGAGGGAGTTGAGAACAGAGGTGAGGGCAGTTTCAGTGGAGTGTTTAGGGCAGAATCCAGATGGAGAAGGGGGAGAAGGGAGAGATTGGATACAAAAACTTGGGAGTTGAGAGTAGACTAAGCGTTCAAGAAGCTTAGAAAGGAATATAAGAAGAGAGATTGGCCGAAAGTTGGAGGCAAGGAAGGGGTTAGCAGAGGGCTTTTTCAGAATAGGGATGATAGTAGCGTGTTTGAAGACGGAAGGGAAGGTGACAGAGGAGAGACAGATTTTGAAGAAGGAGGTGAGGTAAGGAATAAGAAGAGGGTACATTTTAGAAATAAGGGGTGGGGAGGGGATCAGAGGGGGCAGCAGTAGGGTGAGTTTTGGACAGAAGGAAGGAAACATCAGAAGGAGTAACGGGGGAGAAGTTAGACATGTAAGAGGTAGGGGTGGTGAGAGAGTGGGGAGGAGGGGAGTAAGAAGGGGAGTGAAGAATGTTTTGGCATAGAGTGAGTATCTTGGATGAGAAAAAGTTCACGAAATCTGAAAGAAAGAGAGGAGAGGTAGTAGAATGGTCAGGGGTAGGCGGGGAGAGAAGACGAGATAGGGTCTGAAAGATACGACATGGATGGGAGGATTGGGATTGGAGGAGGTTAGAGTAGTAGGAGCGCTTAGCTATTTTAAGGCAGGAGTCATAAAGAGAGTGGTATGAGAAATAGGAGGCTTGATTAGCAGGCGAGCGGAGCTTGAGCCAGCGTCGCTCAAGGCGACGGAGGAGGCAGCGCATAGAAGTATGTGGGGTTGAGAGGGTTTGCGGGTAGGACGGAAAGAGGAGAGAGGGAGAAGTTGATTGATGCTGGAAGAGATGAGGAGGACAGAGAGGATAAGCCTTCATTAGCCGAGAGAGAGGGGAAATCGGAGAGGGGGAGGGAGGAAGAGCAGGTGGCAAGGAAAAGAGAGGGGTTAATGTTACAGAGATCCTGTCGAGAGAAGGATTTGGGGGAGGAGGATGGAGTGGAGGCAGGCAGAGGGGGAGTGAGGGAGAAAGAGTAAGGCATGGTCAGAAAGATAGATGGGAAGAGTAGAGACTGGGTAGGAGGAGAAGGTAGAGATAAAGATAAGATCAAGAGTGGAACCCCAGGAGTGATTAGGAGAAGTAGGGAGAGGAGTGAGAAGGTAGGAGTCGAGAATGGAAAGAAGAGGAGATGGTTGATTGGAAGAGGGGAGGTGAAGGTTGAAGTCGCCAAGTACTATAAGGGGAGAGGGGCAGGGAGAGATGAGGGAAAGAAGGTGATCAAAGATATTGTAGATGGAGGAGAGGGGGCCAGGTGGTCTGTAGATAATTATGAAAGAGATAGCGAGAGGGGAAGTGAAGGATTTGAACAGATATTCGAAGGAAGGGAAGACAGGAAGAGGTAGAGGAGAGACAGTTAGGGTGGTAGAGGAGACCCATGCCACCACCGCGGCTAGAGGAGTGGGGGACATGAGAGAAGGGGGAGGAGGAGGAGGAGGAGGTGGTGGTTAGGGAAGCAGGTACAGTAGAGTTGTGAAGGGGAATCCATGTTTCTGTAATACAGAGAAATGTCTCAAAAACATGTCCAGAACAGCTGCAGTCTTGTTGCAGAGGGATCTTGCGTTCCAGAGGGCAATACTGATGAGGCCGGAGGGTTCAAGGATAGGGAGATAGATATGAGGAAGGGTAGAAGGGGGTGGCGTGGATAGGGTAGAGGTTGACGGAGGGTGTGGTCATGAGGATGAGGGAAAGGGCTAGGAGAAGGGGCAAGAAGTAGGGGTCGGAGGAGGGGAAGGAGAGAGGAGAATAAGGAGGAAGAGGAGAGCGGAGAAAGGGAACACGCATGTCAGAGGGGGAGGAGAAAGGGAAGGATCGAGAGGAATGGTGGGAGTAACTAGCGCAGGAGGCTGATGAGGGAAGGGGAGAGTTGAGTGATGGAGCTCAGGGTGGGAAGAGGGGAGAAGGGATAGGGGAGGAGGAAGGGAACTGAGGGTTTCCGGATGGAGAGTATGCTGAGGAGCTGTGGGGTAAGGATGAAGAAGAGGTGCAGTTGACTAGGCTGGTACAAATAGGAGGGCAAAAAGGGGCAGGTACAGCAGTACTGGTATAGGCGTCGAAAGATAGGAGGTAAGAAGCAGGTAGGGAGGATCACTGGATGCTACACGGGTAGAGAAGGTCAGAGCAGATAAGTGCCCAAGGCAGCCAACCGGAGGGGGCTGGAGGGGAAATAGGGTATGAAGGTGCAGAGAGCGCTGAGAGAGTCACTGGGTGCTAGGGTGATTAGGAGGTGGTCAAGGCCAGGGTAGTGGGGAAGCAGAGCAGAGCCGTGCGTCACATGGAGTTGGGAGAGGTCACGTAGGAGGCCGAGGCAGAGAGAATGATGGAAGCAGAACTGGGTGACGGCTCAGGGTAGAAGACACAGTGCTGGCTGGTCTATGGTGTAAGGCAGCCACAGGATTGAGAGGGCTGCAGGGGACAGGCCGTCGAGGAAGACGCAGGTGTGCCCAGAAGCAGTGGAGGCAAGCAGTTGGAGAACACAGATGGCAGGCCAGCAGGAACCAGGCAGGTGTAGAGGCAGGCTGCGGGAGGCGGGCAGGCCCAGGGTGGAGAGGGCCCATGGTGGTCCAAATGCAGCAGGAGACGTGGACGTACTAGCAGCAGAGGGTAACAAGGGCCAGAAGGACAGCATCACAGCCCAGGCCTAAATAAAACTGCCTTGTCCTTATGAAAAGTTAGATAGGGAGGTTTCACAGAAAATGCCTGGATTTCACTCACTCGTCTGGCTGAAGTTATGCCACCCAGAATGCAGTTTTCCAGGAAAGGTGTTTAATAGATTCTTGGTGCATGGGCTCGAAGGGTGGCTTCATGAGTCTTGCGAGTAGCACATTGAGCTCCCACGCGGGCGGTAGACCGGTGGAAAAGACCAGAAGAGCCACCGTAAAAATTCCTTTACCAGCCGATGAGACCACAGGGAAGGCACACCCGCCACGCGGTTGTTCATAGAAATTGCTGTTAGGTGCAACTTTATGGAGGAATGACTTAACACAGATTGAGCCAGGGACAGTAGAAATGCCAAAAGCTCATCCGATCAGATGGTTTGAGGTTGCAGTCCCTGGCTTCTGCATAGACCCGCCTCATTGCATAGGCCCACACTTGAACAATTTTCCACTTGCTCATGTAGCATTTCAAGGTGGACGGACGATAGCCTTAGCCAGAACACCTTGGCAGTCTTGCGGAACGGACAGTGCCCCGAACTCTAAGAAGACAGGAGCCAGGCTGTCAGATTGAGAGAGGCCCTGTCATGGTGCAGTTCTGCTCCTTGATTCCTGGACAGGAGCGATTGGTGAGGAAGCAGCTTGATGGGTGGGAACAATGAGGGGGCAAGGAGGTCTGAGTAAACGGTTTCTGCCAGACAGGGGCCACTAATATCGGTTTGCACTGATACAGTCTAAAGGTGTGTAGGACTCGAGGTATCAGAGGAATGGGGGAGAAAGGATAAAGAAACTTCTCCTTCCATGGAATTTAAAAAGCATCCCCCAAGCTCTCTTGTGGGTGGCAAAGAGGTTGATCTCTAGGGTGCCCCACCTCTGAAAGAACAGGTGAAGTTAGTCCTTGTGCAGTTCCTACTCGTGGCAGAAGCGCAACTCCCTGCTGAGGGAGTCCGCTAGAGTGTTCTGAATCCCGGTAGATGGAGGAGGAAAAGAAACATGCCCTGCTGTGGGGCCCAGTGCCATAGGGCTTGGGCCTCCTTGGAAAGCTGTCGTGAACTTGTTCCTCCTTGCTTGCACACTTAAAATATGGACGACGTGTTGTCGGTGTAAATGCGCACCACCTCCCCTTTAAAGAGGGGGAGAAAAAACCTCAGGACCCAGAAAATTGCTCTTTGATCCAGCAGATTGAAATGCTGGCTCTTTTTCTCCTCCAACCAAAGGTCTCTGGTGACGGTCGCCTGGTGCCGGCAGTCTGAAGGAGGAGCCTTGCACCAGGTGTTCCCTTACTTACTACCAGGTCGTCCGAGGACCCTGAGGACTGGACCCAGAAGGCATCAAGGAATTCCTGAACCGGTCCCATGTGTAATCGGCAGTTGGAGACTAACGGGATGCATGATGACAACATCCCCAGCAGGGTTTTGTAGTTGCGGACTGGCATCACTCGGGCACTGCTGAGGTAGTGCACCTTGTATACAAGAGCCGCCACCCCTTCGTCCCAGGGTCTGGTGGTGCAGGTCTGGGTGTCGAGTGTTTGTCCGAGATAGAGTGCTTGTTGCTATGGAACCAGGAATGACCATGGGAAGTTGATGGAAACCCTCAGTTGCTGTAGACACTGGATGGTGATGGCGGTGTTGGTTTCTGCCAGTAGTAAAGATGGGGCCCTCACTAACCAGTCATCTAGGTACGGGTAGACGTGGACACCGCTCCACCACAGGTGAGCCACCACTGGTGCAAGGCACTTGGTAAACACTTGTGGAGCAGACCGTAGGCCAAATGGAAGGGCTTTGACCTCATAATGTTCTCCTGACACCACAAAGCATAAGTATCGCCGGTGTGAGAGGTGAATAGGGATGTGGAACTAGGCGTCCTAGAGGTCGAGGGACGCCAACAAATCTCCTTGTTGTAGCTGCGACAACACATGCTGTAACGGGACTATGCAGAATGTTTGCAATTTTAGGAACTTGTTGAGCACCCTTAGGTCTAAGATGGGTCTCCAACCCCCTGATTTGTTGTGCAGTGCTTTTTTCCTTACCAGGAAGTAGCGGGAGTAAACTCCTGTGCCCAGCTCGTTTCTTGGAACCTTCCCCACTGTGCCTTTCCGCTGCCCTTCCGCTGCAGAGCCTCCACTTCCTAATACAAAAGTTGTTGTAGTCTTTCTGGTTTGTGCTTGGGAGAATAGTCCGGTGGAAAGACCACGAATTCCAGCAATTTGCCCTGCTGGAGGCGGGATTGCACCCATTTGCCGGTTGTGATTAGTGTCCATACGTCGACAAACTTTGACAGGCGTCCTCCCAATGGGGAGCTGAAGTGGGAGGGCCTGACCCTGGGCTGGTCATGTCTGCTTGCCGGACTGGCACCCTGATTGGGCAGAGCCACAGCATTGCTGTGAAACCCTGTAAGACTAGGATATTTTCCTTTATTTCTCCCCTGATGAATACAGGGTCTTCTAAGAGGAGGAAGACTTGTACGGGGCGCTGTAATCCCACAAAGTCCTGCCATAGCAAGGACTGGCGCCTTTGCTGAAGCGTGCCCAAGGAGCGAGCAGTTTCCGTGTCTGTTTTTATGGACTTCAGGGTTTCGTCCACCTTTTTCCCAAAAGAGGGCAGATCCATCGAAGGGCATATCTATGATCCTGGACTGGACGTATGGTTGAAAATCTGTAGCCTTGAGCCAACCCTGCCCGCAGGAACACTCCGTTCCCAAGCTGGCAAAAACCAATGTCTACAGAGACCGTAATGGCAAGGTCAGAAGCCAACTCCCCTTCATGGAAGATGTCTAAGGCTTCTTGTTTCTTGTCGTGTGATAGGAACTCCAGCAAGGGACCCAACTTGTACCACAGCTCGCTAACGTAACATTTGAGGATGGCAATTGCATTTGCCTCCCTAATAGTCGTGGCTGTGGTGGTGATCATTTTCTTACCAAAGGTGTCAAGGTGTTTCCCTTAATTGTCTGCGGAACAGAGCTGGATGAGGATGGATTAGCCAACCTTTTTCTGGCCGCAGACGAGACAACGGAGTCTGGTGTGGGTTGAGTACGGAAGCAGGAGGCTCAGGGCTCTGTATTTTTTGTCGAACCAGTCTTTTTTTAGCCAGGGCAGTTGCAGAATGTGTTAAGGTGATTAGGCCATTGTCCCAGACATCTTCCAACAGCGGGATAGACATGACAGATTTTCTGCGCTGGGATAGGACATTTCTTTTCGCTGTTTATCCGCGCAAGGCCGTAAATCGTGGCCACCCTGGACATGATCGTGGAACACTTCTACCTCATCAGGGGGTGAGTCCCATAGAGGAACGTCATCTGGCTCCCCATCAGCTGTGATGAAATCGTCTGGGGTCACAAAGCACTTCTAGGACAGATGGATTTCCATAATGAAATCGTGGGTATGTTTGGGACAAACAAATCAAAAAAGCACGAAAGAATAAACTAGGAGGCGATCTTCTCTCTTGGTCAGACCATGCAATGAAATAAACAAATTGATCCTGGAAAGTTGGGGGCCTAGGATCCCAGGATCCCAGGAAATCGTGGGACACAGGAATAACAATAGTTAATTTCACAATGAATAGCTATGTGTAAAAAAAACACAGTGGGCCTCATTCCGAGTCGGGTAGTCTGGTAAAAAAAAGAGCCAGTATCCGTGGCTACCAGCACTTTATCGGACCGCCCGATTAAAGATTTGCCGTTGGGGCACATGGGTTACCTCCAGCTATATCTGGAGGTAAGCCAGGTGCCCTACCGGCCAAAAAAGCCCTCACTACCGCCACAGGCAATGCCGGTGGCGGTAATGACGTAAGATCCCCTCATTGAGTCCTCCATGAATGGGGACTTACACTGTCCCACCGGCACTTGTAATCTGTTATGTTATTTTGCATTTATATAGCGCCTTATGTACCATTGGTATGGTCTCAAGACGCTGGTAGGTTGAACGCCCTCGGGAACCGAAGTTCGGGTCAATAGAGAGTCAAAAGGTGCGTGTGAGCACCGGATATGTGTGCAGCTGGTGTGGCATTCGTGTGATAGCTGCTTCTTAGCGGTAGGTGTGGAGGTTGAGAGATCAAGAGTATTTGTTCGTACTGGCAGGTTGTCATCTAGACTGATTTGGCTGCGTTAGGCCTGAGAAGAAACGCCTAGGCTGGAGGGTGTGTAACCAGCAGTGTTTAGTTGATGGGGAGTATGAGGCAAATGATGGAATGAGAACAGCTATACCGAATGGTGTCATAGTATCGCTGTGTTCTATTTGAGTGGTGGTGTAAAGAAGAGTAAGCATGGAGATGTGAATATGGTGGTTTACCTTAGGTGCTTGAGATCGAGCCCACTCCAATAGTTCCATGTAGTCCATCCGTTCCAAGTACTCTGACTGTTCCATCCATTACGGCAGTTTCAAGCACTCAAAACCATTCCTTTCAATGCTCTTTCAAACGTTACATGCACTCCCCATCCGTTCCATGCACTCACCATCCGTTCCATGCATTCCCCATCCGTTCCATGCACTCCCATCCGTTCCAAGCACTTCAACCATTTTATGCACTGCTCCTTTCATTCGTTCTACCCCACGTTATCTTTTCTCCATGCATCATCCATCCACATACGTCATCTTCACACGTTCCGTCCACTTAACTGGTTTCACCCATTTCACCCGTTCCACCCACTTCACCCGTTCCACCCACTTCACCCATTCTACATCAGTTCACCCGTTCCATCCACATGCTTCACCCATTCCATGTGCATACTTCACCCATTCTACATCAGTTCACCCGTTCCACCCAGTTCATCCATTCCACTCACATACTTCATCTGTTCCAACTTCATACTTCCTCCGTTCCAACCATATTTTTCATTTTATCCATCCACTTCACCCGTTTCATCCACATAATTCAATCGTTCTATTCAATATATTTGACCCATTATGTCCACATACTTCACCCGTATCGTCCATAAACATTACCCGTTCTTCCAGCTCCATCATCCGTTCCTACCACCCACTTCACCCGTTTCTTTGCCTTACTACACCCGTTCCCTCCAACCACTTCACCCTTTCTATCCACATACATCACCCGTTTGCTCTACACCCGCTCCGCACTCTACACCCGCACCATATCCTACATCTGCGCAACACCGTACATCTGCTCAAAACCATCATGCCCTACATCCGCACCACGACCTACGCACTCATCTGCTCTACGCGCTTCATCCGCTCTATGCGCTTCATCCACTCCACCCACTTCGTTCGTACATCCTGTTTTTTTTTTTGTTTTAGTGCACACATTCAACACATGCTCTATTAAAAATCTAGGGAGCCAACTGTGGCCTCATCAAGAAGGACAGAGACAGATGTAGAGGCACATCAAATCCAATCTGCCCTTTTTCCGTCCTATTAAACCATTCAGAACTAGTAGTTTCAGACCACTGCGATAAGCAGTTTATAGTTCGAAAAAAAAAAGGTGCAGGGGAAAGACATGCTTAGTTTTAATGTTGAAAGCTGGAGGAACATAGCATAGGGGGCACGTGCTGGTCTTGGAAGCAAGACTACGCAGCGCATTAGAGGTTTGAAGCCCAGATCTGCACTTAGAAACCGAACTCGGGTATGGTATTGGGCGAGTTATAAAAAACAAATAAAATACATTACTGGGTTCTTTATAATTGAGTTTGAGAACGAGAGAACAAACCAGTGGCATGCATGTGTAAATAACGTGAGGGACACAAATAGGATTGGGGAAGACCGCAGAATCAGCCCATGACAAGCTTAGGAAGAGGGGGTAGCCAGTGGGGCCCCAGAACCAGCCCAAAGGGTTTTCAGAAACAAGGCAGGAGCACAAAAGGCCAAAGGGGATTTAAGGCCGGTTGAGGGAGATGCAACAAAGCAACTGTAAGGAAGTCCTCAGATGCCACCACAGAGCATCAAGAGCAGGACATGGAGGATGAGCTGGCCAACAGGTGATGTTATCCAGGCGCCCTTTACCAGGCAGCTGGTTGAGAGTGCCCTGTTACGACCATTAAAGCACATTAGTGAGAGCATGTCACATCACCCTACCAGTTGGTGGTCCTCTTCCCTGGTTAAGCTGTGGTGCAACAAGGAGTTTGGAGAAACCAACTAGCCACAACTCCTCCTAGCCAAAGCTAGACTTCTGGGACTGTTTGGCACATGTACATTAGAACTCGCTTCAAATGGTCCAGTGCTACAAGAATTTTCTTAATGTTTTGAAGGTGTTCTGCAAACATTGACTAGAGAGGTAGGGAATATGGTTAGTGTTATTTACAAAGAACTAGATTTAACCCATACAGGACATATACAGTTCTACTCACCACCACTATGAATGAATTCACTGCAACTATGTTATTCAAAGTAACTGCCAAAATTAGTAAAGGGTGCAAGTCTTAATTACTAACATGCACTACTGATTTGGAATACAATCTGACCTACTTGTGGGGAGGCAGGGTTGGGGGGGCGGGGGCGGGGGCAACGATGTGTTAAAGTCATTCTTAGCACTTTCCAGGCAATCTCTTTCACACAGCCAAGTCTGTGTAATGTGATGTGACCATTTTCAACCTCAGACATTTAAAGAACTAAATCTCAATGAAGAGGCCCTCAGCGTTTTGATATTTCTGGATCTTGCGCCCTCTTCCTTGACTAATCCTAATCCAAGGCCTCATCAGGGATGTAATGGATGTATACCCTGCAAGACCATAAATCTGAGGATAGTGTGCCCCAGATATTTAATTTGAGAATGATTGCCAATTTCATAAATGACAGTCTACTAGGCATTCCAATATACAGCCAAAGAGTGAATTTTTCTAGCTTTGAGAATTAATAGAGCCGAGATATAAAATTGATGGTAACAAAAAAAAGACTTTGCATATTCCATTTTAATGCAGAATATCGCAGGATATTGTATGGCCAGAACTGCTGAAAACGTTTTACATTTATAGTTCTTAAGATACTTTACAGATGGTAGAGCAGGGACTACAGAGGCTTCATCATGATCAACCGGCAAACTTGCATGCAAATATCTTTCCATGCTAGGTTTGCAAACCACATTGCTAAAAGGAACACCATCAAGAAATCACCAATTGGCCAATACCCTATATGTCTCAAAAGCAAAGTAATTACAATAGAGACAAATATAGGAGTAGCAGTAGGTAAAGCCACTAATGAATCGGCTGAGTACTTGGGTAAAACCAATAGCATTAATAGAGTCTATGTTAACTAGACACAGTTTGCCTCAATATTTAACATGTTGTAAAAGGGTGGTTTTTAGACCCGTCACAAAACAAAAACTATGCATTTTCACAGAGCAAGTAAGGGTAAGATCACTTTGGCATACTGGGAGTAATGCAAAGAAAAGGTAGGGTGTGGGGCTCTAAGAGCTATTTTAATAGGACTAAGATTGTAGACAGTGGGGGGATTAACACATCCTGCTGGTTCTTGTGCATGCAGTTTTTCAAATTAATATTTTTTAGGATCAGTGGGTGCTGCCAACCGGGACTACAATTCAGAAGCAGGCATGATCTGCGGTTTTCCAATCTTGTTCCTGGAGCATTGGCCAACAATTCAAATAGAGATTGTAAGGGGCAGCAGACAGGACAACATGCAGAGCCAACTAGGGCAAATCACACCAGAAATTAAGTTCAGCTGCTTCCAAAATGGCAGTCAATGGAGGTGGTCTGCAGAGAGATCTGGCGGCAATGCTGCCGGACCGAGTGCTGGTAAATTATAAGTTACTCACCGTAGTGACTAACGTACTCTTAGTCCATAGTCCCCTTTCCTCCATGCTGTATGGGCGTCCCTTCTACAGGAGACAGAACATTTTCACCAGAAAAAAACCTTCTTCGCCTTTAAATTTAGATGCGTGCAGGGGTGCGGCCCAGGGAGCATGCGCTGCCCTGACTCCGCCGCCACACATCAGTCCCCCTAGATGCGTCGACAATAGATTTAACATTGCCTAATGACACCAGGGGGAGGTTGATGGGACGTATGGAGGAAAGAGGACTATGGACTAAGAGTACGTTAGTCACTACGGTGAGTAACTTATAATTACTCTTACGTCCCGTCCCCTTTCCTCCATACTGTATTGGCGATTACGACTGAATGTAGGCCCAGGGTGGAGAGGAGACCCTCCTTAAGCAAATAGGTTCCTGAGAACTGCCTGTCCGAAGGCCGCATCAGATCTCGACCCGGCATCCGTTTGGATTACTGTTTAGTAATGCTTGCAGAAAGCCGAGGGGGAGGCTCAAGTGGCAGCCCTGCTTATGATTTGCCAAGGGACATGGTGCTGGTATGCAATGGCCGTTGCCTTGGCCCTGACTGCGTGGGCATGTATGTTGGCCGGAAGTGGCTTGTGCTGGCCCTCATATGCTTCTTTGATGACAGAGACCATGCAGTGGGAAATGGAAGCCTTGGGGGCCTGATAGCTTGGTCTTGAGCCTCCAAAAGGGACAAACATGGCGTCCGATTTGTGGAAGCCCTTGGTCCTGTCCAAGTAGAACTTCAGGACACGCCTGACATCCAGGCAGTGCAGCACTCTCTGTGCCTCGTCATTGGGATTGGAAAAAAACATAGGATAGACTATTTCCTCGTTCAAGTGGAAAGTAGACGCAACCTTGGGCAGAAATGATGGGTGTGTCTGCAGGACTACCTTGCCCGTGTGAAAGGTAGTATATGGTTCTGAGGTGACCAGCGCCTGGATCTCGCTCTCTACAAGCCGAGGTGAGGCCGACTAGTAAGGCTGTCTTGATGGTGACCAGCCCGATGTCCATTGACGCCATTGGCTCGAACGGTTTGTGTGCGAGGGCGCCCAAGACTATGTTAAGGTCCCTCACCGGGTGCAGTCTCTTGATGGGCGGGTAGAGCCTTGCAAGTCCCGTCCGATGTTTCTTGACTACAGGGTTGGAGGAGGAGAAAATGCCTTCCTGCGAGTTCCTGTAAGCCCCAATGGCTGCGAGGTAGGTGCGGCAAGTGTCCACCTGCACGTCTGAGTTTGCGAGGTGCACCGAACAGGAGAGCACGTCGTCCAGGGTGCACGCCAGGGGGTCGATTCCTTTGGAGTCTGCCCAGTGGCAGAATCTGGTGAGTTTGATTTTGTACTGGACCCTGGTAGCCTTGCTCCTGGCGCCCTGTATGATCTCCAGATTGACCTGTGAAAGGCTAAGGTGCCGAAGCATTACCTGCTCAGGTACCACGCTGTGAGGACTAGTTTCTCTGGCACCGGGTGAATGACTCTGCCCCCCTGCTGTGCCAGATGATGTGCTGGTCCCGTCAGGAGGTGAATCAGGGGCACTTCCGAGAGACTGAGGCGCTCCGAAAACCATGGCCTGGCCGGCCACCATAGAGCTATTAGAATGATGAGGTGTTGGCGAGACTCCTTGATTTTGCAAATTACCCTGTGAATCAGGGAAGTGGGCGGAAAGTTGTAGGCTTTCATGCCGGTCCACCCGGAGGGGAAATGCGTCGCCCAGAGAGCCGGGGCCCTGACCTTGCCAGGATAAGAACTGGAGACACTTCCTGTTGCGCCAGGTGGCAAAGAGATCCACCTGGGGGTGACCCCACCTGTTGAAAATCTCCTGAATAACGAGGTTGTTTAGCTGCCACTTGTAATTGTCTGCTCCCAGCCTGCTGATCCTGTCCGCTTCCAGGTTGGATTCCCCCGGGAGGTGGACCGTTGAGGTAAAAGTTATCCAGGGCCCACTCCCACATGTTGATCACCAGTCTGCACAGGGGAGGGGATCTGGTACCTCCCTGCTTGTTGACGTAGTATATGCTGGTCAAGTTGTCTGTCTGGATGAGGACAACCTTGCTCCTGGGAAGTGGTAGTAATGCCCTGAGCGCCAGCCAGATGGCATTTAGCTCTAGCCAATTGATGTGGTATTCCTGCTCCTTTCAAGTCCAGGTGCCGTGGACTGAGAGATAGTCCAGGGTGGCTCCCCATCCCTCGAGCGAGGAATCCGTGGTGATGGTGGCCTGCGGAAGGGGTGGCCGGAAGGGCTTGCCTCTCCGTACGTTGCAGTCTGTGGACCACCAAGGCAGGTCCGCGTGGAGAGATGGTGGAACAGTGAGCATCTCGGATTGAGAGTCCCGCTCCTGGTTCCAGGAGGCCGCAAAGTGCAGCTGCATCTTCCTCATTCTTAGTCTCGAGTACGGAACGGCTAATAGAGTTGCTGCCAGAAGACCCAGGAGATGTTGGTACAACCATGCTGAGAAAACACAAACGTAACTTGTTATATGCTAACAAGTGGCCCAGTAATACACTAAAAAAGGGATAAAACAATCCCAGACTTCAATTTTACATGGTCGGTGTAAGGCTAACAATGCCTCTAAGTATAATCAATTTGTATCCAATTACTCAGTCCTGGAAGCATTCAATTAAATAGCAATTCATACCACAATGTATTTCTTTTGTAATTATAATTAGGAAGACAAAATTCATGAGGGAAAATCATAATTCATCAAATACAAAGTTATAAAAGTCCATATGTATGTGCAACAATTATGCATGTACAGAAAGTTGTTTACATTAGTTGGTCACATCCAAGTCATAGGTTGTGTTATGTCTTGCCTTGGAGAAGTGCATTGCCACTGCTGATTTGGGGTTCTTCGTCCGTATATTGGACTTATGCTCCGTCCAGCAGATTTTAGCTTTCCTTGTGGTGATCCCGATGTAATATCCACAGGGGAATTTCAATGCATAAACTACATTTCTAGAATCACAAGTGCAGGAGTGTTTCAGTAGGATGGCTTTGCCTGAATGAGGGTGCGTGATGGTATTCCCTGTTCTCACATTGCCACTTGTAACACGGTTGTGTTCCTTTATGTTTGTTGTCACTTGTTCTGGATGTTCACATCTCTGCTTTAACCAAACTATTCCGCAGGGCTTTGCTATTCGGGTAAGCAAATGTGGGTGGTTCCCTAAAAAGGGGTTGTAGTGTCGGGTCCATCTGAAGCATGGGGCAATTTTTCTTGATGATACCTTTGATCTCGCGACTCTGGAGGGAGTGTGTTGTTACATAGACCAGCGTCTGTCCCTGTTTAGGAGGTTTTGGTGTCAAAAGAGTATCCCTTTTTTAATGGTGTCACCCTCTCTTATGGAATTTTGTCCATAATGCATTAGATTGTGTCCTATATTCATCAGCTTCTGGAATGTTCCTTCTATATCAGAGGAATTGGATTAGGGGCACACTTTCGATGGTACGTTTTGGGTCGAAACTGCTTGCCAATAATAAACTGCTCCGATCAGTGATTTTGGTATAAATCCTGGTTGCCATGGTGTTTATGTTGTAGACCTCCACGTCCAGAAAATGTATCTTTGTTTTGCTGATGGTATTCGTGAACTTGATGCGTGGGTGCATATTATTCATCATCTCAAAGAAAAATTCTGTAATTCTTCTTCTGGACCCGACCAGATGCCAAAGACATTGTCGATGTATCTTACAAAAATCAGAAGGTGTTGTGTCCACCTTGGTGAGGTCAGAACATGTTCATTCTCTAAGTAGAACATGGAGGCGTTAGCACATGTGGAGCCATGGTGACTTCCATGCTAGTTCCAGATAGCTGTAAAAAAAATCTGTCCTCAAATTTAAAGAAGTTATTCATCAGGACTAATTTTCGGAGTGTAAGGACAAAACGCCTATCACCTTGGCAGTCAGGTGAACGCAGTAATAACCACTCAATTGCTTCCAATCCTGCTCCGTGAGCAATATTTGTATATAGAGAGAGGTGACATCCATTGTAAAGAGTGTCTCCCTCTTCCACAAATTGGACGTTCCTGAGTTTAGTTAGGAAATGCATTGTGTCTTTAATATAGGTTTCTGTGGTTCCGATCAATGGCTGTAACACTTTGTCGAGGTATTTAGCTAAAGGTTCCAAGATACTATCGGTGGCCACTATGATGGGCTGCCTTGGAGGTTTATCAAGTCTCTTGTGGATTTTGGGGAGAATGTATAGTACTGGAGTAATTGGGAGTTTTTTTCCCAAGAATTTGCGTGTTTTGTCCGAAATAACTCCTCTGTCCAGAGCTTCGTCCAGAACTTCTTGAATCAGTATTCGGATTCGGTCAGTAGGGTCGAATTGAATTTCCCTGGAAGTCTCTTAATCCGCCAGTTGTCGTTCTATTTCTTCAAGATAATCTGATTTGTCCATAAGAACAAGGGCACCTCCCTTGTCGGCCGGTTTGAAGATTATGTCCTCATTGTCAAGTAAGTTCCGTAGGATTTGTCTGTCTCTATTAGAGAAGTTGTAGTGTATCTTTAAGTTAAAAGGCACTTTTTTCAGGTCTTCTAGTTCCATTTTCTCAAACATTGTTAACACATGGTTTTGCACTGGTGGGTTGAACATGCTCTTTGGGAGCATCTCCAGGTACTCCGACGTATCCCCCATAGTGGAGTCCATCTCCAATGAGTTGAAGAAAACGTTTAGTTTTAATTTCTTCATTAATTTAAAAGAAGTCGATTTTCTCAGTAAGGAGATTACTGCAATGTTCTGGTACAAACGATAGCCCCTTTCTTAGTATCCCCAATTCCAGTTATGAGAGAGTGTATGAGGAAATATTGACTACCAGGTCCTCTTGTTGGGTGGCTTCTTCTTTTCAGGATTTTTTCTTTTTTCCCCTCCTAATGGGGCCTTTTCTAAAAAACCACTGGTGCTTGCCTCCACCTCAGTTTCGTTTACAGGAATGTTGTCTCTGTCTATATCGGATCCAATTGCCAAGTCTAATTCAGCACTTGAGGTTTCAGATGATGTATTCTCTGTGTTCGATTGTCCTGTCTTTGGTGAATGAGGATAAGGTCGTCTGTTGGGGCGTTGAACGTAATATTCTTGCCAGCTATATATTATCTCAAATTTATAATCCTGAGTGTCCCTTCTAAACTTCCTGATCTTCTTGGTCTCCAGTTCTTGCTTGTATTTTTCCAATTTGTTTTACGTATCCTCCAGGATTTGTTCCGCTGTGTTTCCTTTGCTGATACTTGTTTTGATACTGTTAATCTCCTCTTCCAGGGATGTCAAGTTTTGGGCCAATTCCTCTATTGTTAGAAGAATCAAGTCCAGACTGAATTTATTCAAAATTTGACACCACCGCTTCACGAATGTCGGGTTCTCCTTACAGACAGTTGGTTCAAGGTTTACCCTCTGGCCTCGTGGGATTCTCTGAGTTTTATGATATTGCGCTAACGTAGTGACATGAAGCTTAATGTTGATAACACAGTGAATCTTCCACTCTAATTGCTTTATCAGTGCTTCTGGTTTTTCTGCAGATTTGAGTTCTTCACTAGTGGTTTTGATTAAAATGAGAATCTTCCTGGCTTCCTCTTCGCTGAACCCAGGTGGTCTCAGCTCTATTGGTGGTCGTTTGTTCATTCTGAGCAAAGGACATCTCAGTGCAAGTTAATGGGTTGTCAATAGGGTGTGTGCTCTCCCTGGTTATGGCCAAAGCAAATTATGCACAAAAGAGAGGGGTTGAGGGGCACAACAAAATTAAATATAGGGTTCAAAGGTAGGATGATTTGAGTTAGTCCTTATCGGTTCTTAAAGTTAGTGAAGGAATGTATGTGTATTTCAGGTGCAAATGGGCAAGGAAAGCCTTAAGGCCACTGAAGACTGTAAAGGAAAAAACACAAACGTAACTTGTTATATGCTAACAAGTGGCCCAGTAATGCACTCCCAAAGGGATAAAACAATCCCATACTTCAGTTTTACACGTGCAATGAGATAGGCCGAGATGTCGCGTGTTAGCTTCACTGTTTCAAAATCCAAAAATTCTGAAATTCATGGTCCGTGTAAGGCTAACAATAACTCTAAGTATAGTAAATTTTTATCCAAGCACTCAGTCCGGGAAGCATTCAATCAAATAATAATTCATACCACAATGTATTTCTTTTATAATTAGGAAGACAAAATTCATGAAGGAAAATCATAATTCATCAAATACAATGGTATAAAAGTCCATATGTATGTGCAACAATTATGCATGTACAGAAAGTTGTTTACATGAGTTGGTCGCATCCAAGTGATAGGTTGTGTTATAAGTCTCGCCATGCCCAGGTCACTTCTCTGTTGAGGAAGTGGGTGATGGCCCTCTTGATGGCCAAGATTTTGTCCTCCGACGGAAAGACCTTCTCTCAGAGCACATGTCCCAGATAAGGCCCAAGAATGTCAGAATTTGCGTAGGCTGCAGCTGGGACTTCTTGAGATTGTGCAGTGTGTTCATAAGGGCATGGGAAGAGTGATGAACCGCTTCCGGAGATGTAGCCCTGACGAGCCAGTCGTGTATGGGTAGATGTGGCGGCCATGCGCTCTGAGGAGGGCCGCCACCACATTTATGAGCCTGGTAAAGACCCTGGGGACCCGAGTTGAGGCCAAAAGGAAGGACGTTGTATTGAAAATGGTAGCCCATGATTGTTAAGAAAGGAAGAAGGCAATGTGCACGGAATCTCACAGTGTACAACTTTGAATCTAAATATGTGCATACAAAACCCAAGACTTGTGTATACTAAAACCCAGGAGAAACAATAATACCTATATATGAAAAGGAATGTGGGGTAAGCACTTAGAACCTCCTTATGACTGAAAGGAAAGTCGGCAAACTCCTTACCCACTATGCTATTACAGATACTGACAGCGCTAAACCCACGTAGAGGGCAAGCAAGGACAGGATCTGTGAGCTGACACTCTGGATGATACAGAATAAGGAACTTAGAAACTGTACTCACGAGGACCGGAAAGACCACTTGAATGTCAGTAAACTCACAAACCCAGTTGATCAAACAGGAACTCTGAAGGCTATAACAGCAATGGGTGGAGGAAACTAAATACATAAGACCCTAGTCAAGGGGCGAGTAGAAATAGTGATATAAAATAGTGAGGAAACAAAAAGGGAATTTACACTGGGACTAGTTACAATAACACCAACACCTAATAATCCATGGGAAATGAATGCAGAAGTGAGATGGAAAACATGGAATGGATCCCAATAGAAAGTAAGGATCAGGAGCAGGGAAAATGATATCACAAAAGGAAACCTTGAGGCAGGAAGCTGAATCTATAAAGGGAAAGACTAAAGCATCAGGTTTTTCAGTAGCAAAGGACAGCAACAAAGAAACAGAAAACACAGGCGAATTGGGCAGCATTAAAGGGTAAAGCACAGAGACAGGCTGCCTGCAGACAGAGGAAGACAGAAAGGGAAATCCAGTGAGCAGAAATCAGTTAAGCACAAGAATCCGAAATCCAGGGCAGAGGAACAAGAAACAGGAACTGGGCACTAGGCACAAAAGCTAGGAACAAGGAACAGGAACTAGGTACTAGGCACAAAAGCTAGGAACAAGGAACAAGGGACCAGTCACAACAGGAACACAGCAACAATGACCAGCGCTGGACTGAAGCAAACTGAGGCTTTTAAAGCTGCTTAACGAGCACACCCCTCAGGCGTGCCGCCTGCTGCACCTGCAGCCACAGGTGTTGCCTATCCTCCACCCAGCCTTGTCCTGCAAGGGAGGAGGTGAAGCAGTGAGCCAGGCATTCTGGGAAGCATAGTCATTTGATTAAAGTAGCAGTAGCATGCTGGCTGCCAAAAACCTGGAATGGATCCGGAAGGGAAGTCATTTGGGAAATAAGGTTTTAGCGCTCCCAATTCATCAGGACACTGTAGCATAAGGTTCGGAGGAAATGTCCAGTAGGGAATAAACCCCAAAACATGCCCCCAAGTGGCGGGAACGGGAGCGAAGGGAGCGAGCCGTGACAATGATCCTGAACCGTAGGAAAGAACGATGGGGCTGCCAAATTGGGACATACACGTCCATCAGATCTAGGGAGCACATCCAGTCTCCCTTGTCCAATGTCTCTGATAAAAAAGCTGGCGTAACCATCTTGAATTTTTGTTGGGGTAAGGAGAGGTTGAGGGCGGAAAGGTCCAGCACAACTCTCAGGCCTGCCTGGTTCTTCTTCTGAATGGCAAAAATCCTGGAGTAAAAGCCACAGCCTCGCTGGGAGGCTGGGACTTCCTCCACTGCCTGGCTCTCTACGAGCAAACGGATCTCCACCAAAAGAGTTGCTGTCTCAGCCTGTGGGAGTAGAGTGGAGTGGAGTGGAGGAGATGAGGGAGGAGATGCTGGGGATAGGAAGGCGGTACTCCATGGATCTACGGAAAGGATCCAACAGGGATCCGCGAAATTCTGGTGCCAGAAATGTGCATGGAGAGCAAGCCTGCCCCCAACCGGAGCCACTTGGACCCGAAGGGGCATGTCATGACTTCTTTCCCTCAGAGGCTGTCGCTGAGGAGGGGTACTGGAAAAAGCCCTAACTCCCCCCCCCCTTTTTTTGCTTGTGCCGGTTGTGAGACAGCGAGCGGTCCGGCTGCCTGGATCTGCCTTCCCGGAAGCCACAGAATCCTCTGTACCTATGACCCCTTTCTGAGCGTTGCTGAGATTGAGTGTACGATTTGGGCGTAGTCTTTGTAAGGATGGATAAAGATTTAGCCATTTGTGAGTGGTTTTTCTTCTTGTCCAGTACTCCATCCGTGGAGGAGTGGAAGAGGTCCTTCCCCCTTCAAACGGTAGATTTAGTATGCGTTCCTGGACGTCCGGGTTGAATTGTGTTGCCCAGAGCCAGGCTGTCCTTCTCATGTCCATGGCAATACAAATGGCACAGCCAGAGATTTCAATATGGGCCACTGTGGATTCCATGAGGTCATGCGCCACCAGTTTGGCCTCAGCTAGCCCCACCTTAAAACGTGATTGGATATGGGTGGGGAGTTCCAGGAGGAAGTCCGCAATTTCCCAGCATGGCATCAGCCTGACGCAGTTTTAAAAAAGCGTTGGAAAAGAGTTTCTTGCCATAGGCCTCTAAGGTCTTCTCCTCCTTGCCTAGCAGTGCCGCAGAGGAGGCGGGGGAAGGACTGAAGCTTCGAGTATAGTGATGCCGCAGCGGTCACTGAGGAGTGTGGCTGAGGGTGGGCTGAAAGCAAGAGTGTTTCCCCCTCCATCTGCCTGTACTTGGCATCCAGGCGTCGACTGACTGGCTGGGCTGACTGGGGTTTGAGCCAGCCCTTCTTGTCCAGGGAGACTACATTGGTCTGCATAGGAATCCCCAATTTGGCAGAGGGGCGTTGTGTGAGAACTTCAGCCAGAACCCCTCTGCCAGCTGCCCGACTTCAGGTTGGGGTAGGCCCAGATACTCCGCCAGACCAGCAAGACTTTCATGGAAGGCCCTGGCTGAGGATGGCATGTCCGGATCCTCCTCCTCATCCGTATCCTGTGCATCTGGGGGGATCCTGTGGAGGAGGAGGAGGAGGAGGAGGAAGAGGAGGAGGAGGAGGAGGAGTAGTTGACGCCGGAGGCTGGGGTACAAGGACCGCGGCTAGAGGCTGAGGAGGCGGAAGAGGTTGCGGAGTCGGCTGTGGAACCGCAGGAGGCGGCTGTACCGGGGCCTGGGGTGCCGACGGGGGCGTCTGTGGTGCTACTAGCATGGCGGGAACGACTTCCCTGATGGCGTCTTTGAGGATAACGCCCATCCGAGGTGACCTCATGAGGTCGAGGAACCTCTCGAAGAAAACCTCCTCACTGCTCTGCGCATAAGAGGGGTAGGCTGTAGGCTACGTACCTGGTTGAAGCCAGTCCCACCTTGACACTCATTCTTCACCAAATTCCTGGAATGGTGTCGGACGTGGGCCTGCGACGTGCTGCTCTGCCCGCTGTGCCCGGTCTCCTCCAAGACTGCGTGTGGATCACAAGGCCTACCCTGCTAATTGAGCCTAGGCCCAGTAGGTGTGAAACCCTCGACCCAGGGGTCAGTAGAGCTGCATTTAGGCGCCCCCTCGGATGTATTGCCGGTATTAGGGTGTAGCCCCTCGGCCATGGTGCCGGTATAAGGGCGGAGCTCCTCGGGTGAAGACCCGGTAAAAGAGCCTTTCAGTCCCTCAACACTGGCACCGGGAGGATCCACGGATCCCTCGTCCCAGGGGCCGGTAGCCGCAGCAGCCTCGGTGCACATGCCGATAGAAGGGCCTGAGCGGTCCCTCCCATGCAGGAGAGTTCCTGGGAAGGAGTCTCCCTTGCGGGGTGCAATGGAAAATATCAGCCCTACCTTGGGCCTGTTTTGATTTTTCACGAAGTTCTTGAAGTCCTCTGGAGGTGACTTCTGGAAGAGCTCCCTCCACCTGGTTAGTCTGTTCTTCAGCGCTTTTGAGGACAGCGAGTCACACGCTGAACAAGATTGCCAACGGTGGTCTGGACCAAGGCAACGTAGGCAGAGGGTGTGGGGGTCTGAAGTAGGGAAGAGCCCTTTGCAGGATGGACACCTAGTAAACCCTATAGAAGTCAACATGCGCCGGGGAGGAGCATGATGCCTGAGGACTGAGTACCTGAATGATAAAAAGACAAAAAAGAAGACAAAGAGAAGAAGTATCTGCGCGTGGAATTACATGGCTGAAGCCAAACCCAGGAGCGCTGGTGAATTTGACCCGTTCCCGTTGACGTGGAATAGGGCACTGAGGTGTGGTGCCAGAGGGCGGAATCAGGGCAGCGCCTGCTTCCTGGGCCGCTCCCCTCTAAATTGAATGGGGAAGAGGGTTTTTTCTGATGAAAAAGGTTCTTTCTCCCATCCCTTGGAAGGGTAGGCCATGCAGTATGGAGGAAAGGGGACGGGACATAAGAGTTAGGTAAGTACCAAATGCTGGTATCCTGGCGTCTCCAACATCAGGATACCGGCACACTAGGAATGAGGCCCAGTGTGCCTAGTCTGGATGTATGGAAAGTCCTTGCTCTATTCCTCTTCCTCTAGAGTGCATTATTCTTGGCTGCTAGTCTTCTGCCTGGTTCTCCCTTGGCCTGGTATTTTGTTCTTCCTCTTCCCTTGAATAGCCCCCCCCCCCCCTCTTCTTCACAGCTGGGAGAGGCCTCTGCCAGACAGGGTTTCACATCTCTGATTAAAGTTCCATGCTCTTTTTGCCTCTTATTTTGACAGCTTGATCAGTTGCTTCCTCCACAGTACAGGGGCCACTAAGCCGGGCTTAAACCAGTTACGAGTAAAATTCCTCAATAGCACAGAATCCCCAGGGTAAAGCTGTGGTGACTTTAGATGGTCTTCGTTGGCCTGTGGGATATCGTCCTCTTCGTTCTACTTCAACCTCTCTCGCAGTGCCTGCAGTTGGCGAGAAATAAGACGCACTAGCCATCAAATAAGCTATATACTCCTACATCTCTTTTCCAAGTACATCAAATACAGGGTTGGCATCTGTTAATGCCCTAGTGGGAGGAGCCAGGGGTAGTCGCATGTGCTGTCTAGTTACCACCTCGTGTGGTGTTCAATGGTGGTCAGACCCAGGCTGGTTGCGCAATGCGAATATGCAAAGAGCAGACAGAGTAACCAACTCTTATTAAGAGTGGATTTTATTTTGGCTAGTTTCTTTTTTAGTAGGCCACTGAGGCGTTCACGCACCCCATTCGCTTGTGCGTGATAAGCACAGGAAAACTTGTGCTGAATGCCCAGTAAAATCTTTTTTGTGCTGAAACACTTCATTAACAAAGCGAGGGCCATTGTCAGACTGCCAAACCTCACACACGCCCCAGCATTGGAAAACCTCTCTAACCAGGAACTTTGCTGCTCTAAGGGCATCAGGCTGTGAACAGCGATTGGCCGCCATCCATCTGGAAAATGGCATATAACCACTATCAAATAGCGATAGCCTTGACATACTTAGAGCATGTCTATATTATCTATGTGGAGATGTTGGTACGGTCCCGGTGGGCGAGGTAAGGCTCCTCTCACTACCTTTAATGTATGTCCTGTGGTGAAACTCTTACAAGTAACAATTCTCCATAAACAACATCACATGTTCCACTAAATTGGGACCTTACCATTCTTCTCCAATGTGAGCAGCAAGTACATCCTTCCCCATGCGGGTAGGATGGCGTATTTGTGAGAGTGCAGTCTGTAATAATGCTAGGGGCATCACCAGCTTTCCTGTACTCTCCTGTCGCCACCGGGCACCTGATGGAGATAGGAAGTATCCCTTCTCACCCATAATACTTTTTCTTCCCTTGGCACACTTCCCTGTAACTCCATTATTTGTGTCACTGGTAATGCGCTGTACTCTTCCTGTAACACCATGGTGCGCACGCGTGTGATATGGGGTATCGAAATCTGAAATGTCAACAAAATAGGCTGCCCGCTTCGCTTCTGCATCTGCTGCTTCGTTGTCCCTGTAGACATCACGTAGGCGGAGTCCGAATACACTGTAATTTCCTGGTCCTTGCTCTGCTCTAATGCCAATATAAGAATCACTAAATCTCCTGCCCTTGCTGAAAAATGTGACATAATTGTGCATTTGCTACTAGCTCAGTTGTCCCATCTGCCTTTATTTTCACTACTGCTGTTCCTGTGTGTCTCTTCAACCGTGGTCTGGTCTTTTGTTGAAGAATCGTCAATATAAATCACTTCTCCCCCTCAAGTGGCTTCTCCCTCACTCTCGGAAGGTCGTCATACTGCTCCATGTTTGTGGTGCAGTTGTTCAAATAGTCTCCCTCCTCCGTTGGTTCAGCGACAAAAGTCACCGGGTTCACAGACCTGCATTTTATTACCTTTATGGCTGGGTCCAATAGTATTACTTCGTAGCCAGAAGCCCTCTGTGTGGTCTGTGTACTCTTGGGTTGTTCGACTATTGCAAAGAGAGCATGCTCTACAAAAAGGGTGGTGCTGCATGCCATTGTGATACTTGCTGACTTCACTACTGAGAAAGCAGCAGCAGCCAGTGCTAGCTCACAAGTTTAATGTCCCCTCATCACTGGATCTAACTTCCAGCTATAGTACGTCCTAAAGCAGTCTTCTGTGTGAGCACTGCGGTCATCACTACTCCATTGGAGTGTGAGAAGAAATCAAACGCATCCTGATCATCTGGGATCCCTAGCATGGGAGCTGTGCACATTGCTTGCTTCAGATCCTAGATTTCTTCTGTCCATTGTAGTGTGCCCTCCCCCTTTGTGCTTCCTTAAGTGCACCTAACAAAGGTCTGTATTAAAATACCCAAGTGCTGTCAACATACTGTATAACAGTATTTTCTAACTGCACATTGCCTAAATCCAACTGGAGGACCCTATTGAATATGGAAGGTGACTCACAGTACCATTGAGGGAGCCCAGTATGTTTCCACTTCTGGCTTAAATATGGAAAAGAAGTCGGGTCCTGTGACTGTGTGACGTGTTATAGAGAAGGCGGCATTCTTCAAATCTATTCGCATGAAGCGGGTAGCTTCTGTGGGAATGCTACATAGAATTGTCGCTGGATTTGGAACTTAAGGAAATTCTGCCTCTACACTCTGGTTCAAAGGATGCAGATCCTGCATAAAATGCCACAACCCCCCCAGTTACCTTTTTCACAGGATACACTGCGGTATTGCACTGTGATTCTGATGGTAATAGGATGCCCTGCTTCACTAATGCTGCAATTGTCTCATAAATACCCTCATCTACTTCTCTTGACAAGGGATTGTTTGGCCCTTGGTAGAATTGCTCATGGTTTAAAGTTTATCTTTACTGCCCCTATCCCTTTCAGTTGCCCCACGTCACAGTGGCTTGTGGTCCATAAGACAAAGGGCACCCTTCTCAAGACTTCCTTGAAAAGCGGTGGTGCTGCTTTCTGCAACATCTTCATTCTGTGTGGTACTTCCCTGTAATGTATTTGCACCCAATATGTGATGCTGATGTCAACACCACTTAATGATCTGATTGATCGGCCTTGAACAGTTAGTCAACCTGTACCCCACCCCTACTGCAATCACTGTCCTCCGGGATCGTCCTGTGTCATCTGTCCCATGTGGCGTTATCCTGTCTTCCCCCACTATTACCGCCTCGAGTTCTATTGGGACCACATTCCCCTCAGGCTCATCTAATGGAACTTCTGGCATGAATATTTATTTGTTGGGTAATCGCCATAGCTATCCCTGGAAGCCATGCTATCCCTCCACTCCATATTGGAATAGTTTGTCTGCTGGCACCCCCTCTGTACTGTGCGCCTACAATTTGCCAGAATAATCTCCCTCACATTCATGTAGGTATCGAGCACACTATCCCCTGATGTGTGAATGAGATGGTCATGTTGAGTTCACTCATTATATCTCTTTCCATTATGTTCATTGGTGCCTGTCGGGAATACAATAGTGAAAGTTTGTCTGTAAAAGGAACCAAATCCATCACCCCAGAGAATCCTTGCGCATTCATAGTGTTGGTTGACATTGGGTATCTCCCTTCCCTGATACACGATAAAGGAAATAGTCTTGTCATCTATCTTCACCCCTATACATGGTCCCTCTTCCGGGTTGGGTGTAATCAATAGGACTGAACACAGCAGCTCTGTCTGTGGGCTGTTCTATTATGGGATAACAACATCCCAGTCCATGTGAATGGGTTGCTCCCCACAACAGTCACCCCCCCCCCGAGCTTCCGAATGAGAGTCGATCCCACAGAGTCTGTGAGTGTCAAGTGTCCCAGCATTGTGCTGCGCTGCTGACGATTGTGGGTATGGCTGTGCCGGTCTTTGCATTTGTGAGACCTGTGTCATAGGCTGATTATGGTTGCATATATGTACCTTGGCTCTGTGCTTATTGCTGTGTTTGGTCTTCGACATAATAGTCCGTCTGTTCTGCCTGGTATGTAGGTTAGTACAGAAACAAAGTGCGTGGCGCATATCTGTAAATTAACACTAATCCATAATCCCTCTTGGGTTGCTAGCTGTAAACCGTCTGTGGACAAATTTTTTACTGAATATGTAGAAGGGTAAGGGACTAAGATATATTATGAACATTATGTATTTACATGTAATTAGTTATGGGACACCAGTGTATTGTGGAATAAATTGAAATCTCTCTCTTTTCCGTTGAGTCTAATGTGGACACACTTAAATTTGATTTTAGGATGATATACTGTGCCTAATTTTGACTTTGCGGAACCCATTGAAGGTTTTTTTTCTTCATCACCCATGAATTATCATGCAAGCAGTTGTGCGGTTTACAGCTAACAACCCAAGAGGGATTATGGATTCGTGTTCATTTACAGGTATGCACCACGCACTTTGTTTTGTAGTGTTCATTGGCAACATTTATTTTGATTCTTTATACTATGTACTTATTGTACATTTCTTTTATTGTCCTATCTTTGCAGTAATTGGTTGCATTGAAACACGATTTAGGGTAAGAATATCCTCAATATCCATTCACTGAGCTACTTATAGGACCATAATGGTGCAGTAAACTTATGGTCAACAATTTGACCACACGGGTGGAATTGTTAAACACATTCACCACTTTCACAATCTGATAATGAGGGCATTTCATGTTTTCGCTGATCTCACAATTGACTGGGTGAACTTGGTGGCAAGCCTAGTCTGGCACAGTCTCTTAATTTGGGTATTTGTTCCCCCCCGGTTATTGGCAAATTTATTTTAGAATTGGACTATGATGCATTTATTATGAACAGATATCAAACTAGGATTTGATCATTTTCTTTATCCTTTTTGGCTTTTCCCCTATTTTTCCTCATTTATGACAACATTGTGCTTCACTTGCTGGATTCCATTCTACCGCAATCAAAATGTGGTATGTTTTTCTGATATTATTGATTTCTATTTTTGCATCATAATTGGTACAATGTGAAATTTTATACTATTCATTTTGATTTTCTTTTGCCATTATCTTTTCTTTTTCTTTTTTGTTTGAATAATACTGCTATGGATTTATTCAATACTTGTATTATGTTATGTTACTTGGCATTTATATATCGCCTTATGTATCATTGGTATGATCTCAAAGTGCTGGTAGGTTGAACGCCCTCTGCAACTGGATGGTATGCATCACCTTTTCTAACTGTGTATTCTAGCAAATTGTGATGTGGGATTAATACAGCCTTGAAAACGACCTGTCGGTCGAAACACGTGTCGGCGATCCATTTCTGAGAATAAACATCTCTATAAATAACTTTTGTGTTGAGAAGCATTTGCATTGGATCACTACAATTTGAACATTCGGTGACTGATCTTAAACTCGAGCGCGACCCACCTTCCCATTTGCTCATTGTAGTTCCCCCAAAGGTTGCCCACTACATTGTATCAGGGTCGCAGGAAGACCATTGGCCCAGGCAACATTTTATACCAAGTCAAACTTTTTATTGCACCTCCTTAGAGGTACTCTGCCTTTTCTCTCCTTCCCTCCAAAGCTCCATCTCCCAAGCTCTGGTTCTCTCCAAACTGGATTAATGTAACAGCGTCTTTCTAAATCTACCTGCCACCACTCTCCACCCTTTACAACTAATCCAGAACAGGACTGCAAGACTTTTCCTTGGCCTAAAGACCTGGGTTTGTGTCTCTCCAGCCCTGAAATCCCTTCAATGGCTTCCAGTGGATGCAAGGATTACATTCAAAACCCTCTGCATTGTCCACAAGACTTTCTGGGGCCTGGGTCTAAAATATCTTCAACTATCCCTCCGTAAATACCTCCCCTCTCGAGCCCTTTGCTCCTCTACTTCTAACTCCCTCATGGTTAGTCGTTTTGAAAAGAAACAAGCTGGGGTAGATCTCGGTCTTCGGCTAGCGCCTCCCTTTGGAACAGCCTCCCAGCCACCTTGAAACTTGGTTCCGGAAGCATCTAAAGACCTTCCTCTTTGCCTCTGCCTTTGCCCCCCTTCTCTCTTGTTGATCTGTTTCTTCTCTTGGCATTGTGCACCTGGCCACCCTCTGTCATTCGGGCCCAGGTACTTGCTCACCCTGCCACCCTCCTTCACTGCCTCCAGGCCACCCTGTGCACTAGGGTTCTGTATCTGTACCCATACAGTCCCCCTCCCACTTTTCTTCTGCACTTATCAGATATACCTTCTCTGACCAACTTTCACCTGCCATTTGCTGGCTGCACTACCTTGGTTTCTTGCCCTTATTTATTTACTTAATTTAATATTTATTCTGTTTTCTCTCCTCTGCTCCACACTTACCACCCCCGCCCCCTTTCTTGCACTTTCCCCCCTTTTCCCTTTTCGATGCACTTTTTTTAAATGTCAATGGGCTTAGTTGTTTTTCTTTGTTGTTCTCCCTTGTTCCCTTCCCTTATTGCCTGGTCGCACTCTTAAACACTTGTGCACGAGCGCAATATAAATAAAATATATAGGGGCTGATTCATGGAATTATGTGCGCCTAAAAACGGGCTTTGTGCACCATTCTGCTCGCAAATCCCCATTTGTGAAACAAGGATTTGCAGGCAGAATGGCGCACAAAGGCCGTTTTCGGTGCACATAATTCCATGAATCAGCTCCTTAATTTCATTTAACACTTCACAAATGGAGCTTCTGGTCTGGATAGCGCAGGTCCTCCCAGGCCAGGGACCCTTATTGATCGCAGAGCTCTGTGTACTTTCTCAAGGTAATGGGAAGGGCTATGGAGTGCTGTGTTTTCCCATTTTGTTGCTACTGGTCTGATCACCCAGTCTGAGAGAGTGCCTGGAGGTCGCAGTTTTGGTGGGCAACACTTGTATCATTTGTATCAGCTTCTCCTCCCACAAAGATTAAATGGGCATCATCTTGCTGTCCTGGGTCACGTGTGATAGGACCCCAAAACAGAGCCCTTCTGTCTGCAATTATGAGGATTTTTTTTCTGAATTCCTGCAGGTGATTTGCTGCTTTGGAAACCAGGAATTGTCTACACCGCCCTTGTCCATGGCTTTGAACACCAGATCTGCGCCTCGAGCTGTAGGGACTGTGTCTCCCCTTCCATATATCCGAGGCATGTGTTTCCAGCCTCATTCACTCCAGTCACCCTATAAATTCCCTATTTGTTTTCATGGCTTCCTATGGTTAGTTGCAATAAGGCATATGCAAGCTTGGTCCATGTATATATTCTGCATCTTGCGGTTTTGTTTTGGCAAAAGAAAAGAAAGGTTCTGAGCATTATGTAAATGTATGTGTCCTTTACCTACAGGAGTTATAAGCATGTGCTTCATGTCTACAAGCAATAAACGGTTACATGTGATTTTTGTCCAATGGATAATAATGAACTACATTTATATTGAACATTTATAACTAAAACAAATTGCAAATTTATTTTAATTTGGGGGATCCCGCACCCCTCCCCCCCAAATCCTCATTCGCTTTGTTTATAAACACACCCACCACCCATTTTAACCACTTACCCCACCCCCTGTATGGGATACATTAATCTCCGTAATCGTATTTCTGATGCTTGTATCTGCTTAGATTCACATGTTGTGCATAGGCCGACATCTAGTGGAAGCTGCGGAGTATTACAGTTTGTTTTTCGAAAATGGTCGTCGACACAGGGCGTGCCAGTAATACTATCCCTAGTGTGACGTCCGCTGTACCCAAGATCCCTCACGCGTCTAGGATCCTCAGATTGTATTTTTTTTGACATGAGGTAGCATGAGGAGTAGCGTGAGTACAGATAATCCAAGCAGATAGATAGAAAGGTAAGACTACAAGCAACCGTGCACCTTCTCTCAGAGGGGAGGAAGGGTGGGTCGCATGTGAATCTAAGCAGATACAAGCATCAGAAATACGATTACAGTGAGTAATGTATCCCTTCTGAGGCTTGTGGAATCTGCTTAGATCACATGCTGTGCATAGATTAGCGAGCAGTACCTGAAGGAGGTAGGATGTGAGAAGGGTCATGAGCAAATAAGTGTCTTAGAACCGCTTGTCCCACTTGTGTATCTGCTTTGGAATGGGTGTCAATGCAGTAATGCTGAGTAAAAGTGTGAATAGAGCTCCAAGTAGCTGCTTTGCAAATGGTGTCAAGGGGTACATTTGGAATGAAAGCCAGAGTGGCCCCAATGCCTCTTGTAGCGTGGGCTCTCGGCATGAAAGGCAGAGTCTTTTCAGAGAGTGAGTAACACAGCTGGATACAGTTAATAATCCACTTCGAGATGGCACCTTTAGAGACGCAATCCCCCTCTCTGCCTGTAGCTACGGAGACAAACAGCTGATCTGTTTTCCTTAGCGGTCTGGTTTTATTTACATAGTAGAGGACCGCCCTACGCACATCTAGTGTGTGTAGTTTCACCTCAGCCGAGCTTTGAGGGTCCTGGAAGAAAGCCGGAAGCTCGATGGACTGGTTTACGTGGAATTTAGATATAAACTTAGGTGAGAACCTAGGGTGTGTGCGTAAAACCAGTTTGTCTTTATGGACAGTAAAGAAGGGATCCTGTACTGACAGAGCCTGAATTTCACTGACCCTTCTTATAGAAGTAATAGCTACTAAGAAGGCTGTTTTATAAGTCAGGTGTTTGAGACTGCTTTTATGCATGGGCTCGAACGGGGGGCCCATGAGCTTAGATAGCACCACATTAAGGTCCCACCCTGGTGGTGGGTTTGAAATAGGAGGGTGAAGTCTCTTTACTCCTTCCATGAAGGCTTTAACTACTGGTACTTTCCACCACAAGACCTTGTTATGGGAAGTGGTGTATGCCGACAGGGCTGCCAGGTGTACTTTCAGTGAGTTAAAAACCAGTCCTGCATCCAGCAGGTGGAGCATGTATGTAACAATAGTGGAAGGAGTGCAATCAACTGGGTTGATTTGTTTACTCTGGCACCAGATAACAAATCTCTTCCACTTGTCAAAGTAGCAGTGCCTTGTGTTTGGTTTCCTAGATTCCTTTAGGATGTCCATACACCTCTGTGGTAAATTGAGATGTCCAAACTCTATGACCTCAGGAGCCATGCTGCCAGCTTCATTGAGTTGGGTTGCTGATGCACTGTTTGATCTTGGTGCTGGGACAGTAGGTTGTACCAGGCCGGAAGTTTGATGGGCTCGCACACCGCCATCCTGCGTAAGTGTGGGAACCACGGTTGTCTTGCCCACATGGGAGCAACTAGGACGAGCGTCATCGACTCTCTGTTCATCTTGTTGACCACCTTCCCGATGAGAGGAGTTGGTGGAAAAGCGTACGCAAACATCCCTGACCAGTTCATCCACAGGGCGTTCCCCTGGGAGTCTGGTTGGGGGAACCTGGATGCAAATCCTGGGCATTGTCTGTTTTCACTTGTGGCGAATAAGTCTATAGTGGGGAAACCTCACTGAGAGAAGATATCTTCTACGACCTCTCTGTGTAGAACCCATTCGTGTTCCTCTGGGAGGGAGTCTCTGCTCAGAGCATCCGCTAGGGAATTGAGCTCCCCTGGAACATGTTGTGATGACAGGAAGATGTTCCATCTGAGTCCCCATATCCAGATTTCCTGGGCAAGCTTGGACAGATTTGGCGAACGAGTCCCTCCTTGCTTGTTCAGGCAGAACATGGCTGTGGTGCTGTCCGTCCGGATTTGCACTGACAGGTTTAGTAGGTAGGGCTCGAACGCTTGAAGCACTCTGAATACTGCCAGAAGCTCTAGCAGGTTGATGTGGTTCTTGGCCACTGAGGGAGACCAGAGACCCTGAGCTTTGTGGTGGAGATGGTGAGCTCCCCACCCCATCAGGCATGCATCGGTAGTGACTACTGCCAGTACTTCGGGATCGTAAAAGGGTTTCCCCTGTGCAAGATTCTCTCTTGTCCACCAGTGAAGGCTTTGTACCAGTGTTGGCGAAACGACCACTAGATTGTCCCACTGACCACTTGCCTGAGACCACTGTTTCGCCAACCATTCCTGCATGGGACGAATGCACAAGCGCGCGTGGGGGACCAGGTAAATACATGACGCCATCGTGCCCAGCAAACGCATTGCTTTGCGTACCGTTATTTGGTAACCGGACTGATGCAGAATTTGCAGTAGTATATTCAGAATTCTTTCCTCTGAAGGAAATGTCAACCCCTCTTGAGTATCTAGGATTGCTCCTAGGAACTGTTTGGAGGTGCTTGGCACCAGGCTTGACTTTTTCACGTTGATTGAGAAGCCTAATTCGAGGAGGAGGTCGATAGTCCTTTGAATGTTTGTCCTGCAAATTACTGGGGTTTCCCCGGTTATGAGCCAGTCGTCCAGATAAGGGTACACCGGGATTGCCTCCCGGCGTAGGTGTGCAGCCGCCACCGCCAGTACCTTGGTGAAAACCCTTGGTGCCGAAGCTATCCCGAAGGGCAGTACCTTGAACTGGTAGTGCCGACTGTCCACCTTGAAGCACAAGTACCTTCTGTGCGCTGGGAACATGGAAATATGAAAATAGGCATCTTTCATATCCAAGGTTGCCATGTAATCCCCCTTTTTTAGGAGGGGGGATTACCTCTTGTAGCGTAGTCATTCGAACTTTTGGGGCTTGACATACTTGTTGGCAGGCCGTAAGTCCAATACTGGGCGCATTGTCAAATCTTTTTTTGGCACAAGGAAGTAAGTTGAATAAATACCCTTGTTTACCTGGTGTCCCGGGACGAGTTCTATCACGTCCTTTGCTAGCAGATTGGCGATCTCCTCGAGGAGAATCTTCTGATGTTCTAAAGAGTGTACTCTTTAGGGGGGGCGTGGCTTGGAGCCATGGCAGTCGGACGTGCTCTGTGAGAGCTCCCGGCTGGTGTCACGTCGCCACTGAAAATGCCCGCGTGAACGCCAGATCTACTCGATCCACTCGACAGCGATCGAAAGCTGAGATGCTGCGGCATGCCTGGGCTGCATAACGAAGCCCCACCGATGCGGATTGCATAGATCCGCCGTCTGCGACACACCAAGAGGGTGCGAGGGACGGAACAAGATGGCGGCCTCTTCCCTGGCCCGGTGCTGGGTCCGGGGCCGGGGGGCTGGTGTTGGAGCACCCCGGAGGCGGGACTGGGCTGGCGGGATTCAGTGACTTGGCCACCACATCACCCCTGAGGCTCGCCGGCTCCCTCCTGGGGCCTGGCTGCACCCGACGGGGAGTCCGGCTCTCGGAGCCCCTCCCCCACCTCTCCTGCTCCGAGGATCGGAGATTGGCGGCCCGCAGTTCCATACCAGCCCCGCACCCCGACTACTTGGCCTGGACCGTGGTGCCTGAGCGGGGGGCTGGGTGTCCCGGGGCCCCCCGCCTCCTCCTCCCTCCTCCCAGATAATTACATCGGTGGCTCCCGTCTGCCTCCGGTCTCCTGTGGGGGCAGTTCAGCAGCAAATCGAGCCGACCCGGAGGACAGCTAGCCGTGGCGGGTCATCTGGGGACCCGGCCTCCAGGCCGGCAACCTCGCGGAACGTTCCGGGGGGCCTCCGGCTGTGAGCCCGGACAGAAGCCGCAATCTAACAGCCGCCCAGGGGCTGCAACCAATTCGCTACTCACCGTGCCCCCTCCCGCTTCATCCTCCGGCCACCGCCATCGGAGGGATCTGGCTCCTCAACAGCTCCCACCCTTTCCTCGCCAACTTTCAGCCACGCCGGCGCCTGGATCTGCCCGCTGCAGTGTGGACGGGGCCCACTCGCCTCGGGGCCACGAAGGCCCCCATCATCCAGCATACCTCCCAGGGGGGGGGCTCATCTCCGGAAGCAAGGTGAACCTGGCAACTGACGACCCCCCTCCTCGCACAGCATTGGAGGCACAACAAGGTCCCCCCCTCGGTGCCCTGAGGCAGCAGTTGGGAGACCCGGTTCCGGGGGTCTCTCCACGCTCCCAACCCTGCAGGTTGAGTCCGCGCCGGGGCTCCCCTCAGCTTCTGCTCCACGCCTCTGGGCCCCTGGACTCCCTCTCGCCACACGCTTCTGGCTCACCTCCAGAGGGGAGGCAGCCTTCCTAAGCTACTGCCACAAGGTAAGGCGGCACCTGCCGCATCCTGCCCTGCCTGGACGCTCTGCTGCCCTCCGGGCCTGGCTGGTTGCCCCTCCGCCTCTGTCTTAGCTGCAGGGGCGGCTTCGGGCTGCCATGTCCAAATCGGGTAAAGCCGCCAAGCAGACGGATATTTCTACACTATTAACTATGCCTATTGGGGGGGGGGGGGAAAGCAAGAGGGGTGATTGCATTGATGCTGGGGTGGGGAACGGCCTCCCCGAGGACCAAGCATCACAGGCAGTCACGAAAGCAGACCTCCATGACCTTCTATCGGCCCTCACCAGGGAATTCCAGAAGGGCACTGAAGAAGTTAAGGCCCAAATTGCCCAGTAGGATAAGAGAGTGGGAGAGGTGGAAGCAAGAACCGAGGAGATTGAGACTACATTGTGTGAGCAGAACTTTGAGATCAGAGAGGGGGCGGACAGGGTTAGGGCCCTGGAGTGCAGGTGCGAGGCGCTGGAAGCTAGACAAGAGGATGCCGAAAACCGCTCGAGGCGGAATAACATCGGAATCCGGGGGATCCCGGCTGCAGTCCCGGAGAAGGATCTCTCATCCTATGTTTCCGATCTCCTCCGCCACATTATCACCCTCCCAGATAACTCCCCCCTGGAGCTGGACAGAGTACACAGGGCTAGACCCAGGCAAAGGCCCAGCGGGGCGGCTGATGTCCTGGTCAGGGTTCATTTCTATAAGCTCAAGGAGAGGAGGCCAGGGCCATGGGTCAGATCCACTTCCGCGACTCGGAGATTGCCCTGTTTCAGGACTTAGCTGCTTCTACCCTAGCCAAACGAAGAGCTCTCAAACCCATGACTGATTGGCTACGAGAACGCAAGATCCCCTACCGCTGGAGCTTCCCTTCAGGCCTCTCCTTCACTTGGGAGGGTAAGACTCAGCAAATTCCATCTCCACGGGAAGCAGCAGCATTTATGAACCCAGACTCGGAGGAGGAGGTCCCAAGGGGCCCGGCCCGCTCTCCCGAAGGGGCTGAGGGGGGGGGCTCTTCGCCCCTGGTCCCGGGTGGTCGGGCGACGCAGGATGCGAGGCCCTCTTGCAAAGGGGAAAAACACCAACACCCATTGAGAGCCCGAACGCCCCAGTTCCAAGCTTATCCTCTCCGGGGCCCTGCAGCGGCCGCCTGTCCGCCCTCTGGGAGTCTAGATGTCAATCCTATAGCCTCACAATTATCTGGCCCATCTGGGTTGCTGTTGAACAATCCTCTAACCTTACAAGCTTGTGGGCCGAGGCAGTCTGCAGAGCGCTCTCTTGAGCTACAAGATCTTCACCACTACAGCATGAGACCCCCTTGGTCTCCGACACAGATGGCGTCTGTGGCCTAGCCGACAGCCCTGTTGGTAGAAGGCTGGCCTGGATACCTTTATTTGTTTGCTGTTTTAAGTTATGTTTTAGTTTATGTTGTTGGTTCTCCTTGGTCAGGGGGAAAAGGGGAGCTGGAGCTTGGGCTCGAGCGGGAGGCGTGGGGGAAACGAAGGTCAAAAATACAAGCTGTCGGAGCGCCCTCCTCCCTGCTCGGTAGCACCAAGGCAGCGGCGAAGGGTCCTATCAGTTCTGAGGGGGCTCCAGCTCCACAATCCAAAAGATGCAGCATAAAGTTGTTATCAAACCCACCCAACAATGCCTCAGCCGGATAAGGAACTCTCAATCTTGACCTGGAACGTCCAGGGTCTGAACTCCCCCCGGAAAAGAAAGTCCGTGGAGCATAGGCTTGCCCAACTGGCACCCGACATTATTTGCTTGCAGGAGACTCATCTCCTCAGAAGCGACGAACGCAGCATAACCTTTCAACGCTACACCAAAAGATTCTTCGCCTCAGCGGATCTCAAAAAGAGAGGGGTTGCCATCCTGCTAAGCCGGGACTTACCATTAACCAATATAACCACCAAACGGGACCCCAAGGGTCGTTATCTCCTGCTAAAAGGCCTCTTGGTAGAACTTCCCATCACCATCGCCGCTATATACTGCCCAAACACCGGGCAAAGCAAATTCCTTCGGAACCTCCTACCAACACTTGCTGCCTTCACTGAAGGTCGCGTATTTATAGGGGGCGACTTCAACTTGACCCCCGACCCAAACCTGGATAAATCGCTCCCTCCATCGAAAGAGGATTTTAGCAAGGCCCTGGCCATGGCAGAATTCTTAAGGGAAACCGACACCATAGATGTGTGGAGATTGGCCAACAGGGGAAAAAGGGACTACACTTTTTTCTCCCACGTGCACCTGGGTCACTCACGGATCGATCTTCTCATCTCAAGCGCCCTCATTCCCTGCGTCGAATCCATCCAAATCGGGCTCAGAGCCCTCTCGGATCATGCTCCAGTCACATTGAACCTGAGGGTATCATGCCTCCTGGAGCCGCCCCAGAGGCAATGGAAACTGCAAGAGCACATTCTATCGGACATCGCAATCAGAACGGAAATTGCGGAAACCCTTAAAAATTATTTCAGGGAAAATACCACCAAAGACTCCTCGTTGGCCACGATTTGGGACGCCATGAAACCTGTCATTAGGGGCACGGCAAACGACTGCACAGCTCGACTCAGACGTCTTGGCAAGCTACAACAAGACGCACTTGAAGTAGAGGTGGCAGAAGCGGAAAACATCCTTAAACGAGGCCCGAACAGGAAAGCTAGCCGCATGCTCCAGAGGGCGAAACGTTCCCTAGAAATGCATCTGGCCGACAAAGCGGCCAGGGCTCTAACATACACCAAACAGTTTTATTATGTGCACAGCAACAAAGCAAACCGGCTCCTGGTCCACAAATTAAAAAAGCTACAAACAAGAAACCTCATCCATAGCCTCGCGGATGCACAAGGGACTCTTCGTTACTCCATCAAAGAGAAAATGGAAATCATGGTTTCTCATCACAGAACGATTATGTCGGGGGGTCCCCACGTCCGAAGCAGCACAAGCCAAATACCTAGCCGAAGCGCAAATAGGCGTCCCATGCCCGCAACTCGAGGCCCTTGAGGCCCCCTTCTCGGCAGAAGAAGTTAGTGAAACCATAACCAAACTGAAAAATTCAACCCCTGGTCCAGATGGGCTTACCACCCAATTCTATAAAAAATGTTCATACATCCTATCTCCCCACCTGGCCACCCTATTCAACTCATTCCTATCCTCAAGCACGACCACCCCCTCTATGGAAGAATCAATAACGGTACTACTGCCGAAGCCTGGAAAGGACCGGAGCCAGTGCGCCTCCTACAGACCTATCTCCCTTCTGAACTATGACGCAAACATTTTTACCAAAACCCTAGCGAACAGGTTGGCCCCCTTGCTTCCGTCTATTATCCACCCGGACCAGACGGGATTCATACCCGGCCGCAGTACCCATGATAACATAAGAACCACCATCAACGTCATCGAATCTGCCAATAGAAGGGGGCAGGCACTGATGATACTATCCTTGGACGCACACAAAGCTTTTGATATGCTTGACTGGGGCTACATCCGAAACTCACTCTCACATTTCGGCTTCGGCCCAAACTTCATAAAATGGACATTAGCAAACTATCAGCACCCCTCCACCAGCCTCAGAATGAATGGAGTCAGGTCCGAAATGATCAAAATCTCAAGAGGCACTAGACAGGGTTGTCCCCTGTCCCCTCTGGTATTCGCCCTCTCCATGGAGCCATTCGCGATCAGAGTTCGCCACAATGCAAGGATCCAAGGTCTGGCAATCAAGTCCCAAACATATAAAGCCGCCCTTTACGCCGATGATGTCCTCCTCACCTTAACCAAACCAGAGGAATCCATGAAGGCCCTATGGAAGGAACTACTAAAATTCGGGGAAGCCTCGGGCTTTAAGGTTAACCTCACCAAGTCTACAGCATTAAGCATCAATCTACCTAGCCAGCTAGTATCAGGCCTGGAGAAAGAATATCAGATCCCTTGGGCCAAAAAGAACCTCCCGTATCTGGGGGTCCAGCTTACCGGCGCTTCCAGTAGATTATATAAAGCCAAATTTCCGGCACTCCTGAAAGAACTCAGAGGCGATCTCATACGCTGGCAAAAGCAGGAGATCTCATGGTTCGGAAGAATCACGGCCTTGAAGATGAACCTCATCCCTAGACTCCTTTACCAATGTGCTGCCATACCCACCACAATCCCGAAACAAGAGATCCAGAAGCTACAAAAGAATATCATGAGTTACATCTGGGAGGGGAAACAGCCACGCATCCCGCTGAGGGTCATGCTCCGGGGTCGGGAGACGGGAGGTCTGGGAGCCCCCGATGCTGCAAGATATGTGCTGGCCGCTCAGCTCTCATCGGCGTTCGCTTGGCTCCCTGCCACATCTAAGCCTCGCTGGTTGGAGTTGGAGGAGGCCTGGAGTCCAAGCCCAATAACCTCGCTGCCACACCTTAAGGAACCCAGCGCAAACGAGGGCAGGGGTCCCCTGGCGGCAACTGAAAATACAGTAAGGAGCTGGAAGAAAGTGGCGCGACTGTGGAACCTTCGCGGCACGACAGGCCCACTCACCCCGGTCTGGGGAAACCCAGAATTTACCCCGGGCTGTAACCCCAGGAATTATGGAGGTCTGGAGAGAATACAAGATTTTTACGAGGAAGGAAACCCCCTAGACTTCGAGGCCTGCAAGGCGAAATTCGATGTGCCGGAGAGCGAGAGATTCAGATACTCCCAGCTCCGCCACTGGCTCTCGAGCAGGGAGATGAAACGTCACGGAAGCAGAGCCCTCACAGCCCTGGAACTCACCCTCACAGGGTCCCCGCCAAAGGGCAGAATCTCCATCCTCTACAAGCTCTTGGACAGAACAGACCCATCCCGCAAAGAGCCATATATGCTGAAGTGGGAAAACGACATTGGGAGGCCTATCGAGGTGGAGGAGTGGAACCACATCTGGGCAAGAGCAAACAGAAGCTCAAAATGCGTCTCCAACAAGGAAGGGGCATTTAAGGTATGCTTCAGGTGGTATCGGACCCCAGAGACACTCAATAAATGCAACCCCACAATTCCCTCGGCTTGCTGGAGAGGATGCCCGGACAATGGCACACTCTTTCATCTGTTCTGGTCATGTCCCAAGGCTACTCAATTCTGGAAAACAGTGCTGGATCACATCAATAAATCACAGGACTTACTATCCCATGGGACCCGGGCATCGTTCTATTGGGATCAAGCGGGGAGGGCCAATTCCCCCTCTCCGGGCACAGAGCAGAGCTATGCTCCCATCTGTTAACGGCCGCAAAAATCTCCATAGCTAGGCTGTGGAAAAACCCAGTGGGCCCGGCAGTACAAATGTGGTGGACAAAATGCTGGGACATAATTGCAGCAGAAAAAATTACGGCCCTTCGGTTCGGAAACAGAGAAATTCTCCCAAACATGGGCTCCCTTTTTGGACTTCACCCAGAAATTCCCAGGTCTGGCACGACAACCCCCCCTCCCTACGATGGATGGACAAAACCGAATAAACACAAAGGGGACAAAGCAGAGCAGAGGTACAGATTGGCCCAGGGTCCGGACTGCTAATGAACTCAGGAATGACGCTCCAATGCCCGAATAATCTATCGCTCACCGCAATCTAAGAACGACTCAGTACCTAAAGCCCATACTAGGATCCCTTTCCGTCCACATGCAATCCATCACTGCCCATCAGGGCTAGACTAAACGCTTGCTTCGACCCATGAACTGCCCTCTGACCTGTTATGATTGTTATTTTGTTATGAAGGACATTGTCCTTGTTGTTCTACTACAAGCACCTCTAAACTCAATCGCGCTGCGCGCAGCCCTCTTTATGTATTCGCAAACAGTTGATGCAATGTATGTACAAAACCAATAAAAATATATTCGGAAAAAAAAAAGAGTGTACTCTTTGTCGTGGAGGATGGTTCCGGGGACGCTGCAGTAGTTCTATACAGTACCCTGCGGATACTGTTGACAGCACCCATCTGTCTGATGTGATGCCTTCCCAAGCCTGCGTGAAGTTGGAAATGCGTCCCCCTACTGGGGTTGCGTGAGAAGGGACCCTGAACTGAGCGTCACTGCTTTGGTGGAGGCTTGCCGCCTCCTCTACTGGGGCTTCCTCTGCCTTTACCACGTCCTCTCCTATTACCCCTGCCGTAACCCTGGGTAGACTGTTGGCTGTTGTTCCACTGTGTACCCTGCCCCTGGGAATAGTTTGATCCTCTCTGGGAATTTTGGCCTCGTGGGCGACGAAAATTTCCATTCCCTCTCTGGTTAGGGGGTTTATTGGTTAGTTGGCCAAGGGACTCGAGTGTCTCATATTCGTCTTTGGCATTCTTCAGCGCGTCCTCGACCACCTTACCAAACAGATCGGCTTCCACTGGTTTGTCCAACAATGATGCCTGGGTTTCTGCCTTAAAACCAGACTGCCGTAACCACGCATGTCTCTTGATAACAGTACCTTCTGCTATCAATCTGCCTGCGTTGTCCGCGGCGTCAAAAGTTGCTTTTAAAATGCAACCAGACACGGCTCTACCCTCTGCGGAAATTCGTGCTAACTGGCCCTTTAAGGGTTCAGGTGCAGAAGCTATGAGTGCCGCAACTTCTTCCCACTGATGGCAGTTGTAGCTGACCAACAGGGTGGTGGAGTTTGCAATCCTTGCCTGGTAGGCGGACGTTGAGGCTACTTTCCTGCCGAAACCATATAGCTTTTTGCTCTCCTTGTCTGAACGAGCTTCGGACGATGACAAGGGTGTTCCAGCCCTCTTACGAGTGTTAGTGACAACCAGGGAGTCTGGCTTCAGATGTCCTCTTATATAGAGAGGGTCAGACTGGGCTGCCCTGAAAAGTTTTTCAACTCTGGGATTGACTGCTCTGGTGAGGTTCGGGTTCACCAGGGACGGGTCTATTCTTCGCTGAATAGACTTAAGGATAGGGATGGTCTGGGCAACAGGCCTCCTTTCTCCCACTAACTCCTCGGCAAAGTCCCTCTCCTCCTGGACACCGTGGGTGTCAATATGGAAATGTTCTGCTGCTCGTGCGAGAACCTCGTTCAGGAGGGGTTGGTTATCGACAGGGGAGTCAGTAACCGGGGCTTCCTTCTCTACCGGGGAATCTACTCTGTAGGTTTCAGGGTCTTCCTCTTCCTCTTCTTGGTCCTCACCAAAGGAAGTCTCTCCTTGATACTCTGAGTATGGCCGTGAGTATGGTTGTACATCGAAGGGGTCCGAAGACCTCATAGGTGTCTCAAACCGGGGCTTCTTACTCGGGGGATAGGATCATTAGAGCCCGAGGGTGTAGACCCTTGTGGATTATATGAAAGGAAATGGTCTGGATTTTTATCATAAAAGTCTGCCAAAGAAGACATCCTTGACATGACCCTATCTATGTCATCACTCGACCATTCTTTGGAACTGGGAATGACTCTCAGAAAGTCTAGGAGACTTATCCTGAGTAGACTTGCTGGTTATAGAAAAAGCAGCAGACTTGGGCTTGTCTGTCTGTTTAAGAGGAGTGGAGTGTTTTACAGGTGTGGAAGAGGGCAGTGGCTGCTGTTTCTGCTGTTTTCCCCCCTCCCCGTGAGTGGAAGAGTGTTTTCCCTGTCCCTTTGTGGTTCCGGAGGTTTTCGAAGCCTGGCATCGAGGATCGGGGGTAGAGTCCCTGTCCTTCGAACGTGGGGCCGCGCTGATCTTGTCTGCAGGCTCCGACTCCTGGAGAGCAGCCTGGGGGTGGAAGTCGTCTTCGTCCTCCGACGATCGAACTTCCGTTAGCTTAGCGAGCGAGGCACTCTTGGCAAGAGTGGATGATTGCCTGGAGTCATGCGGCGATCTCGATCGAGAACGCCCAGAGGACACCGATTCAGACCGTTCTCTATGCGCCTCTTTCCGATAACTCGACATCGTCGAGTCCCGGTTGGACTTCGTGTGTTTTGTGTGAGTGGTGTGTGAAGCGCTTGTGTCGCCGGGGGTCTTCCCCATAACCGCCCTGTCGGACGACTTTCCAAGGTCGGAGACTTGCGCTCGGCTGTCTTTAGACGACGTAATGCCCTCGCCGTCCGAAAGCACGGTGTCGCTGCCATCGCTGAAGACGCCCTCCGCCGCCATGGCCGCCTGCCTGGCGTGGTGGGCCCAACGCTTCGTCAAACGGTCCTTAAGTGTCTTAGGTTTAAACCTACTACACGCTCTGCAGTTCGCCTCAGGGTGGTCCCTCGGCAAGCAGAGATTGCACGTGGCGTGCCTGTCGACCCAAGGGTATTTGCAATTGCACTTGGGGCAGAATTGAAAAGGGGTACCCTCCATATGCACCTTGAGGCAGCGGGCTGGTAAGTGTAGGAAATGTATAAGATGTACCTATATACAAAAGAGTGTAGAGTATGTCCAACCCCCCACTCTCCCTACTTGCAGGGCCGAGGCCAGAGGCCTTCCGAGGCCCAAATCTGTCGTGCAGCAGCCGACGGTCGAATTCTTCTCCAAGCCGGCGTCGAGTGTCGAAGTTCGACGTGGGGGTGGGGAAAGGATGTAAATTCATTGATATTTTAGCAAAAGTATGGCTAAGGCCAGGGGACTCCGCAAAATACTTCCGACCAGTATGGCGGAAAAAAACAATCTGAGGATCCTAGACGCGTGAGGGATCTTGGGTACAGCGGACGTCACTAGGGATAGTATTACTGGCACGCCCTGTGTCGATGACCATTTTCGAGTTTCGAAAAACAAACTGTAATACTCTGCAGCTTCCACTAGATGTCGGCCTATGCACAGCATGTGATCTAAGCAGATTCCAGAAGCCTCAGAAATATACATATTTAAAAAAAAGATATTCTTTTCGTTATAAATGTTTTGATTAAAATGTTAATATCCATTCATCAAAATCACTGCATACCCAATAAAATAGTATTTGCCTGTGTAACTTCATGCATGAGTGCAGATTTGGTTAATGACTAACACAGCTATATCGTGGTGTCTCTAATGACGTCATCAATGCTTGGCTTTTCTGTTAGTCGACCTGGTCCATTGATGAGGCCTCTGCCTCTACTGGCGACTATCCCACACAACACCCGTAGATTTTTGAGAAATGTCCTCTTGAATGGCCAGCCTTCTACTGTTTTGAGAGACACTTGAGCAAGCATGACAGTGGTGGACAGGAGCCTGCTCCAGCCAAAGGACTATGTAGGTGCTCCTCTGAGAACCACCAGGTTAGCTGGTGTGCCTCCCAAATTATCACCTGTAGCCTTAGTCACACTCATGATTGGAGACCAGACAGCAAAGCTTTCTTTCCTGATTCAGGACAATGTCCTTGCTAACATTCTGTTAGATAATGATCTAGTGGAGTTGGGGTTGATTTCGGATGATCTACCCATGACTGCTGCTGCAGTCACTAGGTGTCATGATTCCTGCCTCTCGTGTCCCCAGCCCTCCAAGACATCTGCTGGAGTCAGGCCACGATCACCTACATGGCCCTTAAGGGCCCCTCCATCTCTCCAAAGACCCACTTGTAGTCAGACTTGGCGCTTGTGGCACCAGACTCACTCACTCACATAACTCACTCCCGTGTTTCTCAGCCTGGGCGTGGCTTAAATAGTCTCTGGGTATCCCAGGTGTCTCTGGAACGAAGGTTAGAGAACTGTTTATAAGACTCATGCTTACCGGTCGGACTCTCGCCAGTTAAGCAACTAGGCAGCAACGAGCCCGCATCAATCAACGCGCCCCTGCGCAGAAAGAAGGACGGATTGCACACCACTTAAGAAAACAAGGTGATCTGTGGACCAAGGGGAAGGGTTGGACCCCGGGGAGGAAAGGGGTTCAAGCACGCAGAGACAACTGAGAGCTAAACTCTACCAAACCTGTGTTTCAGGCCCAGTCTCCAGTCAAGTAGACTCCAGGGAAGGGTTTGAGGTCGTAAGAGGTCAGAACAGGCTGAGTGACGTCGCAGTGGATACCAGGTGAGCGTTACACTAGGTCCCAGGTGACAGGGTCTGGCTGTGAGTCAGGTACCCAAGCCTAAGGCAAGAAGACGGAAGAACAAGAAGGCCACCTCTGTGAAGGGGGCTCCTTCTCTTACTGCTGTTCATACAGCACCCATTGGGATCCATGCTCCGGACGGGCTGGGTCGAGTGCAAAACCCAAACTCAACTCTTGAGGGAGAAGAGGCAGAAGACACTCCTGCGGGAGAGGTTCTCAACCCAGAAGACCACCCCAACCTTCAATGCCTGTGGCTGAAGGAGGACTTTCCCGGGCGGACTTCTGTAAGGGACAGAGAGCGCCACTCTCTCGAGGGTCTGAGGACACAGGCCCTGTCCAAGGCACAAGGAGAAGTGCCTAAGACATTACGAATCTATTGGGAGGGTGAGCTCCTTGGTAGTGAGCCCACTAAGCCTGAACCTGGTGCCCTCAAGGGGTTGGTGGTACCCCAGGCTTACAGGCCTTTCCTGCTGCAGTTGGCACATGAGGTGCCCTTAGCTGGTCATCTTGGCACCAAGGAGACTAAGCAGAGGTTCTCTGCCCAGTTCTACTGGCCACGGATGGGAGTAGAAGTGGAGTCCCACTGCAGGACCTGCCCAACTTGTCAGTTACCTGGCAAGACTGGAGGCAGTGTCATTGCCCCACTGCAGCCATTGCCAGTGGTTGGCAGACCGGTTGAGAGGGTGGGCATCAACATTGTCGGTCCCCTTGACCCTCCCACTTCAGGTGGACATCGGTTCATCCTGGTCTTGGTTGAGCATGTCACCAGGTACCCTGACGCTATACCCCTCCAGACTGTTACTGCCAAGGTGGTTGCCAGGGCTCTCCTGGGTATTTTCACCCATGTTGGATTCCCCAAGGAGGTGGTCTCTGACAGAGGATCCAACTTCATGTCTACTTACATGAAAACCATAGTGCGGGGTAACCTACAAGTTCTCCACCTCTTACCATCCCCGGAACCAATGGTCTGGTTGAGGGGTTTAATAAAACTCTCAAGGGCATGCTAGGAGCTTTGGAAGAGCCCCTAAGGAGGAAAAGGGATCTCCCCTTGCCATGCCTGCTGTTCGCTTATAGAGGTACCTCAAGAGGGTGTTGGTTTCAGCCCCTTTGAATTACTCTTTGGACATCCCGTGGGGGGGCCCCTTGCCTTGATCAGAGAGGGTTGGGAAGCCACCCCTCCAGGTCCCGCCAAGCAATTGGGGTACTATGTGTTAGGTCTCAGACGGAGGATGACACAGATGATGGGTCAGGCGACAGCGAATATCAAGGCCAGCCATGAATTGAATAAATACTGGCATGACCTTAAAACCTTGCAAGTGGATTGGACTCCGGGACAGGAAATCCTTGTGATTTCCTGCCAAGCTCTGGGCTTGGCAGGCTCCAAGTGGACTGGACCCTTCAGGATCATCTCCAAGATGGGCGAAGTCAATTATCTGGTTGACATGGGAGTCCGTGGGGTAGCCCCTCAAGTATTCCATGTTAACAGGCTCAAGCCTTTCCACAGGCAAGCAGGCGTCTCATGTCTCGTGCTAGCTTCAGAGCAAGAAGAGGATGAGAGTGAGCCCCTTCCTGATTTGCTGCATAGCAACCCTCAGGATGGCTCAGTGGGCGGAGTGCATCTCTCTCCAGATCTGACGACAGCGCAGCAGAGGGCCTGCAGGGCTTTGCTCCGGCAGTATGCCTCTGTTTTCCGCGACACCAGGCCTTACACCGTGGTGTAGGCACGAAATTGACACTGGTGACAGTGTGCCTGTCAAAAGCAGGTGCTACCCTATGTCAGATAAAGTTAAGAACCACATCCAGGCTGAGGTCACCAAGATGTTGGGTCTGGGTGGTGTTGAACCCTCAACCAGTCCCAGGTCCAGTCCAGTGGTCCTTGTCTCCAAGGTAAGTTCCCAGGCAGGTACCAAGGATTGGAGGTTCTGTGTGGACTACCAAGGAGTCAATGCAGTCACCAAAACTGACACGCACCCATTGCCCAGGGCTGATGAGCTCGTGGACACCTTAGGTGCTGTCAAATTTGTGAGCACTTTTGACCTTACCTCAGGCTATTGGCAAATAGCTCTGACGGACCATGCCAAGGAAAAGACGGTATTCTCAACACCTGAGGGACTACCAGTTTAGGGTCATGCCTTTTGGGTTGAAGAATGCCCCTGCCACCTTCCAGAGATTGGTCAATCATGCGCTCAGTGGGCTGGAGGCCTTTTGTGTGGCTTATTTAGACGACATTGCCATCTACAGTTCCACCTGGAAAGAGTATATGACACATGTGTATAAGGTTTTGCAGGCCTTGAAAAGGGCTAACCGCACTATCAAGGCCACCAAGTGCCCGATAGCTCAGGGGAAAGTCACGTATCTTGGTTGTTAGGCAGAAACCTGTGCAGTTCCCTTAGGGACCACTGCAAAAGGCTTAAGACTACAGGTGTTGGCAGTAAACCCAATTGGTAGCAGTCTGTACCACCTAAATTCACCTGATAGCTGTGGCTGAGCAGCCAGACTTCTCTCAAGAAGAGTTAGACAGTATATAGTGTATACAAGATAGGTACCAAAATACAGTAGCACAAGCAAACACTGATCAGAGCTTTGGTATCAAGTATATCATTATTTATTTAAAGACACACTTAGAAACACTCTAGCACTATTATTGTAAGCAAGTTCAAAAACACAGTCACTATTAATATATATACATCCCTTATTCCCTATTATACAAGTCTTAGTTAACACCACTTATTTCCAGACAGAGGCGAGCGCTTAACTAAAGATGGCACTCTTTAAGAAAAAGGGAGGGAAAAGGCAGAAATTAGGAACAGCACACAACACAATACTTTAGAAGCACTCAGCAAGGCAGGAAGGTCAAAGTCTACTTGTGAGCAAAAAGTTCAGAGGCCAGGCTCCCTCTTGGAGAGAGAAGAACACCAATGCGCCCAAAATCGCAGTTTAAAAGGCTTGGAAAGTCTTGCAGAGAGTTTTAAAAGGAATCAGTTCAGCTCAGAAAAGTTCAGTTAGCCAGCTAGGGCCAACCCAAGTGGTAAGATGAGGATTTACGAGACACCCCACACAGACCGTTGCGAGGGAGGCCAGGCGGACACAGTACCTTGAAAGTGGAGAGAATCCTCCAGCGGGGGCAGTTGTTCCTGGCAGTGGATGCAAGTCGCGGCATCGTCTAGAGGAAGAGAAGATCTCGACGTGGAGGAAAGTTGAATGTCGTTGCACTGCCAGGGAAGAAACCAGCTGCGGAGTTCTCTGGTAAAAAGGTACTACCCTTTAATTCACGGTAGTGGTAAAACGTGGTATCCCAGTTGCCGGGGTGCTTGGGACAGGCAAGGCGGCCACGAGATGATCCGGGAAGGCGAAAAGGCGGGCAAACTGGTTATCCCCACCAGTCAAAGGAAGAAGACTCTTCGGGATGAAGATCTCCTCTGTCGTTGGAAGAAGTGGTGAGTCGGTTCAGCAGGGCTCCACCGGTGGTGTCGTTGTTGCAAGTCGGCTCAGCTTCTCCCTCGTCGGATTCTTTGGTCCTGTGGCGATGTCTGAAGTCCCAGTCCCCAAAGCCCTGCTTTTATGCAGAAAACCCCCATTCATCAGTCCTAGCTGTCACTCAAACATTCTAAGTGGTGAGCCGGGCGGCTCACCACTGGGCCAATCACACAAGAGTGTGACTTGAGTTGCCAAGGCAACTCAGTCCAGGGTGCCTAAACTCCCCCCCCCCCCTCCCAAACATCCTGTAGACCCAGACAGAGTGGCACCACTTTTGGAGGCTTCTGTGGAGAAGCCCGCCAAAAAGTGGAACAAAGGGCTCAACTTGGGTTGGAGTTACAGAGGCGAACACAAACGCCATTTTAAAACAGAGTCCTGGCGAAAAGACCCAACCGGGGAATAAATATTAAATAAATAACCCGGCGGTATCTTTAACATTGCACCAAAAAGTGGTGCGTTTAAAATTAATGGGAAAATCCCATAGTAAATATTCTTAAGGAATATTTCGCGTGGTAACCACTGCCACCAGCCAGAAACTCGACGAGGGGGGACTGCACAGTGCCCCCTCGGAAAACAGACCCAGGGGCACTCTAATTACCCCTACCAGTACTTCCACAATATGATGGTTTGTACTGGTTCTATTCCCAATTTAAGACTAGTAAAGTCAATGGTGACTTTACATGCCCTGGGAGACAGCAGTCAGTCCCAGGGTATGGAGTATGTGTTTGGGGGTCACTATGACACCCCTGTGTTACTGCACTGAGGGTGCTGTGTAACACACTTACCAAAAACCACATGAACCCCTATGGAGTAAAAGACCCCATAGCCCATAAAACACATCACAAAGTCAAAGGATATCTCAAATCATGTCTAAGAGTGGGAGAAAAAGAGTCTCACTCTTAGCAGGAGAAAAAAATGAACCCCAAAAAATCCAGCAAAGCTGCTGGGGGACTCACTAGGTTTGGGAAATTAGCCTTAACAGAGAATTCTCCCTAACATTGGTCATGAGGTAGGAAGGGGTCAAATCCAACCTCTCCCCAGTAAAGTACAGCATGTACATGACTGCGAGACTCCCACCACTCAAACCCAGGTGAGAGCCTTTTTGTGCTTCACTGGGTATTATCGCAATTTCATGGCAGACCATGGAACCATAGCTGCACCACTGACTTCACCCAAACAACCTAGGAAGGTTAATTGGACTTAAGACTGTCAGAGGGCCTTTGATGGCTTGAAAGAAAGTCTGTGTAGGGCACCTGTGTTGTGTGCGCCTGACCACAGCAAACCCTTTATAGTCCAGATGGATGCCTGCGACACTGGAATTGGCGCTGTCTTGTCCCAATTAGATGACAAAGAGAGGGAACATCCAATCATATTCATCAGTAGACAACACAAGGGTAGAGCACTTAGGTGGGCTACTGTTGAAAAAGAACGTTTCAGTATAGTTTGGAGCCTAAGGCGTTTTAGGCCCTACATTACGGGGTCTACCTTCAAGGTCCAAACAGATCATAAACCCCTGAAGTGGCTTATGCAGATGAAGGGTAAGAACCCGAAACTGCTCAGGTGGTCTATTAGACTGCAAGGGCTAGACTTTACCATAGAGCATAGACCAGGGAAGAGTCACGATAATGCAGATGGCCTTTCCAGAAGGTATGTTGACCGTATGGATAAGGGTGTCTATCCCGTGGGAGATAAGGCACCCTAACCTCAGTCTGGGGAGGGGGGGGCTACTGTTATGCTGGAAATGCATTGGAGGGACAGGGCCGCCCTGTCCTTGTCCTGTAGTCCTTTTTCATTTGTGTTCTGTATTGTCTTCTGCCCAGGAATCCATGTGGGACTCCTGGCAGTGCAGCTCTTCCTGTTTTTGTTTTAGTGTACAGACCCATGGGATACCCTTATGGCACCCATGGGTGGGGGTACAACCCTGTGCCCCTAGCATATGTTTTTGGGCACCTGTGTGTGGCCCACAGAGCAGGGTATGGGATGGTGGCAGATCCATGCTGAATTTGACAGGTGCTCTGAGTATGCTCCATTTTGGGATACCCAGCCCCTGCCATTGGAATCAGTGGATTCCTGATAGGAAAAAGATGGCCCCCGTGGCCTCTGGCTTTCTATTGCCTGTTACCTTGTTTTCCCAAAGTCCGGGGAAGCCCTGACCCTCTCCCTTCCCCCTGACTGGCTGTTCGGTGGAAGTTCCATATATGGTGTTGTTGTGAAGTGCCGGCCAGACTGGCTGGAGCCTTCCCAGTGACTGTATGTTGTGGGTACACCCTGTGGATGGGACCTGGGTGAATGGAGTGTGTGACCAATATGCACTTCTTGTTGTGGATATCTGGTTTCTGGTGTTTGACACAATGACTGAGACAGCCCTGCCCGAAACTGGTATGAATGCAGTGTGTAGTGTTGAATGGCTGGGTACTTGTCCCAATACACGTTCCTTGTGAGTGTCGGAGAGGGAGGAGTATGGCCTGAATGCACGGCGTGCCTGATTGGCGGACTGACTGCTGAATGCCCTCATGAGTGATTGGTTGCCCGAGTGTGACCCAGCAGAATGAATGAGAGGAGATCAACTAGTTTATCTGGGGGCCTCTCTCTGCTAGAATTCGTTCAGAAGCTGGAGTTGAAACTAACATTGAAACTGAAGCTGAATCTCCAAGCCGAGCCTGAAGATTGACTGCTGTCTCCATTCGCCGAAATCCGAAAGCCAAAAGGCAGTCGAGACTGATCCAAGAGAGGACCTGTTTAGGCAGCCTCCATCCGTCCTCCGAGGGACCATCGAGCACCGCTAACCTTCGGCAAAGCGCCCTGGAGGTCAGACCTCCGACAGGCAGTCGACCAGAGTCTGGGAACTCTGAGGAGAGCGAAGATAAGCACTGGACATTCCGTCGACCGTCGTCGACCAGGGTTCGTAGGTTTGCATAACTGCTGGAGGGCCATCGAAGCCGTGTTGCCCAGAAGAGGGGACTGCTTGACGCTGTGCCGCCGACGATGGACCCGCAACGCTCCTTTGCCTGAGACTTTTGATTCACGGACGCCCTCGTCCGCACAGCCGCCCACCTTATCCCGCCAGAGAAGGCTAGGCCGTCGACGCGCCGAGGAGCATCCGCCGGTGGGTTTCCCGCCACCCAAAGACCATAGAGACGCCGGAGGACTCAACGCCCTTGCTGGGCAACAGTTATTCAAATTCTTTGCGGTCCTAAACTATTGACATTGAGGTGTCCTGCATGCCTCTTCCTTGCAGGACGTCTTCCAATCATCATCGACGAGCACTGCTGGGACCGAAGCTGCCACCTCGACGCCGAGTTCACTTTCTTCGAGGGATCTCGACGATCCGTGGTTCCTGCTTTAAAGGGAGCCGCTCAAGAAGGATCCGTCCACGACTCGTCATCAAACTCTGCTATTCCAGGTACATTGGGGTGGTAGAAACATTATAGAATGAAATAAGATTTATAGAAGAATATATGACTGGGCGTGTGATATATCTTTACTTTACAGGTGGCCAGGTGGGGGGGGGGGGGGGGATCTCCACACAGAACGGTGCCTAGTGGCAGGGGCCCAGTTTTCTGCCAATTGTTCTAACCAACTGCTTTCCCTCCTAGGTCTATTGTTGGTTACCTTTATTATGTGATTTGTGTGACATTTGACCAGAGTATAGTTGATGCACTTTAATGAAATCTAATAATTGTGGAACCACTTAGAAGGAACAAGTTACTTAACTGTAACTGTTCTCCAGCATGGGTCTGGCATGGATTCACATGCTCATGAATATTCCCCGTCGTCTGGCTGGGGATCCTCGGTAAAGAAAAAATCATTATCAGTTTTGTTTCTGATCTGTCTTTCTCAGTAGCAACCAATCACTGGTCTCTGGGTCATACTGCCCCCAGCCAATGACTGACCTCTCCCTAAGCCCCGCCTCTGGCAGCCATCTTCATATTTGGTAGCACGCAAAGTGGCAGTATGACCAAGTGAAGAGCAGTAGAGGGGCAGGAGGGAGGGTTCGCATGTGAATCCATGCCAGACCCATGCTGGAGAACAGTTACAGGTAAGTAACTTGTTCCTTCTCCAGCATGGGGTCTGGCATGGATTCACATGCTCATGAATATAAGAATGCATAGCAGTACACATGCACAACCACGGGAGGTGGCAAGGCTCAACATTAAGCATTACATAAAACTCAACATTAAGCATCTCTTACCTCCTCAGCAGGCTCACCTTAAGCGAACAGGTTGCGCAGCACTGCCTGGCCGACTCTGGACTCCTCCCTGGAATCCCGGTCGACACAGTCTAATCTCGTGAAGGTGTGCGTCGACCTCCACGTAGCAGTCCTGCAGATGTCCAGCAGGGGCACACCAGACAAGAACGGCGTGGTAGCAGCGATCACTCTGGTCGAATGGGCTCTCGGACGGCCGGGCAACGGTCGGTTTGCCAACAGATGACAATGCATGATGCAGCCGGAGAGACATCTGGAAATGGAAGCCTTCGAGAGAGCCTTCACTTGGTTCACAGGTCCAAAGTTCAGAAACAGCTGTGATGTCTTCCGAAAACTCTTGGTTCGGTCCACGTAGAACTTCAGCGCTCTAGCCACATCCAGCGAGTGCAAAGTCCTCTCGGCCGGAGACGAAGGCGACGGGAAGAAAACAGGTAGCACCAAGGGCTCGTTGAGGTGGAAGTCCGACGGCATAAACGAGGGGTGTGTCCTCAGCACCACCCTCATGTCGTGAAAAGTCAAGTATGGAGGCTTGCAGGATAGGGCCTGGATCTCTCCCACTCGCCGTGCGGAGGTGCTGGCCACAAGAAACGCAGTCTTCTACGACAGGAATTTCAGCAGCGCCGAATGCAGGGGCTCGAATGGCGCCCCCATGAGCCTAGTCAGCACCACGTTGAGTTCCCACGCCGGGGTAGGGGCCTTCACCGGCGGGAACGATCGGAACAGTCCCTTCATAAATTCCTTCACCAGGCGATTGGACCACAAAGACGCCCGTCCTGTGGTTCTGGTGTATCGGGAGATCGCAGCCAGATGTATCTTGATGGAGGCGTGAGCCAGTCCAGCCTTGGCCAGCGACAGTAGGTACGGCAGCACTTGAGGGGCCGTAATCCGTAGAGGGTTAATGTTCTGTGTACGGCACCAGACAGAGAACCTCTTCCACTTATGTCCGTAGAACCTGAGAGTTGAGGACGCCCTGGCTTTTGCAAGGACCTCTCTGCAGTCAGCCGGGATATCGTACCCTCCAAACTCTAGCACTGCAGGAGCCAGGCCTGCAAGTTCAGCGACTCCGGGTCGTGATGAAGTATGCGGCGGTCGGATGTCGGCAGCTTGACTGTTGGGGACGCTGACAAGTCCAGAAGGTCCGGGAACCAGATCTGCCTCGGCCACGCCGGTGCGACCAGGATCATCCTGCACCGGGACCTCTTGAGCTGGTTGACGAGTCGGAGCAGCAACGGCAACGGAGGGGACGCATAAAGGAACAGGCCTTCCCAGGGGAACGAGAAAGCATTGCCCATGCTCCTCGGCTGCGGAAACCTGCTGGCGAACCTCTGGCACTTGGAGGTCGTCGCCGTCGCGAACAGGTCGATCTGGGGTTTTCCCCATTGTCGGAAGAGTCTATCCACTTGATCCTGACGTATTTCCCACTCGTGGCACGAGCGCAGCTCCCTGCTGAGTGAGTCGGCGATGGTGTTTTTTATCCCTGCCAGATGAAAGGGCACCAGAAACATCCCGTGGGCGACGGCCCAATGCCACAGATTCTGGGCTTCCTTGGAGAGGGCTGGGGATCTGGTTCCTCCCTGCATCCAGATGTAGAACATCGTGGTGGTGTTGTCGGTGAAAACTCTCACCACCTTGCCCTTGAGGGATGGGAGAAAGGACCTGAGGGCCCAGAACACTGCTCGGAGCTCCAGGCTGTTGATGTGGAGCTTCATCTCCTCTGGGAGCCAAAGGCCTCTTGCGTGAAGATCTGTCCAGGGAGGCATCCATCGTCACTTATCTGGTGGGATGGGGTCTGAAAGTCTGTGCCCGCCGTCAGATAAGCGCAGGCGCCTCACCAACCGGATCGCTCGTTGGAAGGTCTCGTCGAGCGGAACCCCGTCCTCGAAGCTGCCCGTCGCTTGGATCCAGCGGGAGTCGAGGAACTCTTGCAGAGGGCGCATACGAAGCCTGCACAGGCGCACAAGATATATGCAGGAGGACATCATCCCGAGGAGGGACTTGATGGACCCGACCCTGGCCACATCCGTGGTCAGCAGGCGCTGCACCTTGCCCAGGATGGCCTTCGTCCTTTCTTCCGATGGTGAGGCCAGGCGCGCCACTGTATCGAGCTTTGCTCCCAGAAACAGTGCGACTTGCGACGGGACCAGGTGGTATTTGGGAAAGTTGGAGAATCCCAGGTCCGAGAGCAGATGGACGGTCTTTGCTGTGTAATCCACAGCGAGCTCCCTTGTCCCTGCTCGGACGAGCCAGTCGTCCAGGTAGCCGCGCCGCCACCGGTGCAAGGCACTTGGTGAACACCCTGGGTGCCGACTTCAATCCGAACGGGAGGGCCTTGAACTGGTAGTGCCGTCCTTGGACCACGAACCTGAGGAACTTTCGGTGACCTTTCAGAATGGGGATGTGGAAGTACGCATCCTCCAAATCCAACGACGACAGGAAGTCGCCCTCCTCCAGCTGTCCCAGCACATGCTGGAGGGTGACCATCCGGAATTTCTGTGCCTTGATGCATTTGTTCAGCCGTCGCAGGACCAGGATGGGGCGCCATCCTCCTGTCTTCTTTTTTACTAGGAAGTACCTTGAGTATACTCCGGAGCCTCGGAACCTCTTCGGGACGAGCTCGATGGCACCTTTTCTGAGCAACGCCCTCACCTCCAAGAGTAGTTTAGGGACGTGATTTTCCTTCCTGACCACGGGTGGAATGCGGGGGCACTTTTTTAGAAATTCGAGGGCGTGTCTCTGGGCCAGGGGGTCATGCACCCAACAGTCGGTGGAGATGGTCTCCCACACGCTGACGAACTTCGCCAGCCAGCCTCCCACCGGGGTGCTTCGGTGGGGGCCCGACCCCGCTGGCGGTTCAATCTTGCTTGGCGGACGCCTTGCCGCCTTGGCCTCCCTGGCGACGACGGCGGGTTCTATAGGCTTCCTGCGACGAGGAGCGGGCTGCTTGACGGTACGTATAGGAGCCACCGCCGAATCCCTTGGAGGCACTGTACTTGCCTCCGGCGCTCCGAAAGGACGGCTCTGTTGCCGGAGAACGCCTAGGGCCCAAGCAGTCTCTGTGTCCGCCTTGATGGCTTGGAGGGACTCATCCACCGTTTTCCCAAACAGGTTGTTCCCATCGAACGGCATGTCGAGCACCTTGGCTTGCACATCCTGGAGGAAATCCGTCACCTTGAGCCAATCTCGGCGTCTAAGGCAAACGCCGTTGCCTAGCTGCCGGAAACCGGTGTCGGCAATGTCCGTTGCCACCGTAATGGCGTGGTCCGACGCCACTTCGCCTTCTTGCAAGATCTCCAGGGCCTCGGTCCTCTTGTCATCCGGTAGAAAGTCCAACAGGGGGTGATCTTGAACCATAACTCCCTGTCGTAGCGGGCCACAATCGCAAGGGCGTTGGCCGCCTTAATCGTTGTTGTTGCCGCCGAGAACTCGTCGTCCCGTTGCGTCCAGCTTCTTTCCTTCACTGTCCGGCGGGGAAGTTGACGTTAAGACTGACGCCCCCCTGCTTTCTTCTTGGCCGCCGCTGAGACGACCGAGTCCGGGGTAGGTTGTGCCCTAAGGCACAGAGGGGCCACGTCGGGGACCCTGTACTTCTTCTCGTACCGATCCTTCTTGGCAGGCGTCGTAGAAGAGTTCTTGAGAAGGGTGAGACCCTCGTCCCAGATGTCATCCAGCAGAGGCACGGCGAGGACCGACTTCCTCCTGGCCTCGCGCCGTTGGCAAAGGAAACCTTCCTTCTCCTCGGGGCAGAGCTCAAAAAGCTTGGATGCCCTGGCGATCATTGCGTGGAAAGATCCAATCTCATCGGACGAGGAGGCCCGGGCTGGTGATGGGAACTCCGTCCCGTCGTCACCACCGTCGTCGTCGGTACCCGTCGTGGCCGTGTCTGTTCCCGTGTCATCCCCAGGGACGTGGGTAAAGGCCGAGCAGGCCGCGAGGGCTGAGAAGGAGGGGCTGGGTGGATCCATCTTCTCTTGTTCGGGGGGGCTTCCCGCCGGGACCGGCTCTGGTTCCTCCGCCGGACCTGGTACCGGGTCCTCCGTCGGTGTTAAGGGCAATCTTGTCCTTATCTCTGAACATAAGGATTATATCGCCAACAAAATGGCCGCCGAGTTATCCTGCGGCTCCGGAAGCGACGGCTGACTAGGACCCTCGCCAGTGCCGCCGTCACTCTCATAGTCACCCTGGTCGGGATCACTCCCGTGGGGACGGGCCTCCTCGACGCCCTCGTCGAGGCACTCTAGGACTTCTGCCAACTCCTCCTCGGATGTTGTGTCCGTGTACACAACGGCCACCGGCCCCCCGCCCCTATCTTTTTCCGCCGGGGTCTTCACAGGGGTCTTTTCGATGGGTCTGAAAGAGGCTTCCCTCCGCGGAGGCAGGGAGACTCTGGGCCACCAAGGTCGCCTCCACTGGTGTAGCCTCCACAGGCTGCGCCAGGGCCGCCACGACTCCCTCGATAGAGGCCTTGGCCGGGTGAATCAAGGCCTTCATCGCCTTAGGCGCGCTTGAGGCCTTCACCTTGGGGGGAGGGTCACCGCCTCACTCCCCCTCGGCCGAATCCTTCGAGATCGACCGGGGCCTCTCCAGAGGTTACCCGGGTTCTCGGATTTCCTCTTCTCCGAACCAGAGCGTTGGCTCGTGGTTGATGGTGCTGGGGAAGGCGCGCCCTGCCTGGCAGCCGAAGAGCCCGATCGTTCGGCACTCCCGGTGCCCGCAGATTTGCGGTACTTTGCCTTCTGTTGGGCCCCCATCGCTGGGGCGCCCTCACAGGACTTAGAAGATCGCTCGGGTTTCTTCTTCTCACCTGACGGACTCCTTTGTTCCAGCCAGTTGGAGAGACGAAGGTGTCGGTCCCTGATGGTCCATTCTGACATGTTCCTGCAAAACGCACAGTCCTTCTCCACGTGCGTTTTGTCCTCATGAAGGCAATAGAGACATTTCGAATTCTCGTCCTCCTTGAACACATTCTGTAGCTGGCATCCAGGGCAGACCCTGAACAGCTTTCCGGGCGTCGAGCTTCCTTTCTCCTGGGCCATGTTCGGGTAGGCCGCAGAAACTTCTGGAATCCTCCAAGAAGCGTAACTCGACAAAATCTTCACCCTTGAGGGGTGTAGAAAAATCCAACATGGATCCCCGTTAATCGGATGTAGAGACGGTGGAGCTCTATTTGACCGAAAAATGAGAAATTCTCTTTAAAAAAGCGCAAAAACGCAGCAAAAGCTCGAGAGCTAAACACGAGGACTCCCAACACTTGAGCGTGCGGTAAAAATCTGAAGATGGCTGCCAGAGGCGGGGCTTAGGGAAAGGGCAGTCATTGGCTGGGGGCAGTATGACCCAGAGACCAGTGATTGGTTACTACTGAGAAAGACAGATCAGAAATGAAACGGATACTGATTTTTTCTTTACCGAGGATTCCCAGCCTGACGACGGGGAATATTCATGAGCATGTGAATCCATGCCAGACCCCATGCTGGAGAACTGTATATATTTGCCATTGTAGATTTACTGAGCACAATGTGAGTCGTTGTGATTGTGTATATAACCTTGAACCTTAATTATATAAAGACTGTATTTTAACTAATGCAGTGTGTGGACATTCCTTTGTGGGTGCTTGGGGACTGCACTGTACTTAAGAACCAGCCTGCATCACCTCCTGAGAAGCTAGGCCTTGATTGCTCGTCCATTGCTACCGTAATAGAGAATCTTGGCTGGGGTCCTCTGTGCCTCTCCTCTACCATATAGAGAGCAGAAGTATAGACACCCCCCTCCAGTCTTTACAGTTTAAATGGCTGTCTGAGAGACCATGTCTTGTCATATCTGGGATATATTGCTGCATTTTGTGATTTGCTAAACAACGAGTTACACCTTTCATTCTTTATCCTGCGGGTTGACAGTTGCATAGGGGACATGATGGCCATTCCCGGGACCCTCTCTTCAGTGTGATGCTCGAAATGCCTTTACGATGGGCAGGGCCTCCTAGTTCTGCGCGAGTGATTTCTGCCACTGAGGTCCAGCCTGGACCTCTGGCAGTGCAGCTCTTCATTTTTCCTTTCTGTGAACAACACCCGTGGGATACCCTTATGGCACCCATTGTTGGGGGTTCACCCATGTACCCATAGTGCATGTTTATGGGCACATGTGTATTGCCCACAGAGCAGGGTATGGGCTGGTGGCAGCTACATGCTGACTTAACAGTGGCTCTGAGTGTCCTACATGTTTGGGACACCAAGGCCCTGCCATAGGAATCAGTGGATTCCTGAACAAAGGAAAGATGGCCACTGTAGCCTCTTGGTTTCTATTGCCTTTACCTCTTGTTTCCCAAAGTCCTGGGAAGCCCTGACTCTGTCCTCTTCTCCCCGACTGGCTGTTGGGTGGAAGGACCACATATGGCTCTGGGGCTGCCTCCTGCCAGATTGACTGGAGCCTTCTCAGGGAATGTGTGTTGTGGGTACACCCTTGGGGTGGGACCTATATGAATAGAGTATGACCAACTCACATGTGTTGTGGGTGTCCGGTTTTGGTTGTACGATACAATGCCTGGGCCAGCCCGCCCTGACTGAAACTGTAGTGAATTCAGTGCAATGCAGTGCTCTGAAAGGCTGGGTTCATACTGCAATCCACATTCTGTGTTATGGGTGTCTGGCGTGAATGCCTGTGACCCCGAATGGTTGCCTGCCTGCATGAATGCACTAGTGTATGATTGGCCTGAGCATGGCATTGCCCGGGTGAATGGTGTATAACTAGGGACCCCATACTCACCGATTTCTTTTCTGAATCTGAATACTGAAGCTTCAATCCTGGGTCCAGTCGGAGGAAGGCATCTGCAGCCGAATTTCTTCAAGGAATCTGAAAACTGTTGCTGACCAAAAGGCGTAATCAAGAGAGGACCTGGATAGGCAACCTCTTCCTGAGAGACCATCGTGCACCTGCCATTCTTCTTCCTAAGTACCCTGGAAGCCAGTACTCTGTGCCTGCCATCCTGAGTAAGGGTCACTGTGGGTCCAGAAGAGGAGTGCCTGGGCATCTTGACCTGAAGAAATAGAGTTATCGCCCACAGTCCGGAAGAGGGTCCATGACCACTGGAAGCCAGATTGCTGCATATTGCCAAGAAGAGGGGTGCCCTGACATAGTGCCGCTTGACTCCCTGAGCTGCGGAAATTCCATTTGATTGAAGAATCCTTCAAGGGACATCCCTGACACGACATAAAACCACCTTTTGCTGCCGAAGATGATCCAGGGTGTCTGTGTGCACACAAGGGTTCTGCAGTGGGTTTCCCACCACCAAAATCTAAAGAAGACGTCCTGAGGGTTCAGACTTGGTGAGGGCCCGCAGTCCAGTAGTAGTCCAGGTTGCCAAAAACCACCCAGAGGTCCATGCTGCGTCTGCAGCACCAAAAAACCAAAGGTCAGTAAAATGGTAAATAATTTCTCCTTCCCATGGATTGCCTTTCTCCCGCAGATTCCTCATCTGATAGACCCCCAAAGCAGTGAGACAAAGGAGGCGGGCAGAAAGTCACAGTAACAGGTTCTGAAGCACCGCCCTGCCAAAACATGCATCAGACCCATGGATGACGACCAGTCTGTAGTGTCTGGTAAACGTATATGTAGTGAGGACCACGTTGCTGCACGACAAATATCCCTAACTGGATCCCTGCTTTGCAAGGCCTTCTATGCAGAGACCCCTCTGATTGACTGCACCCTGAAGCCAGGGATCAGCTCCCTGCCTGCAGACTGATACCACCCCACAATGCACAAGCTAATACACTGTGATAATGTCTGCTTTCTTACTTACTGCCAGACCTTAACGGGCTAGAGAAAATGCCACAAAAAGCTGATCAGATTTACGAAATTCTGACATCCTTGCGATGTAGACACTCAGGGCCCTTTTGGGGTTCAGCCGATGGAAGTGCTCCTCTTCCTAAGAAGGGCGCGGCAGTGGGTAAAAGACCAGGTCGTCTATGGCTTGTGACAGGTGAAACTCGGAGACCACCTTCGGCAGAAATCCTGGCTTTTCTTTAAGGGAGAACTTTTCCGAAAGAACCGCAACAAGGGTAATTTGCAACAAAAGGCCTGCAATTCGCTGACCCGCCTAGAGGATGAAATCGCAACCATTAAGACTGTCTTCAAAGGGAGCAGCTCGCAAAGAACAAGTGTGCATGGGCTGAAAAGGAGCTGCCCTTAAGAAGGTCAGAACCAGTTTAAGATTCAATTTGGGACAACAAAGGGAGTTGGCAGAAACAAACTTGTCTGTTTTTCGTAGTGGTTTAGTTTTATGTAGGTAATACATTACAACTCTTCTGACATCTAATGTAAGGAGGCTTCTCTCCACTGAATTTGTAGTGTTTTGGAAGAAATTCGTTCTATATAGACTCATTGACTTCGAACTTGGAGATGAATTTAGAAGAGGAGCATGGATGTGTGCGTAAAACCACATTGTCTTTGTAAATGGTGACAAGTGGATCTTGAACTGAGAGCACATGCTGTTCACTCACCCTCCTTATAGATGTAATGGCCATGAGAAAAACAGTGTTAAGTGTTTTTTGGACATTTGGCGAAAAGCTTGAAGACCTCAAGTAGGCCTGCCTCCTCAATGCTATAGTCGATGCCATTGACTAGCCCACACAGTTGGCCACATCCAGGCCCTTTTGCAGCGACTGCCTGACCACCTCCTTTCCATCTTCCGCCAGCTGTAGGAAGTTGTCTCGCATCTCCCTGTCAGGGATGTATTGAGTTGCCTGCTCTACTGCTTTCCAGGTGCCGAAAGATTACTTGGAATTGGTTTTATTCATTGCTCAAACAGAGGGCCCATCTGGGAGTTTTGTTTAAAATCGGAGGGTGTAATTGCTTGACCCCCCTCTATAAAGGCTTTACTGAACGGGGTTTTCCACCACGACACTTTTTTCTGAGAGGTGGTGCAAACAGAAACAGCAGCCAGATGCACTCTTAGTGAATTAAAGACTAACCCTGAATCCAAAAGGTAAAGAAGATATAGAACAATTTGAGAAGGTGTGCAGTCAACAGGATTGATGCTATGTGATCTACACCAAATGACAAAGTGTTTCCATTTATTGATATAGCAGTGCTGCTATTACGAGCCTCCATAAGAATGTCCATACATCTCTGAGGCAGATTTAATTGCCTAAATTCTATTAATTCAGGGGCCAAGCTGCTAAATTCGGTGTTTGAGGACATGGATGTAGAGTTGATCCCTGATCTTGGCATAGCATGTTGAACAGGCATGGAAGTTTGACTGGAGGACAAAGAGACATCGTCATTAGGTGTGAAACCATGTCTACGGGGCCCATATTGGAGCTATTCGGATGAGTTTGACTTGTTACTGGTGCATCTTGTGGACTATCCTGTTCAGGAGAGGAGTCAGGGGAGTGTAAGCAAATCTCCCTGACCAATTCATCCACAGTCTGTTCCCCTTGGATCTTATCTGGGGATACCTTGAGATGAAATCTGGGCATTGTGCGTTCTCCAGTGTTGTGAAGAGATCGATATGGGGATGGTCCCATTCTGTGAAGACACTGTGTAAAATGTTGGCGTGCAACTGCCATTCATGCTCTACGGGAAGATGCAAGTTTCTGCTGAGTACATCTGCTAGAAGATTGTTTCCCTGGAACATGTTGGGACAGGAGGAACATTTTCTGTTTTAACGTCCAATTCCATATGTTCTGGGCTAATTTGGACAACCCTGGAGTGTGTGACATCCGGGTTGTTTATATACAACCTGGTTGTAGTGCTGTCTGTTAGGATTTTAACTGCCTTCTTTTGCAACTGGTCTTGAAAGGCTTTCAGAGCTTTGAACACTGTTTAACAGGTTGATTTGCTTGTTTGCTAGTGTCAGAGTCCACACCCCGTGCACTGTAGGATGAAGATAATGTGCTCCCCACCCTGGTAGAGAAAAGTCTGTGGTAAGAGTGGCCTCCCTTGCTGGTTTGGTGAATGATTTCCCTTTCAGAAGCCTTTCCCTTCACCACCACAGCAGAGACAGAATTAGAAACTGCGGGACAACCACTAGATTGTTCCACTGACCGCTTGTCTGAGACCATAGTCTTGCAAGCCCCTCTTGCATCGGACACAGGCGAGCATGAGGCACTAGGTAGATGCAAGGAAGTCATTTCGAGCAGGCGCATGGCCTTGCGCATGCTTATCCGACGACCAGCTTTAAATTGTGGAATCTGGAATAGCATGTTTTGGACCCTCGCGTTGGAGAGGAAGACAAGTTGGTCTTCTGTCCCAATTAAAGCTCGAAGAAATTGTTTCACTTGATGGGGTACAGGACTTAATGTTTTCTCGGTGATTGAGAAGCCTAGCTCGAACAGTAGGTTGATTAGATATTGGGTATTCTGAAGACACTCTTGAGGTGCATCCCCAGTAATTAGCCAGTCGTCTAGATAAGGATACACTGGAATGGATGTTCTGCGAAGGTGGGCCGCCGCCACCACTGCTAGAACCTTGGTGAAGACTCTTGGTGCTGAGGCTATGCCGAATGGCAGTACAGAACTAATGAGTGCTTCCCACTTAGAACCTTAGGGGCACTGCCAACACTGGCATATTAAAGTATGCATCTTTAATATCCAAGGTGTAGTCCACCTGTCTGAGAAGAGGGATTACCTCCTGCAGTATTCATCCTCAAATGTTGCAGCTTGACATACTGCAGGACACAGATATAATACAGGGTACAAGGTTAAGTCCTTTTTGGGTACATGGAAGTAGACTAAATAAATACCCTTGTTTAGCTCTAGAAAGGGGACAAGTTCTATGGGTCCTTTCTGAAGCAATGTCTCCACTTTCGCTTTTAGGATGAGCTGATGTTCCTCCGCCATCCTTTTGTACTTCGGCAGATGGTAACAGGGTTTCAGTAGAAATTTCGATAGAGTATCCGTCTGCGACGGTAGTCAGCACCTACTGGTATGAGGTTATTTCCTCCCATGCGTGGGTGATTGATGAAATTCAAACCCCTACTGGATATACATGGGAGGGAACATTGATGGAAAAGTCACTTGCAGGTAGGGGAGCCTTTAGATGCTGCTATCTCCACCCATAGCTCGTCTGAACCCTTGGTGTTGGTGAGGTCTGGTAGGTAGATTGTGAACCCTGTGGTGTGTACCAGGAAGAGGACCCTGATGCAAAACCTGAATGCGTGGGTCTGGAGAAGGCCTTGGAGCAAAAAGAACGGCAGGTGTTGGGCAAACCACTTGTTAGAAATTTGGCTTACTGTTTGAAGCGTGTCATGTTCCTTCTTTGGCATCTCTACACTATAAAGAAACGCAGCGGTGGGGGTGGTCTGTACTCCTGTTCTCTATAAGGCACAGGAGAGGCACAGAGGACCCCAGCCAAGATTCTCTATTACGGTAGCAATGGACAAGCAATCAAGGCCTAACTTCTCAGGAGGTGATGCAGGCTGGTTCCCAAGTACAGTGTAATCCCCAAGCGCCCACAAAGGAATGTCCACACACTATTAGTTAAAACACAGTCTTTATATAAATAAAGGGTCAATGTTATATACACTATCACGATAATACACTTTGTGCTCCCACAATTCTAAAATGGTAAATATATACAGTTCTAGGTGGTACCGCGATTACTCTGATTCCATTAAAATGCATCAACTGTACCTGGTTCAAATAGTATACAAATCAACACAGTAAAACGATATCAACCATAGATTTAGGAGGAAGACAAGTTTGTTAGACAATTGGCAGAATACTGAGTCCTTACCAACCAGACACAGTTCTGTATGAGGATCTCCCCACCTGGGCAACCTGTAAATGAAGATGCACTATAAGCCCAGTCCATATATTGCCTATGAGAGTCATTTCTTCTATTGTTCTGCAACCCAAATGTACCTTGTGTTGTAGAGTTCTTGGACCCACAGTCCCCGCACTTCTTAAAGCCCGGACGCGGGGTGGAAGACGAGGTAGACATCAGAAAGAATAACTTCACAAACGAACAAATTCGAAGAACCGAAAGAACAGAAACTCCAAAGAGTCGAGGCGCGCCGAGATCTCCCAAGCGAAAGCGTTTCCGGAAAAAACCGAACTGAGGCTACAGGCGTCATGCGTCCTACTTATAACATCCAGGGACATCAGTCGTCGGAGGAGGTCCTCGAGGGCGGCATATAGAGGTCATCGACGCAGAAAGATTTTCCGATGCAGCACAGCTGTGGCGATTACTGTCATAGATATGGAATACGTCGGAGGACCCAATCCCCTCAAAATTGGAGGGTGGAATCTCTTTACCCCTTCCATGAAGGCTTTAACCACTGGTACTTTCCAACACGATACGTTGTTATGAGAGGTGGTGTATGCTGACAGAGCTGCCAGGTGTGCCTTTAGTGAATTAAATACCAACCCTGCGTCCAGCAGGTGGAGCATGTAGGTGACAATAGTGGAAGGAGTGCAATCAACTGGGTTGATTTGCTTATTCTGGCATCAGATGACAAATCTTTTCCATTTGTCAAAATAACAGTGCCTAGTGTTGGGCTTCCTAGATTCCTTTAGGATGTCCATGCACCTCTGTGGTAAGTTGAGGTGTCCAAACTCTGATGACTTCAGGAGCCATGCTGCCCAGTTCATTGAGCTGGGTTGAGGATGCACTGTTTGACCTTGGTGCTAGGAGAGTAGGTTGTACCAGCACGGGAGTCTGATGGGTTTGCACGCTGCTAGCCTGCGCTAGTGTGGGAACCACGGTTGTCTCGCCCACATGGGAGCAACTAGGATGAGCATCATCGATGCTCTGTGCATCTTGTTGACCACCTTCCTCATTAGAGGGGCTGGTGGAAAAGCATAAGCAAACATCCCTGACCAGTTCGTCCACAGGGCGTTCCCCCCCCTTGGAGTCTGGCTGGGGAAACCTGGATACGAAGTCTGGGCATTATCTGTTTTTGCTTGTGGCGAATAGGTCTATAGTGGGGAAACCCCACTGTGAGAGGATGTCTTCTACGACTTCTCTGTGTAGAGACCACTCGTGTTCTCTTGGGAGAGGATCTCTGCTCAAGGCGTCTGCTAGTGAATTGAGATCCCCTGGAACATGTTGAGATGACAGGTAAATGTTCCGTCTGAGTGCCCATATCCAAATTTTCTGGGCAAGCTTGGACAGATTTGGCAAACGAGTCCTTCCCTGCTTGTTTAGGTAGAACATCGCTGTTGTGCTGCCTGTTAAGATCTGCACCGACAGGTTCAACAGGTGGGGCTCAAATGCTCGAAGCGCTCTGAATACTGCCAGAAGCTCTAGCAGATTGATCTGATTCTTGGCCACTGTGTGAGACCAGAGACCCTGAGCTGTGTGGTGAAGGAGGTGTGCTCCCCATCCTGACAGGGATGCATCTGTAGTGACTACAGCCTGTACTTCTGGATCGTAAAACGGTTTCCCCTTTGACAGGTTTTTTTCTTGTCCACCAGTGAAGACTTTGTACCAGTGTTGGCAAAACGACCACTAGATCATCCCACTGACCACTTGCCTGAGACCACTGTTTCGCCAACCATTCTTGCATGGGACGCATGCGCAGGCGCGCGTGGGGGACCAGGTAAATACATGACGCTTTCATGCCTAGCAAACGCATCGCTTTGCACACCGTTATCTGGCAACCGGGCAGATATAGAGGAATTTGCAGTAGTAGATTCCGAATTCTTTCCTCCAATGGAAAGGCTAACCCTGCTTGCGTGTTTAGTAGAGCTTCTAGGAACTGTTTGGAGGTACTTGGCACCAGGCTTGATATTTTCTCGTTTATGGAAAAACCCAATTCGAAGAGGAGGTCCATCGTTCTCTGAATGTTTGAACTGCAAATAACTGCGGTCTCCCCCAGGATGAGCCAGTCGTCCAGGTAAGGGTACACTGGGATTGCCTCCCTGCGTAGGTGTGCCGCCACCACCGCCAGAACCTTGGTGAATACTCTTGCAGCCGATGCTATACCGAAGGGCAGCACCTTTAACTGGTAGTGCTGACCATCCACCTTGAAGCGCAAGAATCTTCTGTGCGCTGGGAACATGGAAATATGAAAATAGGCATCTTTCATGTCCAATGTTGCCATGTAATCCCTTTTTTAGGAGGGGGATTACCTCTTGGAGAGTAGTCATGCGAAACATTTGGGGCTTGACATACTTGTTTGCAGGGCGTAAGTCTAAAACTGGGCGCATTGTCAGATCTTTTTTTGGCACAAGGAAGTAAGTTGAATAAACACCCTTGTTTACCTGTTTTCCCGGGACGAGTTCGATCGCATCCTTTTCTAGAAGATTGACCATCTCCTCGAGGAGGATCCTCTGGTGGTCTAAGGAATGTACTTTTTGTCATGGGGGATGGTTTCGGGGACGCTCGAGCAGTTCTATGCAGTATCCTGTGGACAGCACCCATCTGTCTGATGTGATCCCTACCCAATTGTGTAACTCTGGGTAGACTGCTGGTTGGTACCCCATGATGTACCCTGCCCCTGAGAATAGTTGGAGCCTCCTTGTGAATTTTGGCCGTGTGGGCGACGAAAATTGCCATTCCCTCTTTGATTAGGGGGTTTGTTGCTCAACTGTCCCAGGGATTTCAGAGTTTCATACTCATCCTTGGAATTGTTTTATGCTTCCTCTACCGCCTTGCCAACAGTAGATTAGGCTCCACCGGAATGTCGATTAAGCATGCTTGTGTCTCGGGTTTAAACCCTGACTGTCTTAACCAAGCATGCCTCTTAATGACAGTGCTCTCTGCTATTAGCCTGCCGGCATTATCCGCGGCATCAAAGATTGCCTTAAAGATGCAACCGGACACGGCTCTCCCCTCCGACGGAACCTGTGCCAACTGGATCTTTAAGGGTTCCGGTGTGGAGTCGATAAGTGCAGCAACTTGCTCCCACTGGTGGCAGTTGTAACTAGCCAACAGGGTGGTGGAGTTGTCAATCCTTGCCTGGTAGGCAGAATTGGAGGCTACCTTCCTTCCCAACCCGTAGATCTTTTTGCTCTCCTTGTTGGGGGGAGCCTCAGACGAAGATGGGGGTGTTCCCGCCCTCTTCCGGGTATTAGTCACTACCAGGGAGTCTGGTTTCAGTTGCCCCTTTATGTAAAGCGGGTCCGATTGGGCTGCCCTGAACAATTTTTCGATTCTGGTGATTACCGCCCTGGTGAGGTTAGGATTGAGAAGGGAAGGGTCAATTCTCCTTTGTATAGACTTGAGAATAGGGATGGCCTGGGAAATGGGTTTCTTTTCTGCTACTAGTTCCTTGTCAAAGTCCCTCTCCTCCTGGGCTCCCTGTGTGTCAATGCGGAAGTGTTCTGCCGCTCTAGACAAAACCTCATTTGGAAGAGGTTGGTTGTCGATTGGAGAGTCGGTAACCTGAGGTTCTTTGCCTACCGGTGAGTCTACTCTGTAGACTTCTGGGTCATCTTCCTCCTCCTCTTGGTCCTCGTCATCCCCATAGTAGACTACCCCAGTTTGGTCGTCCAACGTTACCAATTCTGGATCCTCACCTTGTAGTGGATCCCCACTATACTGAGTGTATGGCTGTACATGGAAAGGGTCAAAAGACCGACCTTGCGTTGGTGTCTCAACTAGAGGTTTCTTACCAGGGGGTTGCTGGTCCCTAGACCCTGAGGAAGTAGCCCCATCAGGAGTATAGGAGAGGAAGTGATCTGGGTTCTTGACATAGAAGTCTGCTAGTGATGACATTCTAGACATAGCAGAGGTGCAGAAGAAGGCAGAGATCTTTTCTTCTGCTGTTTTCCCCCCTACCCATGAATGGAAGAGTGCTTCCCAGGCGTTTTCACCTTCTCAGAGCCTTTCAAAGTCTGGAGCCGAGATTCGGGGGTAGAGTCCCTATCCCTAGAGTGAGGACGTTGGGATACGGGAGCAGCCGTCGAGCGGTCTGCTGACGCCGACTCCTGGAGCGCGGCTTGGGGATGGAGGTCGGCCTCATCTTCCGAGGATCGTACCCTCCATAACTTTGGTGAGTGAGGCACTCTTGGCAACAGTGGATGGTTGCCTGGTATCATGCTGCGATCTTGACCGAGAACGCACAGAGGACACCGATTCGGTGGACCCTTCTTTGTGTGCCTCTTTATGAGAGCCGGACAACCTTCTGAGGTCGGGGACTTGCGCTTGGTTTTCGATAGTACGGCGTCGCTGCCATCACTGAAGGAGCCCTCCGCTTCCATGGCCTCTCGTTGCCTGGCATGGTGGGCCCAACGTTTGGTCGAACGGTCCAACTGCCCTAGTAAGTCTTTGACCTCCAAAACGGAGACATAGTTGGCAGACTCTTCCTCGTCTGACCCAATAGCGCTGGTGGGGGAGAGGGATTTGGCCTGCATGTTGAAGGTCACCTACCACTTGGTTGTCTAAGTGTTTTTGGCATAAAAAGCTTGCAGGAATCGCAACACTGCTTGTCGTGATCGCGTGGAAAACAACCGTTAAACATGTGGTGTTTATCTTTCCAGGGAAACTTTTGATTGCCGGACGGACAGAATTTAAAGGGCTTCCGTTCCATAATGTAGCATACATTTAACAGTAGCTAGACAGAAATCAGTAGAAATGAAAGAGGTATTCTATAAATGCAGAAACCAACCGCTCTCCCTACTGCAAGGCGGATGCCTGGTGAAGGCTGCAGCCGGCCGTCAAGAAGACGACGTTTGTCGATGCGTGTAGACGACATTCGAAATATAACGATATTAATATTTTTCAAACTGCAATCTGAGTAGCAAGGCTACGAGCTCATGTGCGACAACCCACGATACCAGAAATAAAAACAATCTGAGGAATCTTGACGCGTTTAGGATCACGGGTACAATACATGTCGCAGAGTGATAGTGTTACAAGCACACCCAGTTGATGTGCCTTTTCGAGACAAGAATGCAATACTCTGCACCTACCACTAGGCATCCTATGCACAGCATGTGACTAAGCAGATCCACAAGCCTCAGAAGTATATATATGTACACACACACACACACACACACATATACATACTGTGAGACTGGGGTAACACATACAGGCAGGAGACAGCTGGCTGATTAGTATTGCTGTTTATTTCTATGATTCATCAAAGCACAATTGGCACCATTGCAGTCTTTTCATATTCCCCCCAGACGGTCATCTCAGTCTTCTTCCATGAACATGAACCTCCCCCGATTCTCCTCGTGTGCTGGTCTCTTTCTTAGTATGCCCAGGTGAAGTGCTACTCGTCCCACACCACCTGTTCCGAGAAAGGCTGGCAAAAGAATGAACAACACCATCTTTGTGGACTGTTCCTTTAAATCCCTGACCTCACCTGATTGACCATTGTTCCAGGAAGTTCCCACCCTCTCTATGCGTAAACAAGTGCAGCTCCAGGACCCACACCTTCTTTTCAACCTGCCCGTATGGTTTGGCTGTGGTCAAACACTGTCCAATAAGACGGCATGGCTTTTTAATGGTCCTCTGATCAGCGTCCCGCTTTAACGTGGTTTTCAATGCTGGCTGTTGAATATGTTTGGCAAGCCTGATTTGGCATGTGGATCCGCTGCATTATCTCTCCCCGATTTCTCGAGCTGTCCTGATAAGTCCAGGGCCTAGAGCGGCCCTAAATCTGGGAGCCGCGCACATCCCGCATTGGCTCCCATCTGTAGTTACCCATCTCCCTGCAGCAGCTACGTTGGAGGCTTGTGCTACTTTGGCAACCCCGCAAAGCGGTCCTTCATATGCTGCTGCATCTGCGAGGACACTGGTGATTGCTCCAGCGTTTCTGCTGCCCGGGATGTCAGCTAGTCCTGACCTGCTAGGCGGACCGACTCCTGCGGCAGCTTCTGTGGTGCCTCCACCAGCACAAATGTCGGCACCTGCTCCGGTAGCCACGCCTGTTCTGTTGGTGGCTGCTGCTGTTCGCCTGAGGCAGGTGTCACACCCCGCCTTACCAAGCCCTGACATTGGGGCAGGGAAAAGATCAGGACATACAATCTGCCTGGGCCAGACGACTCCCAGGTACGTGGATTGGGATGACTGAAAAACGTTGCAAAGATGAGAACCACCGCAGAACCTTGGGATCGGCGTCATTGTGCCGGGCCAACCAAATCAACAGCACAACATGATTTGGTGAGTAGTGTAAAGTGTTGGCCAAATAAGTACTAGCGCAAGGGACTCCTTTGCCCATTTCACAGCAAGACATTCCTTTTTGATGATGGCATATCTCGTCTTCTGTGGTAGCAGCTTACGACTGATGAACAGCACAGAGCGTTACATATCCCCTTGGCCTTGGAACGGTTAAGGATTTGAAAGGCATGGTACACTCCAGACCAGGACTCTTTCTACTGGCCGGGGATGCAGCACACAATTAAAACACTTTTATTTTATTTATTACGAATTCAGTTTGAGAAGGCACCCAAACAGTCTCTCACCCACCTTTACAAACACCACGGGTCACAAGGGACCATGAACCAGGCCGGTGTGTAAAAATACAATATTTATTTTTAAATTCCAATGAAAATCACACAAATTTAACATAGGTCAGCAATCACCAGTGTGGCGATAATTACACTGTAAATTGATAGAATACACTTAGTTTGATCTTGTTACACAAGATATATAATGCGCAATTGGATAAAGGCAAGATTACTTTTTGGGAGGTATTTTCTGATAGCACCACAGTTAATATTTCCCCCTGCAACACTCCCTCAAACCCCTGTTAACCAAATTTTGTGTAGGTAGCACGGAGTAGCAATGACCCAGGTATACTAGGCAACAAACAGGATAAAATCTGACCTTCCCCTCTGAATGGGAAGCAAAATCGGATTGAAAACCTTTGAAATTGAACAAAATAGCACTCGGAATGACTCAATATTTTTTTTACATGTGCGGTTGAATGAATAAGGCAAAAATTATAAGTCACTCACCGTAGTGACTAACGTACTCTTAGTCCATAGTCCCCTTTCCTCCATACTGTATGGGCGTCCCTTCCAGGGGACAGGAGACGGAACCTCTTTCAAAAGAAAAAACCTTCCCCTTTTAAATTTAGAGGCGCGCAGGGGTGCGGGCCAGGGAGCATGTGCTGCCCTGACTCCGTCCTCCGGCGCCGCACCTCAGTCCCCATTGACGCGTCGACAATAGATTTAACATTGCCTAATGACACCAGTATTATTAGGGGGAAGTTGGTGGGACGTATGGAGGAAAGGGGACTATGGACTAAGAGTAAGTTATTCACTACAGTGAGTAACTTATAATTACTCCTACGACCTGTCCCCTATCCACCATATACTGTATGGGCGATTACAACTGATTGTAGCCTCAGGGTGGAGAGGTGACCCTCCTTAAGCAAATAGGTTCCTGAGATCCGCCTGTCTGAAGGCCGCATCAGATCTAGAGCTGGCATCCAAACAGTAATGCTTACAGAAAGCCGAGGGAGAGGCCCAAGTGGCCGCCCTGATTATGACCTGCCAAGGGACATGGCGCTGGAATGTGATGTCCGTTGCCTTGGCCCTGACTGCGTGGGCATGCATATTGGCTGGAAGCGGCTTGTGCTGGCCCTCATACGCTTATGGAATATGGAAAGCCTTAGAGGCCTGATAGCCTGGTCTTGAGCATCCAAAAGTGAAAAAAGGGTGTGTGATTTGCAGAAGCCTTTGGTACTGTCCAAGTAGAATTTCAGGGCACGCCCGACATCCAGACAGTGCAGCACTCTGTGCTTCGCCCTTGGGATCGGGAAAAAACATAGGAGTGATTATTTCCTTGTTCAGGTGGAAAGCAGACGGAACCTTGGGCAGAAATGCCGGGTGTGTCCGCATGACTACTTTGTCCTTGTGAAAGGTGGTGCATGACTCAAAGGCGGCCAGCACCTGGATCTCGCTGACTCTACAAGCCGAGCTGAGGCCGACTACTAAGGCCATCTTGATGGTGACCAGCCTGATGTCCACGGACGCCATTGGCTCGAAAGGTTTGTGCCCCAGTGCACCCAAGACTATGTCAATGTCCCACACAGGGTGCAGTCTCTTGACTGGCGGGTAGAGCCTAGCGAGACGCATCAGATGTTTGACAATAGGGATGGAGAAGGAGAAAATACCTTCCTCTGAGTTCTTGTAAGCCCCAATGGCTGCAAGGTATGTGCGGCAGGTGTCCACCCGCACGCCTGAATGAGCGAGGTGAGCCGAAAAGGAGAGCATGTCATCCAAAGTGCACGCCAAGGGGTCAATTCCCTTGGAGTCTGCCCAGTGGCAGAATCTGGTCCATTTGCTTTTGTACTGGGCCCTGGTAGCTTTCCTCCTGGCACCCTATATGATCTCTAGATTGGCATGTGAGAGGCTTAGGTACCGGAGCGTTACCTGCTCAGGTACCACGCTGTGAGGGCTAGTTTCCCTGGCGCGGGGTGGATGGCTCTGCCCCCCTGCTGTGCAACAAGATGTGCTGGGCCTGTCGGAAGGTGAATCGGGGGCACCTCCGAGAGGCTGAGTAGCTCTGAAAACCATGGCTTGGCCGGCCACCATGGAGCTATCAGAATGATGAGGAGTCGGCGAGACTCCTTGATTTTGCAAACTACCCTGTGGATCAGGGGAGTGGGCGGAAAGGCGTAGGCTTTCATGCCGGTCCACTGGAGGTGAATGAACTGGGGACACTTCTTGTTGTGCCAGGTGGCAAAGAGATCCACGTGGGGGTGACCCCACCTGTTGAAGATCACCCGAATAACACGGTTGTTTAGCTGCCACTCGTAATTGTCCGCTCCCAGCCTGCTGAGCCTGTCCACTTCCAGGTTGGATTCCCACTCCCACATGCTCATCGCTAGTCTGCACAGAGGAGGGGATCTGGTGCCTCCCTGTTTGTTGACGTAGTACATGCTGGCTGAGTTGTCTGTCTGGATGAGGACAACCTTGCCCCTGAGAAGAGGTAGGAATGCTCTGAGCGCTAGCCAGATGGCGTTCAGCTCCAACCAATTGATGTGGTATTCCTGCTCCTGTCGAGTCCAGGTGCTGTGGACCGAGAGATCGTCCAAGGTGGCTCCCTGGCCCTCGAGCGAGGAGTCTGTGGTGATGGTTGCCCGTGGAGAGGGCGGCCAAAAGGGCTTGCCCGTGCGTAGGTTGCAGTCCATGGACCACATGTTAGGTCCGGGTGGAGCAATGGAGGAACGTTGATCATCTCTGATTGCGAGCCCTGCTCCTGATTCCATGAGGCCGCGAAGTGCAGCTGAATCCGCCTCATCCTTAGTCTTGTGTGCGTCACAGCTAATAGGACCGCTGCCAGTAGACCCAGGAGATGTTGGTACCACCATGCCAAGGTCACTTCTCTGCTGAGGAAGTTGGCAGTGGCCCTCTTGATGGCAGAGATTGTCCTCCGACGGGAAGACCTTCTCGGAGCACGTCTCCCTGATGAGGCCCAGGAATGTCAAGAGTCTGCGTCGGCTGCAGCTGTGATTTCTTGAGATTGAGCAAGAAGCCCAGATCGTGCAATGTGCTCATAAGGGCATGGGAAGAGAGGTGAACCGCTTCCGGGGATGTAGCCCTGACGAGCCAGTTGTCGAGGTATGGGTAGATGTGGAGGTCCTGCGTTCTGAGGAGGGCCGCCACGGCATTCAGGAGTCTGCTAAAGAACCCGTGGGCCGAGTTGAGGCCAAAAGGAAGGACGTATTGAAAATTGTACCCATGATCCTGGACCGTAGGAAAGAACGATGGGGCTGCCAAATCAGGACATGTAGGTACGCGTCCTTCAGGTCCAGGGAGCTCATCCAGTCTCCAGTGTCCAATCTCTCCGCTATAAAAGCTGGTGTAACCATCTTGAATTTTTGCTTGGGTAGGGAGAGGTTGAGGGTGGAAAGGTCCAGCACAGCTCTTCTGAATGCGAAAATCCTGGCGTAAAAGCCAAAGCCTCGCTGGGAGGCTGGGACTTGCTCCTCTGCCTGGCTCTCTACAAGCGACCGGATATACACCAAAAGAGTTGCTGTCCCAACCTGTGGGAGTGGAGGGGAGGAGGGAGGAGAGTCTGGGATAGGAAGGCGGTACCCTGTGGATTCTACGGAGAGGATCCAGGGGTCCGCAAAATTCTGGCACCAGAAATGTGCATGGAGAGCAAGCCTGCCCTCCACCAGAGACACGTGGAACCGAAGGGGCATGTCATGCTTTCTTTCCCTCGGAGGCTGAGTAGGGGGATTGGAAAAAGCCCTTACAACCCCCCCCCCCTTCCAGGACCCCCTTTTTATTGTTTGCACTGGCTCTGAGACAGCGAGCAACCCGGCTGCCTGGATCTGCATTCCTGGAACCCTCCATATTTATGACCCCTTTGCGAGCGCTGCTGAGATTGGGTGTAGTGTACGATTTGGGCGTGGTCTTTGTAAGAACGGATAAGGACTTTCCCGTTTGTGAGCCGTTTTTCTTTTTGTCCGGCTCTTCGTCCGTAGAGGAGTGGAAGAGGTCCCCCCTCGAACGGTAGATCTAGAATGCGCTCCTGGGCATCCGGGTTGAACTTTGTTGCACGGAGCCAGGCTTTACTTCTCATGTCTGTGGCAATACAGATTGCACGGCCTGAGGCATCAATGTGAGCCACTGTGGATTCCATGATGTCATGCGCCACCAGCTTGGCTTCAGCTAGCCCCGCCCAAAAGCATTATTGGCTCTGGGTGAGGTGTTGCTGGAGGAAGTCCGCAATTTCCCGCCATAATCTCTGGTTGGCGGCAGCCAGCATGGCATCAGCGTTGGCTTGACGTAGATGTAAAGAGGCGTTGGAATAGAGGTTCTTGCCATATGCCTCCAAGATCTTCTCTTCCTTGCCGAGCAGTGCCGCAGAGGAAGAGGCAGACGACGACTGGGGTTTGGAGTGTGGCTGAGGATGGGCCGACAGCAAGTGTGCATCCCCCTCCACCTGCCTGTACTTGGCGTCCAGGTGTCGATTGACCGGCTGGGCCAAGTGGGGTTTGAGCCAGCCCTTCTTGGCCAGGAAGACTACATTGGTCTGCATAGGAATCCCCGATTTGGCAGAGGGGCATCGCGTGAGGACTTCAGCCAGGACCCCCTCTGCCGGCTGCTTGACCTCAGGTTGGGAGGAGGCCAAGGTACTCCGCCAGCCAGCAAGACATTTGTGGAAGGCCCTGGCTGAGTATTGTGTGTCCGGATCCTCCTCCTCGTCCGCATCCTGCAGATCTGGAGGATCCTGTGGAGGAGGAGGAGTAGATGGCGCCGGAGGCTGAGGCGGCAACAGAGGTTGCAGAGATGGCTGTGGAGCCGGAGGAGGTGGCTGCACCAGGGCCTGGGGGCCCGATGGAGGCGTCTGTGGTGCCGCTAGCATGGCAGGAATGACTTCCCTGATGGCATCTTTGATGATCACCCCCATCTGAGTTGACTTCATGAGGCAGAGGAACTTCTCGAAGAGCACCTCCTCACTGGCCAAAGTGGTTGCAGGGGATGCCCACGCGGTAGCAGTGAGCTGCTGGGGTCGCTGCGTACCCTCTCCATATGGACGCAAAGGAAAGCTGTCCTGTGCATAAGAGGGTAGACTGTAGGCCACGTACCTGGTTGAGGCCAGTCCCACCTTCGACACTCGTTCTTCACCGAATTCCTGGAATGTGTCGGACGGGTGCCCCTTTCTGGTGCGGTGGCCATTTTGTCCAGCTGCCTGCCACATGCCTGCGACGTGTTGCTCGGCCTGCTGGGCCCAGCCTCCTCCAGGACTCTTGCGTGTGGATTATGAGGCCTACCCTGCTCCTCGGGCCTAGGCCTGTAGGTGTGACACCCTCGACCCGGGGGTCAGTAGAGCTGCGTTTAAGAGCCCCTTCTGACGTATTGCCGGTATTAGGGCGTAGCCCCTCGGCCAAGGTGCCGGTAAAAGGGCAGAGCCACTCAGGTATAGACCCGGTAAAAGAACCTTCCGGTCCCCAAACTTTGCACCCGGGAGGATCTCTCGACCTGAAGGCCGGTAGCTGAAGCAGCCTCGGTGCATGTTCTGTTCGAAGGACCTGGCCGGTCCCTCCCGCGCGGGAGAGTCCCTGGGAAGGAGTCTCCCTTGCGGGGTGCGATGGAAAATATCGGCCCTACTTTGGGCCTGAAGTTCTTGAGATCCTCTGGAGGAGACTTCTGGAAGAGCTCCCTCCGCCTGGCTAGTCTGTACTTCAGCACCTTCGAGGACAGCAACTCACACGCCAAACAAGATTGCCAACCGTGGTGTGGGCTAAGGCAGCGTAGGCAGAGGGCATGGCGGACTGAAGTTGGGAAGAGCCCATTGCAGGATGGACACCTACTGAACGCTGTAGAAGTCGACGTGCGCCCGGGAGGAGCGTGACACCTGAGGACCGAGTACCTGAATGATAATAAAGACAAAAAAGACAAAGAAGTATCCCTGCGTGGAATTACATGGCCGAAGCCAAACCCAGGAGAGCTGGTGAATTCGGCCCGTTCCCGTCGACGCGGAAAAGGGGACAGAGGTGTGGCGCCAGAGGGCAGAGTCAGGGCAGCGCATGCTCTCTGGGCCGCGCCCCAACGTGCCTCTAAATTTAAAGGCGAAAGTGTTTTTTTCTGGTGAAAAAGGATCCGTCTCCTGTCCCTTGGAAGGGACACCCATACAATATGGAGGAAAGGGGACGGGACGTAAGAGTAATGAGTATAGCAGTATCTAAGATTTCAGAAAACTAGCAAACTATAAGGCAATGTACTAGCAACGGTATACAGTTCAGAAAATCGACTTTGGAAGGAAACACGCAGTGCAGCAAAATCACACGTGAAGACATTGCATTTGCTTAGCTTCACAGGTTTAAAATGACAAAACAAATTGTAAAATGGGTTAAACAGACAAAATCGGAAATCGGTTTTGATGCTAAGGTACAAAAACACCTCACAGGTAAGATATGAAAGTGAAAGGGTAACTCATGAAAGGACAGGGTTTTTTTTTAAGGGGCAAGGAAAAAATCGGTTTTTAAAATGAAAGCAGTTGCACAGGGAAAATCGGTTTGAAAAGGAAATGACCAGTTCTACTAAAACTATATTTTCGGGACTAGATTATCAAGAAGAGAAACGCTGCCCGTGAAAAGGGTTAAGCTGCAGTTTTAACCCCCTCACGCAGTGCGTCTCTTTATGTGGGAATTAATTTATTCAAAATGGTACTAAGGACTTACACAACAGACTAAAAGGATTGGAAAGAACAGCGCTAACACATGGAAATCACTACAGATTTTCCTAAGAACAAGGTAGACAGAGGATTCTGACAATTTTAATGATTTTGCTAGGACAGTTATAGGATCACTATGGGATTCGACCTAATACAAGCCAACAAAGCAAGGGATGCAATTTGTGGTTGCTGGGGAAGGGAAATACTCTCAACAAGGCCCGGGTTTCTGGTCAGCGAGGCAAGATCTGGTCACTGCACGCAGCGGCGGGCTCTCCTAGAAGGGGACAACTGGGCCTAGTCTGGTCACCGGATAGCGAGGTGCATCAGCTGGGCTCTCCTTCAATTATTGGGATTTTTGTGGGGTTTTTCTAGATCAGTGGTTCTGACTGGATAGGGTCAGCTACCACTGGCCTGGCTTCTGGAATCCGGCAGGGTGAATATGGAATGTCTGGATCTCTGGTTGCGCAAGAGCTGGAAAAGTCAGAAGAGAGTCCAGAGCTCCCCTACCTCCCCTTTATATAAGGAGCATGACAGAGGATTTTTTACTATGTGGGCTGAACTAAGCTAGACATACCTCTAAATCGGATCGGTCCGCCTTTGGAAGTCACCTCCTCCCTGGAAGCAGATTGGACTGAAGAAGGCGATTCAGTTTTATGGTGGGTGTTTTTTACAATGTGCTTTGGTCTACCAAAGTTACAAATGGTACAAAGAATTCCGGACAATGTAGGACGGCTTGGGTGGTCAGACTAATCTACAGTTCCTGAAAAGCCGCTCTCTGCGGGACCTCCCTTTCAGGGCCCGACAGAGGAGACAACTTTTTCAACAGGTCCGTAAGTGGGGCCACCAATGTGGCAAAGTGACGAACGAACCTCCAGTGATAATTGATGAATCCCAGAAAGGCTTTCACTTATTTAAGTGTGGAAGGGAATGAGATGCGATAAATTGCTTCAACCTACGCCTGCAATGCAACTTTTCCATCAGCCTTTGGAATGTCGCCGGAGCACCATGTAGACCAAAGGGCAATAAGTTGAACTGGTACAAATTGCAAGGTGTGGCAAAAATGGTATTCTCCGAGTCATCCTTTCTTAGTATAATTTGCCAGTACCCCTTGGTCAAGTGTACTGTAGTGAGAAATCGGGCCTGTCCCAGTCATTCCAACAGATCAATACGTGGCATAGGATATGTGTCAAAGCTAGAGATACTGTTCAGGTGACGGAAATCGATGCAAAACTGTATAGAGCGGTCTGGCTTCGGTACTAAGACTATGGGTGAGCACCAGTGACTGGTGGATGCTTCTTTCACACCCAAGACCAAAATTGACTACCTCACTTTCTAATGCCTGAATTCAGGCCTCGAGTATACGGTATGGTCTTTTCCAAATTACCTGATTGGGTATAGTCTGTATTGCAAGGTATGTATTGGTCATTATTCCCTGGTTGTGATAAAATGCATTTGCTGTACTTGCGCAGTAGCTTTTACAGTTCTTGTCGTTGGTTGGCTGACAGCTGAAGGTTTATGCATAGATCAAAGATACCACCCACCAACCAATCCGGGGTGCCTCTCCCCTGGATCGGCAGATTCCGTCATGATAATAGCAATGACTAGTGCGGCTTCCTCTAATTTGTTAAGCAGGTTCACACAGTAGATCAGCAGTGACAGACGATTGTCCTCTGTCGTACCCTGTATGTTACTGGGCCAGGACTTTTTCTATGGTATATGGTCTCTTCCAGGAGGCAAGGGGCTTATCAGATGTTGGCAGTACAACCATTACCTTGTCGCACGCCTTGAAGGTGCACGGATGAGTTTTCATACTATAGTATTCTCCCTGCAGTTTTTGTACTTTTTTTTTTTGCAGATTCTTCTGTGCTATAGCTTATAGCGATTGTACATGTTTTGCAAGGTCGTTGGCATACTCCGTCATGGTTATTTCCTGAGTCGCTCTTCCTTGCACTCTTCCTCGAGTATATCGAGTAATGACTGCGGTTGTCTACCAAACATACGTTCAAAGGGTGAAAACCCAGTGGATGACTGAGGTTTAGTTTGTACGGTCATACATCCCACTCTCGGCAAGTCAACCAGGGTCTTGCGCAACATTTGTGTAATCATCCGGTTGTACCTCTCCACTAGGCCATCTGAGCTTGGGGGTGGGGAGGGGGCTGTCTTAAGATGGTTGATATGCAAGGCCCGACAATCTAGCTGTGCAAGCCGTAACGTAAAGTTGGTGCCGTAGTCCATAAAGATTTCCTTGGGTAGTCCTACCTGTGCCATAAAGGGAATAAGCGTATTGCATGCGTGTGTTGCTGTAATGGAAATGCGTCTGTATACCTTGTAGCATAGTCCACTATCACCAAGAGGTACTTATGTCCCCTGACGGAGTCTTCCAATAGGCTAACAATGTCCATCCACAACCACTGAAAAGGCTCCTTGATCAAAGCATCAGTTGTAGGAGAGCCTTAGGCACCATGGCTCGGTTCTTCAGCTGGCACTCGGGCATGGTCTACAATAGCAGGAGATTTTGCCATGTATCCCTGGCCAATAGAACCTCCGTAGGACCTTCAGGGTGGTTTCATCGGTCCCTTGATGGACTTCTCTTGGATTGTGAGCTGCCTCCATCACTGTACTCCTGTACTTCCGGGGAACGAGCAGTTGCTTTACGGGTCCCTTGTTTGCATCTATCACTGCCCTATAGAGGAGCCCTTTTTGTTTCCAAAAATGCGATCCCAGGTCTTTTGGCCGCTGAGGACAGGCGGGTTCCCATGCATGCCGGAACATAGGGTCTAATTCTTGGGCCATTCTAAAGCTGCCTCATTGGCCGTCGACACCCCCCATTCAACCGCAGCCAGACACAATTCTGCTGTACCAGAGACATTTCTGCCTTCTCTTCTCTGACATCTTGGGTTTTTAACTGTTTGTGAGAATACTGGGCCTCTTTCCATCATGCTTCTTCCAACTCCTTGACTATCTCTTTAAAACCAGGGACATCCTATCCCGACACTAGGGGTTCTAGAAGGGTGGCTAGTACTGCTGCTTTTATATGCTTCTCTCTCCCCCCCTTGTTTCTACCAGTACCCACTTCAGTGGATAGGATTTAAGGTCACTATGTATGCACCGTATACATACCGTCTGTCCTTCAGGGTCAGATGGACCGACAAGCTCGCTGCTTACAGCAGTCTGAAGACTTCCTGAATCGACTATGGGTCGAGTCTGTTGTACATCGACCTCTGCTTCACATACACAGGGGTACTTTTCATCACTTGGCATCCACTCTGCCCATTTGTTTGAAATGGCCAATACAGGAGGATAGCCATAGAATCTGGTTTTACCTTCTCGCAGTTCCGGCAATTTGTCCTACTCTCCAGTCATTGCACTGGGGAGACCGTGGAGTGAGAACCTGGAATATCCGAGGAAGCATCACCATGCCCTCTATGGACTTGGGTTTCCGTGGGGACCCGAGTAGGGTTGCTGTTCAGACATTCATGTCATTCTTCCTGTGCCCACTTTCTGATATGCGGAAGCAATGTTGACTGCCTCCATTATGCTGTTTAACCCATCATTATATGGGCGGAGGCAAGGCGTTGGTGAACTGTTCCAAAATAAAAACATTTGAAAGGCCAGCTTTGGAAGAGGTGCTAGTCTGAAGCCACTGGTCTACCAGATCCTTCACTCTATCAAAGAATTGTCTTGGTGCTTGGCCGGGGTTCAACTGGGTCTCTCTGAACTTGATGCAGTATGTCGCTACATCATGTCCGGCGCGCTTCAGCACTGCTTTTGTCAATGTCACTGTACGGGGTATCCCATGTCGGGTGTATGGCCTGATATGTACTCTGCATTTTGCCAGTCATAAGGGGTTCTATATAAATATATATATTGGCCCCACCTTTCTGATGGCCATGTGGCGTAGCATTGACTCTTTCAAAGTTGTGCCACGTGTGTAATTCGAACTTAGCTGCTTTGATGTGCCACATTTGAAATTCTATTTGAAATGCCTTGTTGTGCCCGTGTGAAAACCCAACCCACCTGCTTCAATGTGCCCAGATTGGCTTTTTTTCTTTTAAACCCACGTCAGATGCACTTAGAGTTGCTCACTCTGGGTCTACAAACGCCTACTTAGTTGCCACCACAGGACTTCGCCGTGATGCATTAACATGCTATCAAATCCTCCCTAGAAAGTCAAAAGTTAGCTTCCGCCTCCTCACTCTATATGCGTCACGCCCAAGCGTCTCCATACTAAGCCGTACATCTAAGACACAGCCACTGCATTCACTCCATGACCTCCTATGCAACCTGGACCTGCTGGTCCAACCCAGATTTAGTCTCTATTTAACCAACAACTGCACATGCTATAGGCATTAACGCTGAGCCCCTCTCAGGCCTTGATCCTCGCACATTTCATTGAGCCCTCTACTGCCAGTTTCCGATAAACTATTGCAACCCCTCCAGCCGGACTTGCCTGGGAGTCTCCACGCAATGCTGCCATCCACCAAAGGCCCATTCACTTGGCACGGCCTTACCACTGCCTGGCCCCACCAAGCTACCGATGACCTGAAGCAAGCTATCTGCTCCACCAACTTACCACAGCATGCCACCACCAACTATATACACACACACACACCCTAAAAATGTCTAACCACCTCCCTGACTTGCTCGACATCCTGCCATCATTCTTCCTGCCCAAGACATATCCACTCAACATCCCCTCTGTCCCGCAAGACACAGGACATAAGCCGACCTCAAGCCCTAGCTAACCCTGTTCACTCGACAATCGGAATAGAAGACTAGCGTATCGCCTAGCTATATGCTGGCAATAGCTACTAACAACCACCCCTCCGGACACTTGGAGGAATGCACGACTAAACTCTAGAGCTACCACCCCCAGCACCCTGAGAACATGTCAACATCCCTTCCCAACCTCATACTGTTAACACAATGCAAAACATTCTCCCCTGGGCCTAATGCCCTCAAGTGGGATGCTGCCACGGGTACCTCCCACGCTACCCTCATGACAAACTCTCAATCCAACATCCTAACCAATTTAGCCTAGATGCAGCGGCCACAGCACAGACAAAAACCTCTATAGACAAATCATCTCGCCCTGCTAGCCTAGAACGCCTACCTAACAAGATCATCTCCACCTCTGACAAAAAACAAATTCCACAACACTCCTCAGAGGAATGCTCATTAATGCCAGATCCCTCCTTGCCCTTGACATATCAGACCTCATCACCTCCAACAAACTGGACTTCCTAGCAATCACAGAAACGTGGTTGCACCCAGCTGCTGACCCTTCCTTCTCCCTAGCCCCCAGCTGCTTGCCCTTCCCTCTCCCTGGCCATCCTGGACGGTTACACTATCTTCAGGAAAGATAGATAGGGATCCAAAGAAGGCAGAGTAGCCCTTATTGGAAAAACCTACTACCCATTAGAGAAATCCCAAACCAAACTATCAATGCAGGTGAGCTACTTTCAATCAAAATGGCCTTATCTTTGAAAGCCACCCTCACGGTCCATTTAATTTACAGACCCCCAGGCCCACCTCTCTCCTTTGAGGAAGATATTGCGCAACTACTCTCTACCAACGCAAAAACATCCTCCAAAATCATTCTCCTGGGAGATGTCAACGTAGGTCTAAACAACCCATCGGATCTTCAGGCACAGGCCCTTGCCAACACCATTGAATCCCTAGGCTTCTCTCCTCGGATTGCAAGCCCCACGCATAGTAAAGGCTGCACACTAGACTGGATTGCAGATCTAAACTGCAACACCAGCATTCTAACTAACAATCCTTGCCAGAACACAATGTTATCACCTTCAACATGACCAAGGAAGTTCTCTCGGGGGTCTCATCCCCACCAGCACCAGCTTCCCTTGCAAGAAACTCTCGGAACACATCTCCAACAACATACTCCCCCTGCTGCTACACTCAACAGCTCACCCACACAGAAATACTGACCCCACCCCTATGGTAGAGCTATACAACCAAACCCTACTCAAAGCCATCAATAAAGTAGCACCTCTGAGCACCTGTAAACCTAAACCAAGTGCCTACCTTAACTTGTGGTATACCCCAGTCTCAAAACCCTACGCTCCACAAAAAGAGCAGCTGAGACGAGTACAAACCGCACTTCACAGTGCTCTACAAAAAGTACAAACAAGCTACTCTGTAAATCAAAAGAGCCACATAACAAGAGAATTGAAGAAGCAAGCTTGGTCACAAGAAGGCTCTTCGCTATCTTACACAAGCTTGAAACACCATCCCCTTTCCCAGGTTTGAATTCACCCTGATCACATCCTCTGAAACTACCACGATTATTAAAGGGCTGAAACCATCAAAATGCCAAGGAGACATTTGCCTGGCTACCCTCATAAAGGAATGTGCTGAAGAGCTAGCCCCCTTAATCAATAACTCCTTCTCAACTGGCAATGTCCCAGACAATCGAAAAGAAGCCTGGGTACTCCCCGGTCCTTAAGAAACCTACACTTGACGCCAACAACTACCGACCCATCACGACCGTACCCTTTCACCTTAAAATACTCAACGGAGCAGTCTATCTGCAAATCCACAACTATCTTGAAAACCCACAATCTTCTAGGCCTCCGCCAAAAAGGCTTTCGCCCAGTCATGGTACGGAATCCGCCTTCCTGGACTTAAAAATTCAAATGGAAGAAATCAGACAATGGCAACTTGGCCGCCATCCTCCTCCTCCTCCTACTTGATCTTTGCCCGACCTTTGACTTAGTCAATCATAAAATCCTTTGCCAACACCTCTCCTCACCTTCCCATTTCTCAGCCAAAGCCACAGCCTGGACAAAGTCCTTCCTATCTAACCGCACTATGAGAGTTTTCTCCACCACAGAGGCAGCCCCCCTCCCCCTCACCAGTCATCTGTGGAGTGCCTCAAGGTTTGTGTATCTCACGGCCCCTGTAACCCTGTCTAATATTTTCACCAAACCCCTCTTAGACCCCCTCAATGTCCTGGGTGTCACCTACACAAACTAGGCGGATGATACCCAAATCCTCCTACCCATCTCAAGCAACTATGACACTGACTCCAGTGCACTCAGCAAATTATACCAAACCATCCAAGCTTGGATGGCACAAAACAGTTTGTCTAAACAATAAGAAAACCAAACTACTCCTTATTGGCACACAATCCCACTTAAACACACTCAATGAACCATACAAATCCTTCTCCGTCAACGTGAACATCAACACCGTTGCCAAAGAGGCAAAGACCTTGGGAGTATACTTTGACTCCACATTATCACTAACTAGGCAGGTAAACACTATTGCATCAGCAGCAGCATACATTGCAAAATTGATCAATGCCTGCAGGCCATGCCTTTCCACGGACAGCTGCATCACACTCGCTAGAACCCTCATTCTATCCAGGATCAACTAATGCACCAATGCCCGCAATATAAAAAAAAATTTGAGGTCATTCAGAATAACGCTCTAAGAGCATCCTTAAACATCTAAAAAAAAATAACATTTCCACAGCCAGACGAAACATCCAAGAATGGATCATGCTAGCATGGACCCACAAATGTATCTCAAACACTGCCCTATTTACTTGTCCAGAAAAATGTCCTTGGCTCAATCGACCAGACCCACCTGTGCTGCCTATTCGCGTGTACTTGACATTCCTACATTCAGGTGCCAGAAAGCAGGGGGAAGCAGCTTCCCGATGAACCCAGACAAACTCCAGAATGCCCTCCCTCTTGCCCTAAAATCCTTTGACTCCTTCTGCAAAGGACTAAAAACCTGGCGCTTCTCACAAACCCCCAAATTTAACTGAACCTGCTCAACCCGACAACTCTTGGCACCACCACCTCCGCCCTGTTCAGAAACCTGTATGTATTTTTCATGCTTATAATATTGTACTCATTACCTGGAACTAACTACTAATAACCATTACCTGTAACTTATGTAATACCCATGTCTGTAACCTTGTTGTAACCAAGTGCAACCACAGCCCTCATGTAACCAGAGCCCAGATGCCCCATGTCTAAATAAATAAAAAATAGTTGATGAAAGCATTTGAGGGGTCCTCCCTAAAGGCATATTTCTGTAATACGGTTGCTGGAACTTGCAGAGTCTGTCACATTGCTGTGGCATCACCCAGCCGAGCTTGCTGTACTTGAATGGCCTGCTGAAATGCCTGGCGGTCATCCTGTGCCTGCTGGCTTTGTATATGTAAGGCTTGTTGTAGCTGTTCTTGCCCATCCAAAGACTTCAACAGTGTCTCTATGGCATTTGTTGTTGGATCCCACCGCTGCCACCACTTGTGAAGCCCGGGTAACACAAACAGGCCGGACGCAGCTGGCTGGTTAGTTAGTTAATGCTGTTTATTTCTCTCGCTCATTAAACTACAATTGGCTACATTGCAGTTTTTCATATTCCCTGGACGGTCGTCTGTTAGTCTTCTTCCCCATCTTAGTATGCCCAGGTGAGGTGCTGCTTGTACCATACCACCTCCTCTGTCAAAGGCAGGCAAAAGAATGAACAAAACCATCATTGTGGACTGTTCCTTTAAATCCCCTCACCTGATTGGCCATTGGTCCAGGAAGATCCTACCATCTCTGTTCATGGAAAGGTGCAGCTCCTGGATCCACTCCCGCTTTTCAACCTGCTGGCATGGTTTGGCTGCGGTCAAACACTGTCCAGGTAAGACAGCATGGGTTTTCATAGTCCTTGGATCTCTAGCCACATCCCACTGTTGAATATGTTTGGCAAGTCTGATCTGGTGTGTGGATGTGCTGCATTGTCTCTCCCTGACTTGCTGTGCTGTCCTGCCGAGTCTGGGCAGAGGGTGGGCCTCCTTCTGGGAGCCGCACACATCCTGTGTCAGCTCCCGCGTGTAGTTGCCCTTCTCCCCGTAGTTGGCGGGTTGGCGGCTTGGGCTGCTTTGGAAGCCCTGCTAAGCGGTCCTTCATATGCTGCAATGCTGGTGACTGCTCTGCAGTTTCCACTGCCGCAGATGTCAGTCAGTTCTGACCCACTAGGCAGACCTACTACTGCAGCAGTTTGTGTGGCGTCTCAGCCCGTACGGATGTCAGCACCTGCTCCGGTAGCTGGCTCTGCTCTGTCAGGTGTTGCTAATCCCGAGGCCGGTGTCACACAAACATGTTTGCATCTTTCTCCCTATGCACATTATAGAAATTTATGAACGCACAAGGCATACAGATTCCTAAGAAAATCTCTCTCATTTAATGTATGATGCAGTGTTCTTCCAAGGGATGTTGACTTCGCCGCTAAGCAGAAAGAAAGCGGCCCTGCAACATTGAGAAAATGGCCATTGTGTTATCTAGGAGAAGGAAGGATGATGGATACAAAGAATGTTAATGAAGTTAGTTCATGTCCATTTCTGGAAGAAATATAGATTTTTCTCTAATTTATAGTATCTTGTGTCATAAGATGGAAGAGCTAAATAATCACATGGCGTGAAGTCTGCAGACTTCACGGTGAAACCCAATGTGAGATGTTGGTTGTAACACTCTGAACACTGCATTGTGGAAAACATCAGAATCTAGTACATCACACACAAAATGTGTTTCTACTGTATTACATGTAAACATCCTGTGATGCTCGTCCTCAATAAGATGGTGATGATGCCTCTGTAGAACTGCTGATATGCAATAACACTACCTGTGTTGAACACAAAGGTTAACTGTGTAGCAAAATAAGGACACCATTTACATTTGACTCTTCACCCAACATCTTTAGCAATTAAGGTTAGTTACACAATGCCTTAAGGATGGGTTTGTCTTTTCCTTTCATCCCTTTCAGGGGCAGGGGGGACACGAAGCACAAGGCTGATTTTCCAAGGAGTAATGGGCATGTTCCTAATGTGAAGCGGACTGGACACAGGGAGACAGTGTTGGGCATTCTTGTTGAAGAGACAGTAGGCTTCTGCTAGCCCTGAGTTGCGATAAGCCCATTTCTTTATTTTGTCGAGAAAAAATAAACAGGTATGCTAGTGTAACTCTACCCCTGCCAAAAAATCTTTATTATCTAAACCCCTTGCTTCCACAGCGATCCTGAACACCATTAATTGAACTCTAAGCACCACTTTCTTCTCAGGGACAATTAAATCCTGTCCTCTGGAAAATCTACCAGAGCTCGGTTTTGCAAAGCTGTGGACTACCTGGGCCACCATTGGGCCTGGCCCGGTGCTTTCGCCTGAAGGAGCCTCGTGGAAGTGGATCTTTCCTAAACACCTCTTCTCAGCTTGTGGAACAGGCACATTGTAGGCAAGTTAAAGTTAGACAACCTTGGTTTCCAAACTTCCAAGGTCTGGTTAATATACCAAGTTTTAATGGAGCTCTCTGGATGTTGCCAAATAGATCCAATATAACCATAATCAGTGACCTTCAGATTAATTCAATGAAAAGAAATCAAATTCAATAAGAAAATATGCATTGAGTGCAGAACAAGAACCATGCATGCAATGGTTTGTTCAGGTTTCCTGAACAAAATAAGTTTGTTCTCATATTGTGTAGGCCTTTGCATTGGTATTCTGCATAGACATTGTTGAAAATATATTTTGTTAATAGACATTAGCACCTTGTTGGGGGGCGGGGGGAGCCAGCCAACCAGGTGACTAGGAACACAGACTAGAACCGGCAATTTCTGCCTGTGTTCCATGCCGCCTAACAGTCTGTTCCCCCTACCCTTCTTCCCTGTTCCCCCCACGTACATCATTTCAGCTGCAGAGAGTGCCACTGCCGCAGCTGCACCTTCCTTTCGGCTCCTGAAGGCTACCATTGAAAGGGAACGGAGCCCCTTTTCCCTTTCCATGGTGGTGATCTTTGAATAGCATGTTCCTCCCGCAATTGGGATGCTGCAAGGCATTCTGTCTGCAAATAATTGTAATTAACCCCATCCCAGCCCTTGGGACGGGTGCTAATGGCGTTAACCACCCGTTCTAAGGGATGAAGGGGGGGGGGGGGTAACGGCCCAGTGCCCTCCCAATAACTTGGACTGCTGGGCTGTTACCCCCGTTCCAGCCCTTGAAACCGGGGGAGAAGGGGCTGGGTGGTTATGCCACATTCTATTTGTCAAAACATCTGGTTATGAATAGGACGTAGAAAGCTGATCAAAAGTGATTGTGTTCATATTCACTTAATCAAATCATCAGAAAGACGCTTCTAGATGGTGTTAATAGTTCTTGCATACGCACTGGTATCCATGACATTAAAAACTTGCTTCATATCAGGGATATCAATTTGCATATGCACAATCAGATAACATTTGATGTCAGTTGATGTTATATATAAATCCTAATGGACAAAACCATGGGAATATAACTCCCTACTTAAAATGGTCCAAGTGTTCCAGCATGGCTGAGCCCCGAGATTAACACACGTATCAACACACGTATCACTAGAAAACTATTTATGATACTAAAGTAAGACAATCTATGAAACACCTGCCAAAAAACAACAGGTTGTACCAGAAGTTGGCAAAGCAATCCAAAAGACTGCTTCAAGCTCTCGTACATTAGAAAACTGACTTGCGTTGTGTGGAGGCAGACAACTTGTGTTTGTCAGTAGGTAGGTGGTGTACTTGGGGCATCATGAATCATGTTTGAGGAAAAAACTGCTTCAACTGTATGTTAAGTGCACCACACCATGCAGCCTTCTGGCTGTAGTTGTATTGAGCCTGTGCTCCCAAGAAAAGCACACGCTGCTCTGTACAGCCAAGCCTACTATTTTTACTTGCATGTGTCAGGGGTATACACGCATTTCGTCGAATGATTTTACAACGTAGGACTTTTCATCGCCAACCCTTTCATCGCCAAAAACTTTTTTTATTTTTACTTTTTTATTGGGGGGGGGTGTTAGGTGGGGTTTGGGGTATGTTTATTTAAGTAAGGGGGGCGTTTGGGGGCAGGCTAAGCCCCCCATGAATAAAAAATAAATACGTTTTGGCGATGAAAGGGTGGTGATGAAAAGTCCCACGATGTAAAATCATTCGGCGAAATAACGTAGAACCGTGTCAGGAGTGCCAAACCAGGACAAATGCCATGGTGTCCAAGTGATGGTATTGGGGCACCGGATGGAAATGGTGTTCTTGTCGAATCAACTACCTTTTTCAGACAGAATTGTGTTCTGCTTTAGTATCCATCGTGGTCTATGTTTTGATGTGTTTTGTAGTGAATGATGCGGTTTCAGTGCCATTGGCTGCTTCCTATAGGCACCCGATGTTAGGGTGTGTGTGATCGATTTTACATCCGATTAAGCAACGGTAATGATGTAGAAATGCTGCTGAGCAAAGTCCATCAACCAGGAAATCATGAACGCATGATGGAGATGCTCAAAATAAACGTCAACAGGGAGAAAATGGTTGCACAATAGATCAGCACAAATTGCAACAACAAATGTGATAATCCATTTTGCAACTCATTCTTACTCAAAATTCCTAGTACAGATTTTAGATCCCATGGTTCAGATCAGCATTAGGAAAAAAAGAAAATTGCCAAATGTAGCCTCTGGTTCACGGCCCTGGTCCGTGCGAAGGTGTACCGTTCTCTTTCCAGCAGCACGGGCAGTTCGCATGGATAGCACCCCTTCCCGACCCCTCCATTCCACCGGGTATGGAGGGGCACTGCACCTGCCAAAATAAAATTGCTGAAACAGTTCTTTGATGACTAACAGACACAGAAGTGAACTTTTATAGGGATCCCCACGCGGACCTCTTTTTATTTATGATAAACACATACTTTCAAATACTCTTCCCTTTTGAATTCCCTAAGATTCCCCTGGCATGAGCCCCAACTAAATGGGGAACTGCTACGTCAGATCACCCTTCCTTTGAGGGGTCTTGGGGATCCTTAAAGTGAGTCTGACACAACATACCCCTTAACTACACTCAGGTAGTCTATCCACATGGAGTGTGAGGCCACAGGATGGCCTCTGTGGGTGGTCCCATCTTGCTAGGTGGCCATAGGCAGGCTGCCACACTATCCTACTACCTCATGCCAGGGTACCTCACCTCTACCCCCTTTTCCGTCTTAATGTCATTATATATATATATATATATATATATATATATATATATATATATATATATATATATATATATATATATATATATATATATATCCCCATTCTACCTTTCCTTACCTAGCATCCTACTTAAAAATATTTAAATATACACATATAAGTACACATACTGTTAAGTTTAACCCCTTAAGTGCCAAGGACGAGATACCTCATCCTTTTTTGGCACTTCACTTTGTGTGATTTCTGCCCCTGGGAAGCGGTACTTGAGATGCCCCCCCTCCATTTGGGGGGGCATCAGAAAACTTGGCACAGGCCCCCAAAGCATGGGGCAGTATGTTTTGGCCAACATGGGGGCAGATGGGCACAGTAATGTGCCCATCTGCCCCTAGGGTAGGGGCAAAACAAAAGTATGTGTTTTTGGTGGGGGGGGTCACCGTAAACCACAAGTGATGCGAGTAGTGCAAATGGGGTGCCCCCCCCCAGCCCCAAATGGGTGGGGCATCTCATGTAGCCCTCGCTGGGGGCAGATTTCTGCCCCAGTCTGCTCCCAGGGAGGGCTACATGAGATGCCCCCCTATCCATTTAGGATGGGGGGGGGACGGCCACCAGAAAACATGGCACTGGCCCCCCCAAAGCACGGCGCAGTATGTTTTGCCCACCATGGGGCAGATGCGCACACTAATGTGCCCATCTGCCCCTAGGGAAGGGAAAAACAAAAAACAAAAGTGTGTTTTTTCTGTTGGTGTTTTGAAGGCTTGGGGGCACACTAGACAACAGGGATGTTGATGAATGGAAGGGGGCTAGCTGCTTTGCAAGGAAAGCAAGTGCATTGCTGGGTGAGGATCGCTGGATCTGCTCACAGCAATGCCAGTGTACATTGGTGTGGTGCTTACTTCCTGTGAACAGTATTTGGACAGGGGAAGTGAGCACCATAGTAAGTGTGCATTGGGCGTTTTGAAGGAATGAATGTTGTGAATACCCCCAGTTGTGCTCAGTAGCGCAAGCTGAAGATGTGAACATAGCAGTATGCATTGGTTTTTGCTGGGCTGACACTGATGTGTTTTTTTTTTCCCCGTTTACTGGTCTAGTACAGTTCAAGCTTCTCCTTCGTTATATAAGTATTGAATTCACGTTTTGTCAACATTGTATATAATGCGGGGCAGCGGGTTGTTAGTGGGGTGGGTGGGACTGGGGAAAGATTGTTTGTGGTGTGAGCGGGAGTGGGCGCTCGCAGGAGTTAATGTGGTGGGCTGGAACACACTTGCAGGGTCAGGCCACGAATTGCCCCCCATACCAGCAGAACAGTGCTGTTCCCCTGAGAGGGCAATTTGGCACTACGACATCTGGACAATGTTTTGATTGTGGTAGGGGTTTTCATATGCACATTGGTCTTATTCCTATTTTCTATCAGTGTGCCGTTCACCCTTAGGTGATGGCAGATGACTGGTATATGCCATGTATCTGGCCGAAGGAATCGAAAGGTTTGGAGATAGCAGCCTGAAAGTGTGGATGTGTTATTGGTGGGCTGAGTGCAGATTGCAATTCTTTGTTTCCTTTGCAGTTGTGACTAGTTGAAAGCTTTCGCTGACTTACGTAAGTAGTACGAAATGTGCTTTTTTTATTATGCATTATAATTGGCGGGTGGATGGTTATGTTATGTTATTGGAATTTGTTAAGAGCTCGGTCACCCAAAGGTATCATGGCGCTGGAGGAGAGAGGGTCGGAGCAAGAGGGAAAAAGACAGCTGCATCAGAATTACTAGAACAAGTAGGTTTTTAGCACTTTCCTAAAGAGCAAATGGTTCGAACCATTTTTCATAGTAGGCGGAAGACCATTCCATAACCGAGCAGAGGCAACCGAAAAAGTACGACCTCCAATACGGTAGCGACAAAATGAGGGGACAACAAGTAAACCTGCGACGGCAGACCCTAATAGCAGTATAGGCAGGTATCTGGTAAAATTGGTGCGAAGATATTTGGCCCCTTGATCATGCAGAGCACAGTGTACCAAGCAAAGGGACTTAAAGACAATGCACTGACTGACTGGCAGCCAATGTAGGGACCGCAGCACTGATGAAATGTGGGCCCTGTAAGGGGAACCCGTAGCCACCCTCGTAGCCATATTCTGTAGGTGCTGAAGCCACTGAACTAGAGCTTCAGGCTGAGCCAGATAGTGTGTTGCAGTAGTCTAGTCTAAACGACCAAGTACCAAGGCTGCAACGACAGGGAAGGGTGGGGGGGGGGGGGGCGTACATGCATAGGAATGCGTGGCAGCACCTTCTTTAATATTTTAAGGTGAAAATGGCCCGTCTGACACACTGCAGCAACTTGTGCCTCCATGGAAATTAAGCAGAGACAACCACACCCAAATTTCTCACCTTGGCCACTGGGACTGGAAGAGGACCAAAGGAAGTGGCCCAGAAGGAGGACACCCAAATTGAAGGATCATGTGGAGAACCCACCACCAATACCTCCGTCTTGTGTCCATTCAACTTCAGCCAATTTCAGTTAATCCATGCCCCCACAGCAGTCCGGCACCGATGCAAGCACGACGACCCTCAGCCTGATCATGATCTAACCGGATCAGGATCTGAGTGTCGTCGGCATATGACTAGCACCTGATGCCGAAGGAGCGGATGAGACACACAAGAAGCCAGATGTAAAAATTGAAGAGAATGGGAGACAAGGAGGTTCGTGTGGTGGGTAGGACTGTGGCTGGAGTGTCAGTGGTATGGTGGGAACAAGTAGTGTGGAGGTAATGTGTTCAATGATGGGTGTGCCCTGAATGGAGGATGTTGGCTGCTTTGTATGAAAAATACTTTAGTAAACAGAATGACTACCACTTTCTAAAACATGTTTGCGCTAGTAATGCAGATGTTAATTTCTTTTGAACATGCAATTCACACTTGGTATGGAGCTCTTTCCTTTTGTTAGAATGGTCACCATTTTTCTGCCTTCGCTCTCCCTGTCCCCTGCTGAACAGGGTCAGTCGTTTCTCAAAGAAACAAGCTGGGGGTAGATCTCTCTTCGGCTGGGGCTTCCCTCTGGAATAGCCTCCCTGCCACTAAAACTTGAGAACCATCTCCGGTTCCAGAAGCACCTCAAGACCTTTCTCTTTGCTTCTGTCTTTGCCCCCCCCTCCCCTGCTGATTCTACTCTCCCTCGGCACCATGCACCTGGCCAACCTCTGTCCTCTGGGCCCAGGTACTTGCTCTTCCTCTTGCCACCCTCACGCACTGCCTCCGGGCCACCCCTGGCACTGTGGTATGTATCTGTACCCATACAGCCCCCCCTTTTTCTTCCTGCACTTATCAGACCTACCCAGCCTGCAGCCTTAAACCCAGCACTTGCCACTTGCTGGCTGCACTCCCATTGTTTGTTGCCTTTTTTATTTATTAATTTATTATTTATGTTTTTTCCTCCTCACTCCGCACTCTCCTTTTGTTCCCCCTTCCATGCACTTCTCCCCCTCCCCCTCTACCATGCACTTGAGCGTTCTCAATGTCACTGGGCCTAGCAGGATCGTTGTTTTTGTTCTCCCTGTTCCCCTTCCCTTGCCTTTTCGCGCTCAGAAACACTTGTGTATGAGCGCGATAGAAATAAAATATCAATATCAATACCATTTTTGTCAACCGTCCCCAAGTCCAGCAGTGGTCCCAGTGAGCCCCGTCGGGGTCCCCATCCTCTCCCGGGGGGCAAAGCTGTAACGCAGGCCACCCAGAGGTCCAGAATAGTTAGGGGTCATGGCGCTAGCCTTGGGTGCCCATCTCCCATGTGGGTCTTTCGTCCGCCAAGTTCAGCAGAGGTCCCAGGGATCCCCACCAGGGTCCTCATTCCTTCCTGGGGGGGGAAAACTGTAACAGCCCAGCCAGAGCTGCAGGATGGTCAGGGTTTGATGTCCCCGCTCTAAGGCACCTGTGTCCCTTGTTGGTCGATGGCCCCCCAAGTTCAGCAGCGAGTCCAGGGAGGCCTGGCAGGGTCCCCATCCCTCCACGGAGGGAAAACATCAACACAGGCCACCCAGAGGTCCACAAAAGTGGGAGGTGATGTCCCTGGCCTTGGGTGCCTGCCTGTCTCCCATGTGGGGCGACCATCCCCGAATCCAGGGGCGGTCCCAGGGTGGCCTGGCAGGGTCCCCATTCTTTTCCTTGAAAACTATAGCGCTGTCCAGCCAGAGGTCTAAATAGTCGGGGATGACATGCCCGACCATGGGCACTTGTCTCCCTTGTTGGTCGACTGCCCCCAAGTTCAGTGGCCCCAGGGAGCCCAGCAGGGTCCCAATCCCTTCCCGGAGTGAGCTGTAACGCAACCTAGCCGGAGCTTCAGGATGGTCAGGGATTATGGTGCTGCCCTTGGGACAGTGAACCCCGGCAGGATCCCCATCATTTCCCAGGCGGAAAAGCTGTAACGCAGGCCACCCAAAGATCCACACTGGTGGGGGCGATGTCTCTGGCTTGGGCACCTGTCTCCCATGTGGGTTGACCTTCCCCAAGCCAAGCAGCAGTTCCAGGAAGCCCCGACAGGGTCCCTATTCTTCCCAGAGGCGAAAAGCTGTAACACCAGCCAGCTAGCACTCCAGGATGGTCGGAGGTGATGCCTCCAGCCTTGGGCGCCTGTCTCCTATGTAGGTCAGACGTCCCCAAGTGCAGTGGCAGTCCCGGCGAGCCTCTGCCTGGACCCCATTCCTCCCCGGGGGGTGAAATCTGTTACACAGCACAGCCAGAGGTGCAGGCTGGGCTTGCGGATGGTCAACCCGCATGGGATATGAGTGCCCAAGGCCAGAGACAACACACCTGACCATCCTGGAGCTCTGGCTGGGCTGCGTTACTGAATTTACCTCCTGGAAGGGGGGGGGACCCTGCCGGCGCTCCCTGGGACTACTGCTGCACTTGGGGATGGTCAACCGATATGGGAGACGAGTGTCCAATGCTAGGGACATGACCACCAACCATCCTGGTACTCTGGCTTTCCTGCATTACAGCTTCTCCCTGCGGGAAAGGACATGGAATTCTGACAGGGCTCCCTGGAACCGCTGCTAGGCTTAGGGATGGTCAAACCACAAGGGAGACAGCCGCCCAAGCCCGGGGACATCACCTCCAATTGTCCTGGAGTTCTTGCTGGCCTGTGTTACAGCTTTTCCCCACCAGGGAGCCTCAGCAGTGTGCAAATACCTCCCTGAAGGCAAGCACTGTAACGCAGCCCAGCCAGAACTCCAGAACGGTTGGAGGTGCAGTCCCTGGCTTTGGGCATCCGTTTTCTATGTGGGTGTACCGTCCCGAAGCACAGCGGCAGCTCCAGGGACCTCCCCCCGAAGGAAATTAATTAACAGTCCAGCCAGCGCTCAAGGATGGTCGGGGGTGATGTCCCTGGCCTTGGGCAGCTGTCTCCTGTGTGGTTTGACCATCCCCAAGCCCAGCAGCAGTTCCAGGGAGCCCCGGCAGGGTCCCCAACCGTTCCCAGAGAGAGGTGTAACACAGTCCAGCCAAAGCTCCAGACTGGGCTTGGGGATGGTCGTCCCACATGTGAGATGGGTGCCCAAGGCCTGGGAACATCACCCCCGACCATTCTTGAGCTTTGGCTCGGTTGCATTACACCTTCTCGCACTGGGAAAGGATGTGGATCCTGCCGAGGCTCCCTGAAACTGTAGCTGTACTTGCGGACTGTCAAACCACATGAGGGACATCACCCCCAACCATCCTGGAGCTCTGGCTAGGCACCATTACAGTATTTCCCTCTGGGAACGGACGGGGACCCTGCCAGGGCTCCCTGGGACTGACGTTGGACTTGTGGACGGTCGACACTTTTTCCACTCAGGGAGGTGCACCCACACATGAGGCACTTTCATCTGGACACCTGTGGGAATGGGAATAGGACGAAAATTACAAAGGTGGAAAAGTCTGACCCCCAAAATTCTGACCCCCATTTGTTCACATATGTATATGTGGGGGGGTAAAGGTAATAAAAATGTATAGGTGTAAGGTGAGGACTGTGGCTGTGGGGGGGTCTCCCCCCACAAATATATGCAAAAAAATGGGGGGGGGGGGGGGAGACAGACTTTTGGTGGTTGGACTTTTTGACTCTGTAATTTCACGCAGATCCATGGGAATGTGGGAAGGTAGGACACGTGTTGTTGGTGGTGTATTTCACTAGTTTCCAGGTGGGAAATGTCGTAAAAAAGTGTTTTTCCCCACTTAATTTCGGACTTTACCGGGGCTTGTGGGCAATGAATTCTAAGGCGATTCGCCCAAGTCAGACCTCTGTGGATTCCCATGGCTGTCTTCCTTTCAGAAATACATGGGGTTCCCTGTTTTCCTTGGTAGCTGCGGCACCCCAGGCCCAAATTTGTAGGTTGGCTCCCCAAACCCTTTGGGGGATAGCAGTGATTTTGCCATTTCCCTTTACGCCCAGGTAAGTGCACCCACGCATGTGAGGTACCGTTTTCATCAGGAAACTGTGGGAACACGTGAAGGTAGGACATTTGTTGGCTGCATATTTCGTTGGGTTGGCGGTGGGAAATGTCTGAAAACTGTGGGGTTTTTTTGCCAAAATTCTGACTTTGAAGGCTTGTGGGTAATACATTCTGGTCTGATTCATGCAAGTCAGACCTCTGTGGATTCCCATGGGTGCCTTCTTTTAGGAAATGCATGGGGTTCCCCATTTTCCTTGGTGCCGGCAACACCCCAGGCCCAAATCTGTAGCTGGTCCATAAGAGCAAAATCCCGCAAAATCTGCTCTGCCGAAACACTTGGGGGTTACCAGTGGGTTAGCCTTTTCCATTTGCGCCCAGGTAGGTGCACCCCCACGTGAGGTACCGTTTTCATCAGGACACCTGTGGGAACGCGGGAAGGAAGGACATTTGTTGTTTTCTCATGGTTTTCATAACGTTTTCATACATTTGCTGCTGCACTTTGTTACACAACCCTTTCATTTCCCAAATGTGAGCTACATTTAGTCGCTGCTTTAGGCACTATATGCTTTTGTAACCTGCACAAGTCACCTACCCATCAAAAGGTCTGCCTGTGCTCTTTCAAGAAAATGTATGCTTGCCATTCCTCACCACATTTGTTTTCCTTATTTACACATGCTAAATACATCTTTTGGTCGTCAGTATAAAAATCCTGTGTACCATGGCTCCGTTTTTGGCTTGTGGTATTGCTCGTTTTGTGAAACATTATGAAAAATATGTGATTTCCTAATTGGAAGAGTCGGGGGAATATAGCAGGGCATTGCTTTTTGTAATATTCACAGAAGCCATTACCTTACAGGGCCAACCATGTCCACCACATGTCTTTTTTTTCTGTCATTTTTCCAATTCTTCCCCACACTATGGGATTTTTCCCTACATAGTTGTTGCCTGACCTGCGCAAATCACCCCTTCCTAAACTTGGAATTTTGTCTACTTTTCAGAAATGTAGGCCTTTTTGTCTTCCCATTCAGCTTTCCTACCCTCCTCTTCCATTCCGTCCACGCATATCCTATTGGGGAAAAAAAAGGGCAAAAATCGCCTACCCCTCACAAAAATGCTGGTAACCTTATACAAATGTGTTTTTTGGTTTCCACTCAATTTGTTCTTGAAAGCCTGGAATATGGCGAATTCAGCACAGAAAACTATTTGTTCCTAGCTCTTACAAGGAAGAAACCACAGACTTCTTTGTACATCATTTTATTGGCATTTTCTGAAAAAACACATTTACTCCCTTTTTGGTTATTTCCTCTCACCACCCCATACCGCAAACTAGGATTCCTTGGTGTTGATATGACTGCCTACATGTGGGAAGAAAAGGGGCCAAATTTGGTTAAGATATCACATGTAACAAACGTTACAGGGGATTGAATGGCGACATACCGAAATCAACAAAAAAGGGCTTGGCACCGTGGGTGGGGCCTTGGCAGTTATTATAAGTTTATATTTAGGTATTTTTATTGCGACAGCCCCCAGGTGGGGGCGCTCTGTACAAGGTCTCAACTCAACTGCCTCCGTCGTAGTTCTCAAACCTCGCGGTTCGAGACCAACAGAGCATTCATCAGAACATCTCCCCTCCAAGGAATAAACAAGGAATGAAAAATGGAAGAGGGGGAAAAAAGGGTTGGAAAAGAGGAGGGGAATATATATAAAGATACAATTAGTCACTCTTGAAATTGGGAGCAACTCTCCTGTTCCTCAACGGCATCCGATTGACGGGGTCATCACCACTCCTCACCATCACAGTATCCATGGACAGTCCTCTACCATGAATCTGCCCTTGACATCTAAGGCATGTGACAAATCATTTGTTCTTCTCTGTTCTCTGGAATGCAGGACATTGCATGCCCACCTTCTTCCATCATCCAAAATCACAGACTTCTCCGACACATTCACCATTCTCTGTGCATCCCTGAATTTGGACAATCCTTTTAAAATGTTCCTAGGTTCCTTTACACAAACCCAGAGGAGGGGGTCATTCTATATGCATTTAGCGCCTCCTTGAGCGTCTCTATCCATGGTAAAGAATTAGCCAAAGCCAGTTGTATTATATTCTTTACTAATACATTCATGCGTTCCACTAGTCCATTGGTCATGGGATGGTATAGTGAAGTAACTTTAAGTCCAATAGCTCGATCCTTTAAAAATGCCTGCATCTCCTCTGACATAAATTGGGCCCCATTGTCGGATACAATTTCTTGGGGATTTCCTTCCGTGCTGAACACCTCTTCCAAGAATCTCACGATCTTCCCCATCGCAATCGTGCCCTCCATTACTCACCATTGAATCCACTTTGAAGTGTAATCCAACAACACAACTATATATATTTTTGTGTATGCAATGTCTCAAAGGGTTCTGTAATGTCTATGGCCAGTTTCTTCCACAACATGCTTGGAATCTCTACAGGTTGTAATGGAGTTACTTGTGTCTCCTTGCTCTCGTCACTTGCTGCACACACCTGGCAATTCCTTACCAACTCTTCAACTTCATTCCACAACCCTGGCCACCAATAATCTCTGATCCTTCTTTTCATAAGGTTCCTTCTACGATGGACTTCATGTGCCAAATCCATGATCCTCTTCCTTAAGGTTGCAGGTGGAATTACTCTGGCACCCCTAAAAACACACACATGATCTTCTGCAACCTCATTCTGAATTTGTGTGTATTCCTTTGGAGCATGGTCAATCTTTTCCCATTCTTCCTGTACAACCAGAAGATGCTCGGGCCCACTCTTCCTTCAATATTCCTGATTTGATATGCGCAAAAATGCATCCCATGTCCTTTTCATCATCTTGGTCCTGATTCTATTCTCTGTTATCCCATGGTAGTCTGGAGAAGCAATCCACAATGACATTTTACCAGGCGTGTACACTACCCTTACATTAAACTGCATTATTTCAAGGATCCACCTGTGAATTCTAGAGGAGAATAAGTGTGGATTTTTAGAATGTAATTTGTGCATCAGCGGCTGGTGGTCAGTCTTAAGTGTTACTGGAAGACCCCATATTAATTCTCTAAATTTGTCCAGAATCCATTTCACTCCTAGGGCTTCCTTTTCTATAGTTGAATAATTTAGCTCTGGCGTCTTCGGTACACACAAAGCAAAAGCAATTGGTGCCATACCATTCTCCTGAACTTGCGCCAACATTCCTAGCATCAACTGTTAGTATGTTCAGTAGCACAGCACTAATATAATGAGTGTTGGTGCACTGTGTATGGTCCACTTTAGGTTTTCTAGTTCCTCTTGGAAATCTTCAGATCACACAAACTGACTTTCATGAGGGCTCTCATGTGTTGAAAGACCGCTGCAGCAGATGCTAGGCCAAAAGGCATGCTCCAATATCTGAAAGCTCCCAGGGGAGTGACAAAGTTAGATTTTTGAACTTTCATCTAGAACAACTTGATGATAATGCCGACGATAGGTCGAGTGTAGTAAAGTACTTGCCAGGCTTCATGGTTAACATCTCATTCATATTTGATAAAGGGTGCCTGTCAATCCAAATACTGGCATTGATATCCTGAAGGTCAGCACACAACCTCATAGAATTATCTGGTTTGCGTACAATTACAATCAGCGATAACCACTCAGAGGACTTGATCGGTTCTATGATCTTGTTAACAACGTTTTTTCAACTCATTCTGCAATGCTTCTCTTGTCCCAACCGGAATGTTTCTCGTTCTGTGTGCAATGTGTTTGGCACCACTCTTCAGAATAATCCTATGTTTGAAACCTTTAAGCATCCCAATGTTTTCATTGAATAGTATTATAATCTTCACTGGACACACAATATCGGGGTAACCTCTCCTGGGAGTATCTTTATCCAGAGGGCTGCCTGTTCCTCCCACCAACAATATATTTTCTGTCACATATAACTTACAGTACGTGTCTCTGCCTTAAACAATCAGGTGCACCCATTTATAACCCAGGATGTTAATGGGACTCCTGCCATACCCTGTGGGTCCGATATTGGTTGTTCTCAAGTTTTCAGATCGCCCATTCAACTCTTGTGAAGGTTTGGATATCCACCATTGTGTAGGACGAACCTGTGTCCACCATCACTTGTATAGGTATCTTATTGATATTCATGCACACCCATGGACCGCTCTTTCCTTCTGAGAAGATTGTCATTGCTACCTCCTGTTCTTCTCTGTAATTTGATATGCATAACAAGCTGCTTTGCCCACCTATTTTTTCCAAAGCTCAATATTGACATTACTGGGACAATTACCTTCCTGGTATGTTCTGCTACTTGAGCCCATTCTCCCCCTTTATTTGTTATTCCTGCAAACCTTTCCAAAATGTCCAATACTTCCTCACCTGAAACACTCTGCTGCATATGCTGGACATTCTCCGTCATTCTCTGTCGCCATTAGGGTGTTTGCGCCGACCACATTTGTAGTATCTCCATTGCATTTGTGTGGCAGTGAGGGGTCGTTTGGACCCCCCCCCCAGCCGTACATTCAGCACAACATGGACCACTTGCTCTTCCAATAGTGGCGGACGCCTCCATTGCCCTTTTGCTAACATTGACCTTATGCTGGCATTGGCATAGGTGGGGCTGTTGCGAGGGACACTTGGCATCCATTTTGTGCACCTTCAACTCTTTTGGACTAGGCCTCACTTTGATAATACGAGAAGGCTTCTCTCCCTTGTGCAGCACTGCACACACCACGCACATGGCCCCCACCTTTTCTCACTGTGCCTGAAAGCTTTGCAGCCCATTCTCATGCTCGAGCCGGAGGTAACTGCAACAAAAACAAATGTAACATCTCGCCCTTCCTCTGAGATCACTGTCCCATGTGTGAACCAGCCTGAAACGGGGCTTGTAGCTCATCCATCTCCACAAACCTGCCTGTGCCCCCTTAGCCCCGCTGTTGGAAAATTACTGCCAGTATAACCCTGTGTCGCTGCAATGTATTCTCTTGATTTACCAGACACGCAACCCTGCCATGAAGCCCACCCCAAGGTGCCCCCAACTAAAATCAGACCTCTGTCACAGTATACTGCACAACTAACAAATATCAACATGCCCCCTAGTTTCTTTGGTGAGTTCAGATCCACCCCACAATCAATGTTATCACACTTGCCAAGACCCTTAAGCCCGGTACTCCATATAAGTCCCAACTATTGATGGTGTGATTATATGTATACAATTTATAGGCTTATAATGATTTGCTCAAAGGAGCTGTAGCAACTATTTAGTGCATGTCTAATGGTAGCATTTCATATTAACTTAGTTAGTGGCCACCCTGCTTCACAGCGGCCTTACCCCCCCCCCCCCCCACCCCGGACACAGGCAGATGGACCTCGTGACACTCACCCTCCCGCCAACCAAGCAACCAACCCGGAGGGAGCAGCACCTACATATGTTACTTAATTTTTATCCAATCCTGTGTCCATGTAGTTCCTTATATGATGACGTCACCAATGACGATTTTTGTCTTGATAAGTTCATGTAATTGTAATGTTTGCCAGCGCGCTCTCAGGCAGCAGAGTTCTCTGGATGCCAATTTTACATAAAAGAAAACCATGGATACAAGTGAAGAACAGTGCTGTGCATAGACCCAAATATAATGTTACACGATTTAACTGATGAAGAATTGTTCACTGACAGTGAGTGATGGAGACATAATAATGGAAATAAGTATACCATGTGATATTATGATTCAGCACAGGGAAATACACAACCCTCTCATGGCTAGTGTTAATGGGCCAACTACCATATTTGATGAAGATATGGAAAAGGTCCTGCCAGAGATATGGACCACAGGCCCCCATGATGTAGGGCTATTGCAAGAAGTTCAGCCAATTAAAATAAAATTGAAACAAGATGCCATACCCCCTAGAGTAAAACAGTACCCACTATCAAGGGAGGCAGAGGAAGGAATACGAGAAACAATAAATGCACTACTAGAACAAGAGATAATAGTGCCATCCAATTCATCATGTAAAAAAGCGATTTTTCCGATCAAAAAAGCGAAGAGCGGGGCTTGGAGGATGATCCACAGCCTACGCCCACTGAATGACATCATACAGAAAGAGTTCCCATTAGTGCCTAATCCAGCATCAATATTGTGTAGCATACCTAAAGATGCCACGTGTTTCACAGTGGTGGATTTGAAAAACGCTTTCTTCTCAATACCGCTTGACCCAAGTTCCCAGTACCTCGCAGCGTTCAAGCTAGGGGGGTGGGGGCAGATATGAACATTGTAGACTACTGCAGGGATATTGTGAAAGCCCAAGCATTTTCAACAGAATTTTGCACAAAGATCTTGGAAACATTGATGTAGAAAGCACGATAATACAATACGTAGATGATTTACTTGTCTGCAGTAAAAGTGAAGAACAGTGCAGGGCCGATTCAATAACATTGTTAAATTTGTTGGCTGTGAAAGGATGCAAGGTGGATAAAGGCAAACTGCAATATTGACTAGCAGAAGTACTCTACTTAGGACAGCTAATTTCAAAAGATGGCAAGAGAATATTACCGGATAGAGCAGCGGTCATACGCCACCTGATCATACCAAAAACAGTAAAGGACATGCAAAAGTTTCTCTGCATCTGTAATTACTGCCGTGCATGGATACTTGACTACGCCACATACACACGCCCACTACTACAGGCTTTGAAGGAAGCACAAAAGAATAATGTCCCATTAAAATGGACAGATGAAAGGATCACACAGTATTGCAAACTGAAGGATCTAATTGCACACGTACCAGTTTTGGCGAACCCAGATTACGATCGGGAATTTTACCTATTCTCATACTGCAATGGTATTTTAATGACTGCAGTACTGACACAGAAAACATCACTACGTCACAAGCCATTGGCCCATTACAGCGGTACATTAGACTCGGTAATGCAGGGCCACTTCGCATGCGAACAAGCTCTCGCTGCGGCAGCATTAGCAATAGAAAAAAGCACCACCATCGTAATGGGATGCTCAGTGACCCTATACGCCCAACACTCACTCTTTGCAATTCTAGAAAGGTCAAAATCAATGTTAACACAAAGGGCAACAGCATACGAGATAATATCCATTTCCAAATGTTCATGTGGTCAGATGTAAGACGGTGAACCCAGCCACATTCATCACAGAGACCTGCACAGTAGAAGATATCCAGACACATGATTGTGCTGCATATGAGGGAGAAGGGGATGATATTCCTAAAGCAAGTGAAAATGCACTACAGGAGGGAGAAATATACTTTGTAGATGGGTCAGCAACAATAGACAGTGAACCAGGAGAAAAACATGTGGGAGCGGCAGTTGTAAGAATGGAAGAATATGAGATTGTTGTACAGAAACACCTCCCCTCTCATTACTCCGCACAAGCAGCGGAATTGACCGCACTAATTGAGGCGCTGTGCACTGCTAAAGGATGTGTGGTAACAATATACTCTGACTCAGCATACGCTACAACAGTACACTCAGGCGTGTCACAATGGCGACAGAGAGGGTTCCAAAGGGCAGATGGTTTGCAAGTACAGCATGCCGCATTACTAAAAGAACTGATGGAAGCATTAGCAGAACCATCAGTAGTAGCATTGGTGAAGTGCCAAGCACATACCAATAACACAGATGCGATGTCGTTGGAAAACGCGGCAGCAGACGCAGCAGCAAAAGACGTTGCGTATTTCAATAACTCACAAGCAATAGAATGCATTATCAAAACACAGAGCACAGATACATTGGAGGAAGGATACAGCCATACACCAATATGCCAAGTAATAGAGCTCCAAAGACGTGCACCTGTGGAGGAACAAGACTGATGGACTAAGACAGGTTGCAAACAATCATCAACAGGTGGTGATGCCAGTGGAGTTACTAGAAGTAGCATTCCAACGACTACACTTCCCAACACATGTAAATAAACAACACATTGCAGTAGAAGTACAGGAACACTTGTTTGCTCCAAGTTTACAGGAACATTTGTCAAAATTCACTATAGAATGTACCACATGTCAGACATACAGTTCAGGAATGACACTAAGGACACTGCAAGGAACATTACCGCGTCCTGTGGGCCTGTTTAGAGAGCTCCACATTGACTACGCGGATATGGGAGAAAGATGTAACGGAGCAAGATACTTAATTGTGATAGTTTGCCCCTTCTCAAGGTGGGTAGAAGCTGGACCATGCGCCCACCCAGACGCGAAGTGTGCCGCGAAATTCCTGGTGCGGGAGGTGTTCTCAAGGTGGGGCATATGTGACGTAATAAAATCAGATAATGGCACACATTTTGTAAATGACCTCTTCAAGGAAGTAACATCGTTACTGGGGGTTAAGCACAAATTGTGTTTGATTTAACACCCGATGGCTAACGGAATTGGTGGAAAAAATAAATGGCCTGCTCAAAAGCAAGTTATCAAAATTGTGTAACACCCTTAAGAAAAACTGGGTGTATTGCTTGCCCGTAGCACTGTCCCACCTCAAAACAGAGCCAAGTAAAGACCATCATTTGAGCCCACACGAAATAGTGACGGGAAGGCACATTCATACGCCACTCTCCTCAGTGAGAGGAGCTTCAGACGCACAGAGCTGCCACAGTGCTCGGGAATGAATTCAAGGAATACCTTACCCAGTTAACACGCACAGTGCGTAGCATAGCAAGACAAATTGCACCACCATTCACTGAAAACGTTGCGACAGACACTGTGATGCCAGCCCATGACCGCCCAAAGGGTCAGTTAATGCCAGGAGAGAATGTAAATGTGCAAAGTTGTGTTCAGAGATGGAACTCCAAGATTTCATCTACTGCACACCTACTGCAGTAAAAGTTAAGGGATTGAAATATTGGGTGCAACTATCAGATGTGAGAAGAGGACGTGATAGTGCAATCCCTCAAATGCGAATAAACTGACAGCAACAAAGTTGCTAGTGGGTGAAAGAGAAAGTATGAAAAACAAAAATTGACAAAAAGGAAAGTTGAAAGCAATGAGTAAAAATTAATTATGACTGACTCTCACTCTCTCCCCCCCTCCCTCTTTCTATCAATTTCAAGAAATATGATTGATAGCTTGTATAGAAAAATGATTTTCATTATTGAAAGAAAATATTAATTACGAAATAAGGTCATGTTAATGAAAGGCACGAGAAAAATAGAAGAATAGCATTAAGGTGTACACACCATAGAAATTATTAATTTAGTAATAGAGTAGTGAAAAACGTTTATATGATGACAGTAAAATACTAACTTGATGAAATAAATAATGAAATGTATGCATGTCAATTTTATATCACCCCTCCAGGTGACAATGGCAGAAAGGAGTACAATCACCGATGACGGCACAATTTTAGTTAGTGATAGGGCAGATAGTAGAGTTAATAAACATTATAATTTAGAGTGTGGTATAAAATATTCTGCAATACTATTTACTACAATGTTATTTTTAATGGCATGGTACTATACTGTGGCTTTCATTATTGATGATATGAACGAAGGGGGGAGCAGGGTAAACGTCATACGAGAGGTCTCAACACTTATATGGGCAGGTGTGAAAACTAGTTGGAAACATAATCACTCTGTTAATACAAACCTCACTATGCTGTACAAGAGTCGCACAGCAACAGCCCCCCTTTTTCCACTTGTTGCAATCAGGCCAAGTAATAAGAACGAGCCCAAAGCGTATGATGGGGATTACTTTTGGGGAGTGAACCTAAACTGATAGATATTGATGTATAAGCAACCGCAGAACCCACCTCACCAGGCACTATAATGCACTTTAATGTTGCTGTTACCCAAGAGACACCAGAACCACAGGCCTGGTACACTGCGAATGAACACAATGACAACATGGGCAGGCGTTTTTCCCATAAATTATCGAAAAAGCAAAAACTATGAATGACAGCGAAGGAGGGGGGGTGGGAGGGAAAAGATACAATATCTACCATGGCCTGGGACTAGACGAAATAGAAGACCCCCGCCACCCAGACCAGTCAAATAAATGGTACTCAAGACATGAGTGCTACAGCAAAACAAGCCACAAACGAGAGCTGCTATGTCTGCTCTCTCATACCGCATGCACCAGGCACACCTAAAATACTTGTACCACAAGAAGTGCCCTTGCCAGACGCCCAGTGTTTGAATCATCTCGTATTATGTAGGATTCGGAGCACCTTCCAGGCACACACGGTTACAATAGAAAAGCTGCAGAACGAGAAAACATGCACGAGCAAGCACCAAGGAATAATTTGTATTAAAAAGTCATTTTTTGTCATAAGAAGAACAAGATTTACAGAAAACAAGTGGCATGACTAAATGATCGAGTGCAAAGCTGAAGCACTTAGAGGACTAACTGAAGAAAACTTTCAATGGGTCAAAGAAACGTGCGCTCCCGTCTGGTCCCAGCAACTCGCATGTGTTACCACTCTCGACCTATCAAGACCCAAAAAGAAATCTCACATGAACTTTGTTTTCACTGAGAAGGGAAGGTGCCGATGGGTGCCAACAAGCAATGCAACAAAATCATTCCAGATCTGAAAAAAGGTACAGCCGCGCTCATGGAAATGTACTGGGTCTATGGCAAAGAAGCCTACCTGCATCATGGAGAGGTACTTGCGCCCTGGCCACTCTGAATTCAGCACTGATGGTAATACCAGAAAGCAATATCCAAGGGGGGGGAGAGGTTCGGCTGGCATATCGGCAGCAGGGGAATCAGCTGACACATCGGCAGCGCCCCAACCAGCAACCACCGAGCTTTCCTCATACGACATTCTGTCTGAAAGTGATCTAAAAGACAGACTCTCCCGCAAAAGGTCAAACAACTATATTTCCAGCGAATCATCCAATCTTCTCGCTGAGATCCCAGCAAAATACAAACTAACTCTGCAGAGACATTCTTTGCTTCCCTCCTAACGCCAGGACTTCAGGTGCAAACAAACGCCAAATGGTTACAAATCATCCGCAGGGAGCTGATCCAACTAGCTAACAACACTGAAGAGGCATTCAATGTGATCAAGGTGGAACTTCGCGCCTTGCGTTTTATGACAATGCAGAACTGTTACCTCCTAGACCTTCAAACAGCAATGGACGGCAGTGTTTGCTGAAAAATCGGGAGCGCATGCTGTACATTTGTACCTTCTGAAGATGCAGATAATGGGACCCTCTCCCACGTCATCTCTGCAGTACACAGCCTGGGGGAAAGAATGTTGAAAGAAGGAGGAATAGAGCCAAGCAACTGGTTTGACAACATGTTCAATTGGATACCATCCTGGTTCAGCACCGTGATGAAACTTTTTGTCCCAGTCATCGTTTTTATTTTACTATTTCTCTGTGTGTGCCAACTAGGCATCCGATGTTGTGCCAAATGTTTGCCTAACTAAACAATGATGGTAACGAGGGGCCGACAGACAACAGTAGCCACTATGATAGATGCACAGATGCAAACTGGGGAACCAAACCCACCAAAATATCGCATGACAGCTGTATATCGCTAGAATGGGGATAGGGTAGATAATTTGTATAACACTACCATAAAGGAAAGAAAGGGAGCTGCAGTGGTACAGGGAGGTGTGGGTGGAACTGGATGGGGAAGGAGGAATATACTATGTACACCTGATGAATATGCGAGAAGTGGGCATGGCCTGAGAAGCGTATGTAGGGCTTGCATGCCAATAAAGGGTACACCTGCTTGGGATGAAGCGGTGGCGGAGGCAGAGTATTATCAGAATGAGAATAAGTAGTTTGTTACTTTTTGTAACGAAAGGGGGGAATGTGTGGGAGTGAGGGGTCGTTTGGACCCCCCCGTCATACATTCAGCACAACATGGACCACTTGCTCTTCCAATAGTGGGGGACGCCTCCATTGCCCTTATGCTAACATTGACCTTATGCTGGCATTGGCATAGGTGGGGCTGTTGCGAGGGACACTTGGCATCCATTTTGTGCACCCTCGACTCCATCTTTTGGTCTAGGCCTCACTGCGATAATACGAAAAGCCTTCTCTCCCATGTGCAGCGCCGCGCACATGGCCCCCACCTTTTCTCACTGTACCTGAAAGCTTTGCAGCCCATTCTCACGCTCGAGTCGGAGGTATTTAGAACAAAAACAAATGCTACATCTCGCCCTTCCTCTGAGATCACTGTCCCATGTATGAACCGGCCTGAACTGGGCCGTGTAGCTCATCCATCTCCACAAACCTGACTGTGCCCTCTTACCCCCGCTGTTGGAAAATTACTGCCAGTAGAACCCTGTGTCCCTACAAGGTATTCTCTTGATGTACCAGACACGCGACCCTGCCATGAAGCTCACCCCAAGGTGCCCCCAACTAAAATCAGACCTCTGTCACAGTATATTGCACCCTAGAACTAACAAATGTCAACATGCCCCCTAGTTTCTTTGATGAGCTCGGATCCACCCCACGATCGATGTCATCACACTTGCCAAGAGCCTTAAGCCTGGTACTCCATATACGTCCCAACGATTGATGGTTTGTATGCAATTTATAGGCTTATAATGATTTGCTCAAAGGAGCTGTAGCAACTATTATTTAGTGCATGTCTAATAGTAGTATCTCATGTTTGCTTAGTTAGTGGCCACCTATTCTCTCAGTCTCATTCCCCGTCGGGGTGGGTCTTATTTCTTTGTATTGCACGTATAAGACAGGGACTGGACCTTTACACATTCTATTAAGAGTATCTCTCTTTTCTAGGTTTCATTTTGGAAGCCACTGTGGGCATCCTTTTTATCATGCTACTATGGCATCTTCTCCATCTACATCTCTTTCTACTTGCACACTCTTAATTTCCATTATAATGGTCACCTGTACAGTCTTCATGCACCCATTTCCTAGTCCCCTTGTCCTGGCAATCTCTCCTGCCTGGTCCAGTGTTGGGTCCTTTGCTGCCACAACCGTTGTTGAATGTGGGGATCTACAGTGGGAAGTACTAATTGATCCCTTAGGTATTCATCTGCAATGCCATTGAACCTACATGTTGCCACAAACCCCCTTAAAGCTGCAGTAAATATCCACTGATTCTCCCTTGTTCTATTTTCTGGAGAAGAAATGATACCTCTCTAGGACCACATTAGTCTTGTTCCCAAAATGCGTGAAGAGTTTATGGAGTACAGTTTTGGAGCGTCTATTGCTATTGGCACTAGCAGAATTTCCTGCTCCCTCATCACTATTACTCTGGTTGGGCAGTGTGCGGAAAATCCTGAGCGCTTCAGCTCCTATACAGTTTAATAGAGTGGCCTCTTTAAGATCATTGCTGAATTTTGCTCCACCATTGGCTCGTATATATACCTATATGTGTCCATCCACAGTGTGGTGGGGCTGCCAGGATTTGCGAGGAAAGGGCAAGGAGCAGGAGTGTTCTGCATTGTTTTAGTTCTGTTTGCTGTTCTTCCTGTTTTTGTTGTTGTTCTGCTCAGGTGTGTTTATTTACTTACCATGCCACACTGGGCAAATGTTGAGATCTCATTGAATTTATTAATTGTCTTCTGTGATGTGTTACCATGGTGATCACATGACACGTTATGGGACCTGGTTACTCAGTGGCTTTCATAGCTCAGCACGAGTCAGTGTGTTACCGCACTTTGTAACAATTTTGATTGCCTTTAAATAAACAAAAGGATCATTGCGCTCTGTGTTTTGTTGATGCATCACCATAAGTGATGTATCAACAAAACGGCTGTCACGTTGCGGAATGTTTTTGGGTCCTTTTCTCTTATCTTTGTGGGGATAGGCGTTGTGCGCTCACACAGGGTCATGTTATTGAAAAACGTGGCTTCTTGTTGCATACAACACATACATATATACATTGACATACACCATATATACAACATGTACCACTATATAAACAGTAGGTCACAATGGCAGTGACTGCTGCAGTCAGTCCGCCCCTTATCAGTACCTTCAAGAGTGGCCTTGGTGACCATTGCACCCTGAGGGCCGGCTTCCAAGCTGGAAGAAGGGTTGGATGGGGGCCTGTCCCCGATTATAGATGGGGGTTTAGACCCGCTTCCTTCTTCAGGGTGGTTGGAGTGGGGCCCACCCATGATCACCGTCGTGCCTGCCGCTCTTTTTAAATCTTTAGGGGCGGGCCCCGTTGGCCGACATCTGCCAGGGCCCTGTGGCAGCCGACCTGCCCCTGGCATAAGCAGTTCAGCCCCTTGGCTCACTCTTCAGGGGGCTTCTGGCAGGCATAAGCAGCTAGGCCCCTTGCCTCATGCTTCAGGAGGCACCACATGTGCCCACCATGCCTAGATGCCTGGGGGGGGACTCAAAGGGAAAGGGGCGCTCGAGGCAGCTATCTCCAGGTAAGTCTTTCTCCTTCTCTACTGTCTTTTGCTTCTTTCTTTCTCCCCTGGCCAGCCCATTATTGTGCTGGGGAGTGATATTCCTCAAGGTGCCAGGGTCCCGATAGAGAACCCTTGAAGGGATTGTTAAGGGGCTGACTGAAGCAGTCACCCCCATTGTGACATACTGTTTATATAGTGTTATATGTTGTATATATGGTGTATGTCAAGGCATATATGTAGGTTTACTTATATGTATATATTTATATATTGTTTAGTAGGATGTTAAGTAGGGTAAAATAGAATGGGTGTTATATAGAAAGAGAATGATAGATATATCTGACATTAAGAAGAAAAGGGGGGCAGAGGGGAGGTACCCTGGCACGAGGTAGCAAGATAGGCTGGTCGGCACACTATCGCCACCTAGTAAGATGGGACCACCCACAGAGGCCATCCTCTGGCCTCAATCTCCATGTGGATGGTACCCAAGTGTAGTTAAGGGGTCTGTTGCGTCAGACTAAGGGTCCTTGAGACCCCTCCAAGGAAGGGTGAGCTGATGTAGCTCGTCCCCATTTAGTTGGGGCTGATGTCAGGGGAAATCATAGGGAATTAAAAAGGAAAGAGTATTTAAAAGTATAAGTGTTTATCATAAATAGAGGGGTCCGCGTGGTGATGTCCATAAAAGTTCACTCTGGTGTCTGTGTCCGTTAGTCATCAAAGAACTCCGGGTGCAACCCATCTCCTGTTTTCAGCTATTTTATTTTAGCAGGTGCAGCGACCCTCCCTTCCGAGCGGGGTGGGAGTGGTGGTATCCATGGGAACTGTCCCTGCTCTGGGGAAGGGAAGAGTACACCTTGGCACAGACCATGGCTGCTACATTGGAGGCACAGCTGAGCTCACCTTTGCTGTACTTGTACTCTCCCTATCCTACCTACTTACCCTATGTCTCCCCTTTTACCTTCCTGGGGTAGTGTATAGTTTGCTAGCGTAAGTTTGTTTTTTTGCAATCAGTTTTTGGTGGAAGTTTTGGATATGGATGTGTGTGTGTGTGATACATTAGTCAGCGTAATCATATTTCTGATGCATGTATCTGCTTAGATTCACAGGCTATGCATAGGCCGACATCTAGTGGTAGACTCAAAGTATTACATAATTTGTTTTTCGAAACTCGAAAATGGACCTCGACAGGGCATGCCAGTATTACTATCCCTAGTTTGACGTACCCATAGTCCTTCAAGCGTCAAGGTCCCTCAGATTGTTTTGTTTCTGACATGCGGTAGCATGAAGTGTAGCACGAGTACAGATGTAATAAAGCAGATAAGAGTTGATGAAGCCAGAAAAAATCTATGCCCTTTCTACTCCAAGGGGAGGATGGCTGGGCGCATGTGAATCTAAGCAGATACAAGCATAAGAAATAAGATTATGATGAGTAAAGTATCCCTTCTGAGGCTTGTGGATCCACCTAGATCACATGCTATGCATAGACTAAAGAGCAGTATCAGGAGGAGGTGGGTTGTGAGAAGGTACAGTAGCAAAGAACAAGTTACTTACAAACTGGTAACTGTGTTTCGACTGGATGTTCCTCCAATGTATTCTACATCTTTGACATGCAATGTCCACAGCTGTGCACTTCGGAAACTTTTTCAGCAGAGGGCGTCCTGCATCGTCGATGTCAGGTTGATGTCCCTCGAAGGCCCCCGTCGTGGGCGACGTCGCCGGATGTTATAAACAGGACGCACAGCGCGCGCAGCCTCAGTTTACGTTTTTTCCCTCAGAACGTGTGGCACCAGTCTCATGCCTGCTGGACTGCACATAGCCTTGCAGAAACGTAAGCTAAAATCGCATAGGAAATTCTCCAGAGGTGCAGGCTGGGAGGGCAATGTGGAATACGTTGGAGGAACATCCAGTCGAAAGAACGTTACGAGTGGGTAAGTAACTTGTTCTTCAAATGGATCGTGTCCTCCAACGTATTCCACATTTTTGACAGACTCCCAAAGCAGTACCAGTAAATGGAGGAGGGAAAATAATTTAGAGTACCCAATCAGATTGCAGAATAAAGAACCGCCTTTCCAAAGGCCATATCCTGACCATGGATTGTATCCAGGGAGTAATGTTTAACAAAGGTGTGGATTGAGGCCCATGTGGCTGCATCACAAATATTCCTAATAGGAACCCCCAGCTGGAGGGCTGTGGAAGTAGTCATGCCCCTAGTGGAATGAGTTTGCAAGCCTTCAGGAGGGTCCTTACCCGCCAATCGGTAACACTCCGTAATGGTGAGGATAATCCACCTGGACAAGGTCTGTTTGGTAACAGCCTGGCCCAATCGGTGTTCAGCATATCCTACAGAGAGTGGATCATCCACTCTGACCCTGGGCATCCTAGAAATGTAAAAGCTCAGAGCTCTCATAGGATCCAACCGATGGAGTCACTCCTCTTCCTTACCAGGATGAGGAGGAGGAGGAGGAGGGTAGAAAGATGGAGGAACCACCTTCTGACTCAAATGATATTCAGATGCTACCTTAGGTAGAAAGGAGGAACGTACCCGCAGTACAGCTCTGTCCTTGTGAAACACAGTAAAGGGTGGCATAGATGAAAATGCCTGCAATTCACTCACTCTGCGAGCGGAAGTAACCGCAACCAAGGACACAGTCTTGAAGGACAGTAATCTCAAAGGACAAGAGTTCAAGGGTTCAAACTGAGCCCCCATGAGAAATTTCAAAACCAAATTCAAATCCCAAACCGGCACCTGGAAAGGGGACGGCGGGAACACATTAATCAGTTGTTTAATAAATTGAGAAATCAAAGGAATCTTAAAGTAAGAACAATCTTCACTTAAAGATAGACAGTGCCTGCCAGGTAACCCTTAATGGTACCCACTTGAAGGCCCCTGTGGGCCAAAGAAAGTAAGTAAGACAAAACCATAGGAATGGAGCACTGAAAAGGATCAACATTGTGACCTCTGCACCAGTCGCAGAACTTACGCCAACGGTACAGGGATTTTGTTGCAGGCCGCCTGGCCGAAAGCAACACCTCCATCACGTCATCTGGGAGGTCCCAATCCTTATACCTAAACCTTTCAGATACCAAGAGCGAAGGTTGAGAGTCTTGACCTCTGGATGGAGAACCTAACCATCCCCTCACCCCCGGCACCCTCCGCTGAGCACGAGAGCAGATCCTCTCGGTAGGGAAGAAGGCATGGTGGGCAGATGGACATGTCTAGAAGGTCCGGGTACCACGCTCTCCTGGCACAATCCCCCAATCCGGAGCAATGAGGATCATGTAGGAACCGAACCTCCGCAACACTTGAGGAATGACTGGGCAGGAGTAAACGCGGACAGCAGTACGAATGACCAATCCACCACAAACACGTCTCCTAAGGCTCCTCTTGGAAGAAATTCCCTTGAGCGGAATCTCTTGCACTTCCGGTTGACACTGGTGGCCAAGAGATCCACTTGCAGGGTTCCCCAAAGGGCGAAGATCCCCTGAAGGACTTCCTAAGCCAACTCCCTCTCGTGTGAGATCGTGCTCTACCTGCTCAGAGCGTCCGCCGCCGCATTTTCATCTCCGGCCTGATGAACTGCTGAGATCGAAATTCCCTGCTGGATGGCCCAAAACCAGAGCTGCATTGCCTCTCTGCACAACGGGAGTGACCCTACCCCCCCTTTTGTGTTGAGGTAATGCATGGCCACTGTGTTGTCCATCATGATCAGGACACTCTTCCCCCATACAAAAGGCAGAAAAGCCTTCAGGGCTAGCATGATGGCCCTCAGTTATAACAGATTGAGGTGGAGTTTTGACTCCGATGGAGACCAACGACCGCTGGCTGTCAAATCATTGGCATGAGCTCCCCACCCTGTGAGGGAAGCATCCATCACTACAGCCACCTCGGGCTATGGTTGCCAAAATTACCCCCCCCCATCAGGTTCCCTTCGTTGGCCCACCACAGAAGATCCTGGGAGACCGAGATTGGAATCTGAACGAGATCCGACATCTTGCCTGAGAATTGTGACCACTGCATCTTGAAAACCCATTGCAGGGATCTCATCCGCAGCCTTGCCTCTGGCACCAGAAAAAAGCAGGATGCCATGAGGCCGAACAACCTTATGAATTAGAAAGCCGGGAGACTCTGGGCATGTTGAAACTTGTCCACCATCTGCACAATGTGATGAGCCCTCACCTTGGGAAGGGAGCACTTCCCCCCCAGGACATGTCTAACACAGCCCCAATGTACTGGAGCTGTTGGGAAGGTGTCAGATGCGACTTCTTGAAATTCAGGGAGAAGCCCAGCCTGTGGAGGGTGCGGCAGGTGAGACCGAGGTGATCTAAAGCTTGCTCTCGAGAGTGCACTCGGATCAGCCAGTCATCCAGGTAGGGGTAAGACATGAATCCCCCCCGCCTGAGGTAGGTTCCATGTCATTTCATCGCAGGATGTTTTTTTGTGGGGTTTTTTACCGCAGATTTTTTTCGAATAAACTCATCCCCTTTCATTTTTTTTATACCCCCATACAGCAACACCCAATTTACATAATTTTTTTAAACCCCCCGCACCCCAAAAGGAACAAGTTACTTACCTGTAACTGTTGTTCTCCAGCATGGGTCTGGCATGGATTCACATGCTCATGAATATTCCCCGTCGTCAGGCTGGGAATCCTCGGTAAAGAAAAAACCAGTATCAGTTTCGTTTCTGATCTGTCTTTCGTAGTAACAACCAATCACTGGTCTCTGCGTCATACTGACCACAGCCAATGACTGCCCTCTACCTAAGCACCGCCTCTGGCAGCCATCTTCAGATATGGAAGCACGTGAAGTGGCAGTATGACCAAGTGAAGAGCCGCAGAGGGGTAGGCGGGAGGGTTCGCATGTGAATCCATGCCAGACCCATGCTGGAGAACAACAGTTACAGTTAAGTAACTTGTTCCTTCTCCAGCATGGGGTCTGGCATGGATTCACATGCTCATGAATAAAGAATACATAGCAGTACACACATGCACAACCACGGGAGGTGGCAAAGGCTCAACATTAAGCATTGCATCAAACTCAACATTAAGCATCTTACCTCCTCACCAGGCTCACCTCAGGCGAACAGGTTGCGCAGCACTGCTTGGCCGACCCTGGACTCCTCCCTGGAATCCCGATCGACGCAGTAGAACTTCGTGAAGGTGTGCGTCGACCTCCACGTAGCAGCCCTGCATATGTCCAGCAGGGGCACACCAGAAAGGAACGCTGTGGTAGCTGCGATCGCTCTGGTGGAATGGGCTCTCGGACGGCCGGGCAGCGGTCGGTTTGCCAACCGATGACAGCACATGATACAGCCGGAGAGCCATCTGGAAATGGAAGCCTTCGAGAGAGCCTTCCCCTGATTGACAGGTCCAAAGTTCACAAAGAGTTGTGACGTCTTCCGAAAACACTTCGTGCGGTCCACGTAGAACTTCAGCGCTCTAGCCACATCCAGCGAGTGCAAAGTCCTCTCAGCCGGCGACGAAGGCGACGGGAAGAATACAGGCAACACCAAGGGTTCGTTGAGATGGAAGTCCGACGGTACCTTGGGCATGAAGGAGGGGTGCGTCCTGAGCACCACCCTCGTGTCGTGAAAAGTCAAGTACGGGGCCTTGCAGGAAAGGGCCTGGATCTCTCCCACCCGTCGTGCGGAGGTGATGGCCACAAGAAACGCTGTCTTCCACGACAGAAACTTCAACGGGGCCGAGTGCAGAGGCTCGAACGGAGGTCCCATGAGCTTGGTCAGCACCACGTTGAGCTCCCACGCCGGGGCCGGAGCCTTCACCGGCGGGAACGATCTGAACAGTCCCTTCATGAACTCTTTCACCAGACGATGAGACTACAAGGACATCCGTCCCGTGGTCCTGGTGTATCGGGAGATCGCAGCCAGATGAATCTTGATGGACGCGTGTGCCAGTCCAGCTTTGGCCAGCGTCAGCAGGTACGGCAGAACTTGGGGAGCCGTAATCCGTAGAGGGTTAATCTTCTGTGCGTGGCACCAGACAGAGAACCTCTTCCATTTGTGTCCGTAGCATTTAAGAGTCGAGGACGCCCTGGCCTTTGCAAGAACCTCTCTGCAGTCGGCCGGTATGTCGTATCCTCCAAACTCTAGCGCTGCAGGAGCCAGGCCTGCAAGTTCAGCGATTTCGGGTCGTGGTGGAGGATGGCGCCTCCTTCCCTGGAGAGCAGATCCGCGTCCACCGGCAGCTTGATTGGCGGGGACGCTGACAAGTCCAGAAGGTCCGGGAACCATATCTGCCTCGGCCACGCAGGTGCGACGAGGATCATCCTGCACCGTGACCTCTTGAGCTGGTTGACGAGCCGGATTAGCAGTGGCAAAGGAGGGAACGCGTAGAGGAACAGGCCCTCCCAGGGGAACGAGAAAGCAGCGCCCATGCTCCTCGCCTGGGGAAACCTGCTGGCGAACCTCCGGCACTTGGAGTTCGTCGCCGTCGCGAACAGGTCGATCTGGGGTGTGCCCCACCGTCGGAAGAGGCGATCCACTAGATCCTGCCGTAGTTCCCACTCGTGGCACGAGCGCAGCTCCCTGCTGAGTGAGTCGGCGATGGTGTTTTTTTATCCCTGCCAGATGAAACGGCACCAGAAACATCCCTTGGGCGACTGCCCAATGCCACAGGTCCTGCGCCTCCTTGGACAGTGCTGGGGACCTGGTTCCGCCCTGTTTTCTGATGTGAAACATGGTGGTGGTGTTGTCGGTGAAGATCCTCACCACCTTGCCCTTGAGGGACGGAAGGAAGGACCTGAGGGCCCAAAACACTGCACGGAGCTCCAGGACGTTGATATGTAAGGCTTTCTCCGTCGGGAGCCAAAGGCCCCTTGCGTGTAGATTTTCGGTGTGCGCTCCCCACCCTTCCAGGTAGGCATCCGTGGTCACTGTCTCCTGGTGGGCTGGGGTCTGGAAGTCCATGCCTGCCGTCAGATGCGCGCGGGTGTCCCACCACCGGATCGCTCGTCGGAAACTCTCGTCGAGTGTGATCCTTTCCTCGAAGCTGCCCGTCGTTTGGATCCAGCGCGCGTCCAGGAACTCCTGCAACGGGCGCATCCGGAGCCTGCACATGGGAATGAGGTAGATGCAGGAAGACATCATTCCGAGGAGGGACTTGATGGACCTCACCTTGGCCGCGTCGGCCACCAACATCCGTTGCACCTTGCCCAGGATGGTCCTGGTCCTCTCCTCCGACGGGGAGGCCAGAAGGGACACTGTGTTGAGCCTCGCTCCCAGAAACGGAGCGTCTTGCGCGGGTACCAGGTGGGATTTGGCGTAGTTCACGGAGAATCCCAGGTCCGTGAGAAGTTGGACGGTCCTTGCCGTGTGAACCACGGCGAGCTCCCTCGTCTTGGCTCGGATGAGCCAGTCGTCCAGGTAGGGGTAGACGTGGATCCCCTCGCGGCGCAGCTGCGCCACCACCGGTGCGAGGCACTTGGTGAACACCCTGGGTGCCGACCGTAGACCGAAGGGGAGGGCTTTGAACTGGTAATGACGCCCTTGGACCACAAACCTGAGGAATTTTCGGTGCCCCTTTAGGATGGGAATATGGAAGTAGGCATCCTCCAAATCCAACGACGACAGGAAGTCTCCTTCCTCCAGCTGACCCAGGACGTGCTGGAGGGTGACCATCCGGAACTTTTGCGCCTTGATGAACTTGTTCAGACGTCGCAGGTCCAGGATGGGGCGCCATCCCCCCGTCTTCTTCTTCACGAGGAAGTATCTCGAGTACACTCCGGAGCCCCGAAGCCTCTTTGGGACGAGTTCGATGGCGCCCTTCCTGAGCATCGCCTTTACCTCCAGGAGAAGTTGAGGGACGTGAAGTTCTTTCCTGGCCACGGGGGGGGACGCGTGGACACCTTCTTTGACGACGACGGCGGAGTCCGCCAGACTTGCCTCGTCCTCTGTAGGCCTCCTGAGACGACGAGCGGGCCGCTTGACGGTAGGTGGAGAAACCGCCGCCGGAACCTTTGGAGGCGCCCTTGCCTCCGCTGCTCCGAAAGGGCGTCCGTCGTTGCTGCAGAACTGCCAGGGCCCGGGCCGTCTCAGTGTCCGCTTTAATGGCCTGAAGGGAATCGTCCACTGTTTTGCCAAACAGGTTGTTCCCATCGAAGGGCATGTCCAGGACTCTGGTCTGAACGTCTTGACGGAAGTCCGTAGCCTTGAGCCATCCACGCCGCCTAAGGCAAACGCCGTTGCCCAACTGGCGGAACCCAGTGTCGGCGATGTCCGTCGCAACGGTAATGGCGTGGTCCGAAGCCACCTCACCTTCCTGCAGGATCTCCAGGGCCTCTGTCCTCTTGTCGTCCGGCAGGAAGTCCAGCAGGGGAGCCAGTTTGTACCAGAGCTCCCTGTCGTAGCGGGCCACGATAGCCAAGGCATTGGCCGCTTTAATCGTCGTCGCTGCCGACGAGATGACTCTGCGTCCCATAGCGTCCAATTTCTTTCCCTCACCGTCCGGTGGGGAAGTCGATGTGGAGGCCGCACCCCCCCCGCTTTCTTCCTGGCCGCCGCGGAGACGACGGAGTCCGGGGTAGGCTGCGCCCGGAGGCACAGGGGGGCCGTGTCCGGGACCTGGTACTTCTTCTCGTACCGGTCTCTTCTAGCTGGCGTCGTGGAAGGGTTCTTGAGGAGGGTGAGGCCCTCATCCCAAATGTCGTCCAATAGAGGCACTGAGAGGACCGTCTTCCTCTTGGCCTCGCGCCGCTGATAAAGGAAACCTTCCTTCTTCTTCTCCTCAGGGCAGAGTTGAAAAAGCTCGGATGCCCTGGAGATCATGGAGTGGAACGATCCAATCTCGTCGGGCGGAGAAGCCCTGGTGGGAGGCGACAACGGTACATCCTTGTCGTATACCTCGTCGTCCGTACCCGTCGCTGCCGTGTCAGTCCCCGTATCATCCCCTCGGGTGGACGGGGAGGAGGGCTGGAAGGGGCGCGACGGCTGAAAAGGAGGCGGAGGGTGGATCCTTCTTTTCTTGGTAGGGGGAACACCAGAAGGTCCCGGTTCTGGGTCCCCCGACGGGAGAGGTTCCGTCGGCAACGGTAGTCTCGTCCTTATCTCTGAGCATAAGGACTGTATAGCCAACAAAATGGCCGACGAGTTGTCTCGCGGCGCTGGCAGAGGGGAATCCGACGGGCGATCAGGGGCCCCGTCGGTACCCTCGACGATGTCGTCGTCACCTGCGTCGGGATCCATCCCGACGGATCGGTCTTCTTCCACGCCGAGGCCTTGGCTTAAGACTTCGACCAGCTCCTCCTCCGAGGTTGAGGCCGGATCTACGACGACGCCCCACGGGGGATTTCACGGGGGTCCTATCGATGGGCACAAAAGATGACTCCCTCCGAGGTAACAGGGAGACTCTGAGCCCCGAGGTCGCCACCACTGGTGTAGCCTGCACAGGCTGAGCCAGGGCCGCCGCGACAGTTTCGATAGAGGGCTTGGCCGGATGGATTAAGGCCTTCACCACCTTAGGTGCGCTCACCGCCTTATCCTTGAGGGGGGGGGACACCGCCTCGCTCCCCCTCCGATGGGGCCTTCGAGCTCGACCGGGGCCTCTCCAGGAGCTTCGCCGGGTGCTCGGCCTTCCTCTTACCCGACCCAGAGCGTTGGCTCGTGGTTGATGGTGCCGGGGAGGGTGCGCCCTGCCTGGCGCCCGTAGAGCCCGACCGTTCGGCGCTCCCGGTGCCAGCGGACTCGCGGTGCTTGGCCTTATGTTGGACCCCCGTCGCCGGGGCGTCCTCAAAGGACTTAGAAGACCGCTCAGATTTCTTCTTCTTCTTCTTCTCCTCGCCGGACGGGCTCTTCCCTTCTAGCCAGTTGGCGAGACGTTGATGGCGGTCCTTCATGGTCCGCTCCGACATGTTGCCGCAAAACGCACAGTCCTTCTCCACGTGCGTCTTGTCCTCATGTAGGCAGTAAAGACAAAAGGAGTGTTCGTCCTCCTTGAAGACGTTCTGCAGCTGGCATCCAGGGCAGACCCTGAACAGCTTTCCGGGCGTTGAGCTTCCCTTCTCCTGGGCCATGACCGGGCCTGAGAAACTTCTGGAGTCCTCCAAAAGCGTAGCTCGACGAATCTTCACCCTTGAGGGGCGCAGACGAATCCGACACGGGTCCCCGTTGATCGGATAGTGAGTCGGTGGAGCTTGAGGCTCTTTTGACCGAAAAAACGAAGTTTTTGAGAAAAAACGTGAAAAAAATAGCACTAACGCTCGAGAGCAATAGCACGAGGATCCCAACACATGAACGTGCGGTAAAAATCTGAAGATGGCTGCCAGAGGCGGTGCTTAGGTAGAGGGCAGTCATTGGCTGTGGTCAGTATGACGCAGAGACCAGTGATTGGTTGTTACTACGAAAGACAGATCAGAAACGAAACTGATACTGGTTTTTTCTTTACCGAGGATTCCCAGCCTGACGACGGGGAATATTCATGAGCATGTGAATCCATGCCAGACCCCATGCTGGAGAAATTGGATTTTTTTCGAAAAAAAATCTGCAGTAAAAAACCCTGCGGAAAAACATCCGCCGATGAAATGACGTCGTACCCCGAGATACGCTACCACCACGACCATTAGCTTTGTGAAGAACCTTGTGTGGAGGTCAATCCAAATGGCAGGACCCGAAACTGAAAGTGCGAGTCGCCAGCCGCAAGCCTCAGGTACGTTCTGTGCTTGGGATGAATCGGCACATGAAAGTAAGCATCCTGTAGGTCCAGGGACACCAACCAATCCTGAAGTTTAAGGGCCTGGAAGACTTGAGAAAGAGTAACCATCATGAACTTGACCTTCCTGAGAAGCTTGTTAAACCAACCCAAGTCCATGAAGGGTTTAAATCCCCCGTTTTTCTTCGGGATCAATAAATAAGGGGAATACCATCCCTTGTTCCTCTCCGCTACTGGCAACAGTTCTATAGCGCCTTTCTCCAGCAGGGTTAGGATTTCCTGTGCAAGGAGCTGACCCGGAAGCTTCAAAGAGTTTCCCTGGTGGATTGTCGTGAGGCCGCTGAAGGAAGGGAAGGCAGTAGCCGTGGGCTATGGTATCCAGAACCCAGCAATCTGAAGTATGGCTGGCCATTCTTTCGAGATGCTGAGACAGTCTGCCCCCAACCGGCGAAACCATGGGACATGGCCTCATGACTGTTTGGAAGCTGCTGCGGCGGTGCCTGAAGGCAAAGGGTCTGCTGCCTGAGCAGCTTTGGCACTCCGATTTCCCAGACCACCACAGGTACTTTTTTGCTGTCCCCTTTGACTGGCGGCCCCTCTCATTCTACCAAAGGAGGAGTAGTAACAAAAAGAACCTCCCCTCCATTGCTGTCCCCTAGGACAAAAAGGCGGAGGTTGACGCACAGCTGCGCTTAAAGATTTAGCCGCAGCTTTCGAGGTCTGCAACCTCTCAAGGCTCTAGTCAGCCTTGCTGCCAAACAAATGTGCGCCATCAAAGGGCATGTTCAGAAGACTGGCATGCACATCTGGAGCAAAACCCGACTTCCGCAACCACGCAAATCTGCGTAAAAGGTGATCGCAGCCATGAATCGGCTAACACTGTCGCCGTATCCAAACCAGACTGAAGGGATTCGCACATGGCATCCTTGCCGTCTTGCACGAGAGCAAGGAAACCATTCCTTTGTTCCCCCTCGGGAATATGCTCAGCCGCTAAAGAAACAGTTCCACAGAGTTTGTGAGAACCTTGCCAAGGCACAAGTGGAGTTGGCCGATTTCAAGGCCATGCTCCCAGCAGAAAATACCTACCTGGCCCAACCGTCTAAGCGCTTGTCGTCCCTATCTGAAGGGATGGTAGGGTATGCCGCCTGCTTCAAGGTGGCCGTAGCCGCCTGAATCACCAAACTCTCAGGAGTGGGGTGAGTAGATAAATAGTTGGGGTCATTAACGGAAGGGCGGTAGTTCTATGTCAAAGATTTATTAACAGCCAGAAGAAATTCCAGGGACTGCCAACCAGCTGCCACCCTTTTCTGGAAGGTGAGATGAAATGGTAAAACCAGGTCAGAGGACGGACCTTGATCCAATATGTCCGTTAGATCATCCTGCACAAAGTCTTCAGGAGGACTGGACCAGCCCAGATAATCCGAGACCCTAGCCAGGCCTTCCTGTATGAAGACTCAGGCCTACCAAATTCCACTTCCGGAGAAGTGTCCAACCCACTGGCATCATGGAGGGTCTGCCTCAACTCCTCCAACTGACTGTCTCCAGAAAAAAGTGGCGCCCCATCAAGTTCACCAGGGTCCTCCAACTCAGACCTTCCTTCCTCTTCAAATATGTCATCCAGAGGGAGGTGAAACCCGGGACTGGTGACAGAAGAGGGCGTAGAGTCCAAAACTAGCCTCAGACTTCGCCGTAGCCTTCCTGGGAGGATCCACCACATCGGGGTACTTCAATGGCAAATTTCAGGCCAAAAACCCTGATGGTGCAGAGAGCGCCGAAGGCTTTGACGCCGAGTGTCGACAACCTCGAAGTCGTGAGCACCGACATCAACACTGGTGCCGACGGCGCCGTGGGCTGATAAGATGGCAAAGCGTCGACATCTGAGTCAGACGGACACGGCATCGACCAAGTCGACGCCAGCATCAAACCCTTAGTAGGTTGCAGCCGTCTCGCTGGGGATGAGCACCGAGACCTAGAAGCACATCTCTTTCGACTCTCCGAAGCCTTGTCCGAATGGGACCTCGAAGGTTCCCTATGCGAGTCACGTCGCAGACCTGAGCCGGAAGGTGTGCGAGCCATGGTACGAGACCGATCCTGGCTGGCTTTGTTAGAAGGCGCGACCGGACCCGTGCCCAGCGATTGAAATATCGCTAACATTTGCTCCTTAAAGGCAGCCCATTTCTCAGGAGTCAAGTACTTCGTCGGGCATGCCACTTTCCTCGCGGCTCCCTCCTCCGAGGAGGAGGACAGGGAAGGCGACCGGTGAAGGTGCTTCTGCGAATGTCATGACGAAGAAGAATGGCGGGAACCACTCCTGTACCTCCACCCGACGCAGAGAGTCGCCCCTCGAGTCATCGGACTTGTGGGATTTTTGGGACTTACTGGGCTTAGGACCCCTACCTACTTGGAGCTTCCACTTCCGCTCCCGCAAGGCCTTGGCAGTCAGCGACTGGCATTTTGAACAGTCGTCGGTATCGTGCGATTCGCCCAAGCACCACAAACAAATGCGATGCGGGACAGTGATCGACATTTTCGATTTACAGTCCCGGCAGGTCTTGAAGCCAGACCGCAGGGTCAGAGGGTGTCGAAGAAAAAAATAGTCTCAACGATTAACACACGAGGCGCACGAGTTTCACTAAAGCAACACATTTGCAGAAGAAATGGAACTGAGGCTGCGGGCGCCGTGCATCCGATATATAATATCCAGTGAGGTCGCCCTCGACGGAGACCTTAGGGGTATATCGACCCGATGTCATTGAAGCAGGACGCCCTTTGCTGAAAAATTTCCAATGTGCACAGCTGTGGCCGTTACATGTCAAAGATGTGGAATACGTTGGAGGACAAACCATTCGAATAGATGTTTTAGCACTGCTTGTCCCACCTGTGAATCTGCTTCCCAGGATTCTGTTATTACTACAGGAGCTTCGTCGCGGGATATGCCAACATCGGCCAATCATTTGTTGACCTCACCAAAGGGGACTCACCTTCAGAGAGGAGCCGGAAGAATGCTGGCAACTCTAGAGAATCATTTATATCAGCCAGAGGAGCACTGTAGTAATCTTTGGACTGTCTGATGCCAGTGGGCCTTTGAGGAGCTCAAGCGGACCCTCACAACAGCACCAGTTCTGGCCTACAGGGATCCTCCGTTACCTTACATCCTGCATGTGGACGCTGGGTCTGGAGCAATTGGGAGCTGTTCTCTACCAGGAGCCCAATGCTGAGACGAGACCGGTCGCTTTTGCCAGCCAGGGCCCGCATGCAGCAGAAAAGAATTACCCAGTCTACAAGTTGGAATTTTTGGCATTGAAGTGGGCTGTTACAGAGAGGTTCCAGGATTACCTCTACAGAGCTACCTTCACAGTGACGACAGACACCAACCCCCTTACATAAGTTGAATTCAGCAAAGCTGGATGCTACTGGACACCGTTGGCTCGCTGCACTGTCCACATACAACTTCAGTCTTCAGTACAGACCTGCGCACACTAACATACATGCCCTCTCTTAGGCCTCATGTTCAGCGGGATGATACAACTAAATCCACCTTGTGGAAGGAGTTGTCTTCAGCAGGTGTCTGAGCTATCTGCCAGGCTGCAAGTCAGCAGGAGCCAGACAGAGCCAGGAGCGTGGATTGCTTGGGAAACTCAGCGGTGGCGGTACCCGCCATCTGCTGCAATATCACCAGTGTGGAGGAATCTGAGCTAGCACGTCTTCCCGAGATGACGTCCGTATGTCACAGATAGTGGATTCTGGCATCCCTCTGTTCCCAGAAGCCAAGACCAGAGGAGTGAATGTGTCCAGCGATGTTCTTCATGACCCAGAGCAAGCTGCAATGCTGAAGGGTGGAATCCTGTACAAGGAAAGCTAAATTGCAGACCAGCTATTACATCACTTGGTTTTGTATTTGTATATCGCGTCAAGACCCTGAGGCAACTGAGCGCTTTGCCAGAGATTCCGCCGAGCTGTATTGTATGCACACCACGACCAGCACAGACATCTTGGCAGCGGCAGAACCTTCATGTTGGTCTGCTCAAGGTTTTTCAGGCCCAGACTAGCATCAGATATTGAGTATTATTGCCAGCACTGCGCCAGGTGTTTTAACAGAAAGGCCGCAGTTTGTCTGCAGCCCATCTTCACCATCTGCAGAGTTACGGACCCATGGTCCTTGTCTGCATCAATTTCCTCAAGCTGGAGATGGACAGGTGAGATGTGCAGTAACATCCTGGTGGCGACAGATCACCTCACTCGCTACGCGCAGGCGTTTCCCCACCAAAGATCAGCATGCCATCACTGTTGCCTCTGTGTTGTGCAAACAATACTTTGTACAAATCTATATAACCCTCAGGGGGATGCCCAATGGTGAGGTTTAAATCATATACGTTTGGCCATCCTGGCCATCCTGGGCACCCTGAGGCCAGAGCAGAACAACAGATGGAGACAGCATTTGGCCACCCTGACCCATGCGTACAACTGTACGAAGAATGATGCCATGGGGTTTACACCATATTTCTTGAAGTTTGGAAGGGACTCCCAGCTGCCTGTAGACCTGTGTTTTGGGACATCCACAGATAAAACAGACAGCGAGAACTATGCCAGCTATGTTAAACAGCTCAAGCGTCAACTGAAGCAATCATTTCAGCACGCCCAGGCTGTTGCAGAGAAGACGGCAGAAGGGAACAAACGCTGCTACGACGCCACGGTCAGGTTTCACGATCTACAGCCTGATGTTCGTGTGTTGATCCGCAGTCTGAGAAAGAGGATGCAACAAGCTAGGTGACAAGTGAGTCTCAACCTTTCATTATAGAGCATCAGCTCCCCGTCTACGGACTGCGAGAGGATGGGCGTCTAAGGAATAAGGAATATTAAGACCTTGCACCATAACCACCTACTCCCAGTCGGGGATGAGGTTGAGCTGACACCGGAGGTGACAGATGAAGATACAGCCAAGGGGCCGGTGAGGAGGCAGCAACTCCGTGCTGAGAAGCCCGAAGAAGATCCTTCGAAGGCACAATCCCCAGATGCTTCTCCAGGTCAAGAGAACAGAAGGTCAGCCAGAAATCAGTGAAGACGCCGAGGAGTATCAGTTCAGTGTCTACCCAGACCAAGGGTTAGATCAGACACTAGTGTGGGTCCCTACACCCGCTGATCCAGCTCCCACTCCTGTGGACCTGAACCCCATGCTCAGTATTCCTTCAAGAGGTTGTTCCCAGTCCTGCTCCCGCCGCCCCTGCCACGCTGGACGTGGTAGAGGAACCCTTACCCATTCCTTCACTGGAAGATAGGGTCCCTGACTTGGTGCCGAACACTACGCCAAGTCCGGGGGAAAAACCTACATGCGGCCCCAGCTGCTCTCCATCGCACCACCAGGGAGAGCAGACCAGTTATGAAGTTAACATACGATACACCAGGGGTCCAGTGTGAGGTTCAAGTCCATTCCTCTCAGTCTTCCATCCCTCCTACTCTACAACAGGTTCCTAGGTGTTCAGGGGTACTGCAGGAGGTGCCTGAGATTCAAGGTACTGGGTGGCAACTGGTGGCCTGTCCTAAATGATGGCCCGACAGGTTCATGGACCAGACCAAAGCTATGCTTGGCTCAGAGCCAAGCATAGTTCAAAGGGGGTGGAGGGCATGCAACCCCCGGTCGGGGGATAAAAGAAAGGATCCCCGCATGTGAGAGCCGCGCCGGGATCCCAAAGAATGAAAAAAGTTAGAGTAAGGGATCCTCACATGTGGGCATGCCAGGGGCCCTTTGCTTGAAAGAAAAAAAGAAAAAAAAGTCACTGGTGCGAGCGGAGCGCCGGTGACGCGAGAAACCCTTCAACAGGGTGAGAGGCGCTCCGCTCAGTGCTTTGAATATTTTGAATATAGGGGAGTGCTTTGAATATTTTGCTGCCCCCCGCTGCTTTTGTTTTGCTGAGGACGGGGGCATATTCTGACTTGTGGTCGCTCCCCAAAACTGGGGAGCGCCTTGAATGTGTTTTAGTCCTCGTGGGGGTTTAATTTAAAAATAAGGGCGCCTCCCTTGCAGGTGGCCCAAAAGAACTCCCTGGGTCACAACTGCCAAAACGTGGCCCCGGTTTGTGGAGCACCCCCAGGCTGCCTCTGAGTGCTGGGCTGCATCTGACAAACGCAGCCCAGCTCATTTAAAGACTTTGGGGTTTCCCCATACTGTTGCCGCTGCTGCCTGCCGCTGCTGCTACCCGTAGCTGACTTCTGCCATCATCTGTCCCAAAAGCCATCACAGAAGAGTGCAGTAAAACAGAAGATCAAGAGAACAGCAGCCACAGACCTTGAGGCAGCCCTGGCCAAGATTGTCTTGCAAGTAAGGTCTTTTAAAATAGATGTTTTAATACAGTGCACTGTATAAACTTTGTATATATTTTCAAAGACACTTTATATTTTTTAATGGACTCTTTTTATATGTTTGTGCTTTATTTTTAGTAACGCAGTTGCTAGGTTTAGTGTTATTTGTATTTAATGTCTTGTGCTCTGCCCTTTTTGTAAAAAAACTCAAAACCCTGCTGGTGTACTAGGAAAGTATAAAGGAAAGCATTTAACAACTAAAAAGAACCATACATCAGCAATCCTTTTGTCCGCCTCTCCTTTTGTGCTCCTGTTACTCTAACCTTGTGTTTTCTCATTAGGGGTATTTGGGAAACCTACCTGCCCTAACCTCTTGATCTTCCCTACCCTTGCCTTCTTCATAGAGAATTACACCAGGCTGATCGAGAACCCAGGAGAGCGAGGTTTGGAGACAGGTGAGAGGCGGGTCAAGTTATAAGTGAAGAGTTAAGCTGTATATTGTGTGCCCGCCTACACCGGACTCCCTATAAGGTACGTTGGAAGATAACCCCGCTACACAAAAATGTAATAAAAAGAAATTTAAAAAAGGCTTAAGGTTTGTCCTTGCCTCCATCACGTTCTGTACTATGTCACACCAATTGGTTTTATTTAATTTTTTTTGCAGACACGCTCCTTGTTTATGAACAAAATATTTTTTTTAAATACTCAAATTACAAACAAAATGAAGCCATGAAAGTCCAGGAAATACAAAGAAGAATTTAAATGAAATAACGAAGTTAAATTAAAGGAAGAATGTACAAGAAATGAAGCTAGATGGATCAATATAGAGTAAATAAATGTTATACGTTGCATCACCCAACAGTGTCAAGCACCATACGCGTGTTATAGCCACATAAAATAACTGAAAAGTGAATCACGTCAATATGAATTTTTCTTACCTTTAATAATTTTGTAGAGAGCTTGAGCACATTATTGACTATCGCCAGCTGCTCTTTTTTGTTGGGTTTCTTTTCCATTTTTAGATACAGGTTTATCTGGAGCATCAGGGGGGAAAAATAGGTTAGTAGGAATTGCTCAGGAAAGAAAAATAAATGATAAAACCTGATTCAATGGTTATCCCTGGTGCAATACAGATTACCGCTCGTATAAGTAGAGGAGCAAATTGTCCAGACCAAATCTTCCATTTTACTTCCCCAAGCATGTGTATTTTCTGCTGCGTCTTCACATAAAGAGTACAGACATGCTTCCATTGTGGATGTATCTACTGACAAAGTACCTTTGTGTGTAGGAATGAAAACCACCAGCACTGATCGGGGTATGAGAAGGGCTATGGAGGATCGGATACTCGTAATAATGGCCCTGCACATTCAATGTGTTTGACCTTATCTGCAAAATTGATGTGGGCTCTTCAGGGCAGTAGATTAGCTGCCAGAAGTATTGAGACTCTACTGTAAACAATGGGCAGTATTTGCTGATAAGAACGTCTGGACTTGATGGAATGCTTATGTACGACGTATATTGAGAATGATTTGAGGTTAGTTTTTAAACCAACATCTGTTCTGAACTTTAGTAATGTTACATTAGAAGTACATCATGAGTATTAGTTATCTCTGAACTATTTGAAAGATATACCTAAATTTGGAATAGAGCATTTCTGTGGAGTGCTTGTTAACATAAGATTACTGAGCCTTAAACGATCCAACAAATCACTGCATACATTCCACTTTTTGTGACAGAATGCGATCTGTGAGGGTTTAACAGCCTTTGATTTTTAGAAGTGTGGGTAATTTTGTCTATGAAAGAAAACGCTCCTAATCTGCATCACTTCTATAAAAAAAGCTCCATTCCAAAAGCAAAGTCAATTCATGTGCCTTTGCTGGGGTGGTCTCCCGACATCTATAGCAACTGCTCTGCACCACAGCAGGTTCAAAGGTCACATGTACACATTCCTTACAGCTGCTGGAACACTAAGTTCCAAATGGCAGCGTTAAAAAAAAAAAATATACAATCTTCTGCCCTTCAGATTCCAAACATAACTGTGAAACCCCAGTTACCCTGATGGGACATTAAACTGTAAAGAAATAGACTACACCTGGTAATGACACAGTGGCTACTACAATCGCACAACTATACAGCTACAGCAATTTGATAACATACTAGTGTTGGCTTGGAGAGCAGTGTTCAGCTATGACAGAGATGCGTATTAACTGTCTGGCTTGGGTGTCTTCACAAAAACCATTTCACCCAATGGGCAGAAAGCTTCCCTTTGATTATCCTTGAGGAAGGGCAACCATTTCAACAAGGGCACAAACCCACCCCCCAGGAGTCACCTGCACAACCCCGCTATTTTGTTTTTATCTAGGGCTCTGTACAACTTCCTGCCACCCTTGGCGTCTGTGAGACAGGCATGGTATCAAAAGAGAGACAGACTCAAAAGTATGTGTTTTAAAACATTTATTAAGGTTTCTGGGTTGGTGGAATGCCTGACTGGCCCCAACTCTAAACTGATGATTCCCTTAACTTAATGTTTCAAATGGCCGTCTAATAGTCCAAAATAAAGGTCTGTGTGTCTGAACTTATGGTTGCCCTCAGGCTTTACAAAAATGGGATAGAAGCCTTTTGAAAAGGAAAAAAATAGTGGGTCAACAAAAATGGCAAAACCAAAGTTAGTTTTGGGTGATCTTCTCACCAGGTGCAATTTGGTCAATGTCAAAAAGATTGATTCACTTACCAGGGCATTGTTCGTAAGACCTTCTCTAAAGGGCCCTTACAGTCAGTTAAAATACCTACAGTGTCTTGGAGTTCCTTGGGGTTCCCTTCACCAAGATTCAACTTGTTCACTTTAATTTCCTCAATAGGCCTCTCAGGGTTCCCTTCCCCAAGCTCAGGCCTCTTCCAGTTCCAAACAAAAATTCAGCTGGTCAGGATGTTCCTTGGACGAGCACATTGGAGGGATCTCATTCTCAGGCGAGCCTCTTGCACCAGGAAAATGCAGGATACCATGAGACTGAGCAACCTCCAAAAAAAACCGAAGGCCGGAAGATGCTGGGCATTCTGGAATTTGGTAACCATCTGCATTCGATCTCATCGATCATGACCACCTCCTTTGCTGCCTAAAAGATACATTGTCTGTTCCAATAAGGCTGCAAATTGGTTCCAATCCTTTCTCTCCAATCGTGAATCTAGAATTCAGTGGGGGCTGCTTTTTTGCCTTCAGCATCCATTTGCTGTGGTGTGCCTCAATGGGCATCCATCTCTCCTGTGTTTTTCAATCTCTATATTAGTTCTCTTTGTGCCCTCCTCGACAAGCTGGGTGTCATTTTTACAAACTATGCCGATGACACCCAGATTGTTTTGGAACTCTCAGAGAATTATGCCAATGACGCCAAAACTCTATCCAACATTTATGATCACATTGATAACTGGATGTCCGAGAACTGGCTGTGCCTGAATGGAACAAAAACAGAGCTTATGATTTTCGGCTCCAATCAGGCTAGGGACAAACTGCACAGACTACAGCAGCTTCCTGCTAAAAAACAACACAATTAAGATCCAACAAAAAGTCAAAACCTAAGGGGTGCATATGGAAACTTCTTAAGTGCAGATGCCCATACATCTTACGTGAAACTCTCATGCAATTACCACCTCCGCCCCCTAAAGAATATTTGCCCCTACATATCTAAGAGTAGCTGTGCTACAATCGCTAGAGTCACCATATGAACTAGACTAGGCTACTCCAATTCCCTTCTCATTGACGCTTCCTCCTCCAATATATCAAGATGCCAGGTAATACAGAATAACGCGGTCGGAATTGTGACTAAATGTTCACAGAAGATCTCATATCTCCGACCACATGAAGAAATTACACTGTTTACCCATCAAGGAACGATTGCTTTTAAAGTGGGCTCCCGCTCTCTTTTTGGCTCCATTCCTGACTGTTAAATCCTTCGTTTCCCGTATATGCCTGCCAGATTCCTTCGCTCCTCAGGCTTAGTGTTATTCCAGGGTCCTCCAGGGAAATGCACCAGCGGTCTTGGTAGATCCTTCCCAGTCAAAGGAGCAAGCCTCTGGAACGACCTGCCCCTGGCTGATGGACTCAACCCTGACTTGCCATTGTTTAAGAAGGCATTAAAAAACCTTTCTTTTCATGATTACCTTCTGTCAGATTAGCATCCCGTGCTTCTCTGTTGCGTCTCCTAATGTTACGTACTAATTGAGTTTATGTTTGCTCCCCGATGCCTGCGGGCTGCCGGAGCATTACAAATAAATAGATAGAATGTGTTGAGCTCTCACCTCGGGTTGCGAGGCTTTTTCGGAGGAAGCATCCAGGACTGTTCCAATGAATTGGAGTCTTTGGGATGGTATCATGTGGGACTTTTTGTAATTGAGGGAGAAGCCTCAGTCTGTGGAGCGAGTGGCAGGTTACGCTGAGATGTTCCCAGGCTTGCTTAGTTGAACGAGCCCTGCTCAGCCAATTGTCCAGGTAGGGGTAGATGTGAATGCACCCTCTCCTGAGACTTGCTGCCGCCATTGCCATCAACTTGGGGAAAACCCCTGGGCAGGGGTCAGCCCAAATGGCAGAACTAGAAACTGATAATGTGAACCGTGAATGGCAAACCGCAGGTACTTTCTGTGCTTGAGATGGATAGGCACATGAAAGTAAGCATCCTGAAGGTCCAACAACACCATCCAGTCTTGGAGTTGGAGACCCTGAAGGATTTGAGAAAGGGTAACCATCTTAAACTCGTCCTTCCTGAGTAACTTGTTCAGGTGTCTCAAGTCCAAGATGGGTCTCAATCCTCCATCCTTTTTGGGAATAAAAAAGTATGGGGCATACCAACCCTTGTTCCTTTCCGCTACAGGTACATGTCCTATTGCACCTTTCTCTAGCAGGGTCAACATTTCATGCACAAGGAGCAGAGCTGGAGTTGTTCCCCGTGCATTATCCTGAGGCTTTTTTTGGAATGGAAGGCATTACCTTGGGCCACAGTTTCCAGTGCCCAAGCATCTGAAGTAATGCCTCGCCATTTGTTCAGATGCTGAGTAAGTCTGCCTCCCACCGGGGTCTTGGGAGTCAAGGCCTCAGGGTGGTTTAGAGGCAGCTGAAGCAGCGGTTGAGGGTAAAGCTACCACTGCCTGGATTGGCTTACCACCTCTCCCTCGTCCACCATGAGGGAATCTTCTCTGACCTCTTTGACCGGCTTGCCCTCTTACTCTTCCAATTAAGAAGTAGAATCGAAAGGACTTTCCCCTCCCAGAAGATGAGCCAGAGTCGTGGTATTGAGGCTGTCCAATGGTGGCGCTAAGGGATTTAGCCCCCGCTTTCAAGGTCTGCAGCTTTTCCAAACTCTCATCCGCCTTGCTGCCAAACTGCCTTCATCCATCAAAGGGCATGTTCAGTAGCCTAGCTTGCACATCTGGTGAAATCCCCGACGTCCTCAACCACGCAAATCTGCATAACACTGTGCTAGCGCCATGGATCTGCTGATGCTGTCTGCAGTATCCAAACCTGACTGGAGACATTCACCCATTGCCTCCTTACCATCCTTGATGATTGCCAGGAAGCTGTCTCTTTCCTCCCCTTCCGGGGTGTGGCCAGCCGCCATAGCTATGTAGTCCCACAGGGTAAACCTAAACCTTGACAAAGTACAAACCACATTTGTTTACTTTAATGCCATAGTTCCAGCCGTAAAAACCTTTTTCGCCCAGCCATCCACTCTCTTATCATCCCTAACATGTGAGATGGATGGGTACGCTGTCTACTTGGTAGATGAAGCAGCCTGAACCACCAAACTTTCTGGTCGTTGCTGGGATGGTGTGCATTTTTTGGCAACATTTTTACTTACTGCAGCCGCAATCTCTGGTGTCTCCCAATTTGTATAGAGCCTTTTTTGTAATGCAGTGTGGAACGGTAAAATTGGGTCCAAGATGTCAGTCATATCTTGTTCAAAAGAAGTAGGCCTGCTCCAGCCGACATACTGTTTAACCTAACTCGTAAGTTTCCTATGCGAGGATTCAGCATGTTCTGTTGGATCTTGTTTGCCAAACTAACTCGGGAGAGTTATCTAACCTATGACAACCTTCAGTCAGCCAGTGGAAGTCCCTTAATCTGGACTCATCAGATATTAGCTCTTCTGGCACACAAGGGGTGCTGAATTGTAGCCCAAAAGGTGCTGCGTTATCAGGGGGGTTGATCTTCCTCATAAATGGCTCATAAATACTTACAAAAGTCTTTTAGGTAAAGGTTTGAAAACCTTTTCCTGAACCACCACTGGCTTCGGATTTTTTTAAGTAATCGTCGACAATGACCTCAAAGTCAGGTTCGCGTTAGTCGGCATCGACTTTGATACCGGCGTGGACTGCTCAAAAGGAGTAAACAAAGGCGTCAACTTCTTGTGTTTCTTCGACGGAACCCTTGATGGGCTAGGTCCCTGACTCGTCAAAGCCTTCAACGATTTTTCGTCAGATCGAGTTCTTTCTCAATGCTTCATTGGCTTAAGGCTCCGATTTGAAGATGTGGTGTTCGACTTCCCATTGTCCTTTTGCAGATCGACAGGGACATGGGTTTTCTACTTGTCCATCAAGGGGGTTGAGGCAGCCTTCTCAAAGATCTTGACATTTTGGTACGAAACACATCCCACTTTACAGGGGAGTCCAATTTTGTTGGACACCGAATTACCTCAGCCGAGAAATCACTGGAGGTCGAAGGCCTTCTTCGAAGAAGATTAAGAATGGCGTGATCGACTTCTCGATAAGAGACTGCGTTGATTTTTTTTTACCTGGAGAGGAATCCTCAATTTATCTGTCTTTTTTTTAACTCTTCGAATGAGACTTCGAAGACAACCTCCCCACTGCCAATTTACCTTTACACTTCCTGAGAGACTTTTCAGTCATCGCCTGACAGGAGCCACAGTCAAAGGTACAATGCCTGGAACCAAGGCACCACAGACATAGGCGGTGGTGCTCTGCGATCGACATCTTCAAGCCACAGTCTTGGCACTTCTTGAAGGCGTCAATGGTGCCGATTGAAGGCGTCAATGGTGCCGATAAAGACATTTTCGTACTGAAAATAGCTAGATTTCGCAGAAGAACCGAAGCGCGCCGTAATTCTCTCAAAGTGTTAGCTCGGAATAACGGAACTGAATCCAACAGGCGCTGCATGCGCTACTTATACTGATGATGACATTGACAGTCAAACATAGGCCCTCGAGGGACATTGACTCGATGAGAACGGCACACAGCGCCCCCTGTCGAAAAACAATTCCGAAGCAGCTGAAGCTGAAGAGATAATTATCTTAAAATGAGGAATACCTGGGAGGAAACAATCCATTTGAAATGTACATTTCTAGGTTATTGTTATTTGAAAGTTTTCAAACTTCTTTTTAGCAATATGAATTAAGAGCATTGAGGATTTAAAGGCTCACTATGAAGTCTGATGTGATATTGGGCTACTGAAACATTAAAAAAATTGCACACTCTTCCATTTTGTTGTGATATTAATATTTGATTTTGCCAAACTGTCGATGTATCATATTTCACATCTGGGATTTTATGGTGCTAAAGGCTCACTATGAAGTCTGATGTGATATTGGGCTACTGAAACATTAAACAAATTGCACACTCTTCCATTTTGTTGTGATATTAATATTTGATTTTGCCAAACTGTCGATGTATCATATTTCACATCTGGGATTTTATGGTGCTTTGACACCCAAATAAAACTAAATTGATTGGGCTCACTGCTGGTTTGGTAGTAGTGTGGTGCTGAGTTGGTGTTTTAGCCACGAATACCTATACTCCTCCAGAGCATTAGTCATTTCATCAAAGTCTTCCTTTCCCACTGTTCCTGCTTGCCATTTTGCGGGACCTTTCCTTGATGGACAACTGCATGTTTGCTAGTTAATGCACTTCCTAGATAGCATCTTTGATCGTAAGAAATCGCTATGATCCACCTCAATACCCCCAATAACTATCACAAATATGTACTGGCTCAATCTTCAAGTTTTACTAGTGGCAATTATAGCTTTTAAACTTTCCAGGAGAGCTGAGCAATGATATAGGCTACCCTTAACCCAAGGATGAATTGCTGTTCTGTGTGGTCATGTTACTTTGTGGCTGCCGTCCCCGTATTTGTGAACTAAGCACATCATGCAGAATTAGTTCAGTAAATTAAAATAATGAGAAACATATGTGCTTGGCCTAGGATAAAAACAGAGAAACAATATATTTTTTTATTTTTTTTATTTTTTTTTGTTAAATGGTGGTCATCCTCCAACCAGATACCAGGTTATCCTCCCTATACCTAGAAACCAAATTAACCTTTTTCGAAGTTCAGGATTTCTTTGGCTGAATGCCTGCATTTATTCAAAATAAATGTTTCTTTGTTACAGCAAATATCTGGTTTTATTGTGTGCTACATTGCATCCATCTGCCACATGTCTCGAGTTAAAAATTCTTCGTCTGGGAATTTGGAGTTTTCTAAAACATTTGGGATAGTAGTTTTGAAGAGAGGGTCCTGGGATGGCCCTTGTGTCCCCTATGTGCATGTCAGCCTGAAAGATGTGAAACGAGAGATGCCAGTCGCTGTTTGGCCAACCCCAAGGTGGATCAGTGTATTCCACGTATGGGAACAGATACTCAGACAACCGTTCAAACCCTATCCAGCCGATGTCTTTGCGGAGACAGATGCCTCATCACTGGACCAGGTTGACTAATGATAAATGTCCAGCTGTGCTGACGTCATTGGTGACAACACGATATAGCAACATTAGTCACGAAGTAAACTTCCATTCCTGCCCAAAGTTATACAGACAAACACATGCATACACAAAGACCATACACACACAGTTCTGTAGTTAGAGGACAGCTACATATACATACTGTCAGAATCCTTTGATTTTTCACTAGCCATACGCAGAAACGCAAAAAGGCAAAATCCACACAGAGCATGCTTGCTGCTACTTTATTGCAACTAACCATATGGAGCTACAGGGACGTATATGGAACCTGGAACGGCTCCAGTACTACTAACCTCTAAAGAAAATCATACAATAAATAGGGAGACCATAAAATGAATGTGGTGAATTTGCAGGAAGCCACAGGCCTCAAAATAAGGGAAGAACAGATGCAGACTCTACAGTGTGAAGCACAGAGCAAGTGCTCGCAGCCAAGGACGAGGACGGGTGGAAAGTTCCTGGCTCCGGGAGCCACCTTCAAAATAACAGAATAAAATCCTCAATAACTGCAGACCGAAAAGCACAGTTTTGTGGTCCTCACCCACGTGACTCAGCCGAGCTGAACAATGGCCTTACACTCGTGGTGAGAAGTGGAGCCGTTCCCAGCAAGACAGACAGAATTGATACATGCATTGTCCACCAAACATTGCAACCGGGAGGCACTCTCCCAGGTTAAGTTGCTATATCAGTGACAACAATGGGGACCCAGTCTTTCTCATTACCTTGAAAAGGTACACTGAGCACTGTGAATAGAACAGGGTCCCAGGCCTGGGGAGACCCGCTCCAGCCAATCAAGACACTCAAATCCTGGGGTGGTGTGTGTGATGGGGTAAGGACCAATGGTCATCTTGAAAACGTGCAACAATGTAATAGATGGTTTTTTGGGAAGTCACAGGAGAACCCACTTGACATGGGAAGACCAATAGCAACAACCCATATAAGGGATCTCTAGAGGTGTTATTTGCCAAGCTACCCAATAGATTTGGTTCTTAGGTTTTTTGGGAAGGGTTGGGGATTGTGACATCACTACAGGACAAAAGCTTGTGACACAGGCTCAGGAGCTGTGATTGCCGAAGATTCTGATATTTGCTGTATGATCCCTGTCTGTTTGGAAAATAAACAACTGTTTCAAGTTGCTCCATGGCTGAGTCCTCTGTGAATGCCAGGGGAGGGTTTGATGGGCTTTGGGTATTTTGTGGTGCGAACCCCCGGTTCTCTGGCATACCTTACGAAGTGGTAGCAGAGGACGCGACACTCAATCGATCAGTACGGAGCCGTCTCTTCCGTCGCCTACGGAGAATGAGAGTAACACGGAAGGTACACCCTGTGAAGAGGCCATCAGGAGTTGCTTAGCAGAAAATCCTGCCCACTGTCCGTGGGACACCCAGCAGACCAGAAGGGCAGAGTGGCAGATTTGGGGAGAGCCAGTGGCCGAGCGGCGTCAGCAGATCATGGACTCCAAGTATAGACTCCGCCATACAGCTAATAGGGGAAGTGGTGAACAGATGTTTGGTGTGGGATGGTATTGAGTGGTAAGACGCAGAGGTGGATGTTAATTGTTTGTGGTTAGGGAACCATCTTTGGGTGATCAGTTAAGTTGGCCTTGATGATTGACTCACGGGTATGGATGATAGAAGTTATGTAAATATCAGATTTCCTGAGGGTTGGGCATTGTACCTCGGGTCATGGATGACGGTATTTCTGTGTATAGGGCTCAGCAAACAAAGCTAGCTTGGATCGTGGAAGGTGTTATTATGGTTAAGTCTTGGAGGCATTTTATCTACAAGGCGACGCTGTAGGTACAGATTGAGCACAAAGTTTTGGTATCGCCTGTTTGGAGGCAGGAAGACGGTTATGGATATATGTTGTTTGTATTTGTTGGGGGCCTTGGGGTCACTGGGAAATTCTTTGGTCAATTCTGTGAGTGGGCGGGTATCAGTGATTCTGTTTCTTTATGCTTACGCATTATTTAGGTGATGTCACCAGTGAGGTTTTGTATAGGGCTCGAAGAGCACGATGAGGAGCAGCACTTTTTGACTATCAAGAATTGCCAGAGTTGTGGCGTTTTGTGGCGGTGGACGGTAAGGCGCAAGATTAGTGGGTGTGCCTGAGAAGGTGGAGAGTTGCAGAAGTGCGGAGTGCGGACCACTCCCAGGATATTGGTTGGGAGCCAGAGGCTTGTGATTTTGTGGATTTAACTTTTATTTGAATATTTGAGGTTAACATCAAGTGCTTTTTTAATTTTTTTTTTTTTTTTTTTTTTAAGATAACAGCGGATGAGTCGACAGTCCCGACTCGGGCTCAAGTGAGTATTAAAATAATGTATTGTGGCAGCAACGTGGGGGGCACACCCCTTCAGCACATGTGCCGGTTCCTTTTCCGCGATATAAGGAGAACATTTGTAAATATAGCACAGAATGGACACGTAGCACAGAGGGTATACTGCCTAAAACATGGCAAAAAGGTGGAAGCTTCTCCAAATGTGTGCAGCAACCTTTACATGCACATATACACAAGGTCTACAAGGCGAAGAAATTGAATAAGCAAATGGCTATATTTGAACTGCGGAAAAATGTGTACCAGGACAATGAAGGGGATGTGGCGCAGCACCAGTGGATGCTGAACCAACAAGAGCCGTGGGCGAAAACCCCTCGGCCCCTACTCCTCCTCCCCCAGAACATGAGAGCGAAGGGGCAACAGCAGGGGGTCCAGGCATTATATCCAGAGAAGGAATTGAGAGCGAGAGCAGCAGGGTACACAAATCCAATATTTGCACCTCCAGCATACAGCAGAAGGGAAGGGCAGAACGAGACCAGACATGCGGTCGAGGAAGCTGAAAGTGCAGGAGGTGAAAAGAGCTCAGCGAGATCCAGGCACACACAAAAGAGCAACATGGGGATAGAAGGGGGACAGGAAGGACCAGAGAATATAGTATCGAACGAGTGGGTAGGCGGACCAACATTGCTTAAACTAGACAGGAAGTAGTGGGAAAAGCAGGAGGACCTAATAAGGAAGTAATGGGTTGCAAGGATATGAGTGAAGCAAGGGAGTGGGCAGCGATAACGGAAGAAGTAGAAAGACGACAGAAAGAGGAAAAGGAGGAGAGAATACGAAAGGAGAAACAGAAGGCAGAAGCGCAAGAGGGCAAACAGCGAGAGATGCGGAGACAGAGCTTGAGGATATGGCAAGAAAAAGGGCAGAAGAAGAGAGGGAAAAGCAAGTACAGATAAAGGAGAAGACAAAGTTGGAAGCGGAAAAGCTGCTTAGAGAGCGATAGCGCAGGGAAGAGGATGAGCGCACTGTGAGGGAAGTGCGAGTTTAGCACTTTATGACAATGACGGGGGAGAGGAGCAAGGGGAGCGAGACCGAGGTAGGAGATCTAGTAGGGCAGTCACGCTGCCACACAGACAATATCCGCCGTGAGGGGGAGTGCAGGAGCAATGATTGACACAAAAGAGCAGCATGAAGGCATAGTATTGAGAAGAGGGAGTGAGGACGAGGAAGTGTGGCAACCTGCCCATCGGCCTAAAGGGAAGAGCCCAGACCGAGACACAATATGGGAAGCCGACAAGGGTATGGGTGGACTACAGCGTGACATGATGAGAGGGCGCATCACTCTAGGGCTATATCACGCAGCGCAGACAGCACTTCTCTATATGTGACCAGAAATGTTCTTCACGTCCGTCTTTGCTGCGGTACAGACATACACAAATGCAAAATGGCTCCAGATTACGAGATGGGAGCTGATGCAAACAAACTCAACTGTGAACAGTTTCAACGCCATAAAAGAAGAGCTCTGAGCAGTAAGGTTGATAGCACTCCAGAACAGGCAGGTTCTGGATCTTCTCGCGGTGATGGTAGGAGGAGTATGAACAAAGATCGGATCTTCTTGCTGCACGTTCGTTCCTGAAATCGATGAAGCGAATGGGACACTCAATGGGGCAGTTACCTGATTATCGCAAATGCATGCCAAAATGGAGGAAGAAGAAAAGGGGTAGGAAACGAAGGATGGCTGTCATACATAGTCTCAAGGATACCTACATGGATGGCCACCGAACTGAAAGTATTGCTGGCAGCATTAGTACTAGTATTACTACCACTGTGTGTGATCAGGATATGCATCACGCAATGCCAAAAAACGACAGAAAACTGTAGGAATTGAAATATTAGTAGAAACAATTTCCGAAGAAGAAAAGATGATAGCAGCCCGAGATACACTAAGGATGCAAATAACAAGTAGTCCAACATTCCCGACGGAGCAGTGTTCGAGGACTCCAACGACTACAAAGAATATTGGGGGAAATGGGTGTGGTGCAACACGGAAGGAGCCTGCTGTTATGTGACATGGAGTTTGGATGACCATGCAAGAGTTTTTGGACATCTAGGAGGAGTGACAAAGTTCTCGCTCCCGAGGGTGAAGGTGAATAATTTTGGAGAAGTGGCCAACAAGATGACCAGAGGGGGGACTGAAGAGAGGATCCCCAGGATGGCCCTCGTGACCCTTATACACATGTCAGCCTGAAGGATGAGAAACGGGAGATGTCAGTTGCAGTTTGGCCAATCCCCAGGTGGATCAGTGTATTGCATGGATGGGAACAGATATTCACTTAGACAACCGTTTGAACCCCATCCAGCCGATGTCTTCGTGGATACAGGTGCCTCATCACTGGATCAGGTTGACTAATGATAAATGTCCAGCAATGCTGACGTCATTAGTGACAACACGACATAGCAACGTTAGTCACAAAGTAAATTCTCATTCCTGCACACACACACATGCCTACACGAAGAACATACACACTGTTCTGTAGATAGAGGACAGATACATATACATACTGTCAGACTCCTTTCATTTTTCCTAGCCAAAGGCAGAAATGCAAGAAAGCAACATTCACAAGGAGCAAGCTTGCTACTCTTTATTGCACCTTACCATATGGAGCTACAGGGACGTACAGGGAACCTGGAAGGGCTTGAGTACTACTAACCTCTAAAGAAAATAATACAATAAATAGTGAGACCATAGAATGACTAGTGAATTCACATGAAGCCAAGGGCCTCAAAATAAGTGACAAAGAGATGCAGAGCCAGTGCTCGCAGCCAAGTACAAGGGTGGATGGAAAATTCCAAGCTCCCGGGGCAGGGCATCAACTGCAAAATAACAGAATAAAATCTTCAAAAAATTACAGACCAAAATAAATCAGTTTTGTGGTCCACACCCACGTGACTCAGGCGAGCTGAACAATGGCCTTATACTTGTGGTGAGAAGCAGAGCCGTTCTCAGCAAAACAGACAGAATTGATACATGCATTGTACACCAAACATCGCAACCGGCACCCATGCTAGGTGGCTATATCAGTGGCAACATTGGGGACAGAGTCTCTCATTACATTGAAAAGGTACACTTGGCGCTGTGAACAGAACAGGGTCTCAGGCCTGGGGAGACCCATTCAAGCCAATCAAGATTCTGAAATCCTGGGCTGGTTTGTGATGGAGTAAGGACCAATAGTCATCTTGCAAGCCTGCAGCATTGTAATAGATCATTTTTGGCTGAAGTCTCAGGCAAATCCACCGCACATGGGAAGACCAACAAACCATAAAGGGGATCTCTATATGTGTTATTACCCAAGCTACCCAATAGATTTGGTTCTTAGGTTTTTTTGGGAAGGGTTGGGATTGTGACATCACTACGGGATAAAAGCTTGTGACACGTGCTCAGGAGCTGCGATTGCCGGAGATGCTAGATTTCCTTTATGATCCCTGTCTGTTTGGAAAATAAAGGACAGTTCTAACTTGCCCAATAGCAAAGTCCACCTTCATTGCCAGGGGAGGGTTTCAAGGGCCTTGGGTACTCTGCTAAGCTGCGATTTTGTGGTGCGAACCACCGGTCCTCTGGCATACCTTACAGTTTCTTCAAAAATAAACGTATGCATGAATTAAACATTTTTAATAACAAATCATAATTGAAATGTGGTTACTGAAATCCCAGAAAGCAATGAAAACAGAACAAATTAACAAAATGCAAACAGAAAAAAATAATTAAAAATGTTAGAATTTGTTCACGATCCCTCCCGTATTGTAATACTGTTCTATTCAGATTTCACATTTTTATCATGTGATAGTTTACATGAGCTCTATTTAATCTCCACTTGTTGCAAACAGATACAAAAAGCATTATAACTTGTCTTGGTCTATGAATTGTTACTTTAGCTTAGTGGTCTTCAAACTGTGGGGCTGTCCACGGGGAGGAGGGGGCAGACTCTTTTAAAAGGGATTAAGATAACAGTTTTGAATATAATATAAAAAAAGAATCAAGGTGACTGCTTTTAATAGAAAATATCTGGGGTCAGGGGTATTTGCACATCAGAGCTCACCTCGTATAATTGTAAGCTTATGGTGTGAAGAATCTGTTCGCTCTAATTTAACTTCCATAATTGTTGCCTCCCTTAATTTTTGGGGGTGTCTTTCTTGTCCATTTATAAATTCTGTCTATAAAATAAGTAGTCAGATCAAAGCCAATCCTTACAGTAAAACAAAATAATTGAAATTGTACCAAATTGTTGTTATTGTAGCATCCTATAATAGTGTTGGTTTTAATGTTATTTTGTTATGTTTAGTACTAATTTTGGTTTTGTGTTTCATAATATGAGGTGAAACCTTAAGTGGTATTCCCAAGGTTTAAAGAAAATTTTTATACATTTTATTCCCAATAATGTACTAATATTTTTAAATGTAGTATAAATTGTGTGTGAATAACAATGACAAATTTGCTGGTGGTTTAATCTACTTGCACATTACATTATTTTAATCAATTAAGACACTTCACATTTTAATATTGATGTTTTATGTTCAAGTGGTTGGATTGTGGTAGAATTAAACTTAAACTAAAGAACCAACATTGTTGGTATAAATGATCTCTTTCCAGTGGAAGAAAATGTGGCCGTTTCCTTGATGTTACTTTTCAAATAAGATCATTTTGTAAGGTATTTTTCAATAGCTTTTATTTAATATATTAGATTGAGAAAAACCTTTAGTGTTTCATGGCCCATCTAGATTTAAGACACTTGGTAATTTGAAGTTGCCACAGGGAAGTGTGGCTCACTTTCAAGGAGAGTAGACGGAGACAGGGCCTCTTTGTATATAATGATAATTAGTTGAATAAGAACACAGGAAGCATTTTTTTGTGTTTGTAAGATATAGGTTTCGTTTTCTACGTGAAATCAAAAATGGGTTGCCATACTTTTTTTCATTTTGTTGTCTGTCTCAAGATAATTTCGATATGTTTTATTTATCTGGTTATACATTTGTTTTTGCATCTTTATTATTGTTTAAAATGTATTTTATTAGGTCTAGCATGTTCAATAGAAAACAGTTAATTTTAAAGTCTCACAGCATGAGTCATCCATTTGCCTAGGTACTTTCCTCTAACAGTCGTGTACATTAGCAATACCTGCGATTTTTTTTTTCTTCATTTCAGTCATTACCTCACCGGAAAGTTTTCAGTGTTGACTTGGGACGCACTGAGCTCAGGACCATGGCTCGGTTTACAAACAAATGATGCGCACATAAGTCTGCAGCCCTGCCGCAATATCAGAGACATGTTTTATGCGGAACTTGATAGGAGTAACGGTGCCCCCCTGCTGGGATGCGTGGTAACAGGGTTTTAGCTCGCCGATCATTATTGGAGAACAAAACTGTGTCACAGATCTCCACGGGATATGTGCAATGCCATCGGTAAGACGTCACAAAGCGGCTTCAACATTATAATATGATCTGCTTCCAAGGCTTAGTGGAGGTCGCAACAATGGATCTAAAGTGTGCACTATCGAAATGTGATATTAGGTCCAATATTATGTCACGTGTATAACTAGCTATATGTTTTAGTGACCCAGAGGTGCAATCTGATGGTTGTCATGCAGGCAATTGATTTGGTTTAAGTAGGTTGTGAGAGTTTCTGCACTGATGTAAACTCTGATCTTCCCCGTCTCTTCTGATTGTCCCGGTCTTGTACTGTTTTTTTGTGCGCCGTGAGGCCTGTGGGCGATTTGGCGCTTTATCAAGACTTAAAATAAGGAACAAGTTACTTACCTGTAACTGTTGTTCTCCAGCATGGGTCTGTCATGGATTCACATGCTCATGAATATTCCCCGTCGTCAGGCTGGGAATCCTTGGTAAAGAAAAAATCATTTTCAGTTTCGTTTCTGAACTGTCTTTCTCCTAATAAACAATCACTGGTCTCTAGGTCATACTGCCCCCAGCCAATGACTGCCCTATACCTAAGCCCCTCCTCTGGCAGCCATCTTCAGATTTGGTAGCATGTAAAGTGGCAGTAGGACCAAGAGAAGAGGTGCAGAGGGGTAGGAGGGAGGGTTCGCATGTGAATCCATGCCAGACCCATGCTGGAGAACAACAGTTACAGGTAAGTAACTTGTTCCTTATCCAGCATGGGGTCTGGCATGGATTCACATGCTCATGAACACAAGAGTACATAGCAGTACACACATGCAACCACAGGAGGTGACAAGGGTCAACATTAAGCAATTATATCAACTCAACATTAAGCATCTCTTACCCCTTCACCAGGCCCACCTTCAGGCGAACAGGTTGTGCAGCACTGCCTGGCCGACTCTTGACTCCTCCCTGGAATCCTGGTCGACGCAGTAGAATCTTGTGAAGGTGTGCGTCGACCTCCACGTAGCGGCCCTAATCCGCAGAGGGTTAATCTTCTGTGCCCGGCACCAGACAGAAAGCCTCTTCCATTTGTGTCCATAGCACTTGGGAGTTGAGGACGCACTGGCCTTTGCAAGCACCTCCTTGCAGTCCGCCAGGATATTGTACCCTCCCAACTCTAGTACTGCAGGATCCAGGCCTGCAAGTTCAGCGACCCCGGGTAGTGGTGGAGGATGGCGCCTCATTCTCTGGCGAGGAGATCCGCGTCCGTCGGCACTTTGACTTGGGGGCACTGGGGGGGGACGCTAATGTGTCCAGAAGGTCCGGGAAGCAGATCTGTCTTGGCCACGCCGTTGCAACGAGGATCATCCTGCACCAGGACCATCTAAGTTGGTTGATAAGTCGCAGGAGAAACGGTAACGGTGGGAACGCATACAGGAACAGGCCGTCCCAGGGGAATGAGAAGGCATCGACATGCTCCCCGGCTGGGGAAACCTGCTGGCGAACCTCTGGCACTTGGTGTTCGTTGCCGTCGCGAAAAGGTCGATCTGGGGATTGCCCCATCATTGGAACAGCAGATCCCCTTGATCCTGACGCAGTTCCCACTCGTGACACGAGCGCAGCTCCCTGCTGAGTGAGTCGGCGATGGTGTTCTTTATTCCTGCCAGATGGAAGGGTACCAGGAACATCCCTTGGGCGACGGCCCAGTGCCACAGATCCTGGGCTCCTTATATAGGGCTGGTGATCTGGTGCCTCCCTGCGGATGTAGAACATTGTGGTGGTGGTGGTGTCGGTGAAAATCCTTACCACCTTGCCCTTGAGGGACGGGAGGAACGACCTGAGGGCCCAGAACACTGCTCGGAGAGCTCCAGGACATTGATGAGTAGTGACCTCTCCTCCGGGAGCCAAAGGCCTCTTTCGTGGAGATCTCCGGTGTGCGCTCCCCATCCCTCCAGGGAGGCGTCCGTCGTCACCGTCTCCTGATGTGTCGGGGTCTGGAAGTCCATAACTGCCGCCAGATGCACGTGGGAGCCCCACCACCGGATCGCTTGGCGGAAGGTCTCGTTGAGCGGGATCCTGTCTTCGAAGCTGCCCGCCGCCTGCATCCAACGGGCATCGAGGAACTCTTGCAGTGAACGCATCCGCAGCCTGCACATGCGCACGAGGTAGATGCACAAGGACATCATGCCGAGATGGACCTCACCTTGGCCACGTCCACGGTCGACAGCCATTGTACCTTTCCCAGGATGGCCTTTGTCCTTTCCTCCGATGGAGAGGCCAATCGCGCCACTGTGTCGAGCCTGGCTCCCAGGAACAGGGCGACTTGCGACGGTACCAAGTGGGATTTCGTGAAGTTCATCGAAAATCCCACATCTGTGAGCAGCTGGACGGTCTTCGCTGTGTGACCGATGGAGAGTTCTCTTGTCTTTGCTCGGATGAGCCAGTCATCCAGGTAGGGGTAGACGTGGATCCCCTGCAGCCGCGACACCACTGGTGCTAGGCACTTGGTGAATACCCTGGGCGCCGACTTCAATCCGAAGGGAAGGGCCTTCAACTGCTAGTGTCGCCCTTGGACTACAAATCTGAGGAACATTCGATGTCCTTTTAGAATGGGGATGTGAAAGTAGGCATCCTCCAAGTCCAGCGACAATAGGAAGTCGCCTTCCTCCAGCTGTCCCAGCACGGGCTGGAGGGTGACCATCCGGAACTTCTGGGACTTGATGTACTTGTTTAAACGACGAATGTCCAGGATGGGTCGCCAGCAGCCGGTCTTCCTTCTTATGAGGAAGTATCGCAAGTACACTCCAGAGCCTCTTTGGGTTGAGCTTGATGACTCCTTTCTTCAGCATCGCCCTTACTTCCAGCAGCAGTTGAGGGATGTGGTTTTCCTTCCTCGCCACGGGTGGAAGGCGGGGGCACTTCTTTAGAAACTCGAGAGTGTGCCCGCGGGCCAGGGCATCCAACACCCATCGGTCGGTGGAGATGGACTCCCACACGCTGACGAACTTCGCCAGACGGCCTCCCACCGGGGTGCTCAGGTCGGGGCCCGACGCTACAGCCGGTTCAGTCCTGCTTGATCGCGGCCTTTGCCGCCTTGGCCTACTAGACGACAAGATCCTTCTGACTTGCCGTGTCCTCTGTAGGCCTCCTGGGAGGTGGAGCGGGCCGCCTGGCAGTACGTCGACGAGCCGCCGCCGAATCCTTTGGAGGCACCTTGCTTGCCTCCGGAGTTCCGAAAGGGCAGCCGTCGTTGCTGCAACATCCCCAAGGCCTGAGCCGTCTCCCTGTCGGCCTTGGTGGCCTGCAATGACTCGTCCACTGTCTTGCCGAACAGGTTGTTCCCGTCAAAAGGCATGACCAGAACTCTGATCTGCACGTCTTGGCGGAAATCGGTTGCCTTGAGCCAACCACCCCGGCGAAGGCAAACACTGTTGCCCATCTGGCGAAAACCAGTGTCGGCAATGTCCGTGGCTACAGTTATGGCATGGTCCGACGCCACCTAGCCTTCCTGTAGGATTGTAAAGACCGGGGGGGGGGGTCTGCACGTCCGCTCTCTATATGGTAGAGGGGAGGCACACAGACCCCTGCCAAGATGCTCTATTATGGTAACGTAGTCGAGCAATCAAGGCCTAGCTTCTCAGGAGGTGATGCGAGCTGATTCTTAAGTACAGTGTAGTCCCTGAGCACCCACGAAGGAATGTCCACACACTGGATCGGTTAAAACACAGTCTTTATATAATATTTAAGGTCATATACACAATCACGATAACTCACTTTGTACTCCGAAAATCAACAATGGTAAATATGTACAATTCTAAAGTGGTACCACTAACGTTATTAGATCTTATTAAAGTGCATACGGTCAGAATGACACACAGATCAAAATAAAGAGGAAACCAGCAGTAGAGAGAGGAAGGAAAGCAGGATGGTTGAGCAATAGGCAGAATACTGGTAACTACCGTTAAACACAGTTCTGTGTGGAGATTTCCCCCCCCCAACCTGGGCAACCTGTAGTAGAAAGAAACAAGCCCAGTCCATATATTGTTCACCCTTAGACTTCCTAATAGTTCTGCAACCCCAAAGTACCTTGGTGTTGTAGCGTTCCGCGTCGGGGAAATGGACAACCCTTCTTGAGTGTCCTCCCTTTCAGGCAGAAGTCACGGGTCGAACGTCCGACGGAGTACAGGTCGAGCTACGACGGTGAAGTGGCTGCGTCGTTCCGAGCGGTGCTCGTTGACAGGGAAGCGTAAACGTCCTGCAAGGAAGAGGCGTGCGGGGCACCTTGGTGTCGATAGTTCTGGACCGCAAACAGTTGAACTGTGGCCCAGCAAGGGCGTCGAGTCGTCGGCGTCTCTGTGGGCTTTGGGTGGCGGGAAACCCACCGGTGGATGCTCATCGGCGCGTCGATGATCAGGCCTTCTCCAGCAGGATACAGCGGCGACTATGCGGATGAGAGCGTCCTTGGATCAATGAAGTTTCTTAGGCAACGGGAGCACGGCGGCTCCAGTCGGCGACAGTGGTCGTCAAAAGTGGCAGACAACAGTCCGGGCACTTTTCCTTGGAGTTCCGCAGCAGTCCCCGTATCGGGTCGGCATCCTGCCGAAGGTCTGTCTACCAGGGAGCTTAGGCAAAGATCAGCTGTGCACGATGGTCCCTCGTAGCTCGGGAAGAGGGCGCCTTACCAGGTCCTCTCTGGGTCAGTTCTTGAAGCAGAGCAGCTTTCAGATTGTGAAAGAGAGCAACAGCAATTCTTCTCGTCCAGCCGGGCTCAAGGTTAAGCTTCACTCCAGTTACTTGTCGTAGTGGACTTCAGCTTCTGAACACGATTCCTAGCAGTGAGAGGTCCCCAGATATACTGTTGATCTCCCATTCATTCCGCTGGGTCGCACACAAGCATCCAATCACGACTACGGGCATTCATGCAGGCAAGCAGCCAATCAGGCACACAAGGTATTCAGGCCATTCACTTCACTCCAGACACTCTCAACAAGTTGTGTATTGGGACAAGTACCGAGCCATTCAACACTCCAAGCTGCATTCATACCGGTTTCGGGCAGGGCTGTCTCAACCATTGTATCAAACACCAGATACTAGACAGTCACAACATAGAATGTATATTCGTCACACACTCCATTCACCCAGGTCCCACCCACAGGCGTACCCACAACATATGGTCGTTGAGAAGGCTCCAGCCAGTGTGGTCGGCACTTCCCCACACTACCATATACGAACTTCCACCCAACAGCCAGTCAGGGGGAAGGAACAGAGGCAGGGCTTCCCGGGACTTCAGGAAGATCGAGGTAACAGGTGATAGAAGGCGAGGCGCCATGGGGGCCATTTCGTCTCCATTCTGAATCTACCGATTCCAATGACAGGTCCTGGGCATCCCAAAATGGAGGATGCTGAGGGCACCAGTCATTTCAGCACAGAGCTGCCACCAGCCCGTACCCTGCTCTGTGGGTCACACACAGGTGCCCAAAAACATACACTAGGGGCACAGGGTTGTACCCCCTACCCATGGGTGCCATAAGGGTATCCCACGGGTCTGTTCACCAAACCAAAAGAGCTGCACCGCCAGGAGTCCCACATGAACTCCTGCACGGAAAACACGATAGAACACACAATAAAAAGCAGTAAAAGGCAAGGATACGGAGGCCCTGTCCCTCCGATGCATTTCCAGCATCACAAGGATATGCAGGGCCTCAGCCCTCTTGTCGTCCGGGAGGAAGTCCAGCAGGGGAGCCATCTTAAACCACAACTCCCCGTCGTAGCGGGCCACAATCGTGAGGACGTTGGCCAATTTAATCGTCGTCGCCGCCGAGATGAGACGCCGTCCCATAGCTTCCAGTTTCTTCCCCTCGCCGTCTGGCGGGGAGGTTGAAGTTGAAACCGTCGCCCCCGCTGCTTTATTCTTGGCCGCCGCGGAGACCATCGAATGGGTCGGCTGCGCCCTAAGGCACATGGGGGCGGAATCCGGGACCCGGTACTTCTTCTCATACCGGTCTCTCTTGGCAGGAGTCGTGGACGGCTTCTTCAGGAGCGACAACCCCTCGTCCCAGATGTCGTCAAGTAATGGCACCGAGAGGACCGTCTTCCCCTTGGCCTCACACCGTTGATAGAGGAAACCTTCCTTCTGTTCCTCGGGGCAGAGCTGGAAGAGCTTGGATGCCCTGGCGATCATGGCGTTGGAAGGAGCCAATTTCGTCGGGCGGGCAGGCCCGAGGAGGTGGTGATGGAAGGCCCATCCCGTCGTCGCCACTGTCGTCGTCATCATCCGTCCCCATCATGGCCGTCTGTTCCCGGGTCATCCCTCGGATCAGGGGAAGGAGACGAGGGCTGCGAAGGCCGTGAAGGCTGGAAGGGCGGGGGGGTGAATTCTCCTCCACTTGCTTGGATGGCTTCCCGACGGTCCAGGCTCCGCTGGATCGTCCGATGGGGGTAAGGGCAACCTTGTCCTCATCTCCGTACACAAGGCCTGAATCGCCATCAAGTTTGCTCCCGAGTTGTCCTGCGGTACAGGTACCAGCTGCAACGGGCATGACGGTTGGGGAGTGGAATCCTCCGCCTCCACGGGCTCCTCGTCGGCACCACCGTCTTTCTTCGTCCGCCTCGTCGGTATACCTCCCGTGGGACCAGACCTCATCGAACTTCTTGTTCAGGATCTTCGCGACTCTCGCCAGCTCCTCCTCAGAGGTTGTATCTGTGTCCGTGATGGCCACCGGGCCCCCCCCCTCTTTTTCCACCGAGGTTTTCAAGGGGGTCTTATCGATGGGTTGAAAAGAGGATACCTTCCGCGGTGGCAGGGAAACTCTGGGCCCCGAGGTCGCCTCCACTAGGGTAGCCTTCACAGGCTTCGCCAGGGCTGCCACGACTCCCTCAATAGTGGCCTTAGCCGGGTGAATCAGGGCCTTCACGACTTTGGACCCGCTTGAGGCCTTCACCTAGGGGGGCAGAGGGGGAGTGTTACCACCTCGCTCCCCCTCGGCTGTCTCTGTCAGGATCGACCGGGACTTCTCACGATTTCCTCTTCCCCGAGCCAGAGCGTTGGCTTGTGGTTGATGGCGTCGGTGAAAGTGCGCCCTGCCTGGCTACCGAGGAGCCCGACCAATCGGCGCTCCTGGTGCCTGCGGACTCGCGGTGCTTTGCCTTTTGTTGGGTCCCCGTCGCCTGAGCGCCCTCAGTGGTCTTAGAAGACCGCCCAGACTTCTTCTCACCAACCGCTGGGCTCTTCCCTTCCAGCCAGTTGGCGAGGCGGATACGCCGATTCTTCATAGTCTGTTCCGACATGTTGCAAAACGCACAGTCCTTCTCCACGTGCGTTTTGTCTTCATGAAGGCAGTAGAGGCATCTGGAATGCTCATCCTCCTTGAAGACATTCTGCAATCTGCAACCAAGGCAGCTCCTGAACAGCTTGGATCCGGGCGTCGTGTTTCCTTTGTCCTGGGCCAGGTATATGCGGGGTAGGCCCCAAAGATCTTCCGGAATCCTCCAAGAAGTGAAGCTCGACGGAAACTTTGCCCTTGAGGGGAGTAGAAAATTCCGAAACGGGTCCCCGTTGATCGGAAGTAGAAACGGTGGAGCTTGATGCTCAATTGACGAAAAAAATGAGATTAAAATCTTTGAAAAAAAAAAAAATTGAAAATATATATGGCAAAACGCAGTAAAATCTCGAGAGCTATAGCACGAGGACTCAACACTTGAACGTGCAGTAAAAATCTGAAGATGGCTGCCAGAGGAGGGGCTTAGGTAGAGGGCAGTCATTGGCTGGGGGCAGTATGACCCAGAGACCGGCGATTGGTTATTAGGAAAAAGACAGTTCAGAAACAAAACCGATTTTTTATTTACAGAGGATTCCCAGCCTGACGGGGAATATTCATGAGCATGTGAATCCATGCCAGACCCCATGATGGAGAAATATATAAATAAATAAACTGTATACCAAGTATACCGCAAATAGAAGAGTAAGTTTGGTGTCCAAATAGTTGTGCCAAATGATTGCTGTTCAAGTGGATTGTTGTGAACTTTTCACTTGTTGACAACGTGAATTGTGAATGTTGCAACAATTGAAAGAGTGGTGGATGAATGTGTGTACACTGTAACGCTTCCCTTGACTCCTCGGGAGCGCAATACCTTCCCAGCCTGTGGACCCGATACCTTGGAGCCTTTAGGATTATTTTTCTGTTTGAATAAACAAATGACAATAATAGAAATGCTATAACATCTTTTAACTGAGATAATACTACATGAGATGTGTATTCCCTTAAATCACTCCCTTCTAACTCTAGGGCTGAATTCCCTTCTCACCTGTGTTTTATTATTGTGGAGCTCTCCATCCTGCTTTTCTACAAGGGCGCGTTGAGATGGAGAAACAATGGTAACTTGGGTTGCTGATGAACTCTATAGCTTCTTGTTTTGAAATGTCTATTCTTTTAAAGAATTAGTCTTTGGGTAAGTAAGCAGGTGAAGATACTGTAATCTTTAAGGGCTTGAATTGATTCCTCCATTGGAGAGATCATTCTTTCGAATTACTTTTATTTTTTTCAACAGGTTCTAGGAATTTCGGGAAAATAATTATGGCTGCGGAGTTACTCAGGATGAGAAAACGTTTTAAAACGTAAGTTCGCCAATACGGAGTAACTGCAGTCTTCAAGGTGGAGTGCGGTAACAACTGTGAGGTGAAAACGTTAAGAACCTTCAAGTACGTAGCCGCTTATAAAACGTCTTCTCTGTTAAACTGTTAAGTTCGTTTTTAATTAAATACCTCGTGTTGTCTGCAGGTTTTCGGAAAGCTGAGGAAAAAACCTTCGGAAGTTGCGGTGGCTGCGAGAGAAACTTCTGATTGAAGATGCTGCGGCTACGAGCGAAAAACTGCTGACTGAAGATGCTGCGACTGCAAGCGAATAAATGTTCTTAACTGAAGATAAAAGCGTCACAGATAACATGTCGGGTAAGTCTCTTCTGTGAACTATCGTACTCTGTAGCTTTTTGTAAAACTAATGTCTCTATTATCTATTTTTTTTCAAAGGTCCTGTGAGGAGAAATGCCAGTAGCGTTACCCGCTGTCAGCGGAGAAGACGCGAAGCGTGCGTTCCAGCAGAGGCGGGACTTAAGTAGCTTCTCTGCAAAGATAAATAGAACAGTCTGGCTACTTGTAAATGGGTTTTGCAGCAGACATGTTCAGTGTATGAAATTACATCACGTCTATGGAAGTAGATGCTGTGGATGGTATGAAATGCCATATGTGCCAGGCTAACACCCACCTTTGACCTGCTGATTGATATAATGTTCCCTGCTAGCCTGAATGCCCGAATGAGGACTAGGCTCACTGACTGGGATCATGACAGTTTTGGCCCCCCCAAGACTCCTCCCAAGGATGGACCCTCTGGCCCTGGCTTAGTGGGGGGATTCTGATTGAACGTCTGAAGCAATTTGAGAGCATGAATATCGGAACTAGGTTCCCAAGTTCTGTCCTGTGGACCAAACCCTTTCCCATCCACTAAGTAGAACAATTTCCTTTTGACAATCTTGGACGCTAAGATTTCTTTCAGTAAGAATCCTGGTTCACCTTCTATAATCATGGGTTTGGGCGATGGTTGTATTCTAGTCCCCGGATTCCTTGGTTTTAACAAGGAAACATGGAATACAGGATTTGAGAGGGTACGTTTAACTTTACTGCTACAGGGTTGACAATAGCTTCCACAGAGAATGGGGCCAGAAACCTAGGCTGGAATTTACGTGGCCCTTAAGTGCAATGTGTTTAGAAGACAACCATAACTTGTCTCCCACCTGATAATCTGGAGATTTTCTAAGAAGTTTATCTGCAAATTTCTTTTGACTTTCCTATGCTATAGTTAAATGTCTCAGGACCTCTTTCTGTACCTGGGTAATGTTCTCATGAAGATTCTGTATTGCTGGTATCTCTAACGATTCTGTTGGATCGAAGTTAGAGATCTGAGGATGTGAACCGATAAGAATGTAAAAAGGGGTATAACCTTTGGAGGTGTGTTCAGAGTTATTGTAAGCATACTCTGCTACCCAGAGGACATCCACCCAAGAATAATCTATTTGGTGGAGAAGACATTGAAGGTAATGTTCTGAGGTTTTATTGGTTCTCTCAGTTTGACAGTCAGTTTGTGGGTGGTGGCTAGTAGATAAACGTACTTCAATTTTAGCCAACTCACAATATTTCCTCCAGAATTGGGAGCCAAATTGACTCCATCAGAGATCACTGCTGATGGAAATCCATGAAGACTGACAATTTGTTCTAGGTACACCTTTGCTAAAACTGATGACGTGGGAAGTCCCTTGATGGCAATGAAATTAGCCATTTTCGAAAAAAGAAGTCCACCACTACAAGGATTGTATTATAACCCGAACAAGGGGGTAACTAAGTAATAAAGTCCACAGCAGAAATTGTATGCATGGTGCTGGTGGAACAGGTAACGGTTGAAGTCCTGCTATTTTCCGTTTTAAGCTTTTGTTTTGAGCACAAATACCACAAGTGTGGATGAAATCTAGGATATCCTTGCACCATGTTGGCCACCAAAAATGTCTTTTGATCTTGACTGTTGTCTTAGAGATTCCAGGGATGGCCATCCAGTGTTGCTCCATGGTAATCTGCAATGACCTTCCGTTGTAGCTCCTGATTTGGTAGGTAAAGACAACTCTGGAAATAAGGTAAGCTTTCTGGAATGCAACACTTTGGTCCTTTTTGACTTGCAGGCCTCTAACTCTGTAGTGGTCATGCTGAGTAGAATATGTGACTTTAGGTCTTCTTCTGAACATCCAGTGACTCCCAGCACCTTCTCCTCTGGAATTATGCTTGCTACTGGAATTGTAGGGGAAGGCCAATTCAAAACTGTTTCAACTTTTCCATTATCCATTTGAATTCCCATTGGTGACATGACGAATCCCAAAAATTCCACTGAGGTTGCATGAAATTAGCATTTCTCCAGCTTGATAAATAACTTGTGTTGCCATAGTTTCATAAGTAATGCCCTTACATGAGTTGTGCTATTGGGCCGAGCTTGAATAAATTAGGATGTCATCGAGGTACACTTACGGGACAGACATCCAGCAATTCGCATAAAACATTCAAAAAGTTCTGAAAAGCTGCTGGAGCGTTGCATAGGCCGAAAGGCATAACTTGATACTTGTATAAGCCTTAAGTTTTCCATTCATCCCTTTCTTTCATTCTCACTAAGTGGTAAGCTCCTTGAAGGTCCAGTTTGGTGAAAACTTTGGCATTCTTAACTTGGTCCATTAACACTGGAGCGAGTGGAAGGGGGTACCGGTCCTTAACTGTGATCTGGTTTAAAGCACGATAATCTATGCAAGTACGATGGTTCCCTTCCTTTTTGGGCACGAAGCACAGTGGAGACGCCATAGAGGACTTAGAAGGCCGAATAAAACCATTGACTAGGTAGTTGTCCAAATATGTTTTCAAATGAATATGTTCTTGTTCGGTTATAGCATAAATTCTACTACATGGGGTTTTGGAACCGGGGATCAAATCAATTCGACAATCATATGGCTGGTGTGGAGGCAACACGTTGGCCTGTTCTTCAAAAACCTCTTGAAAATCTTGATACTCTGGTGGAAGGGTTCCTATTAAGCCTAAGGTGGGTTCTTCTCTTGAAATCGCTTTAACTTCTTTTCCAAAGGTTCCGCCTTGAGTATAGCAGGAGTGTTTGCATTCCTCAGTAAATACTAAGGTTCTGGCACACCAAACAATCTGTGGATTATGTTTCTCTAACCATGGAATACCTAAAATTATTTTAAACTGTGAAGCACTGATTAGGTCAAACAAGATCTTTTCTCGATGTCCCTTCTGGCAAAGCAAGGTGCAAACTTCAGTACACACTGGTCCGGATATCAGTTGAGTACCATCCACTGCAGTGACATTTTCCACCACAGCCTTTGGAGGTTTACCAAAACCAATCTTGCCTGCTTGTTCGTTTTCCATGTACTTTCCAATCGCACCACTGTCCACATATGCTTCCAGAGCATATATCTTGAAAGGTTGAAAATCACTACTTAAGATAGCGGGAACAACAAAATGAGAGATCTGAATTTCCTTCTTCTGGCTCGACAAGTCGACCTCTACACTTGTCGGGCTTTGGAGTTTTCTGTCAGTTATTTTTTATTACATTCCTGTCCGCCTCGTCTTAGGCTCCCACTGGTTTCCACGGCTGTTTCACTGGACAATTACGAAGGTGATGACCGGCTGAACCACAATAGAGGCATACATTCTGCCGTCTTTGTCTTCTTTGTCTCTTTCTTCTTTAGAAATTGGACCCCAAACACCTCATAACTGCGTTGGCTCAGAGTGACTTTCAGTCACTTGACCAGTTCCACTGTCTCTTGAACGAACATAGAGAGATCTAGTCTCTGATCTGGCCCGTTCAGTGCGCCGGTCCTGCAACCGGTGAGCCAGTTGTATAGTTAGGTCAATTAATTCGACACAACCTGTAGGAGGGTTCACTACTTGCACCAATATGTCCTTAAATTCTCCTCGTAATCCTCGATAAAAGTGTTGTTCTCTTCTCCTCAGGCCAATTAGTCTCTGCTATTAGTCGATTAAAGGAGGCAATGTAAGCTAACAATTCTTGGTTACCTTGGCATAAAGAGAGCAGCTCATTATCGAAAGGCCTGTTTCAAAGTATGATGGGATAAGAGTTTCTCCAACTCCTGCCGAAAACCAGGGAAGTTTCTTAACAATGGGTCATCTCGATTGACTAAGAGAATGGACCAGTCAGCAGCATATCCACCCAAATATGATAATACAAACTCCACCTTAGCCTGATCTGAAGGAAAGACCCCGGGGTCTACACAGGAAGTGTAAATTACATTGGTTCATGAAGACTGCAAAATGCCTTGGATCCCCCATAAACCTTTCTGGGGCTGCTAGTGGAATGTTCCCTGGTAAAACCACCTGTAGAGGAGGACTGGGAGTGGAATCTTGACCCTGCTTGGGACTGTAATAATTGGCAACCCAATTCATCAGTGCGTTCTCGGTTAACCACCAACTCTCTCTTGAGAGAATTGGTTTCTGACCTAGCTGCATGGACTTCTGCCCTTAACTCCCTGAAAATCTAGTATAAGGAACAAGTTACTTACCTGTAACTGTTGTTCTCCAGCATGGGTCTGGCATGGATTCACATGCTCATGAATATTCCCCGTCGTCAGGCCGGGAATCCTCGGTATAGAAAGAAATCAGTATCAGTTTCGTTTCTGATCTGCCTTTCTAAGTAGTAACAAATCACTGGTCTCTGGGTAATACTGCCCCCAGCCAATGACTGCCCTCTCCCTAAGCCCCACCCCAGGCAGCCATCCTCAGATTTGGTAGCACGTGAAGAGGCAGTATGACCAAGTGAAGAGCCGCAGAGGGGTAGGCGGGAGGGTTCGCATGTGAATCCATGCCAGACCCATGCTGGAGAACAACAGTTACAGGTAAGTAACTTGTTCCTTCTCAAGCATGGGGTCTGGCATGGATTCACATGCTCATGAATATAAGAATAGATAGCAGTATACACATGCACAACCACGGGAGGTGGCACAAGGCTCAATATCAAGCAACACAACAACTCAACATTAAGCAACTCTTACCTCCTCACCAGGCTCACCTTAGGCGAACAGGTTGCGCAGCACTGCCTGGCCGACTCTGGACTCCTCCCTGGAATCCCGGTCGACGCAGTAGAATCTCGTGAAGGTGTGCGTCGACCTCCACGTAGCAGCCCTGCAGATGTCGAGCAGGGTCACACCAGACAGGAACGCCGTAGTAGCAGCGATCGCTCTGGTCGAATGGGCTCTTGGACGGCCGGGCAGCGGTCGGTTTGCCAACCGGTGACAGTGCATGATGCAGCCGGAGAGCCATCCGGAAATGGAAGTCTTCGAGAGAGCCTTCCCTTGATTCACAGGTCCAAAGTTCACAAACAGCTGTGATGTCTTCCGGAAACTCTTTGTGCGGTCCACGTAGAACTTCAGCGCTCTAGCTACATCTAGTGAGTGCAGAGTCCTCTCAGCCGGCGACGAAGGCGACGGGAAGAAAACTGGCAACACCAAGGGCTTGTTGAGGTGGAAGTCCGACGGCACCTTGGGCATGAAGGAGGGGTGCGTCCTCAGCAACACCCTCGTGTCGTGAAAAGTCAAGTATGGAGGCTTGCAAGACAGGGCCTGGATCTCTCCCACTCGTCGTGCAGAGGTGATGGTGTCTTCCACGACAGAAACTTCAACGGCACTGAATGCATAGGCCTGAATGGGGCCCCCCCATGAGCCTAGTTAGTACCACGTTGAGCTCCCACGCCGGGGCAGGGGCCTTCACCGGCGGGAATGATCGGAACAGTCCTTTCATAAATTCCTTCACCAGACGATGAGACCACAAGGACGCCCGTCCTGTAGTTCTGGTGTAACGTGAGACGGCAGCCACATGTACCTTGATGGAAGAGTGAGATAGGCCAGCCTTGGCCAAAGACAGTGGGTACGGCAATACTTGAGGGGCCGTAATCCGCAGAGGGTTAATCTTCTGTGCCCGGCACCAGACAGAGAACCTCTTCCATTTGTGTCCGTACCACTTGAGAGTTGAGGATGCCCTGGCCTTTGCAAGAACCTCTCTGCAGTTGGCCGGGAAGTCGTATCCTCCAAACTCTAGTGCTGCAGGAGCTAGGCCTGCAAGTTCAGTGACTCTAGTTCGTAATGAAGAATGGCGCCTCCTTCTCTGGAGAGAAGATCCGCGTCCGTCGGTAGCTTGACTGGTGTGGACGCTGACAAGTCCAGAAGGTCCGGGAACTAGATCTGCCTCGGCCACGCCGGTGCGACGAGGATCATCCTGCACCAGGACCTCTTGAGCTGGTTGACGAGCCGGAGTAGCAACGCCAAAGGCGGGAAAGCATAAAGGAACAGGCCGTCCCAGGGGAACGAGAAAGCATCACCCATGCTCCTCGGTTGGGGAAACCTGCTGGCGAACCTCCGGCACTTGGATCCTGACGCAGTTCCCACTCGTGACACGAGCGCAGCTCCCTGCTGAGTGAGTCGGCGATGGTGTTTTTTATCCCTGCCAGATGAAAGGGTACCAGAAACATCCCTTGTGCGATGGCCCAATGCCACAGATCCTGGGCTTCCTTGGACAGGGCAGGGGATCTGGTTTCGCCCTGCTTCCGAATGTAAAACATCGTGGTGGTGTTGTCGGTGAAGATCCTCACCACCTTGCCCTTGAGGGACGGAAGGAAGGACCTGGGGCCCAGACCACTGCGACAAGCTCCAAGATGTTGATGTGGAGAGTCTTCTCCTCCGAGCACCAAAGGCCTCTCGCGTGGAGGCCCCCGGTGTGCGCTCCCCAACCTTCCAGGGAGGCATTCGTCGTCACCGTCACTTGGTGGGCCGGAGCTAGGAAGCCTGTTCCTGCTGTCAGATGAGCGCGGACACCCCACCATCGTATCGCCAGACGAACGTTTCGTCGAGCGAGATCCTGTCCTCGAAGCTGCCCGTCGTCTGGATCCAGTGGGCGTCGAGGAATTCTTGCAAGGGCAGCATCCGAATTCTGCAATGGGGCACCAGATAAATGCAGGAGGACATCATTCCGAGGAGGGACTTGATAGACCTCACTCTGGCCACGTCCGTGGCCAGTAGACGTTGCACCTTTCCTAGGATGGTCCTTATCCTTTCCTCCGACGGAGAGGCCCGCCGTGGCACTGTGTCGAGCTGTGCTCCCAGAAACAGGGCGACTTGCGACAGGACCAGGTGGGATTTTGGAAAGTTGATGGTGAACCCCAGGTCCGTGAGCAGCTGGACGGACTTCGCAGTGTGTTCCACGGCGAGCTCCCTTGTACTTGCCCGTGTGAGCCAGTCGTCCAAGTAGGGGTAGACGTGGATCCCCTGCAGGCGCAGCCGCGCCGCCACCGGTGCTAGGCACTTGGTGAACACCCTGGGCGCCGATTTCAATCCGGGAGGGCCTTGAACTGGTAGTGCCGCCCTTTGACCACGAACCTGAGGAACTTTCAGTGCCTTTTTAGAATAGGGATGTGGAAGTAAGCATCCTCCAAGTCCAACGACGACAGGAAATCGCCCTCCTCCAGCTGTCCCAGCACGTGCTGGAGGGTGACCATCCGGAACTTCTGTGCCTTGATGTATTTGTTTAGTCGTCGCAGGTCCAGGATGGGACGCCATCCTCCTGTCTTCTTCCTCACGAGGAAGTATCTTGAGAAAACTCCGGAGCCCCGAAGCCTCTTCGGGACGAGCTCGATGGCACCTTTTCTGAGCATCGCCCTTACTTCCAACAGCAGTTGAGGGACGCGATTTTCCTTCCTGGCCACGGGAAGGATGCGGGGGCACTTCTTCTGGAACTCGAGGGCGTGCCCCAGGGCCAGGGCGTCCAGCACCCAACGGTCGGTGGAGATGGACTCCCACATGCCGACGAACTTCGTCAGCCGGCCTCCCACCGGGGTGCTTCGGCGGGGGCCCGACCCGACGGACGATTCAATCTTGCTTGGAGGCCGCTTTGCCTCATTGACCACCTTGGTGACGACGGCGGGATCCACCTGACTTGGCGCGTCGCCTGTAGGCCTCCTGCGACGAAGACCTTGTCGCTTGACGGTAGAGGAGCTGCTGCCGGCTCCCTTGGAGGCACCCCGTCTGCCTGCGGAGCTCCGAAAGGATGGCCGTCGCTGTTGGAGCACACCCAGTGCACGGGCCGTCTCCGTGTCCGTCTTGATCGCCTGAAGGGATTTATGAACCGCCTTGCCACAAAGGTTGTTCCTATCGAAGGGCATGTCCAAAATCTTGGTCTGAACGTCCTGGTGGAAATCCGTCGCCCTGAGCCATCCGCGTCGTCTTAGGCAAACGCCGTTGCCCAACTGACGGAAACCGGTGTCGGCGATGTCCGTAGCCAGCGTAATGGCGTGGTCTGAGGCAATCTCACCTTCCTGCAAGATTTCCAGGGTCTCAGCCCTCTTGGCATCCGGAAGGAAGTCCAACAGAGGGGCGATCTTGAACCACAACTCCCTGTCGTAGCGGGCTACGATGGCCAGGGCGTTGGCCGCCTTGATGGTCGTTGCTGCAGATGAGATGACCCGTCATCCCATCGCATCCAGTTTCCTACCCTCGCCGTCCGGAGGGGAGGTTGAGGTCGAGGCCGATGCACCCCCCCGCTTTCTTCTTGGCCGCCGCTGAAACGACCGAGTCCGGGGTAGGTTGCGCCCTAAGGCACAAGGGGGCAGCGTCGGGGACCCAGTACTTCTTCTCGTACCGGTCCCTCTTCGCAGGAGCGTGGCAGGGTTCTTGAGGAGGGCGAGCCCCTCATCCCAGATGTCATCAAGAAGCGGTACGGCGAGGACGTCTTCCTTTTAGCCTCGCACCGCTGGTAAAGGAACCCCTCCCTTTCCTCGGGGCAGAGCTGGAAGAGCTCGGATGCCCTGGAGATCATTGCATGGAAGGATCCAATCTCGACGGGCGGGGACGCCCGGGCAGGGGGCGATGGGGGACACGTCCCGTCGTCGCCTCCGTCGTCATCCGTACCCGTCGTAGTCGTGTCCATGCCTGTATCATCCCCATGGGTAGTGGACCGGGGGGAAGGCAGAGCAGGCCGCAGAGGCAGGAGAGGAGGCCAAGGATGCGTCCTCCTCCTCTTAAGCAGTGGGCCCCCCGAAGGTCCTGGCTCCGGATCCTCCGTCGGGTCTGGCTCAGGCTCCTCCGTCGGGGGAAGGGGGCAACCTAGTCCTTATCTCCGAGCATAAGGACTGGATAGCTGACAAAATGGCCACTGAGGTGTCCTGCAGCGCCGGGAGCGAGGGCTCTTGAGGAGCCTCGTCTGCGTCACCGTCGCCCTCGTCGCCGCCCTAGTCGGGATCCCTCCCGATGGGCTGGGTCTCCTCCACGACTTGGATGTGTTCCTCTTCAGAGGTCGTGTCCGTATCCACGACGGCCACCACCCCCTCCCCCCTTTTCCAACGAGGACTTCGTGGGGGTCTTCTCGATGGGCCTGAAAGACGACTCCCTCCGCGGTGGCAGGGAGACTCTGGTACCTGAGGGCGCCTCCACTGGTGTAGCCTCCACAGGCTGAGCCAGGGCCGCAGCGACATCCTCAATCGAGGTCCTAGCAGGGTGAATCACGGCCAACATCACCTTCTGTGCGCCTGGGGCCTTCACCTTCGGGGGAGGGTCCGAGCCTCGCTCCCCCTCTGCCGGAGTCTTCGAGATCGACCGGGGCCTCTCCAGAAGCTTTGCCCGGTTCTCGGACTTCCTCTTACCCGAGCCAGAGCGTTGGCTCGTGGTCGATGGCGTCAGGGAGGGTGCGCCCTGCCTGGCAGCCAAGGAGCCCGACCGTTCGGCGCTCCCGGTGCCCGCAGACTCGCAGTGCTTAGCCTTTTGTTGGGCCCCCGTCGCCAGAGCTCCCTCACAGGACTTAGAAGACCGCTCGGACTTCTTCTTCTTCTTCCCGCCTGGCGGCTCTTACCTTCCAGCCAGTTGGCGAGACGGAGGTGGCGATCCATCATGGTCCGCTCCGACATGTTTCCACAAAACGCGCAGTCCTTCTCCTTGTGCGTCTTGTCCTTATGGAGAGAGTAGAGGCATAACGAATGCTCGTCCTCCTTCAAAACTTTCTGAAGCTGGCATCCAGGGCAGGTCCTGAATAGCTTCCCGGGCGTCGAGCTCCCTTTCTCCTGGGCCATGTCTGGGGTAGGCCTCGGAACTTCTGGAATCCTCCAAAAGCGCAACTCGACGAAATCTTCACCCTTGAGGGGCGTAGAAAACTCTGAAACGGATCCCTGTTGATCGGAAGTAGAAACGGTGGAGCTTGAGGCTCTTAATGAGAAAATCTCCTGAAAAAAGCGCAAAAACGCAGCAAAAGCTCGAGAGCTAAGCACGAGGACTCTCAACACTTGAACGTGCGGTAAAAATCTGAGGATGGCTGCCAGGGGTGGGGATGGGGAAATGGCAGTCATTGGCTGGGGGCAGTATGACCCAGAGACCAGTGATTGGTTACTACTGAGAAAGACAGATCAGAAACGAAACTGATACTGATTTTTTCTATACCGAGGATTCCCGGCCTGACGACAGGGAATATTCATGAGCACGTGAATCCATGCCAGACCCCATGCTGGAGAAATTGTCTATTTCTGTGTTTTCCATTACGCTCAGGTGGAGTATTTTAAAGTACAGCTTTGTGTTCTGTAACGCTTACCAGGACTCCTCGGGAGCGTAATACCTTCCCAGCCTGTGGACTTGGAGCCTTTAGGATTATTTTTCTGATTGAACAAACAAATGACAATAGAAATGCCATAACATCTATAAACTGAGATAATACTACATGAGATGTCTATTCCCTTAAATCACTCCCTTCTAACTCTTGGGCTGAATTCCTGTTACGCTCACCTGGCTCCCACAGGGGCGTCGATCTGAACTGGACAGCTGTGGCCTCCACCAATGTGACGCGTAGTGCCGAGAGGACGGACTGGACTAGCCCACCTAGCTTTGTTTGCTTGGTCCGTAGGAATATTCTTCTGCAAATGGAGAAAGGGAATTAACCACCCGTGGAGTTGAGCGTTAATCCTCCCCCACTCCCGCTGTTCTCCCCACTGATCACCTTTGATGTCCCCTCTTATAGTCTCACCTGATGGTTTGGAAAGATGAGCTCTCCATCCTGCATTGAGCGCAGGGGCGCGTTGATGACCAGTTGCTTCACTGGCTCGAAGGAATTGGTGAGTTCCAGAACAATATTGACTCAGATTCCAGACGCTAAGAGTTCAAATGTCTGACTTTCACTCTTGTCCGATTCCTTGCAGGTTGAGGCTTGACCCTAGCGAAGAGTTCCTCGTGGCAACCGGTAATATTCAGGTAAGGATTTGTATTATCCAACACAGTTCGATAAAATAATGTCAATATGTAACCTTTTGCTTTCTCCCTTATTCAGGCGCTGAGAGAAAATATGAAGTCTCGGGGAATAATGGCTCCGGCGGTAAAATCAGGTAAGTCTATTGTGGTAAGGAGGTTTCCCCTTGTTTGTCCCTTTGTTTCACCTTGCTGTCCTTTTGTTTCCCCTTAGAGGCCGGGGTTTGACGAGGATGCAGTGGAAGCTGCGCCGACCCGTGAAGAGGAATAGTACCCCCGGTGGTAAAATCAGATAAGTCTATGGGGGGTAGCTAATATTGCCTCTGTGTATTCCCTTGGCTCACCTTGCTGTTCTTGTCTTCCCCTTAGGTGCCGGAGTGCGACAGGAGCATGCAGAAGGATGCGGTGGAATGTGAAGATGCTGCGAAGGCCGGTGAGTTCAGCGCGGCGCTGCTGCAGGCGAGGCGACGCGCATAAAATCACTTTTCTTCCAGCTCGAAGGCGCGATGGATCGGGAATTCAGTTAAGGATCAAAGGTATTGCTCTTGTTCTAACCTTTTCTCCTTCTCTCCCCTTTTTCTAGGAGCTCCGGACTCGAGGCGGGCGTGGCAGAAGGCTGGATGCAGACTTGCAGGCACGGTGAGCGTTACGCTGCTGGATGCAGAATAACGCGAAGCGTGTGCTGCTCTTCGGTCGTGGTTTAAATAGCCTCCAAAGTAGTCCCAGGTAAGTATTCCTCCCCAGACCCACCCGAGTAAAAGAAATAGTCCCTTAGGTAAAGTAGTCCCTTCCAAGCCTCCTTTGGCTTGGAGCTCTTGCAGCATGGTCTGCATCAGGTAAGTTTTAATCTATGAGCCTGGCGCCTATGGCGCCAGGACTGACTCTCGATATGAGCCTCTCGCCAAAGGCGCCAGGACTGCACCCGTATAGCCCCTAGCAGGGGTTGTTGGGTTTGCTTAGTATAACTTGATGCCTGCTTCCGGGGTTGCTGGACTTGGTCTGGGTCCCCGGGGGTAGGCATCATGACAATTCCCTTCTCAACTGTGTTTTATTACTGTGGAGCTCTCCATCTTCTTTTCTACAGGGGCACATTGAGATGGAGAAACAATGGTAACTTGGGTTGCTGATGAACTCTATAGCTTCTTGCCTTGAAATGTCTATTCTTTTAAGAACTAGTCTTTGGGTAAGTAAGCAGCTGAAGATACTGTAATGTTTAAGGGCTTGAATGGATTCCTCCGTTGGAGAGATCCCTCTTTCTAATTACCTTTTTTTTCCTGCAGGTTCTAGGAATTCGGGAAAAGAATTATGGCTGCAGAGTTACTTAGGATGAGAAAACAGTTTAAAACGTAAGTTCGCCAATACGGAGTAACTGCAGCCTTCAAGGTGGAGCACGGTAACAACTGAGGTGAAAACATGAAGAACCTTCAAGTATGTAACCGCTTATAAAACGTCTTCTCTGTTAAGCTTTTAAATTTGTTTTTAATTAAATATCTCTTGTGTTGTCTGCATGTTTTCAGAAAGCTGGGGAAAAAAACCTTTGGAAGTTGCGATGGCTGCCAAAGAAACTTCTGACTGAAGATGCTGCGACTGCGAACAAATAAATGTTCTTAACTGAAGATAACGGCGTCAGAGATAACTTCTGTCGGGTAAGTCTCTTCTGTGAACTATAGTACTCTATAGCTTTTCATAAAACTAAAGTCTCTATTATCTCCTTTTTTCACTGGTCCTATGAGGAGAAACGCCGGCAGCGTTAGCCGCTGTCAGCAAGTTCCAGCGGAGGCGGGGCTTAAGTAGCTCCTCTGCAAAGATGAATAGTTCTGTGCTGCTACTTGTAAATGGGTTTTGCGGCGGCCATGTTAAGTGTATGAAATTACTGTTGAACATTACAGGAGTCTATGGAAGTAGATGGTGTAAATGCCATATGTACCAGGCTAACACCCACCTTTGACCTGATGATTGATATAATGTTCCTTGCCTAGCCTGAATGCCTGATTGAGGGCTATGCTCACTGACTTTCTACAGTTATGACTGCTACGAGTATATAGATCCTAGATGAAATGTTGGCACTACATCTATCGTGTTGCAATCAGTTTTCCAGGGGATTCTTTTACCATGCGGAAATATAAGAGGAAACTTATTTAGCCCTTTTTGTTTAAATGTTATTTGCACAAGTGGATTGCTAAGCCTTAATTTGTTTGCGCATGGGGAGATGTACATTAAGGGTGACAGATATTCTTGTGATCATCTTGGAGATAAATTAATTTTGGTCTTTATTACCCGATACTGATGGTCTCAAAATTAATAAATATAAGTTATTTATTATTAATTATTATTATTAAGCGAGAGCTGTGGTACGTTCCTATTGACTTAACATGTGCCAAAATACTAGATGTCACTATGAGCAACTGTCAATGCTTATGTTTAGGATTTATTAATGAATATAGGGGGTATAGTTTGGGTTGGGTGACCGTTAACTCTTGTTTAATGATGTATGCCATTTCCTATGCTATTGTGAAGTGGCTATGGCAATATATAGTATGTGTATATTGATTTTCTTTGTGGGGGATATTTATAGCATACATTTGTTTGCTGAAATGTCAGACAATTTTTATGTACCCGTGCTTATTTAACGGCTGATTAATTATATGAAACTCTTAATGTTTGTTGAACTCAATGTCAGATGTTATATTTAGCTTGTACCTTCATGTTTATGCAAATGTGTTAAATATTTGGCAGCGGTTTGCTTCTCTATTGGCTATTCTTATATCATGTTCTGGCCTCAGTTTGTTTATTTACATTTTGCTTATTATTTACATGTTTTTTTGGGGGGCACTTGGATGTTAGTTTATTATTTAGTTCTGATACTTTTAACTCTGTGTGGTGACCACATCTCAAGTATCAATAACATGTTTCTTGAAAAGTGGGGGGTTGTGTTAGAGAGTAAGAGCCTCATTGAGGGTGTGTCCATGTATTTTTGGACTAGAACAATTGCAAAGTGTAGGTTGTTTATGGCCTAATGGCGGACTCGTGTATTACGTTGGAATGTGAAAGGGGTGAACAATCCAATTAAGAGAAAAAGTTTCCTTCCTTTTGTAGGCAAATAGGAAGGCTGACTTTGTTCTACTCCAGGAAACCCATTTGCAAAGCTATGAAATAGAGTATATGTTAAAAAATGTATATGTAAAAGAATATTAAAGTTATTTTGCTAGTAATTCTAGAAGAGTGGCTATTTTATTTAAGAAGAACTTGCGATTCTCTGTAGAAAAAGTGAATATTGATACAGAGGGGAGATTAGTAGTAATCGGGTTGCAAGTGGAAAATAGGCTTCTAATAATCTTGAATGTGTATGCCCCTAATATATCTCAGCACACATTTTTGGAAAAACTGGATGATGTCCTAAAAGAAATGGTAGTGGACCAATATTAATAGGTGGGGATTTCAATACTATTTTAAATAAAGCATTTGATAAGCCCAAAATACCACTTTTTTATGCAGAAGATAGGGCCAGAAAAGGACTTTCAAAGTTAATGCAGTGGTGGTACTTGCATGATATTTGACGTAGACTAAATCCAGAAAAAAGCAATATAGTTTTTGTTCGATACTGCATAGAACTTCTTGTAGAATTGATTTCTTTTTAATCAGCAGGAACCTGTTTGGTGAAGTGAACGTGTCGGAAATGGTTGATGAGTTTTCCAATCATGCATATGTGAACTTGAAGTTAGACCGTTCGCAGCGAGGTGGGAAAACTGATCGCCAATGGCGATTTAAAACTCTATGCTGGATCAAGCTATGATGAATGCAAAATGTTCTTTAGACAAAATGATACATTGTAAAGCAGAGAGATTTATTTTATACAAAACAAAAATTTTGGGAACGTGATGAAAGTTCTGGAACATTATTAGCTGACAGGTTACGGGGAAGAGAGATGGGGAAACAGGTGCTTTTTATTTCAGAAGACAATGGCACCTTTCTGGGGAAAAAAGAAGAGATTTGTGGTACATTTAGAACGTTTTATGCATCATTGTATTGTGAAGAAGGATTTGTAGATAATCCTGAAGTGGCTAATTTGTTAGAACGTATTTTTATCCCTGAGTTAAATGATAGTGAATAGACATCTTTCGGAAGAAGACATTTCATTACAGGAAGTTATTGATTCAATGGAGTTGATGTCCCCTGGCCAATCCTCAGGGCCAGATGGGTACCCGATTGAATTCTATGTTGCATTTAGTGCTTCCCTTGCACCCTTTATGGTGGACCTATTTAGGGAGATTATTAATTCTAAACAGTTAGCCGATTCCATGAAAACTGCAGTGATCTCTGTGACCCCTAAGTGTGGAAAAGATCATTTGAGCTGTGGGAATTATAGACCAATATCTCTTCTAAATGCCGATGCCAAACATATGGCAGAGATTTATGCAGTGCGCATTAACCCTCTGTTGCCAAAGGTGATCGATCAAAACCAGGCAGGATTTATCTTTGGCAGAAATAGTTCTAATAATTTAAGAGAACTTTTGGATGTGGTACATTTAAAGTGCGTCTCTCCGGAACCGTACACCTTGCAACGCCTAAAAACACTTGCGTACAGGCGCGTTATGAATGCCATATCATAAATATCCATCTGTGTGTATTTGTGCATGTGTTCATGGGATTGCGTGATATTTCTTTTTGTCGTACTGCAGATATATGTTAATCGTCCTTAATGTATGTATGTCCACTAATGTATTGTCCCAGTGACTTCCATTTACTTCCCTCCACAACGTGGTCAGAATGTCCCTCAAACTCAACCCATTGTAAGAAGCTAACTGCTTCCCGTCAAATATGATTTCTTATCTGTTGTACGTTCTTTTGTCAACAGCTGTGAGAAACCTGAATGTATTCTCTAGAGTAGGACTCGAGAATCCCTTATTCAGGTGGCCAGGGAAAGGCTGGCGCTCTCAGAACCCAAATCTGGGGGTGGACGAGCTAGGGAGGATCACCTCGATGGGGGAACCTGGCGTTACACTTGGGAGAGTCTCCCAGGCGAGACGTGGTATTATACCGGGAAAGAACAAAAAAGAAGAAGTCCTTGAGGCTTTCATAGGTTGTACCAACTCAAGCTCCCTTTCACCCAATGAGTCTGCCTTACCCGAATCAAACCACCCCATAGACCTCGGTAAACCTATTAAGAACCCAAAATCCCTCATACTTCGAGGTCCCTCCGATTGTATTTTTTCTGCCGTGAGGGAGCCTTATGACTATCGTGAGTGAGTACAGTGAGAGAAGAAGTAGTAGTAAGATATCTATGTTCCTTCCATCGAAGCGGGGAGGAAGAGTGGGAGCATGTGAATCTAAGCAGATACAATCATCAGAAATGCTATTACGGTAAGTAATACATGTCTTCTGATGTTTCTGAATCTGCTTAGAATCACATGCTGTGCATAGACTAGCGAGCAGTACCTGGAGTTGGTGGTGGGAAGTGAGAAGGAATAGTAGTGAAGATCTTAGTATCGCTTGTCCCACCTGAGAAGCAGACTTAGAGTGAGTATCCAGGCAGTAGTGTTATGTAAAGGTGTGTACAGAACTCCAGGTTGCCGCTTTGCAAATGGACTCGAGAGGAACATTTGCAATGAATGCTATGGAAGCCCCAGTCTCCCAAATAAAGTGTGCTCTAGGATTGAAGGGCAGATCCCTCTTGGCAAGAGTGTAACAGAGTGTGATGCAATTGACAATCCACTTAGAGATGGCTGATTTAGAGACATGGTCACCTTCTCTACCAGCCGCCACTGAGATGGAAAAACTGGTCATTTTTTCTTAGTGGTCTAGTTCTTTCAGAAAATATGATTGCCCTGTGCACAGAGGGTGTGTGTAGGCTTCTTTCTGCCACGTTAGTGGGGTTCTGGAAAAATGTGGGTAGTTCTATTGATTCACATGGAACTTTGAAATGAACTTGGCCATACACCGTGGTGAGTGCACAGAACCACCTTGTCTTTGTGGATAGTGACAAATGAGTCTAGAACGAAAAGGGCCTATAGTTCACTAACTTTTCTTATTGAAGTGACTGCCACCAGGAAGGCGGTCTTGTAGGCGAGTGCTTTAAGGCTAGCCTTATGCATCGGTTCAAAGGGAAATCCCATAAGTCGAGTTAGTACCACATTTAGGTTCCACCCGGGAGCTGGGTTTGAAATAGGGGGATGAAGTCTTAACCCCTTCCATGAAAGCCTTGATTACTGGGATCTTGCACCACAAGACCTTTCTCTGGGACGTGGTATTCGCTGAAAGTGCGGCTAAGTGGACCTTCAGGGAATTAAAAACAAGACCCGATTCCAGTAGATGAGTCGGGTATAATACAATGTGTGTTGGTGAGCTGTCTAAAGGATTGATGCTCTTGGAATTACACCAGATGATGAAGCGTTTCCATTTAATGGAGTAGCATTGTCTGGTGTTAAGCTTTCTTGCTTCTTTAAGTATGTCCATGCATTGCTGAGGAAGCTGGAGGTGCCCGAACTGACTTCAGGAGCCAGGCCGCTAAGTTGAGAGTTTGCGGGTATGGATGGAGTGTTTCCCCTTGTCCTGCGATAGCATGTTTTATGGGCAAGGTAGTTTCATCGGAGGGGAGATTGACATCTCCATCAGATGGGAGAACCATGGTTGGCGGGCCCACATTGGGGCCACCAATATCATAGTGACTGGTTCCTGGTGCATCCTGTGCACTATTGTACACACATCGACTCCCTGGCTCCTGCCCTGGCTGATTTCTCAACTACTCCTTTACCACTGGAGTCTTCCCCTCCCCCTGAAGCACTTCCTTGTGCACCCTCTTCTTAAGAAACCCTCTGCCGACCCTTCCTGTTCGGCCAACTATCACCCAATCTCCATCACTCCTTTCCTTGACAAACTCCTAGAAAAGCTGGCCATCTCCCAGCTGAATCTTCACACTGAATCTGTCAGTTGTCTCCATGACCATCAGTCTGGCTTCAGAGCTGCCAGAAGTATGGAAACTGCTCTCCCGAAAATCCGCAAAGACCTGCTCTCCAACCTTGATTCCAACACCCCTGGTGTCCTCATCCTACTTGATCTCTCTTCTGCTTTCGACAGAGTCACCCATGCCATCCTGCTCAACCGTCTCCATGAGAATCACCGGTCAGGCCCTGGCGTGGCCGACTTCTTTTCTCTCTGGTCGACCCTCCCAGGTTCAACTCGGGTCCTTCCTCTCCTCCATCTCTATATCTACCTGTGGTGTTCAACAGGGGTCTAACCTCTCTGCCTGGCTGTTAAACCAATACCTGGCACTTCTTGCCCATGGCATTTCCGCGCTCTGCCGCAACTTTCAGTGCTATGCGGATGACACTCTGCTCCTTTTCACACTACCCTCAGCCACCTCTTCCTCTCTAATCTCCGATTGTCTGTCCGCCATCCAGGAGTGGTGTGCCACCAATGATCTCTGCCTTAATGCCAGTAAGACAGATTCTCCTCATCTGCACACCCAAACCCTCCTTCCCTATCACTCTCTGGCCGGCCTCTCTTGGCCCTCGCCCTGCTCCCACCTGTGAGGCTAAAAACCTCTGTCATTTTCGACTCCACACTCTCCTTCTCTCCTCACATCTCTGATGTCTCTAAGAAGTCACACTACCAGCTGCACCTCCTCAGAGGTATTCTTTGTTTCCTCTCCTTCCCCCAGAAGCTCACTGTCTCCAGAGCTCTGGTTCTCTATGGGCTGGACTATTGCAACAGCCTCTTTCAAAATCTGCCTGCTTTTATTCTCCGCCCTCTGCAACTCATCCAGAACCGGACTGGTATTTCGGTGCTGGACAGCCCCAGGGCAGGACAAAGACTGATATGTGTAGGATATTTCTCCTCTGTGAACGATAGTGAGCTAAAGACTTTGGGTAAGGCGCTTGTAACCAGGCCTCATGTCGGGCAGAGAGTCTCCCAGGACCCCCCCTTGTTATATACTACTGCTGGGGACCAAACGCTGTGCGCCATCTGCTGAAGGTGAGCCCCCCCCACCCTGTGAGAGATGCGTCCGTTGTGAGAGTGTCTCCTACTGCGTGGGTGGTGAAGGTCTTCACTTTCAAGAGGTTTTCCCTCGACCACCACTGCAGGGAGAGAAGAAGGGCTGCCGAGACAACCACTAGATTGTCCCATTGTCCGCTGGCCTGACACCGTTGGCTGCTGAGCCATTCTTGCATGGGGCGCAGGCGCAATCGTGCGTGTGGGACTAAATAAATGCAGGAGGCCATCATTCCTAACAGTCGCATGGCTTTGCATACCATCACCTCTCGACTGGCTACATATTGAGGTATCTGAAACAGCATGTTTTGAACCCTTTCTTTGGAGGGGAAGACGAGGACATCCGTCCGAATCAGAGCCCCCAGAAAATATTTGACTTGGCTGGGGTCTAAGGCTGGACTTCTTCTCATTTATTGAGAATCCCAGACTGAAAAGTAGATCTATCGTCTTCTGGGTGTTTTATGAGGCATGTTCCGTAAAAATCCCCCGTTATGAGCTAGTCGTCGAGGTGAGGATGGAACAAGTTACTTACCTGTAACTGTTGTTCTCCAGCATGGGTCTGGCATGGATTCACATGCTCATGACTATTCCCCGTCGTCAGGCTGGGAATCCTCGGTAAAGAAAAAATCAGTATCAGTTTAGTTTCTGATCTGTCTTTCTCAGTAGTAACCAATCACTGGTCTCTGGGTCATACTGCCCCCAGCCAATGACTGCCCTCTCCCTAAGCCCCGCCTCTGGCAGCCATCTTCAGATCTTCAGATTTGGTAGCACGCTAAGTGGCAGTATGACCAAGTGAAGAGCAGTAGAGAGGCAGGAGGGAGGGTTCGCATGTGAATCCATGCCAGACCCATGCTGGAGAACAACAGTTACAGGTAAATAATTTGTTCCTTCTCCAGCATGGGGTCTGGCATGGATTCACATGCTCATGAATATAAGAATACATAGCAGTACACATGCACAACCACGGGAGGTGGCAAGGCTCAACATTAAGCATTACATAAAACTCAACATTAAGCATCTCTTACCTCCCCACCAGGCTTCCTTAAGCGAACAGGTTGCGCAGCACTGCCTGGCCGACTCTGGACTCCTCCCTGGAATCCCAGTCGACGCAGTAGAATCTCGTGAAGGTGTGCGTCGACCTCCACGGAGCAGCCCTGCAGATGTCCAGCAGGGGCACATCAGACAAGAACGCCGTGGTAGCAGCGATTGCTCTGGTCGAATGGACTCTCGGATGGCCGGGCAACGGTCGGATTGCCAACCGATGACAATGCATAATGCAGCCGGAGACCCATCTGGAAATGGAAGCCTTCAAGAGAGCCTTCCCTTGGTTCACAGGTCCAAAGTTCACAAACAGCTGTGATGTCTTCCGAAAACTCTTAATTCGGTCCACGTAGAACTTCAGCGCTCTAGCCACATCCAGCGAGTGCAAAGTCCTCTCGGCCGGAGACGAAGGCGACGGGAAGAAAACAGGTAGCACCAAGGGCTCGTTGAGGTGGAAGTCCGACGGCACCTTGGGCATAAACGAGGGGTGCGTTCTCAGCACCACCCTCATGTCGTGAAAAGTCAAGTATGGAGGCTTGCAGGATAGGGCCTGGATCTCTCCCACTCGCCGTGCGGAGGTGATGGCCACAAGAAACGCAGTCTTCCATGAGCCTGGTCAGCACCACGTTGAGTTCCCACGCCGGGGCAGGGGCCTTCACCGGCGGGAACGATCGGAACAGTCCCTTCATAAATTCCTTCACCAGGCGATGGGACCACAAGGACGCCCGTCCTGTGGTTCTGGTGTATCGGGAGATCGCAGCCAGATGTATCTTGATGGAGGCGTAAGCCAGTCCAGCCATGGCCAGCGACAGTAGGTACGGCAGCACTTAAGGGGCCGTAATCCGTAGAGGGTTAATCTTCTGTGCACGGCACCAGACAGAGAACCTCTTCCACTTATGTCCGTAGAACTTGAGGACGCCCTGGCTTTTGCAAGGACCTCTCTGCAGTCAGCCGGGATATCGTATCCTCCAAACTCTGGCGCTGCAGGAGCCAGGCCTGCAAGTTCGGCGACTCCGGGTCGTGAAGAAGTATGGCACCTCCTTCTCTGGAGAGAAGATCCGTGTCCGTCGGCAGATTTACTGGTGGGGACGCTGACAAGTCCAGAAGGTCTGGGAACCAGATCTGCCTCGGCCACGCCGGTGCGACCAGGATCATCCTGCACCGGGACCTCTTGTGCTGGTTGACGAGTCGGAGCAGCAACGGCAACGGAGGGAACGCATAAAGGAACAGGACTTCCCAGGGGAACGAGAAAGCATCGCCCATGCTCCTCGGCTGCGGAAACCTGCTGGCGAACCTCTGGCACTTGGAGGTCGTCGCGGTCGCGAACAGGTCGAACTGGGGTTTTCGCCATCGTCGGAAGAGTCGATCCACTTGATCCTGACGTATTTCCCACTCGTGGCACGAGCGCAGCTCCCTGCTGAGTGAGTCGGCGATGGTGTTTTCTATCCCTGCCAGATTAAAGGGCACCAGAAACATCCCTTGGGCGACGGCCCAATGCCACAGATCCTGGGCTTCCTTGGAGAGGGCTGGGGGATCTGGTTCCTCCCTGCTTCCGGATGTAGAACATCGTGGTGGTGTTGTCGGTGAAAACTCTCACCACCTTGCCCTTAAGGGACGGGAGAAAGGACCCGAGGGCCCAGAACACTGCTCGGAGCTCCAGGATGTTGATGTGGAGCTTCTCCTCTGGGAGCCAAAGGCCACTTGCGTCAAGATCTCTGGTGCATGCTCCCCACCCTTCCAGGGAGGCATCCGTCGTCACCGTTATCTGGTGGGATGGGGTCTGAAAGTCTGTGCCCGCCATCAGATGAGCGCGGGTGCCCCACCACCGGATCGCTCGTCGGAAGGTCTCTTAGAGCGGAATCCCGTCCTCGAAGCTGCCCGTCGCTTGGATCCAGCGGGAGTCGAGGAACTCTTGCAGAGGGCGTTCTTGAGAAGAGTAAAAGCGGGCGGATCCATCTTCCCCTATCTCGCGCCCACTCACTGGAATGCCCTACCTCCCACTATCCGAGGGGAGGCCTCCCTCACCACCTTCCGCAAAACTCTGAAAACTACCCTCTTCACATAAGACCCAACACACCAGCACGAATACTTATCATACATGTTGTAACATACGTCCCAATGCAATATCTGTAACAGTACGATATCTCGTAGTATTCATAATGTGTTAACAATCGCTTTCATGCCTGTACCATGTAACTAAGTTATTGCAAGTAACAGCGCCTCAATGCCCCTGGGCTTCTTGCGCGCTATATTAATATAAATAAATAAATACGAAGCCTGCACAGGCGCACGAGATATATGCAGGAGGACATCATCCTGAGGAGGGACATGATGAACCTCACCCTGGCCACGTACGTGGTCAGTAGGCGCTGCACCTTGCCCAGGATGGCCTTCATCCTTTCTTCCGACGGTGAGGCCAGGCGCGCCACTTTGTCGAGCTTTGCTCCCAGAAACAATGCGACTTGTGACGGGACCAGGTTGGATTTGGGAAAGTTGATGGAGAATCCCAGGTCCGAGAGCAGCTGGACGGTCTTTGCTGTGTGATCCACGGCGAGCTCCCTTGTCCCTGCTCGGATGAGCCAGTCGTCCAGGTAGGGGTAGACGTGGATCCCCTGCAGACGCAGCCACGCCGCCACCTGTGCGAGGCACTTGGTGAACACCCTGGGTGCCAACTTCAATCCGATCGGGAGGGCCTTGAACTGGTAGTGCCGTCCTTGGACCACGAACCTGAGGAACTTTCGGTGACCTTTCAGAATGGGGATGTGGAAGTACGCATCCTCCAAATCCAACGACGACAGGAAATCGCCCTCCTCCAGCTGTCCCAGCACGTGCTGGAGGGTGACCATCCGGAATTTCTGTGCCTTGATGTATTTGTTCAGCCGTCACAGGTCCAGGATGGGGCGCCATCCTCCTGTCTTCTTTTTTACTAGGAAGTACCTCCAGTATACTCCGGAGCCCCGGAGCCTCCTCGGGACGAGCTCGATGGCACCTTTTCTGAGCAACGCCCTCACCTCCAAGAGTAGTTTAGGGATGCAATTTTCCTTCCCGACCACGGGTGGAATGCGCGGGCACTTTTTTAGAAATTGGAGGGCGTGCCCCTGGTCCAGGGTGTCCAGCACCCAACGGTCGGTGGAGATGGACTCCCACGCGCTGACGTACTTCGCCAGCCGGCCTCCCACCGGGGTGCTTAGGTGGGGGCCCGACCCCGCTGGCAGTTCAATCTTGCTTGGCGGACGCCTTGCCGCCTTGGCCTCCCTGGCGATGACGACGGCCCGCCCCCGACTTGCCTCGTCCTCTATAGGCTTCGTTGCGACGAGGAGCGGGCCGCTTGGCGGTACGTAGAGGAGCCACCGCCGAATCCCTTGGAGGCACTCTGCTTGACTCCGGCGCTCCGAATGGACGGCTCCGTTGCCGGAGAACGCCTAGGGCCCTAGCAGATCTGTCCGCCTTGATGGCTTGGAGGGACTCATCCACCGTTTTCCCAAACAGGTTGTTCCCATCGAACGGCATGTCCAGCACCTTGGCTTGCACATCCTGGCGGAAATCCGTCGCCTTAAGCCAATCTCGTCGTCTAAGGCAAACGCCGTTGCCTAGCTGGCGGAAACCGGTGTCGGCAATGTCCGTTGCCACCGTAAAGGCGGGGTCCGCCGCCACTTCGCCTTCTTGCAAGATCTCCAGGGCCTCGGCCCTCTTGTCATCTGGTAGGAAGTCCAACAGGGGGGCGATCTTGAACCATAACTCCCTGTCGTAGCGGGCCACAATTGCGAAGACGTTTGGCCGCCTTAATCGTTGTTGCCGCCGACGAGATAACTCGTCGTCCCATTGCGTCCAGCTTCTTCCCTTCGCCATCCGGCGGGGAAGTTGACGTTGAGACCGACGCCCCCCCCGCTTTCTTCTTGGCCGCCGCTGAGACGACCGAGTCCGGGGTAGGTTGTGCCCTAAGGCACAGAGGGGCCGCGTCGGGGACCCGGTACTTCTTCTCGTACCGATCCTTCTTGGCAGGTGTCGTAGAAGGGTTCTTGAGAAGGGCGAGACTCTCGTCCCAGATGTCATCCAGCAGAGGCACGGCGAGGACTAACTTCCTCCTGGCCTCGCGCCGTTGGTAAAGGAAACCTTCCTTCTCCTCAGGGCAGAGCTGAAAATGCTTGGATGCCCTGGCGATCATTGCGTGGAAAGATCCGATCTGATCGGACGGGGAGGCCCGGGCTGGTGATGGGAGCTCTGTCCCGTCGTCACCGCCATCGTAGTCGGTACCCGTCGTGGCCGTGTCTGTTCCCGTGTCATCCCCAGTGACGGGGGACGTGGGTAAAGGCCGAGCAGGCCGCGAGGTCTGAGAAGGAGTGGCTGGGTTGATCAGTCTTCTCTTGTTCGGGGGGCTTCCCGCCGGGACCAGCTCTGGTTCCTCCGCCAGACCTGGTACCCGGTCCTCTATCGGTGGTAAGGGCAATCGCTTCCTTATCTCTGAACATAAGGATTGTATCGCCAACAAAATGGCCGCCGAGTTATCCTGCGGCTCCGGAAGCGACGGCTGACTAGGACCCTCGCCAGTGCCGCCGTCACTCTCATAGTCACCCTCGTCGGGATCCCTCCCGTGGGGACGGGCCTCCTCGACGCCCTCATCGAGGCCTTCTAGGACTTCTGCCAACTCCTCCTCGGATGTTGTGTCCGTGTCCATGTCCACAATGGCCACCCCCCCTCTTTTTCCACCAGGGTCTTCACTGGTTTTTTTTCGATGGGTCTAAAAGAGGTTTCCCTCCGGAGGCAGGGAGACTCCGGGCCCCGAGGTCGCCTCCACTGGTGTAGCCTCCACAGGCTGCGCCAGGGCCGCCGCAACTCCCTCAATAGAGGCCTTGGCTGGGTGAATCAATGCCTTTACCGCCTTAGGCGCGTTTGAGGCCTTTACCTTGGGGGGAGGGTCACCGCCTCGCTCCCCCTTGGCCGAATCCTTCGAGATCGACCGGGGCCTCTCCAGAGGCTTACCTGGGTTCTCGGATTTCCTCTTCCCCGAACCAGAGCGTTGGCTCGTGGTTGATGGGCCGGGGAAGGAGCGCCCTGCCTGGCAGCCGAATAGGCCGACCGTTCGGCGCTCCCGGTGCCCGCGGACTCGCGGTGCTTTGCCTTCTGTTGGGCCTCCCATCGCCGGGGCGCCCTCACAGGACTTCATCATCTTCTTCTCACCTGACGGACTCCTTCCTTCCAGCCAGTTGGAGAGACAAAGGTGTCGGTCGCTGATTGTCCGTTCCGACATGTTCCTGCAAAATACACAGTCCTTCTCCACGTGCGCCTTGTCCTCATGAAATAGAGACATTTCGAATGCTCGTCCTCGAACACATTCTGTAGCTCGCATCCAGGGAAGACCCTGAACAGCTTTCCGGCCGTCGAGCTTCCGTTCTCCTGGGCCATGTTCGGGTAGGCCACAGAAACTTCTGGAATCCTCCAAGAAGCGTTACTCGACAAAATCTTCACCCTTGAGGGGCATAGAAAAATCCGACACGGATCCCCGTTAATCGGATGTAGAGACGGTGGAGCTTAAGGCTCTATTTGACCGAAAAAAATGAGAAATATTCTTTGAAAAAGCGCGATAACGCAGCAAAAGCTCGAGAGCTAAGCACGAGGACTCCCAACACTTGAGCGTGCGGTAAAAATCTGAAGATGGCTGCCAGAGGCGGGGTTTAGGGAGAGGGCACTCATTGGCTGGGGGCAGTATGACCCAGAGACCAGTGATTGGTTACTACTGAGAAAGACAGATCAGAAACGAAACTGATACTGATTTTTTCTTTACCGAGGATTCCCAGCCTGACGACAGGGAATATTCATGAGCATGTGAATCCATGCCAGACCCCATGCTGGAGAAAGACTGGAATTGACTGCCTGTGCAGGAGAGAGCCGCCGCTACTGCCAGCACCTTTGTAAATACCCTTGGGGCTGAGGCAATGCGGAAGGGAAGGACCTTGAACTGATGGTGCTTGTCCTCTACCATGAACCTTAGGTATTTTACGTGCACTGGCAACACTGAAAAACGAAAGTATGCATCTTTCATGTCCAGTGTTGCCATGTAATCCCCATGTCTGTAGAGGGATTACCTCTTGCAAGGTTATCATTTGAAACTTTTGTGGTTTGACAAATTTGTTTGCTGGGCGCAAGGGCACATGTTGAGATCCTTTTTGGGTACAAGGAAGTACACTGAATAAATACCCTTGTGTACCTGTAGAACATGGACAACTTTGATTGCGCCTTTTTCCTGCCTTTTTCCTGCAGGATCTCAACCTCTTGCAGTAGGATCATTAGATGTTCTGGTGACAAATGCCTGGACTTTGGTGGTCTGTATCGAGGTGGTCAGCTTAACTCTATACAGTAACTGTGGGTGACAGTCTTGAGCACCGACTGGTCTGTGGTAATTCCCTCCCACTAGAGGAAGAATGATGTTATCCGTCCCCGGACCAAGTCATTGTGGTGCTTCTACCCCTTCCTTTGCCACAGCGCTGTCCTCTAGACTGATATTGGTTTGAGGCAGCTGACCCCTGTCCTGAGGCCCATGTGTTTCCCGTTCCGTATTGATTGTGTGGGGAGCGTAGTAAAGATTGTCGGTGAAAGGAGCAGCGAGAGCTTCCACCTCGCTGCTGAAAAGGCCTTTGAGTTATCTGGTGTAATGACTTCAAAGTCTCATGTTCCTTCTACGCAGTTTCTAGTGCCTCATCTACCATTTTACCAAACAGGTTAGATTCCTCCACCGGATGGTTAATGAGGGACGCATGAGTTGCTGGTTTGAATCCCGAATTTTTCAACCATTCATGTCTCTTCAATAGGGTACCTTGGGCCAGCATCTAGGGTATTCTTAAGAATATTATGATTCACCTGCCTACCTTCCAACACAATCGCCAGCAGGCGTGACCGTGTTGGTTCAGGAACCTCTTGCAAGCCTTCCCGGAGCAGATTCCCCTATAGGTCGTTGTAACTGGTCAACAACGTAGTATTGTTGGCAATTCTGGTGGAATAGGCTGCCGCAGTAGTGACACGCTTCCTCAGGGCATACCAGTTCTTGTAGTCCTTGTCCGGTGGTGCCTCGCCCGTGGACAAGGGTACGCCTGCTCTTTTCCTAGTTGTAGTCACCACTAGGGAATCTGGGGTGGCATGTCCCTGAATGTAGAGTGGGTCTGTAGGTGAGGGGCGAAAAAAAGCCTCGCCCCGTGGGTTCACAGCTCTTGTTTGAGATGGTGTCGGGAAAGAAGGGGCGATACACCGTTTAATGGAGTTCAATAAAGGTATAGCCTAGCTTGCAGGTGGTTTCTCCTTCAGATTATCTTCCACAAGTCTGTCTTGCACTGCTTCTTGCGTGGCAATCTGAAAATTTGCTGCAGCTTTCTTCATAATAGCATTGAACACCATCTGGTCATCTATGGGTGAGGCCTGTCTAATAGGAGGACATGCAGGAGGATCCATGCACAATGTGTCTGATAAGGGCTATTGGCCGGTGAAAGCCATGGTGCATTATCCACTGGCTGCTCATCTCCCTCCCCCAATCTGGGGCCTGGTCAATAGGGCCCTCTAAAGGATCATCTACCTGTACTTAAGGGTCCCGAGGAGCCTCCTCTGGTTCCGTCAGGTCAAAAACCTCCTCATGAAGAGGGCAGGTGGTCCTTTGAAATTTAGATATAGTAGGGTATAGGTCCTCCTCACTAGGCTGTTTAGGCATGGTAAACCTTTCTGAAAAGTCCACACATTTTGGAAGTTTATTCATACACTCCTCAAACCCGTCTCTGGTCCATAAATATGAGCCAGAGGTGTCTCCAGGGGGGTGGGGTTGGGGGGCTCTTCTAGGGGGTCTGAGTGCTTAGGCTGTCGAGAGTTATCTGAAAGAGTCTTAGCCAGGGGCTGGGGACCTTCAGAATAGTCTTCCTGCCTTTCTCAGCATGTGGAAGTGTCCGTCGGCGTGTGGACGTGTCCCTCGACCTGTCTTAAGGCCCATTTGCCGCTGAAACGATATTCACAAGACTCTCGTGGATGGTCGGCATATCTGGGAGGGATTTAGACTGTTCTAGCGGCTTCGCCGTAGTTTTTGACGTTGCCAGATCTTTCTCTATCGGCACGCTCTTAAGAGGCATCTCAATGCTCTTATGAATCTTGGTGCCGACATACTTGTCATTAGGGTGCCCGGACACATGCCACCTAGGCTGTTGTGGGGAGGGCCGTCGACCCTGTGGATCAGTGGGTTCCGTCGAAGAAATCGGTGTACCCTTTGGCGTCTTTGACTGTCCCAACAAGTCTTTCAAGGCAGTTCGGGCGGTTGTGCGTTTACCTTTATGAGTAGTGTGTGCGTCCCTGTCGCCGGGGTGTTCTCCCCCTGACCCCTGCCATAGCAGAACCAGTGGCTTGCCTGCCAGGGACAGACGACTCGGAGCGTGGCTGCTCCGAAAATAGGTTGACGGCATCTGTGTCGGAGCCACGGCTGTCATTCAAATCCTTGTCACTCTCGTGCTTGTGGCAGCGAAGGAGCGACGCTTGGCCTACATCATGGCGTAGGCCACCCACCATTTAACTTGCCATTCTTTTATCGTCTTAGGACGTAAGAGCTGGCAAGACCGACAGGAATCCTCGTGGTGATCTCTGGTGTGTGTGTCCTTTCAGGGATATTTGCCTTTACAAGAAGGGCAAAATTTAAAAAAGGTGTCCTGTCCATAGCTCAGGTTTATAGAGACAGCAAAACCAGAAGGGAAAAGAGAGGGGAGAAGGAAATACATTCTTGAAAAGAAATAGAGCCCAGGACCCCACTCACCCTACTGTGGAGACCTGGCCAGAGGGCCATGGCCACACAGTCGACCGGAGCATCAGCCGTCAAAGTCTGGAGTCGTCTTCTGCAGTCTTCGGAGGTGGTAGATAAGTAGTCGTCGATAAAGGGGATGAATATATAAATGAACGGAGGTCGTTGACAAAGATATTAATTAGCAGTTTTACAAGCTCTGCATAAGGCGACAAGCTAGCTGGGCAGAAAAAAACAATCTGAGGGACCTCAACACGTGAGGGATTTTGGGTACACTACACGTCACCTTAGGGATACTGTTACAGGCATGCCCTTGTCGAAGTGCCCTTTCGATCTCAGAGTACAAGACGCAATACTCCGCGATTACACTAGATGTCCGACTATATGCACATCGTGTGATTCTAAGCAGATTCACAAGCATCAGAACTTTTGAAATCAAGCCATAGTGAACCTGATGGAGGGAAACTGACATTCGAGAGGGGTCTGAGCCTGGAAGAGGGGGGCCCAGGGGTGGAGCATCATCACTAACTGAAATCAGAAAGGAACTTTTGTTAGTCATTTTGAATATATCAGGCCTTCGGCAGCAAGAGATTTAAACATCGAAGGTCCCGATATCGCAAGGAACATTTTGTGGATCTGAGCCCGGAAGAGGGGGATCCAGGGGTGCAAGGTCATCACCCGCCATGAATACGGAAAATAACTTTTGTTTATTATTTTGAAACACATCAGTTCCTCAGAGCCAAGATACTTTTTGTAGAAAACAAATAACCACCGAAGACCCCGATCCCTGAGAGCAGAACTGTTGGCCTCTGCTGGGAAAGCTTGAGCGTGTGCTGTGCTCCAGAATCCTACCTTGACCAGTGCTTAAAACGTGGGGAAGAAAAACCCTGACTGCTGCAGCCTGACTAATTATTTGTGAACACTTGCTTCTTGCGTATGAACATTATCCCACACTTCTTTTTGTATTTAGCGAAAGGATTGGCAATAGGTTTTTCTTAGTATAGGCCCTTTCATTTGACAAGACACCCCTAGGACTGCCTTATTATTGGTTGATGGTTGAAGCTTATTCCTCATCTTAGATTTAGGTTTAGATTAGGTGTTTTTCCAACCTGCATATACAGTTTAATAAACGCCCTTGTAATGTGATCACTAGTGTCTTGTCTTTACTGTTGCCACCATGAGTTCCTTACACAACAGAAGTGATTTGGTCCTCCTGCATATGAATGAATAAATAATAGTACGAGTTGGATGTGTGTGTAGTGTGGGGGCTACTAGTGGGTGCTGAGACGTTTCTTTTTTCGAGGGGGGGTGTGCATGGTTTGGGGGTCCAGTTATGTTGGTAGGATGGTATGCATGTTTTTGCTTTTTGCATCGTGGACCTCTATTTATGATGGCTGTGGATGAGTTGGAGTTTGTTGGAAAGCATGGTGTGCGCCAAGGGAACTTGTAAGTGCAACCTATGGGATTCCAAAATGGGGCATAATATTAACCCTAAATCAGGCAGTAAATTTCCATTGCCGCTCTCGCCGTCTCGAGTTCAGCCGCTCTTATTGCCACAGTTTTGCCCCATGTAACTCGTTGCCCTCAACCTGTCCCTTTGACCCATCCAATTCACTCTTGCACACTTTTTAAACTTCCTACTTACCTCGTCACTGCATTGGCACATCAGTCCATGAGACCCCACCTTAACCTGGGTACTTAGAGACCTTAAATGCTCAGAGGCGCAGACCGCCAAGATGTGCAGTTATGCGCATGCCCGGGATCTTAATATCAGACATCGCCAAAGCCTCCTTGGACCAATATTCTATTATGCTACATTGTGCCTGCACAAGTGGCTGGCATACATGAATGTGTGGCGCTGCCAGGAGAGTGCTCATGTGAACCACCCACAGACCTATTTAGCAATCTCACTCTCGACCACCTTATAATGAGTGGTGGGGCACTACCCATCCTCCATTATTGGTGGGCCGCATCTGCATATTGGCGTTTGTCAAACCATGGCTGATCCATTTACAAGCTCATCGCACAGATAATTACATTGTTGATACCTGCTCGGTCAGTAGAATAGACACATTACTGTACTTCCTGATAGTTTCTGATCCCAGTGAAGTTAAACGCAGCAGGAAAATTAACAGTGCTGTTTCCCAGATCAACAGTTCCCAGTTATAAACAAAGCTTAGAAACGTTGCATGTCCGTGAAGGACCTGTAAAAGAAAGAACACAGGATCAGTAAAAGGACAGAAGCTTTGTCCTGCATACATATCAAAGGCAAGCAATTCTAGTTACCCGTTTCGATTCTGGAAATAGCTCTGCATCAGTGCACTAACAAAACATTTAACTTGCCTTTGGAAAACATTTTCTAGTAAAATTCTGCAGGTCTTCGATGGAAATACTTCCAATCCAACTATGTAAGGCTTCAATTAAAGACAATGAGCTTTGGAGAAGCAATGAAAGCATAATCTAGGTAGCATATATCTGACATTCCCACTCTCGGTCTGTGAAAGTAAACCAGGGAGTCTATTTCTAAGCACACTGAGATTTAGCAAGCAGAGCAGTTGAGCCATTACTTTCTGCCCTAACTGTCTTGATCGTCACCAACTTCAAAGAACCAGGACACCAAACAGAGTAAATTGGTGAAATGGATGCATGTCTTTACTTCTTCATTTACCTATCATTACATCTCTATAACTTCACTTCTTCTGTCTTTCACTTCGTCCAACATTCACTTCATCATTACAGGGTGGAAACCCCGCCCCCCCCCAACTCTCCCCTTCTTTTCTCGCACATATTCTTTCCCTTACTCCCTTGTTACCAACCTTACCATATTCTTTGCTACCTTGACAATGTGAAGATGAAGACAAAGCAAAGTTCAGAAAGAAGTAAACGCATGAAGAATTAAGTCTGACGAAGTGAATGTTGAAGAGCTAAGTGTAGAAGACATTTTGTAGGCGAAGTAAAGGGGGGCCTACCGATGAAGTCAAACCCTTGGCAGATCAGCAAATTATGAAGTGTGATGAAAGGGTCATCGGCCCAGTTCAATATATTTTACTATGCACAACAGGAAGGGTAACGAGAACACCAAGTAGATTACAGCATAGATAGGAGACATTCATTCTGAAAAGGTTAAGACTGGGGTTTGAGACCCTTCACACTCTCACCAGGTATTATAATGTGGATGAGAGCATATTCTCTCCAGTAATGAGTCAGAAATCCTGGTTTAAGAGTGCAACAAATGTTTAATTGTGTAGCCAACACGTGTTTCAACCCTCAGGGGTCATTTCCAAGGCTAAACATTGACAAATAGATGCAGTAAACATTGGGTGGATCGCCCGATAGTGAGTTTTTCCAAATTGTGGTTAGCTTTGGCTGCATATACCATTGCAGTGTGAATGGTTGGCAATTGGAGTATAATTCATACATTGCAAGTAAACAATCATTGGAGTAGTGGAGAGTCAATTGTGAAACAGGGACACATGGTCGTAATAACATTGTTGCTGGAAGTATATACAGTTGTATGAGCCATGGCATTCGGAGAGGGAGAAAGGAAGCAAGTTAGGTGTTGGCTGGTGACCACCCTGGGAGGGGGGCACACTGATAGTCTATTGGTGAACATGGAGGTACGAGCAACCGATGTGAGGTTGGTTGAGACCGATTTGGTAGTCTTAGCCTGGTTGGGTGATATTGTATGTAAATATGTGCTCTCTAAGGCGCTTTGGATTAAGGCGCGATATAAATAACACATTTGTCACGTGAATATTCCACGTATTCTGCTATCCTGAAGTAGCCTGTGAGAAGGGAAGAGGAGGTAAGTATGTTTGAATCCCCATCTGGGTTGCAAGTGCAGGATGGGGTGTCCCAGGTTGGGGGTGTGTAGGATTGTGTGTCTTTGAACGAGGTGTGTGTGTGGCCCAAGGGGCTGGTGACCTAGGGGTGGTGAGAACGTGGGCCTTCATATTACAGGGATCCCACGTGAACCTGCAACTAGGGTGGGAGGGCCACTGAACTGATTGCACTGGGATCACAGGTGTTTGTGCATAGCTACCCCTGTTGCAAGGCCTGGTGTACCAACGATTGGTACAACCCGGGTTGAGGTGAGGGGGCTCCATCAGTTAGCCCCAGTGGTAAATAAAGAAGGTGTGTTGCGTCTGCCAACGTGATATGGCTGACCCCAGGGCGCCGGCCATTGAAAATAACGGTGGTCAGTCTGGAAGCGAGTCCGTAAGTAAATGCTGATGGTTGACTCAATTGTGCAAGAAAATAAACATGGGCCCTACGGTATGGGAGGCCGAGGGGCATAAGCTTGGAGGTGGGTTTGTTGTGGGTCCGGCCGGAAAGCACCTTTCAGGTGCTCCCCCCCCATTAGCATGCCGGTGACAGGGCGGGCATCCAGGTCCCCAATACAATGGGTGCCCACTGCAGAAGGGAGGTGGCAGGGGCAGGTGTCATCAGTTAGTCCCTGCCCCTGACGCCTCACATCAAAGGCCCCCCTCCCATCCAGACAGACGTGGAGACAAGGGGCCTTTGATGTTCAAAGAGGGGCTACCTAGCCCATCTCATTCCGTGCCTCTCCTCTACCAGGCACCACCGTCGCTGGAGTCTTGATCCAGCTGCCATTTACTAAGCGACGTTCGACTTGGGAGCAGAAACCACTACAATCAGGGCTTTCTCGTTGACAGTGAGGTCTTCATTTCACCAAGGCAGCCACTTGGTGCTGGCGGAGAAGCAGGAGAAAAAGACTGCCCAGGCTCTGCATAATTGCAAGCATCAAGAGAGGAGCTGGAGAAGTGTGAACAGGACCAATTGGAAAATAGCAGCAAGGTTTCCATTTAACAAAAAAAAATTCCAAAACACTGGTTGGCTGGCGAACCAAATTAAGAATTTTATTTTTGCAAATGTTATCCTCTACACGCGTTTCACCACTTATCAATGCAGTGGCTCATCAGGAGGTAAACTGTGGATTTTTATTCAAATTTATTTGGATTCTTGTCTTTAAAGATTTCAGTTCTGTGAGGTTGGTTTCCCATGAGATTTAATGAGGTCTGTCTTCACAATTTAAAGTTTTTACTTCAGAGTTATTAATGGGGCAGTCACTAAATATCTGTAGCTTCTCTATTGCATAAGATTCTGGTCGGTAATCCGGACTTTTTTCCATTTACCCTGACGGACCCTTGAAAGACGAAGCAGAAGGAGAAGACAACCCCAGTGATTTGTTAAAGTCGGCATCAAGATTTTCATTTCACTCAGGCGGACCCGCGAATATCAGGAGGCGAGGAAAAGCAAAGACCTCCTTTGCGCAGTTTTAATTTGGAGCACAGGCAGCCACACAAAAACAGAGACCCCCTAATCGTGAACCTCAGAAGTGAGCGGGGGAAGGACGGACTTATCTCCAGCCCCTCGGGCACTGTTGCAGGCATCATTGCTGCACACAAGCAGCCGCGGTTGTTTCAGCACAACAAAGGAAACAGCGGCAGCCCACGGGCGGATCATAAAAGTTAAGACAGCTTTGGAAGCAGGACGACGCGGAGCATCCGCACAGGGAGAAGAACAAGCAGCCACAGCCATTTCAATAGCGGAACCGAACCCGGCATAAGAGGCTGATATGTTCTTTTGGTAGTGAAATGAAGAGGCATAAGAGGCTGACCGGCCCCCGCAGGGGGCGCTAGAGGGACAGGGCGCCGGTCATGCCTCTCTTCTTTCTTTCCCCCCCCTTTTCAAGGAGGCGGAAGGGGGGGTTCCTTTGGGGACACCTGGCTTCCGCCAGGTCGCCCTGGGGGCACTTATAAGGGCGGGAGCTGCTGGCCATCAGCCCTTGTCCCAGCAGCTCCCGCCTGGTGTGAATCCCCACCCACCCACGCCGAAGTATAGAATCATGGGCAAGCATGTAGAAGGTCGTTCAGGAGTTTGGGGTGCTGAAAATACAGAAAATACAGACAGACCTGTAGTAAAAACAGGACCAGGATGAGGCGGTCGTATCATCAAGTTTTTGTTTTTTTTTAAGTGTATATAGCATGAGTATTGAAGATAAGTTTAGTGTGTTGTATGATTTGTTTCTAATTCCTATTGTTTTTGTTGCAGGCGGAGTATCGGGACGGTCCTAGCCTATGAGGAATTTCACGCTGCAGCGGCTCGGGATTGGCCGGGCTCGAGCCGATCCCTCGACGGGCACCGACTTCCTTCCTTAGGACGATAGGCCAACAATCTCCTGGTCAGTGCCCCTGAGTGTCTCACTGGTGTACCAGTGTGCTGGAAGTAACCAGCAGTTTGTCAGTTTGGCCAGTGGCTAAAGAGGTGACAGTGTCACCCGTATCTGACTGTTTGTAATGTGGCTGGGACCGTCCCAAGTTGTCTTGCTCCTAATAAACTTTGACCGTGTGTTTTTCCAAACTTTAAAAAAGTTGCCTGTGTAATCATTTCAGTGTTTATTGTACTGACCAAAGGAGGTGGGGGTGTCCAAAGGAGATCTCCCCGCTAAGTGTTTTCTCCACCGGCAAACAGGCAGACAAGGGGGCACGCTGCATTCCGGCAACAAGGCAGTCTAACCTTAGGAACGTCTGCATTATAAGCAATTGTAAGCCACTAGTCCGGGACAAACAAAACACTTGGCTTGCACACAAAAGACTCCCATAAGCTACCCACAGAACTTACCCATCGCTGTGGGGTTAAGGTGGGAGCAGTCTGCTCAAGTGGACTAAAGCCAGTTTGTTGCAGGGCAGTGGAAGAGTTCATTTCACTACCAAAAGAACATATCATCGGTACAGTACAGTCCCCCACCCTGTTTTGCTGACAGCAGTGAGTGTAATACAAGCTGACACAGCAAGCACAGGGGGGTTGAGGACTGCAGGCCACAGAAGGAGTCCCAAAGCCTCACCAACAATCAAGACAAGGATGGCCGACTATTTCACCCTAAAGGAGAAGCAGCTTCTGGAGTGGGCCAAGAAAGCTGAAGCAGTCCACGGCATGGACTTGGTCCAGAAGATGGCGGAACTAGCAGCGGCCAATATCGATGTGGAAGCAGACAAAGCATCCGAAGGAAGGGACGACAACCAAGATGAACCAGCGGAACAGGAGCATCCAGCGAAGAAGAAACGGCGCATGGACGTCTGCAGCATGCCAGCCTCAGCAGATGCCCACCCCGACAGCAAAAGAAAAGCCAAATCAGGTACTGTGAAAAATGACTTGGGGCCAATGTTAGAACAATTTTTAAAATGGCACAGAGATGGGGCGCTGGGAAAAAGAAGAGAATACAAGAGCTCCAGCAGCGAGAGTGACAGCTCTGACACAGTCTGATTCAGGGAGCGAGAATGGAAAAAGTTATTTACCTGTAACTGTTGTTCGCCAGCAAGGGTCTGGCATGGATTCACATGCTCATGAATATTCCCCATCGTCAGGCCGGGAATCCTCGGTATAGAAAAAAAATCAGTATCCGTTTTGTTTCTGATCTGTCTTTCTCAGTAGTAACCAATCACTGGTCTCTGGGTCATACTGCCCCGGGCCAATGACTGCCCTCTCCCTAAGCCCCACCCCTGGCAGCCATCCTCAGATTTGGTAGCACGTGAAGTGGCAGTATGACCAAGTGAAGAGCCGCAGAGGGGTAGGCGGGAGGGTTCGCATGTGAATCCATGCCAGACCCATGCTGGAGAACAACAGTTACAGGTAAGTAACTTGTTCCTTCTCCAGCATGGGGTCTGGCATGGATTCACATCCTCATGAATATAAGAATACATAGCAGTATACACATGCACAACCACGGGAGGTGGCACAAGGCTCAATATCAAGCAATACAACAACTCAACATTAAGCAACTCTTACCTCCTCACCAGACTCACCTTAGGCGAACAGGTTGCGCAGCACTGCCTGGCCGACTCTGGACTCCTCCCTGGAATCCCGGTCGACGCAGTAGAATCTCGTGAAGGTGTGCGTCGACCTCCACGTAGCAGCCCTGCAGATGTCGAGCAGGGGCACACCATCGCTCTGGTCGCATGGGCTCTCGGACGGCCGGGCAGCGTTCTGTTTGCCAACCGGTGACAGTGCATGATGCATCCGGAGAGCCATCTGGAAATGGAAGTCTTCGAGAGAGCCTTCCCTTGATTCACAGGTCCAAAGTTCACAAACAGCTGTGATGTCTTCCGGAAACTCTTCGTGCGGTTCACGTAGAACTTCAGCGCTCTAGCTACATCTAGCGAGTGCAGAGTCCTCTCAGCCGGCGACGAAGGCGACAGGAAGAAAACTGGCAACACCAAGGGCTCGTTGAGGTGGAAGTCCGACGGCACCTTGGGCATGAAGGAGGGGTGCGTCCTCAGCACCACCCTTGTGTCGTGAAAAGTCAAGTATGGAGGCTTGCAAGACAGGGCCTGGATCTCTCCCACTCGTCGTGCAGAGGTGATGGCCACGAGGAATGCTGTCTTCCACGACAAACTTCAATGGCACTGAATGCATAGGCTCGAATGGGGCCCCCAAGAGCCTAGTTAGTACCATGTTGAGCTCCCACGCCGGGGCAGAGGCCTTCACCGGCGGGAATGATCGGAACAGTCCTTTCATAAATTCCTTCACCAGACGATGAGACCACAAGGACGCCCGTCCTGTAGTTCTGGTGTAACGTGAGACGGCAGCCACATGTACCTTGATGGAAGCGTGAGATAGGCCAGCTTTGGCCAAAGACAGTAGGTACGGCAATACTTGAGGGGCCGTAATCCGCAGAGGGTTAATCTTCTGTGCCCGGCACCAGACAGAGAACCTCTTCCATTTGTGTCCGTAGCACTTGAGAGTTGAGGATGCCCTGGCCTTTGCAAGAACCTCTCTGCAGTCGGCCGGGATGTCGTATCCTCCAAACTCTAGTGCTGCAGGGGTCAGGCCTGCAAGTTCAACTCGTGATGAAGAATGGCGCCTCCTTCTCTGGAGAGAAGATCCGCGTCCGTCGGTAGCTTGACTGGTGTGGACGCTGACAAGTCCAGAAGGTCCGGGAACCAGATCTGCCTCGGCCACGCCGGTGTGACGAGGATCATCCTGCAATGGGACCTCTTGAGCTGGATGACGAGCCGGAGTAGCAACGGCGGGAATGCATAAAGGAACAGGCCGTCCCAGGGGAACGTGAAAGCATCGCGCATGCTCCTCGGTTGGGGAAACCTGCTGGCGAACCTCCGGCACTTGGAGTTCGCCGCCGTCGTGAAGAGATCGATCTGGGGTTCGCCCCATCGTCGGAAGAATCGGTCTACTTGATCCTGGCGCAGTTCCCACTCGTGGCACGAGCGCAGCTCCCTGCTGAGTGAGTCGGCGATGGTGTTTTTATCCCTGCCAGATGGAAGGGTACCAGAAACATCCCTTGTGCGATGGCCCAATGCCACAGATCCTGGGCTTCCTTGGACAGGGCAGGGGATCTGGTTCCGCCCTGCTTCCGAATGTAAAACATTGTGATGGTGTTGTCGGTGAAGATCCTCACCACCTTGCCCTTGAGGGACGGAAGGAAGGACCTGAGGGCCCAGAACACTGCGCGTAGCTCCAAGATGTTGATGTGGAGTGTCTTCTCCTCCGAGCACCAAAGGCCTCTCGCGTGGAGGCCCCCGGTGTGCGCTCCCCAACCTTCCAGGGAGGCATCCGTCGTCACCGTCACCTGGTGGGCCGGGGATAGGAAGCCTGTTCCTGCTGTCAGATGAGCGCAGACACCCCACCATCGTATCGCCTGACGGAACGTTTCGTCGAGCGAGATCCTGTCCTCGAAGCTGCCCGTCGTCTGGATCCAATGGGCGTCGAGGAATTCTTGCAAGGGCCGCATCCGAAGTCTGCAATGGGGCACCAGATAAATGCAGGAGGACATCATTCCGAGGAGGGACTTGATAGACCTCACTCTGGCCACGTCCGTGGCCAGTAGACGTTGCACCTTTCCTAGGATGGTCCTTATCCTTTCCTCCGACGGAGAGGCCCGCCGCACCACTGTGTCGAGCTGTGCTCCCAGAAACAGGGCGACTTGCGACGGGACCAGGTGGGATTTTGGAAAGTTGATGGAGAACACCAGGTCCGTGAGCAGCTGGACGGACTTTGCAGTGTGTTCCACGGCGAGCTCCCTTGTCCTTGCCCGTATGAGCCAGTCGTCCAGGTAGGGGTAGACGTGGATCCCCTGCAGCCACGCCGCCACCGGTGCTAGGCACTTGGTGAACACCCTGGGCACCGATTTCAATCCGAACGGGAGGGCCTTGAACTGGTAGTGCCGCCCTTTGACCACGAACCTGAGGAACATTCGGTGCCTCTTTAGAATAGGGATGTGGAAGTAAGCATCCTCCAAGTCCAACGACGACAGGAAATCGCCCTCCTCCAGCTGTCCCAGCACGTGCTGGAGGGTGACCACCCAGAACTTCTGTGCCTTGATGTATTTGTTTAGTCGTCGCAGGTCCAGGATGGGACGCCATCCTCCTGTCTTCTTCCTCACAAGGAAGTATCTTGAGTAAACTCCGGAGCCCCGAAGCCTCTTCGGGACGAGCTCGATGGCACCTTTTCTGAGCATCGCCCTTACTTCCAACAGCAGTTGAGGGACGTGATTTTCCTTCCTGGCCACGGGAGGGATGCGGGGGCACTTCTTCTGGAACTCGAGGGCGTGCCCCAGGGCTAGGGCGTCCAGCACCCAACGGTCGGTGGAGATGGACTCCCACACGCCGACGAACTTCGTCAGCCGGCCTCCCACCGGGGTGCTTCGGCGGGGGCCTGACCCGACGGACGGTTTAATCTTGCTTGGAGGCCGCTTTGCCTCCTTGACGACGACGCCGGGATCCACCCGACTTGCTGCATCCCCTGTAGGCCTCCTGCGACGAAGACTTTGCCGCTTGATGGTAAGTGGAGGAGCTGCTGCCGGCTCCCTTGGAGGCACCCTGTCTGCCTCCGGAGCTCCGAAAGGACGGCCGTCGCTGTTGGAGCACACCCAGTGCACGGGCCGTCTCCGTGTCCGTCTTCATCGCCTGAAGGGATTCATCAACCGCCTTGCCAAAAAGGTTGTTCCCATCGAAGGGCATGCCCAAAACCTTGGTCTGAACGTCCTGGCAGAAATCCGTCGCCCTGAGCCATCCGCGTCGTCTCAGGCAAACGCTGTTGCCCAACTGACAAACCGGTGTCAGCGATGTCCGTAGCCACCGTAATGGCGTGGTCCAAGGCAATCTCACCTTCCTGCAAGATTTCCAGGGCCTCAGCGCTCTTGGCATCCGGTAGGAAGTCCAACAGAGGGGCGATGTTGAACCACAACTCCCTGTCGTAGCTACGATGGCCAGGGGGTTGGCCGCCTTGATGGTCGTCGCTGCAGATGAAATGACCCGTCGTCCCATCGCATCCAGTTTCCTACCCTCGCCGTCCGGAGGGGAGGTTGAGGTCGAGGCCGATGCCCCCCCGCTTTCTTCTTGGCCGCCGCTGAAACAACCGAGTCCGGGGTAGGTTGTGCCCTAAGTCACAAGGGGGCAGCGTCGGGGACCCGGTACTTCTTCTCGTACCGGTCCCTCTTCGCAGGAGCCGTGGCAGGGTTATTGAGGAGGGCGAGCCCCTCATCCCAGATGTCATCAAGAAGCGGTACGGCGAGGACCGTCTTCCTTTTAGCCTCGCGCCGCTGGTAAAGGAACCCCTCCTTCTTTTCCTCGGGCAGAGCTGGAAGAGCTCGGATGCCCTGGAGATCATTGCATGGAAGGATCCAATCTCGTCGGGCGGGGACGCCCGGGCAGGGGGCGACGGGGGGCACGTCCCGTCGTCGCCTCCGTCGTCATCCGTACCCGTCGTAGTCGTGTCCATGCCTGTATCATCCCCGTGGGTAGTGGACCGGGGGGAAGGCAGAGCAGGCCGCAGAGGCGGGAGAGGAGGCCTAGGATGCGTCGTCCTCCTTTTAAGCAGTGGGCTCCCCGAAGGTCCTGGCTCCGGATCCTCCGTCGGGTCTGGCTCAGGCTCCTCCGTCAGGGGAAGGGGCAACCTAGTCCTTATCTCCGAGCAGAAGGACTGGATGGCTGACAAAATGGCCGCTCAGGTGTCCTGCGGCGCCGGAAACGACGAGAGCGAGGGCTCTTGAGGAGCCTCGTCTGCGTCACCGTCGCCCTCGTCGGGATCCCTCCCGATGGGCTGGATCTCCTCCACGACTTGGATGAGCTCCTCTTCAGAGGTCGTGTCCGTATCCATGACGGCCACCACCCCCTCACCCCCTTTTCCAACGAGGACTTCTTGGGGGTCTTCTCGATGGGCCTGAAAGACGACTCCCTCCGCGGTGGCAGGGAGACTCTGGTACCTGAGGGCACCTCCACTGGTGTAGCCTCCACAGGCTGAGCCAGGGCCGCGGCGACATCCTCAATCGAGGTCCTAGCAGGGTGAATCACGGCCAACGTCACCTTCTGTGCGCATGGGGCCTTCACCTTCGGGGGAGGGTCCGAGCCTCGCTCCCCCCTCTGCCGGAGTCTTCGAGATTGACCGGGGCCTCTCCAGAAGCTTCGCCGGGTTCTCGGACTTCCTCTTACCCGAGCCAGAGCGTTGGCTCGTGGTCGATGGCGCCGGGGAGGGTGCGCCCTGCCTGGCAGCCAAGGAGCCCGACCGTTCGGCGCTCCCGGTGCCCGCGGACTCGCGGTGCTTAGCCTTTTGTTGGGCCACCGTCGCCGGAGCACCCTCACAGGACTTAGAAGACCGCTCGGACGACTTCTTCTCGCCTGGCGGGCTCTTACCTTACAGCCAGTTGGCGAGACAGAGGTGGCGATCCTTCATGGTCCACTCCAACATGTTTCCACAAAACGCGCAGTCCTTCTCCTTGTGCGTCTTGTCCTCATGGAGACAGTAGAGGCATAACGAATGCTCGTCCTCCTTGAAAACGTTCTGAAGCTGGCATCCAGGGTAGGTCCTGAATAGCTTCCCGGGCGTCGAGCTCCCTTTCTCCTGGGCCATGTCCGGGGTAGGCCTCGGAACTTCTGGAATCCTCCAAAAGCGTAACTCGGTGAAATCTTCACCCTTGAGGGGCGTAGAAAACTCCGAAACGGATCCCCGTTGATCGGAAGTAGAAACGGTGGAGCGTGAGGCTCTTTTAACCGAAAAAATGAGAAAATCTCCTGAAAAAAGCGCAAAAACGCAGCAAAAGCTCGAGAGCTAAGCACGAGGACTCCCAACACTTGAACGTGCGGTAAAAATCTGAGGATGGCTGCCAGGGGTGGGGCTTAGGGAGAGGGCAGCATTGGCTGGGGGCAGTATGACCCAGAGACCAGTGATTGGTTACTACTGAGAAAGACAGATCAGAAACGAAACTGATACTGATTTTTTCTATACCGAGGATTCCCGGCCTGACGACGGGGAATATTCATGAGCATGTGAATCCATGCCAGACTGTTAGGGAGAATTCTTCGTTTAGGCTGAATTTCCCTACCTAGTGAGTCCCCCAGCAGCTTTGCTGGATTTCTGGGGTTTATTTTTTCTTCTCCTGCCAAGAGTGAGACTCTTTTACCCTCACTCTTGGGCATGTTGAAGTGTGTTTTCTTGGTTAAACCTTGTGTTGAATGGGCTATGGGGTCTTTTACTCCATAGGGCCTCATGTATTTTTTTGGATGTGGGTTACACAGCACCCTCTGTGCCGTAACCCAGGGGTGTCCTAGGGACTCCCATACCCTGGGACTGACTACTGTCTCCCAGGGCATGTAAAGTCACCAAAGACTTTACTAGTCTTAAATCCTGAACAGAACCAGTACAAACCATCATATTGTGGACGTACTGGCAGGGGCAATTCGATTGCCCCAGGGTCTGTTAGTCGCGGGGGCACGTCTCCGTCCCCCCTGATCGAGTTTTGGCTGGTGGCAGTGGAAACTACTTTTTATATTCGACCGCGAATATTTTCCTATGGGATTTCCCATTGTTTTAGGCTAACACATTTAATTATTTATTTACGGTAGCCTTAAACATACCGCCGGTTTATATATTTATTATTATAACTCCGGTTGGGATTTTTTGCCAAAACTTGATACTAAAATGGCGTTGGCGTTCGCCTCTGTAACTCTGACCCACAGTAGAGCCCTTTGTCCCACTTTTGGCGGGCTTCTCCACAGAAGCCCTCCAAAGTGGTGCCACTCTGTCTGGGGTACTTAGGAGGGGTGGAGGGGGATTTAGGCACCCTGGACTGAGTTACCTAGGTAACTCAAGTCGCACTCCGTCCTGATTGGCCCAAGTGGTGAGCCGGCCGGCTCACCACTTAGCATGGTTGAGTGACAGCTAGGCTGGGTGAATGGGGGTTTGCTGCATAAAAGCAGGGCTTTGGGGACTGGAACTTCAGAAGTCGCCACAGGACCTAAGGATCCAACGAGGGACGAGCTGAGCTGATCTGCTACGACGACACCGCCGGTGGAGCCCTGCTGAACCATCTCACCACTTTTCCCGACGACCGAGGAGAACTCTTAACGGAGTGGCTCCTTCCCTTGACTGGTGGGGACAACCAGTTTTCACCTTCTTTCCGTTCTTCGAGGTATCCCGTGGCCGCCTTGCCAGTGCCAAGCACCCCGGCAACCGGAACCCCACCACTTTTACCCCAACCGCGAAAGTCGGTACAACCCTTTAACCGGAGGACTCCGCGGCTGGTTTCTTCCCGGGCAGTGCAACGACCTTCTTCTTCTGCTCTTCAGCGAGATCTTCTTCTCCCCTGACCGACGTCGAGCCTTGCTGCCACTGCCTGGAACAACTGCCCCCGCTGGAGGATCCTTTCCGTTAAGGTACCGTGTTCCGCCTGGCTTCCCTTGCCACCGACTGTACGAGGTAGTTTTAGCCCTCGGCTTTCGATCCTGGGATTGCCTGGGACACTTTGGCTAAACTTTCTGAGCCTCTCTAACTCTTTTCCGAACTCTTTTGCAAGACTCTGAATCCCTACCAACTGTGTGATCTTGGGCACGTTTTCGCTCTGTCTGCTCTAAGAGTGGGCCCTGCTTAGTGACTTTTGCTCACCTGTGACTTTGTGCTTCTTTGAGCTTACCAAAAGTGTTCTTGACCTTAGAGTGGTGTGTTTATCCTAATTCTGCTCTTTTTCCCTCCCTTCTTTAACCTACTAGAGTGTCATCTAACGTTAAGCGCTCACCTCTGTTTTAATTATGTGGTGTTAACCTAGAGTTGTCTAGATAGGAATAAGGATTGGGACTGCTTTCCATATAACTGTGTTTGGAGTGTTTTATTATATTTTGCTAGAGTGTTTTCAAGTTGTGTGTTCTTAAAAATAAATAACTAGATACTTTTGAAACCAAGCTCTGGTCAGTGTTTGCTTGTGCTATTGTGCCTGAGTACATATTGTGTATACTTTGCATACTGCCTAACTCTTCTTGAGGGAAGTCTGACTGCTCAGCCACAGCTACCAGGTAAATCTGGGTGGTGCAGACTGCTACCAAGTGGGTTTACTGCTATACCTGTAGTCTTAAATCTTTTGCAGTGTTCCCCAAGGGAACTGCACAGGTTTCTGCCTAACACTGGTGGCAGCGGTGGGATTTGTATTGAGTATACATTTTATTGTGCTCTAGATACCTTAGTGCAACTAACCACAAAGCTTAGCACTGTAAAAGTAATCCTCTAACATGTCAGTTATAGAAAGCTATAGTCAAGAGTCCCTTGCAGCCAAAACTGCTGATTGTTTAAGAGTGCTCTGTAAACATAAGGATCTCCTGACTAAGGGCAAGAAAATGGAGCTGATTGAAAGATTGTTAGCTAACCAAAGTCTGGGTGATGGTTCAGAGGAACCTACCACTCCAGCAACTGTAGATGACAGTATTGAAATTAACATGGAGCAAAATGTTGATGATTCTGAGGAAGAGTCAGAAGAGGAGGGTGAGGCTGTTGTGACTGTCCCCCCTAGGCCTCTGCCTGCTCTACCTGCTGTACCTACTGGACCTTTACCAGGTCCCACATTTAGTCCTCAGTACTTTGAACTGGAGAAAATGAAACTAGAATTGGAGTATAAGAAACTTAATGCTCAAACTGACAAAGAACTAAGGCTAAGGGAAATGGAGCTCAAGTATGACTTAGAAATGAAGAAATTATCTGTTGAAAATGCTTCTCTCTCTGGCTCATCTAGAAGTTCCAGTCCTAAAAGACCCCGGATGCCTAAAGAATTGGTTGGTATGTATGAGCCTAAGTTGGATGTGTTGGATTGGTTGTCTCTGTTTGAATATAATCATGGGCTCCAGAACATCACAGGAAATGACTTACTCACCTGGTTGTTCTCTAGGCTTCCCCCTGTTGCAACTGATGTGGTAATGGAGATGGGGGAGGAGGATAAGAAGGACTATGAATGTGTGAAGCTAGCTTTGATAGCTAGATTTGGGAAGACCCCTTCCCAGTATCTTAAGAGGTTTAGGAGCCTCAAAAAGCATGATGGTACCCCTTGGGCTACCTGGGTGAGTGAAGGGTTGAAAAACTTAGAGGGATGGATTAAGGGTTACAAGGTGAACACTTATGAAGGTATGAAGAATTTGTTTATGTTGGAGACTATTTATGACGCCTGCTCTCCTGAGCTCAGACAACACTTGGCTGATTCCAAGGAATTAGATTCCCGGAAGCTAGCTAGGGCTGCTGACTTGTGGGTTGCCAACAGGGCCACTCACAAGGACTCTGGGGTAACTCAGAAGAGGGATGGGGAGAAACAGCCTAAAAAGGACTCCAAAGAGAATTCTAATACTACAAATTCCAAAGAGGGCCCCAAACAAAACTATAAGGGTAAGCCACCAGGGAAACCGAATCAGGCTAGTGTACCTTCTGGTCCCAGACCAGAAGGGGGTCAGACCAAGCCTCCATTCCAGCGAGCCTTTGGCTCATGCTTTGTTTGTAAGGCTACTGACCATGTGAAAGGAGATCCCAGATGTAAGGGTAAACCTTCAGGGGTCCAGCTTGCCTCCTTAGCCTTCGCTCCAGAAGAGGAAGTACATATGGCAAGTGGAAACTTTCTATTACTAGCTGATGAACCCACTGGAGTCTCAGCTAGTGTTTCTTTAGTCTCTCTGGGGTTGTGGGAGCAACAGAATTTAGATGTCTATAACTCCATCCCAGATAATACTAAAGAGTATTATAAGGACAGTGTCCAGGTGAATGGTCAGGAGACTCCTGCCATTAGGGACACTGGAGCCAGCATAACTGTGGTGGATGAATCATTTTTCAAGGCAGAGGATGTTGCTAAGGCACCCAAATGCCTCACCAAGTTAGCTGGTGGGCCTGTGCAGATGTGTCCCCAGTTACCAGTTCTCATCCAATGTAATGATATGGCTGTAAAAATACCTGTCAGTGTACAATGTGAAGTGCCAGGTAGGGTTCTGTTGGGTAATGACCTCAAGGCTCTTGGAGTTGTGTCACATACCCCCAGACCACCTAGCAAAAGGTTACAGGAGCTCACAAAACCTGCAAGAGAGAAAACCCTGCGAGGGTTATCTCAGGAGATGATGACAGAAATCACTCCTCTCCCACTGGAGCAACTTGCTGCAGTAACTACCAGATCAAGAGCAAAGGGGCAACCCAAGACTCCTAGGAAAAAGCCAGCAGCAAGCACTCCAGTGCTTCCAACAAGGACTTCCCCTAGGTTGTCCAAAGTTACACCTGTAACTCCACCTCCAGCTGAGGCTGAGAGGGAGGTACAACCCTGTGTGGTTGAGCTAGACTCTGAGGAAGAGCTAGAAGGAGGCCCAAACCTTATTGGAGATTTGGACCCTGAGGACCATCCTGAGCTGCAGTCTTTACTGGCAGAAGGTGGGCCTAGCAGGGCAGCTTTTCGTAAGGGGCAAAGAGAATGTCCAACTCTGGAAGGTCTCCGCCACCAGGCAGCTTCTCAGGCTGATGGGCAAGAGCCTGGGAAGTATAGGTTACACTGGGAAGATGGCCTCTTCTACAGTGAACCAACTGGGTCTGAACCTGGAGACTACAAACGCCTTGTAGTCCCACAAGAGAACAGACAACAGTTCTTACAACTAGCCCATGAGATACCTTTGGCTGGTCACTTGAGTTTCAAGAAGACCAAGGAAAGGCTCTCTCTCTACTTTTATGGGCCAAAGATGGGGGCTGAAGTAGACAGATATTGTAAGAGCTGCCACACCTGCCAGACTTCTGGTAAGGTTGGTTCCAAGAATGTGGCACCTTTAGTGCCTCTCCCAGTTGTGGGAGTCCCATTTGAGAGGGTAGGGATTGACATTGTTGGTCCCCTTGATCCCCCAACCTCCTCAGGCAACAGGTTTATCCTTGTTGTAGTAGACCATGCTACTAGGTACCCTGAGGCAATTCCTATGAGGACTGTTACAGCTCCGGCTGTGGCTAAGGCCCTCCTTGGTATTTTTACCAGGGTTGGGTTTCCTAAGGAGGTAATCTCTGACAGGGGGTCAAACTTTATGTCCCACTACATGAAAGCCATGTGGAAAACCTGTGGAGTTACCTACAAGTTCTCAACCGCATACCACCCTCAGACAAACGGGTTGGTTGAAAGGTTTAACAGAACCATGAAGAGCATGATAGGTGCTTTAGAAGAACCCCTTAAGAAAAAGTGGGACCTTCTACTGCCATGCCTTCTCTTTGCTTATAGAGAAGTCCCTCAGGAGGGAGTAGGTTATTCTCCCTTTGAGCTTCTCTATGGCCATCCAGTCAGAGGTCCATTGGCCCTGATTAAGGAGGGATTGGAAGGTGCTCCTCCCCTCAAGCCAGTCCGAGTGACTGACTATGTGATAGGTCTCCGGAGGAGAATGTCACACATGATGGCAGAAGCAAGTGACAACTTGAAAGCTGGTCAAGCTCTGGTCAAACATTGGCACGACCAGAAGGCTAACATGGTTGAGTTTACTCAAGACCAGCTAGTTCTAGTTATGCTCCCAACAAGGCAGAGGGCCTTGCAAGACAAATGGATGGGACCCTTCAAGATTGTGGGAAGACTTGGAGAGGTCAACTATCTGGTGGATCTGGGCAGACCCAGGGAAGCTCCTAGAGTCTTCCACACCAACCGACTAAAAGCATACATCTCCAGACCTGATGTAGGAGCCTTGCTTCTAGCTTCAGCTGCAGAGGGAGAAGAGAGTGAATCTCTCCCTGATCTCCTCAGAGGTGTGCCTTTAGATGAAAAAGTTGAAGGAGTCAATCTCTCTTCAGACCTGACACCTGAGCAACAAGAGGAGTGCAAATCTATGTTAAATCAGTTTGCCTCCCTGTTCTCACTGTCACCAGGCTTGACCCCTTGGGGCCAGCATGAGATACTCACTGGTGACTGTCTGCCAGTCAAAAGCAGAGGATACAGAATGTCAGAACATATCAGAACCCACATCAAAGGAGAGGTCAAGAAGATGCTTGATCTCGGGGTAATAGAGCCCTCTACTAGTCCATGGTCTAGCCCAGTTGTGTTAGTACCAAAGGCAGGATCCAAAGACTTGAGATTCTGTGTGGACTATAGAGCTCTAAATGCAGTCACCAAGACTGATGCCCACCCTTTGCCCAGGACAGATGAGTTGGTGGATAAACTTGGTGCAGCCAAGTACCTCAGCACATTTGACCTGACGTCAGGCTATTGGCAAATAGCCCTGACAGACCATGCCAAGGAGAAAACTGCATTTTCAACCCCAGTTGGCTTGTACCAGTTTAAGGTCATGCCTTTTGGACTAAAAAATGCACCTGCCACATTCCAAAGGATGGTGAACCAAGTTCTAGCTGGGATGGAAGATTTCTGCATGGCATACTTGGATGACATTGCAGTCTTCAGCCACTCCTGGGAGGAGCATGTGAACCACCTAGGACATGTGTTGCAGGCCCTTGAACAGGCCCATTTGACAATCAAAGCCAGTAAGTGCCAGATTGGTCAAAGTAAGGTGGTCTACCTTGGACATGAGGTAGGAGGTGGAGAAATAAGGCCTTTGCTCAGCAAGATTGAAGCTGTGCAAAATTGGACAACACCAACTACTCAAACCCAAGTGAGAGCTTTCCTAGGCCTCACTGGGTATTACAGGAATTTCATTGAGAACTATGGGACCATAGCTTCTCCACTGAATGTAATCTCCTCTCCCAAATTCCCTAAAAAGGTAAAATGGAATGAGGAGTGCAATCAGGCCTTTGAAAAACTGAAGAGAGCTCTTTGCCAAGCTCCAGTGTTAAGAGCTCCTGACTACCACCAAACTTTCATTGTACAAACTGATGCTTCCAATGTAGGTATAGGTGCAGTTCTAAGCCAACTGGATGAGAAGGGTAGGGAGCACCCCATTTGCTTCATCAGTAGGAAACTGAAGGATCCTGAGACAAGGTGGGCAACTATCGAAAGAGAATGCTTTGCTATTGTGTGGGCACTGAAGAAGTTTAGGCCATACTTGTATGGTTCTACTTTTGTTATTCAGACTGACCACCAACCCTTGAGATGGTTAATGCAAATGAAAGGGGAAAATCCAAAACTATTGAGATGGTCAATCTGCCTGCAAGGGGTCGATTTCACCATTGAGCACAGGTCAGGGTGTCACCATCAAAATGCTGATGGACTCTCTAGGATGTATATCATCGACTAGAGGTATGAGGTTCATCCAGGAGTGGATTAAATCCTCCTGTCCCTTAGTCTGGGGGGGGCGAGTGTTAGGGAGAATTCTCTGTTTAGGCTGAATTTCCCTACCTAGTGAGTCCCCCAGCAGCTTTGCTGGATTTCTGGGGTTTATTTTTTCTTCTCCTGCCAAGAGTGAGACTCTTTTACCCTCACTCTTGGGCATGTTGAAGTGTGTTTTCTTGGTTAAACCTTGTGTTGAATGGGCTATGGGGTCTTTTACTCCATAGGGCCTCATGTATTTTTTTGGATGTGGGTTACACAGCACCCTCTGTGCCGTAACCCAGGGGTGTCCTAGGGACTCCCCAACATAGACTCCATACCCTGGGACTGACTACTGTCTCCCAGGGCATGTAAAGTCACCAAAGACTTTACTAGTCTTAAATCCTGAACAGAACCAGTACAAACCATCATATTGTGGACGTACTGGCTGGGGCAATTCGATTGCCCCAGGGTCTGTTAGTCGCGGGGGCACGTCTCCGTCCCCCCTGATCGAGTTTTGGCTGGTGGCAGTGGAAACTACTTTTTATATTCGACCGCGAATATTTTCCTATGGGATTTCCCATTGTTTTAGGCTAACACATTTAATTATTTATTTACGGTAGCCTTAAACATACCGCAGGTTTATATATTTATTATTATAACTCCGGTTGGGATTTTTTGCCAAAACTTGATACTAAAATGGCGTTGGCGTTCGCCTCTGTAACTCTGACCCACAGTAGAGCCCTTTGTCTCACTTTTGGCGGGCTTCTCCACAGAAGCCCTCCAAAGTGGTGCCACTCTGTCTGGGGTACTTAGGAGGGGTGGAGGGGGATTTAGGCACCCTGGACTGAGTTACCTAGGTAACTCAAGTCGCACTCCGTCCTGATTGGCCCAAGTGGTGAGCCGGCCGGCTCACCACTTAGCATGGTTGAGTGACAGCTAGGCTGGGTGAATGGGGGTTTGCTGCATAAAAGCAGGGCTTTGGGGACTGGAACTTCAGAAGTCGCCACAGGACCTAAGGATCCAAAGAGGGACGAGCTGAGCTGATCTGCTACGACGACACCGCCGGTGGAGCCCTGCTGAACCATCTCACCACTTTTCCCGACGACCGAGGAGAACTCTTAACGGAGTGGCTCCTTCCCTTGACTGGTGGGGACAACCAGTTTTCACCTTCTTTCCGTTCTTCGAGGTATCCCGTGGCCGCCTTGCCAGTGCCAAGCACCCCGGCAACCGGAACCCCACCACTTTTACCCCAACCGCGAAAGTCGGTACAACCCTTTAACCGGAGGACTCCGCGGCTCGTTTCTTCCCGGGCAGTGCAACGACCTTCTTCTTCTGCTCTTCAGCGAGATCTTCTTCTCCCCTGACCGACGTCGAGCCTTGCTGCCACTGCCTGGAACAACTGCCCCCGCTGGAGGATCCTTTCCGTTAAGGTACCGTGTTCCGCCTGGCTTCCCTTGCCACCGACTGTACGAGGTAGTTTTAGCCCTCGGCTTTCGATCCTGGGATTGCCTGGGACACTTTGGCTAAACTTTCTGAGCCTCTCTAACTCTTTTCCGAACTCTTTTGCAAGACTCTGAATCCCTACCAACTGTGTGATCTTGGGCACGTTTTCGCTCTGTCTGCTCTAAGAGTGGGCCCTGCTTAGTGACTTTTGCTCACCTGTGACTTTGTGCTTCTTTGAGCTTACCAAAAGTGTTCTTGACCTTAGAGTGGTGTGTTTATCCTAATTCTGCTCTTTTTCCCTCCCTTCTTTAACCTACTAGAGTGTCATCTAACGTTAAGCGCTCACCTCTGTTTTAATTATGTGGTGTTAACCTAGAGTTGTCTAGATAGGAATAAGGATTGGGACTGCTTTCCATATAACTGTGTTTGGAGTGTTTTATTATATTTTGCTAGAGTGTTTTCAAGTTGTGTGTTCTTAAAAATAAATAACTATATACTTTTGAAACCAAGCTCTGGTCAGTGTTTGCTTGTGCTATTGTGCCTGAGTACATATTGTGTATACTTTGCATACTGCCTAACTCTTCTTGAGGGAAGTCTGACTGCTCAGCCACAGCTACCAGGTAAATCTGGGTGGTGCAGACTGCTACCAAGTGGGTTTACTGCTATACCTGTAGTCTTAAATCTTTTGCAGTGTTCCCCAAGGGAACTGCACAGGTTTCTGCCTAACACAGACCCCATGGTGGAGAATACCAAGGCCACCTCAAGGCTTGGGTCTGTCCCAGTAACAATATTGAATCACCACGCCTGCAGATGATTAAACATGGGAGGCACACAGCTGGGAAAAATGCGAATAAGAGCGTCAAAAAAAAGAAGACTATTATATGGCACATAGAGCGCAAAATTAAGAAAAAAGATTTGGCAAAAGCGATTTATAGAAAGGTTATCCCTTTTGGAATATGAAGAATTAGGCTTTGGCATTCCTAAAAAAAGGACAAGAGGGAAGAAGAAAAAGAGCAAAGAAGCCTAGATTGGAAAGAAATATACAGAATTGGGAAGCATCTTTTCAAATCCTGTCCACATTATTTTAGAAAAATTTCCTGACAGCATTGCTTGCCTACTATCACAGGATCTTGGAAATCCATAATACATTTGGGGGAGAATCCTGGTTGAATTATGACAGGGAATTCAGGAAAGAAATGCAAAGATTCCCGGACTTGAGGTGGGAAGAAGAAGACCCCATACTGTATATGTTTCATGTTTTAAAAGAATAAAGAGCATGAGTACCAAAGCAATAGGAGGGAGAACAACAGGCAGCGCAACCAGCGGAGCTACCAGAGAGATAGTTCTCCTGCCAATAATTCTAAGCATCCCTTTCAGAGGCCTGCCCCAAGGGGTGCACAAATCCAGACGGCAAACCCAGGGTCAACAAAACATCCATAACGCGGGCGGGGCTAGAGGGTACACCACAGCAAACTGTCGGTATTTAGACAAAGGGCCATGCAAATGGGGAGATGAGTGCATGTACAAACACCAATGCAGTACATGTGGTGTCGGACACAGCAGTGGGAAATGCACCAAACCCTCCCCTGCCAACCAATGCCCCAAAGTCGCTGAAGCCAAAAACAGCCACTAAATTTAAAATGGGGGCCTCGCCACTTAAGGTAGTCAAACTCTTGCAAATGCTGCAAGACTACCCTTACTTAGCAGCAAGAAATGTTTAGGGACAAGGCTTTAGAGAGGGATTTCATATCCCATTCCTGGGACATGTATCCCACCACATCCCCAACAGAACTAAAATCTGCCTCCTCACTTGCCTCAATCAAGGGGAAAACAGAAAAGGAATTAAACATCCCCCCCATTCACAGAAGTTTTATGCTCTCCGCTGGGCTTAGTGCCCAAGAAAGAACAGAGGGAGTTCAGGATGATACACCCCCTTTCCTACCCGCCAGGGAGCTCTTAACGGTGGCATCCCAGCCACAGAGGCAGCTGTGTCCTACAGCAGCTTTCAGGATGCTGTGGATTTAGTGAGATTGTCAGTGAGGCACGCTCTCATGGCAAAAGTAGACATCAAGTCAGCATTTACGTTGTTGCTTGTCCATGAGAGTGCATACCAGTGGCTTTGCTTCCACTTTGAGAATAATTTCTATTTTGATAAATGCCTCCCCATGGGCTGCGCCATTGCTTGCGCATACTTATAACAATTCAGTTCATTTTTACAATGGACACTGCAAAAAGCCATGCCGAGGGCAAGAATAGTGCATTATTTGGATGATTTCTTCTTTACTGGCCCAGAAGGGCCCCCATTATACTGCTCCTCTATCCAAAAATTTAGCGAAATCACGCAGGCTTTGGGGGTCCAATTGGCACCAGAAAAGACGATGGGGCCTACCACCACCCTTTCATTCCTTGGGATTGAGGTTCACTCTTCCAAGGGAGAATGCTGCATACCCAAAGATAAAATAGAGGACCCGCTAAGAGCAATAAAGATTTTTTTAAAATGTATTTAAATTGTATTGGTTTATACAAACCTTTAAAATGTTTTACAAACAAACAAAGCATACATCAATCTCCACATATCTTCATCCCCATTTCATTTCCGCATCTGAACCTTCACCAAGGAACTTTCAATTACTTCAACTACCTATTCGCCAGAATCCAGATTCAACTGATTTTAAATTGTTGCTAAAAGATGCTTCAAAGGAAATAATTTCAAATCTGTTCCGTTATACATATGACCCCACCATTCGTCCACACACCGAGACGGGTGTATTGTGCTCCAGGGCCCCAGATGTAGCGTTCTTTCGGATAGAAAATGGGAGCAGAATAACACCAAGTGCTTGAGTGATTCAATTTCCTTTTTGCAAAATCTGCACCTGGTATTTACGTTTTTGTTGCACTTCCATGTTCGAAGTCGCTCCTTCGTTTTAAACAAGTTAATGCGAAATAACATGAAGCACCTGCGTGCATTAGCATCCGGAAACAAAGTGATAGAGCGTTGAGCGATGTTAAAGGCATGTGCTTCAGCAGGCACATCTATCATCAGTGTAGCCATTGCTCTTTGTGAGCATGTTTGCTCCCAGTCAAGACGCCAGATTTTCAATTTTGCTGCATTTGGGTTTTTTCGTGGAGCATATTGATCTTAATATCAAATTCCGCTATCAAACCTTCACATCTATATATCCACACAGACACAATGTTCTGCTTGGAAGACGATGCACTATGAAGAATTTCGAATTGTGGGATATTTTCTCGAGCATGAGTTTTGCAAAACAAAGATAAGTTCCAGTAAATTCTTGCGTGAAGTTATGAGAGATAGTTCATATCTTATTCAAGACGTCATTGTCCCCTTTGGGAAGCCCAGTACTTTCGACCAGAATTGATTTTCCAGAGAGGACCATACCTCATGGGAGCACCCCAACGCGCTTTCGGCCCCATAAATCAAGACTGGAATGACTTGTCGGTATAACAACCGCAGTGGTTCAAGCGAAAATTTCACAAATTTCTTCTTCATGATTAAGGCTTTACTCGCTAGTTGTGTACATTTCCTTTTTGTGTCAACAATCCATGGGTTGTCATTAATGCAGGATCTTATGACCATTCCCAGATATTTTACGCTTTGGGATATCAGCATTTTATCCCCACCTAGTGACCAACTCAACGTTTTTGCATTTTTAGAGGCACCACCTCAAGTTCTTCAAAACAAGAATCTCCCATTTTTTTGTGTTAATCGTGAGCCGATTCTCGCTTACATAGCGCCGAATGGCATCCAATTTCCTTTGCAATCCGACAGGTGTAACGCCCATCAGAATTAAATCGTCGGCATGTAAGAGCCAATTTAAATGCGAATTATTCACTTTAGGTGGAAATGAGTTTACTGCCTCTATAGATGTTCCTATGTCAGATATAAACAGACTAAATATAGCTGCAGCAAGGGGGCATCCTTGTTTTACGCCGTTGTGTGTTTTAACTGCGGTTGACAAGGTCCCAGTTTGATCTAATCATATCTTAATGGAAGTCGCAGTTGAAGCTCGCGAATTGCCGCTGTTAGATCTTCTGGACACCCCCACATACGCATTTTAGCCCACAAGAGGTCCCGATCGACAGTGTCGGAGGCACTTGAAAATTCAATGAACGCCAAATGTACTATTGTATTGGATTTCAGAGCCTCCATTTTGATCATGTTAAGTAGCAAAAGATTTAAGGAACAGCCCACTTGTTTAACAAAAGCCGACTGTCGTGCATCTACATGCACTGTTTTTACAGCCCACTCGACCAGTTTTTGTTGCAGCATTTTACCCAGCACGTCTAGCAATGCAACCGGCCGATAGTTTTTTTGACTTGTTCTATCGCCTTTTTTAAATATTGTCACGATAACTGCTGACTTCCATGATTCTGGAGTCCGACCTCGCTTGTTTATTCTATCAAATAAAGCCACACAGATATCAGCCCAGATCTCGGGGTGCTGTTTGATGGTATAAATTTGTGAGGCCGTCCGGGCCGGGAGCTCTCGAATTTTTGGCTTTCAGGATTATTGTTGTATCATCATCTTTGAGAAAGGTAAGTGAGCATGGGGAGAAGCTCGGAATGGTCTCGCTGACTGCGTTCTTAGTTCTTTTATATAGTGCCTCGAAGTGGGAAGTCCACACTGCTTCGGGCACCAGATTCGTCTCGTTTGAAGGGCTTTTTGAGGCACATGCATGTTAATAAAGCCCCAGAAATCGTGTGTGTTTTTGTTCTTTAGTGATGTTAACATTACTTCAGCGTCATTTTGTATAGTCAGATGCTTGTGCGACTTTAACCAGTCTTTGTATCTCTGTTTCACAGCTTTGATTTCTAACTTTTGTGCCTCTAATCCCAAGAAACGGGCCTGGTGGATTGCCCATCTCATCAGACGTTTGCGTTTTTGAATCTCCAGATCGAACCAGTGTTTCCGAACAAAGTTTGAGTCTTCCAGTCCAACTTTCTTGGCTTTAAATTTTAGCAATAACTGATCGTATTCCAACAGCATACTATTTAAACAGTAGTCAGTTGACAATTGGGCAACTTTGTGCTCCTTCAATCGTAGTCTGACCCTATTTGCTTCTACCAAAATGTTGTGGTGCCACCTGAAGTTTGGAGACTTTGGCGACGTTAATATTTCAACTGTTACCATATTGTGATCGCTGCTGGTTTTGCTTAAAATCTTTAAGGATATAATTCGAGGATGCAGATTCGTATACACAAAAATGTAGTTAATTGTTGATGACGAATCTGCGCACTGCCAAATTCGTGCCGGCAAAATTTCCCCAAAGGTATTCCCATTGAACATGTGAAGCTGTCTAACTTCCATCTCTTCTAGCCATTCTTTAGCTAAATCATTTTTTTTCCCGCGCCACTGGTTTTAAAAAAAAAAAAAAAAAATCAATATTTAAATCCCCACAGGTCATGATGTTCGCCGCTTACATGGTTTCTTGCCGCCAATCCAGTATTGTTGAAATTTGCTCTATAAATTCTATTTTTCCTGCCCTCTGATGGTTCCAATACACATTCAGTATTGTTATTTCGTCAGTTACCACAGCACAGGAGGTCTGCCTCGCAATCCTGGTTTCTTGAATAAATGGAGTATGATGGATTGACTTTAAAAACCTGAAGCCAGAGGCTCTGTCGACCAATATTAATAGTCCTGCCATCGGGCACCCTTTCTGAAATTTTATTGCAGGATTCAAGACCACTTCATATGTACTCAACATAGGAACTACGCTTAGCCAAGTTTCTAAACAGGCAATGTGCAGACCATCCAACCAATTCAGGTTAAACAGATGCTTAAAACCTTGCGTGTTCCAAGAGGCCACTATACACGTGAATGAGTTGATCTTTACTTGGCATTATTGTTGAGAGTTCTTATTGAGCGTTGCGGCCAATCAACGCCAGTCTCCATTGACATTGGTTGTATTCGGACAACTGGTACCGGTTTCCAGTAAGTCATTGTCACCTTGTGCACCGTGTATAGTAATTCTTATTTCTGTTTTAATGGCCTCGTGTGGACTCCCTGGCACCTCAGGCTTTGCAACAAGATTTGCTTCTAACAGCGTGTACTTTGTCAGACTTGTGGCTCACAGATGGCCCCGTTCCAGGTTTCCTTATGTCGACTGACTGCAGTCGAGCACTCTCCGCAACGTTCAGAAGACGTGGCGCTGTACTTTGTTGCAGGCAAGTTAGCGTATCTTAGTTGACCCTTTCCGATGGTATCATTTGTATCAAGTTGGACGCCTCAAACTTGTAGACCTCCAACCCCAGCGAGAATAACGCTACATTAGCCTCAAGAATAGTGGTAGCTATTAATGACGAAGATAAATTAAGGATCATCTTGTCGTTACGTTTTTCATTAGGGAACTCAACGATCTTTAGGTCGTTTGACGTTATTGCACGCAGGCTCGGAATATGGTCGAATAGCCTGATGTTTGCCCGATTAAGAATCAATTTGTCCATGTAGTCTAAACGCTCGATCATTAACTTAAAGTCTGTCATCTTATCGCGCTCCCTTCTCGCATAATTACCTTTACTAAATTGAGGTCTACTCCACAAATCCAACTGAGCACCTGGTTGATCTTTACTCAGATTTTTGTGGGCACCTCCTGACGCCCCAGGAACCACCTGAGAACTCCAGGGTTCGCTTCCACGTTCCTCTGTGTATCGTGGGGATTGTGCTCTGTACTCCCAAGTGGAGCACTTTTTAGACTAGTGCATAACTTCAGCCTCTTTTCAAACATTGTCACGAACGGCGGGCTTAATGGAGCGCAAAGGCCTGCTTCCAGGCTCGACAGTTCTTCAACAAAACAGCAGATTCTTGCTCTTTTTGTCCCATCAGTCAACGGTGGTGGGTCCCTCCCAGCTTGACAAATTGTTCTCAAACACCGCTATCGGGCAGACCTCTATCGTCTTGATGTACATTTATGTTGCACTCTGGTGCAACTACAGGCATAATAACCTCTAGCGTATTTTTCTCGCATTTTGCCGGCGTACCCGTTTCCGTTGCGTCCTCAAGCTCAATATCATTGTATGTAGACATATTTAAAAGCTCAACCGATATGTCATTGGATGCGAGTTACAGAACCACCATGTCCCGGTGAGGGGCCGCTTCCTTTGTCGCATGCACTTGGTTCATATTTTTCTTGCTAAAAAGGTGGAGCCGGTACAGGTTTCTAACTGTCTTTAGTCAAAATTTGCACCATTTTTATATTACTCAAAAATGTCTTTGCTCCTATGTTTTTGTTATTTTTTCTGCCAAGCAAGTTTTTAATTTTTTTGATGAATTTCACAGGTTTTGCTTCGGATTCATAGGGATCAAGGACCCACCACCAAAAATGGGAAATACATTAGGCTTCTCTGCAGCCTGAGATACTAAAGCCGTGCTTTGTTCCAAGCTTGTGTGTGATAACGTATTAGAGGCCGTTGCAGTTAGTTCGTCAATACATATTTGCCTCTTAAGTGCTCTAGCCTGTCAACAAGCAGTGTTGAATGAAATCTCAGCAATTTCATCACACTCAGATGAAGTTCTAGACGCTTGACTTGTATATTCAAAGATGTTATCTCCGCACTTAAGTGCGGCACAGAGACAAGAGACAGACACAGCGTTCCCAGCCACCACGGGAGCAGTATCTCGACGCTGCTGGTCTATAATTGGAATTACATTTCCTGAAGAGGATATTTCTGCGGCACTGTGCATTCCAGTGAGAGCATCGCCAGGGGACTGAAACGTCGGCCTGGAGCACTCGAGTAAGGGCAGAATCAGTTCCTTTATTGCAGCGCTCATAGAAACAGATATGTTGCGTTGCGGGAGCCCTGCAGCTCCTGTGCCCTCATGTTTAAATAATGAGAGTGCTTCTCTCGCCACTTCCGCAAGTGTTCTTACAGTGTTACCAGGTGCTGGTGTGGAAGCCGTTTGCTGCAAAAATGGTTCATTATCATTAACGTTGTATTGAAGTGCAGTGCCAACAGTTAAACCCGCCCCCAGAGCGCAGCATGTCTCAGATTCACCGCACAATCTAAAGGGGTCGGACTGGTGGTCGTAAGACATGCAGTTAGAGGGCCCCACCATAGCAATGAGGGGGCTAACATTGTGCTCTTCAGTAGTGGAGCTGCAAGAGTAAAAGCGATTTACATTGCGAGGGCTCAAACATTGTACCGTGCTACGTCCTTTGATGCCTTCTGGACACTCGTGTGTTTTTCTGAGCCCTCGTCGTCAGTACGGACGTAGCCTGTGTAGACATCACCGTCAAGACGCTGTTCTCTCGCGGCCGGTCGCCACTCGCCAAACAGCCTAACAGCCAGTAGATTCAGCCCTTTCTCCACAGGGCTTACGCCCCAAGGGCGCGCGAGGCGGCCTTTTAAGGTCAGCTGGTTTGAAACCTTAAAGGCACACGCACCTCGTCTTCCACAAACACAGGAGCCGGGAAAGATTTCCAAAGTTCACTCACCACAGTGTAACAGCCAGTAGATTCAGCACTTTCTCCACATGGCTTACCTGAAAGAAAATGAAAGGCAAGGACGAGACAACCGTGAAAGAAATGAAGTCCTTTGCAGGGAAACTCAATTTTGAAAGTAGAATCATGCCACAGAGCCGGGTTTTCCACAGGAGCCTAGAGCTAAGAATGAGGGGGGTAACCAAGCAACACCACCATATCAGATTGGGCAAAGAGATAGCACAAGACCTAGCAATATCGGAGTCATTCCTTAGCAACTTCAATGGGAAAGTTATATGGCACAAGTCCATAAATGATGCAGGGAAAAGGGCCCCATTCACTGACACGGCAGGTAGCAAAGACTTTGAAATATGGTTTGTAAACAAGTGCTGCGCTGGCCACTGGCCTCACTGTTGGCATTGAGTGGGGGTGGACCAGAAACATTACCTTTCTGGAGATATTTGTCGTATGGATGGCACTCTACTTATGGGGGGAAATGCAGACTAATACAAAGGTGCTGCATCTTGCTCTCTGGTATTGAAAGTGTTAAGAGAAATTACAAAAGTTAGTCTGAAGCACAACATTTTAATAATTGGACGACACATTGCAGGCAAGTAAAATAAGGCCACTGACGCGCTGTCCAGTTTTCCAGTTTCAGGGTGCTAAACACACAGGCAGTAGCAAAGATGACAGCTGTTCCACAGGAGGTTTGGGCCATCTTGGAACAAAACAAGGCAGAGCACACCATTCCCCTAAACAAGGGGCCCCAATGAAAAACCCTGCTCACACTCGCCCTCAAGGCCTTTACCGACTCCAGACATATTGTTTTCTGGGGTCGGTATATCGACGATATTTTTATGATTTGGGAAGGAGAACTAACTGAGCGCAACTCATTTGTTGAACACCTAAATAACAATTAATTCAACATACAGTTTACCATAAATCACAGCAGAGACAAAATTCAATTTCTAGACTTAGAAATCTACACAGACAAAAAACAAGATTTTGACTAACCTGTATACCAAACCAACAGCAGGCAATAGCATTTTAAATGCTAATAGTAACCACCCGAAACACATCCTTGCCAACATTCCGTATGGAGAAATTGCAGTACAGAAAACATTTGAATCTAATGTTGAACAGACAATTAATGAATTCAAACAAAGCGGATACAAAATACGTAAATTAAAGGAATCAAAAAGGCTGAGCAAGTAACAAGAGATTTCCTATTAGAAGATAAACGCAAGAAAACAAAAGTTCCGACAACAACAAAATTTATCACCACCTATGGATCAGATGCTCCAAACCTTAGTAAAATCCTCAAAAAACATTGCAAAATTTTGAAACTTGATGACAATTTATCTCACATTGATGAAACACAGGATCTGCTACAGAAAAAGCACCAACTCTAAAAAAACGAATTTGCCCTAGTCATCGCAAATCAACTGCTCAACAAGAGCTTCTTCAATCGCAAACCAATCCATGCCACATATAAATGTGGAAATTGCAAACTCTGCCCACTGATAGTTGATGGTATAAAGAATATTGTATTGCCAAATGGGAAAGAAAAACCAGTCAAACAACTAATCAATTGTAACAGTAAATTTGTTGTCTATGCAATCCAATGCATCTGTATGAAAACATACATAGTGAGCACTATCAGATGCCTAAAAACCAGAATATTTGCGGGCAATTAGAAACCAATCTAAAGTATCCACTAGCATTACATTGCATAATGTAACACCCAGGACTAATAGTTGATCAATTGAAAGTGTATGGTTTGGACCATTGGCAATAAGGAACAGATTCTACGTCAGAGAGAATCAAAATGGATTTGTTTAATGGACACATGCGATACAGGTCTACATTCGGACAATGAGCTCTTTAATTGGTTGTAAGCAATTATCTCTACAGCTTGTATGTTTGCTAAATGATTCTGTCAAGAAGAAAGTATATATGTATTCTTTTCTATCTCTTTTCTCTCTCTCCCTTTGTTTCTCCATTTTTGGTTGCTTTAATTTTAGCTATGTCCCCCCTTAATTATTCCATTGAAAAATATTGCTGTCTAAAACTAAGCTACCCTTTTGAAATTCGACATATGTGCGTATAACAACAACTATTATATCCAATGGCAAAAGTACATTATAAAAAATATTTATTTTAGACAACATTCACAATAATAACACACTATTGCCTGTTTTGGGAATATATTTCTACATTTGCATGTCAATTCAGCAGAAAAAAATTCCGACACGACGCAATGCGTGATGACGTCATCGCACACGTTCTACGCGTGATGACATCATGCACACGGGCCGGAAAAGCGTATAAAAGTGATTGATTGTTGTTGGAACACACTGCAACACCGGATGCGCCTAGGAAGGGACAATTGCATCCCTCTCCTTCATATTGGTTCCTCTAAGGTCCACCTAAACACAAGGTAAGCGTTCCACCTTATTTACCCCAAATATGTGGTTAACACTCTCCCTGTCCCATTCTTTCATGCCAGTGAATACCTAATACTGGTTCCTGCAGTACACTACCCTATTCTGTCAAGAAAAGGATAATTAATTTACTTTAATACCCAATCAGACCAAGATAACACAGAACCTGGTGAGTGCCATAATAAGCACATAATATGTAGACTATGTAGCAATGGTTTCTCTTTAAGTTCATAAAATGTATTTTGATATCAGCTTCTGTCGAGCTCCTAACCCTTTCTTTCCTTTCTCTTTTTTGACATTTAGACTGTCACAAAGTATGCAATACATGTTAATTGAGTTACAACTTTGACCTCTAAGTCATTTTGTTTAATATTTTCTCTCCTAGAAACTCTCCTGAAGATCCCTTTTGATTATTAAAAGGGTGAAACACGTGTAGAGATTATACAAACAGCTTGTGAAATAAAAACACGCTGAAATATTTTCAAGCAGTGTGGAAATTACTATTATGGCTCTCATCAAGAAGAATTTAATATCATTTTTGTGGATTGGCACAATTGGGACTGTACAATATCATTGAATATACAAAATTCAGAGATGACAAACCAAACTTTGACTCTATATATCTTCGCTAAAATCAAGACTGAATTTGCCCAAAGAACAAAGTCCTTTCCAACTGATTACCAATGAGGACTTTCTAATTGATACAAAACAAAGCAGACCACACCATTCCCCTAAACAAGGCACCCCAATGAAAAACCCTGCTCACACCCACCCCAAGGCAAAAGTAAGGGGGGGGGGGATCCCGGCACCACACATCAACAGGTGAGCCCAGGGGGATCTTAGGGCATTGGCCCGAAAAACGCTAAAATGTACAATAAGTGCCTGACAGACTTTGGCAACATTAGAAAAGTCACCAACATCAGAGACATCCAGTGGAGTCATGCCAATGATTTCCATTGAATGGGCCTTCAAGCAGAACAAAAAGAAGGCATGGGCTTCCTCCCATTTGGCAGCGGTATCCTACTACACTAGATTGGCGGGGGGGCCACTGATCCCACACACGGCACATTGACAAGGTATGCGCTCAAAGGGTGGTCCAAACTGGAGGGGGTAAAAAGAGACACTAGGCGTCCTCTTAATTTTGCTAAATTAAAAACCCTGTTAGACACCCTTCATAAAGTATGCAATAATTCATACGAAACTACCTTATTTTTTTTTTATTTTTTTACTTACTTGCGTATAATCAAAAACATTTGATTTTTACAAGACGTTAATAAACAGTAAGAAAAACACATTGGATATAAGTAAAAAAGAATCAGCAATTTAAAGAAGATGAAGAGAAAAAGAAGCGCAAGTAACCAGAAAACTAACACTTGACCAAAAACACGTGATGGCCAGAAAAAAAAAAAAGGATCAGAGAACAGTGTTCATTGAATCACGCTTGAATGGATTGTGGATTCTGGTTTAAAGTCAGAGCCGCTTCTAGAATCTTTACAGTCGCTATCAACCACCTAGTTCTGTCTCCTGCAATCAGACGGCACCACCATGTGTTTTCCTCTCGTAGTGGTATGTCGTAGAACAAAGGGAGCAAGTAGGCTTCCCGCAAAAACGCGGTTCTGGGGCAGGTCATGAGTAAATGTCTTAGATTTTCCACTGTTTCTGGGTTTGAACAGAATCTACAGGTTTGTACTTTGGTTTTCGTACGAATTGCTATAATTTCTTGCGTTGGTAGTTGATTGTTTCTTATTTTCATAAAGGTTTTCTGCATTTTTTTGTTGGGAAATTTTATGCAGTAGCTCATTGGTTGATTAAGTTTATTTGTTGTAGCTGGTAAATGAGCCAGGAGCTTGTTTCCTGTTAATTCTCCAGTTTTGATCCAATCTGCTTGTGCTATTTTTTCCCTGATTCTGTTTGGATTCTCAATAAGATCTTCTACTGAACAAGCCGGATCTACTAGTATTTTTGTAAGTTTTTGAGACCAGTGGTTTAATGCTCTACAACGTCCTTGGCGGAGCTCAATCTGAACCAGTTTACAAATTGGGAGGGTATCTGGAAGAATAATTTTCCAATAGAGTCGCATCCGACTTTGATCAACTGATGCTTGCAATGACAGTAAGCCCAATTCGCGTCTAACCGCTGCAATTGAAGAAGATTTCGGCAGACCAAGCACCGCTTTCCAGAAGTAACCTTCCAGCTTCGTCCATATGGTATGGTCGATGTTCAACGCAGCGTCCATTTCATAGATTATTGATGGCACTACCTTTTGTTTGTAGAATTGGATCGCTGGGAGAAGCGAAAATTTACCATATTTCCGATCTACTAATTTCATTTGGGTTGTCAGGCTTTTGATCTTTAACCATAGTGCTGAGTGGGTCGCGTTTTCTGACCTTTTTGACTCTATCATAATTCCCAAATATTTTATAGTAGACACGGTTTCGACTTTTGTGTTGTTCAAATACCAATGGCCTTGAGCTGTGGTTGCTTGGTGGCTTTTCCCCATCGTCAATATTTTTGACTTATGAATGTTTATCTCCAAGTCGTTTTCACTGATATAATTGGCCAAGTTCGAAACCTGGCGTTGGAGACCAATTTGTGTTTGATCCATAAGGATCAAATCGTCGGCGTATAACAGTCTGGATATTGCTGTGTTACCCACTTTGGGTGGGAAAGCTCTGATCGCTGGTTGTGTATGCTGAAAGTCTCCTATATAGGCGATAAATAGAGCCGGTGCGAGCGGGCAGCCCTGTTTTACGCCACGCTCTGATGGAAATTGTTCCGATAACATCCCTTGCTGATTTAGGCGTACTCTAAGTCTGGTGTCCATATGTAAAGCAATCACCGGGCCTAAGATCTTTGCCGGACAATTCCACGTTGTTAATTTCGCCCACATCTTTTGACGGTTTATCTTGTCAAATGCTTGTGTTAAGTCAATAAACGCAATGTGAACTGTTGGAGCACTGTTCTTTACATTTTCCTTTATGATGTTCAGAATAAGGATGTTGATACTGGTGCTTGCGTTCTTGACAAAGCCCGTTTGAAATTTGTATAAACATGGCGCCAGACTCGCAATGTTGTGGAATCTAGTTAATAAAAGAGTAGCAAAGATCTTTCCCATGATGTCAAGGAGGGCGATGGGGCGGTAATTTGCTGGACTTTCTCTATTTCCCTTTTTAAAAATAGGTACTATTATCGCCTCAGTCCATGATTTGGGTATTTGCCTAGTGATTGTACATTGCTTGAAAATTTTTGTAATTAGGGAGGCCCATTCCTCTGGATGTTGCTTAAGGTCTACGTTGGTTAGACCGTCGGGGCCAGGTGCCCTAGAAGTTTTTAATTTCAAGATTGTCGCCAAGATTTCATCATGGTCCGCCAGATCTTCCCAAGACGATGGGATACAACGTAGAGAGTTTCTAGAAGTTTGCGAAACAGGGGCGAATTGGACTGAAAAGAATGTTATCCACGCCTGCTCTGATACGGCATTCACGAGTTGGTTGTTTGTTTCGTCATTTTTATCTTTGATCAGGGTCCAGAATTCTCTTGGATTTTTCGTTGCTAATGTCTTCAACATTTGCTCTGAGTCGTTCTGGTACATTGCTGATTTATGCTGTCTCAACCAAGATGTATATGATATTGTCGCCGCTTTAGCAGAGTCCATTAGTTCCTGATTTTTGGTAACTTTCACCAAGCGGTTCAATTTGCGCATTTGTTTACGCTTCAAAACCAGTTCGACATCGTACACGTGTACCCCTTCTCCTTTGAGTCGGCTACACCGACCTTTTTCTTTCCTATATGGCAGTAGCAAGGGCATATAGTTTGGTCTATTCATTAGATCCGTAGAAGTTGTACTCAATGCATCAACTTTCTTGATAATTTCCTTGATGTTAGTCGCTGTGAGTTGGATTTGAGACGACTTTCGTGTTACTTCTACGTCGAATGGATATACTTGCTTAGTAGTTGGTGCGGACTCAAAGGTCATTACTAAAGGATTGTGATCACTATATTGAGTTCTGTATACCTCGAAAGAGTCAGCAAACGGGAGAAAAGAGTAAGTGTAAATGTGGTCCAATGTTGCTGACGTTTCGGCTCGTTCCCAAGTTGGAATTCGGGGGAGATGGCCTCGAGCTAATGCAACATTGTAACATTTTCTCAAATCCATAAAGTCAGACCACAACCCACCTCTCACAGCAGAGGGGCAGAGATAGGACGTAGCAGGAAATTGGTCGACTCTGGCATTCAAATCGCCGCAGATTATAATGCAGTCTGTTGCCTCTTCAAAAAGGAATTTATCTATGGTTTCCACGATGTTATCACAGAATTCAGTGTTGCTTATTCTCTGTGGATTCCAATAGACATTGATGATTGCAAGATTCGATTTCGTTTTACTGCTCAATGATGTTTCTATGTGGAGCCATTCAGCTAATAGAGCTAACATACCATACGATTCAGCCACTTTCTTTCTAATAGTAATTGCCGATCCAATTTTGACTGCCGTTAGGAGACCTGAAGAAGGTCTTCCAAATAGACCTTTTACTGCTGGTGATATGTATGTATCATATCCGTCGAGCACTGGTAGCTCCGTAAACCATGTCTCCTGAAGACAGATAATGTCAAAGCAGCTTAAGTCGAAGGCGTCTGGCTTGGTCAGGTGATCGTGACCCCTTGTGTTCCAAGAACACAGAGCTCTTTTTTTTGCAGGGGCATTCCAATGGTAGGGGTGCGGTGGATATCGCTGGATCTTTTAGTTGTTAATTTTGTGCGTTTGGATTTAGCACCTTTTTTAACCATCTCCAGGGCCACGACGGTTCACGTTTTTTGTTATGAGCCCACTCAGCACTTTCATCCGTGCCCTCTGACCGCCTGTGATTGTTCCCCCGTCTGTTGTTTGAGCTCCAATTTCCTTCATGTTGCACTTTTCGGTAGTTTGTATTGTTCTTAGACGAATGACGTCTCGATCTAAATCTCCCCCTGCCAACTTCGGGTTTTTCCCTGAAAGCGACTCCTCTATTGCCTACTGACCGATCTGCAGTATTTGGCTGCTTTGCCGTCGCGTTACTTACGTGTGGGACAATCTTATCCCGTAATTCTGACGTTGTAATTTCGTCCAGCAAAAAGCCCATTTGATTTAAGGCCAAGGTTACGTCATCTTTGCACGTTAGGACCAGAGGATTTTTTACATGAAGGTAGGATTTAGCCTTCCCACCTCTGTGATAAGGTTCAACTAATGCCAAATCCCCAGTTTTTACAAATTTCAGTGCTGGTATACTATTTAAGATTTTCAGAACCGTCTTTCTGTTCAAGACTAGGAAGTTTTTCCCCGATACAAGTTGTTGCATTTTGTAGACTCGATTTGATGTTACCTTGGGTTCTGATCGAAGACTTGGCTCTGAGGGTACCTTATTGTCACAGCTTCCGGTTTTTGTCATTTGTGAGGAATTTTCATGTTGTTTGGGTCGAGGAATTTGTTCTTTTTCAGATAGACCCACTGCTACTTTTCCCCCCCTTTACACAGAGATTTTTGTTCTGTTTATTTCTGAGGGCGAGGAATTGCACGCCGTTAGAAGTTTGTCTTCATCATTTGTGTTTAACTCTGAGTTCTGTTCTTCGTCGTTCAAATGGACGGAAAGGTCGAGGAGTGACGAATTCCCAATTGAACCCAGTTCAGTTGACTTAGAGTTGTCAAGTTCAATTATGATTTGTTCAGTTTCTAAATTGTGGCTTACTGATGATTGGGGCGCCATGTGCGTGATTGAGATCTTTTCCTGGATCGGAACAGTTGCTTTAGGAATTTTAAAGATCAATGGCACTTTTTGAGTTTCTTAAGTTTTTTTGCCAGTTTGTGGCATGGACTTTGGTCGCTGGTTTTTTTCAGGTTGGTTGGCCTTTACGCCTTTTGTTTGAGTGGCCTTTAGATTTAACAGAGGCGAGTGCTCTGGCTGGCATTTATGTTTATTTTCTCCGGAGTTGCTTGCGATGGTTATTGTGGTAATTAAGGTCTCAAGCCGATTGGGCTTTGTGTCCCATTGTCTTTCTTTCTCAGCATTCTGCTGGCTTAAAGCCGTGATGAAACCTTCCAAAAATGTTACTTTAGCATTTAATGTTGAGACAAGAGTTACTGAATCCTTCATTGAGTCGTTAATTGATTCTTACAATTTCACAAAGGGCGCAAGGCCCACTGTTATAGCCGACATGATTGTGACTGAGTCAGGTTTTTTGGTTGGTGTGTCTTTGGGTAGCTGACCTGCCATGTCACTGGGTCTTCTGTATCTCATCGGTGTTGAGGTGTCTTTGGGGGAATCATTATACAGAGATTGCTTTGTGGATGGAAAGTCCGATAGAGTTGTTTTTTTTCCCTGCGTAACCGGCACCGGTTGTGCCACTTTGAGAAGGGGGTTATTTCTTAAGTCCAGTTGGGCCAACGTTGGAGATGGTAGGTTTCTTTGATTTATTTCAATCGTTGAAGGGGGAATGGTTGATGGCATTAACAAATTATTCCCCAGAACACCTCTCTCCGATCGGTGGGAAGGCACATCCACGTCGAGCAGGTTTATTGCCTCTGTTCTGGCGCCCGCTCGACAAGGACTAGCCATGTTTCCTTGCACTTCCCCGTCACACCGAATGATGGAAGATGAAGTATCTAACAGCCCGCGCTGGGCGTTTGCTACATTCCGGTCATTGGCCACTACTTTTCCTTTTTGTATCAGGGCTGAAGATGCTTCCAACGGGACATCGAGCATTTCTGCGTCGGAAAGTTCGGTGTCTGTTTCTAACGTCGTCTTTGATTGTTTTGAAAAAAATTCTTTAAGAGTGTGCGATGACGGAAAATTCTGGAAAGTTGATTTCACTGAGTCACATTTTTTTTGTTTCTGGTAAGTAGTTCTTTTTACTTGGGGGGGACCGTGGTCTGGATGCTCCCCCAACTCCTTTTCGATCCTTCTTGATGATGCTCTTTTTTTCAATAGAGCCATTGCAATACCTCTCTTCTGAGCAATAAGCTCACTTATCGCCGCATTTGGAGTGTTTACCACAATTTGACGGTCCGAGGCCACATCCAAGGACCCTTTTTCAGGTGAACAGGTGGATTCAGACGCCAAGTCGATCTGTTTTCCAGATACTTGGCTTTGCCGAGAGATGGCAGCAGAGAGGAGCTCTGCATCTCTGTCGCTGATGACTGACACGGGCTGTGCCTGAGAGGCAAGAGCCTCCGCCTGTGGAAGCGACTGGCAGCCCGAATGACCGAGATCCTCGATGTTAGAGGCAGGAAGCCCCGGTGTTCTCACTCTCACCGATGGAGAGAGAGGCACAGAAGAACCCGCTGTTGGCAAGGAGGCCCGCGAGCTGAGGTTTGCCTCGAGGGGTCCTCCGACTCCGCAAGGCTCACTCTCACTCGCCACGGCGGAAGCCCGCGGGCCGACGGCGGGGAGCTCGAACAAGGAGACGGGCTCTCAAGCTCCAGCACCGAAGCGGCTGCGGAGCAAAGGCCATCTCCACGCCGATCCTCGGCCGGTTGGCCTCCAGGTGAGTTCGAAGATGAGTGGGAGTGAGGAAAACTGTGCGAGTTAAAGGCAGAAGGCTCCGAGTGTACCGGATGTACCGGAGCCAAAGAATCGAGTGTTTCACAAGAAATGTTCGTAGAATTCATAGAGTCCTCCTCCGAGTTTTCACCCGTTTCACCCTCCAGAGCTTCATACGAAATGTCATTTGGTGCACTGGATACAGTTCGGGAACTCCCGACCTTACGGGGGTGTTCAAAGGGGCTGGGAATTATTGGGGGCGGGGACACCAAGGAACGCGAAGATGTCATTATTTCCAATGGAGTAATGCCAGAATTGACATTTGTCCCACGGTTTTTTCTTGCCGTGTACACTTTGCGGAGATCCTTCTGCTTTTCTAGGCAAAGGTATTTGCTCCTTAATATCCTGCCAGATGGACTTTTCACTTGGGGATGAGCAGAGGAAAGTTCAGGATTTACCGTGGCAGGTTACTGTCTAGGGAGCAAGGGGTCTGTTTGCAAGTTCATACCGCCTTACCTCCTAGCCTCAGTAGACTGCAGTTGACTGCAGTTGACTGCTCGTACCTCAGCGAGCCAACTCCGCGTGTCCGCTCCGCGTGAGGACTGGGCTTTTCACCACAAACACAGTAGAAGGACTGCAGGCAGGCAGGAAAACAGGAGGGACTGCAGTGGACTGCTCGCACCTCAGCGAGCCAACTACCTTATTTAATGCAGCCTTTACACTCAATTATTTTGGGGCTTTCAGGATTAGCGAAATCGCATCCAAGAACACAGATTCTGAGGAAGGGCTGGATGTAGCCGACATCAACCTGGGTAAGGAGTCAATGGCAGTTAAACTCCACAGATCCAAAACTGACCAAATGGGCAAAGGTAGAATTATCAATCTATACTGTATAGAAGAGAGACTAAAGCCCCATATCAACACAAAGGCTTTTCTTAGCAAACACCCCGGCCTGGGGGGCCAACTTTTCACACACAAAAATGGGTCCGCCCTCAGCAGATTTCAATTGAGGTCTGTGCTCAAAAAGACCATAATGGCAATAGGATGGAACCCAAAAGAATTTGGGTCTCACTCATTTGGGATAGGTGCAGCAACATCCAATTAGATGGGAGGGCTGCAAGAAAAAGCAATAAAGGGGATAGGAGGCTGGAAATCTGGAGCATATGAAAGATATATTAGAAAAGACCTGATCTACCAGTGTCCCGTGTCCTCTCCCCTCTTTTGTTCCAGCTTCTTGCCCAAAGGGAACCCTCCCTCAAAAATTGCATGGATTGTGGGACACTCATTCATCACCAGGGCCAGCAGATGGCTGGAGCAAACCCAGGAAGGCATGCATTTTCAGGACACTATTACTTATTGGTGGGGCAAACCAGGCAGGCGCTGGGGGGACCTTCATTTCAAGCTGGCCTGCCTGCTGGAGGCCAGCTCCCCTCCACCAGATTTCCCTATCCACCTTGGGGGCAATGACTTGCCCCACCTGGGCAGGAAGCCCCTCCTGGCGGAAATCTGCACCTCCCTCAGATCCATTGCACACATGTTAAGACTACGAACAAAAGTCATGATGTCCGAAATCATCCCGCGCCAACATTGGCAAGGTGCAGAGTCCAATAAAGCTATGGAAATGTCAAGGCGCAAACTAAATAAAGCAGTGGCCAATTTTTTTTGCCTATTCTCAGGTCTGAAATTCACTAAGCACGGGATCACAGTGCACAATCAGGCCCTGATTGTTTGCAGCGTCGGGGTCCACCTGTCCATAGAGGGCATGGACATCTTCACTAGAAATATATTCTTGGCTCTGGCAGCCAGGGGCTGTTCTCAACTTTGTCATTAATTTTGGGGGGACCTTAGGCGCTGCCAGGCAGCACCCCCTCAGGGTGGCGGCAGGGATCAGCCTCGAGTTGGCCCTAAGTGCAAGTAGGGCTCCCGCTCACCTGATCCCTCTGTTCCCCAAAATATATTTGTGTTATTTTTCTTATGTTTATGGTTGGTTTTCTTTTGCGCCATGGCTTGTATTACAATAAAACTTGTGGCCGTTTTTCCACCTCGCATCTCGTTTGGCCTCCTCCTTTCAGACATTGTCATTACTGTCATTTCTGTCAACTGTCATCACTGTCACTTGTGTCACATGCATGCCCCCCCGCACTACAACACTTCCAGGCTTATAAACATGGGCCCTATGGTATGGGAGGCCCACGGGCATAAGCTGGGAGGTGGGTTTGTTGCGAGTCCGGCAGGGCCAGCACCTTGCAGGTGCTCACCCCATTAGCATGCCGGTGACGGGGCGGGCATCCATGTCCCAATAGAGACAGCTGGGCGCCCACTGCGGAAGGGAGGTGGCAGGGCCAGGTGACATCAGTTAGTCCCTGCCCCTGACACCTCACATCAAACATTTGATGTTCAAAGAGGGGCTACCTTGCCTTCAGGCCAATTTTGGCCTACAACCTGGGCGGGCAAGGTAGCCCCTCTCATTCCTTGCCTCTCCTTTGTCAGGCACCACAAGCTCTGGAGTCCTGATCCAGCTGGCATTCACTAAAACCCCCCTCTCACCATGTAAAACCCAGGATGAACTACTCAATAAGGGGCCAGGGAGAAACACTAATATATAAAGTTTTACAAATAGAGTAGGGAAAAATCTAAGAATCAAATAAGTATACATACAGGCTAAAACTCCCAAGTAAGATGGACAAATAATAATAGCAACCAAATGCAAAAGGTCAAAATGGAGCTAAACACATTCAAGGAAACCGGAATTCAGGTATAAAAACACAAGCTCTAAGAACCCACCTCTAAGGAGAAACAAAGCAATAACGCTTCATAAAGGGCTCAAACACAAGTGGATCATGAGCAAAGGGAATGCCGAAAGATGCGCAAAAAGTGAAAAAAGGGCTTTTGGCAGCCTGGGGAATGGCAGGATGCCCCCTCCTTCACCCCGAGGACATGGAAGGGCAAAATACCCAGAACAAGATAAGGTTGGATGCAAGTGGAAGCTCAAGAACCCACCTCTGAGGATGGAAAATAACAGCGCCTTACAAAGGGCCACATCACAAGTGTATCAGTGAGCTAAAAGGATGCCTAGGCACAGTGGAACAGGCTCACACGCTACACCACTAATGGTACAAGTGAGGGTCAATGCCCCAAATAACTGAAGACAAGTGGAAGGCAAGCCAAACTCCAGAATCCACCTCTGAGGATAAATAATAAGCAATGCCAATCAGGGGGGCAACGTCACAAGTGGGTCAACAGAGCGATAAGAAGGTATGCAAATGCCTCAAAGCATGTTAAAGCACACAACATTGGATAAAAGGCATATACCTCTCCAACCTTGCAGGAAGGATACAGTATGAAGTAAAGTATAAAGTATATGAAGAAAAACAGGACACAGCTCACACGCTGGGTCCATCCACTTGTGTTACATGCATGCCTATCCCCCCCTCCCCCTGCACTAAAACACTTCCAGGCTTATAATTATAGATGGAAGTTTGGCGTGCGTGGCGGTGCTGGATCAGGTGAGCGGGTGCTGGATCATTAGTCCCGCGGTGGCACGCATAGAAGGTGATTTTGCAAGAGTGAAGCGTCTGAACCCGGGGCAGAAGCCGAGCGGTGCCCTTTAAAATAATGGAGGCCTGTATGAACACGAAGGCGTAGGTTGATGAGGAGTGTTTCAGGGTTTTAGGTAATGCTAGTCACTTCATTCTCCATTTGGCACAAGTAGGACCAGTTTTGTTTGGTTAGAACCAACAAACCCATCCAGATGTGGCATTTAAATAATTCCATATGTTGTCGCCCGTACCGGCCAGCCCATCAGCTGCGACCTCTATGCAACCAACGTTCGAATCCTTTAGTCCAATATCACCAGAACAATTTCTCAAACTTCTATCTGCCCGCAAACCATCTGGATCACCACTGGACCCTTGCCCAGCCACAACCCTTAAAGAAATGTTTGCTTCCACCTGTGCAGGAGAACACGTAAGATCTATCATAAATGCCTCCCTTTCTTCCGGTATCTTTCCCCGAAGCATTCAAAATGGTGCACGTCAAACCTCCAATTAAAAAACCTTCGCTCGACCCTCTGGAGCCCAAAAACTACCGCCCAATCTCAAACACCAGGTTCCTTGCCAAACTCATTGACCGAACCGTCTACTCTCAACTAAATGCCTTTGTCGAAGCCAACAATCTCCTAGACCCCGCCCAATCAGGTTTCAGAACACGTCACGGAACTGAAACCACCCTAACCTCGATCTGGGACGACCTTAAAATGACAGCAGACTACGCGGGATGCGCCGCACTAATCCTTCTCGACCTATTGGCTGCCTTTGACACAATCAATCACTCAATCCTCCTAGACCGCCTCCACTCCCTAGGAATTCGTGGAACCGCTCTTAAATGGATAGCTTCATTCCTCAAAGACAGGCATCAAATAACGACACTCTCCAGCTTTACCTCCCAAGCTCGACCAGTCGACACGGGAGTCCCCCAAGGAGCATGTCTATCCGCCCTCCTGTTCAATCTCTACCTGATCACCCTCCCACCAATAATTCGTTCACACAACATCCTATGTTACAACTACGCCGACGACACTCAACTAGTTCTAAAATTCCTGAACTCGAAACCCAACTCCCGACCTGACCTGGCATCCTGCCTCCTTAACATAGAACTCTGGATGACCCAAAGCCACCTCTTGTTAAACCCCTCCAAAACAGAAATCATGGTTTGCGGCAACTCCGATCTTCTTCCGCACCCACTACCCTGGCCACCCACCATGGGCAACTCACCGACACCCTCCAACACAGTGAAAAATCTTGGATGCACCCTGGACTCCGACCTAACACTCTCGCACCAAGTCAACAATGTCTCAAAGTCCTGCCACTACCACCTTAAAACCCTTAGGCGCATCTTTCCATACCTCATTTCCCAACAGAGTCTCCGCGGTCCAATCAATCGTTATATCCAGACTGGACTACGGAAACCCCCTATACCTCGGAATCCATGCCTACCAACTGAATAAACTCCATAGAGCACAAAACGCAGCGGCCAAAATGCTACTTGCGCTCGGTCTAAGAGACCACGTATCCCCAGCCCTTAAGACACCGCACTGGCTTCCAGTAGCCCGTAGGGTGGCTTTCAAAACCTTATGCCTCTCCCATCGAGCACTGCATAAACTGGACCTCAATATCTTCAAGACAAACTAATACCTTATCATCCCACTCGCACCCTAAGATCAAGCTCAGCCGGCCTCCTAGTAATTCCTAAGACAAACTCAGTCAGGTTAGGCGGATCATCATTCTCAGCCCTGGCCCCTACCCTGTGGAACTCGCTCCCACCCCACATCCGCCTAACTGAGGACTTAACGTCCTTCTGAAAACTACTGAAAACCTGGCTCTTCCCCTAAAACCAACCGGTTTCCAAACTAGCATCATCACAATAACACCGACCCAACAAACTACCTGAAGCGAGAAATTGACAGCTAAATAAACTCAAATGTAAACTAGAAAGACAAACAGAACTAAACGAGTAAAGTAGATCAAAACAGAAGCGGATAATAGGAATAAATCATTGGGAAACTAAGGAGATCTGAACCGATGAAAAGGACATAATGAATGAGGAGGGAACATAGCGAATGACATAGATGAAATAGTTAGAATGGATGAAGCGTATAGAACAGATGAATACACTAAGTGGAAGTGTGCATGAGTGGAAGAACAGACTAGAAAGATCAAATGAGTATGGAGATCGGATGAAATAGATGAACATACTAAAGCCAATGAGTATGTAGAGTGGTTGGGTGTGTAGAGTGGTCGAGCGTGTAGAGTTGATGAGTACGTGTAGAGTTGACGAGTACGCAAATACAGAGAAGCGAACTGAACGCAGGAGGGCATAGAACTGATCACTATACTGAACGGATGCACGTTTGGCCGGATGAGCCTGGAGAGCGGATGAGCGTGGAGAGCGGAGAGCGGATGAGTGTTGTGGAAAGGGTGAGTGTTGTGGAACGGACGAGTACGTAGAGCGGACGAGTAGGTGGAGCGGACGAGTAGGTGGAGCGGACGAGTAGAAATGTTATGGCACAGCTAGATTCAGTGCACAGTAAAACCTAGGAAGTCCATCTCCTATCTAACTTCTCAAATTAAAGTCCAACCTGTAAAGACAAAGGTTCAAAGGAATAAACCTCAACATACGTGCACATTGCCCTACAATTTCTAGCAAGTCCACGCCCCAAATCTAAAGTTGTAAAAACAGCTAAACCTGTGAAGAACAATGGTAAAAACAAACATTGACATAGTACACTATGACACCCAGATACTCCTCACTATCTCGGGCAACTACGATACGGATGTAGCTAGGATCAATGAAATCTTCTCTGTCATCCAGGCATGGATGGCCACACATGGCCTCTGCCTCAATGACGAGAAGACCGAACTGCTCATTGTTGGCTCACCGAATAACCTACAAAAATTAAGTCCTAACTACTCGAACATCATAATCGATGGCAACACCATCCCGGTCGCCAAAAATGTGAAAACACTTGGCTTCTATCTCGATGCCAACGTTAACTTCACCAAACAAATTAATGCTACTGCCTCTGCCACGGCATATACCGGAAAACTCATTAGAGCCTGTAGACCATTTCTCTCCCCTAATAGTTGCCTCATACTATCCAGAGGCCTTATACAATCTAAACTAGACTATTGCAATAGTCTCTACCTAGGTGCCAATCAAGCGTCAATTAACAAGCTCCAAGTCCTTCAAAACAATGCACTTCGGGCAGCGCTAAATATCCCTAGACGTGAGCACATCTCAGCCACCAGAACGGCATGCAGATGGCTCACTATCCAACATAAAATCGACCTAAAAACACTTTGCCTGACGTATAAAGCTCTCAACAATCTAGCACCCCCATACCTGACCGACAAACTCACCATGAAACCGTCCGTTAGAACCACGAGATCTTCTAACACCTTATGCCTTGCAGTGCCTAGATTTAACTCCAAAAGAGCCGGAGGCTCGAGTTTTACTGTCCTCGCCCCCCAACTCTGGAACTCCTTGCCACTGAGCATTAAAGCATCCAACTCCTTCCAGTCATTTAGGAAACTGGTCATTGGGTGGCTACTGACAAATAGCCAACCTTGAAGTCAGACCTAGCTCTAGAATGTATTGACTGTTTATTCCTCACTTATGTCACTACCGCGTGCTTTCACCCTCACTGCCTGTATATAACTGTTATTTAAATTGTTCTAGCTTCACTGCTTATTACCCTGTACCGTGCCTTGTAACCTTGTACTAAGCGCCCCTATACTCCTGGGTCCGGAGCGCTATAGAAATAAATAAACAAACAAAATAAACAAACAAACACTAAGATTTGGCTAAACAGAGGCCACGCCTCCCACCAACTCTCCCAATTCCAGACCTCTCACACATGCATAAAAACAGGCCTCGCATCACAACCAACATTAAATAAAATCACTTCTCTTCAAGCATGGTGGTGTTAACCCTTTCCACCATACACGGAAGAGACAAGCACTACATCAAAAACACCAGAATTCTCCTTCACTGCACCACTCCTCAAGACAGTGCAATACCTCTGATATGTGTGTTGCTCTCCCACAACAATGGCCAAACAGTACCTTTGAGGCACGCATATATCGTTATCCTCAGTGCCTCTCTCTATTGCACAGTGTGTGCCACTCCCAAATCCACCTCTCTAATGTCCCACTCCCAGTCACCGCAGCGGGACACAGATACCAGGATCATCTGGACACAGTATGAGGCTGCGAGCACGCAACAGAGCGGACCATAGGGGGAACCATGCAGTATATGGATCACCAGGCTGCATACCAGTGCTGGGGGGCACCCAGCAGACCTCAGCTTTGCCTCTGTGGGCACACAGGCTGGGGCTGGAGCACAGGCCGTTGTCACACGGCAGACAGTCACTCAAGAACGACACAGACACAAGAGTTGCCGCTTACGGGGTTTCTGCTGCACTATGTCCTCACGTGCCTGCAGAGGACCCTTTTATTAACACAAGTCATGACAAAGTCATGACTCGTATCCTTAAAGGGATAACACGCTCCCAGTTAAAGAGGCGACACACAACACTCCTTTGTTATAACAAAACCAAAACAAACACAGTAACAGTGGCCCTTCAACCGAGCCTGCAACTTTGGTGCATTCCAGTCCACGCACTGGTACTATCAGTACTAACCCATGGCAATCTTTGGCACAACAAACCTTGGTGCTTCCCAGTCTGAGCACCCACTTCAGGCCGTGCAGCCCTATATTCCTGGAACAAACTGTCCAGCCTGGTGAGCCATGTTTCAGTCATCCAGTCGTCGCTGAGGCCGCCCCTGGCCCCTTATATTGCTGCAGGACAGGAGGAATATGTCCTCGCCTTCATCGTCCTCCACGTATTCAAACTGCGTCTGCTGATCCTCTGCCACCTGGACCACCGCTGCTCTGGTCGGCTTCCTCCCCGTAGCTTGTCTCACTTGCTCCCTTGACGCACTCCCTGCTGCTGGCCTCACTGTGCTGGCCGGTGCTGGGCAACCTGTGCGAAATGATTCTCTTTTCCACACCTCCCGCACATATGTGCCTTGGCTGGGCACTCATGTGCATGCAGCAGATCCCATCCACACTGAGGGCACATGGCGCCCATCTCCATTCATGGCCACTCCCCTCTTTTTGCAGGCTTACTTCCTTGCTATTTGCCCATGGCGCACACATCCTCCAACTTCACCCGTTGCATGGGCTCTTCGAGCTTCAGCTGCAGCCTAGAAATGTCCATTACCGAAGCACGCACCTCTGGCAGCTCCTGGGCGCGGTCCGGTTCTAGGATCCTGTCCAGACTCAGACCTGGCTCCCCGATGACCTGCTTGTGCAGCTTGGTAGTGCTACATCCGTAAATTATCTGGGCCCTAACCTCGTCCACACCAAAGTTGTCCAGAGCGCATGAAAGTGCGATGTTTCAAAGCTGGCCATGAAACGCATCCAGGCTCTCCTCTTCCTCTTGTCTCGTGCACCACATCCTGAACCATTCATAGTCATGATTGATGATGGGCATGAAGTACTCATTTAGCATGGCAATGGCTGTGGCATATATTTGGTCTCTTGGCCGCAACGTGTGAACAGTCTCTGGACAGCTGCACCGGCTGAATACAGGAGAGTTGGCCGCTTTGGCCTTTCTTTAATCTCCACCGCCTCAAAGTATAGCTCAAGGTTCTCCACCCACGCCATCCAACGAGGTTCCAGACTGACAGGTGCTCCCACCACATCGAAGACATGCAGTGGCGCCAGCTGCCCATTCTGCCGATATGCCCCTTGGGCGTCATCCTCATTCTCCCAGCAGACCTTAGCCTCGGCTCTGTGGGCACACAGGCCGGGGCTGGAGCACAGGCAGTGGTCACACGGCAGTCACTCAAGAACGACACAGACACAAGAGTTGCTGCTTACTGAGTCTCTGCTGCAGTGTGTCCGCACGTGCCTGCAGAGGCACCTTTTATTAACACGAGTCATGACAAAGTCATGACTCATATCTTTAAAGGGATAAAATGCCCCCAGTTAAAGGGGCGACACACAACACTCTCCATGAGTGCCAACACTCGGCATAACACGAAGTGCGCAGTGCCGATCCATGACACAGCCTCTCCAGAACCGCAACAAAACTTCAGGACTAAGGTCAACACAAGCACTAATCCTGTACTGCGATAGACCATTCGTCCTTTTTATATCGGGTACCATGGAAGCTGTGTGGTTTCTGTGCAACACTGCTTCACTCAGAAATTGAAAGAAAGTACCCAGCAAAGTGGGTGCGCTCCTGACTGTGAACGCCCCTTGCCCACGAACGCAGAGTCATCACTTGCCTGGAAACTTCATGGAGAGCAGATCTTCCAGAGGACGTCTCTCGGACAGCCTCACAGCATCGCCCTCCAACCAGCTGGGAACCTCAGGGTGTGCCTGCCGCTCGTAGCGCTCCAAGCCGACCGCTGCAGCACTGCACTCTTGCAGCCAGCAAAGCAAGACAATCAAACAAGGGCTCTACATCACCGCACGGAGCTCCGACAACCCCACCAGAGCCTCTCCAGGCATTGCAACCTGACCATGATCATCAAATAAGCCCGGAGTTATTGCCCAGACTCAAGACCAAGAATGCACTCAGGCGCAAAGCGCTTTTCAAATACAAATACTGCCGAAGTTCGCTTTTTAAATGTAATGACTGCTGAAATTCAGTACTCTACTCCCACCATAGAGTGCCTGTGCCTCGCAGCAATCGCTCCAACAGCTCCATGGAGGGATGGTTGGCTCCTAGGCCTGGCTCGCTGAATACTGCCACCTGGCCAGTTTCTTAATGGGCCTCTCCGCAAAGTCTCTGTCTTTCACCTTGCAGAGTCAGTTGGGCCTTTAGCCCACAATCTTCCTGTCTGCCCCTTGCAGACTAGATAGGTCCCGAGTACCTGCCGCTGCCTCCTTACATTAATGGCGGGGCCTCGCTGGGGCGACTGCAGCACTCCTACCTTGAGAGAGGATCTTCTCATGGTTTTTCGGGGGCGGTGGTTGTTTCTTTCATGGTGCTCTCACCCAGCACAGCCAGCATCCTTGTCACCAATGTTAAGTGGGGTTCCTGGCCAAGCACAACACTGACACCAGTGTAGGAACAGGAAACTTCTTTACTTACGTTCCAGCTCCAGGTACATCAGCTAAGAACTTCAGGACAGAACATCCACCGGCATCCTCTCACAGTCAAACCATCTTCTCAACTGACACTCACAGACCATAACATTCTCTCACACACAGCATTCCATGCATGCAGGGCAAGGTGCAGGAAAAGCCAAGATACAACAGGGTGTGTAATGTTTTTGGCTGTGACCGGAGAACAATGCAGCTCCTTGACAAATACCAAAGCAAACATTTTGCCCCCACCCCCCTTGAAAATGTTTCCGAGTACCCCTGGTCTATGACTGGCTCTTATTTCAAATCTATTTTAGGTCAGGGTAACGGATCTGTGAGAAAAAAATGGCAACGTGGCATCATTTTGAGGGCTCAAAGGGCAGGAATTTGGGAGCAGAAGATTTCAACCACCGAGTGTTTCCTTTGCCATTATGGTCAAAACACTAATCTTATTTTGCTCAAAGTGATCTAATATATACACAAAAAAATTCAAATGCAACGCTAGATGGCAGTGGCGTGCCTCTTATTTTAACCTTGGGACTAGTCTGTAAATTCAAAGCTATGCTGAGTTTGCGCACACACTGCATAGTTTGGCACCAGGTGAAACGAGGCCTAGGACCAGGTTTTCTGGACCAGAAACCGGAATCATTTTGTAAAGTCAGTTGCAATTGAAGGAGGCCTTCCGAGGCAGGGCACAGAAACGTACATGACTGAGCACAAATAGAAATGCTTGTGCTTGACATAAGAATGTTTATTTTTGTTTGTATATGTTCAATCCCAAAATGGAAGGGTAAATGTAAAAACTGCATTTACAGTGATGGGCCGTCATCTACTTCACCGAGCTGGGGGTCAGTGATCTCATGTATCTGAGAACATACCTGACAGCTTAATTGCACTGACGGACTGGCTTCATGCCTCATTTACTTTCAGCTACCCCCTCTCCCACTCGTAGCAATTATTTTCTGCGCATGCAGTAATCATCAAGAGAAAAGGCATCTCCAGTAGGGTGACCAGACACCTGCTTTGGGGGAGGGAGACTTCACTTTTTTTCAAGGCATTAATCACGCTGTTGTGAAATGGTAAAATGTCCAAGATTTCAGAAAAGGGCTTTAAAACTAATCGTTTTCTGAACATGGATCAGTTTGGATCATGTGAGAAGTGACCACCAGGGCATCAGGACATGGTAGCCAGGAAGGGAGGTCGCATATAATTTGATTGGTAAACATACAAACAAACAAAGAAAAATCACTGTTCCATAGAACTACTGGGGAAAAAGATTACTTACAGTGTTCCCCCTTCCCCATTGCAATTATTTTTTTCGCCCTCTGCAACTCATCCAAAACAGGACTGCAAGACTTGTCGTTGGTCTCAAGCCCAGGGATCATATCTCTCCAGCACTGAAATCTCTGTACTGGCGTCAAGGATTAAGTTCAAAACCCTCTGCTTTGTTCACAAGGCCTTCTAGGGCCTGGGACCACAGTATCTCCAATTCTCTCTTCCTAAATATCTTCCCCCCTCGAGCTCTTCGCTCATTCACCTCCAACTCCCTCAGGGTCAGTCGCTTCTCCAAGCGCGAGTTGGTGGTAGATCTTTCTTCTGCCGGGGCCTCCCTCTGGAACAGCCTTCCTGCCACTCTGAAACTTGAGGAGAACCATCTCCAGTTCTGGAAGCATCTCAAGACCTTCCTCTTTGCTTCTGCTTTCTCTCTTCCTCTCCCCTGCTAATCTCCTGACTGTATCTGATACTGCGCTGATTGCCTGGTTACCCTCTGATCTCGGTCCCAGGCCATCTTCCCCCCCCCCTCCGCCAGTCGCACACGTGCACTTCCTCCTGGCACCCCTTGCACTCGGACTCAGGGACTGTTTCTGTATCCCTACAGCCCCTACTAGCACTTGACCCCTGATTTCTGCTCTTACCCTTGCCCTTGCCCTTAGCTGGCTGCATTTTTGCTTATTGTTTTTATTTATTTTACTGTTATCCTATGTACTGCACTGCCACCTTCCCTCCCCACACTTTCCCCTCGCCCCACCTGCACTTGCGTGATCTCAATGTCATCTGCCCTAGTAGGATCATTGTCTGTCTTCCCTCTGTTTCCCCTCCCTGGCCTCGTTGCGCCTTGAAACACTTGTGACTTGTGTATAGGCGCGTTATAAATGCCCCATCATATCATAACCTACATTTTGCAGGGGAGGGTGCGCTAACTTGTGATGGGAGGGCCAAATCAGAAACTGGGCAGGGCAAACTTCAAGGCTATGCCCCCTTGTTTACTCGCTCCCCCATTTATCGTACATTCGCTCATTCACACGCGCACCCAGTCCCCCATTCATCATGCACTCCTTGCGCGCGCACACACACATAATGAGCTAACATGCAACAATGCTTCCCTCACCCCTCTGCTTAACAAAAAGCGAGTGCGCACATCAGCCCCCTTCCCTTCGGATGTGAAAGAACACCCACTTTATATGTAGGCTCACATCTGTGGGGAGGGGGCTGGCTGATGTGTGCATTTGATTTTTGTTAGGCAGAGAGGTAAGGGAAGCCTTTCGTGAAACTAGCAGCTTTAAAGTTTAGCTGCATTTGTGCAAATGAAGTTTTACTGTGTTCGTGCAGAAAAATGTAACTTTGCAAGTTTCAGCAAAGGCTTACCTCTCCGCTTAACAAAAAGTGCACACATGAACTCACTCCAGGGGAGCACCTAGGCTAAAATTTGAGGGGGAATCCCTTCAAACGTTGAGAGACACCAACTTCAGAGGCTGTGAGGGAGGGGAAACTTACTGGTGAAGGGGAATCCTACTTCTTTACGTATTCTAATGAGACCAGTCTAGTGCAGCATCAATGTTACAAGCAGATAATTATCTCCTTCACATCTGAAGCCACACACAGTTTAGGACTGCTGTAAGAATGAGCTTTCTCCTACTCCCCCGACCCCCAATTCCAATTATTCCCCTGGCATGCAAGTACTAATCCCACATCACCAATTGGCTAAAAAAAAGTATGCATATGAATGCTGGTGCTAAAAATGAAATGCTTGAATTTCCGGGCCTTTATTAACAGCAAAGCCCAAGCGCTGTTGTCTGTTCTGTCCGGCCACGGCTCTGTAGGTCAGCCAGATAGAGTCAAAGCAGCCCAAAATTGGGGGTGGCGGGAGGGTAGAGCCAAATCGGCCAATGGTGTTGCACCACTGCTGCGGAGTACAGAGGAGAGCAAGAGCAGACTAAGATGGGAAAGTCCTGCCAGAGGTGGGGGAAGTGAAGGCAAATCCCTGAATGCTCAAAACAGAGAGAATACAACCCGCTAGGGAAGAAAGGCCCAAGTCGATCTTGTAAGGATAACAAGTTTTAATCTCACACGCAGATGAGAGCAACAGCAAAGAACTCTGCTGCCAAGAACGTTGTTCCAAAAAGTATTACAAGCAGAATATGTTAAAAGGAAAACATTGTCATAGATGACGCAATGCATACAGTAAAAACCCATGCGGTTGGTTGGTGTGCGCCTATACATGATCTACCTGCTCCATAAGAGATGCCAGGTCATTGGTTCCAGCCAAGTCCGTTGTCCGTCCGTCTTCCATCACAAGGGTGCTGTGGTGATCATCTTCTCACGTCAAAGGTCAAAGAACAAATTAACTATACTCCGAAGAGGATCTATGTGATCACTGCGACCACACAATTGCGACGGCCGAAAAGGACTACTTTTTTCCCCATTAAACCCCCTTTACACCACATACATATGCGAGGGGTGACCCCCGCAAACCCCTCAAATTAATATAATATCCCATACCCCCCCAAATATATATGTGGTGTAAAGGGTGTGTTTAAATAAAAACAAAAAGTTGGGCATTTCGGCCGTCGCAATTGTGAGGACGACATTTTGGGCCATTTCCCTCCGAACATAATGCTACTTTATCACTCTACTGTGCATCTGGTAGTATGGATGTAACGGTATAACGGTATACCGTTAAAGATACCGTGAACCACTTAACTGAACAATAATAACCGTCACATTGTTTATACCGGTATACCGTTAATACCGTTAAGTGTGCTTTTCAATCTGATTTGGAAAGGCTGCAGTAAGCAGGTGCTGCGCAATCTTGGTCTTGCACTGTTGGATGTGCCGTCTGCCAAGTAGTTTCAGTTGACGCAGTTTTTAATGCCATTCCATAAACCACACGTGCCTGACACACAATCAATATGTTAGCAATAGGAAGAATAAATACAGTTCCAAGAAGGAAAAGGGTTTACTTTGGGTTGGCGGCTTTGGGGTTTATATATTTATAATGGATGTTTTCTAAACATATGACAATGGGGGATTTCCATGATTCTATAATTGAATTTACATATAATAAGGCACACCGCAAAATTCACTCATCTCTGTGGGCATTCCCTGCTGCCATACCAAAGGGTAACATGTCCGTGATTACTGAACACCTTTTGGCCCACAAGTAAACTAAAGGCAGAGAGAGAGAGGCAGAGAGAGAGAGAGAGAGAGGCAGAGAGAGAGAGAGAGAGAGGCAGAGAGAGAGAGAGAGAGAGAGGCAGAGAGAGAGAGAGAGAGGCAGAGAGAGAGGCAGAGAGAGAGGCAGAGAGAGAGAGAGGCAGAGAGAGAGAGAGGCAGAGAGAGAGAGTCAGAGAGAGAGAGAGAGAGAGAGGCAGAGAGAGAGGCAGAGAGAGAGAGAGAGGCAGAGAGGCAGAGAGGCAGAGAGAGAGAAAGAGAACATGCAAACAAGTGTATAGTACCATCAGCCTCCATTGATCTGTGGCATGCAGGTTATCAAGATGGCAACATGGTCATCTTCACCAGTAGCCCAGTGGGGGAGCTAAAAGCCTAAATGACCACTTAAGAAAAGCTATTCAGTTTGCTTTGCCAGTCGCAGCAGGGCCCCCCCTCCTCCTCCTCCTCTCCACACGTGTGTTTATGTTTGGTGGAAGCAAGGGGTGGCATTTCAGTGGAAAGTATGTTGAAAAGCCCAATTCTGGCCCTGGGTGCCTGGTTTTATTTGTGATGATGAATCTGACAATTTATGACCTTTTACAAAATATTTGTTAAGATTAGTTAACTCCACCTGCTATACCGCGATAACCATGATATACCGTCATTTGGCAAGAAGGTCATCGTACCGTCATAAAACTAATACCGTGACATCCCTACCTGGTAGGCCTTAAGACGGGCAAAAAGGAGGTCCTGGGGCACTCTAACCTTCACACACATTTCACTCACTCCATTCTGCGCCATCTGGCTCCAAGGTCTCCGCCCTCGTTTTGAACTATAATGTATCCCTCCCAGCACCTCTCAATACAAATCACATGATTGTCGCTCAACAATGTGCCCAGTCTGTCCTCTTTGAACATTTCAGGACTTGTTACTCTGGGTTTGGTATTCAAAGGGCACCTGTTGTCATGGAATTGAGGGATCTTAAGGTTTAGTCAGTTATATTGGCTATAACACGTGGTCGCCTGGGATGGGTCAGGTCAGGCTTTGGCCAGTGTAAGAGAACATTTACACAAGGTGCCGGTCTGATCATGGCCTTGTAGCACACATTCCTCTCGAGTAAAAAACACATCTTTGCAACACTTAACAATGAATAGGCATTATGGCGGTTGGGGGTGTGGGCTGTCCTCATGGGAGCTCAGGCATGGCTGGAGATTTCCCTCATCTCGCAATTTGGTCTAGTGCATGCAATGTCGCATTCGCTGCACAGGCCTTACCTTCTACATATGATTACTAATGTCTATGAAAGATAATGTTGCTTGCGCCCTTCGCTACACTATGTGGGTTTATTATATTTGATTATATTGAAGTGGGGTCCTTTGTATTAGGAGGTGGTCCTTTCACTGGCCACCCTAAACCCCTGGCACATCATAGTGCTTCTAATACATCTCGCCTCACTCTAAAGTGATCAGGGGGGGTGGGACAGGGCTGCCCCCTTCCCAACACAATCCAAGGGAGCTGCACCATTACAGCTTCTGTAATTCCACACAGAAAAATAAAAAATGACATGATTCATTTTTTTATTACTAGAGAGGGATCTAAGTTTGGATGAGATTAAGAAAGCTATTGGCAAATTAAATGTTGGGAAATCGCCTGGGCCGGACGGCTTTCCGGTAGAATTCTATAAGATACTGCCAGATTCGGCCTTGAACCTACTTAAGGACATGTATGTGTCCTCAATGGCTAATGGGCTACTACCGGCTTCGACTAGACATGCCATGATATCTGTCTTTCCGAAAAAGGGAAAGGATGAGATGCTCCCTGGGAGTTATCGACAGATTAGTCTCATTAACACGGACAACAAAATTTTGGCCAAGATCTTGGCTGTTCGATTAGAGGATCTTATACCGAGGTTGATTGATGTAAATCAGGCGGGTTTTGTGAAAGGGAGAAAAACATCCAGTAACATCAGACATTTATACCAAACTATTGATAAGACTAATGACGAGTCTGAGGATGCAGCAGTTTTTTCATTGGACGCGGAAAAGGCTTTTGACCGGGTGGAATGGGATTTCTTGTTCTTGGTCCTCGAGAAATTTGGATTTGGAGTGAATTTTAGAACATGGATTAAGCTCTTATATTCGGAACCAACAGCTGATGTTAACACCAATGGGATTCGCTCTTATGCCTTTTAGACTGGAGAGAGGTACGTGACAAGGTTGTCCCCTCTCGCCTTTGTTGTTTGTGCTGGCAATTGAACCTCTGGCAGCTATTATACGCAATAATTTGGACATAGTGGGTGTCTCGTGTTGGGGTTTGCAACAGAAGATTTGGTTGTTTGCAAATGATATACTTCTGGTCCTGCGGGACTTGAATCGGTCATTACCAGCTTTAATGGAGGTCTTAACTACATTCCAGGGGATTTCCGGATATAAAGTGAACTGGGACAAATCGGAAGTGATGTCGCTGGTCCCCGGGTGTAGCAAAAGATATGTCACTGAGATAGGGTTTAGGTGGTGCCCAGATAAGATGTTGTATTTGGGGATTTGGATCACTCCGTGGATTTGTGACTTGGCAAGGGTGAACATGAATGTGATTGTTGGGGCTCTTAACACTGATTTGGAACGATGGGGATTACTAAAACTCTCCCTCTGGGGGAAGGTCAATGCGTTAAAAATGATGTCGGACCCTAAAATCAATTATGTTTTAGGTATGGTCCCAGTGAAAATTGAGACATCTTATTGGAAAGAATTGGACCGGCTAATACAAAGGTTCTTGTGGGACGGAAAGCTGGCGAGATTGAGCTTGTGGAAGCTTCAATTACCCTTGGAGAAAGGTGGATTGGGTGTACCGAATTTCAGGGCCTATCATTTGGCCTTCAGCTGTGCGTTCATGGTTGATTTCTTGGGAACAAATCCTGGTGTATGGGAGGTGGCTGAGGCTAGTGCTAATGGTCCATTGTTGCCTAGGGCATTGTTGACCACAGTATCGAAAGGGGTGAAGGATGTATTGACAACGTCATTGAGAGATTCTTGGAAGAATTTGAATACCTTGTTAGGTACGGCTGTGTGCAGAGATCCTAATGCGTCGCTGTGGTTAAACCCATCTATTAAATTGAATGGCAAAACAATATTCTGGCCTGATTGGTTTTTGGGCGGTATCAACTGGATTGGTGACACTTTTCTCTGGGGGTGATTGGAAAAGTGCTAGAGATCTACAAAGGTAATTTTGCATTGATGGTTTCAGATTATCAGATTATAGGAAACTGAAGTTGGCGGTCGGTGTGGTTGACTTTCAAAGTAGACTGAATCTGGAATTTCTGACTAGGAAATCACTGGTGGGTGAAGGTGGCTTGGCAAGCCGGGTGTATAGACAGGTTCTCTTTGAATATAAGGGCAATGATTTGCTACGAGCTGAGTGGGGGAGGAGAATTGGAACAGACATTACAGTGGAAAGCTGGACCAAAATGTGTGAGAATGTCAGACTATGCTCATTGGGTTTGATTAAGCGGACTAGACAAATAAAGATCCTAAATAGGGTCTATTGGACCCCAGAAAAAATGTGGAGGAGAGGGTTGAGTGACGGTCCAGAATGTTGGTCGTGTGTTCAGGAGAATGGTACTATGGAACATATGTTGTGGGATTGTGTGAAGGTTCGAGGGTTTTGGTGCGAAATTGGTGAAATATGTGAGGGTGTCCTAGATATGATGATTGATTTTAATTTTGAGACAATAATTTTGGGGAACAATTTCAATTTGGATGATCTCTCTCAAAGCCAAAAGGAGTGGTTGTTGAGAGGGGCTGCAATGGGTAAGAAAATTATCCTTTGAAATTGGAAGTCTGCTGCTGCCTTGAATAAAGAAATGTGGCTGAGCGAGATGCAGGATTTGGCAGCTTTGATCTTGATTTCATGGGATCCTGAGATGTGAACAAGGGGTGGGGTGGGATGGGCTTCTGCAACATTTAGATTTTTTTTGTGACTTTGTATATATTTTTTTTGTAAATATGTTCTTGTATTGTATGGTGATGTTATTCTTGTGTTTTGAATTGAAAATAAATTTAAAAAAAAAAAAAAGAAAAATCAAAAATGGCGGCTAACCCATTTAAAGACTTTTATATAAGAAACTCAAGACTACAGCGCATCCCTGCCAGTGGGCATTCTTAGACAGAACAATGCACCATTCCAGTCATTAAGTTGAAGCCCTGTGTAAACTCTAGCTCTGAGGACTGTGGTGAAGGGGGCATTTGGTGTGCAGAGTTGGCATGTTGTAATATTAGAGAGCTGCTGGACGAGGAAGAAATTAATGTGGAGTGAAGGAGAAGAGCATCAGAGGAGTGAGGACAACAGCCTGTAAAATCTGGAGAGTTGAAAAAAGTGAAGTAAAAGGGAAAACTCAGGAGGAAGGTGGAGTGAAATAACAAATTTAAATATTGGAGGATGGTGGCGGGAAAAAGATATCCAGAGAGTGTACAAAGGGGCAGGAGGAGAGCAGCAACAAAGAGGAAGAGAAGAAAATGAGTGAGCTAGCTCATTGCCTTTCCCAGAGAAGAAACACAGATGCTGTGGCGCGTAATCAGCCAGAGGCTGCAGCCAATGAAAACTTAGCAACGGTGAAGGCAGAGGCTCTAGCAAAACAGAAGGTAGAGAGAGAAAAGGCTGAAGTAATGGCCAGAGAGAAATCAGACCGACGAGCCAACGCGCCAGCCAGTGGCGAGCTGGCAAAGAGGTTGCAGGCAGGGAAAAGCTGTAGGTGTGTTTTGGGCACTGACAGAGAAGAGAGGGCAAAAACTTTCTAGAGGCTATTTTATAGTAAGTGGGGTATTTTTAATCCCCAAACAAATGGACATCCAGATAAAGCAAACAAATCCCTTTTCATTAGAATTTCTTGTATGTATAATTTCTACAGACTGGTTATAGTCAATAATCACCAACACATCTCTGATGGCCAGTAGCATTGATTAGGAAGAACATAATTTTGCCTTTTTGTTATGCTGTATCTCATATTTGTATCCTATAATCTTAAAACGAAGAAAGAAAAGGTGGAGGCCCAGACAAGGGAAAAGGGAGAATGTGCACCCGCTACTGATAAACAGAGAGGAGTGAACTGGGCTCCAGCCGGGGGGGGGGGGGTTTGGAGACAAGCTGCAAACAGTATGCTTGGTCCTGCCCAAGGGAAAGGACAAACTGCTACAGTAGCCTGGGCACTAAACAAGGGCGAAGACTAGCTGCAATAGTAGCCTGGGCCCTACCCAAGGGAGAAGACCCAGCTGCAATAGTAGCCTGGGCACTAACCAAGGGAGAAGACAAGCTGCAATAGTATCCTGGGCACTAACCAAGGGAGAAGACAAGCTGCAATAGTAGCCTGGATCATACCAAAGGCAAAGGACGTGCTGCAATAGCCTGGGTACTAACCAAGGGAGAGGACCAGCTGCAACAGTAGCCTGGGCTGTACCCAAAGGAGATGACAAGCTGCAACAGTAGCCTGGGCACTAACCAAGGGAGAAGACAAGCTGCAATAATACCCTAGGCCCTACCCAAGGGAGGAAACAAGAACCTTGTAGAGACTATTATATAGTGTACCCGGCATCCTTAACAAACAGACTACAATCATAACAAAGCAATATACGCACCGTAACTAGAATTCATTGTATGTGTACTTTCCAACAGAATGTCATAGTAAGCATTAGCATCTCTCATTGCTGCCAAGTTATTTGGCACAAAAAAAGAAGCAGCAATACACATCTAGTAACTGATGGATGGGTAAAAGACAGGTAACTATAGGATGGTGAATAAATGGATGGAAGGTCCAAGGAGAGGAAGGTAAAGATGTACATGCATTTTCTATCGCAACGAGTGCCAAATAGTGTTTCAAGTGTACAGTCACCAGCAATTGTAGTTATTCATGCGTTGTATTACTATGCAGGCAGGCACCTCAAATCTCCTAGAAAAGATTTAGACTATTCGAAAAGCTTCCATAAAGCTAAAAGGCCTGCAAGAGAAGTGAATCCTACCCTAAATTTATTTGAAGTGGCATTCTAGTCTGAAGTCCACCTATGTGCTTGAAGTCCACCCTGTGCTTATTTGGGGTAAGAGCATAGGTCAATGCTGCCAGCGTGCTTTCTAGACCCATAGACGAATGTGGTGACCTGGTACAGGATTTGAAGCCAATGCATTCAGTATTTGGTTGCTGAATAATCCAGCCCTCTATCCTGTGAGATTGATAACACATTATACTTTCTATCATATTACATACCGGATTCACAATTCTGAGTAAGGGCTATAGGATCTGCTTTGGGGGGGGCTCTAAATCAAGGCCTACGTTCTTTCTCCCCTGAGGGTTTGCATTCGGATTTCTGATTCAGACATAGGCTTTCATGAGTATGGTGGGAATTTTAAAGATGTTTTAAATGTCTACTATTTTTAAATGACCAACTTATTATAAAATCGGGATCGTCTAGGAGATTTCCAGCATGGCTATTGCTAAACTAGAGCTATTACTGTGGCCGTGTGCGCTATAAAAATTATCCCAGTCACTCAGGGGATCTCAACACAAAAGAAACAAATTTAAAAACAAGTAGCATCTTGAAATTACATGTTTTTAGAAACATTAGCACATATATGGGGCGGGGGTGGGGTTATTTTGGTGGTGCTGCAGTTGCGCGCAATGTGTAAAAATCTTGTGTAAAAGAATTAATGCATTTGTTTTATCCAGGGTCTGATTTTGATGGATTTGCTGAGGGTTCGGATCGCAACTCTTATGTCGCCCACACCATCTGCTCCATCCCAAAAAAGTCTGACTGCATTCCCACTCATCCGATTTAGACACAGGCAGAGAGTTGGGTGCAATCTGCAGGGTTTATGACCATCAAAAAGCGGGCGGATTCCATAGAAATCCATTTCAGTGCTGCCTTCCATGCACGGACACGGCAGGAGGCATTTACGATTTGGTGTGTGAATGGTGTAAATATTGATAAATGTAGACAGGTTGAGGGTTAACTGTATAGTTGGTACGCTGGGGTCTATAATATGTGATACCTTACTTAATTACTACAGTTGGATCGCTGCAAAACCTTTAGGAGCAGAGACTCACCCCATTATCGCCACACTTTGAAAACATGAATTGCTCACCTGGTTTATGCACTTATCTGACTGTGTATTGATAGACAAGAAATATTGCAGTAAATCTTATAATAAAAGATGTATTGGTTGCGCTTGGTCAGACGACACATGTATCGACCTCTGGTCACTTATGAGCAAGTAGATTCCAATTTCTTGATTTGGTGTAAATTAATTCTTTAAGTTCAACAGCGTTATTGTTTGGGATAAATCCTCTACAAAACCTCCTTTAAACGGGTCTCCCGTCAGGATCACCCTCTGCGACACGCTATTGAACCCAACACCAAATCAAGAAAGTGGAATCAACTTGCTCAGAAGTGGATATCTAAACAACCTACGGGGCAGGGGGCACCACTTATATTCTCCCTACTTCGGGATCTGGAAAAGGATCCAACGTCAATAACTAGTGCATTTGCAAGCCTTGTGAATGACAAGAGGTCGAAAGACGTGTCGGTAGACCAAGCGCAACTAATAATTCATTTATTATAAGTTTTACTGCAATATTTCTTGTCTATCAATACACAGTCAGATAAGCGCATAAACCTAGTGAGCAATAGGTGTACATATAAAACATAAACCTAGGCCCACTCAGATTCTTGTGTAATAATTACAACTCACTGATAAAACAAATCCAAACAGCACAGAGAAAACTCTTACACAGTGGTGTAATCGGAAGCGGTCCCTTCCGTGCCATTTATGGGCATATCGAAAATGAAACCTTAAATTAGGCATCCCACAAGGAGAACCAGGAGGATCTTAATGAGTCATGGTTTACATCTACAGTTAGAAGCTGCTTACCTTCACAGACACGTTCACACAGCACCAGAAAAAGAGAATTGTATTACCAAAAAGCACAGGAGACTTATTTTTTAAAAGTTAGCCATCCTTTTGAAACATACTGGTGTAAAAATGCACAAATATATTGGAGTGAGTGGTGGCCAGGCACAATACATTTTCAATCACCAAAAACAACTTGTGCACCCACAGAACCTAGATAACATGTAGATGTCTCACCTGGGCACAGCAGATGAAAGCAATGGAGAGTGTCAGTAAAAAGATTGACGACACCACCACATCCACGGAGCGCTGTGGGCCACGCCGCTGCAGGGGGTGAAAATGCACACGAAGAGTCAATAACAAATGAATGTGCGGTACACTACAGGGATTATTGGAAGTATGGTGGGAACAATTGAAACATGCCTCCCATTTTTTAATTAACACATGATTATGATTTGGAATCAGATGGGATGGATATTTATCACATTGGGCAAATATGGATTGAAATAGAAAGTACTATATAGGGTAATATGGATTGTTTACCAGGTACACAGGCCTTCCTGTATGGGTGACTAGAGGGATTATTTACACGAAGCAGTGCAATGACCAACTGTCCGTGTCTCCCACTGCACACTTTAACTATATACTTTTGACATTAAAACACATTTGGTGTTACATTTGTTAGGGGAGTTTCCCTAAAGCCCACTTGCAGGTAAGACTCAACTATCCATGGGTATACAGGTCCCCAACTCTTAGTATAAGTCTGTACTACCCAAAGGAGTGTTAGAATGGCAGAGCAGCCAGGCTTATTTTATGAGGAGGATGTGAGCTGTAGGTTAAGCACAATGAACGGTAAGGAAGGCATGGTATCAACAGTAAAACAGACACAAGTGACCACAGTTCAAGGGTGTTTATTGAACTTTTGCAGGGGTGTCAAACGCCTACCTAAACCTAAATCTAAAGATGGGAGCAAGCTACAACTATTAAATAATAAAGAAGGAATTCCTATTGGAGTCTTGTCAGCATAAAAAGGCATATACTAAAAAAAAAAAAAAAAAACTATTGCCAATCCTTATTACTAATTTACAAATAGTGAAATGAAAGAAGTGTTCACAAAATGAAAAGTCAAGATAATTGGGCCGTTGGCCTCCCTTTCCCATGTTTTCAGCAAGGGGCAAGGCGGTTCACTCGAGCAAACCGCACACTCTGGTTTCTGCGGCACGAGGATACAGTTCAGTCTTCACTGTTCAGGACCTTCTGGGTCGAAGCCTCTTTACTACTTGTAAGTCTCTAGACTCAAAAGGGCCTGCTGTGCAAATACAATACGTAAATGTTCTTTTCCTTTCAAATATATTCAAAGTTGGATGTTCACCCTGGATCCCCCTCAGCCGGGCTCGGATCCCTTTTAAACCAATGTTCAGAGAATTCTTTATCTGGTGACTCACGGTTCTCTCCGGATCCCCATCTGCCGGGGTCAGATCCCTTTCTTTCGGTCAATAAATCTTGCTCAGCCGGGCTTGGACCAATTGTGATTTTCCCCAACCTAAACTATTGAAGACATTTGAATGTGAATGTGCACTAGGTTTAGCTTGACCCGTTGCATGACAACTTCGATTTCGTTATTACTTTTTTCTCACACTCAGCATTAATGGATACCGGACAGACTTTTGAATGAGCGTCCACGTGGCGCAAGACCTCCTTTGGTTCCAATTATATCTGCGTCGCTCTTTGCAAATGCCTCACACACTGTTTTCTTTGTACAATGTTGCCGCTTGCAACCTTGGATCAAAACACAAGTTGGTTTAAGATCAGTCTCTTTGACTCACGGCTGTGCTGTCTTTTCTGACGCTGCTTTGTTGTAGGAGCCAAGGACAGTACCACAGCGGCAATCGCTCATCCCTGCCTTCGTTATTGACGCAGGAGAGCCCCGGGTACCTCCGACACACTGTGCAGGTGTGATCAGCCTTAGTTCCTGGTCTTTGGTTTCTTACTTTCCAAGGCTCCCGAAAATAACAGTCTTTAGAGGTCACGGGTACTTCCCTTGTTGCGACACTCTCTGGTCTCGCCGTCTTTCTCCCTGTATGAAACTGCCATCTTGGAACTGCTGTTCCTCATGTGCTTTTGTGCGTTGCCTTTTATCCGTGGGGGAAAGTGGGATGGAAGTCAGGTGTGTGTAATCATCCATTAATTACCTGACCTTGCCTGTCCATGGTGTTGGGACAGGCCAGGTATATGGCTCTGGTGTTAGTCCGTTGTCGCTCACGGTGAACTGTCCGTGAGAAAGTGTTTGTCGGAAAGGGGAGGGAGGGCGGAATTCCTAGGTATCCTATCTGGTAGGATGGGAAAAGGTGTTATTGGGTAGAGGATACCGCATCTCACCCTCCAACGACCAACTTCCACTCCCTGAGGACCCCTCATCCAAGTGATCCTCCTGCACTGGTCACCCCCAGGAACTGTATCCAAAAGTGATGGCTTTGTCCTGGGCTCCTGGATGACAGATCCCTGGGGACTAGCGGGTGGGACACCTTAAGGTTTCTCACAGAACCCAGTCAATACAATAGTCCAAAGAAACTCTTACACACTGAAAGTTATATTCAAATATACATTTGTTCTTATGTCAGGGGTTTTGACCCGTGTTCGAGTTATTATGCTGCAACATTTGGGGCTGTGGGCTCAGAAAATCCAAGATGGGCAAAAAAGGCCACATTGCGCCAGAATCCAGGAAAACCGTGCAGTTTTTGTGCACACCAAAATGGTCGCCTAACCTGCCACCCACCAGTGCGAGCGTGGTGGGCCGGAAGCGCCATGAGTGAAACGTGGTGCCAAAGGAAAAAACAGCAGTGCCTGTTAGCTCAGAAAGCGCTTTGAAATCACCTTTGTTTCTCTGAAATGCAAGCTAAAAATGCCTATTTTAAACATTGCAAGATATTCAAAAATCTCACTGAACACCAGCAGACATTTGGCAGAATGAAGTCTTGTGAGAATACAAAAACTGGGAAAAGAAAGAGCCTAAAATAATGTTCACAATGAAACTGGCTGAGCTGTGGATGTTAGCAGCTTAAGTTAAATTGGACTGAAAGCCACTAAAATCTAAATGTTTAAAATAAATGAGTGACCTACTGTTGAGTGGCACCTAGTTTGCAACTGTTAAATGTCATAGTTTTGAACTTAGAATCAGCATTCTAGCTGTATGTGTAAAAATTGTAAGTTTGATTTGGATGAAGAAAAACTGGGAACAAAAGTGACATTTGGCTGAAGCCTGGCTTGAAGAGAGTGGATTCTGCCCGGCAACTACCCCCGACAGGAGTTGAAACCTGCTCAGCCACTCTTCCCAGGCCTGGCTGCATTCTGCTGCCCCCACCAAAAGGAAATGACACCTCCCTGATTGAATCAGGGGAGGAGCACCTAGGACTGGAGGGAAACAGAACAATGAGCCTTCCTTGGCTCAGGCAAATGTTAAATTAGGGGGGGGGTCGTAAATGGCTTCCTCTTGAGAGAAACTGGGAGGGGCAGTGCCTCTGTGAGCAACTTGAGTTGGAGGAAGTGGACAAACCAGAAATTCCACCATGTGCTTTGGGAAACCACACCCCTCTGGGCCAGAGCATAATTTTAAAAAGATGGATAATTCATAGTACGGACTTGTCAAAATTATATAATTAATATAATTATTCTTGTGATTTTTCTGTGCACATTTTAAGAGGTGTTAGGACTCTGTACCATGTTCTGAGGCAAAACCCCATGAATTATGGAGATTGCAGACACGGGGTTCACGCTAGAAAAATGAAAATGTACTGGAATATGTGTAGAAAGGCGGTGTACATGTGTGTAATTTTTGGTAAAAATCCAATATTGGTAAACCAACTAAAAACAATAAGTTGCCATTTTTGAACCCTGGCTGTTAGAAACAGAGTTGGAACAGAGACCTACCCGAAGTAATATATGATATGTACATGTAATGTCAACCACTTGTGTATTTGGGAAATATGTTTAGTTATGAAAATGATTTTCTAAGGTAAAAGCAAAGGGGAGTGTTCTTTCTTTAGAGCCATAAACATGACACCTGATGACATAGGATGACTCACTGCTCCCTTCTCAATCAGGTCAAAGAGAAATCCTTGACCTATCAAATCATGAGTGGGTTGGGCATAGAAAGTTAGCATCCACACCCATTTTCAAAAGACATAAAAAGAGCCACTGGAAGCCGGACAGGGACATTCATTTTCCAAAATTCAACTAAATTCCTGCGCAGCGCGCTGACGGAGAACTCCAGAATCCGGAACTCCAGAGATCCAGACTAACTCCAGAACAAAAACTCCAAAGAGCTGAACTCTTCAGCAGGCCTCGAAATCTTTTGCAACTATTCAACCGCCGGGCTGTGCGGTTTGCTGCTTGCTAAGAGTCTTGTGAATCCAGAACAGAACCAGTACCCAGAAAGCAGTGCAGTATCCAGAATCCACTTGATCCAGACTAGCAGAACCAGAGACCCAGACCAGACCGCTGTGAACAGAACCGGTGCCCGATTGACCCGTCGAGCAGAGAGAACCGCAGCTAAAATTGTTGACCAGATCCGTGACAAGGCCATTCCTTTCAAATTTATAGTGCGAGTACCCAGCTAGAACTGTGCAGAACCCATCTCTTAGCTTAAAATAATCTGATTCAAAACATTTGAACCTGTTTAGAACTGCATCATAAGAAATTGTGTGTTCCTCCTGTTGATTCAAACCTTTCAAAGCGCATCTGTCATTCTGAAACTGTAATTTCATTTCTGAAAAACTACCTTTACAAAATCGTCTGTATCTTTGGAACCGCGCCTCCTAGGAACGAAATTTATTTTAAAGCTAAGATTCTCAGCTTTTCATCCAGCTCTAAACCGACTTGCTACTCCTTATAGCGCCTATGTAATTGCGCTCGACGCACTCGAAAAAAAGTGTTGCGATTTGACATTTTGCTTCATTTCAACCATGTGTAGAAAGATCTGTCCTTTGCTTCCATTACTGAAATCCGTTTTCAACCTGATAAGCCCTCATTAATCATTGTTAGTGTGGACCTGAACTGATTTAAAGTATCTCTCACCACCCTGAACCTCTAGAGGGAATTAAAATCAATTTGAGCATATTTCACTCCCTTGCAAATCACCTCAAAGTCTTTCGCCTGTGTTTCAAAATCATCCCTGGTGCTATAAGCTTGCTAGGGGGGAACTGAATTCGTATTGTACTGTGATTGTATTCCTGAAGACTGTGCGTTACTTCCATCTCCTTACATTGCATAGGGGGGGAGTGAATTGTCAGAGAAAAAGTGATCATATTATCTTTTGCTGAAATCATATCAAGTTTATTTCTGTACTGCCTTTTATTCATCTTTGCATCTCCTTGAAACCATAAAGCATTCTCAGCTACCTTATCCTCTATACTACTAAGTAATTAAACCAGTGTGCTAGTAGATCATCCATTGTTGATCACTGTCATATGTCTAAGTGTGATATCAAATATTAATTATAAAAGTGTGATATAGATCTATTGTTTAATTTTTCAAATGAACCTTTTTAATTTGCAAAACAAACCTACTTCTTGGCTCAGTGGAGTCAGGGGGATTCTAAGAGAGGGGCGTCATACAAGGGTTCATTATCCAGATTATAACTGGTCATAAAAATATATAAATAAGGGCTTCCCTTGAGCAATCCCAGACAAGGCACTGACTTAGTGGGAATGCTTGATTGGAGTCATTAACACTTATATACACACAAGGCAAGGTAGGTAAATACTTATATACACTAACCAACACACACAGGATTTGTTCACAATACTTTTCAGAGGAGACTGCTTCAATAGTTGTTGCTCGCGATTACAATTGTTTTCAGAGAATGACAGTTCTACCGTATGGTATGTTATAACATTTGTATAGTGCCAAAAGCCCTAGGCATCCAGGCAACAAGAAAGCAAGGAACAGAGGCATCTATGTAGAAGCTTACATGAACAGCGTTTTTTTAGAGATTTCCTGAACGCTAGATGGTCCGTTTGTTCCCTAAGTATTTGTGGCATATGCAGCCAAAACTGGGAAGGAACGTCCATTGCCCCGTGCTCTCTTGACCCTGGCCACTCTCAAGAGGTGGGCTGAGGTGGATCGAAGATCTCTGGTAGGCTTGTGTATGGATACTTTTTCCTTCAGATAACTAGGTTATGGCAGAAGATCATGAGTTTAAAAGGGATCATGGCTGATCTAGGCAGCCAGTGCAATTCCTTCCTGGCAGAGGTAGTAGATTCATAGCGTTTCATGCCATAGTGAATGGCCGCATTTTGTATTTTTTGCAATCTGGAGATGTCTTCCTTACTGGCGCCACCCATTGCAGTAGTCCATGCGCAGAAGAATAACGGTCCTAACCAATTTTGCTCGATTGTCTTTAGAAATTAATGGGGCCAGCTGCCTTAGGACTCGTAATATTGAGTATTTTTTTACAATGGCATCTACCTGGGTGCTTGCGTTCAGGGTGGCTTCTACATATGTTCCTAAAGTCTTTACCTTGTTTACAACAGCTATCTGGCTGCCCTCTACTTGAAAGCTAGCAAAAGGGGGGGCTAGGTTCTCCATGGATTTCTCAGAACCATATATCATCAATTCCGTTTTACCGGCATTTAAACACAGCCAATTTGTGGTCATCCAGTTTTTTACGACTTGGTAGATCTCACTGAGCTTATCTTGGTCCTCCTTGTAATCGCCTGACAGCACCAAGGACAGCTGGAAGTCATCTGCATAGTTTGTAAAGAAAAAGCCTAATCTTTCCAGTTCTCTGCATAGGTGCACTATATAGATGTTGAAAAGTAAGGGGGATAAACATGCCCCCTGGGGGACACCACATAAGATTGTCTCCCCAGTACACCCTAGATTTTCTATTTTCCAAGAAGGACCTGATCCGGTTTACTGCCTCATCGGCAAGTCCACTTGTGTCTCGCAACCGCTTCAGCAGGATCCCATGATCCAGCAGATCAAAAGCTGCTGACAAATCCAGTAACATCAGCAACCCTGATCTACTTTTTTACTAGTAGTATTACTAGTAGTGCTGCACTCTTATTTGTTCAGAGAAATGATAGTTTCATTCATTTAGTATAGTCACATAAGACAGTCTGTAGGACGACAGAAAGGGAGGGTTATTCACACTTTAGCAACTATTTACTTTATAGTAAAACATTTCAAGGCTTCTAATGCTTTGGTAGTCCAGTGCCTAACTTATCCAAGAGTTCATCAAAGTCAGTGTAGGAGTGGACCAAAAGCCTTATGCAGCAGCAGAAAAGACAAAGTTGATACTTTAGTCACTTCAATAAAAATTACTCAGCAAGATAACACAAGCTATAGGGACCCTGCAAAGTACTCCCAGATAGGACACAAGCTGTTAAGCCTGGGTCAGAGATATGGGTGCACACACAAACACCTTCTAAATGCACTCCAGTCACACTGGAGCGACTATTCGGTTTAAGGTAAGTTCTACCTCGAGCCCCACAGTACCTTAGGGTGGAAGGTGAAAAACGCAGGTGGATTCTCTCATATACAGCAGCAACTGAACCAGTCTCCTGATTCCTCTGTCTGGTGACAAAAGGAAGGACTCTGAATGGGATGTCACGACAGCAGTCCCGAGAGAGGACCCTCAGCGTGGATTTGTCTGGTCTCCCACATCTGTATGTGGTGTTGGCACCTTTTTATCAGCTCCAACAATGGACGGTTATAGCCCGGTCAATCTTCCTCGATTCTGCAGTCTTGCACTCTGGCGAGGGGTCTTGGATGGGTGGCATCATGCCTATGGAGGTCCAATTGGAGCTCACCAAAGATCTGGGGGGGCAGGGGGGTTTGTCCACGCAAAGATGTTGCACTGCATATGGATTGGAGGTCTCCTGGTATCCACGCTTTGCAGCCCTGGAAGGTCACAGCACCTCAGGGGACACTTGATTTGTAGTTCATCTTTGGGCGATTTGGTCCTACCAGCCAAAGGGAAGGAATTGTCCTCTTCGGAGCTCCTCTGTTGATAAGAAAACAGGATCATAACGGCAGTGGCGGCTTCACGGTTACTGGAAGGGTCTGCAGGTGTGTCTGGCAGTCTTCAGCTTTGGAGCTAGAATTCCATTGGTCGACTTGCATTCTGCCTCATGAACCTCACCTTTCATTCAGTTTTCCCCATTCACTCCTCTGCAAACTCTCCCAGCAGTTTACAGAAAGGTGCAGGTGGCTGTCCAATCAGGACAGCCAGTCCCCAGTGGGAACTGGTTCCATTCAGGCACTCAGGCAGACAAAGGCAGGGGAGTGTTAAACTCCTCCCCTGCTTCCTGTCCTCACAGAGACACTGAAGCCTAGGCAGAGACACACAGGAGTTCCCGCTGAAGACGACACTCGCACACAGACCTCCCCCTCCCAGAATGGTAGAAGAAGGACTAACAAATGACAACCACACGAGAAAAGGCAAACATAGAAAGGAGCCATCATGTTAGAACATAAGTGACCCTATTGTGCATAACAGAGAATAGGAATACAGTCTGTGGTAACAAATAGCACAATAGTTGGTAGAACACGTCCACTGCCACCAGCCATAACAACTTTAGGGTTGTCACGGTGACTAGAAAGTCACAGGAGCAGAGCGAGGGGGGATACTAGGTATCACCTTAGCACTCCACCTAGGGTAGTGTGTGCTAATTTCTCATGAGTTAAAGTTTTAGGAAGGATACAAAGTATCCCTCTATCCTTAAGAACAGTAGTCAAAGGAGAACCCAAAGGGTTACCAGCAACACTGCAGATAGGGTGCTGTGAGCTGCAAACGTTAAACACAGATGCCTTTAAAGAGATCTGGAGGAAAGTTGACTCCATAGAAAAGGTAAAACACAGAACAGAGTTCCAAAAGTCAGAGAACATAAGAATGAAGGATATAAAGAAACCGGTCCAGAAGTCCAACAAAAAGTGCTGGAGGTCTCCTTAGGAGAGGGGATTAAGCAGAACATTGATAAATCTCCAAAGCAACATTTCACATCAAATGAGTACTTTGATACTTTTCATGACTTATTGTATTTGCGTTCTTAAGGTGTATGGACTGTAGATCAGTAGGAGCTACAGGCATAGATAGGATTACACAGGCTGGTGGGAACAGATCATGTATACATAGTTTATTTCCAGACTGCCATTTAGGGTAGTAGAGGATAGCTAACATTTACAGTTGATGTGGAACGTGCGACAGTGTTGAAAGGTGGCATGGAAGAGTTGGTGCTAAGCACACCAATTTAGAATACATTTCAAGATCTTTTCCAATGCATGTCTTGAACTTTCCTAGTAAACATTACCAAAAAAAAATAGTTTTGTTCTTTTCTATTAAACCAGGAGGCTGCAAAAATGTTTCTTCAGATGTCATGCAAATTTACGACTGTCAAGACTACCTCAGGTGGTTTCAATTATTTTCCAAAACCAAAAGAGATGGGTGAAAAATCTGATTAAATTTAAAACCATAGAAAAGTGTTCATTTATAAAGAGAGGCATAATAAAATGCAAAGGAGACTGACATTTAACCAGCTGGGGCCTTAGGTGACTCATCCCTGTGCAAGGGATTAAACACTATACCTGCAGGTTAGCAAGATTTGTCAGGAGTATTTAATGGGTGGATGCCTCAGTTTCTGACCAAATTGCCCTACATTAGGGTGTCAATATCTGTTCCTAGTACACTCACCTGGTGAATTACCTTCCCATAACTAACCAAGTACAACCCAAATCTAAAAGCAAAAATAACTTACCTTCAAATAGGCACGTAGCGATAACCAAATCCTAATGTTCTGCACTTTATTCAGTCGGAAGTGAGGGATTTCAGACTTGCGAGCTTTCCGCGCTGACGTGAGGTGGCTGAAAAGTTTGGCAAACAGAAATCTCTGCAAGAAAAAGGCCACATGTAAATGTGTATTTCTTCCTCACTTAAAATAACAAAAAAATATTCCTTGATAAATAAGAATCAATACACTTTATTCCTGACCCAAGTATGTAATTGTGAAACAAAGGGAGGCCTCACTGGTACATTTGCAATCCAATCAGAAATTGAATATATTAGACTGATCGAAAGAGTTTACAAATTGGAATTGGTATACGTGACCTATCCTAACTTTAATATCAAAAGGAATTCCTGGCTATACTATAGTATTCATTACCTCGATAGTAGGTTGCCCCTCCATTCTGGAAAAACCACAAACATCCCTTGACTGTATAACCCTTTCAACCAAGCAACAGACGAGGCAAAAGATTCAAAACCATGCATTTTAAATAAGTAAACAACGTGATAAACGATCAAAATAGGTGGCTCGAGTTTGGGCTCTTAAAAATGCAAAGTATCACTTGACATACATTAGCTGTTGTGGAATTAGGTTTATATATTTTTCTGTGCAATGTGGTTGGTAAAGTAATTGCATTTAATTACGTTACAGACCCACCTGTTTGTAGGTTCGCTCCGCCACACACATCATGAAAAAGAAAATCCATGTGAGGCACAAGCGCTCGATCAGATTGATGACGGATAAGGCAACAAGAGGTTTGCTGGGGGGAGCCCCACAGAACATGGCTAACAGCTCCTCTGCAGAAACCCCAGCAATCTGGTCAAGGTCCTTCTGCCGGAAAAGTTGGTAGATGATGGGAAATGCTGCTAGTGCAAGGGTGACGATATTGCCTAACATTTGATATCCTACTCCGTGCTCGTAGGTGCTAACCTGGTGGAAAAAAAACAAAATCACACCTGACTCCATACTGTGGCAAAACACAAAAGGTGATGGCTGGAAGGTTTATAATTAATCTTAACCTTTGGCATTGCTCTGGGCAACCATCCAGGTCACTGTTCAACTCCATATTGCGTACAAATGAAAACATAAAAAAGATTCTGTGACAATACAAGGTTTTAACACATGCACCACTTTAATATTGTCCTGGTCCCTGCTAGATCTGCTAAATCCACCCAGTGTGGCCCCTTCTTCATGTGAGACCGTACATGGCAATTAAGCGTGGTGGTAAGGTGACACAGATCTACTCTTTAGAAATAATTACTTGAATGTGCAAAACATGTTCTGCCACCAGGACACATTTGTTCTACAAGAAAGACATGGTATTTCAATCATCTGAAATACTGCTAAACTATCAGAAAGAGGAATCATATCTTCGTACTTTTGACCATTCAGAACTTTACTTGCAAATCAGGCTAGCATTGCAATTGAAGGCCTCTATGCCTTAGATGGATAGCCTCCCCAACCCCGATCTTTTCAATGTCATCAAATAAAACAGTAAGGACATTAAAACATATGATGTGGACACTGACATTGTTTTGTGTATTTTTTCTTACCCTTTTCATGATCATGCCACTTATTTCGGGAACAGACATATCTGCTTTTTTGCACTCATTCCTTTCCCAAACAATAACGCTCACTTTCTCAGAGGCTGGGCTCGTATTGTAAAGGAAAAACAGGTGATTCTGAAGTAGAAAGAATAATTATTTATAAAGAGGCAGTACAATGCAAAAGCATACTTCTCTGGCATCAGCCTGTAGGTACACATAGATCTAAGTAATGCCAACCCTGACACCAAAAGCCAGGCGCTTTGTTAGGTGGGATCACTCACCATACATTGGGAAGGAACAAGTTACTTACCTGTAACTGTTCTCCATCATGGGTCTAGCATGGATTCACATGCTCATGAATATTCTCTGTCGTCAGGCTGGGAATCCTCGCTAAAAGAAAAAATCAGTTTCAGTTTCGTTTCTGAACTGTCTTTCTCCTAATAACCAATCACTGGTCTCTGGGTCATACTGCCCCCAGCCAAAGACTGCCCTCTACCTAAACCCCTCCTCTGGCAGCCATCACGTACAGTGGCAGTAGGACCAAGAGAAGAGCCGCAGAGGGGTAGGCGGGAGGGTTCACATGTGAATCCATACCAAACCCATGCTGGAGAACAACAGTTACAGGTAAGTAACTTGTTCCTTATCAAGCATGGGGTCTGGCATGGATTCACATGCTCATGAATACAAGAATACATAGCAGTAAACACATGCAACCACACGAGGTGGCAAGGCTCAACATTAAGCATTTCAACAACTCAACATTAAGCATCTCTTACCTCCTCACCAGGCTCACCTTTAAGCGAACAGGTTGCGCAGCACTGCTTGGCCGACTCTTGACTCATCCCTGGAATCCCGGTCCATGCAGTAGAATCTTGTGACGTGTGCGTTGACCTCCACGTACCAGCCCTGCAGATGTCCAGCAGGGGCACACCAGACAGGAACGCCATAGTAGCAGCAATCGCTCTGGTCGAATGGGCTCTCGGACGGCCAGGCAAAGGCCAGTTTGCCAACCGGTGACAGTGCATGATACAGCCGGAGAGCCATCTGGAAATGGAAGCCTTGGAGAGGGCCTTCCCTGGGCTCACAGGGCCAAAGTTCACAAACAGCTGTGATGTCTTCCAAAAACTATGAGCGGTCCACGTAGAACTTCAGCGCTCTAGCCACATCCAGCGAGTGCAAAGTCCTCCCAGCCGGCGACGAAGGCGACGGGAAGAAAACAGGCAACACCAAGGGCTCGTTGAGATTTACGTCCGACAGCACCTTGGGCATGAAGGAGGGGTGCGTCCTCAGCACTACCTTCGTCTCGTGAAATGTCAGGTACGGGGGCTTACAGGAGAGGGCCTGGATCTCTCCCACTCGTCGTGCGGAGGTGATGGCCACAAGAAACGCCGTCTTGCACGATCGAAATTTCAGCGGCGCCGAATGCAAAGGCTCGAATGGTGGACACATGAGCCTGGTCAGCACCACATTGAGCTCCCACGCCGGGGCCAGAGCCTTGACCAGCGGGAATGAGCGGAACAGTCCTTTCATGAACTCCTTCACCAGGCGGTGGGACCACAGTGATGACCGCCCAGGAGTTCTGGTGTAGAAGGAGATAGCGGCCAGATAAATTTTGATGGAGGCATGCGCCAGCCACGCCTTGGCCAGCGACAGCAAATACAGCAGCACTTGAGGGGCCGTAATCCGTAGAGGGTTGATCTTCTGTGCACAGCACCAGACAGAGAACCTCTTCCATTTATGTCCATAGCACTTGAGAGTCGAGGAAGCCCTGGCCTTGGCAAGTACCTCCTTGCAGTCCGCCAGGATATCGTAGCCTCCGAACTCTAGAGCTGCAGGACCCAGGCCTGCAGGTTCAGCGATCCTGGGTCGTGAAGCAGGATCGCGCCTCCTTCACTGGCGAGAAGATCTGTCCCCGTCGACAGCTTGACTGGAGGGGACGATGACATGTCCAGAAGGTCCGGGAACCATATCTGTCTCGGCCACGCCGGTGTGACAAGGATCATCCTGCACCTGGACCGTCTGAGTTGACTGATGAGTCGCAGAAGCAACGGCAACGGTGGGAATGCATCGAGGAACAGGCCGCCCCAGGGGAAGGAGAATGCATCCCCCATGCTCCCCGGCTGGGGAAACCTGCTTGCGAACTTCTGGCACTTGGTGTTCGCTGCCGTCACGAACAGATCGATCCTGGGATTGCCCCACCGTCGGAATAGGAGATCTATCTGATCCTGCCGAAGCTCCCACTCGTGGCAAAAGCGCAGCTCCCTGCTGAGTGAGTCTGCAACAGTGTTCTTCACTCCTGCCAGGTGAAAGGGTACCAGGAACAACCCTTGGGCAACGGCCCAGTGCCACAGATCTTGCGTTTCCTTGGAGAGAGCCAGGAATCTGGTGCCCCCTGCTTCCGGATGTAGACCATTGTGGTGGTGTTGTCGGTGAAGACCTGTACCGCCTTGCCCTTGAGGGACGGAAGGAAGGACCTGAGCCCAGAATATGGCCCAGAGTTCCAGGACGTTGATGTGCAGCTCCCTCTCCTCTGGGAGCCAAATGCTTCTTGCATGGAGATCTCTGGTGTGTGCGCCCCATCCCTCCAGGGAGGCATCTGTTGTCACAGTTTCCTGATGCGCTGTGGTCTGGAAATCCATGCTTGCCGCGAGATGCGCGTGGGTGCCCCACCACCGGATCGCTTGTCGGAAAGTCTCGTTCAGGGTGATCTTGTCTTCGAAGCTTCCCGCCACTTGTATCCAACGGGCGGCAAGGAACTCCTGCAGCAGCCGCATCCACAACCTGCACAGCCGTATGAGGTATATGCATGACTACATCATGCTGAGCAGGAACTTGATGGACATCACCCTGGCAACTTCCATGGTCAACAGCCGTTGTACCTTGCCTAGGATGGCCTTTATCCTCTCCTCCGATGGTAAAGCCAGCCGCGCCACCATGTTGAGCCTGGCTCCCAGGAACAGGGCATCCTGCGATGGCACCAAGCAGGACTTTGCATAGTTTATCGAGGACCCCAGTTCCGTGAGCAGGCGGACGGTCCTCGCTGTGTGGTCGACAGAGAGTTCCCTTGACTTCGCTCGTATGAGCCAATCGTCCAGATAGGGGTAGACGTGGATCCCCTGCTGGTGCAGCCGCACCGCCACTGGTGCCAAGCACTTAGTGAAGACCCTTGGCGCCGACTTCAAACCGAAGGGCTTTGCCTTGAACTGATAGTGCCACCACAAAGCGCAGAAATGTTCCATGTCCCATGCATATGGGGATGTGGAAGTATGCATCCTCCAGGTCCAGTGGCGACAGGAAGTCCCCTTCTTCCAGCTGTCCCAACACGTGCTGAAGGGTGACCATCCGGAATTTCTGGGATGTTATACATTTGTTGAGGCAGCAGAGATTTAGGATGGGTTGCTAGCCGCCGGTCTTCTTTCGGATGAAGAAGTACTGCGTGTATACTCCGAAGCCTCTTCGGGACGAGCTCTAGAACGCCCTTTTCCAGCATTGCTCGTACCATCAGAAGTAGCTGTGGAATGCGATTTTCTTTCCTGGCCACCGTTGGAAAGTGGGGACACTCCCTTTGGAACTCCAGAGTGAGTCCATGGGCCAGGGCATCCAGCACCCAACTGTCGGTGGAGATGGATTTCCACATGCAGACGAAGTTAGTTAGCTGGCCTCCCACCGGGGTGCTCGGTGGGGGCCCGACGTCCCAGCTGGTTCAGTCCTGCTTCGCCGAGGCCTTGCCACCTTGGGCCCCTTGTTGGCGACGACGTTGTGCACCAGCCTTGCTGCAGCCCCTGTAGGCTTCCTGCGACGAACAACGGGCTGCCTGATGTTACAACAAAGAGCTGCCGCCGAATCCTTAGGAGGCCCCTTGAGACTTGCCTGGGCGTCTCAATGTCTGCCTTGATGGCCTGCAGTGACTCGTCCACTGCCTTGCCGGACAGGGTGTTCCCGTCGATGGGCATTTCCAGTACCCTGGTCTGTACGTCGTGACGGAAATCGGTGGTCCTGAGCCAACCATGCCGGCGAAGGCAAACGGTGTTGCCCATCTGGCGAAAACCAGTGTCAGTGATGTCTGTGGCTACCGTGATGGCATGGTCAGAAGCCACCTCGCCCTCCTGCAGGATTTCAAGGACCTCTGTCCTCTCGTCATCCGGGAGGAAGTGCAGGAGGGGGGCAATTTTAAACTTCAGCTCCCCATCGTAGCGGGCCACGATAGCGAGAGCATTGGCCACCTTAATGGTCGTCGCTGGCGACGAGATAACCCCAACGTCCCATGGCGTCCAGCTTCTTCCCCTCGCCGTCCGGCGGGGAATTGGAAATTGATGCCGTCGCCCCTGCTGATTTCTTCTTGGCCGCCAGGGAGACTACGGAGTCCGGGCCGGCTGGACCCTGAGGCATATAGGAACAGAATCTGGGACCTGGTACTACTTCTCGTACCGGTCTCTCTTCGCAGGGGCCGTGGACGGGTTCTTCAGAAGGGACAGTCCCTCGTCCCAGATGTCATTCAACAGCGGGACGGAGAGTATGGTCTTCCTCTTGGCCTCTCGTCGTTGATAAAGGAATCCCTCCTTCATCTGCTCTTCAGGGCATAGTTGGAAGAGTTCTGAGGCCCTAGCGATCATGGCGTGAAACGAGCCAATTTCGTTGGGTGGGGAAGCCTGGGGAGGGGACGATGCGAGATCTGTTCCGTCGTCACCGCCGTCGTCCGTCCCAGTCATCGCCGTCTCAGTCTCGGTCTTATACCTTGGTGGAATGGATGGATTGAAGGATGTCAAGGTGGGGGTGGATGGACTTGTCTCGGCTTGTTCGGTCGACGCCCCGGCGGTCCAGGCACCGCTGGATGGTCCGCCGGAGGTAAGGGCAACCTTGGCCATATCTATGTGCACAGGGTGTGCAGTGCCAGCAAGATGTCTTCAGACCCGTCCGACGGTGGAGGCATCGGTTACGACGGGAGCATCGGCAGAGGCGTGGTGCCCTCCGGTTCCTAGTCAACCTGGTGTTCTTAGTCGGCTCCACCCTTCCTCTCCACTTCCACCTTGTCGGGATCCTTCCCGCAGGCCCTGACCTCGGCGAACCTCTTGTCCAGGACTGACTTGATGACAGACAGCTCTTCCTCAGAGGAGGTATCTGAATCTGCTAGGACTACCGCCTCCGCCCCCCTCCTCTCGGCCCAGGGCTTCACAGGGGTCTTTTCGATCGGTTGGAAAGACGATTCCCTCCGGGAGGGCAGGGGAAACTCTAGGTCTGGAGATAGTCTCCACTGGGGTCACCTCCGCAGGCTTCGCCAGGGACGCTGTGACTCCTTCAATCAGGGTCTTAGCCGGGTGAATCTGGGCCTTCACGACCTTAGGCGCGTCTGAGGCCTTCACCGTGGGGGGAGAGTCACTGCCTCGCTCCCCCTTGGCTTTCTCCGTCGGGACTGGCTGGGGCTTCTCCCAAAGCTTACCCGGGTTCTCAGACTTCCTTTTCACCAAGCCAGAGCGTTGGCTCGTGGTTGACTGCGTCGGTGACGTTGCACCCAGCCTGGAAGCTAAGGAGCCTGAACCAACGGCACTCCCGGTGCCCGCAGACTCACGGCGCTTTGCCTTCTGTTGAGCCCCCGTCACCGGAGCACCTTCAAAGGTCTTAGAAGACCGCTCAGAATTCTCACCTGCTGCCGGGCTCTTAACCTCCAGCCAGTCAACCAGTCGTTTACGAGGGTCCTTCGTGGTCCGGACAGACATGTTCTTGCAGCACGCACAGTCCTCCACGTGCAACTTGTCGGAGTGCAGGCAGTAGAGACACCGGGAGTGCTCATCTTCCTTGAAGACGTTCTGTAGTCCACATCCTGGGCAGTTCCTAAACAGCTTGGATCCAACAGGCGTCAAGTCTCCTTTGTCCTGAGCCATGTCCACACGGGGTAGGCGGCCTCAAAGATCTTCTGGAATCCTCCAAGTGAAATGCATTGAAAATAGCCCTTGAGGGGCGTAGAAAATTCAAAAACCTTGTTAATCGGAAGATGATTCAGTGGAGCTTCAGGCTCGATTTGACTGAAAAAATAAAGAGTAAAATCTTTGAAAAAACGCAACACGCAATAAAAGCTTGAGAGCTAAGCATGAGGACTCCGAACACTTGAACGTGCTGTAAAAATCAGAGGAGGGGCTTAGGTAGAAGGCAGTCATTGGCTGGGGGCAGTATGACCCAGAGACCAGTGATAGAAACTGATTTTTTTCTTTTACCGAGGATTCCCAGACTGACGACGGGGAATATTCATGAGCATGTGAATCCATGCCAGACCCCATGCTGGAGAATGTGAAGAACCCACTGCCAGAACTCTTGCCCAAACTAACTAGCAATAGCAACAAGCTCAGATCACCCCTATCTTAGACCTACAAGTCCGCACAGAGGCAAACCACATCCCAGGTATCATCTCGATTCCGGTCTGTCTGAAACCAGATCCGTGCAGCAACTGCACGAGGATGCATCGCTACAAAGTTGTATCCACTGCAGTTGTGTGCTACATAACACAGATAGTGGGGATGAGCTTACACCTTCTTATGCGCCAGTTTATATCAATATCATTTTCATGAGATCAAAGGTTCCGCATTAGAAAAAAATATAATTTCTTATGGGGAACCTTTGATCTCATGAAAATGATATTGATATAAAACTAGCGTAAAAGAAGGTGTAAACTCATCCAAACTATCTGTGACTTTACAACGGAGTGGAGGGTCTCTTAGTCTCCGTAAATGCTCCCAACCATGCGACACAAGCCAATATATATACATTCCAACTAAGGATAACAGAACTCTAAATACAATCAAGCTCGTGAGGTATAACTAAAGGGGCATCGACGAAAAAAGTCCCTCAACAATAGTTTGCTACATAACACCCCTTTGATGTTGAGGATTTCTAAATCAGATTAAAAGTATAACTCATGAAACCAGAATTGAAAACTAACGCGTACAATCGCCAAAATGCCCACAGCAAAATTTACTTTGATGGCAACCCAAAGACTGCCGTCCCATAAAGCCTGCCCAGTGGCCCTTCAGTGTTCACCTACATATACCTTATTTGGTCTCCAAGTTAACCTTTACTTACGATCATTTTCTAAAATAAAATAGTGAGTTGAAGAAGAAATTGCAAAACCAAAAAAACCTGCATTTGCTTGTAAAAGAAATGCTTGCTTTCTTGGTTTACACTTTGTTCTCGGGTAATCTGACTTCTGTTCAAAGATCCATCAAGAATGGTAGGCAATGTATGAAGCAATTTGCTGCTTTTGAGTGTGGTAGAAGGGAGTGACCTGGAGCACTGGAATAACTGACGGATACCCTGGGTATCTCGGACCAGGCTCTGGACTGGCTGTCCTTCATAAGTGACCGTCCGTCCCAGGTTATTCTGTGTACCTACTCCTCCCCCATCTCTTTCTAAACCTGTGGTGTCCCCCAGGGCTCCAGCCTCTCCCCCGGGCTCTTCAACACTTACTTGCTCCACTGGCACTCCTCATTTCCACCTTCTCCTCCAACTTCCAGTGCTATGCAGATGAGACACAATTCTTCAAACTACCCGCTGACCCTTCTACTACTTACAACATCCCGGACTGCCCATCTGCCATCCAGTCCTGGTACACTTCAAACAATCTCTGCCTCAATGCCAGCAAGACCTAGATCCTTGCTATTGGGACCCCTGATTCCGCTTTCGTCCCCTCACTTTGGCCATCCTCTCCCCTTTCATCTGAAACCAGAAACCATGGAGTCATCGTCGACCCCTCTCTCTCTCTCCTTTCTCCCTCACATTCAGGACTTTGCCAAGAATTACCACTTTCAACTCTTCCTTCTCAAAGGAATTGTCCCTTTTCTCAATTTCCCCCAGAAGCTCAATGTTACCAGAGCTCTGGTTCTCTCTCGGCTGGACTACAGCAATAGCCTCCTCTTGCACCTACCCTCTTCCTCCCTGCAACCCCCCAGGTAATCCAGAATAGGGTAGCAAGATTGATCCTTGGCCTCAAGCCAGGGACCGCATCGCTCTTGCCCTAAAAACTCACTGGCTCCCGGTTGCTCCAAGGATCAAATTCAAATCCTTCTGCATCATCGATAAGGCTCTCTGGGGCCAAAGACCATGGCATCTACAACTCGCTCTCACCAAATTCACTCCCTCCAGATCTTCACGCTCCTCTGGCACCAACTCTGCGTATCAAGAGTTTCGCTAAACAGAGGGCCGGTGGCCAATCTCTTTTCTCAGCTGGCTCCCGCTAACGGAACAGCCTTCCCCCCCCTTCCTCTTCGTCTTTGTCTTTGTCTTCAGCCGGATCTCTTCAAATTCCGGAATCTCCTGAAGACTTTCCTTTTCTACCCTTTCCCTTCTCCCCTCCCTTGCTAATCCCACAGTAGCCGAGATTTGTGACCAGGGCTTGTATGTGTCCTTAGGGCCCTGGTCTCCCACACCAAATCGCCTTCAGCCTCCGCCCACCCGCAGCACTTGCCTTGGCACTGATTGGCCTATGCCACTGTAGGCATGCACTTACCGATTTATTGCAGTCTACATCCCTAGCACTCCCTACATTGGTCACTTACACCTGCAGCTCATTCACAACCACGGGCACTTGAGCCCTTACCTCCCCCTCCCCCCCACTCCCTCTACCCCTCTCCTTCTCTGCACTTAACCGTTCTGAATGCTCACAAGGCTTGGTAGTCCGTCTTTATCCTCCAGTGTATTAATTTGTTTCAATCACGTGTCCCCTCCCAGTTGCCCTGTGGATGCTTTGAAACACAATTCACTTGTTTAAGCGCTGAACAAATGCACAATACAATTTAAATAAAAAAGGGCAAGTGTTGGTCTTCCGAATGCACCATGAGAGTTGCATGTTCCCAGTGGTATGGTAGTAGGCTACTACAGACTGATGGAGAGGTTCATGGGAAGGCATGCAGCAGTCATGTGATGTAGTCTGTGCCAGACGCTCAGGCATCTGAGCAGACCAGCGTGCATTGCGTGGCACAAGTGCTAAGTGTGCAGCATAGTCCAATAGTGAGTGGAAGAGATGGGCCTTTGAGGCCGGTGTGAAACTTTACACCTCCACACATCTCAAAAGGTCATGAAGACAAAGGATAGAAAAAGCCTGAACTGTCAAGGGATCCCAGGATCACAGCTTTCCCATCTCTGGGGTTATAGTTCCACTGAGTGAGGACCTATACATGTATCTTTCTTAATATGTGGTTGGACCCATCTCAGTAATATGATATGTCATTTATAATGTGTCTGTACCCAGGTGTAGCCATGGTTTAGTCTTCGAATCTGTAAAGCATTGAATTGGTACTGCAAGTATACAGATCAATGTCCCAAATGATCAATGTAGGAGCGTGCCCAAACCACTGACCGGTTTTATCTGCTTGTCTGAATAGTATTAAACTATTATTTTTAAAGATGCAAAAGTACTACATGTAAATATCACATGTTTATATTTCTCGTCATGAGAGGGTACCACAGAACACGCTAAAATGCCCCATTCTATTCATGCTAGTTACTCTGCCATCTTATATTTTCTGGAATGTGTAGTCCTGGATTTTTAATGGCCAAATCCAGGTCTACATTTCTTAGAAGGCAAAGTAAAAACTCATACTGGACTAGCATCTCCTGATAACAATGGGGCGAGTTGTTAAGTACAGTGCATCACTATTCCGCTTCTTCTCCCCTGTTGCCCTGCTTCTCAGCAGCTTCCTTCTCCCACATGTCAAAAACTATCTGTGCATTCAAATCCTCAACAAAGATACACTTCCAAAAGCAAGAAGGAGCACCCTCTACCTAATCCCACATTACTATCCCATCCCCCTGATCAATGTACTGTTAACTTCAATATGCAGACTAATTTGTATATAGTCCATCCCACTGGACCTCAGTTTGTCATGCCCAGGTCTCCATACATCCACAAGCCATTTTTCCATCTCTCTCCCCTGATAATGTATGGCACTGACTCTGGATTGCCGCGCTTACTGTTTATCTTCTAAGTGTTGCTGAGTAAAACACCATGCATCATCAAATAAAATACCTGTTGGGGAAATGTATCCTTGAGGTCCTTATTTCTGTGTGCACGGTGTGGCGCATTACGGTCATCGCTGTCGCTGGTGTATGATGAACGGCATTCCGGAGCATGCAGCAGGTCTTCCCAGAGCATGTCCTCGGTCTCGGAACCGTGGCGCGAGCTCCCCGAACCTGTGTGTGAAATGTTGTTGCTCTGGGAGCTGCCGCTTACTGCCGACCTAGATCCCTAAAAAAAAAAACACAATGGATGCATTGCAACAGTGTATCCAGGGCAAGTGGATTCAATCGCGCTGCTTCATACAACTGACTAAACAATGTTACTATCTTGTTTTTATTTTTTCTGTAAAGTCCTATCTGGGACAAGACTTTAGAAAGCCCACCCTTGGTGAGCAGGGCTACACCCCTTAGGTGTAGGCTGTAACTTCCCAAAGGTTTGGTAGCAATGGCTGAGCAGCCAGGCTTACTTTAGGAGGCACACAGAACTCAGAGCATCCACTTAGTTCAAGGAAACTCTTACACACTAGGAGTTATATAGAAAATAGGTCTTTATTTATATACACTTAGGCTTGTAGCATTCAAGTAAGGTAAGTACTATCAACAATAATATAGGAGAGCAGTTGCAATATTCACAGTTAGATACTTCAAAATAGCAATAACGGTAACAGGTCACATAATCCTGAAACATATATGCAAACCTAAAGAAATTGTGATAACATTTTATAACTTCCGCTTATCCTAAATTAGAAAGTATAACCCTGTCTTAGACGAGTCTAAAAGTCAGAGGGGACACTGGGGCACCAGTAACCAAGGGCTGAAGCATAGTTCAGGGATCAAAGGAGCAGAGTCCAGCAGAAACTCTTTCAGTTTGCAGGTTGGCAACAGTCATGTTTACTTTGGCTAGGAAATTAACAGTTTCCCCAAGCTGGATTGCCCCAAGGACAAGATTCCTAAGCAAGGTAGAGCACAATGGCTTGTCCACCCCAATGTAGCTCAATGTAGGCCCTGGAGGGGTGCAAGTATTAATGGATTGCAGCCCCCAGGAGCAAAACAACAAGCAGCAAGCCCCAGGAAAATACCCAGGAGCGAGCCAGTACCTTTTCAATGAAGAACACAATGTCACAGGACCATCCCCTAGGTGAGGCAACAACAGACGCTGGTTCGGGCTTCTTGACCTTGGCGGCTGAAGAAGGAACTTTGGAGGAATAAGACGGTTGCACTCTTGCAGTGGGAAGCCAAGCAGAGGATCTCCATGGGACTGGCTTTTTAGAAAGCTTCACAGGCTTCGGAACAGCAACTGTTGGCAGACCTCTCTCCGGTTCTCAGTACTCGACTGGGCTGAGGGGACGTCTAAGAGCGGGAAAGTCAATGGAGGCCCAGGAGGATACCCACCAGGTTTCAGCCGAAACCGCACTTCACAAGACTATGCACCGCAAAATGGCACAGGTCCAAGGGTATTGGCAGTTTGCAAGCCCCAGAGGTCGCAGCTCTTCGACGGACAGCGCAAAATGCAGGTGTTCCTGAGACCGGTTAGGCCAATCAGTCCAGGCGATGAAGTCGTCTTCAGGAGATCTTCCCCGTAACACGGAATTCGGGGTAGTCAGCGGTCACTCAACGGCTCTGGTGGTCGCTGGAAGTTGATGGGGACGCCCATCTGCAAATTCCTCGTCGGATATTCAGTCCAGTGGTCGACAATTTCTGCTCCAGGACGCTCGTGTTTAATGCAGGAAAACTGGCAGAGCCGCCAATCACCAGACATGCAACCATTCAAATTTAGGGATAGCTGTCCAATGGGAACAGCTAGCCTCCCATCACAAACTGGTTCAAGGCACGCAAACTGCAGGACAAGACTAGGGGAGGTTTGGTCATCTCCCCCACTTCCTGTCCTTTCAGGCACTCAGAGAATCTTGCCGGTCTTTCCAAGGGTAGCCTGCAAAAGACAAAAGACCCATCAAGACCTCCCCCACTCAGGCAGGTAGAAGGCGGCTTAAAAAAAAAATAAAAAAAAACACAAGTCATCAAGAACAGGGCTTACAAAAGTCCAGCCACCATTTTAGGCAAATGTTGACCCTTGTGTCCCTTACAGCAGTTCCAAAGGCAGCCTGCGACAAGTCCACAAAAAGGCGTGAAAAAAGGTACACTGCCACCAGTCTGTCAGATGAACTTGTGACAGTAACTAAAAGTTACTGGAAAAGTGAGAAAAGAGCCAATGCTTTCCCCCCAGCACTCCACTTAAGGTGGGGTGTTCTGATCTCGCAAAATAAAATACAGGTGGGACAAAAAGTGTCCCCCCTGCCCTGGTAACACGTGTCAACACGTAAAATAAAAAGGGAAGCCCATAGAGCTCCCAGAAACAATGCATAAAAAGTGCTGTGCCCTGCAATAATAAAAACGTAGATGCCAGAAAAGTTGGAGGAAAGCAAAAAGTATCAAAACGTATCAAAAAGTGGAAAATGTTTCCCACTTAGGAGAATCAGTCCAAAAATCCAATAGCCCAGCAAGAATGCTGGCGACTCACAAAGTGAGAAGAATTTCACATAAAAAGGAAAATCTACCCAACACCATCACCCTGTCCAACTCCAGGTCTCAGGGGCCAGAAACATATCAGATTTTCAGAATACCCCTCATTAATATTCATAAGATAAATTTGCATACAATGATTCGAAATGTAGGCATATTTTGTCTCATGAATATGTAACAAAGGCATAATATCAAGTAGTAGATACAGACAAGAGATACAAGTATCCGAAAGCCTTTATTTGGTATTCTGGTTGGATTGGTAGAATTTCAAACTGGCCCCAACTCTAGAATGGGATTATTCTCAACCATGAAAAAAATAACAAAATAAGTCCAGTCTAGTCAAAATAAAAAGGCCTATACTAAAAAAAAACTTAACCTTGCACACCTTCTGAAGATGACAAATGTGTTAAGGAAATACAAAAAGGAAAATAGTGTCTCAAAAGAAATGTCAGAATGGCTTAAGTAACAATTGCCTTCCCTACGTTCAGCACCACTGGATCTTGAGTTTCTTAAAAAGGATAGGTGGTTGTCACAGTTCTATCAGTCTTGCACACTTTGGCTTACTGGTACAATTCAACTGTTAAGGCTTGTGCTTCAAGCTTCTGGTAGTTCAATCAGTTCCTTAGGCTTCATCCGCCTTGTCAACAGTTCTACTTCTGACCTTTCCTTTCCCACGACTCAATACAGGCTTCCCTCTGCCGGGCATGAGCCCGTCTATTCACCTTTTCACTTTATCATACAGTTCTGCACAGGCTTCCCTGTGCCGGGCTCGAGCCTGTATCTCTTCCTGGGGTTCCCTTCCCCACGCTTTGTCTTGGGTATCTTTTCACTGTCTAACACTTTCGAAACTGCAAGGATTTTACATAGACCTCTGCATGACCACTTCGACCTCTCTTTACACAATTCTACAATCAACAATCTTCCTCATCTTGCAACATCAATTATTCTTGGTACTTGTACTTTCTCATTCTCTTTAGCTGGCCCTCTTGGCCTCTTTCACAGTTCATATACTTTGCCCTCCTGGCATGTTCAGAGTTCACATACTTTGCTTTTCACTTCAACATTCTTTCGGGATCGCAGTTACTTTCTTGCCATTGGTTCCTGTTGTAATACTCTTCAACTCAGAACATTTCACAGAGACGTTCGTATGTGCGATTTCACCTCTAAGGACCACTCTGTTACTTTGTATCCTTTCCTTTTACAATTCAACAAATGTGTAACGCTCACCTGATTCCCGTAGAGGCGCCGGTCTTGACTGGGCGTATACCGTATCTTCAAAGGTGATGTGTAACACACGGCTGGCTCTTTGGGCTGGACCTCTGTGCACTGTATGTCTGGCTCGAAGGGTAAGATGTCTTAGGTAAGTGAACGCCGTGCTCTCCATCTGCCTCGGGGCAGGGTGCTGTAACCAGTTTCTTCACTGGATAAGGGGAGCAGGCCTCTTGACTTCAGAGGACTGCTGTCCGTCGTTTACTGCACGAACGTTAAGTTTCGAGTAATTCTAATGTCTTTAAAAGTCTTTAGTAATGATGTCTCTTGTTTTGCAGGGTTCCGGCGATGGCGGATGACGGGCTGAAGTGAGTTGAAGATGGAGCCCGTGTGATGAATAGAAGCGCCTGGAAGCACGTAAGTAAGCGCTTGTTGCCTGCTTCACGATGCGCTCTAACTGTCCTTTTATTTTGCAGGTACAAGTTCGAAGCGGCTGCAGGGTGCCGGAATACCCACTGGGTTAGATGTGGAAAGGAGTAATGGCACGTGAGTATTAAAGTTCCCCAATGTCTTTAAACGCACCTTGTTTTGTCTTTCAGATGCGGGATGCAGCGCCGAAGGCCTCCGGAGCGTGCGAAGAGTTGGTAAGCTTTTGTCTTTCAGATGCCAGAATGCAGTGCGAAGACCTCCGGAGCGCACGAAGAGTAGGTAAGCCTTTGTCTTTCAGATGCCGGAATGCAGCGCGAGGCGTTGGTGACAGCCGATGGACCAGGTAAGTGAAGCGCTGTCACTGAAGACCGTAATGCTAACCTGTTCTTTCTTGTCTTTATAGGTGTTGCTGAAGACTGGATTCAGGATGGTAAGCCTTTTTCCTTAGGCCCAGGATCAGATGCAGAAGACACGATGAGCGTTCTGCTGCAGAGGATGCAGAATAACGCAAAGCAGGATTCATCCATCGGGTGTGGTTTAAATAGCCTCCTGTAGTGCTTAGGTGTCTCCTTCCACAGCCACGCCTAGGTAAGAAAAGAGTTCCTGCTTTCCAGAAGAGTTCCAGTGTTCTGAACCTAGGGAGTGGCTCCTGCCCCACCCAACAGGAAAAGTAGTTCCAAACAGAAGAGGATCAGAGGCTCAACTGGCAGGCAAGTAAGCAGCATGGTCTGCTGCAGGTAAGTCCACCCAAGCATTATGAGCCCGGCGCTTCCAGCGCTGGGACTGGGCATATTTATGAGCCTGGTGCCACTGGCGCCAGGACTGGGTCCAAAAGGTCCCAATTGGGACTGGTTGGCACTCGGAACCTGGGTTATGGATCTGCTTCCAAGGGAGTTGGGAAAACCCTGACCTTTTGGAAGCAGAGATCATGACAAAATGTCCCTTCCATTACATGTTTTATCGGCAAACGCGCAACCTTCAACTTTTGGGTGACAGTTACTTTTGCCTTCAACACAAACCGGGCTTTTGTTTCCTTCAATAACTCATTGATCATGTTAATAGGTCTTCTTTCATCAACACCTTTCATTCAGCAGTCAAGGTCATTACAAACGCCTCGCCTGCTCAAATTCCGCTGTTCACCCGGCAGGGCCGCAGACAGCTTCCAAGTACCTTGAAGCTTTCTCTCTTCCGCTCACTCGGTTTGTCTTGGAGTGCTTACGGCTTCCTGAAAGTGTGGAATTCTCACCTGGCTCGCTCCCGTTCTTTTTAACTGCCGATCAGCCCCTTGGCCTTCCAACTTCCATAGCCTGATTCGCATCAGCCCTGAAAGAGCGGTTCCTTCTCGTACCCAGCCTCTTTCAGAGTCGGTCTGTGCGCACCACCTTTTATCCTGACAGGGAGTATTAACAAGTGGCAGGTGTGTATAGTTAGGATTACGTGCCTGACTATGCCTGGCCTTATTACAGGGACAGAGCCATTGGAAGTCAGCAGAAGCAATCTTTATGGCCTCATTCCTCATCTTCCTCGGCTGAGTAGTTTTGTCAATGTAAAGTGGGGAGGAATTATGGGAGCTGTAGTTTCCCATAAAATAAGCCAGGATAGCGGTTAGATGGTTGTGGAAAAAGGGGGCTAACATGTCTCGCCATCGGGTGCTTCTCCCTCACTCCCGAGGACCCTCTTCTCAGGTTTGACAGGTTGATCAATTACATTGTCTATACAACTAGCCCCACTAGCCCACTCCTCACCTGATGAATCTGTTGGAGACGCAGTAGATTTGTCTGTAGAACTTTCCTTCTTTTCTCTCCAGGTGGTTCTTGTGGACTTGGTTTCGATCTTGCTCTTGGATTTGAAGAGAGAAGGACGGGCTCGCCTAGAGTCCACTTTGCCAAAGAGGCTATGTCCGTAGAGAAATCCAGTAAGAGTGAAGGCGAGAGTAGTATTGCCTACAAGTACCAGAATGCACTGGTTGTTGTCGTAGTAGGCGGTTGCTTGTTGTCCAGGTAGAGGTCCAGCTGGCATGCGGTAAACACACGGAGATAATGGAACACACGGTTCCGACGGTAGACACCGCTCACAGAAAACAATGAAAGCTGGGGAACCGCCCAGCACGGGAGAGAGTACAGCAGTAGCAGGAAGGGCTGAGAGAGAGGCAAACAGGTTACGGCGACAGACGCTGCGCAAGCGGAGAGGTAAGTAGACCAGAACGGAAGGAGGCAAGGAGCCGTTCAAGTGGGAAGCAAAACCCACTAGCAAACGACAAACAAGGTAAGCAGAAACAGGGGAGGGAACACAAGAGGGAGCGTAAGCAAACTTACTCGCGGGTACAAAGTAAGGAAGTTGCAACGCACAGGTGCTTCTCATCTGCTGGTCTTTAAGGCTGCTAATGCAGGAAGACTAAAACGCGCTGTGCGTTGCATGGAATAAATCAGTCCTTCCAGATCGACCATCTCCTCCATACTTTCCATGGGCGATATGTGACACCTCTACCCAGGTGATCCTCCCTTGCTTGTCCACAAGTGTCAGGATCCAAAATCGATGGCCTTTCCCTGGCCACCTGTGTACAGGATCCCCGGGGACTAGGTTATGAAACACCCTCTGATTTTTCACAAATATTAATCAGGGTTATCTTAATAACCTGTCAGGCTTCCAACCCTCGTGGCCTGAAGTTGGACAACCCTGGTATAAAGCATGGTAGGTTGAGCGCTCCATGTTAAGTTTTACAACTGCTATGGAAGCTGCCAATTAAGTTGTGTAATGCAAGTAAAAAAAAATGTGGGAGTACTGAAAGGCAAGCATCTATACATTTAAATACTCTGAGGAGAGGCACATCCCCATACTGTGAGCTGCCAACCCACTATTTTGTCTCTCACCACCTGGCCTTCCAGCCCCTCTGGTCTCCATGCCCCCCCACCTCACCAAATCCCTCTTTCATCCACAGCACCCCAACCCAGAGGCCACTGCTCCGGACCCTCACCGCACCACCGTCCTCCCAAGATGGCAGTCTCTAACACTTGTTTTGTAGTTTTATTTATTTTTTAAAATCAGTCTAGGGCCATAGGCACAGACTTAATTTCCTAAAAGAACACAATATTAGTATCCCCCAAATGAAGCCCCAGGAGGCTTTTAGCATTACTCAAAACATTAGCGGGGCGGGCCTTGTAATCAATGGCTCGGGCTAGTGGACCGTTACTGTAGAGAAGCAGATGTACACGTCACTCATGGAGAACACCCCCTGACCTATGTAATATTGGAAGAACAGCAAGAAAGCACTGCAGGATTCCTGGTATCAGGATACACGCTCAGACAACCCTATCGAATGTACCCTTGAACTGAAGTGGTAGAAGCAAGTCTGCAGACACCACTGAACATAGAAGAACTATAAGTAAATTCTGACAGGTGTAAAGTGACGTAATGAAGAGAAGACAAGAGGTCAAACTGAAACGATATAGTAAAGTAAACAAACATGTAGCTATGAATAAATCATATATACTGAGAAGATAAGTGAGAAGGGATGCAATAGATGTATATACGAATTAATGTGAAATAGATAGAAGCTTGCTGCAGCAGAAAATATAACTGGTAAAGCAGCCATGACGACGAAATGGACGTCGGTTTCGTATAATAGTAAGCTAAAGCCCCAAGAAGAGAGACCAAGGCTGCAGGGTTGACAGGCACTGATATACAAATACATGCAAGACCAAAGAATATTTGTTTGGCGCAGGATCTAGGATGCTACAGGAAGAAGCAATTACAAGGCACAAAAGAAGTTGAAGAGGAAAAGCCATGTACTCAAGAAATATTTCTCTTAGATTAAGTAAAGGTGTAAAAATGTTCATGTGCCAAGTATTGGACAATTAAAGATGCAGAAAGTATATGCAAGATGGAACAGCCAAGTCTCTAGAGGCCAAAGAGTGGAATAGCACCCAGTATAATTGAATCAAATGGCAGGAACTAAGAACAGAATGGACAAATCGTGGTCTCCTCACACGTGGTGAAAGACCAGAAAACAAGGTCTATTCATAACACTCCAGACAAAGATAGCAATGTACCTTCACTCCCTTTAAAGTGTGGGAGAAGAGAACAGTCAGCAAGATCAACTACAAAGAAGCAGCCTTGGCTTAGGGCCTAACTGATGAGAGATGGTAGGCAAATTGGCCAAGTGAGCAGTTGTCCGATGTTCCCCACACCTGGGTTTCGTTTTGCTTAGGTGATGCTAAGAAGCCAAATGTCCAAGGTTGGAAGAGGGTGCCAACCAATCAGAATGGCCTATGTGATGTACTATACATTGTTGCAGAAGCCAATCAGCTATTATTATTCTATTATCTGTATTATAGATAGTTTGAGGCATCCAAGGCGTGCCTACTCGATAAGGGGCAGTCAATGATTTTACCAACACCTAAATAAGCTATAGGTATACATGTTCCATTAACCTAACTCTCCACCCAATAGGTTTTCATTATTTTCCACGAAGGATGAAGGCATAAATGAAGTTTAAGGTATAAAGCCTTTGGGTAACAAATGTATTCAAGAGTATGTGAGCTGCGATTTGTTATGTTTGCCAGATTTCCCTACTTTATTGAACTGATAATAAAGTAGTACTTTGCCATATTCTGTCCGGTTATTTGGGCCTGAAATCAGTTATAGTGGGAATCCCATCCAGCACTCTATACGCTCCAGGTGCTACTGCACATTTTGGTAGCGGTGAAGATGGTTTAAGATCCTGGACCTCAGATTATTGACATCTTCCACCATTAGCCGCAAGAGCACAGCTTCCTGTGGAGAGTGGGGAAAAAAACATGTGTAAGACGAGACGATCGGCAGGTGCCCCTTGGAAAATATTCCTGTCCGGTGCCACGCAGACTGAACGGCAAGTGATTGATTGGGGAAGAGCTTATACCGAAGGGCTCAAAATGAACACCGGATGTAAGTAGAAACATTGAAAGTGGCAAATAAAAGTGGAGAGATCCTACTGCATGTATATATAGTGGGTAACGAAACAGGATTTAAGGAGAGATACCTTGCTTCCTAATCTCAAGGAGAATAGAAGGGACTGCATCAAACTCCAGTACTGAGTATATTTAAGGGATTCCTGCATCTAAGCCGAGGAAGGATGTGCTACACTCCAAAATAGAGTAAAATAGAGGTGAGATACTTTTATTAGAGACAGAAAGGAAGACGATTGTAGCAATTGTGCACATTTTTGTTTGGGGTTGTGAACATATTTGTGTAAAATATTGATGTATTAGGTATTAATTGTGATAATATAGGTTGTAGGCTGAAACTATATCGATCCGACCCTAAAAAACAAGCAATAGGGGGTAGTAGTTTGAAAAAATAGAATAAAATATTCTTAGATTGGCCACCAGGGGGCACACAGATTGTCTCCTCCGTGTGAGCTCCGTCCCATGGTCCCTGGAAAGTGGATTGAGCACCCGCTTTGGACCCCCGAACCTGGTAGCTGGAATTTTGTATGTTAAGGTGCCCAGGAGGAAGTGAGAGAAAATCCGATTTGAAACGCATACAGATTTCTTCATCAACTCGACCTGAACTAAGCGTGAAGTTGCATAGTGAATCCTGGCCCTGTGGGATCTCTAAAAGGGCGGGAAAGAGTGATGCCCCGCGACGCGACTCGGAGAGCAGAGAAACCCAACAGTGAGGGATTCCAATGACATTGGCTGCTCCTGGGAGTGTGGTCCACTGACCTGCCCTGACTACACAATTAGGCGAGAAGGCACTTGCACTGCACGATTGCAGTTGCATCCCGCCGCTCTGAAGTGGGGTGCTCCCCCCCCTTCTCTGAACGAGACCAGCTGCTCTCCCATCGGAGAACCGGACATTGCACAGCCAGGACGGAGGACTCGCTGGGCCCAACTCCGACTACGTTACCTCGCCACGGAAAGCCCCGAGGTTGAACCCGGCCCGCATGCGGAGTTCTCTTTCGGCAGTCTGGACCAACGAAGCCAGACCGCGTCTCTGTGTTTGAGCGGCCCTCCTCTGCGTCCTCACGGCAGCCCCTCCACTATCGCCATTGCCCAGCTCGCTTTAAGGCCACGGAAGGGCTCCACACATTACCCGCCCTACCAGGCACACCAACAGAATACCACAGCTCTGCCCCCCCCCGGAACCCTGTAATATGCTGAAGGACAACTTTACAGACACGAGGCGGCGACCCACCGCCCACGTGGATGTTCGGAGGTGAGAGTGCAACAGATTCATTTATGGGTTATTACGTATGAAGGCCCCATGATAGACTGAGCACTTGGAATCACATTGACACCTTTCCTCCCATACACAACGCTTCTTTGGTTGCCCTATCCTGGTTCAACACAACACATACAACGCTAGTGCATCATACAGGCCTAAGAGGGGGACCCCCTTCTGAGTGAATGCACAACGTTCTATTTATTATTTGATATCTCTCTCCCAGCTAAAAGTCAGCCTTCACATTCCATACTGAGGGAGATCACAAAGCAGCACCCCTCATAACCTGCAGAAGCTCCCTCAGGAGCAGACTCCTGCAGGTCCACGCCTCTCCCGACACCAGTCTGAGACAGACAGTGACCGTACGTGAAGACCAGTACGCCGGTGAGTGTCGCCCCATCCCCTCGTGAGAGAGGCTGAGACTGCCCCCGCTCCGAAGAGGCTTATACAGATGTAACCACCTCACAGGTAAGAAGCCGTCAACCAACGGCGACGAGCAGACCCTACACACCATACTAGCATTGGGAAGCCAACAGAGGAGAGGCAGCACTTGCACATTGGACCCCTGGGTTATCTGCAGCGTCCCCATGTCAGTTACTCAGAAAACTGACGCAGAAGGATCCTGCAGGAGTGAAGCTGGTCCTCCAGACCCCCTAAACCTGCCAGCCCAACAATCCTGATTCCTTAAAACTATTGGACAGGCAAATCCAAGGGGACGAGGGAATGGAGAAAACAACAATTCAGGAACTCCTACTGCTGCACTTCTGTCTGTCTTCAATGGAATGTCTTTGGTGTATAACAGTAGAGAACCTAAAATGAAAAGGCAATCTTTTTAAATATATATTCTAACTCTCTTCACATGACTAAACTTTCTTTAAAAAAAAAAAAAAACTAATGTAGTTACCTGTAGCCTAAGCTTGATAGCCATTAGGCTGATTCTTAATGTGTCTTAGAAAATTGACTTTTGACCACTGTAAATGCTTTTCTTCTCAAATTGTAGTATTGAAATCCAAAATAACTTCTTCTTAATAGTCTTTTCACTTTAAAACTCTTCCATAGCACACAAAATTATTGTCCTTCAATAAATACCCAAAGGGATTTGCTGCTATTCAAATTGTCTTTTAAAAATTAGAAAATAAAACTTTGAATAAAGTTTCTCTTGTTTAAATACCTGGCACTGCATCTGAATATTAATAGTATGATCTCCTGTCCGAAATAACAAAAATCGGAAGAAAAAATACCTTCAAAATGAACTTCTTTATACTTCAGAGTCTTTTGTAATAAACGTTACGGAGAAAAACGAAAAAAAATCTATGTAATCCAAACTGGCCGCCGTGACGCACGCAGTATCCCAAAATGGCCACCACGCACAACGCTGAAGGGTTCTTTACTCTAATAGCGTGCATAAACAAACAGCAAGATACGCGCTGCCTGAAATACGTGTCTCGCGCCCGTATAAATTTACTAAGTTAGTAATGTTAAATAAATGTTAAAAAAGTTAGTAACAGCGAATTAGAACCGCTCGGCCTATTAATTATTAATAAAAATACGCAGAAATTGAAGTTACAAAAAATAATCCAATTTACAAAATCTACAGTTCAAAATTACAGTTCCATAAAACTTGGTTGATAAAAAACGAATTCTTGAATCCTTTACAAAATAATTACTGGAAGTCCAATTTCACTTAGCTTAGTCTTTTTCTTGAAAACAGGATACTCGGCTGCACTGCAAATAGAATCTCTTGAGTTTTTTTCTTTCTTCAGCTGCTGTCTTAAAACTATGACTGGGTATTTACTTAAAAGAGGTGAAAACTAAGTATTCAGTACTCTACAACTTTAACATGAAAACTAATACTTTATTTACTGGAGCTTAACTAAAACATGACCTACTCCGGTAGAAACTTTAATGAAAGGCAGTTTAGAACTATAATGAACATTCCGAATGACAACACAATGCTGACTGCTGTAATCTAAACTATTCACTGTGGGAAAGGTGCTCCGCCATCTTGACTTGGGAGAGTTTCATCTTTCTAAGTGAGAATTAGTTAAAGGAAGATGAACAAACTTAAAAATGAAATTACTACACTCAAACCAGAGTTAATCTAATACTTAAACAAACCTCCCCTTCTAATTCTCCAGAAATGTCTGAAACGCCCAAATCTCCTGGGACCCTTGCAAATGTGAGAAACAATGTGAAAACCTGACACCCCAAGTAGACTCTTTCTGCATCCCGGCTCGGGTGACACCCCACACACAGACATTCTCTCTGCATCCTGCCCATACCTTGGCATTGGCTTCAAGAATATAGACTCAAAGTTACAGGCCCCGCGCCCCAACGCCCAAGGAAATTGCCCCTGTGCAACAGGACACAGACGTCAGCTCAAGCCCGCACTAAGAGACTTAGAAGGTTGGGCCCCCACTCATGGGGCGTGTGCCCTCTTCTACCAACATCAATGCCACAGTAAACCACTTGAATCTACGCAAAATCCTGACCAAATCTAAGTCCTCCACGCACCCACCTGAGCGGCTCTGATCCTGACGCATATGGACATAAAAGAAGCGTGCACTCTATAGATTCTCCCCCGGTGCCCCTCATGCAGGATCCCTTTCGGACCCCGCAATGGCAACAGCGGAAGCCCAGTCGGCGGCGACCAAGGTGGACGTAACGGACCTGATGAACGAGATCAAAGGTATTAGAGCTGATATAGGCTCCAAGATGGACAAGATAACGCAGAGGATAGACAAGATGGAAGAGCGAAAAGTGGAAGTGGAACATATTCAAACCTCTCTCAACGCGCTTGAAGCCCAAATTGACCAACGCATAGCGGACATCGAAACCAGAGAAGAGGAAACTTGCATGAAAATGGATGATTTGGAAAACCGGGAAAGGCGCAATGATATCCAGATTTTTGGCGTCCCGGAGAAAGAGGGGGAAACCCATCAAGACCTGAAAGTGACCCTCCATACTCTCATGAAGCTGCTCTTTGCAGACGACTCCATCGACGAACCGAAACTCGACCGCATTCACAGAGCAGGTGGGGATGCAGGTGGGCCAAGGACGATCTTAGCACGGTTTCATAATTTCGCTGACAAAACAAGGGTTCTTGATAAGGCCAAGCCAAATGCGCAGATTTCCCTTGGTGGAGCGAGGATCTCGATTTTTCAAGACCTGTCGTCTCTCACATTGGTCATGAGACGGAAGTGCATCCCGCTCACTAAGTGTTTGAAGGAAAAGGGAGTACGATATAGATGGGGGTAGCCCTCCTCTCTCACCTTTGAATGGGAAGGAAATACGATTAGACTGAGAACCGAAAAGGACATTCGACACTCTGCGGTCGATTTGCTGGGAGAACATGCAGGCGAACAAGATCACAAAGAGAGAGAAGGAGACAACACCCAACGGCGTCCCAAGGGACCGAGGCAGAGGCGAATCCTGTCATGATGCCTACCCCCGGAGCACCAGGCCAGGCCCAGCACCCCCGGGAGCAGGCATCACGCCCGCGGTTAAAAGCCCAGCGGCCCTTTATAGGGGCTCTTTGGACTCTGTCCTGGCGCCGTTGGCGCCAGGCTCATGTTGGACATCAGTCCTGGTGCCATAGGCGCCAGGCTCATAAGGGGAAGTGTTTGGTGCACTTACCTGAAGCAGACCATGCTGCACACTCACCTGATGCAGACCATGCTGCATGAAGAACCAAGCCAAATGAGGCTTAGGAGGGACTATTTTTCTGAAGGAACTATTTTGTTACTTGGGTGGGGTTGTGGAAGAATACTCACCTGGAACTTCTTCCAAGGCTATTTAAGCCACGCCCGGACAGCCACACGTGCTTCGCGTTGTTCTGCATCCCAGCAGCTGAACGCTCACCGTGTCTGCTCCTGCACCTGGGCTCCAGCCACGCCCGCCTAGAACCTGGAACACCTGTAAGGAAAGAAGAGAAGAGAAAGGTGAACACCAAGAACTTATTCAACCTTCTTAACTGCATCCGGAATCTTCACGCCAGCATTCCTGAAGGAAGACTTCTATTTAAAAGCACCGCGTTGCTCGCTGCAGCGCCGCGCTTCACTCACCTGTTCCCGAGACGCCGCCCGGCTCCATCGCGGCTCTCAGCACCAGTCGCCACATCTCTGCACCTAGGGGAGAGAAGAAGAGACAAAAGGTGAGCAAGGGAACACAAGAGGAAAGCCACATTTTCAGCCATATTACTTACCGGCTTTTCTTGGTGAACCATTCCACATCTCGGGTCGGCGCAGCATCTTTGGCAGGTACCGCACCCCGGCCCCTATGGGGAAAAGACAAAAGACATTACTGGGGAATTATAAAGACATTTAGAGGGGTCGCCCTCATCACTAACTCACCTGATTTTACCACCGGCAATTTAACCCCTCAACGCATCGCCTTTGTTCTGCACCTGAAATAAAGGACAGATCACAGGTTAGGAAAAACCATAAAAGGAGGCTCACACTTGAACTTTGCATCTTCATACTTACGGCGTATCGCTCAGAAAAGTCAAGTGGATTTGCCAGCGCCATTCTGAAAATCAGTGAAGTAACTGGACGAACGCGCGCCCCTGCACCAGAAGCAGGATGGAGAGTTCATCCTTCCAAACCATAAGGTGAGCTTAAACCGGGGGTTTTGGAGGAAGTCAGAGAAGAACGAAGGGGGAAAGGGGGGAGCAAGCACACTATTCAGCAGACAGTTAATCTCCTTTCTCATCTGCAGAAGGATATTCCTACGTGCCAGACAAGCAAGATTTGGGGGTCCTGTTCAATCGGTGGTCCGAATTCTGCGCATCACGCTTGAAGAGGCCACAGCAACCCAGACCAGACCAGCGCCTCTGTGGGAGCCAGGTGAGCGTTACAAATCCTTGGCTCCAGAAAGTATCGGCAAATGAATGGGTCCCCGGATGCTGAGGGATGACCCTCCAGAGGAGCCGCACTCAGAGACAAGCGCAGAACATTGGATACTCAGAATGACTCCGCAATCCGAAGGAAGACAACCATCACTAGACCTAAAGAGGTGATGTAGGTGGGGGAAACATGGAGGGGGTTCATTTGACAGAAAAATTATGTAATGTGAAAGGGACCAGGACAACGTTGTTCCTCACTGGTGGTCCGATCCCAGCCGGCAAAAATGACTGGGCTGGCTTGGACGCCATCAAGAAGTTGGGGAGTGCGGGGGGGGGTGAGAGATGAGTATACAGTGTTGTGCAAGTACGTAAGACCAGATCTTTATAATCAGAAGGTAAACCCAGATCTGCTAAAGTCCCAAATATACGTGCAACAACTCAGATAGGTGATGGCAGGGGCTCCCAATATCTCAGGCGGTCCTCTGACAAGAATCTGCTTGCTTAATGTCAAAGGGCTCAACTCTCACACAAAAAGATGCATGGCACATAGGGAATTCAAGAGGTCTGGGATTGATGTGCTTTTTCTGCAAGAGACAAAATATGTCCGGGGCAAAGAGCGGAGGGTGGTACAACCCAGGCTGGGGCTGGAATACTGGGGTTCTGGGACGCTGGGGCTGGAATACCGGGGTTCCGGGACTCTGAAGAAGGCGGGAGTTGGAATATTAGTGAGAAGGAGAACTGAATTCAAAGTTTGTAAGACCTTGATGGACGTAGAGGGGAGAGCCCTACTCTTAGTGGGAACCATAGGAGGTTTAAAGATTATGCTGGCCACACTATACGCCCCAAATGTGAAACAGGCTGGGTTCATACAACATACGATATTGAAAATAATGCTCGAGGCCGAGGGCCATGTGATCATTGGAGACTTCAATTTATGGGCTGACACTAATAGAGACAGGCATCAGCGGCCCCTGACACCCCAGACCCACCCGATGCCGGCAGAACAGCGGTGGTTGGGATGATGCAGACATATAGATTAAGAGATGTGTGGCGTACCGTATATCCAGAGACTACAGGCTTCACTTTCTACGCTGCACCCCACGGCACATACACGAAAATTGACTACATTTATTTTTCAGAAGAAATCATGGCAGTGACGTCACAGCTCTGAAATTGAACCGGATGCTTGGTCGGACCATGACATGGTCTCTGTGGAACTAGATCTAGGTGCACTCCCACGCATCGGGAAAAAATAGCGTTGCAACGAGTCGTTATGGAAAGACCCAGTCTTTCATGCAGAAATGGCAACTGAAATAGAGGAATGCATTAAGCGAATGATAATGGGGAAGTACCTATGAAAACTGTCTGGGAAGCAGGGAAAGCGACCTGGCGGGGGGTATTAATCAGAGAAGATGCAAACAAAAAAAGGGAGAGGACTCTGATAGAAAGGAAATTAAGAACAAAGATAACAAGCTTAGACTGGGCGGTGAGAAGAGCTACAGAAGAAAGAGGAGAAGATTGCTCTATCCAGGCAGAAAAGAGAGGAACTCCACCTCCTGGAGGAAGCCCAAGTCGTCAGAAAGCTTCAACTCCTAAAGCAAAAATATTATGAGAAGGGAGACAAGGATGATGCCCTATTGGCAGCGAGATTACGTTGACAAAGAGGAAAGATTGGTTACGTCCATACAAAATTACTTGGGAGGTTCCCAAGACACACAGGAGACTGACATCCCAGAAGCATTTACATGGTGTTATCACCATCTATATGAGTCTGAGGCGGACTTAGATGATTCAGCAATAAACAGCTACCTAAGCAGTATAACAATGCCTGTAGTAACAAGTGAAGAGGCGGACGTAATGGACGCCCCAATCATTGGAGAGGAGATCGAGACTACAGTGAAGAGACTGCCTCTGGGGAAAGCTCCCGGTAACGACAGATACACAGCCGGTTTCTATAAGATTTTCCTGGCCCCCCCTTCTCCCCCTCTTGGTGAAGCTCTTCAACAATATTCTTGACTCAGGTGTGGCCCCCGACTCTTTCTCCGAAGCTCTGATTTCGGTGATACCCAAAGAAGGGAGGGACCTTAAATATTGCGGATCGCATCGCCGGATCTCACTGCTCAATATAGACGCCAAGATCTATGCGAGAATACTAGCGGCGCGATTGGAAATATTCATGTCCCGGCTCATTCATCCGGATCAGGTGGGTTTCATTCTGGGTCGACAGGGATCCGACACTATGCGGAAGACCCTGCATCTGATAAATGAAGCCATGAAGAAAGCAGAGAAATCAGTCCTATCTATTGATGCAGAGAAAGCATTTGATAGGGTCGAGTGGGGGTTCTTAGAAGCGGTCTTAACTAAGGTACGTCTTGGGCAGAGATTCAGGAGAGGGGGGGGGGAATTTATACATCACCCAAGGCCTCAGTGTCATTTAATTCCAATTACTCTAGATGGATCCCCCTAGGCAGAGGAACGAGGCACGGTTGCCCCCTGTCGGCCATACTATTTGACTTGTCGCTCGAACCCCTAGCACAAGAAATTAGAGCCGAGCAATCGGTTGCAGGGATCTCCGTCAATGGGCGTGAATATAAATTAGCATTATACACGGACGACCTGTTATTGCATATCACTAACCCGCTAATATCGATCCCCAGAGCAATACAATTGATAGAACACTACGGCCTTCTTTCTGGCTTTAAAATTAATAAAAGCAAGTTCATCCTCTTCTCCCTGCACAAACCCACACAGAGCGACAGAGTTATGCGTCCCTAGGACTGACCGTCGGGGGGCCCTCTCTGAGATACTTGGGGATTAACTTGGTCAGACAATTAATTAGATGCCCTTTATGAGGCCAACTTTCCCCAACTACTTGAGAAATTCCAAGCTGATTTGGATAAGTGGCAGAACCTAACCGTCTCTTGGATGGGGAGGGTAAACGCAATCAAGATGGTTTCTCTTCCACGGTTCCTATGCCCCTTCCAAATGCTCCCCATTAAAATACCAAAAGCATTCTTTGGTAAGGTGAAGAGGGACATCTTAAAATTCCTTTGGCAGGGGAAAAAAAAGAAAAAACAAGAATTGCATATGATGTACTAACACTACCGAAGGAAAAAGGAGGTGTTGGTTTACCCGTCCTTGAAAAATACTACATGGCGACACAATTAAGAATGCTAATTCCACACTTGAGGAACCATACACACAATGTATAGATCGTGATAACCTCTACTTCGCCCCTGCCACCCTTTCGGAATGGCTCTGGGTCCGAGAGATAAACACATAGTTTACGCAAGCATCCCATTATAGGCACCATTTGGGGTAGATGGGGGGACATGCGGAATATCACTACCTGGCCATCCCCATTGAGCCATATCTGGGCAACAGGTATTATGGAATAAATTCCAGATCATGCATGATTCCAATCATGGTTCGAATCGGGCCTAAAAAGAGTGGGACAACTCTGGAAAGGAGGGACATTTATTTCAATCACCGACCTTGTAAGTGCCCTAAATATAGGGAAAGTCTCAGTCTTTCACTTTCTTCAGTTGAAGGGTGTATTACTGAGGGAACCATGGAAAGGAAAGATACAGAGGGACCTCTCCCCCTTTGAAAAGCTCCTCGATACTCTCTCAAATACTAAGGGTCTAATTTCGGCCATTTACAAAACCGTGATAGAGGCAGGGAAGGGGTTCACAATCAACCTCATGAGGAGATGGGAAACGGATTTGAACATAGTAATTACCTCAGAGCTATGGTATAAGATATGTAGAGGAGCCTCAAAGGTGTCAATCGCCGCCCAGTATAAGCTACACACCATCAAACTTCTCCACAGGTGTCAGTATGACCCCCCCTATAGACTGTCCAAGATGTATCAAACGATGAGCCCCCAATGCTGGTGACAATGTGATCAAAGCGCTAATTACTGGCACATGTGGTGGGGTTGTCCAAAAGTGAAGGTGTTCTGGGATGAAGTCTTAGGGTGGATTAGGGACATAGATGGGATCCAAAGGGAACAATCACCCCTCCCAATATTGTTTCGTATAGAGTTGAATGAAGATGCGCATGTGAGAGCAACAGGTCTAATTGCCCCCTTATTATTAGCAGCCCGAGCATGCATTGTCATTAAATGGAAATCCGTAGTACTTCCAAGCAAGAAGGAATGGGTGCACGTTGCAACTAATATCTGTGTGATGGAAAAGATCACAGCAGGCTTATATGGGAGATCCACACAAACTGATATACTATGGCAAGATTTTGTCGACAAACATATCTAATCACTAGACCCTGAAGCGTCATCGATCTGAGCAATGATATGCCATAGCATATGTGCATGAGCGATCACGGTCATTGTGGGACGAGGCCCTGACCTCAAATGCCAAATGAAAGAGTGCTCTAGCAAGCGTCCTGAGCACCCTCTGAACACTGCCCTTGAGGACTCAGGATGAACACAAATCTGTTTGCATGATGTATTTTGTGCACAAAGATCTATAGAGGAGTATACCTTAGCAAACACTGCACTGCTGGGAGTGGGGGGACGAGGGGGAAAAACAATGTTATGATGTGATTCTATAACCTAGATGTTTACAAAGATGTTATTTATTGCTTCTTTATGTAACAAAGTTCTGGTTATAAGCATCGATATACTGTGCTTCCATGTGGTCTTAAAACTCAAAATCATATATTAAAAAAATAAAAATAATTCTTAGATGGTCAATAATAAAAGCAGGATAGTCAGAAACGATAGAACTACAAACAAAGAAGTAAAAGGGATATTAATGTGTAAACTTGAAAATTGTTTGAAGGATATTTTGGGAAATAGACAATTGATGCTTGCACAAATTGATTGTTGTGCTGTAATTGATCAAAGTAATAGAAGAATATAAAAGAACCAGTTAGTATTGACAGTTAAAAATGAATTATGGAGGACACTCTCCTTCTACACTTGTGCAAAACATTACCGAGATAAACACCTAAGATTGGGAAATACCATGCCGAATGGGTAAAAGGCATGGCTGACAAAATGTTCATGCTTTGTCCTCAAGAAGGTTTGCTATCAAGAACAGTATTGCAACACATAACATACTTACATGCTGCATACTCAGGGAAGAAGATACAAAAACAAAAAAAAAGTTGGCTGTTTTAGAGCTATGGAAAATGCATCCAAGCGAGAGAGAGGACCAGCCCGAGAAGGAGTGGATGCTTAATCTGCATAAATAGGAGGATGTAACGCCGGATGCTCCTCTTTCTCCTCCTAAAAATTACAGTACGACTGAAGCCAAAACAGGGAATTTATCCACTAAAGGAGCTAAAAGCAGTGGCTGGGTATGTTAATCCAACATATGTGCCCAGCGATTACAGTAGTGAGGATAACATAGAAGAAAGTAAAATTTAAGAACGTAAATATAGGCCTACACACAATGTACATAAAGAGCGTGATGAAAGCAGGGATAGGCAGATAGCGATAGAAGAAGCTATGCGACAAAAAGGAGAGCAAGACAGAGCTAGCAGAGTGACAAAGGTACAGAACAAGTGGATGGGAGGACAGCTACTACTCAAACTGAACAGAAAGAGCATAGACAATGTCAAAGAAGAAGAAAAGGCATACAAATGGGAGAAGGAAAAAGAAGAAAAGGGAAGAAATGTATGAAGAACAGAAAAAAGAAAGAATAGAGAAGAAACGTGAAGAAATAGAAGCACAAATATTGAAAGAACATAGGTGCAAAGAAGGCTAGAGAGAGAAGAGAAAAGGGAGATGAGACGAAGGGAAGAGGAGATGAGAATTAGGGGACAAAGGGATGATGAAAGATTACATTGTTAATAGATGTAGAATACCAATTGAAGCATGAGAATGATGGGAAGAAGAGAGGATCACAACTGCCCACAGGGATCTGCAGGTAATACCGAGAATACAGACATGGGCTGATGAGCACAAGGCAGAAGGCATAGGGAAAAGGATTGGGGATCTATTTAGGCAAATGAGGAAGAAAAATGGTTATGAGACCAGAGGGAGTATCGAAGGATCTCCACCGAAAGAAACAAGAGGAAGATTGGATGACGTAAAGATGGACAAGCATAGAACGCTGTCCTTAGGCAGACTAGATTGTGATGAGGAAAGGGACAACTGTCATAGCAATTGGGGCATAATGATGTCAGACGAAGAAAGGGAAGAAAGCGAGAGCGCGAAGAGAGGACGCATATGGCTTTTCAGTAGATCTAAACATAGAAAGAGGGGAAAAGTGGTCCGACTTAGAGGACCCAAAAGAAAAAAACACCAGAACCTACACCAGATTCTGCACGACCACAAGCATAGTCGCATAGTGCAGGGGATATATCTCCGCCTTGTGCAAGTAGATTAAGATCATACCAGGACAAAGATGAATGGGTAAAACTAGCCCCACCTGGAAAAGTAGCGTAGGTGGATATGATTGTGGATCGGAATTTCCATTATTAAAGAAAGGGGTGGGCGACCATAATACATACCATGAACACAAATGGATAAAGAAAATTTGAAATGTAAATTACCTAGTTTGACTGCAGGTATTCATTAGTTCGAAAGAATGACAGTGGGAATAACATTAGCAATGGGTAACGTAAACGGCCTACTGGCAGCAATTCTAGGGGGGGGAGCCGACAATATTTGGAGATTAGCGGGATATGCGAGTGTGAAAGCACAAAACATGACATGACAGAGCACTATTTTAGAGCAGACATCTGGATTGCGCACAGAGTACAATATCCTGACACATCAGACAAGGTGCAAATATGACAAGGAAAATGGGGCAGGGCAAAGATCCTGTTGCTTTTATTAAGGAGATTCAAGAACATTGGCGTCTTGAGACGGGGGAACTGTGCGATAAAACTAGCATTATTTTATCATATTGTCAGGGACTGCCCGAGCCAATCCAACAGCAAATGAAGAAATAGGTAGGGATGGAGCGAAGATATGGGCAGAAATACGGTTGACTATCGTACATCATTGTTGACTATTACAAGAGAAGAATAAGAAAAAAGCTGAGAATAGAAAAGCAGAAGGAAGCAAAGTAGGTTCCGAAAAATGGTCGAAGTTTGCCATAGAATGAGCAGTATTAATGAGTGGTGAGTGGCCACACAAGAGTTAAAGCCAGCATAGCCAAGCAATGCATGGCACCCAATAGATCAAGGTGGGTACATTTTTTGGGCCACAAGGTAGGGAGAATGGACCTAGAGGAAGAGGTGGATTTCAAAACCCTGAAGAGGGAGGAGGATCGAATGGAGGACAACCGCAGCAATGCTGGAATTGTGGGAGGACAGGACATATAGCTTGCACCTGTAGAAATGGAGGGAACATGCAACAGAACTGGCAAGCTCCAAGAGGAGGGATGGGCTATTCTTCACAGAATGATACAAAAATGCAGGAGCATTATGCCCAAGATCATGCGCAGTATAAGACACGCATGCCGCAAATACAGCAAATGCAGCAGATTTTGCTGCAAACACAATCACCACAAGGACAATCGCAGCAAGCACCTATGCAAACACACATACAGAAAACAAGCACATTACGCTCTGATGCAAGAAATGGTGCCACAAGGGAAGGAGAATACAGGAGCCCCCACAAGTACCCCACCCAGGATAGGGAGTGTGACAGTAGTGGAAGGAAATCCTTTTACAGGTACAGGGATGAATGTATACCCACACTAGGAGAGCTCACAGAGCGACTTGATGTGTTCAGTACTATCTGTGACACCAGAAAGATCAGTCAGGGTAACGATAGGAGGAAAGACATTTTCGTTGCTTGCAGACACAGGAGCAACTTGTTCCTGTATTCGAGAGTGACAGGACCCAATGTCTGGGATTGCCATGAATGCGCAAAGATTCTATGTGGCTAAGAGTTTGGTTCCTTTTACCACTTTCCATCTATGACACTATTGTATTCTCAGCAGACACCAGTTAACATATTAGGACGCGATTTGATGACAAAACTAAACGGGACAATATCTTTCACTGACAAAGGGAAAGTGCGTTTCCCTCCAGGAATACACTACATAAATGTAAAATAATTCATATTAGCATTTACAGGCAAAAAGGCATTACAAGAGGTTCCTTTAGACACAGTGTGAAACTGGATAGTATGGAGAAGCCTGGTTTGTTATCATTACACAATCAATACCCATTTAGAGATCCAGTTATCCATCATTCATACTGATTAGTAGTGACATTAGACTATCGACATTATTCTGCCACTTTGTATGCATTTTCAATTTGCTATAGAATGAGGCCTGTTATATTTGAAGTGCCATGTAGAGACACATGTTATATTTGTAGAGATATGTTATGTATTATGTATGCATGTAGAGAGACACGCATTCAGTGTACACTTAGCATATGCAATGAGTCCACATTATGTAGCGCTTGGTTTGAGTGAGTGAATGTGCTAAGCACTATAGTGAATGCATTTAGCTGGCTCTGAAGCCAGACAGAAGCTGTTCGTTCCAGGGAGAAGTTGTTACGAGTTAGTGTGTAGAAAGTATGCGTAAACAGTTTGCTTGGCAGACAGATAACGCGACCTTTGTCCGAGTGGAGAAGGCATTGTGGCCTTATCAGCCTGGGTTGTGCTTCGCAGACAGAGAGAAGGTGGGGGCAGGCCTCACCATGGAGGGAGAGCTTTGCATGGAGAGACATGCAAGGAGAGAGGGATTTGAATGGAGAAATATGAGGAGTTGGTAAGATGGTGACCGAAGAAGATATGGTATAGATATGACAAATGTCACAATGACCAGCACACGCAGTGATTGACCAGAACACGCAGTGATTAAAAAGTACAAGTACATGCCTGTAACGCTCACCTGGTTCCCACGGGGGCGCTGGTCTAGTCTGGATTGCTGTGGCCTCTTCTAGTGTGATGCGCAGGACCCGGAACACCGATTGGACAGGACCTCCAAATCGTGCTTGCCTGGCCCGTAGGAATATCCTTCTTATGGTTTGGAAGGATGAACTCTCCATCCTGCTTCTGGTGCAGGGGCGCGCGTTCGTCCAGTTACTTCACTGGTTTTCAGAATGGCGCTGGCAAAATCCACTTGACTTTCCTGAGCGATGTGCCGTAAGTATGAAAGTTCAAAGTTCAAGTGAGGCCCCCTTTATGTTGTCTTTCTAACCTGTGATCTGTCCTTTATTTCAGGTGCAGAATGAAGGCGATGCGTCGAGGGGTTAAACTGCCGAGGTGAGTAGTGATGAGGGCGATCCCTCTAAATGTCCTTATTCCCCAGAAATGTCTCGTCCTTTCCCCATAGGGGCCGGGGTACGGTACCTGCCAACGGGGCGGCGCCGACCCGAAATGTGGAAGAAAAGCCGGTAAGTATTATGGCTGTTAATCAGGCTTTCCTTCTGCTCACCTTTTGTTTCTTCCTCTCTCCCCTAGGTGCAGAGATGTGACGGCCGATGCTGACAGCCGCGATGGAGCCGGGAGATGTCTCGAGGACAGGTGAGTGAAGCGTGGCGCTGCAGCGAGCAACGCAATGCTTTTAAATGGAAGTCTTTCTTCAGGGATGCTGGCGAGAAGATTCCGGATGCAGGTAAGAAGTTTGAAATAGTCCTTGGTTTTCACCTTTCTCTTCTCTTCCTTCCTTGCAGGTCTTCCAGGTTCGAGGCGGGCGTGGCTGGAGTCCAGGAGCAGACACGGTGAGCGTTAAGCTGTAGGAAGCAGAACAACGCGAAGCATGAGCTGCTGTCTGGGCGTGGCTTAAATAGCCTCCAAAGAAGTCCCAGGTATGTATCCTTCCCCAACTAGGTATGTATCCTTCCCTGGCCACGCCCGAGTGAAAAAATAGTCCCTATGAAAAAATAGTCCCTTTCAGGTCTCAGGGAGGCCTGAAGCGTGCAGCATGGTCTGCATCAGGTAAGTGCACAAAACACCTCCCTTTATGAGCCTGGCGCCTATGGCACCAGGACTGATGTCCAACATGAGCCTGGCGCCAAAGGCGCCAGGACTGAGTCCAAAGAGCCCCTATAAGGGGCCGCTGGGCTTTTACCCGAGGGCATGATGCCTGCTTCCGGGGGGCTGGGCCTGGTCAGGTGCTCCGGGGGTAGGCATCATGATAATGCCTCACAGACTTTTAGGCACTGCTCAGATTTAGAAATGCTGACATAAAGGGAGGCATTTTAGCTTAGAGAAGACGAGTGTAACCATGGATATGTATACGTCATTGAACAGTATAATGAGAGGTGAGGCTCAGATTTGAGGTGGCTGCTCTCTGCTGGTCTGCGCTCTGAGGAGAGAGGTACTTGGTAGTTCGAGATGCTAGTTGGAGATGGCACACTGACACTCAGAGATCAAGAGATGACTGGGAGGCGTTTGGGACTGATTGGATGTACTTCGGGAAGCGGTTTTGGCGGATATGCAGATGGGGAAACATTCTGAGCAGAGCTGATGAGATCGATCTGGCAGAGAGAAGACTGGCCCTCACTGACTGGCTGGTTGCAGATAGCTGGAGAGGAGAGACAGAGCAAACGGGGAGTATTGTTGAATAAGGGGAATTAGAACAGACATTCACACAGAGCTTTGGCTGACATGATAGATGGGGTAATCAGACAGGGTTTGTTTTAGGGAGAGAGTATGAAGTATGGTGTGGAATGGAGAGGAATGGTGTGGATTGGAGTTGCTATTAGATTGCTTGCATTAGAAGCCTGTAAAGCTTAGTTAGTGCATTGCATGGTAGATTTGCACACCAAAAGCACAAAAGGTGCAAATTCGAGATTTGCATTATAGTAGTGTTCGCATCATGCATTGCTATATATGAATAAAAGTGTTTCTATTGTTGAATCGATTCATGTGTTTTCTTTGTGTCTTATGTTGGTGCGTCCATAGGAGTAAGATAGGAGTAATCTAGGAGTAAGACAGTGCACAAAAGCCCTGAGGTACAAGAGCGGGGGGGGGGCATAGTGATCCACACCCCCCTAGGAGATTTGTCCAAGATTGAAACATGGTCGCCTACGCGGGGCTAGGCCAAAGGTAGATTTGTCTGACTTTCGACAACAGAAGTGTTTTTTATGGAGTAAATATTTTGTTGACATGGCTACCTAGACTGGTAGCTAAATTGTTGAGAATACATCAAGAATGTTTGTTTAGGCCAGAAATAACTATGGATGACGACGAGGACAGGTTATCCCCCATAGAACTAGAAGCAGCAGTCGTAAGAAAGGGTGGTTGTCCATGGGACAGACAATGGGAGAGGATGAGAGCAGTAATAGCAGACTATGTCAGTAAATACAGACTAACAGACTTTACAGATGAAGAATGGTTTGATTTATTTAATAATGTGAGACAGTTTAAATATAAACTTTACACATAATTCAAATACATTTACAAATATAAGATAGAATATATAGAGAGAGAAGACAATACATTAGAGTAGGATCAGTGAAAACAAAATAAGTAAAAAAAGAAAAAATAGAATAGAATACCTTCATTTAACCTCATTTAAACTAATTTTCCAGCTCATATAATCTCCAGGTATATTAAACAGCATGAAGATGCAGGTACAAATTCTTAATGGGAGATATGAATAAACATAAAAAATACCAACAGCAGCTCAATTCAGTTCATAGTTCAAGTATATGTGCATAAAAATTCATTATTCAGGGGTCTAGACCACCTTATTACCCAGCCGTGATAATAAGGGTTAAGTAGGCCCCACCGAACCATAATTAGCACCATACAGTGATGGCCCTCCAGAATGTAAGTTGCTACAGCTCGTATAGAGAGTAAGTTGCTACAGCTCGTATAGAGAGGTCCCACCCGATTAAAACAGTATATTGCTAGAGTATTAAAAAATCGGATACACTAGATGCTGATACCCAGAATTTTTTCAATCAGCCAAATGCTATATATTGCTATGTGAGTTTTTATACTGGTTGAATTTAAGCTGCGATACCAGAACCAAGGTTCAACTATGTACTCCAAATTGTGAACCAGGTTCACATAGCATAATTCATAGGTTTTAGCCAGGACTGGGCAATCTGTAAATAGATGTATAGTAGTTTCCTTAATAGCAATGTTTTTACAGATGCGACAGTGTCTTTCTTGAAGGAGGAAGTGGATATCAATCCACTTGCTGGTAAGCACCGGTAGGCAATCGAGTCGGAGCAAAAGTAAGAAGCGTCTGAGTCTACTAGAAGGGCTCAAGTTCATGTACACCTGTGGTTTCAAAAATATATACAGTCTATACCGTACAAATTGGTACTTTGACAGCTTGACCAGATGGTCATAGTTCTCCATCCAGTCCCAAAGATCGATCCGATTCGACAAGCCTTTCTTCGATGTGTAGTAGGTGCCCCTCAATGCAGGTATCCAACCAGTCACTTTATAAACGCTTTCCATATGGTTTTTTAAATGGTAAGTCGTCAGCTCCGTAGAGATCTCCTGATATAAAGAGCTCAATAAGAGGTTCTGAGGTTGGGTGGTCATCTTCAGATACATATCCACTCTTCTTTTGAGTACAGTAGCTTTTAGGGAGGTTAAGCCAAGTTCCAATCTAAGGATCGCCATCGGGATACATTGTAGAAGATTCAGTATCCTCCTCCAGAATTTGCCCTCTATGACTTGAAGCCAATTTAGATTGATGTTCAGTAAAGCTTCCAGGCCATAAGTGACCATCGGGACCAGTATTTGCATGTACAGCTGACGCACACCCCACATAGTATAGTCACAATTTTTAAGGGCAAATCGATGTATTAATGCTGTTAATTGTGCAGCTCTGGTGATTCGCATTTGTATGCAGGTTGGATATTCGCCTGTAAGAGTGATCTCCACACCTAGATATTTATACATGGGGGTGTATTTTATTTCGAACCCCTGCATATTTAACTTAGGCCTGGATAATTTTTTAGCTGAAAAAAACCATAATTGTGTTTTTCCGCTATTAATGACCAAATTATTATTAATGGCATATCCCCAGAGCGCACAAGCCGATCTGGATAATCCACTAAATGTATGATCCATGATAATCAGATCATCAGCATATGCGAGCACTGGACAGTGCTCGGATCCAATCCGTGGGGGGCAATTGTGGGCGGCAGAGACCGCTATAGGAATGTCGTGAGTAAACAGGTTGTATAAAAAAGGAGCTGTAACACAGCCCTGTTTTACTCCTCTATTCTGCATAACTGGAGCGGTCATATGGCTCTGGGAGTCCAGCTTCAGTCTGGCCGTAGTATTTTGATGTAAGGCTTTCAGATAATAAAGGAGTTCATCGGGGCAGCCCAATAGTTTTAATTTTTGCCAGAGTTTATCTCGGGGGACAGTATCAAAAGCCGCTCGAAAGTCTATAAAGAGGGCGTACAAAGGAGGTTCGCCACGGTTCTTAGCTTTCGTCCTCAACAAAGCAATAATCTTCAGGTTCATGGTGGTGGTATGACCTTTCCTGAATCCGCTTTGAAAATCGGTTTAGTATTCCAACCTTGGCAGCCCATGCCTCCAGCTTTTCCAAAAGCAGCGAGGCAAACATCTTCCCTGTACAGTCCAGCATTGAGAGCAATCTGTAATTTCCAGGCTCCATTCTGTTTCCTCATCTGAAGACTGGTATAAATTTGGAAGTTTGCCACAAGGCTGGGATATTACCAGTCTCCAAGATTTTATCGAATAGGATCTTTATTAAACTGGCCCAGAAATCCGGATTACTCTTCAAAACAACGTTAGCTACGCCGTTGGGTCATGGTGCTCGTGAAGATTTCAGAGATTTAATTTTGATGAGGAGTTTCTCTTTGGATGTGATAAATGGTTTCTCTAGCGGGACCACTTCAGCGCTACAATGGATGCCCGGCGCTGATCGAGCATTATGATCAGATAGGAATTCAATCCATTTCTGAGCGTTTATTGGGTTGACCATTGTATGGTTGGTGGGGCCCCTTACTTCATTCAGGAGACCCCAGATATTTCTGGTGTTTTTTTGAGCAGACGACTTGAACCATTTGTTACCAGCGACCCCGCTTCTCAGTTCTTCTCTTCATCTTAATCCAGGCATAGTATTTATTCTTAAGCTTTCTTCGTAAAACTGCAAAGGATTCAAATGTGGCAGTGGCGTTTTTCGCTTTACGTATAGAAGCTCTTAAGACTCGCATGGCATCTCTGATGCTTTGGTCGAAAGGTATGGTCTTCTTTCCTTCTTGTATCATCGGATTAGTAGAGGTAGTGGCATGTGAAGTCACAAAGGCAGCAATCCATTCCTCAATATCATTTGCAGTGTATTTACTAAAAGTTTCAATATCATAGAGCAGAATCTCTTTGCTGAACTTGCTGCATTATCGATAATTTTTGTGTGCCAGCGGATATGAGAGGCTGCGTGGTTTGTCACCAAGTAGCCCATAGGTCTGGGAGTTCTAATTTCCCAGTCAGCTGCAAAAGTCAGAGTTAGGAAGCTATGATCGCTCCAATCATTAAAAGTGATCTTCATATCTTTAATTCTGCTAGCAATATTCGGGCTTACGAATACATAATCTAGGGTGCTGGTTGCCTTGGCATTACGCCAAGTGTAATTTCCAGGATAAATCACTTCTCATTCTCCCGTTAATAAGTTCAAGATCCCAGTCAGAAGAAAAGCCAGCCAATTTAAGCCTTCCGGATCTTCTTTGTTATGGAGCATTAGTCCCTTTGGGTGAAGTAGAGGGTTAACTGTGGTACCCTCCGATCCGTTTATGTGGCAGTTGAAATCACCTGTGAAAATGACTGAGTTGTTACCCGATGTCAATGTCCATTCGCTAAGTAACTCATGGATCGCTTCCTGTATTAGTCCTCTACTGACCGCACCAGGTGGATAATATAGTAACGAGTAGGATTCTTTCATGGGCAGCTTCATTTGGAACCACCACTTCCACAGCTATGATGTTATATGATTGATTAGTGGTAATACGATGTGATTGGACTGAGTGCCTAACACTCACAATCATTCCCCCAAAAGGAGTGCCCCTGGGCCCCTTCTTGGCAAAAGACTGATACAGCGAATATCCATTTAGGATCACAGGGGAGATCAACCATGTTTCCTGCAAACAGATACATAGATGGCCAGCTAGAATAGCTGCTGATCCTTCCAGTGCTAACAGATGGTTGAAACCTCTACAATTCCAAGACAGGATGGTGTGGTCTCATTGCTTACTTATTATTAGAGGGAGAGATTCAGCCAGCAAGCTCAGAACTTTCTGAACATCGGCGATCTGAACTTGCTCCCCCGTAGGTGGAACAGACTGCGAAAGAGTTTTTTCCAGTGGAGGAATCGCCTTTCGCGGGCAACTAAGGTCTTCCGCATCTGGATCTGCGTCAATCTCAATATCTACCACCAACAGATCTTGTTTGAAGCATAGCATCAATTGGGCAGTCGCTAGGAATTTGCAGTGGATCGCGGACACATTAGGGTTTATAGTTTGAAGTGGTTCCACGTATTCAAAGTCGGCGGAACTAAGAACACGAAGTTGAGGGACAGAGTGGAGCCTCGTCATGAGAGCCGATCTTGTGAGCCAGTTTTGCTCGTGTTGCTGATATAGGTTTTTGATAATGCATATACGGTTGTTGAAATATGGAGTTTGCGGAGCCGCTTTCCTGATGGCAGGGTTAGGCATACTCGGTGCCAAAGGGGCCCTAGTTACATCTTTGTTTGGGGTTGAAGATATCTTCTCCGAATCGTTTTTAAGTTGAGATGATTCGTGATCAAGTAAATCTTCTTCTCCACATAGAGACTCAGTCACGTTGTCGGGAATTAACCAGCTTGTTAGAAAGCCTGGGCCCTTCGCTTTCCGTTTTTGTGCCCTAGATGCTTTCTTTTTAGCCCTTTTAGAGGCTTTCCCCACCGGAGCAGTCATAGGTAGGGGAGAGGCTATTACACAAGGCTTTTTGTTCATGGCTGCTCTCCTAGCCAATCTTCGTTGTTTCCGTGAATAGAAAACTGCTGATTCGTCAGCGGGTTCAGGAATAATCGCTGGGTCCGCAGCAGATTGTGCAGGACTGTTGTCTTTGGGTCTCGGGATCACATTTTCTTCTGCCCCTGGGCTGTTTTTAGCTCCTTCTCTTGCTGCAAGCGTAAGGGTAGTTAGTCTCAAGAATACGCCCGCATAATTTCAAAAGAATTTTTAAGGCGAACTGGAGGGAAGCCACTGAAGATTGCAATTCAGCTAGGGCAGGCGTTTTGGATGTAGATGCTCTAGTAGAATCGCTAATGCTTCCCGAACCGGAGGGTTCCTGAAAGGGAACGAGATTAGGGGAAGCAGATAGTCGATCAGTTGGCTCCCTCTGAGAAGATAGTGCACTTGATTGTGAATGCTACGGATTATTTCCTGACAAGTGCGGTTGAGCTGGAGTTATGGCCCTCTGCATTGAAAGGCAGAGGTCAAGGAGTGAATTGTCTATATTGCCATAATTGGGCATATCTTGAGGAGCTGTAGCTATATTGCTCACAGGTTCCTCTCCTTCCGTTATATTGGTGTTTACTTCGGGAAGAGCATTCGGTGGAAAGAAATCTGTAATTGCTCCTTTAGAGAGAGGTTATTTCTTTTTAGATTTAGGTCTACCCATTGTTCTATTTGTTCCAGAGGAGGGAAAGTTGTTGTTACGTTTCCGTAGATTATACTTGGATTGCTGACCTTGCTTCTGAAAAGGCATGCACACTTAAGCGAGCGCAATCAGTTAACTCCAAGTAATTGACTTCGGAGTGATTTTTTTGTGGAAACAAGAACCCTTCTTTGACTTGTACGGGGGGCTAGTATCTGCAAAGCCCCAACCTGAATCCACCACTAGTCCCAGTCTGTAAGAATATTATCTGCAGAATGGCAGCCGTGATCAAAGGGCAAACCCCGCAGTCTCACGGCTGGACCCAAGTGTTATTCGTAGTCATGGTAGTAGAGATTCCAGTAGAACAGTCAGTTAAGGGGACTTTCGTTTAAACTGAGACAACAAAGCAGGTCTGTTTGGCGGACGAGAGAGGGGCGCCACCCTGTATTTAGCAGCTTTGGGGCTCTACAGCAGAGGCTGTGCCCCACCCGGTGCCGCTGTCCCAATTTAGCAGTGTACACCTGCAGAAAATTAGTGCTAAGTAAACAAATGCAGCAGTCCAGAATCAGATTTACTTAGGCAAGCAATATGTACGCAAGAAAGAAATATCAGGCAGCAGGCGTTTAAACACTATTGAGCTTTTAAAATTAAAGTTTACACTGGGTGATCCCTGAGAGTATAGGGTTAAGGGAAAACTTCCTGACCTCAGCCGGCAGCACTATCTGCACAGGTTTAGTCTCTCACTCTCTCGGCACTCCTATAGTGTAACTGACAGCTTTGTTAAATGCAGCCTCAGCCGCGTGTGTTCAACCTCACCAGCTGTCAGCTCCCACGGCTCAGAGTCCGCAGCCCTGCCAGCTCACTCGCCTGGATCTCGGCTGGATCTCGGTTCCCATCGCCGATGGTAGCGCGATTTGGGTCTGCCCAGCACTGCAGGACACAGGAGAAAAGCACTGCAAAGGCGCGGCCGCAAAACGGCAAGGCAGTGCGGTGGGGAGCTCAGGAGCTCAGTGGAGATAGTATGCAGTATGCGAGGGGAGGGCAGACAAGCCGAAAATGGTTAGAGAAAAGGATGTCTCAGCGTCTCGAGCGTCAAGCCGCACTGTAGCTACAACAGGAAGACCTTGTAACACGTAGCAACAGCCGCTTCCGACACTCCTCACATGGATGTTGCATTCAACCTTGGGCAAAGGCAACAGACTTATACAGGTAGCTTGAGTTGGTGGGGATGCTACATTCGAGTCCTCTGGCCTTCCCCTCGGTCTGTTTGAGAATTGTTCAGAGATGACTATTCAGATGATGAATTAGTGTTCTTCATAAGTCTCACTTATTGGATAAAGTTGTGGGGAGATACCACACAGAATGGCATTGGTGAAAACGAAACCATGGTTTTTCATTATGATTTAGAAAAGGTGCCAAGAATCTTATGGCCCAGTAGTCCTTATGACATGGGTCTGTCGAGTGGAGCAGGAGCAGTTAAAATAAAACTCAAACCAGGAGCAATTTTGCCACAAGCTAAACAGTATCCCATGTCCAGAGAAGCAGATGAAGGCATATTTGAAACCCTTTCTGCCTTGATACAGCAGGGAAAATTGGTACCATCAGAATCCCCATGTAACACAGCTGTGTACCCGGTGCAGAAAGCAACAAGTGGGTTGTGGAGATTGATTCAGGATCCACACCCTCTAAACAATATTGTTGAAGCAGAGTTCCTGATGGTTCCAAATCCAGCTATAATATTATTTAACATGCCAACTAAAGCCAAATATTTTACAGTCAGATTTAAAAAATGCTTTCTTTTCAATTGCCCTTCATGAAGACGCACAAGATTTGACTTTGTTTTGGTATAGATATCAGTGCTGGAAACATACAAGATTACCTCATGGGTACTCTGAGTCCCCATCAATCTTTAGTAGGGTTCTTCAGATGGACCTGGGTAATGTACAACTTGAAAGTACAATAATTCAGTACATAGATGACATATTAGTGTGCAGTGAGACAGAGGAAAGATGCAGAAAACATTCAGTTTGACCAACAAGAGTACTAGCAGAAAAAGGATACAAGGTAGACAAAGAAACTACAATATTGCCAGGAAGAGGTCTGGTAAAAAAGTAATCCCTCAAAAGGTGAGATAGTTGACACCTGAAAGAGCAGAAGCGATCATGAATACTCCAACACCTGAAACAGTATGGGAAATGCAACAATTTTTAGGCCCATGTAATCATTGGAGGGCCTGGGTTTTTGATTAAAGTACATATGTTTGACCACTTTTAAAAAGGACTCAAGGGCGAACAGGTCGGTAAAAGTAAAATAATATGGACAGATGAGATGACTGAAAGATTTGAAGAATTAAAAAGGGTGATATGTACAATCAGTGTTAGAAATTCCAGGCTATATGAGGAATGTTACTTATTCTCACATTCAAATGGCGGATTGATGATAGCAGTACTCACACAGAAAAAGCCATTAGGAGATTGGCCTGTTAGCATACTATAGTGGGATTCTAGACCAGTTATGAAAGAGTATTACCACTGCAAACAAGTGTTAGCTGCTGCTGCTCTCGCGATTGAAAAAACTGCAAATATTACAATGGGGTGTCAATTACGTTATTTGTCGAGCATTCCTTGTTCGCCATTTTGGAGAAACCCAAAAGCACATTGACTACGCAAAGGGCATCAGGGTGCAAAGTGATTATTTCAAACCCAGCAATCAAAATTGTTAGATGTAGAGTAGTGAATCGAGCAGCATTTATAGCAGAACCAGTATGGAAGAAAGACTATGTACATGACTGCACAATGCCTACTGAGTTTTATGACGATGTTCCCCATGTTAGAGAGAATGCTCTAGGAGAGGGGGAAATTCAATTCATTGACCATTCTTCCAAAATTGATCAAACAGGAGCAAGACATATAGATCATCAGCAGTAAAGTTAAAACGTGATGGTGAATTTGAAGTAGTGACATGTGCAAGATTGCCTTCACATTGCTCAGCACAGGCTGCAGAATTAGTGGAGCTTATCGTCGCACTATAAAGATATGAGGAAGAGGAAGTGACAGTGTATTCTGACTCTGCCTATGTGACATCAACCGTTCATGCAGGGTTGTCACATTGGAAAAGGAGAGCGTTTCCAGGAGGGGCTTTCCTCCGTGCAGACGGCACACCAGTGCAACATGTATTGGATAATCTTATTAAGGTACTAAAGCTCCCTTTGGCTATCGCCGTGGTGAAATGCGCAGCCCATACTAAAAGGGCTCACATGTTTTTTGCGGTAACGAAGTAACAGACTTTGAAGCCAAAAAAGCGGCATATTTTCCAAACATTTCTAATTTTGAAGTAGAAGATGTTAAGCAAATGTCAGCCGATAAGTCTTGCTGCCATGATTGCAGAAGACTGGTTTTAACCAAATGTGTTTGAGCAAATTGTAATTTATTGTGAACTGCATTGTCTGCCATGAGTTCACAGCAGGGCATACCTTGCGAACAGTGACAGGCGCAATACCCATACCCAATGGTCCTTTTCAGCATCTACATATATGATTATATGGACATCTTGAAAACAAGTAACGGCTACAGATACATGTTAGAGGTAGTATGTCCCTTTTCCAGATGGATTGAGGCAAGTCCATGTACGCACCCCCATGCCACATGTGCTGCCAAGTTTCTTGCAAGCTAGGTGTTTCCTAGATGGGGTTTGTGAGAAGTCCTGCTGTCTGATAACGGGGTGTATTTTGTAAATGAATTGTTCAAACAGATCGCTCTTTTATTAGGCATAAAGCACAAGTTTGCCTCTGCTCATCAGCACCAGAATTGTTAAAGAAAGGATGGCTAAAATCAAAATGACTTTGAGGAAGGGATGGCTACATTGCCTACCCCTTGCTCTGTATGCCCTGAACATTCAGCCTGGCTCAGATCACCACCTAACTCCTCATTAGTTAGTGACTGGACTCTGTATGCGAGTACCCCTTGCTCCTCCCACTAGAATAAAAATGGATGCAAATAGTGTAGCAAAAATTAGCACATGAGATGCATGATATTTTGACAAATATGACCGCTCGTGTTTCTTTTATTTCTCAACAGATCAAAAGACGGAGGGAAGGGTCGAATAACACCCTAACAGTTGATCTAATAGACTTACTGAAGCAACCGAGTTTGTATTGTGGGACCAAGTGCTTGTAAAAAGTTTTGTCGTCACTTGGAATAAGCCCCGCTTTGAGGTACCGTACCTAGTAAAGAGGGTCACTCCTACTGTTGTAAAACTCGAAGGAAGAAGAGCTTAACTACACTTGAATGATGCAAAGCTTTACGAAGGAGAGACCCTCACTCCTCCTGCACCCTGCACCCGCTGACAGTGAAGCAAGAGAATAAGTTACACAAATGCAGATGAGATTGGCTACCAAGAGACAAAATAAGGAACACAGACAATTATGTGAACTATTCCCACGCTTAAAGGGAAGCAAATGGACTTTGCAGTATTTGTAGAACATTTCCAGTCAGGTTAAAAAGACAATGTGTTAACAATGTGTTAAACAACAAACACCACATTAATTTCTATTCCTAAGAAAAGCACAAGTGATTTTCCCTAATATTTCCAAACAAATTATCCGACTTAATTGAAGAGGGAAAATCGAGATCAAACTCCTGCCCCTCAACCCAGGCACATCGGCAGACAGGATAGCAGGAAGAATAAGAAGCGCACTTATCATTTGAACCAGGCCCCAGCGCACCCATGGGTGACAAATATGCTGAAAGACACTCACTTCACCAACATTGCAACCTACATGCTACATTAGCCAATGCAGCAATACCAGAATCTACAAAAACACAATAATCCCTATTTAAAGGCTTGCAGATGCCTATATGAACTAACCTGATCTAATTGCACAGTGTAAAGCCATGTTTCAGGAAGATCACAGCCAAGTGCATTTGTCTCACTGAACACCAGCCGCAGTGGGGATTCGTGCTGACTTCAGCAATGCTCCTCGCAAACCCAGGGGCAGCCAAGGTCGTACAGTAAGATAAGATTGCTTTCCTTGAACGACAGTGAACTCTGGCAGACAGACCATCCAGAGCCCAGTGTTTTTTCCCTGGGAACGAAAGACATTTTCGAAAAGACCCACACATCATTTGAAACATAATTGTAACAAGAATGGCTCAGCTCTGGCCAATGAACGCTGAGGGCCCAGGGGCGAAAAGTCTGTTTCAGCTAAAACTGATGGGAACAGATTCATACTGCAACAATTTTAGAATTAGGTAATGGGGGTGGCGCAGTTAAACCAACCCACTGATGCAAAAGTCCTAATGCCCAATGATCAGGCTTCCTATAAGGGCTACATAGGTAACCTATCCCTTAGAAGCCAATAGCAGGATGAGATAGGCTTCTGGGAGCTGGTCCAATTCTGTGAGGTCAGCCTGCAGTGTGTTACAAAGCTGGCTTGCAAGCCAGCCCAAGGGGAGACTGTGCCTGGAATTTTGCTGTGCACGAAGCGCTCTGTGTTTTTTTTTATTTGCTGCCCAGAAATAAACGCAGTTTGGAACATTTTGCTGCCTGCTTGGGACTCTGCTGCATTTCTTTGGGCAAAATGGGACGTGTTGGGGTCTCCCATAGCTCGGACCCCCAGAAGCCCGGGTGGGGGTCCAACTTCTCCCCAACAAGTTGGTGCCCTCTGTGAGGCTCATTGCTCATTGTAAGAATGGGCACTGCCTGCACAAGCCCTGCATTAAACTGCCCTCCCTGCCGCCGACCCAAGAAGCTGTGGGACACTCACCTGCACCTGAAGACCACCGGAAGACACATTCACCCGGTAAAGGCCTCGGGGGCCACTTAGAAATACCCCGCTTAAGGGCAGGTGAGAGCCCTGCAGTAGAAGGGGTCTGGTGAAGCACCTTGATGGGGAGTCCGGTAGCAGAACAAGTGCCAGTGCAGCATAGGAAATGCAAGTACAAGTTCAAGCCACCAGCAACATGGGCTTTGAGGGGAGGGTGTGATTGTGTGGGGTAACAATGGGCAAATGTTTTAAGTATTAGGAAGTATTGTTGAACAGTATGTGGTAGAAATGTTAAATTGTATTGTCTGAATAAGGACTGGAGCTTTTGTGTGTAGGGAATGTTCGGTCTTCGAGGTAAAAGGTTCTGGTGAATAACCAGGACTATAGACTTGACAGGCTTGGACTGCAGAAGTATGTAAATAGAGGTTTACCTGTGAGTCGAGCATTGTAGTCTGGATCATGGATGATGTATTCCCGTAGTGGTTGGTTAGCTGGAGCTATCCTACATTGCAGAAGGTGTTTGACTGGTTAAGTTTCCTGGAGAGAGGCGTTGCATCCGTGAGGCAACGCCACGGGTGCAGTTTAAAACAAACATAAGTTAAGACAGCTGTGGAGGGAGGTATTGTAAATAGGGTGGTGGGTAATTGTACATTGTCGCAAAATTCGGCATATTTGTGGTGATCGGCACGTGAATTGTAGTTGGGACTGGAGCGGTGGCAGTGGTCCCTTCTTGTGTTTAAGAGGTTATTGGGTGGGGTAGTGACTCCTCACGTATCGGACAGAGTGCCGCGCTGGTTGGTCTGGACGGCGATTACATGTACAGGGGTATGGCTTTCCTATGAATTGATGTTGTAGATCAATGAGTAGATGAGGTTACCTGCTGATTGAGCGTTGTAGTTCAGTGAGTGGATGATGTTTCCCCGCAGGAGGTAGCTAGATTGTTCCCGAGTGCGGAAGATAATTGGCTGGTTAAGCTCCCCAGGTGAGGGGCGTATCACAGGGGAGGCGACGCAGCGTGCGCAGTCCGATTATAAGAGTTTATTGTGGATTACCTTGCTCCAGTTGTAGCGGGAAGACAGCTGTGGAGGGGTTTTATTTTGGGATGTTTGTGAGGTTGGAAACAATGGATTCTGTGTATACATATTTGTCTGTTCATTTGTACTGTGTTTTTAGTTTGGTGACGTCACCTTTATATCGATGCATAGGATACAAATTTTTGACGGTGAGGAGCTAGTGGTGTGGATTTGGAGAGGAAGAAGAGGTGACCCAGAGGCGGTGTGTGGAAGGCACATGCGCAAGATTGTGGGGGAATGCCGGAGAAGGCAATGGTTTGGTGAAGATGGGCTGCACGTCGAGTGCACTGGATAAGGTGCAGAGCAAAGAAGGCTGATAGAAATTGAAGAAAAAAAAGAGAGGAGAAATGCTACACTATTTTTTAACTTTTGCTCCCTGAACAGCAGACTATCTAAATTTTCAACTTTAGGTGAGGTAAAAGGTATTGCACAATAGAGGAATTACTCCCCTTCATCTGGTATGTAGGACACAGCCCCATGCCAAGATAAATTAGTAAAAAACAGTGTGCAAAGATTAAAAAGTACTGAAGGTAAATAAATAAGACCATGGCTGCCAAAGGCGGCTTCTCCAGAGGCGTACAGCAATTGCTACTGACACACATACACAGCATTTACACGGGAAGAGGCTGAAAAGCACCTGGCTACAGTTTAATTGTGGCGCATGATGGAAAGGAAAGTGGTAAGGAGTCAGCAGATGCTAAACTAGCACGAGCAGAGCGAAGAGAGTTCTCACCCTTCTGCACAACAGGAAGTGTAATATTTGATGACACAGATGGTAAGCAAGGAATGCATTCCATGAGAGAAATGAAAGCAGCAGCAAGGACAGATACATGGATCATTTCAACAGACACCACAAGCACCAACACCAGCACTGTCACCACTACATGTACAGACACAGACAACAAATGACAGCACCACCACCACCACCCCAGGACTTACAAGCATCACAACCCAGGGGCACTGCACAGCAGTCAGCGCCCATACAGAACACTGACACTATAGCAACAGTACTGCTTACATGACCGGGAGGGGTCATATTGATGGGGAACAACCTTTTTAAAGGAAATGGATTGACATTATACTCCTAATAAGACAGCCGCAGACAAACCTGATTTGTATCACTCTGCCACACACTCTCACGCACACGCAATACTGCAGAGGACAATTGCATAGGGGTGGTGATAGCTAACAAAACATTTTCCTTTCTGGGTGACAGTAGGGAGACTAGGCCATCCATTAGGGAAGGGGCATTTGTGACATCACAAGTAGACTGGATATGACCATTTTATTCACAGACAAAGCCATAACTTGTTCAACACCAGGCATACACATGCTGAATGTAAGGAAGATTGTTTAGGTATGTTGGGGGTGCACGGTACAGAGGGGGGTGCGTAAAGATAGTGTGTTGAAAGAGAGTAAATTGGGCTACATTATGAGCACACATCTTTCAGCGAGGAGACTGGGCTCATGCATAAACAAATAAAACAGAGCAATTAAATGAGACACACAAGGTGGAGGAAGGTGCACTTGAGGGGGGAGGCGTACATTTCATTGACAGTTCACCGCTGGAGGAGAGAAATAGGGGTAAAGGGTAGATGATCCATGTTCCCAACAGACACCATTTGGAGACAATATAACACAGTGCAAGTAGTAATGCCACTAGCGCTTTTGAACACAGCACTGGCACAAATGCATTAGCCAACACACACAGGGAAAGAGGTCATTGCTGCACGAATTGGATAATAATGGCTGTATTAAAATTTGGGAGTAGATAATGGGGAGAGAAATGTATTGTTCAAATTTAACAGTAATGGAAGCAGTGGAGTAATAAAATGCCAGGCTTAAATACATGAGAAGTTAATAGACTAGGGTTTAACAAGTGGAAATGTAGTGGGATACAGGACATGGGAGTAAATTGTGATGGTTGCGATTGAAAGAAAAAGAGGAAATAAATAAATGGGGGGTTTAGGGGGGGTAGCGAATACCTGGTAGCAAATTTCATTAGTACCAGCTTAAAGTGCCTGCAGTTCACTGCGGGGCAAGCCCTGAGAAGTTGAGAGGAGCCATAGAAAATAAAGATTTAAAAACCCTGCGATTATCTTAACTAAGGAACATGATCCTTTTAATTTAGATACACAGCCACCATATATGACAGATTTACCACCATGATGTTTCCCTGTTTAGCTTGTCAGTGCCTAATTCTCACCCCCCCCCCCTCCAGGACAAAGGCACGCACCAAAAATAGCTTAAAGTACAGTAAATACAAGACTCAAAGGCCCATTTGTACACCACCACCACCTAAATTACGTGTATATGATCCAAGTGTGTCATGAGTATATTCACTTAAATTAAGTGCAGATGATCCAGATGTGTTAAGGACACAGCTAGGGGCTTGTGATTGTCTACCCATTTTCCAGGTAAATTTCGAATTATGTAACAATTTACGGTCAGACCGCCACTGAACACCCGCCAGGTGGTGACAGGATGGTGCATAAATGCACCATTGGCTCCTCCCACTAGGACACTGAATAGTGCAAGAGTAGTGCAGAGAGGTTAGGTCAAGAAAATGAAGAATATGTAAATTCTCAGGTCTGAAGCGCTTCTTTTTCATTTCTCGCCAGATACAAAGGACCCAGGGCAGGCCTGAAGACAACGAACAACTAAAATTCCAATGGCTAGGGACTAGAGTGGGACATTTTGCCATCCTGACAGACTTTGTTAGATGTGTAAGGCGTCAAGCCCTACAAAGCGGTGGCCACCCTGGCAACGAGGGAGCAACGATCAACTGGGCCAACGCAACAGATTTTCATGAACTGCAAAACAGCACGAGTTAGGGAAACATAGCCATCCTATGATCCAACGGACACTAGCAACTAGAATAGGGACCGACACACCCATGTTCAAAGTTTAATTGAGTTTCAGATTATATTTTGTACACCTACAGCTATAACACTGTTTTTGTTCTTTCTCTTTTCCTCGCACATGCAGGTTGTTGCGTATGTATGCTGTTAGAATTGTGTAGGAAATTTACTTAATGTTATCTCCCATTAGACACCCTGAGGACTACTCATTCAACCATTCTGAAGCTTTTTCCCCCACTCAATTTGCCCACTCTGTCAGAAAACTCAGACCCCTTAGAGCACGTTTCCCTGAAGTATATTTCCTTGCTTCCATTGAATACAAAGCCCAAACTTATCCCCAACTTGAATACAGTGCATATACAGTCCGACCAACATTGAGAAACCCTCAAAAAGAAGTGTCCAGGGGGAGGTTTAATTTTTTTCCCTTAATAATTGTTTAGTTTGCGGAGCTTGAGGTTACTAACAAGTACTAACGTATTAATGCCTTTCTTGCGATTTTCAGGCAGGCAACTTTATCATCTCATCAGCTGCAAGGACCCAGCAGTGTAAGCGGTTATGGGCAACCAAATAAGGACTTTTAACTTCACGATGGACTGTTAATGATGTACGGAATAATGGGGGGTGGTCATTTAAAAAATATATGCAATAGGGAGCATTACCGCTGTATCCCCTACTAACATTCCCTAAGCCAAGCAGGAAGACCTACGGTGTCAGTGGGTGAGGAAACAGCTGCTGGGAAGTAAGGAGAGGTAAGCGCAGACACAAAGGGAGTAAACCATACACATCACACACATAGCAGAAGTAACAAACATGCACACATGTACAAAATTGGTAGGGACACCACTGGGGAGAGCTGTCCTGACTGCTCTTTAATAACTTATGCCTTGAGAGAATGATTACAACAGAAATTACTACAGCAGAGCACGACGCCCATGTTTCTCAAAGTGTTCCAAACGTGAAGAAGATTGCAAGGGAAGACAGCAACATTGAGATTGATGAAAAAACTAGCAAATGCACCAGTGAGCAAGCTGCAGAAAAAAAAATAAAAGAAAAAACAAAAGAGAAGAAAAAATAAAAAGAGAAAAATATAATAAGTGCCTAACGGAGTGGGACAAGAGAGCGAAGATGGTGACTTGGGTGGAGAATGAAGAAGGACCTGTACTGTGAAGGCACCAGCCTTAATATTACCAGCACAACAGTGAAAAGAAGTGGACGAAAATGATGGATGCAAGAAGGTTGAGGAAAGCAGGGAGATGAGAGCAGGAACATCAGTGCTTATGGACAACCAGTGCTCCAGATAAGATTTTGAGGTGGGAGTATTTTACGCATGATTTTTGATATTAGCGAGTATATGCAATTTCAAGAGAGTAAAAATTAGTTTTCTCCTCTGCAAGTGAGTAAAACGTATCCAACATATACACCCAGTGCATATGTAAAATCAGACCCATAGACAAAAAGAGTTGTAGCTCAAAGTTGTCTGGCTTGCCTTTAACCATTTTATTACACTTGTGGAAAATATTCTGCCATGAAATAACTTGTAAGTACAAGTGCACACATCCATGGGTGCACCTGGGGTACAATTTACACAGGGCTAACCCTTCAAATGTTGGGAGAATCACTAACTTCAGAGATGGTGGAGGGGTGGCAAACTTACTTGTGTAAGGGCATTTAACTTCTTACTTGTAATGAGACTATTCTAGTGCAGCTTCAATGTTACAATCAGTTAACTCTCTCTTTTAAGTCTGAAACACCCACTTCTTGCAGATCCTGAAGGTCCTAGAAAGTGTTGAAATGGCAGATGGTGTGCAATGAAAGACTCAATATCATAGCATAACAGGGACATTGCAGAGTGGGCGGGTGGGGGGGTAGTAATCTGGACGGCCCAAACCACTTCAGTTGCTGGGAGCAAATGTAGGAGAAAATGTAATGTTGGTTCTACCACAGTCTGCTATACTAGAATTTCTGGTGCACTGACTGGCTGGTGGGACTGTCTGCCCGTCAAATCCAGTGTTACGAGATTGGAGGCGGGCCAGTGCAGCAATAATGCATTTCTTTTTTTTTTTATTAGCTTATAAAAACCTTTAAAATAATGCATTTCCATGTGGCAGTATTGGAGCTACTAGCAGAGGAGCACCCGCGTATACCAATGTGGCCCTACACTTATTAAAACTGTCCTATTGTAGTAAGGGTGTACACGTAATCATTCATAAGCACTCCATTTTTTGCCGTTGAAGTTAGGGTGAGATTACAATATTTGCCCAGGATCACACACTTACGCTAAACAGCGAAGCAGGGATTTTAACCCACTCTTTCAATTTGGGCATGGCCACTTTCTTCCATTCCATACTTACAAATATTTATGTTTTGGGTGTCAAGACCTACAAAAATACTGTCCTATAGAGTTTACTTGCAAAATACCCAAATTGCATAGTAAAGCATCATGACAACATTTAAATCCTTATAGCAGCATGTTGGGGCAAAATAATATCACTGTACCTTTATTTTCCACATCCTGAATGGAAAACGATAAGATGCAAAAGAAAAATATCCTGATTTAGCCACTTTATTTTCAGCGCTATAAAAACACACCAAAAAATAAGTTGTGTGCATGACACACGGTAACGGGGGGCATGGGGACACAGAGACAGTCAAGGGAGGCGGAGGGACAGACACAGGGGTATGGGGGCAGAGAGTCGCGGGGGAGGACAAGAGGGCACAGAGACAGTCACGGGGGTCGGGAGGTGCATGACACGGTAACGGGGGGCATGGGGGCAGAGAGACAGTCACGGGGGTGGGGAGGCATGACATGGTAACGGGGGGCAAGGGGGCACAGAGACAGTCACGGCGGGTGGGGGCAGGGAGGGGAGGCATGACACGTAAAGGGGGCACAGAGACAGTCACGGGGGTGGGGGAAGGGAGGGAGGGGAGGCATGACATGGTAACGGGGGGCAATGGGGCACAGAGTCACGGGGGGGTGGGGGAGGGAGGGGAGGCATGACACGGTAACGGGGGCAAGGGGGCACAGAGACAGTCACGGGGGGTGGGGGGAGGGAGGGGAGGCATGACACGTAACGGGGGCAAGAGGGCACAGAGACAGTCACGGGGGTGGGAGGGAGGGGAGGCATGACATGGTAACGGGGGCAAGGGGGCACAGACAGTCACGGGGGTGGGCGAGGGAGGGGAGGCATGACACGGTAATGGGGGGCATGGGGGCAAAGAGACAGTCACAGGGGTGGGGGGAGGGAGGGGAGGCATGACACGGTAACTGGGGCAAGGGGCACAGACAGTCACGGGGGGTGGGGGAGGGAGGGGAGGCATGGCACGGTAATGGGGACAAGGAGGCACAGAGAGTCACGGGGGTGGGGGGAGGGGAGGCATGACACGGTAACAGGGAAAGGGGGCACAGAAACAGTCACGGAGACGGGGGGAGGGAGGGCACGCATGACCCCTTTCGGGGGGGCAAGGGGGCACAGACAGTCGCGGGGGGAGGGGAGGCATGACACGTAACGGGGGCAAGGGGGCACAGAGACAGTAGTGAGGTAGGGGAGGCATGACACGGTAACGGGGGCAAGGGGGCACAGAGACCGTCACGGCAGGTGGGAGGAGGGAGTGGAGGCATGACATGTAACGGGGGAAAGGGGGCACAGAGACAGTCACGGAGGTGGGGGGAGGGAGGGCAGGCATGACACGTAACGGGGGGAAAGGGGGCACAGACAGTCACAGGGGGCGGGGGGAGGGAGGGGAGGCATGACATGTAACGGGGAAAGGGGGCACAGACAGTCACGGAGGGTGGGGGGGCAGGCATGACACGTAACGGGGGGCAAGGGGGCACAGAGACAGTCACAGGGGGCGTGGGGAGGGAGGGGAGGCATGACAGTAATGGGGGCATGGGGGCAAAGAGACAGTCACGGGGGGTGGGGGAGGAAGGGGAGGCATGACACGGTAACTGGGGCAAGGGGGCACAGAGACAGTCACAGGGGGCGGGGGTAGGGAGGGCAGGCATGACACGTAACGGGGGCAAGGGGGCACTGAGACGGTCGCAGGGGGAGGGAGGGGAGGCATGACACGGTAACGGGGGCAAGGGGGCACAGAGACAGTCACGGGGGTGGGGGGAGGGAGGGGAGGCATGACACGTAACGGGGCAAGGGGGCACAGAGACAGTCACGGGGGTGGGTGGAGGGAGGGGAGGCATGACACGTAACGGGGGCAAGGGAGCACAGAGACAGTCACTGGGGGTGGGGGGAGGGAGGGGAGGCATGACACGTAACGGGGGCAAGGGGGCACAGAGACAGTCACAGGGGTTGGGGGGAGGGAGGGGAGGCATGACACGGTAATGGGGGCATGGGGGCAAAGAGAGTCACGGGGGGTGGGGGCGGAAGGGGAGGCATGACACAGTAACCGGGGCAAGGGGGCACAGAGACAGTCATGTGGGGTGGGGGGAGGGCAGGCATGACACGTAATGGGGGGGCAAGGGGGCACAGAGACAGTCACGGGGGTGGGGGGAGGGAGGGGAGGCATGACACGGTAATGGGGGGCATGGGGGCAAAGAGACAGTCACGGGGTGGGGGAGGGAGGGAGGGGAGGCATGACATGGTATGGGGGCAAGGGGGCACAGACAGTCACGGGGGCAGGGGGAGGGAGGGCAGGCATGACACGTAACGGGGCAAGGGGGCACAGACAGTCGCGGGGGGAGGGAGGGGAGGCATGACACATAACGGGGCAAGGGGGCACAGAGACAGTCATGGGGGTGGAGGGAGGGGAGGCATGACACGTAATGGGGGCAAGGGGGCCCAGAGACAGTCACGGGGGAGGGAGAGGAGGCATGACACGGTAATGGGGGGCATGGGGGCAACAGAGTCACAGGGCGGGGAGGCGGGCTATGCTGCTGATGACAAAGGAAACGTGTTTCCCAGAGTCACAGCCCCCCCTCCCCCCGAGACACACAGGCTGTGTCGACAACACTGGTGGAGTTCATCAGGGACACAGCCTGTGTATCAGGGGGACTGTGACTCTGGGAAACGGGCAGTTGGTTGATCATCCGACCCGAGCAGATGGATTTGCTTTGGAAGAAACAAAATACTTTGAACTGGTTTCAATTGCGGTTTTATTTCTCTCTGACAGCCCGGACCATGCGAGATTCGATCAGATAGCGGTCCGGGCTGTCAGACAGAAAATAAAAATGCAATTGAAAAGCGCCTGCAGCAGAAGGGCGGGTTGCTTACCTGGCTGGTGTCACCGCGTTTGTGGCCTCCTCTCTCAGTGTACTCTACAAATGAAAAAACGTAGCAGAAGGGCACGTGCGTTTCTGGAAAGGTCTTCCAGGGCCGAGGGGGTGGGTTGAGCCCTGGATTAGGATACATGTCTCAGAGAGACTGGCAAGGGAAGGGCCTGCCTGCCTCAAGGCAGGAGCTTGCTACAGTGCAAACTAGTGGTGGAAAGTATGCTCTTTTTAATTAATAAAAACAGCGTACATGGTACGCAGTAGAAACAAAAATCATCCTTATTTCCCATAATTAGATGCGTAAATAAGCACCTTATCTAGAGGGCTGTGAACAACTATTGAGCATATGCATCAAAAGCTCAAGAGAAACTACCACCGAATTGGGGAGGAGCCTGTTCGTTGGTGCGCATCAGCATGCCCTTGTTGGTGATGCCCAAGAAAGATGTGACGAATGACACATTCCCCCAAGATGGAAAATCCCAGAAGAGAAACAGACAGAGGAGTGAAAAGAGGGGGGGAATTACTTCGAGCGAGACAGAAGCAACATTGGATGAAGTACCAGCACACAAAAGAATGTTCAGCAGAAAACACATGTGAACAGAGAAAGGCAAGAACTGGCTAGTGTTTCCATGGTAATGGATGCCATCATGACTGGCTGGTCGATTGAAGGTGATAACGGAAGCACTAGTACCGAGCGCAGCATCCTTGTGCAAGATCAAGATACAATGCATGATGCGAGAGAACAGCAGAAGATGATATCGGAAGCAAATAAGAGACATGGTGAAAGGAAGAGCCGGACTAAGGGAGAAGATAGCGGTGTGCAACATGGTTCCAGCAGTAATAAAGGTGGACACTCCCTGTGATCCGAGGAAGTATGAAGGGAAGTGAGTGTGGTGGAACGCAGAAGGAGAACACTCCTACATGTACTGTTCATCGACAACAATGTGAACAATTATGGATACTTCAAAGAATTTACAAAGATATGCAGACCGGAAGGAGGTGAATGTTGCTTGGTGGTGTGGTCGACAAAGTCGACCAGAGGGGGGACTGAAGAGGGAAAATCGAGATCAAACTCCTGCCCCTCACCTCAGGCACATCGACAGACAGGACAGCAGGAAGAATAAGGAGCGCACTTATCATTTGAACCAGGCCCCAGCGCACCCATGGGTGACAACTATGCTGAAAGACACTCACTTCAACATTGCAACCTACATGCTACATTAGCCAATGCAGCAATACATGAATCTACAAAACACAAGAATCCCTGTTTAAAGGCTTGCAGATGCCTATATGAACTAACCTGATCTAATTGCACAGTGTAAAGCCATGTTTCAGGAAGATCACAGCCAAGTGCGTTTGTCTCACTGAACACCAGCCGCAGTGGGGATTCGTGCCGACTTCAGCAATTCTCCTAGCAAACCCAGGAGCAGCCAAGGTCGTACAGTAAGATAAGATTGCTTTCCTTGAACGACAGTGAACTCTGGCAGACAGAACATCCAGAGCCCAGTGTTTTTTCCCTGGGAACGAAAGACATTTTCGCAAAGACCCACACATTATTTGAAACATAATTGTAACAAGAATGGCTCAGCTCTGGCCAATGAACGCTGAGGGCCCAGGGGCGAAAAGCCTGCTTCAGCTAAAACTGATGGGAACAGATTCATACTGCAACAAGTTTAGAATTAGGTAATGGGGGTGGCGCAGCTAAACCAACCCACTGACGCAAAAGTCCTAATGCCCAATGATCAGGCTTCCTATAAGGGCTACATAGGTAACCTATCACTTAGCAGCCAATAGCAGGATGAGATTGGTTTCTGGGAGCTGGTCCAATTCTGTGAGGTCAGCCAGCAGTGTGTTACAAAGCTGACTTGCAAGCCAGCCCCGGGGGAGACGGTGCCTGGACTTCGCTGTGCACGAAGCTCTCTCTGTTTTTTGTTTTTTTTGCTGCCCAGAAATAAACACAGTTTGGAACATGTTGCTGCCTGCTTGGGACTCTGCTGCATTTCTTTGGGCAAAATGGGAGGTGTTGGGGTCTCCAATAGCTCGGACCCCCAGAAGCCCGGGTGGGGCTCCAACTTCTCCCCAACATAATATAGATGCTGGGGACGATCATGAGGATATAAATTCATATCTTGATAATTCGGCCCATTTGAAGAATAACATGTGGTACCAGCACATTAAGAAAGTGGGGAGGAGAACGTCAGATGAGAGCTGCTATGTGTGTTGTCTTGTCCCTGATGCAAAAACATGGTGGGTCCCTCTGCCGGCCAATAAGTCCCGGTTTTGAGAGTCTTACCGAGATTTTGTAGCTCACTCTCTTTCACACAGGAGAAATATCCGTAACATATCAGTCTTTGTCCTGCCCTGGGGCAGTCCAGCACCGAAATGCCAGCCAATTCTCCTGTGAGCAAGAGTACCGACAGCAACCCCAGAAACGTGTTTCGGCCTTTGGGCCTCATCAGTAGGGTGGCGCTGTGCCTCTCTAAGAGCAGTGAGCAAGGGGTCCACGACTGGATTGATGGACTGCCCCTGCTGGATTCCCATGGTCTGCCCCCACCTCAGGCAACATAGTATTGGCAAGTGGTCAGAGGATGTGTTGGAGAGTATGTCAGCTGTCACAGTCTGTCCCACCAGGCATTCCGAGACCAAAAAGAGGTCTTTCCTGGATGACATGTCGTGCACTGTTGAATACGATAATCCCTGTGACATCGGGTGTAGAGTCTACCATATGTCACGCAGCCGGAGGGTGTCGATACGGTCTATGTCGCAGCCTGCTGCTTGCGATAGTGATCTGGGCGCTTAACTAGTGCGGTCCAGATCTAGATTCAAAATTGGGTTCATATCTCCCCCCCAATACAATTGGCACCAAAGGGTAAATCATAAGAACATCCACAAGCCCTGTGTAGAAGGCCGGGTCGTCCAGGTTAGGACCATGGGAGTTCACCAGCAGTCTCTTCCTCCCCTGCAACTTGCAATGCACCACAACATAGCGACCGTCGGGGTCTACATGCAAATGTAGCCACTCAAACTTAACGCACTTATGTATAAGGGTCAGGACCCCCCCCCCCCCGGACTGTGTTGGCACCCCAGCCCTTGGCAAAGAAAGCATGCCTGGTACCTTGTGCATGCAAGACTGTCCTTGGCCTCAAGTCCTGGGATTGTATCTCTCCATCCCTAAAATCACTCCATTGGCTCCCAGTGGCTGTAAGGATACATTTCAAAACCCTTTGCATTCTCCACAAGATTTCTGGGGCATGGGTCCAAAATACCTTCAGCTGTCCCTCTGTAAATCTCCCCGTTCCTCAACTTCGGACTCCCTCAGGTTCAGTCGTTTTTCAAAGAAACGAGCTGGGGGTAGATTTCAGTCTTCGGCTGGGGCATCCCTCTGGAACAGACTCTGTGCCACTCTGAAACTTGAGGAGAACCATCTCCGGTTCTGGAAGAACCTCAAGACCTTCCTCTTTGCTTCTGCCTTCATCCCGCCTCTCCCCTGCTGATCTGCTCTCTTGCGGCATCGTGCACCTGGCCTACCCTCCGACTTCCGGGCCCAGGTACCTGCTCACCCTGCCATCCACCCGCACTGCCTCCTGGAAATCCCCTGCACTGGGGTCTGTATCTGTAACCATACAGTTTCCCCCCTGCCCTTTTCTCTCTGCACTTACCAGACACACCCCGTCTGTTGCCTTAAACCCAGCATGTCACTTGCTGACTGCACTACCACCGTTTGTTGCCTTTTATTATTTATCTGTATTCCCTTGGTCAGCACTTTCCACTTCTCCCCTTCCATGCACTTTCTCCGCTTTCCCTCTACCATGCACTTGCGCATTCTCAATATCATCACTGGCCCTAGTAAGATCGCTGTTTTGTTCCCCCTTGTTTCCCTCCCTTGCCTCATCGCGCTCTGAAACACTTGAGTACGAGCGCGATACATATAAAATATCAGTATCATGGGTTTCCTGCAGAAATAACAAATGTATATTATGCCTTCTCTTCCTTCCTCCTCTGCCCATCATTGGGCACCTCCAACACCTGCGCAGGGCGTACCTCTTGCCTGTACCCCTCCTCGGAAGTCCTTCAAATGTGGCAACCTGCTCCATATCGCTACTCTCAACTCTCATTTAGCTGTCAAACATTCCTCTGGCATCTGCCGTCTCCTTGAAGAGCATGGTTTGGATGTACTCTGTCTCACTGAGATTTGGTTCACGGCCAGCTCTGTCTTGAGTTTTGTCACTCTCCTTCCTGATGGCTACAAGATCCTATCTGTATCCAGAACCAACCGTCCCGGTGGGGGTGTAGCTTCCTTTTCCCAGACTGGATCCCTGCTTCTATCATTCCAATGCATGACTACTCTTCCTTTGAATGCATAGTCTGCAGGCTCCATCTCTCCTGGCCTCTCTCTCACTGTGGCCACTGTCTACAGGCTGCCTAGCCAGGTTGCCCTCTTCCTCTCTGAGTGGGCTGACCTCTCCTCCTCCCTCTACCTCTAAACTTCTCCTCCTTGGACACGTGAAGATCCACCTGGATGCCACCATACCTTCTTCGGGACTCTTTCGCAACCTGTGATTCTCCCTCTCTCTTTCTTTCTCATCCCTTATGCCACGAGCAGAGCCAGAACAGTCATTGCAAGAGAAATACCTATACATGATGCAAAGTGTCTCCGACATCTAGCAGCATGCACAACAAGAGGATAATTTGAAGGAAGATGGGCAAACCTACGGACGTCAAAAAGAAAGTTTCCATATGAAAATGGTTACATAAAAACACAGAAAATGGAATAGACCTGGATTGGAAAATTAGATTGCTCATGTATTCATTCAGTGGTATGACTGGAGAACACATAAGGATTGTTCAACAAGAGAGAATGGGCTGTGCAGATATAAGGGAAATACCAAGATTGGCAGGATGCTGGGAGAGGCCTCAGCTAGGAGTATATGGACGAGTTGCTACCAGTATAGGATGGTCTAAGGAACTCATGCTGGCAACATTTAAGACAGACACAAGTGATCACAGTTCAATGATGTTCTTTAAACTGTATGCAGGGGTGAGAAAAATGACTAATCTAAACCTAAAGCTAAGATTGGAGCAAGCTACAACCATCAAATAATAATAAGGCAGTCCTAGTAGTGTCTTGTCAAATAAAAATGGACTATACTAAAAAAACCTATTGCCAATCCTTACCACCAAGTTACAAAATGAGCGTGGGATAATGTTCACCAGAAAAGAAAGAAGTGTTCACAAAATGATAAGTCAGGATGGTATGGCTGGATCTCCCTTCCCCACGTTTCATGCACAGTACAAGGCGGAAATCCTAAGCACAGCACACTCCTGGGCCTCTCCAGCACAAGGCCACAATTCCATTCAACGATAGCAGAAACTTCTGGGGTCAAGTCTCTGTTCTACAAAGTCTCTTGCCTTAGAAGGTCTGCTGGATCAAAAACAACAAACAAAAGTTCTTTCGGTGATCTTGCACATTGGGCGATTGCTTTTCGCCCCTTGGATCTCCCTCCGCCGGGCTTGGATCCTTCTTGCAATTTGGGCCTCCCTCTGACAGGTTCACTATAGCCTTTCACTACTACTATATCAATACTATCATGATGTAGGATTTACTTCTCTTAACTTTTACCTTGGCATCCCTCCGTCGGGTTCACATAAAATGGCTAACAAAGTTCATGATTTGTTTCTTCTCATCAGAAAGTGTGTTTCCCTTCTCCTAGCTTTCTCTTGGCAATGGGTCAGAGACTTTCAATTGTAGAAGTGATTTGCCGGGACCCTTGTAGGACCACTCTGCCACCTCACGCCGCCCTTTCCTAAGGCCTTCTGGTACTTGCAGTTTCAACACAAAACAAAACAGGCCAGCAGAGTCCTTCAAATGAGCACTCCTACAGCACATGACCACTCAGCAGCTGGCCCTTCTCTGGGCTTTCGCAAAAGTTTAAACACATACAAGTTCCTTGTTCCCAAGTTCCTTACGTTCATATAATGTTGCCACTTGCAACCATGGGCTCAACACAGTTTGGTTTGCTATCAACTTCCTCCGACTCATCGGCAGTCCTGAACCCGTTGGCTTCTCTTGCTTCTGGAGTCAAGGACGGTACCACGGTAGCCAGCATGCATCCCCACCTGTGCTATCAATGCGGGAGGCCCCCGTGCACCGTTGACATCGGTTACTCCACACGTCAGCTATAAATCCCGGTCTTGCGATTTCCCTTTTGGAGGCTTTGCAGGTCTGGGTTGAAAAGGGCAAGGGCAGTTCGCCCTTTGTCCTCCCTCCATTTCTCACTGCCTTTCTCCTCCATTTGAACTGTTGGTCCGGTGCAGCTGTTTCCTCGTGCGTTCGGCCTTGCTCGTAGTGTGCTCTCCTGCTCCGCCTTTTATCCCTGTGTGGAAGGTAAAGGGCCGTCAGGTGTGTGTGGTAATTGTCAATTGCCTGACCTGTGTGTTGGGACATGTCAACTAAACGGCTCTGGTGTTAGTCCGTTGTCTGTCGCGGTGTAAGAATGTGTTCATGTCGGAAAAGGAGGGGGTAGAGCTTCTAAATATCCTCCAGGGTAGGATGGGGAAAAAGGTGTTACAAGGAAGGGGTGCTGCGTCTCAACCTTCGATGTCCCACTTCCATCCCTGAATACCCCTCATCCAGGTGATCCTCCCCCACTGGTCCACCCCCAGGAACTGGATCCAATAGTGATGGACGTGTCCCGGCCACCTGGATGACAGATCTCCGGGGTCTAGCGGGTGAGACACCTTCAGGTTTCTCACAATGGGAAGAAGGAATGCTAGCATGCAGTGCACATTTATTGATGATGGCACCAGTAAAAATGGTGCAAATAGTGAATGATGAATGCCTAAAGGAATGGGCCAAGTATTCTAAATTATTAACATGGGATGAAAATGAAGCAGGACTTGTGTCCATACTACCAATGAAGAATGCAACATTGCGTTTCAGAAATGGGGAACTGACCACAGTTGAAGAAAATAAAGGATGCAATTAGATAATTGATGTACCAGGAATGAATGGAGGAACTGCCGTACTAATGGACCACTATTGGGCCTGTGAATGCAAGGCTTATATGCAGCTACCTAAAAATAGGGGAGGAATAGGTTCTATAGTGATCATACATGTTCCTGCATTGGTGATTCGCCAAAGTGATCTCTACGTAGACAGCTTTCTGAAAATGGATGCACACCAAAGAAAGAAGAGGTCCCTCAACTTCACCCAGTAGAAGAGAGAGAGAGAGAGAGAGAGAGAGAACAATATTTCAGCAAAATCAATAGAAGCTTACCATGACATTCCAGAGGAGCATACATTGTTCAGGAGAATGGCAGTGAGATTTGCAGCCATATTCGTGCCTGGAACTCAAACTGCAATGAACACCTGGTGGTTACATATCCCCAGATGGGAACTGCTACAGACAATCAACACAACAATAAAAGGATTTAACGTGATTAGAGAAGAATTGAGGGTCATCAGGCTCATGACCGTGGACTTGATTATAGCAATGGAAGGAGGCATGTGTGCCAAGTTCAGTCCTTCTTGCTGTACTTACACACCTGCCCACAATGGAGAAAATGGAACTCCAACGTATGCAATAACTATGCTGTGGACCCTGCATACAAAAATGGTTAAAGAAGCAGACGAGACTGGTTTTGTCCCTGTTCTGATGGGTTCCAAACTGGATGGCAAATGCATTCAAATTACTGGGAGCAATCCTAGTGTTGTTATTGCTAGGATTCTGTCTTAAGAATAATCATATGACAGTTCAAGAAGACAGCGAAAAAAGCTACTGGGATGAAGATAATGATCGATGTGAGTGTTGCAACTGATGGCACCCCAGGAACGAAGTTTGATTATCCCAAGGATCATAAGAACTATGTAGGATGTTGGGTGTTCTGTCAATGAACTGGGGAGTGTTGCCATATGACCTGGAATGTAGATGAACGCATCAAGAATGCAGGTGGCCTGAGGGGGGTGACAAAGATATTGATTGTGAAGAAAAATGGAAGAGAATTGAGCAGGTGGCCGAGGACTCGACCAGAGGAGGGAGGGGGGGGTGTAGAGAAGTAGATGTGTACGAAACTCATCGAGCCCACCTCCTGACCTATGTCTTATTGGAAGAACAGCAAGAAAGCAGTGTGCTAGACACCCGTTATCATCCCAATACCGCATTGAAGATATGAAAGACGTTACATGCTCAGAAAACCCTATCAAATGTACCCTCAAACTGAAATGGTAGAAGGAAGTCTGCAGACACCACTGAATATAGAAGAACTAGAAGTAAAGCCTGACAGGTGTAAAGTGACGTCATGAAGAGAAAACATGAGGACGCACTGAAACGATATACAAATACTTAAATAATGAAGATGTGACTGAAGTAACAAAGTAAACTAACATGTGGATACGATGAAGCAGAAACGCAGGGTGGATTTGATAAATAGAAGCTTGCTGCAGTAAAAAATATAACACGCGTAAAGCAGCCACAATGATAAAATAGATGTTGGTTTCGTATAATAGTAAGCTAAAAGCCCCAAGAAGGGAGACCAAGGCTGCAGAGCCGACACGTACTGAAATACAAATTCTTGCAAGAACAAAGAATATTTGTTTTGCGCAAGATCAAGGATGCTACAGCACGAAGCAATTACAAGGCACGAAAGGAGTCAAAGAGGAAAAGCCATGTACGTAAAACTTTTGACTTAGATTAAGTAAAGGAGTAAACATTTGCGAGTGCCAAGTATTGGACAATTAAAGATGCAGAAAGCATATGCAAGACGCAGCAACCACGTCTCCAGAAGCCAAAGAAAGTAATAGCAGCCAGTATAATTGAATCAAATAGCAGTAAATAAGAGAACAGAAAGGGCAAATCATGGTCTCCTCACACGTGGTGCAAGACCAGAAAACAGGGCCTATTCATAATGCTCCAGACAAATATAGCAATGTACATTCACTCCCTTTCAAGTTCCAGAGAAGAGAACAGTCAGCAAGGTAAACTACAAAGAAGAGGCCTCGGCTTCGGGCCTAACTGATGAGATTGTAGGCTAATTGGCCAAGTGAGCAGTTGTCCGACGTTCCCCGCACCTGGGTTTCGTTTTGCTTACATGCTGCTAACAAGCCGAATGTCCAAGATGTGAAGAGGGGGGCAACCAATTAGAATGGCCTATGTGATGGACTATACATTGTTGCAGAAGCCAATACGCTACTATTACCTGTATTATACGTAGTTGGAGGTTGTTCCAGGTGTACCTATTCGATAAAGGGCAGCCAATGACGTTACGAGCACCTAAATAAGCTACAGGTATTGTGAGACAGACATGGTATCAAGAGAGATGACAGACAATGAAAGTGTAATTTCAATAACTTTATTAATGGTCAGGATGGTGTAATGCCCAACTAACCCTATGCTATGGTGGGATTTCCCTGCCTAAAGAAATCTAGAGGAAGTCTGCGTCAAGAAGTCCAAAGCAAAAATCTGTTTCAAAAACCTATGCGGCCCTCACAACTACCACAAAACTAGTCAGGAATGTTCTCAACCAAAGTCAGTGTTCCAAAGCAAATGTTCAACAAATGTCACTTCAAAGGTCCATAAAGTTATTTTCTTCAAGTGCAACACAATTCCAATATAATCTCTTTTCAGCAAAGGTTGTACAAGTTCTGAAGTTATCTTCTGTGCCTTCGCAAATATGACAGTTCACATCAAAATGAAGATATGGTTCTCCAAGTTCAAATTTGCAACAAAACGTTCACACATCACAGCAGTCTTGGGACTCCCAACCCGAAGGCAAATGTAGCAAATGTTCATGCATCTTTACTATGTGACAAGCTTGTAATGGCTTCTTGTCAAGGCACAGTTGTCAGTCTACACGGTCCACCCATCACAAGTGACGCAACTAGCAACCACATATTTTGATTGTGAATTATGTCTTCAAGTTAAGCAAGTTGATTTTAGGAAATGTGATGGTCTAGGAACAGTTGTTAGACCACCCAGTCCACCCATCACAGGTCACGTAACCACAAGTTTCATCCCAGCCGGTATTCAATGATTGACAAGTTCCAGTCTCTCATTTGAGATGTTATCTTTGGCAAAATTAGAATGTATGCAGCTTCTGTGATGTGAGCTCATGCAGCCCTTTTTGCCAAAGTCAATAAAGGTGCTCTAGTATTCAGCCAACAATGTTCACTTTATTTTATGTAGGGGCTCATTAGCCCTTTCCATGCACTCTGCATTCAATATTGGCACTCAGCTAATGCTGTGAGCTCACTAGCTCCTTTGTACCATATTTAATCTAAGTTTCCGGGTTTTATTACATGTTCCATTCACAATTCTGGATCTTCAGCCTTTCCGTTATATGTAGCACTCAGGAGTTTCACACATTCAACCTTTCCGGCGATCGACATTCAAGACTCAAGCGGTATGCCTTTTGGTGATCGTCGGGCTTAACAGCCTCTCCGAGTGTGTCCCGGAATACTGCATTGCTACAGATGCTTACTGGACGATCACTCCGGCACTGCCGGGTGCTTTCTGTAGCACTCCCCAGCCTCTGTGCAGGACTCTGCCTCCGCTTCACCTCTTCCCCACAAGGGCTTTGCAGACCAGCACTGCTTCCCCTCTGGAATCCCGGGAACTCTGCGGCATCTCAGAGTCTTGGCTTCTCATTCCCTCTGCACGACTCAATTCACGCTCTCTGCTCCACCTACAGCTTCTCTCCCGCACCTGTAAGGAACTCATGTTGGAAACAGTAAAGAGAGGCACAAGTGATCACAGTTCAAGGGTGTTTATTGGACTTTATAATGGGTGAGATAAACACCTAATATAAACCTACATTTCAGATGGGAGCAAGCTACGACCATCAAATAATAATAAGGCAGTCCTAGTGGCGTCAAATAAAATTAAAAAAAGGGCCTATACTATACTATTGCCAATCCTTCACAACTAAGTTACAAATAAAGTGTGGGATAATGTTCAGCAGAAAAGAAAGAAGTGTTCACCAAATGATAAATCAGGATGGTATGGCTGGGTCTCCCTTGCACACGTTTTTAGCAAAGGACAAGGCGGGATTTCTGGGCACAGCACACTCGTGGGCCTCGCTAGCGCAAGGTTACAGATCCATTCAACGATACCAGGACCTTAAGAGGCCAAGTCTCTTTTCTACAAAGTTTCTTGCCTTAGAATTCCTGCTGGACCAAAAACAACAAAAACACACAAGTTCCTTCAGTGATCTCGCACCTTGGGCGATTTCTCTTAGCCCCTAGGATCTCCCTCTGCTGGGCTCAGATCCTGCTTGCAACTTGGGCCTCCCTTGATCAGGTTCACAACGGCCTTTCAAATGTAGCTTGCAACTTTCTAGAGTCTTAATGTTGTTTTGAACAATTTCTTACCATGGTCAACCCTCGGCCGAGTTCGCTCTTGGCAGATACGAAGTTCAACTTTCTTTACCAAAGTGCAGGATTCACTCTCGTTAGCTCTCCTCTTGGCATCCCTCTGTAGGGTTCATATAGCCGTTCCAACACACTGTTGACCGGTTACTCTGCTTTATCCTAACCTGTCAACTTGGGCATCCCTCCGGTTCACAGTTCATGTATCTCATTCTCATCAGAAAGCGGGGTTTTCTTTCTCGTAGCTTTCTTTCGGCATCCCTCCGCCCGGTTCACACTTGCCTTATTTTACAATGTTCACAATCTTCCTTGGAAAGCAGGGCGGGGGGGTTCCCTTCCCCTAGTTTTCTCAGCAATGGGTCAGACTTTCGATTGTACAAAGTATTTGACGTGACCCTTGTAGGACCACTCTGACACCTCAGGCCACCCTCTCCTATGGTCTTCTGGTACTAGTAGTTCAAAACAGTTCCCAGTCAGAGTTTTTCAAATGACCGCCCACATGGCGCCGGACCCCTCTGCAACCGGACGTTAACTGTGCTTTATTCGATAGTTTCACAAACACACAATTTCTTTGTCCATCAGTTCCTTGCGTTCAAAATGTTACTTGCAATCTTGGGCTCAGCATAGTTCGGCTTGCTATCAGCTTCCTCCAAATCAACGGCTGTGCTGAACCCGTTGGCTTCTCTGGAGTCAAGAACAGTACAAAGTAGCCTGCTCGCCACCCCGCCTGCACTATCAATGCGGGAGTCCCCCATGCACCGTTGACATCTGTTGCACCGCACGGCATCTGTAAACCCCGGTCTTATGTTTTCTCTTTCGGAGGCTTTGCTGGTCTGGGTTGAAAAGTGCAAGGGCATCTCCCTCCTTGTTGTCCTTTCAGGTTTCACCATCTTTCGTCTCAGTTTAAACTGCCGTCCTGGATTAGCTGCTTCCTCTTGCGGTTCCCCTTGCTTGTAGTGTGCTCTCGTGCTCAGTCTTAACCCTTTGGGGAAGGTAAAGGGCCGTCAGGTGTGCGTGGGTTTTGTCAATTGCCCGACTCTGCCTGACCCGTGTGTTGGGACATGTCAGGTAAACAGCTCTGGTGTTAGTCGGTTACGGTGTAAGAAAGTGTTCCTGTCGGTAAGTGGGGTTGGGGGGCAGGGGGTAGAGCTTCTAAGTATCCTACTGGGTAAGATGGGGAAAAGGTGTCACAAGGAAGAGGGTACCGCATCTCAACCGTAGGTGCCCCACTTCCACTTCCTGAGGAACCCTCATTCAGGGGATCCTCACTGACTGGTCCACCCCCAGGAACTGGATCTAATAGCAATGGGCATCTCCTGGCCACGTGGATGACAGATCCCCAGGGACTAGCAAGTGAGACACCTTCAGGTTTCTCACACACCTCTCTACTTTGTTGTGAGAACGCCACTTTTTTATGTGTTCCCTGAATGTCAGGGTATTTCAGGTGGACCCAATTATTCTCAAATGCCTGACTTTGCAAATACTTATTAGTGGGACATGCCTGATCCTCATACCTATATGTCTCTACACTTTTCTTCTTCTTCGTCCCAGTACCAAAGTGGTTATTTACCATAGGTAATCTGCATTGCTCATAGTGGTCTCTTCTTCACAGTATTCCCAGGGGAGTTACAGGGGTTAAGGAAATAGGACTGACAATAGTCCATAAAGGCTATGGGAGGGGAGGGTAGGTTACCATCAGTAAAGGGGGGGGGATACACCTCGCCCTCAGGTACACTCTTTCAAATCCCCCCGTAGCCTCTGTTCCCCCCCACCGCCCCAAGGACCCCCACCCCCCACTCAGGTGGTCCTCCCTCAGTTGTCTGCCCCCCCCCCCATGGTCGGGATACAAAAGCAATGGCCCTTCCCCGGCCACCTGAACAGAGTATCCAGAGGGAGTACATGTGAGCATACCATCTGGTGTCTTGCAGTATATATATTCCCTTAACCTAACCCTCCGCCCGATAGGTTTTCACTATTTGCCACGTAAGAGGAGGTCATAGCTGACGCATTGCCATAGCATTTCAGTGCTGAACTGTCCATGTGGGCGGGACAGTGATATTTATATGGATATTTCCCATCTGTGAAAGGTACAGTGAGCTAAATTGTGGCTGCAGACTCTCGAGTGGTTACCTTCCAAAAGAACAGGTCAATGGGCTGTGTTGGTTCTCGCAGAGGGGCACCTATGGACTATTTTTTGATTTTTCATAACTGTATATTGAGGTATAAAGCCTTTGTGTAAGTGAAATGTATTCGAGATGGTGTGTGCTGCGATTTGTTATGCTTACCAGATTTCTCTACTTTATTGAATGGATAATAGTACTTTGCCATATTCTTTGTGCCTGTCCGGTTATTTGGGTCTGAAATAACTTAATGTGGTAATCCCGTCGAGCACTCAATTCGCTCTAGGTGCTACTGCATATTACCTCCCAAGCTGGCGCCCAAACACATTTATTAACGCATCGTGGACTTGAGTATTTAAATTTCAATTACAAGCTGAAAGTTAACAAATATTAGCACCCTGCAGTTGGGAGCTGGCCAATCACGAGTCTGGAAACGTGCACGGATACTCCCAACATCCGTTACCTTTTTTTTTAATCCAAATCCCTCTCCAAACCAACGTACTTGATTGTGGCGATGCCGCAGCCCACCGCTGCAGCTCCCCTTCCTCTTCTGACTGCCAGTGTAATGGAAGAGGGGCTCCCTACGGAGCCCTGCCTTCTACTACCAAGGCAGAAATCTTGGCAAAGCCTTTTAATTGTTTTTTTTAATGAGCACCCTGGGTTACCGCTTTCGTAATCCGGGGTGCTAATGGTGTTCTTAACCCATTTTACTGGCCATACCAGGGGTAACGTCGAGGTGCCCTCATTAACTGCCCTCGCTTCGCTCGGGTCATTAACTAGGGCTACCGGCCCGCTAGCCCCAGTGTGGCCGATGGAACAGGTTAAGAACACCATATACTAGATGCAGAACAGTGGCTAGGTGGTTTAGGAGCACACCATGATTCTCTGGTCTATATCCACCTTTGCAAATCAGTGCCTATACCTGCCTCATACAAGCAGACATAAGTGTATATTTGCCAAGCAAATCTGAATTGGTTCCAATCAGCTCCCAAAGTAGAACCAAATGGGATGGTTCACCTAGAAACTAAACCGACTGACCAACAAGGTACTCCAATAAACATCAATGCATTTCAAATAAAATTGGGTCTTAATTTGAGATTTACCCAACAGTGCATTATACATATTTTGTATTGGTACTGCCACAGGATGTGGCAGTGTAAGATGTTGCTGGACATGCTAAAAAAAAAAAAAAAAACACATCACATGTTTTAGACATGCACAAGACTAATACCTCTGGGACGTTCTACTGCAGAGGATTGGGTTGGTGCTGGCAATTTCCTTCCCAAAATCCTTCTACCACTGTATCCAGGACCTCTCCCCCCCCACCCCAAGGCCCATCAATATACAAGTGGCTGTCTAGAGCCCTTGAAGAGGTGAATAAACAGATCCTGAAACTATGGAAAGTTAGGACCAAACTAGCTATTGAAAACTGAGTGCAAGCGCTCATAACTTAGGTTTCCTATCAAAGGGTGGCCTGCAAAAAGACTATGAACACTTTTGGTCTGCCTTTAGTGCTACTATATCTAATCTCTGTATCTGGTCGTATTTGTATCAAATATGGAATCACCATGTAAGGCTTAAAGGTGTCTGTTTCCCCCCTCAATTTAATTTTTTTCCTCCTTTTGCTTTTCTTTATGCTACACAGATTTTGTAGATTTGATTTTCTTATTAATTGATCCAAGTACTCCCTCCAAAACAAGAGCAGAGCTCACTAAAAGCAGCAACAATGAATAAAGGAAGAACTGCTCGAAGGCGAGGCATAAGGAGGAAGAAAGGTTAACGGATGAGGGTCCTCCCATCACATTTCTTTACTGTAGTCAATGTCTCCATATCCCATTTCCCTCCTCCTCCCAGTCAGCGTGCACAGGTGCTGCCTTGTCGAAGTTTATTTTGATCCAGAGGGGAGGTCCTGCATGCCCCCTTATTTCCAACACAAAGTTTGGCATGTTCACGTACTAATTGCATTTGTTTTTGTGCCTAATCTTGCTAAGGCACCCAATAAATTGGATTAAGGCGTGAAATTAATATGGAACTGGAGAGCTAAGAGTTGTGTCATAATCTGCGCTGGTGCTGATTATGGGCTATGTGTCGCTATTGGAGTGTAGTGATGTCACGGACATTCTTTGTGGAGTGTTGGTGGAGGTTTGGAGTGCTGGGTTCTACTGGTGTCAGTTGGACTTAATGTGCTGGGCTGGATGGATGTCCCAGTGCTTTTCTCTACATTATAACTGAGAATAACACTACATGTAAACTACTTACCTTCTGGTGTTCCTGTTCTGTGAAGGAGGCCTGGTTTACCACACTGGCGACAAGGATGTTTTCTTTGCTGCTGGGAAGGGGCGGTGCCTTCCAAGTAAACATCCATCCAGGTATACTGCAGGCCTGGCGGTGCAGTGAGGTCCAAGCTAGGGTCCAGGTAGGGATCCTGAAGGTCCAGTGTCCAGGTGGCCAGGCGGGCTGGTCGGTAGCTAAGGTGGCCAGGAGGAGGATCATGATCTCTGCACGTTGCCAGCCGGGCCGTGTTTGAAGCCGGGCTGAGGTTGCACAGTGCGGGACTTTAATTTGACAGGCAGCTGAGGCAGTAGCCGGTTTATAGTGAAAAAGTCGACTGCAAAAATTTCGGATTTTTTCTTTTTCGAATGTGTTTTTCTATTTGTTTTTTTAATGGGGGGGTCCAAACCCCCTATTTATACTAACTAAACCCCCAAAAAACATAAAAATAAAAAAAACATTCTTTTTTTGACTTTTTTGCATTCAACTTTTTTTTTCCTTCGAGCCTGGAGGAGTCATCGCTGTGCACGGAAGCCGGTAGCCGGGTGGAGGAGAAACTGGACCAGCAGACGGTGCATGAGAATGTGGGGAGTGGCGCACATGTGCGGAAGGCAGCCACGGGGTACTTGCTGTCTCATTGAGAGGTTTGCATGCGTTCGTAGGCAGCCTCGGTCTTGCGTGCGGGGATCGGCACACTTTGGAAGTGAGTTTTGATTGCAGCGCACTGCGGTGGAGCACTGGGAGCAGTATTTCCGTACCGGTGCGTTGGCGCAAGTGAGGTGACCGCTCATATGCTGTGGTCTGGGACAATCGGCCAAGCTGAAATTGGCGAATTGCAAGGGGGCAATGAGAGTGTCGGTGCCGAGTAGTGGAGCTCAGCATTACTGCCGCAGCTGTGAGGGAGTCTTGGTGGTGGCTGTCGGGCAGCAAGGAACCCCGAGTGGTTGCTGTGGACAAGGGGATGAAGTTGTTTCCTTTATGGAGTCGTTGAAGGTTATGGCGACGTCTGCCTTCTCGTGAAGCTTTCCAGCATCGCCAGCTGGAGCACACCGTAACGATGGAACGCAGCGTGGTATGTGGAAGCAACATTCTTTTGGAACGCATCGGCGGCCCAGGTTACGTGCCGCTGCACGTATTAGTATGGAAATGGACAGTGTATGCCGCCAGTGCGGTTTCGGAGATACATGGGGCATATGCTATGGTAGCGGGGCCCAAAGCAAGTGCCAGTGGATGTGGCGAAGAGGATTTTCGATATTGTCGTGAAGCGCAAATTACTGAGAACAGAATGTCTTCCTAGTCAGTGGAAAAGCGCGGAGAGGTGGCAAGAGTGGAGGACATTGATTACATGTGCACCGGGAGATTGTGGCAAAGACGTTGCGACAAGGGCCGCGGTGTGGCAGGACGGCTGCGGGAGCTCAATCCTGACTTGTGGGGTCTGTCTACGATGGCGGCGTTAAAGGAATTGGAGGTCTAATCTGAGGTAGGTTTTGGGGGAGGCCGGTGTTGTTATAATGCTGTTTTTTTATGTGTAGTGGCCTCGGGGTTATGTGTATTATGGGTTGGACCTGGGTCATGTTAGATTGTTTAAGGCTTGTTAATATTTATGTATTACAGTTGTGTTTATGTTGGTGGCCTGCTGTTTAGGCCTTTTTTTAACAAGCTTTTGAGTATTGACTCCTGGTTGTGGGGTTCATGGGCAATTGTAATGTGTTTGCAATAATGTTTTCATTGCAGGATGGACATGTGGGTGCGGGTTTGGCGCAGGGGACTTAGCGCCATGTCATTTTTATTCATTTTTATGTCATTGTTATTGCCTGCCATCTCATGAACATGCGGGTGTGGGTGTGGGCGAGTGCAGGGACTTTGTGCGCAGAGTTCTTGATGTTATATTCAAGTTATTATTTACTTGGTTACTGTTGGTTTATGTGTTGTCCTGTGAGGTTTGTTTGTTCGTAGGGGCATGTCCCTGGTCATATTTTTGGGGTGCCGTCAGTGGTTGTAAGGGGCAGTGAGGTGCCTACTGGTCATTTTAAGGGGCAGTGAGGTGCTGTCTGGTGGGCAGTGAGGTGCTGTCTGGTGTTTTTAAGGGGCAGTGAAGTGCTGTCTATGGTGAGGTTAATGACAGTGAGGTGCTGTCTATGGGGGTAAGGGGCAGCGAGGCGCTGTCTGGGTAAGTTATGGGGATAGCGTGTTGATGTGAGGTTTGGTGGTAGGATCAGTTGGAGTTTTTGAGTTGGACACAGACATGGTGGCCACATGTCTGTGTGGGGATAAGGCGGCGTGTGGGTTAATTTTGGTTGTGGTGTGCGTGGTCTCCACCAGGGAAGGTTGTATTGTCTGGGTCCTTCTATTGTTTTTCAGCGGGTTTATAGCCGAGTGGGTGTTCAGGCTTTGGCGAGGGCCTGTGATTTGGATTTAGTTTCTTTTCTTTTCCATTTAAGATCTTAGCTAGATTGTGCGGTGTAGCGGATTGGCTCAGTTGGTAGTTGATTCTGAGCTGGTATGAGCTATGTATTTCTGTGTGACGATTGGGGGTGTTCCTTCATCTTTGTGCTTGGTGAGCAGTTTGCAATCAAATTGTGGTGTTCTAGTGGTGGTTCATAACTTTTCTTGCAACATTGCGTTTGTGCTAGGTCTCCATTATGGGTGTAGTGTTGCGTCAGTGATAAGGAGGGAGATGCGTCAATCTGCGCGGAGGCCTGATTAGGGGCTATGTGTTGCTATTGGAATGTAGTGATGTCACTGACATTCTTTGTGGAGTGTTGGTCTAGGTTTGGAGTGCTGGGTTCTACTGGTGTCAGTTGGACCTATGTCCCAGTGCTTTTCTCTACATTATAACTGAGAATAAACTTACATGTAAACTACTTGCCTTCTGGTGTTCTGTTCTGTGAAGGAGGCCTAGTTTACCGCACGTTCCAGCGTGGGCAATGAGCAAAGAATGCCGTTCTACCCTGATATGCTTGTTCCTTACGCCCTTACATTTCCTCATCGTCTTTTGCCGGTCCTTCCTGCATTGTCCAAACCACAAACGATACAAGCCAGTACATCAGTGCAAAGACTGCTGGTGGTCATGGTCTTCCTAGTAAAGTATTGTTTTTTTGCAAACCAAGGGGGATACCCAGTACGATTTTATCTTTATTTTTCCACACAGCATTCTCATATTCTCCAACATGATGTACTTGCCTTGTGGTCAGCATTATGGCACTTTAAAAGAGGCAGAAGTTATAAAGGTTAAATGAAAGCATTGGAGAAAAGACGACTATTGATGAAAGTTCTGAATTTGTGAATTTTTTACTGTACATTGAAGGTTTGGTGGTAGTTCTGAAGGGGTGTGTAGTGCTCTTTAACAATTACCTGTGCTCCGCTCCGGTGTGTGTGTTAGAATGTAGAGTGCTTGCGATAAGGAATGTTGGTGTGTGACGTGATGGAATGAGTGTAGAGTGGGCTTGTGAGAGTGACAGTTGATGGAGGAGGGAGCGCAGTGTCGTTGGCTAGAAGATTAAAGGAGCATAAACCATACCACTGGCTCTGTGTGCGTTTCAAGACACGATACAACATTTTGGCGACGAGGCCACCAAATGTCACTGGACCCGCGCAACAGGCTCACCAGACTGTTGTATGAAGCTTCCTCCGGGCTGATGAGGCTGTAACAAATTGGAGCTCAAGTAAGGCGCAGAGTTATGAGACTTAGAGAAGCAGCAGCTATAATTAGTTTATAATGATCGTTGGGGTGCAGGCAAAGTGTCCCATTATTGAAGCACAGCTCAGAAGACCAGAAAATGATTCGAAAGAACTAAAAATCATCGGAAAACCTGGCACCATTTTGAATACATCAAGGCAGGGGCCAGGCAGAGATCAGCATTCATCCTGAAGTTCTCCATCACAGTACATGAACATTTTATTTTTAAAGAAGACATGAATGTTATAACACAAGCAACACAGTGCTAGAGGAAAGTGTCAACAAAAAAACAGTGCACCCTCCAGAAAGTGTTTTGCCGAATCCTGGTCAGCCTAGTGTTTTGTGGCAAGAATGGAGGGAATATTGGAAAAACTATATAAAGACTGTTGAACCGGAGGGATTGTCTCCACAGAAGAAGCTACTGTTATTGCATGCGTTAGGGCTTGAAGGCGAGTGTAAATATAGGGAATTGCCGGAATTGACAGGGGATGAAGCTGGTGACAGATGAATATGAGCGGGCTTCAAGGCAATTGGATAAATATTATGCCCCAGAGGGGAACGTTGCAATTAATAGATAAAATGTCTATCTTAGGTTGCAAAAAGAGGATGGAACAGTAGAGGAGTATGTATCGGCTCTAAAGAAGCTACTCACACTTGCCGTTTTGGTGCAGGCATCACGCTGGATGAACTGATTAGGGATCAGACTATCATCCACACCAAAGACCCCTTTGGTTCAGGACGGGTTTTGGATTGTGGGTAACCCCTCATTGTCAAAGGCTGTGGCAATTGCAAAGAGGGTTGAACACACGCACCTTTGTTTGAAGGACATTAAGGATAAGAAAATGGAAGTTATACAAGCTCAAACTGTTAAGAGTCAAACCAAGCCAGCTCAAGAGTCTGGAGAACATTCCACCGTGAATGTCCTGAGGAATAGATCAAGAAGAGGCTGATGAAGCGAGTGGAAGGCTTTATAAGTCAAAAGATCAGGATCATAGAGAATACAAAAGGGGCATGAAGAAAACTTGGTTTAAAAATGAGAGCAGAGATAAAGAGTGTGGCAAAGCAGGAGATTATGCCAATTCAAAGAACTGTCCGGCCATTAATCAGATGTGTGCAATTTGTAGAATCAGAAGGCATTTTGTAGTGGTCTGTAGGAGTAAGAAAAAAGGTGTTGGTTGTGCAGAAGGACACGGATTCTGAAGAGGAATGTGTAGCAGTGGTTTGTGAACCAGCTAGTGGAGAATTAAAAATGCTGCAGATGTGACATTTTAATAGAGAATTGGAAGCTATCAGTCATGGTGGATAGCTGCTCCCCATACACCATAATTACAGTCAAGACATGGGGGAAATTAAGATACGAAGGGTTGACAGCAAAGGTTCATCCACCGGACATTAGGAACCCTAGAGGGTTCCAAGATTCACATCACGGGCTGGTTCAAAAGTATTGTACAGTTCAAAGGTTGTCAAGCAGAAATCAAAGTTTGTTGCAAGGGAGGGTGTGAATGTTCTTGGCTGGAGAGATCAAGCTGCAATGAAGAAAAGATTGGATCTGTGCAAAAAAGAGCTGGTGTTGGTGAAGAGCAACAGCCCATGTATGGAAAAGAGTTTGGAAAATGAACCTGGTGATGTGTTTCAGCAAGAGTTAGGGTTGTTGAATTATGCTTCCAAGATAATTTTGAAACCTGGAGCAAATTCAGTTGTGCATACCAAGGCCAGACCGATTCCGTTACCCTTGGTGGAAGAGGTACAACAAGAACTGAATAGACTTGAGAAGGAAGAAGTCATAGAAAAGATTGAATCATCTCAATGGGTGAGCCCCATTGTTGCTGTAAAGGGAAACTGAGAATTTGTGAAGATCTCAGAGATTTAAATAAGAATATATTGGTGGACAAGTATCAGTTACCTATAATATCGGATGTTGAACTGCATTGAAGTAACTGACATATTTACCGCTCTAGATTTGTCAAATGCATAACATAAGATCAGTCTCACCGAAGATTGCAGAGATTTAACTGCCTTCATTATACAGTTTGGCTTGTAACACTATAACATGCCGTTCAATTTAGCTTCTGATCTTCTGATGCTCCGGTATTACAAAGGGTCATGACTTAAGTACTGAAAGGAGTAAAGGGGACATTCGTTTATCAGGATGATATAATTGTGTTTGGAAAAGGGGTGTGTGAGCATGACAAAAGGTTGCAGAAAGTGCTGTTGACATTGAAAGAGAAGGGTTTGAAAATGGAAAAGAGTACGTTTAAGGAGCTTGAAGTGGAGTACTTGGGCCATGTGGTCAGTGGGAAGGGTTATATTCCCAAGGTTGATGCCATGAGGGCCATCAAAAATGCACCAGATCCCACAAGTAAAGAGGAGCTTCGATCATTTTTGGGAGTTTGTGAATTTTATAACAAGTTTGTGCAGAATTTTGCAAGCCCAACAGAACCTATGAGGAAGTTGCTCAAAAAAGAGGTTAGATTTTATTGGGATGCAGAGTGCATAAGGAATAGTTTGTGTCAATGAATCCTGGAGGGTGTGTTTGGAAACCAAAGCAAACTTACTGTTGATGCTAGTGGGGTTAGATTGGCAGCGGTATTATCCCAAGTGGTGGAGAACGGGTGTGAAAGAATCATCCGCCTTGCCTCTAGGGCAGTGACTGAAATAGAGAGTAGATACTCAGTAATTGAGAGGGAATTGTTAGTTTATTGGCCAAACACAAGCTATTTCAGGAAATATTTGTAGGGGGGAATATGTTTATGGTCTGTACTGATCATAAACCCTTGGTAGAGGTTTTGTCCGTGCGTAGTATGTGCAGAGCAACACCCAGACTTGCTAGGTTAAGTTTAAGGTTACAAGATTATAGTTTTAGAAGCCAAGTATGTGCCTGGGAAGAACAATATAGCTGCCGATTTTCTTTCAAGATTGCCTCTTAGTGTTAAGGAAGTTGAGCAGGTTGAAGTGGAGACTGTTGCAGTAGTTTTGAAGGCGTTTCCTAGGGAAACATGGATTCGTGAGATACAGGAGGATGAGGTTTTGTGCAAGGTCATAGATTATACGGTGAAAGGTTGGCCTAGAAAGAGATTGGTAGATGAGAGATGTCTTCCATTTTGGGAGGTTAAGGATGAATGTTCTATTGAGGATGAGTTGTTGCTGAGGGGAGACCAGTTGATACCGCCCCAGAGTCATAGGGAAGGGTTGATCGTGAGGGCACATCCGGGGCATCCAGGATCTACCGGCACCAAACGGAGGGTTAGGTCTAAATATTGGTGGCCTGGTGTAGATCTTAAGTTGGAAAGGTTGAGATGTTGGCCTTCCATGAATTCGGACAAAGGTTGTAAGGTGGAGACAGCTGAACCCATTGTTATGCGTAAGCCAGAACAACCATGGGAACAAATTGGAATTGACATTGTGAGTCCATATGGTAGTTTGGGCAAGGGAAATCGGTTTTTAATTGTTATGGTGGATTATTGTTCGAGGTGGCTCGAGATTAAAATGGTGCGTGATGTAAGGACTAATGAGGTCATCAGGTGTATGCAACATGTTAGAAGGGAAGGTTATCCCAAGGTGATCATTAGTGACAATGGTGTGCAGTTTAGGAGTAATGAGATGAAGTATGCCAAGTCGGTTGGTATGGAGTGGAGATTTTCAGCTAATTATCATCCACAAACCAATGGGTTAGTGGAAAGGTGACATGGGGCGGTTGTAGAAGCTGTTGAACAAGCAATTAGAAACAATATGTCTGTTGAAAATGCTTTAGAGGAAAGGTTGTGGAGTTGTAGGACATCTGTTAGAGCCAATTTGGTGAAGTCTCTGTTTGAGTTGATGAGAGGCAGAGAGCCCAACACAGTGTTAGATCCTGTATGGGTAAATCAGAGGAAACTAATGGTCGAGTGTGGTAAGAGATTGGAGTATATGAGGTCTACCCATCCGTTGTAAGTATGGGTGGCACCTGGTGATTTTGTAAGGATAAAGAAGGGAAGAGGGGTGAGAAAGGTGTCGAAGTACACCAAGCCTGCTAGAGTTAGAGGTTTTCAAAAATGCTGTTATGATTCAAGATCCACTTTGTTTCAGGAGGATAGCTCAGGGGCAACAAGCTCGCCTTGGAAGCAAGACAACTCGGAACACAGGTTCGATCCACGGGTCCGCGCTTAGAAACCTCTCGGTATTAAGCATGTTATAAATACCCGATATCATATCAAGATGGATCCATATGGAATTTGGATCGAGTTAGTAGATAGAGTTGGCAAGGAGTGAGCATGGGTGTTAGGATTGGGAGGAAAGAGAGCGCAATGGTAATGAGTTGTTTGATGGGGATGTTATGGAAGAGGGCGTGACGAGATGAGAGAATTGTAATAATTCTATTGAACAAGAAGGTACAACACTACCAGTGAGATGGTGTCTTGGGAGGAAGAATCAGGAGACCACTGGTGGTCAAGAGACTATTTCATGAAGTAATGTTGAAGAATTGACTCAATAAATTAAGAATTAGTTACACATTTTATTGAATTGTTTATATTTTTTGTCTTAAAAGCTTTGTTGTTTGTTATTTTTAGGTTGGGTGTGGTGTAGTGTCCTTTAACAATTACATGCGCTCCGCTCTGGTGTTTTTGTGTTAGAATGTAGAGTGCGCACCACAAGAAATGCTGGTGAGTGACATGATGGAACGAGTGTAGAGTGGGCTCGTGAGTGTGACAGTTAATGGTGGATGGAGGAGGGAGCGCAGGGTCGTTGGCTAGAAGATTAAAGGAGCATAAATCATACCACTGGCTCTGTGTGCATTTCAAGACACATATACAACAGGGTGCTTGACCCCAGGTGGTACAAGCGGAAAGCACAGCAAGTGATCCGTTTTGGTGAGGAAGAGAGTAAGTTGCCAGCAGGTTGGTGGCCTTCGGGTCTTCTGGAGCAAAGCCACGAATGGTTTTTCAGATAAGGCAGAGGAATTTCAATTGTAACCCTTCTTTATGGGCAGCGGGTGGAGAGACTTGAGGCCCAGCTGCATCTGGCACCGTAGGCACAATCAGATGGTGGTGGTTCTTGTAGCATTGTTTAAGATGATTTGGGGGTTCATGAAGTGATGAGGAAGGGAATCAATCCGGCAAAAAGTGCATATGAGGGTGTTCTTTAAAGCCATACAGAGAACAAAGAATTTATTTGACGAATGTGTGAGGATTACAATGGATGAGATGTCGGCGAGGTTTTAATGAATGGTGATTCCTAGGTGTTGGATGTCAGCCGGAGGAGCAAGAGAGTCGCTTGGATGACTCCTTATGCCAAGTTATAGTCTGGGGTGGTCCGGGATCGTTGGCATGGATGAGGATTTCACATTTCTATGTCTTTTCTATTTATTTTAATTACATTTTTGTCCAGGGCTGGTCCAGCCCAGGGAGTTTATGAGCACCTTGCAGAGTTCAAAAGAGAGGTGGTGAAGGAGAAGTTACAATATGTTGAGGACAGGATAGGAAGATCAGGATAGACCGAGGAAGGCAGGTGCGGTGGTCTGGCTGGATTAGGTATGGGGAAAGAGGTATGTAATAGTTTAATTGCAAGACCAACATGTTTTGGTAAAGTGTTGGCCAGCCAATGGTACACATGCACAAGCCACTTGTCATCAGTTCTAAAGCAGTGAGTGTAGAAACAGATATACAAGCTATAAATGCTTTGAGACCATTACACGTTACCTGACTAATGGGTGTGGACTCTTGTTCCGAGTCTACGAGACTGTCTGAATCTTGAACAAGGTGAGCACATGTTGGATTTCTTTGTTTTGGCTGGCATAAAAAGACACAATGAAAGGGAGACAGTAAACATTGCACTGCAAGGCTATCATCTGAGTGACAGTATCATTCATCCACGGGCTAACCTGCTGGCTTTGGCACGGTTGAGTTGCCGCCGGCTTCCTCTTCTTGACAACGCAGCCATTATCACTGGAAGCACCCTCCACACTCCTGCGCAGCAGCACCATCTGTGCCTTGGCTTCCATATCCTCTTCACTGGACAGGTCGTCGGACATCCCATTACCTGGTCGCTTGGAGCCCGCCTGGTAAAATCGGTTCAATGGACAGACATTATCAAGGTCAGCCGCTGTAAAAACGACATGCACAAAAGAGCAATTGCACAGAAAATAAGAACTTTTCAATTTTAATACTACCACCACGTGCACCTTGTACAGGGCTTTAAGTGGGGCCAGGCTACAGCCCAGGCTGTTTCTAAATAACGCCCTTGAGCCAGGGGCTCTCTGAACTGACCTCCCTCACCAGATTTATTTAAAAATATATGAGAGGCAATACTGCTCTGCCAGTAGATGGCACCTTCAGTAATGTTTATAATGACATCAGTTAAAAAATATTTTTCAAACAGGAAAGGGAAATTCTAAGCGAATACATTGTATTAAAGTATTATCATTAGAATGCCTTTAATTAGCATGTACGAATAATGCATTTCTTTCAGAAGAACTGTGGTATTGCATGGTGTACTGGCCCCTTTTGACTTGATGTTCCATTTCATATTTTAATATATTTATTTACGTCAAAATGTGTACACAGATTAACCATATTTAAATACATCTTTTAAACCAGAATGTTTGCCCTTTCGTTGCACATATACGAACTCGATTGCTTCGGTTAGGTCACTCCGTTAATTACACAGGCCACACCCCATTTAAAGCTTCATTAGCTACTTGGGTTTGGAGGATGCACGAGACCCTTTTTAGGGCTTGCCTCCAAATATTGCATCACAACGCATTAGAGCCCCCCCCCCCTTAATTTCGCATCCCACTTAAAGCACTGCCCTTCATACTCAGCCCAAGTGGCCTGTTGTCAAACAAAAACTTAACAACATGATTTTTTTTAACACATGAAGGAAAGTGCTACGTTTAAAGTAATGCTAAAAGAAATGTGTTCCCTTTGTGGCTTTAGGGCGAGCCTCTTGTGACACGTCGATGGGATCGTTAAAGAACTTTGATTAAAGACTGGCATGTCACATAATTCATAAACAATCCTGGCCACTTTACTCTTTCCTCGTTCCACTTTCCTGAACTTTCAATGCGCCACTCTCCGGGTTTTCCCTTTCACCCCACCACTCTCCAGGTTTTATCGTCTGCCTCCTCTTCACTCCTGCTCAGCCAACAGTTCTCCATACTGAACCAACTCTACACACTTGAACCCCAGCACTCAAACTTGATCAATGAACATAGACTCCATTCATCATTTGCACATGAGGGTTGATTCATGAGGGAACTGGGGCGTAGAATAAAGGGGGCACTCCCCCCCCCATCTGCATCACTGTGCCCCCAGTTCCCACCTTGCAAGTCTCTAGGGGTAGTATGGGCTAGTTCCAGGCACACAGGATTGGCGCCATTTGTTCCATGTATACCTAAGTGCAGTGCACCTTGTCGACATCATGGTTGCGTTGGTTGACATCACGCACAGCCCTACACCTGTGTGGGTCCTTCAATGACACCCTTACTGCAAAAACATGTTTCACATTCCTACCTTTATTCAGGAGGTGGAAACGTGAAAATGAAATGCTCGGATGAATGCTGCCAGGGATCTAAAAATAAATAAATATAAGGCAGCATGCAACATTACCTGGCACCCAGTGCCCGACAGTGGAATCCCGGAGTAGAGCGGCCTCATTTGCAAGCATTTGCCCTTCGCAATCATGGGTGCACTTCCCTTCCCTTGCTCCATGCCAGCTGTATGCAGGTCCATGGGCATGTGGCCAGCATATGGGAAAAGCAAGCAGAGGAGTAGCATGAGCCTCTGAATTTGTGACAATGTTTGATTAAGCCAAATCAATAATTGCACATTTGTTTTGTGCTTTTTAGTTTATTAAAACTTCTAGCAACAACAAGTGGTTTGCAGTCTCGTCCTTGGGACTCCGTCAGTCTTCGCTCCGATGTACGAGTTGTTATTGTGCGATGGTTTTATTTTGGATCCCAGACATTCCTTTAAAAACGTAATTGTTGCAATTACTAGTGAGGACTTTCCTCCCCCCCCCCCACCCCTCGCACTCAACAGTGGTTTCCATCAGTCCTCAGCAGAAAGGGTCCGCTCATTTTCCAGGAAAGGTGTAAAGAATCGTGTCCTGATTTCCATCAGTGCGGTGCATGTCATGGGGATATGTTGCAGGTCTTCGAGATCCCTCGCTGTTACAGAATCTGCAGGAGTATCTCGCGGCCCCTCTATTTCTTACAGCAGGACCTCTTGCGTCATGTTCACGAACTGTGTGTCCTATACTCGGGGTCCAGGAATGTTTCCTAGGGCTCGGAGTTCCAGTGCCAGATTTTGGTGTAGTTTGTATTGGTTTGCCTCTCCGCACGTTAGTATCCAATCGTTTTCCCGCAGTTCTTTGTGTGCCTCGTTTTGGTTTCTAGGTAGGTCCTCTAACTGTGGCATTTGCCTGGTCCCGCAGGTCGCTGCAGGCTATTGCCCATTTTTGTACTGCTTTTTCTGGTCCCTTCTCAAACTCTGATTTTATTAATGCCAAGATAGGTTCTTCGTCGTTTTTCATGCATTTGCTGTAGAGAGATAATGTCTTCCGGATTACCGTTGCTTTTGGGGAAGTCCGACCTAGTTCCTTTTTGATTACCTGGATTGGGATTGATTTTGGAAGGCTTAATACTTTCGTTCAAAGCATCCCTTCCAGGTACTGCCACTGTTTCTTCGGTAGATGCATCGGCCCATCTGCGCCGTGTGATAATATAGCCGCCACTTTCCCTTTGTAGAACTCTTAACAGTGGGAGTAGGGAACACCAACATGATCTCTGTTTTAGCACCAGTACTTGGTTCGCCAACTTCTTTGTTTTAGATCTCAGGGCAAGAATGTTCTGTTTCAACTTGGCATTTGCCGACAATCGTCCCCGGGTATTTAAATTGTGTTAGTTCATATTCTTGAATAATACCCGTTTGACTGTCGCTATGTTAAAGGTTTTTGTGGAGACATTTGTGGTGCGCAGCCAGGATGCACCACCAGGATGGGCTGTAGGCGTTGTGTTCTAGACACGCAGCAGTGTAGTTGATTTGGGAGGGGGTAAATGGTGCTGTGAGCGCCACTATTTATAGCCTCGTGGAAGTATGGGTGGCGTGGAATGGCCCAGATTCGAGGGAAAGGCAGGATCCTGAATAGGAAATCGGAGATTACAAAGGCTTGGAGCGCAAAGTTAAGCCTTTGATTTTTTTCATTCAGAAAATGTGAATTTGAATAATAATTTGACACATTTGGCAGGTTCACAACCGATCTGCAAGCACCCTGCACTTCACAAGTTCCAATACCAGCAAGGCCGACTACCTTCATCCCTTCAAAGGCGATAATGGACCATGGTTACATTGGGTAAGAGGTGGGTTCAGCAGTCATTATGCCATCACCCCAGACATTTAGCAAATCAGATCATCTTCCTGGAGGAAAACATGTTCACGTACACATTAAATTGGCTTTTCTGCCTGGGCAACACATATCCAGAACTTTAAAGCCATGGATGAGCACGTGCACACATGTCATCAATCAGCCGAGACACGCCCTCCGCCCTAGGCTAACGTGGGACACTTAACCTGGATGTACTGGGGTTTCAAGCTCGACTTGAAATGAGCCATTCCACCCCTCAGGGGATCTGCAATGCACGGAGTGAAAACATCACGACTGATCAATAGCCAAGCACATTGATGTTAGCTGCACCTTGCCCTCTAGCTTCTGAGTCCATTTAGTGATGGACTTTCCTTCAACGCCCTGATGAATAGTCTCCAATGCCTACAGCAACAGTGGATAGGAAGTCTTCCGATTGACAGCGGTGAACTTTGTTATTGAACAACCGAGTAACTTCTAGGAGTTCATAACCTCCAACTGTTCCTTTCCACACTGCACGATGGAAAATGGACATACACATTGCAGACACTACTTGTTGCAAGATTACAATTTTATAACTTTTTCCACTCTCCCGTTAGTGCTTAGCTGGAGCAGGTCTCGGAGGGCTGGCATGCGTTTGGGAAAAGGGTGAAGGCCTTTGGACTAATCCCAAAGGACGTACAGACTAACTCAGAGTACTGGGCTACCGTTAAAAAATGCCAGCCCAAACGCTGCATACCCACACCTTGTACAGCACTTCGCTGTACAATAAGACCTCCGTAATCACGTTCCTTTTGGGCACTTTTGACAATGTATGGGTTCAAGGCATTTGTTCAAAGAAACAATTTACATCAATATTTCGGCATTGCCTTTATGCAGAGTTTCAAGGAATTGCTTCCAAGCGACCACATGTGCTGAATGTTTGGCGCAGCACTTCTGCATGGGTTCTCCTTCCAAGGGACCAGTTCTGCCGAATGTTTGGCCTAGTACTTCTGCACCGTTTCCCCTTCCAAGGGACCACTTCTGCCGAATGTTTGGCCTAGTACTTCTGCACCGTTTCCCGTTCCAAGGGACCACTTCTGCCGAATGTTTGGCCTAGTACTTCTGCACGGGTTCCCCTTCCAAGGGACCACTTCTGCCGAATGTTTGGCCTAGTACTTCTGCACGGGTTCCCCTTCCAAGGGACCACTTCTGCTGAATGTTTGGCCTAGCACTTCTGCACGGGTTCCCCTTCCAAGGGACCACTTCTGCCGAATGTTTGGCCTAGCACTTCTGCACGTGTTCCCCTTCCAAGGGACCACTTCTGCCGAATGTTTGGCCTAGCACTTCTGCATGGCTTCCCCTTCCAAGGGACCACTTCTGCCGAATGTTTGGCCTAGCACTTCTGCATGGGCTCTCCTTCCAAGGGACCCCACGTGCCGAATGTTTGGCCTAGTACTTCTGCATGGGTTCCCCTTCCAAGGCACCCCAAATGCTGAATGTTTGGACTAGTACTTCCGCATGGGTTCAAGGATATGCCTCCAAGGGACCACATATGCTGAATGTTTTGCCTAGCACTTCTGCATGGGTTCAAGGCTATGCCTCCAGGGGACCACATATGCTGAATGTTTGGCCTAGCACTTCTGCATGGGTTCAAGGCAATGCCTCGAAGGGACCACGTTTGCTGAATGTTTGGCCCAGCACTTCTGCTTGGGTTCAAGACAATGCTTCCAAAGGACCACATATGCTGAATGTTTTGCCCAGTACTTCTGTATGGGTTCAAGGCATCCCTTCCAAGTCACACATTTGTACATTATTTGATTCCATGCTTCTGGCAGTAATATCTGCTTGCGTTGCCAGATTTTCTTTCGCTGACCAGAAGTGGAATACAGGGTCCTAGCACAGGTTGAGCTTTTAAAGACTTAAGCAAGCATGTGATTTAATTCCCTATAGACAGCGAGGATGAAATCCAGAGTTGGATTCTTTCCATTTCATGGTACTATGCACATGTGCTTTATCTCAGTAAAGGGTCAAAATGTCTCAATGACAACAGTGAGCCTTGCTGTGTAATTCACAGGGTGTCACCAAATGTACCCAGAAGCGCTCAAGATGCAATAACCCAGTTTCTGTCATACACACTGTGGCATTCATTGCCTTGCACGCGCACACAGTTTCTCGCACGCGCACAAACGTGACTCGGACGCACAGATTCTGCACATCTGTCACACAAACCCTTCATCTACCTTTCTTAAGTTTAGGGGGGAAAAATTAACAGAATGAGAAATCCCCACAGGTAACTCTGCTGTGCCAAGCACACCAAAGAGTCCAAGACAGCCCTGTCATCCCATTCTGGCCACACTGCTACAAGCTCCCACAAACACCAACTAGAGACACAATTTAAGGTTTTGGGAACATTTTCATGACTCAGCACCTCCATGTGAATGCGTTACCACAGAAACACAAAACAGGAAATTGTTCAGCTGCCAAGGAACTCATTCATGCTCAATGGGCAGCTATCGGTGCCAAGAGGCCAATGCAACTCGAGAGCGCTTACAAATAACTTACTATGACATTAAACTAGTATTGTTGAAGAAATTGAGCAGCTCCAGGCAGCACCCCCCTACCTGGTCTTTTTCAGCTTCAGACAGAGGTTTTTTCTGGACCATTCCACAGTAGGTGGGTTTGTAGTCCTTGGGCTTACGATTAGAACAGTACCAGCCATTGACTGTGCCGTACGCCCTGTCAAGAGAATTTCCTTTCGTTAGCCAGGTTAATGAAAAATACACATGCCATCAAGAGAATGATGAAGCACTTTAAAGTTCAGCTAAATGCATACCAGTTACATCACTGGGAAGTACCAGAAGAGCTATGGAAACTACAGTTCTTTAGAACTACTAAATAAAGGTAGAAATGATTGAAATGTTCTGATTTGATGTTACGATTATTGAAACAGAAGCAAAATCTCTACAAACAGAAGAAATAAGCAAAGAATTAGGTTGGCACACTGGCAAAAGCACATATGGGAAAAAAGAAAGTTTATAAGGAAATACCTGCCAAAGTTATCCACCAATGGTTTTTCTTGTTCCAATTAATCAAAGATTAATCACAAGTTTACTTTTCAGGGATACATGTCAAAATTAATCTTGGCTAGATGTATACAAAATATATTTTGGTTCTCATGGAAGTTCTGTATTCCCTTTGCTCTATCTGCCAATCTTACGAGGTTAAAAACAAAAAAGGTTTAATACTCTGCGACTACCACTAGATGGCTTATTCATAGCATGTGACTCTAAGCAGATGCAAGTATCAGAAATAGGATTACAGTGAGTAATGTATTATACACATCTTATCGAGGTGATAGCTGAAAGGCGGTTCTGTAGGTCAAGTGTTTTAGGCAAGCTTTGAGTATAGGCTAGGGTTAGAAATGGGAGGGTATAATCGCTTCATTCCCTTCATGAACTTTCCACCAAGACACCTTGTTCTGCAAATTGGTGTATGCAGACAAGGCCACTGTGTGTACTTTGAAGGAGTTATATATAATACATACTCACCGTAATCGTATTTCTGATACTTGCATCTGCTTAGAGTCACATGCTATGAATAGGCCGACATCTAGTGGTAGCCGCGGAGTACTACACGATTTGCTTTCAAAACTCAAAAAGTGACGTCGACTGTGCATGTTAATACTTCCCCCTAATGTGACGTCTACTGTACTCACAGTCCTTCACGTGTAGAGATTGTTTTGTTTCTGACATGAGGTTGCATAAGTGTAGCGCGAGTACTGATGTAATAAAGCAGAAAATAGCAATAGAGCAAGAAACATCCATGCACCTTTGACTCCAGGAGGGGAGGAAGGTTGGGTGCAAGTGAATCTAAGCAGAGACAAGCATCAGAAATGCAAGTACGCCGAGTAATGTATGCCTTCTGAGATTTGTGCATCTGCTTAGATCACATGCTAGCAAGCATAATATGGAGAAGGAGGTGGGTTGTGAGAAGGTACAGTGGCAATTGGATGTTTTTAGCACCGCTTGTCCAACTTGTGAATCTGCTTTAGAGAGTATCAATTGAGGAATGCTTGGTAAAGGTATGAATAGAACTCAAAGTAGCGGCTTTGCAAATAGCGTCTAGGGGGAGGTTTGCAATAAATGCTAGAGTAGCTCCTGTACCTCCTGTAGAGTGAGCTCAAGGAGTAACCGGTAGGGTCTTTTCTGGATAGTGAATAGCACAGCTGTATGCATTGGACTATCCATCTGGAGATGACATTTTTAGAGATGTGATCGCCATCCCTACAAGGTGCTGTGCTAACAAAGAGCTGATCTGTTTTCCTTAGATTTTTTTTTACGTAGTACAAGACCGCCTTCCTTAAATCTAATGTATGGAGGCTTCTTTCAGATGAGTTAGATGGATTTTGGAAAAAGGTAGGTAGTTCAATGGATTGGTTGACATGGAACTTGGAGATGAATTTTGGTGAAAACCTAGGATGTGTTCTAAGGTCCTTGTGAATCACAAAGAAAGGGTCCTGTACAGATAATGCCTGTAGCTCACTGACTCATCTTATCGAGGTGATAGCTATCTGAAAGGCGGTTCTGTAGGTTAAGTGTTTTAGGCAAGCTTTGTGTATAGGCTAGGGTTAGAAATGGGTGGGTAATCACTTCATTCCCTCCATGAAAGCCTTGATAACAGGAACTTTCCACCAAGACACCTCATTCTGCAAATTGGTGTATGCAGACAAGGCCACTATGTGTACTTTGAAGGAGTTAAATACTAGGCCAGTTTCTATTAGATAGCGCATGTAGTGTAGAATGTTGGATGGTGAACATTCAATTGGATTTAGGGATTGCGATCTGCACCATACCACAAACCCCTTCCACTTGTTGAAGTAACAGTGTCTGGTGTTGGGTTTCCATGCCTCCTTTAGAATATTCATACACCTTTGAGGAAGGTGTAAGTGACCAAACTATGACTTCAGGAGTCAGGCTACCAAGTTCATAGACAGAGGATGTGGATGGAGTTTTGTCCCTCGTGTTGGGACAGCATGTTATAGGTTTCAAGGAAGCTTGATTGGCTTGCACATTACCAGTTTGAGCAGATGTGGAAACCAAGGTAGTCTTGCCCGCATTGGAGCAATCAGGATTAGGGTGACTTGTTCCTGGTGCATCTTGTGCACTATCCTGCTCAGGAGCGGTGTCGACAGAAAAGCATAAGCACATTTCCGACTCATCCACAGGGTGTCCCCCCTTGGATGCTGGTTGGGGAAACCTCAATGCAAAGTCTGGGCATTGTGCATGTTGGCTTGTGACAACAATTCTAAAAGGCAGGATAACCCCACTGGGAGAAGATTTTGTCTAGAATATTTGTTGATTTTCCACTCATGTTCCTGTGGTAGAGGGTTTCTGCTCAGAGTGTCTGCTAGAGCATTGAGTTCCCCTCTGGAACGCGTTGAGAGACTAGGAACATATTCCGCTTGAGTGTCAACTTCTAAATTTTCTGCGATGGCCTGGAAAGACTTGGAGTGTCTGCCTCCCTGCTGGTTTAGGTAAAACATGGCAGTGGTGCCTTCTGTGCTGTGAGGACTTGCACTGTCTGACCCATTAGATGTTGCTGAAAAGCTCGCAGAGCCCCGAGAACTGTCAGGAATCCTAGAAGGTTGATGTAGTTTTGGGCTGTGGTGTGTGTCCACCTGCTGCGAGCTCTGTGGTGAAGGAAATGGGCTCCCCAATTGAAGAGAGGCGTATTTAATTGGTATCGATTGAACTGGTGGATTGCAAAAGGGTTTTCCTTTTAGCAGGTTGTCCCTGGACCACCAGTGAAGAGCCTGTACTAAAGGTTATCGAAACAACCACTAGATCGTCCCACGGACCATTTGCCTGAGACCATTGCTTTGCTAACCAATCCTGCTTTGGTCGCATGCGCAGATGCCCGTGTGGAACTATGTGTATGCATGAAGCCATCATTCTAAGCAAGCGCATTGCTCAAGTACAGTTATCTGGCGACCGGCTATGTAGTGAGCTACTTGCAACAGTATGTTTTGTACTCTCATTTGAGGAAACGACAAGCTATTCTTTTGTCTTTATGATTGTTCCCTGGAATTGCTTTCTTTGACTGGTTACAAGATAGGATTTCTTCCTGTTGATGATCCCCAATTGGAAAAGAAGGTGGATTGTTCTTTGGGTGTTGTATTTGAAAATTTGAGAAGAATTCCCTTGTTATTAGCCAGTCATCTATATAAGGCTACAGTGGGATTGACTCTCTGCATAGGTGCTCCGATACCACTGCTAGTACCTTCGTAAATACCCTTGGATATGAGGCCATGCCGAAGGAGAGCACTTTGAACTGGTAGTGTTCTCTCGCTATTTGGAAACAGATATTTTCTGTGGGCTGGGAACATTGAAATATGAAAGTATGCATCTTGTATGTCCAATGTTGCCACGCAATGCCTCGGTTTTAAAAGGAATTAAAAGGTGTTCTTTACTACTTGGAAGGAGTGCTTGGTACTATGCACGTCTGCTCCTTTGACTGCCATTTCCTCCTGAACGCAGCACTGCGAGCGCTGCTCTTGCTGCCTGGCTGCTTCCTGGAGGGGGCGGGGCCTATTCCCATCACGTGACGGATCACGTGATTATCTCCCTCCTCATATTGCTGGCACAACCGCCCTTGCGGCGTTAAGCCCTTGCGGCAGTAAGGGCTGGTGCTGTTTGGCGTGGTCGGCTGTTGGTTGCGGTAAGATGGGTACTGATTAATTACCGCCAGCGGACAAGTATCTGCCACTTATTGTCCCAATTCGGATCAACTACGGTCTGTTCAACAGTCTGAAGAGTATTAATTCATTGACTTGTTTAGCCGGTCTTTGGGGAGGAGAGACGGACTAAGGTTGCTCCTCAAGCCATCGGGCGTTCCCTAGACGGCTAAGAATTCTAGGTGTAAAATCAGCACAAGCAAATAACTAAGGTACTGTTTGGCGCATTTGCAAGAATCCAGTTCCACCCTCCATTTTTAAATTCTCATTTTTTTTTTTTCCAACCTTTGGACCCTCTCTTTTAAGCAGTATTTATCTATCTTGTTTTAGTATCTATTTGTCTAATCATAATTCTTATCTATTTGTATTTATACTCTGTGATAGTATTACTATAAGGTGACATGCGTACCCTAAGAAGTGCAATTTTGAATGGGCCTATTTTGGTTCAGGATAATGCCGAAACACACAAGCGAAAACAAATGGGCAGTACGCCCCGAAGGCATCCTCCTGCTAGTGCCTCGAACAACAATAGACATACATCTCCAGCTGATATAAAACGTTTCTTTTTTGAGTCTAAAGCCTTATCCTGTGACTTCACTGGTAAACCAATTGACCCTTGTTTTAAGTTCACCACGAGCGCCCAAGGCTCGAATGTAAAAAACTTCACGGGAGTTTCTGATAACACTCTTATTAAAGAGGGCGTAATCCCACTTTTTAAAGAGCTTCACCCTATGCCTGTAATATGTGAAGCACCTGGATCCCCAGGGTCCAACACCAATTCCAACAGAAATCTAGAGCCTCAAACACTATGTCAGAATTCTTCAGGTCCTGCTGGTGCGGATAGTTCATCATTACATGACTGTCATGCTCCCCTTCCACTCCCCCTGATCGAAAGCTGCTGCGGTTTATCGGATCCTCAGCCTGCAGTAATTGAATTAAGCTCGAACTCTTCCTTTTTGGAAGGGGATGATTGTCGGAATTCATTAGAGTTACCCGAAGTTTCTTTCATATATTCAGATACAGCACATAGTTTGGTCGCTTCATTTGCTGCCCCCACCCCCAGACACGTCCCTGACATCTCGGCTAGACCACCTGATGACCCTATTTTGCCTTCAGTCATTTCTCCGTCCATTTTGATTGAGACCACGTTGCATGCCATGAATTTGGCCATTTCTTCCCTTTTTAAGCTGTTTGAAACGCTTGACCGAAAACTGCAGGCACATGATGAACAGATTGAGAAATTATTACATTGGCAAGCAACGCTTAAACATAGTATAGAAACGAATATCCGAAAAAAACTAAATCCAAACCTTGACAAATCACTAATTTTTGACAAGCCGCCTATCGACCCTATTACACAATCACAAGCTATAAAGTTTAAGACCTTACCTGCTTTTCCGAATGTAATTCACAACGATTTTTCTCTGCCCCAAGGCATTGAAAATCCGAAGGACAGGTCTTTGTCGGACCCTGTAGTTCCTGAAGACAAACAAGTGTTTAACATATTCTCACTTAATGGATGTAAGCCACGCGAAATAATACTTAAGCCAAAAAAGAACCTGGTTTGTAAAAAAACAAAAAATGCTAAAGATATAACAAAAACTGCAACCTCAGCAACAAAAGCCTTCATTAAAGCCATATCCTTGCCCAGGAAGAACACCACCATGGCTGCGGAAGCAGTACAAAAAAAAATATAGCGCCTTGGCTAATGCTAAGAAAGCTAGTAACAAGCCGACGGCTTGCCCTGGCGACCCACTAGACACGCTGGTTGAGGCCGCCGAACATGATAGGGCGATGAATACACAAGCTTCACTTTCTTTAGTACCCCAATTTGCGGCGGTACAAGTAAAAGAGGGTGCTACCCTTGCAGCTTCATCACCTTGTTCTCCTGAGAGGATCTTAGATAAGAATGTTGAAGCCAGACGGAATGAAATCAGAAAGGAGATCGACTACTATATGACTAAACAGAGACCCTTGAATGCCCAAGCAGAGATGCTGAAGGATCCCAATATTCGGGAGATACCCCATATAACAGTCCATACAGAAAAGAATCATGTGGCACAGTCACTCATTACGCCCCTGATCCCTGAGCTTTCCTCTTTAAAGAAAATGTCTGCTCCCCTTAAAATTCCTACTAACTCCGATAATATACCCACCACCAAGCAACTCAGATTTGGTGCATCTGAAATGCCAATACAACAAGTAATAAAAACTGCGGTGGAAGAATATATGACCAACTTGAACAAAAATGCTACATTACATACGAAGTTAGAGGTTGACCAGCATACTATGCATTCACAAATAACTGATCTGAGCCGTTATCCAGCTGGTCCGGTTGCAAGGGCTGATACACTTCCTCAACAACAAAATCACTTACTGAGTACAAACTGGTTGCACTCTAATAGATTTTCGTCTTTACCACCAAAAAACTCAAAAATATCACCCAAACAAACGCTATATCCATTGATCATCCGATGCAGAGATACACCTTATGTGAAGTATGATTTAAATCGCTCTAGTATACTTGCAATACTAGCTGAAATTCCTGCGTTAGACGATCTGTAATCCTCCGATATTGATTTGGTGGAATTTATCTTTGATAATGATCTCTCTGTTGCACGGTTTTGGGTGTCCTCACGAGTTGTGTTAAACACTTTGTGGCTTGCTAATCGAGAAATATATGAATTAGGGTTCGAGCTTCTCACTGCTGTGACAACTCAAGCTCCCATTTCTGCGGTGCAAAATCCATCAACGCAGACATATGTCTCCAATCAGAGACAGGGTTTATGTGTTCAGTCGATTAACCAAAATTATCATCCAATATCTCAATTTGTATCAAAGCAGTCGTAACTTACTTTTCAATATCCTCTGCCATCTTTGTCTATGATAAGTTGGAACACTCGAGGCCACGGGCACTTATTGAGGAATGGTTCCAATAAGTTATCGCAGCATGATATTATTTTATTTCAAGAAACTTGGCTCACGGAGCGGCCAGTGTGGGACAACTTTGAAATAGTTTTTAACCCTGCAATACGATCTGTGAAAGGTCTGCCCATGTCCGGTCTCCTTATGGCCTTAAATAAGTCCTCAGAAATTGTTCTAGAACACCAGTCTGCGCCAAATCGATATATTCAATTGATAATTATCACAATAAGAGAACAAAGATATGCGATAGTAAATATATATTGGAATCCAGCTGCAATGCCCACCAAAACATTTCTTAAAGATCTGGAAGAGTTATGGTTAGAGATTATTAAACTCCCTATATACCCGAATGTAATTCTGGCGGGCGATTTAAATTTGCACTGTCTGGATGCCCCCAATAAACGTATGGATAGCAGACTGGTCTCCTGGAACACTTTTATTGAGACAAAAAACTTGGTTATGTTAAATGGTTCATGCCCTGCCGATAGCCCGCCACAGAACACATGGAAAAAAGGACATTCCTGTGCCATTATTGATTTTATTTATGTTAATCGTGAATTATTCTCTGATATTAAGTTGTTTTGTGTGATCCCCACTGAGGACAGTGATCATAACATATTGAATGTGAAATGGCACTGTATGGCTTCACAGGGAAAAAAGGAGTTATATAATACATACCAGCCCCTATCAGTAAACAAAAGGTATGAATAGATTACACTGGACTGAATACAATTTGGCGAAACTCGCCAAGGTATTTGAACAGACAATTGTGTATGAGAGGATCTCAGGCACTAATAAGTCACTCGAGTATAGTGACTTATTGCATACATTCGGTACAACAAAAAAGGCGAAGACAAAGTACTTTCCCTTGCACTCTTTTGACAGGGAAGTACAGCGTCAAAAGTCCTGGTTTAGAAGGGAAAAAAAGGTAGTTTTGGCTTTGCCTATCCAAGTTAAATGGCAAGCCCTTAAATCATTGAAAACAAAACATAAAAATTGGATGAAGGCCCATCGATCTATTCTTTATCAAACTGATGGAGAATGTATGCTCCAAAAGATGGGATCAAAAAACACTACGCAAATATGGGCACTAATTAATAAGACCAACCCTAATACGCAGATTTCATTACAAATCAATGACGTAGCAAAGACTCAATGGGTCGAACATAACACAAATTTGTATGCCTGTCCTGAGCCTATAATTTCACCACTTAGTCAGTGTGACCCAGGAGTTTTTACTTTGCAATCCTCAGTAGCACACATTTTATTTTATATTAATAAATCTAGTAGATTGCGTGCCCCTGGTCCAGACGGGATCTCTAATTACATGATGAAGCAAGATCCGAACCTATGGGCAAAGATTTGATATCAACTCTACTCCACAATCATGCACACTCAACAATTGCCTAAATCATGGTCTCTCTCTATTATTGTCCCGGTGTTCAAGAAGGGTAATAGACAAGACCCCTCAAATTATAGACCGATTGCCCTCCTTGATACACCGGGCAAGATCTTTGCCCGGTTGATTCTCAGAGACTTGCGGGCTTGGATAGAAACCTCTGGTAATATTGATGTATTCCAAACTGGATTTGTTGCTGGTAAAGGCACAGCAATAAATATCACAGCAATCAATGCGATCAAAGCTAAGTGTGAATGCCTTAATCAGTCCTTGTTTTTAGCTTTCGTGGATTTTAAAGAGGCCTTTGATTCAATCGATAGACATTTTTTAATTAGTAAATTGATTAAAATGGGCTGCCCCGGTTCACTAATTAAACTGATTGCGCTTCTCCAATTCAGATAAGAACTACTTTAGCTGGGCATTTAACCACCAAAATTCCGACAGCAAGAGGTCTGAAACAGGGCTGTATTCTGGCGGCCACTATTTTTAACCTGTTTATACTGGACATGGGCAAGAATTTTAATGATATCAACTCAGATGCTCCAAAACTCGGGTCTCATCAAATTGCATGGTTATTATATGCGGATGATCTTATTTTAATCTCTAAAAAGCCGTCAGGTCTACAGAGGCTGATAAAAGGCCTTTCACTGTATGTTCAAAGCAATCATATGGCTATTAATTTAAGCAAAACACAGATCATGCAATGTCATAACAAAAAATGTCGCCCTTTAAAATCGTCCATCTGGACTTTCCAAGAAGAGCTCATCTCTATTACCCCACAATATAAATATTTAGGAGTGATTATTAACAATCTGAAGTGTGATATTCCTTATGTCCAGGATATAAAACAAAAGCTGCAAACACTAATATGCCAAGCTAAAGTCCTCTTGCATAAATTTGGTAAATTTACATGTTCTCAGATACTTCTATATTACGCCCAAAAAGTTCTACCGATAATAACATACGGCTCTGAAACTAAATTACCAAGAGACCGTGTGTTTTGGGATCGACTCGAGGGAAAATTTTGGCGAGCAGTGTTTAAGTTACCGAATTCAACTGCAGGACCTTTGATACGTTATGAGCTAGGAGTCCTTTCAATGTTTGTGTTTTATGCGTGGAAATTGTGTTTTTTAATGAGGAAATTTTTGCTGCGTATAAATTGTTCAGATTTATCTTATATATTGGCTATATACATGCTGAAATCCACACATCTTTTTCCCAATAAGTGTAGAAATGTTGTTACCAATCTTTTAGTAGAAGCCGACATTACTATTGAATTGCTTTTAATCAATCCCAATCGTGCCCAGAGAAAACTATATCAGCATGACTGGATTTGCACTTTAGAGTTTTGCTCGCGGTATAAAGATTATAGCGGTCTGGCTTTCGGTACGAAAAGAATGAGAACTGCTGCCTCTTATTTACTTAAATTCCCCTCGCCCCACTTCAGAAACAACTATCTCCGATTTAGACTCAATTTTAGCTCGAAGAGGTCAAATAACAAAACAAGAAAATATTTGTCGGTTTTGTCAATTACCAGAGTGTGAGGAAACTTTAAAACACTTGATAGTAGGTTGCTCTTCATTAAAAGAATTACGCTGTACATTCTTTAAAAAACTGTATGAAAATTATAACTGCTTAACTAAAGATGTACTTTGGTTTAGAATATTCTCCTCACCTCTGCAAGCTGTCCGGATAGCTACTGTCCAATTTATGTTAGCTCTAAATCTTGAGAGATAACAAGTACAGCTTAAATATGTGTGTTATGTAATTAACGTCCTCTTCACATGTGGTCTATTAATGGTTTTATCGATGTGGTAATTCGAACCTATTTTAGATTGTTTTTATAAATGATAATTCAGATGATGTACATATATGAATTGTGATTTTGCCACCTTTTGCTGTTGTTGTAAAATGATGAAATGCTGAAGCGGAGGGGTTGTAGGGTTTTGTTCGGTACTGATTTGAGCTTGATTTTATTTTGAATTCATTTTGATGTTCAATGTGATGAACTTGTGTTATATATTAAATTGAAAGGTTGATTACCAACCAACCAATTAATAATAAAAAAAAATAAATAAAAGGAATTACTTCCTGAAGCGGCGTCATGCAAACATTGAGGCTTGACATATGTGTTCGCTGGGTGCAGGTCTAGTACCGGGCGCATTGTTAAGTCTTTCTTTGGCACAAGGAAGTACGCTGAATAGATACCCTTGTTTACCTGGTCTGCTGGGACGATCTCTATGGCATCCTTTTAAAGCAGGGCTCTACCTTCCTCCAGTAATATGCGCCTTTCCTCTGATGTCATCTTTCTGTGTCTTGGAGGATGGTTGGATGGCCTTTGTAGAGGTTCTATACAATACCACCCGCTACGGTGGATAACACACTTGTCTGACGTGATCCCCCTCCCATGCGTGGGTGAATTGGGAGATGCAACCTCCTACTGAAGTAGCATGGGAGGGGACCTGGAGCGGGGCGTCATTGTTTGGGTGGAGTGGAGCCTCTGGCTGAGGAGGCTCTACCTCTGCTCGTGGACCTTTTGTAGCTTCTTTGAAAATTGGAGGAGGACAGTCCCTGTGAGGTTCTCCATAATGGTGATTAGCTGCCCTGATCGTAACCAGAGGAGCGTTGTGGAACCATCTTGTGTGTTAAAAGACCCCCCACTTCGGACAAAAGGCATGTTGGAGATTTGAGGGAGTCATTTTCCTCTTTGGCACTTTTTAGGGCATCTTCAACTGCCCTACCGAACAGAGCATTAGGTTCAATGGGCATGTTAAGCAACGTGGCCTTTGGCTCTAGTTTGAAATCTGACTGCCTCAGCCAGGCATGGTGTTCGATTAATGTGCCCTCTGTTATGATGCGGCCTGCATTGTCTGCGGTATCTAGGTTATTTTATGATGCAGTTAGACACCTGCTTGCCTTCTGGCACAGTTTTTAGAAGTTGTGAATTCAGGGGCTCTGGGACTGCTTCAATCCGTTGTACTAGCTCATCCCACTTATAGCAACCACAGCTAGCCAGGAGGGTGGTGTTGGCTACACTAGTCTGGTAGGCAACCGAGGAAGTCGCCTTTCTGCCAAAGGTGTAGATTTTCTTGCTTTCCTTATCTGGTGGGGCCTCCGCAGAGGCCAGGGGTGTGCATGCCCTTTTCCAACCAAGGAATTGGGTGTCAACTGACCCCTGATGTACAGAGAGTCTGTAGGGGCTGGCCTGAATAACTTCTCAATGCAAGGGTATACCGCCTTTGCAAGGTTTGGTGTAAGAAGAGAAGGCTGGATGCGCCTTTGGATGGACTGCAAGAGGGGGATACATTGTGTGGGGGATTTCTTGTTGCCAACACTCCTTCCACAAAATCCTTTTCAACCTGGGCCTCCTGGGTGTTTATTTTAAAAAATGTTGGGAGGCCTTGAGAAGAAGCTCTTTAAATTGGAGCCGATTGTCAATGGTGAGTCAGCCACTGGCTGGTCTTGATGTGGTGAGTGGATCACATAGATGTCCTCATCGTCATAATATTGGTGCCGGCCATACTGGTCCCCTTGATCTCCCCGAGATCGAGGGTCCAGAGACACTGAGGGATCTATAATGTGGAGGTCTTAAGATGGTTCATGTACTGAGAGGTGGCCTGGGTCTGGCTGGAAGTACTAGGCTGTCACATGTCCAGACATGGCCTTTTAGCAGACGGTTCATCGCTGTCCACTCTTCTTCGTAGGGCGCTGAAGATATTCCAAGTCCATGAAGTCCACAAAGCAGGACATTCTCCTCATATCATAATCCTAGCGAAACTCTCTGGTGTCCACTCAGTTGATTTTGGGAAATACTGAGGGGTTAGGGGTGTGTTGCAAATGTTGCTGTTCCTTGTGATGCATGACCCCTGAAAGGGTGTCTCCAGTGGAAGAAAGGCTGCTATCTTGGAAGATAGAGGGCCGGGATGGAAGAGGCGAAGATTTTACGTCGCGTGAAAGGAGGGCTTTTTAGGTACAGTGTCTGAAATGATCTTTGGCGCTTGTTTGGAGGCCTGTCGTGTGGCAAGCGCGATGGCCCAGAGGACAATGATGACTTTGAGGACCTCCTTTGACACTGCGTGGCTCTCAACGGTCGACCACATGCCTGAGCCACCAGGGGATGCCTCCATCACAGGGCTACTGGCCTGTTTATTGGAGCCAGGGGGCCCCGCTCATGGGATTCCATCGAACCCTGATCGCCTTTGGCGTCGCCAAGGGCGTCGATGCTGCCCTTGCTGGATTCCCCTGCCACATCTATGGAGGCCTTAGCCTGCATGATGTGGGCGGCCCAGCGTTTGGTCCGGTGGAACTTTAGGGTTTTGGGACGAAAAGGTCTGCAGGATTTGCAGCGTTTCTCAGGGCATTTCTCAGGGTGGTCCCAGGGATTGCACACCTTGTGTGTGTCTTTCCAAAGGAATTTGCTGTTGCAGGAAGGGCACATTTTTTTAAAAAAGGAGTATTTTCCATTGCTGATGGAAAGGGCAGCGCAACGACAAAAGTGAAGATAAGGGGTCAGAAGAGGAATTCGCTAAAAGGGTACAAAGTATATGACCTCCCACCACTCTGTACTGTGTAGGGCCGACGCAGTTGAGGCCCGTGTAGACCACAGTCTTCGGTCATCAAGACAGTTGAGAGTCGTCGATGGCCGCCGAAGCAGTTGGTAGTGCAGCGGGCAATGGGCAGTGGTTGGAAGGATAGAAGGAAAGTCTAAAATTAAACTTTGTTTAATCAAAGGTGTAGCCAAAAGAACTCCACAACTATTGACCGACCCCAATGGCACAAAAAATTAAATCTGAGGGACCTCAACGCGTGAAGGACCATGGGCACTGTAAACGTCACACTAAAGATCGTATTACTAACACGCCCAGTCGACGTCCCTTTTCAAATCATGTAATACTCTGCGACTACAACTATATGTCGGCTTATGCATAGCATGTTATCTAAGCAGATTCAGAAGCCTCAGAAATATGTTTCTACAAAGACTCACAGACTGTTATTATATGTAGTCAGGATGAAGATGCAAAGACTTCAAACGTGTACCCGCGCACCTTTATAGCATGAAGTTTTTGTACAGTCAAATTGAGGTCTACATAAGTTTGTACGAACATGGAAGTGTTCCTTACAAAAGAAAGGTCTTCTCTAAATAATCATTAAATGCCACCCAAAGAAGTTTGTATAGCACCAGTGTCCGTAAGCATTCTCTTTTATATCCAACTGAAAATAAAGCATTTCAACACACGTATAACCAGGGCTCCAGATAAGGCGAGTACCAGGCCTTTTTATGCTTGAAAATCTTGTAAATACGCCAGCTTTATTATTTTCCTGGGTACATTTACACACAGGTTTAGAGCAGAGGGCAGTGCAAAGGTCAGGTTACTTGACAGCAACCAGAAGGCTTCTTGTGATTTTTATCTACATGGATGTAATTACAAGCCACCTCTGAAACAGAATGTATTTCTCTGAAGCCTTTCAAAAAAATAAACTGCACACTGATAAAAGGAACAGTTTCTTTCCATTCAGCTTCAGAAGCACTGTGCATGTTTTCCTAGAATTTTAGGATTGTATATTAATAAAATGGAAAACTAAGTTGCAATTTTCTTTTTTTTTTTTTTAACAAGTTATGCTTTTTTTCCCAGTGAAAGCAAACCAGTATTGCCAGTGCTTAATTTGTGCCAGTGGTTGGCGGTGGCCAACACCGGCAGTCTTTTTTGGGCACCGGAACATCATTGGGCCAGCTGGCCACGTGTAATTGCTTCGGCTTCGTTGCAATTGCTTTGTTGTTCAACTTTCCTGCAGGCTTTAGCTTCCAATTCCATCATAAATCATTCATTGCCTTGCAGCTGGGCCTCAGCCTGGCTGGGCCTGGGAGTTCACAACAAGGACAGCCAATGAAAACCAACATTCTGTTGTGTTTGTGTATAGTAACACAGAATGTATAGTTTTCATTGACTGTTCTTGTGAGCCACTGAAATGACATGGTGACTGGGGTGGAGGGGTGGGGTCACGTGGGTCTGTTGAGCGACACCACCTTCACTTCACTTGTTGTTAAGGCGTGGCTGGCTGCAGTGACTCGTGAGAGCAGAGCCTCCCTCAGCCTCCTTGCACGCACGTGTGGTCCCATGACGCGCATTGCGGCCTAGAAGTTCTATTGTCTAGGTTCCTTCGTGTATGTTTAATTCATCAGGACAGCAGGCACAGTAAGTAATTTCTTTCTGGAGGACTGTGAAAAGAAAATGCATTTTTTGTTAGCATTTGATAATATTTTGTATCATTGGCTGCCGGGTCCGATTACATTATTATTGCAGCGGCTCCGGCCGCCGTGGATATGGTGGCCAGGTGGCCTGCGCCGTGGCCTCCCACCGTAAAATATGTAGCGATATGGTGGCCGTGGCCCGCAGCCACCACAATAATAATGTAGGCATGAATTGATTGAATCAATCCATGCCTACATGATTATTGCGGCGGCCCCGGCCGCCGTGGATATGGTGCCCTCACTGGCCTGCGGCCACCCGCCGTACTAATTATAGCGCCGTGGAATGGATGGTGGCCGTGGCCCGCGGCAGCCGCAATAATAATGTAGGCATGGATTGATTGAATCAATCCATGCCTACATTATTATTGCGGCGGGAGCGGCCGCCGTGGATATGGTGGCCAACTGGCCGTGGCCCGCGTAGGGGACATCATGCGAATATCCGGGAGGCGGGTGGTGGGGAGAGAAATTGGGGTCTGGCTGTCAGCGCCGCCGGCGGGACATTACACTGCTCGCAGCACCCCGCCTCCATCCGTTTGGCTGTGTGATTGCTGCAATCTCTCTGGTTGGGCTCCCATTTCGTGTTGGTTTTACTAGAACGCGGCGGTATAGGGGTAGGGGGAGAGGAGAGGGAGGAGGCAGGAGGGCGGCCGTTTGGTCAGTAAAGTTAACCTACCCCGGCGGGCCTACCCTGCGCTATCTTAGAACCCTCCTCTGCCCCCATGTGCAGGGGAAGCAGCGAGGCCAGTGCAAGGCCAAAGGAGGGCCAGGGTCCAGAGTACTGGAGAGGTGAGTGTAGCGCCTGGATTCAGAAGGGTGCGGTGCGTGGGTTCCAAGTCCGACCTGGTGGCGGGGGTCGAATGGTGACGACAACCTACACAATCTAAAACTAAACCACATATCTTGCGATTAATGAAAAGAATGGGTCTGATTCACGGAAAGATATGAGAATCGGATGTAAGGAGGAAAATGCCCCCTCCATGCTACTCTCCCATCTCCCTGCAGTGAATCCCTCATTCATAAAAGGGACTTGTCACTTGTGTGTGGGAGGGACAGGCTGTGAGTTCCAGGGACATGCAGCCGGCCCCTCCATGAACCACTTCACCTAAATATGGATTGGGCAACCAAGCCCACATGGGAAGATTGGGGTCCAGTCCAGGGCATTAAATAGGAATGATGCTCTTGTGATACCCTGCACTGTTGCATAGGCTTAAACTGGCCTATGAGGCAATAGGGCAGTGCCCAAAATGTAGGCCCACATGCTTGTCTGAACCTGTTTTTTGGCCAAAGTGGACCAGTCGGATGACTTATTTCTCGGACCTGCCAGTAGAGTTTTGAACAGTGTTAGTGAACTATGTTTTAAAAAAATGCACATTTTGGAATACAATTTACCGCCTCCCCACCCCCCTTGGGTACTACGGAACAAAAGATCTGTTAGAAAAGGAATAAATTGCCATCTTCGACTATAGGAAACTTTTTCATTGATGCCCGAGCCCATTTTATGCCTCATTCTGAACTTCCAAACAGTAGAGAGTGATAGAACCAGTTTTATGATGAGCAGAACTCACTAGTGTTCCTCAATAGGGTGTACCTTCAATTCCTTTTGTCTTCTTTGTGTTCGCATGTGTGCTAAATTCTTGGTCTAAAGACTTTTGTATGGTTGTTAACTCAGTGTCACTTGGAAAAGAGTAGAACTAAACAGCACTACAAGCAACCAACCCAGATCGGGTCAGGGCAACATTCCAGACTTGGGCAGTGGCTGAACCGGGAAGTAATATTACAGTACTCCCTCTCTAATTTTTCATATCATTCATATGCAGTTCTAAGCTTTAGTTAACAGGTGGTGCTATAAGCCGGAACTATTGCATTGGCTTACAGAGAGGAAGCAGATCGGATGTGCTAATCTCTATGGCCATTCCTATAAACTACCTGGCCCAAAACACACCCTCCTAGGATCTTTTTAAGCTAGCCATGTCATGCAGTAACACACACGGCCTGCTGTTTTATAGATCCTGCTAGTGTTACGTCTAAGCAGTCTCTGAGAGTTAATGGGGGTCATTACGAGTTTCCCGGTATCCCACTGGTAATTCCATCAGGATACCGGGAAATGGACATGCTGTTACCAGCACCTGATTTCCCGGTATTACATGGATATTCCAGGGGCCGGCAACTGCGGTAAATCTGCATTCCATGGAGTCCATTAGGACTACAGGGAGTGGATTGCCGGTATTTCCGGCACTGGAAATACCAGCTGTTTTTTGCAGGTGGGGGCCTGATTTACCTCCAGCTCTTGGCTGGGTAACCCCCACCAGCAAACCTTTAGTTTGCCCATCCGGGAAAAGTGCTAGTCATGCAATTACTGCCACTTTTCCCGGCACTTTTCCTGGACCGGCAAACTTATTGACCCCAAAAGTCTTAATTGAAGCCAGAAATGAGCTTGTGCTCTAATAAAAATGCCTTAATCAAGAGCTTTATAAGCAATGTGTGTTTGCGCACATCTATTCCTTGCACTGAGGTCCTATTGAAAATGTCTTATTACAAACAGGCATTGACAAAGCAACAGTTTTGGCATGTTTATAGGTATTAGGCAGTTACCAGGCACTGACATCATATGCTCGGCTACTCATACCATTTTCCAGCATATGGCATTTTATGGCCAGTTAGTACGGTTATGGTAGAGCCTGGCAAATGTCTATCCCATGACTACACAAAAAGGCATCACTGTTTGCTCTGGCAGTGCTCGCTTGTGTTTTTCAGGCATGATCGCCCATGCATAGGGTACAAATATTTCAGAGGTCACTTCGGCTGCAGTCGTAAGACACGGGGAGCAACGTGAGCTGAAGGGGCGGGGTGTCTTCAGGAATTGCACAGGAAGTGTTATGAATGCACGTGACCCGCCTTTTTCAGAGGTTAGGTGGGTGCAGTGTTTGGGAGGATGTGGGGGCTGTAATTTGGGCCATACACTTAGGGTCCTGATTTCTCTGGGAAGGGAGGGAAGATCTCCATCCCTGGGATTTTCCTATAGGTAATCCAGCGGCGTCGACTCGAGTGCTTTTACCCCCGGGGGGGGGGGGGGGCAGTGCACCGGACCCCTCTAGTTTTATGGCTGACTGCAGAGATGCAGTGGATTTATTTATTTCATTTGCCAAAAGAAAAGACCCAGATACTCGTTTATTAACGAGCGAGTGAGAACGCTTCCTGGTGGAGACTGGGATCATCATCCATCTACTGGCTGGTGGTCACTGGGCGATTGGATGCGCTCTGGTTGTGTGGGCGGGCGGCGGCACGCCTACGGCTATGCCGTTTTAAAATCATTGGTGACAGGGCGGGATCCGGCGCCCGTGGGTATCTCAGCAAATCTCAGCAAAGGCAGGCTAGGCCCAGGATACAATATTGCTTACGTGTCCACCCTCATAAGCTATATTTTCAAGAAAAAGCAATCGCCGAAATCCCCTTTTAAAGAGTGCTGAGTGAGCCCCCTCTGGACATCCATCAGGCCCGCCCCTAAGGGGTGCCAGGCAGCCCCGCAGTTTCAAGGCCACTGCCTTAAAGGACACTCACGCCACTGGTGCTCGTCTGAACAACCCCAGAAACAGAGAATGGTTTGGCCCCTCTGGCGCTCCAAACTCAGATTGCATGAGGTTCTCTGCAGTAGCCACATTACCCACTGAGCTATGTCCCAGCCCTCTTCCTTACTGCCTGCCCATTGTCCTGTGGTACTTTTGTGCATTCTGTATAGCAAAATGCTTTCCATATTTGGTTTTTGGGATGTTTTAGCATCGTTATGGGACAATTGTATGCTGCTGTTGGCATCACCTCATGACTGATGGGGAGAGGGGGTGTTTTCAAAGTTGTGTTGTCTGGCCTGGAGAGATTGGCCTGGTGGAGGAAGTGAGTCATCTGCCACTCTATTTGCTGCTTTTTTGCTTGAGGCTGTGGAGGGAAAACTAACTCGAAACATTACAATCACAAGCTCCCTCCTACGCGGTCTCTGGCGGCACGTTTGTAAGAAAATGTGTGGGAAAAATGTGCTTTAATTACACCTTTGCCGTGAGACAGGCCCAATGTGCAACAACATTCTTGACAACCTCACAAGATCCGCTGCTGCAAAGGTTGAAGTCAAAGCCTTGCTCATCCCCTGGTGGCCCCCTGCTCCCCCCCCTTTGACCGCAGTCACACCCACACATGACCAGACGGTATCTGGACCGCCCGGACGGTCCATTGCAGATGTGCCCTGCCCAGCTCCGTTTCAACTTTCAAGGTTAATATAGTAAAGCGCAGCGCTTCGTTTTCTGATTGGAGAGAAAATATCCGATAAAAGTTCCCATTATGTGGCAGAGGCCTGGCATGATGAGTCGCAGGGGAGAGTCAGTGTGACCTCATTGCAGGTACTTTGAGCTGGTTGTTTCACTCAAAGCAGCTCAGGATGGGTTGAAAGAAATTTGGCTGTCACTTCTGTCTTCTACTCCTGTCGCGGCAGCATCTACAAGTGCCTGATTTGCATTAGCTGCTTTGATTACTGCTGCATGTATTGCTTTCTGATTTGACAGTTGAGACCCTGCATCTTCTTCAGCAAGACAGTTTTGATTAATGAGGTTGGGTAACACATGAGATCAGCTTTTATTACTGACTTACAAACAAGAATCTTCGTTTGCAATGTCTCTATATTTTGCTTCGGGCTAGTGTAAATTAATGTAATGAAATCATGGCTCACCTTTTAAGTCTCCCAATAGCTGTCCTCATTCCCTTATCGAGTCAAGCATTTAAAATAACATTGTAAATATCTTAATAGTTTTCAAAAATTCAAAATCTCTTCCTGGTCGCAGAATGAAATAAAAAATCTTTAATCTGGTACATCATTTTTACACCATGGGGCAATTGGACAAGCAATACAAATGCTGGCTGCAGTAAAAGAAAAAAGAAAATAGCGACTCACCATATTGCCATTTCCAAGGTGCTACTTGTACATGTACTTGTACATGCCCTTGTGTGCTAAAGCTACGGTTTGATAAGTCAGAGCAGCATTTGTTTGTGCCAATGTTTTTTTTATAACGCACCTAATCCTACCAGAGTTCGGTTTCTAAGCGCGGATCTGGATTCAAACCTCTGTTGCTTTGCGTGGTCTTGCTTCCAAGACCAGCACTAGTTTGCCCCTGTGCGTGTTATAAATTACAAAGTATGAAACAAACAGTAATCATTTTTTTAGGGTAATTTCTTAACTCGCTCTAGTTTTCTCAATTGACAGCATTATGTGTAAAGCTTTTGGGTAGATTTATGAAGCATTAGTAGCACCCTGGGAGGTGCTTGCTGTTCAACATAAGTGTGTGATCCCGGGCAAATAATGTAATCTCACCTGACTTCAACTGCAAAGGGTCACTCACTCGCCCCCCTTCTTCCCCTCTGCATTGTTGAAGGCAAGTCAAACATATCTATTCTGCGGGTGCTGTGATAGGGGTCAGTAAAATATTGTGCAGTGTAACGTCCTGTCATGTTAAGTCCAACCTTTGCCCCGTTAGTAAAATGTCTCACTTGCAATACCTACAGATTTGGCCCACTGTGTCCTATGAGGCTTTCTTTTTCCTACCCTCACGTTTGGTGCATACAGTTGAGGGGGCAATGGCCATGCCTTTTGTGTGAAGCCAAATGTCCCAATTCTGCCTCCAGCAGTTGAATTTCCTATTGAGCATTCGAGGTATCATGCCAGCCGTTTGCAATTTAATTGACTTAGTGCTTTTGCTCCCCTTTAGGTTTGCAGTGAGCGACTTCATCAGAGGTTCGTTCATCGTGTTGGCAGTCAGAATCTGAGAGTCGCAGGCTGCTGTGTGGTACGCTGCATCCTTGTGCCTGAAAACAAGGTAAGAAAGATGTACGTTACCAAGCATAAGCGGGGTGCAATTGTTTTACTGACTCAAGGAGAGTGGGCGTTTTTTTTTTTTAAATGGAGACAGGCATGGGTACTACACTACAGAGCGACATTTCAAAAGTCGCAAAATTGTATGGTTCAGTGTGGTGTGTTGGGGGATAAAAGGAGGCAGCTGGCACTTTGCAGCCATTTACAAACCACCCACATGGTATTTGTTAGATTTCTTTTGCAATGTTCTTTTCAGCCACGTCAAGTCAAAACGTGTGCACATTTGTATTTATTGGCCTGGCTCGAATGGAAATCGCATTCCATTTGTGCACTGTGCACCTTTATATGCGTTTGTTCTTATACATTTGCTTTTCACCAGTCCTTGATTCCGTTTGAAGCACTTAAGAGGTCTGTTGTCCTGTCCTGACCCCTGGCCTGATCATTGTGTGTATGTATCGAAACTTGGAAGGAATCCCATGATATCGATTATCCCTACTTCTCATTTCCTTCCCTAGAATGTCTGGAGCCCAGAAGAAAATGTCTTCATACTTTTCAAAACCTGGTAAAAAATGCAGCACAGATGAGCCTACAAGCAAGCGAAGTAAACAGGAATATGGTTCTAAGTCAGATAGTGTTTGTGAAGAACCAGACAACACACTAGATGACACCACCAGCACTACTACTGTCAACATCCAGACAGCAAGCATTGCACTCGGAGAGGGATTGGGTGGCACTGGTATCGCTGATGAAGATTGTGAACTACCGCGACAGTGACACGGAAATGCTAAGTACTAGCACAGAATCTGATCAATTATCACTTCTGCAACGTTCAGCTCCCTTAACGAAAGACAGACTCCCTAAAGGCTGGAAGCTGGACCAGAAACAATATTTTCAAAGCAAGTCCCCATGGTTGATTGTTAGAGGACAGACTCTTGGATGCACCATTTGCCATCAAGTCAATAGCTTTGGTGCAGAGAAAACTCATGGGATGAAATTGTCCAAAGAATGGACTGAGTGTACCGTTAGCTCATATGGTACCAACAAACACAAGCAACAAAAATCCTTCCGAAAGAAGATTACCGAACATTTTTCAACAAAGGCACATGTCACAGCATCAAAAATATTAGAGCAGGCAAAAAAAGATACATTGCTTAAAGTAACTTCTAGAGCCCAGGCAGGGAAAATAGCAACAACTGCCAGATTATTCCGAACGGCTTATAAAGAAGCAAAGCAGAACAGGCCAGCCTATGGTTTTGGATCTGAGATAGACTGCCAGCAATTGAATGGGCTCGATATGGGACGCATTTTACATTCCAATGTGGCTTGCTCAAGTATACAGCAACACGTTTCATCGGAAATGAAACGAAAGACATGTCAAAATAGTTGCCTCTTCTCCTAAGGTGAGCCTTTTGCTGGATGAGGCTACTGCCTTAAATAAAAAAAGTGCTTTAATTGTGTACCTACGTAATCAGCTACAGGATATGGAGTCTCCAGCTAATATTTTTGTTGACCTTATCGAGCTCAGTGATGCGTCTGCTGAAGGGATAGTGAACAGTTTGTTGTCTTTGCTCCAAAAGGACCCAATTAACATTACTGAGGACTTTCTCACCAAATGTCTGGCGTCAGTCGCTTGTGATGGAGCATCAGTAATTTTTGGCCGCAATAGTGGGGTTGTGAAAAGGTTACAAGAAAGAATTTCCCCCAATATTGTAGCCTGGCACTGCTCAACACACCGCTTAGAACTTGCAGTCAATGATGTGATGAAAGACATTGGAGGTACAAATCATTTCAAAGCATTGCTAGACAAACTGTATTCCCTTTTTAGCACATATGTGAAAAATCGTTTGCAGCTAAAAGAATGTGCAGATGCTCTTGACATTCAGCTTTGTAAAATAGGAAGAGTGTTAGATACTCGCTGGGTTGCCTCAAGCTACAGAACAGTAGAGGCTGTCTGGAATGCTTATCCTGCTCTTTACAAACACTTTACATTGGCATCTAGTGATGGCTCTCGTGATGGCACAACACGAAACATATACACTGAACTGTGTAGGCACATTTCGTCTGTGCAGTTTGTTGGTAATCTTGGCATTATGTTTGATGCACTTCAAGAGTTATCAGAATTGTCTCTTGACTTACAAAAGCGTGATTACACGATCATTGATGCACATCGTGCTATTTGCCGACAAATATCAGTGTTTGAGGCAATGGTAGAAAGGCGAGGAAAACACTCGTCCCAGTGCGAGAAGGCCATAGAAGAAAATAGTTTCCAATGAGTGACCCTGCATGAAGGAAAGGCATGCAACAAAAGAATTGAATATGGACAGTTTTTTCGCAGTCTTTCAGAAAATGTATGGAGTCGTTTGTTGTCTACAGGAGGTTCTGCTGCTGCTGAAAACAAAGTTGCGTACAAGAAGCTAATATGCAAACTCAAAGTTTTGTACAAGCAGTACTGGCCAGATGAGTTACCACCTATGTATGGAGAAAGTGAGATAGAGTCTGTGTGAAAGATTTGACATTGGTGACACTCGTCAAACCATTCGGGCTTACAGGGAACATAGGGAGACTAGTGGAAAAGAAGCTAATAGACACTATAAGGAACTTTTGACAGCTGTGAACACTATTGCCATCTCCACTACTGAGTGTGAACGAGAGTTTTCACAAATGAATCTTGTCTGCACATCAACAAGAGCATCCCTGCATACTGACACCATTTCATCCTTATTATTTATTAATCTCGTTGGCCCACCATTGAAGAAGTTCAACCCCATCCCCTATATCAATTCATGGATTACAAGAGGACGAAGAGCTGCTGATGACCCTAGAAAAAAGGAACGAAAAGAGGACATGGCCAGGTCAGATTTAGACATTTTATGGGCTTTTATGAGCGAATAGAGACAACTATGCACACTATTGCACTTTTAATTATTTAATATATTATTTATTTGTACTTTATTTAGTAACTGCTATTTGCATTTCTTTGTTTTGTTCATCTATTGCAATTTGCACTTTGCTATAGCAGCTTAGCCATGGTGATCTCAACCAGCTTTTGGCAAAGTTGTAATAGAATATGGAGTTACCATGACATTTTGTGAAATGTTATACAGAATATTTTGCCATGTTAGGCTAAATACTGTGGCTGGCAGAATGTTAATTACTTCAAACAAACACAACATTTAAATAGCATCTGCCAGTCTATTTAATTGATATAGATTCAATGCCTTCGCTACCTCCTTTTCTAAGTTTAAAATGAAAGCCAAACATGGCACCTTGTACTTTCTTGTTTGGTTCTGTTCTATATATGCAATGTGTTTATTTATTCTTCGTGTGTTTATTTATTATTTATTCAGTGTGAGGTTAAATAAAAAAGTGTTTTTGAGGATCATGTCCCAGATTTGTAACTACTGCAACATCTGTTAACTTTAATTCAATCAAACCTAATGTTTTAAATACAGTCTATTATTTTTCCTAGTGTACGCCAAAACAGAAAGATACTCACACTGTGAGTCTCCAAGAGACCCTACCCAGCTACACTCAGCCATTTGGGAAACAGGGCGGTGGGAGGGTGTGGGCAGTGGGGGGTCATTCTACAAAATTGACAAATAAGATAACAGCCACAGGTTTGCAACAATTTTCAAATGTATTATCACTTCGAGGACAGCAAATATGGTCCAGATGTCTAACGAGTGTGGTCTAGAACTTAGACGTGTGTTCAAATGCACTCTTTTGCCTCTGGGGTTGCCGGAATGCGAGCCACTACACCTACCAGTGTTTTCCAACTTTAAAGCATTATACTTTCTCAACCCATGTGTGCCCTTCCCCATCCATCCCACTACTAGCCTGTGCCAGAAGTTGCTGCAGCACCAAACATGTGACATGGAGCAGCAGTGAGATGGGCTGCTGGTGGGCCGATGTAGGTAGGTCTTGCACTGAACTGGAGTCTGGCACGGGGCGCGTGTCCGCACTGCGGGGTGGTGCGGCGCCGTGCCCGGCATTATGGGGCCAATATTATTTGGGCACTGGCACTTATTTTTTTTACAAATTAAAGGCATACTCTAGTAAAAAATTTTATTGACCCTATGGGTCGGCCATGTTTTTTAAGGCTAAGTGGCTCGATTTTAGAAAACGTTCCTATGGACCTTACCCGAGTTTTCGTCCATTAAACGCACGCGAAAACAAGCACCTGGGAGCCGCCATTTTCTGATAATCCTATCTTTTCCCCGATCGCCCTGGCTCACCTGCTTTTGCGGCACTAAATCAATTCCCCCGTCCCTGAGCCTGACATTATCAAAACATTCATATTCCCCGCCTCTCCCCGTGACGTTACTGTGCTGCGTAGGCAAACGCGCCCAGTCGTCTTCTGCGCGACTCCACACAGAACCCGGAAACCAACACAGATCAACTCACAACACAGCGCGCCACAATTCGTAATATGAAACTGTACTTTACAATGAAACAGCAACACGGTACATTTGGTAAAGTACATTTATTTGGCATCAAATGTTTAGAGAATATTCATATGAACTCCGGAAGACATTTATTTTCTTTTATTGGTATCCGCAATAACTGTTCCGTTTCATCTTGGGTCACGCGCTGTTCCATTATGGCACACAGGGTGCTCATTTTCGTAAAAAGAATCACTTTGGAAGCACGGTGAACCGCAAGGCTGTTCCATCAACTAGGCACTAGTGCAGCGTAAAGGTTGATATGTTGCTTCTAGCCACTAGTACAGCGTAAGGGCATGTGGGCCCTTGGCGATCGTCCCATAATATGGTGATCGTGCTCCAGTTGTTGACACGAAGCTGCAGGTGTCTGCTGAAGAATCCGTCCGCCGGTGTCTCAAACAGGTGGCAGTTGCAGAACGGGATCAAATACCTGTTAAGAAAACAAATAAATGATTAGTCTCACTAGCCGAGCTTCATTAATATTACTCATTTCATTCATTACGGCCGATCAGAAACTATTTGCTTGCAAGGGTAGTTCAATGGAGTATGTTCTTCTCTAACATAAATGCGAAAAGTAACGAGATAAATCTAGGGCAACACACAATGATAAACGACACTCTACATGCATGAGGAATGATATGATATATGATATGGCATTTGTAACGCGCGTATACTCAAGTGTATAGTGATACAGAGTGTCAAGTGTATACTGATCGCGCATGGGGATGGGCTGTACAAGGATAGTTGAATACAAATTAAATAATAGGGCCAGCTGGTGGCAAGTGCAAGGTAAATGCCGGGACAAGGGGCTGAAGGATACAGAGACAGTCCCGTAGTGCAGGGAAAAGTGGCTGGGCCAAGGAGCGAGATCAGTGACACAAGTGAACCTGCATGCCCATGTGCCCACTACGAACAGTTCTTTTACAGTCTTCATTCATTCATTTATTCATTCATTCATTCATGCATCCATTCACTAAATCTTCATTCCGGTATAAAAGCGTGTAAAGATTTACTTACATTATATTTGAAATTTCCATTGTGTCTCTTCGTAATGCAGTCTGTAAAACGGACCGTGCTCTTGACAATGATTTTTCGTATACTGACCTAAAACTGAAACTCGGTCTAGTTTCTGAATGTTCTGCCTTATCGTCTCTTACGTTATTGCGCACTCCCTTCAAATGTAGTTCTTTCTGCATGGTCCCTGTCTCAAGGTCAAAAAACAATAGACCCTTATACTTCCAGTGCGACTTGTGGGCCTCATCTGTGCACTGTCCTTCGCATTCTTTATTTGCAACGTCACGTGGTATAGGCATCTGTGAGAACTTGAAGTTTAGAATCCGTCTATGTAGTGCGCCTCAATGTGCAAATGCGAACTGGCTTCTCTCCCAAATGCCACGGCCTGCTTGGCTGGCGCGTTCTAAGTGCCCCAATTTTGTCCCCGTTGTCTGCGAGCTTTGCAGCCCAAATTGAAACATTTAATTTTTTGCGCAAGGTCAGGGAAAGCATAAAGTACCACAGCAGTTGAGTTAAAAGTGAGATTTATTGTTTGTTTGTTTTATTTTTTGCAATACACAAGCCTCCCCTCCGTTAACAGCGCGCAGCATTTACATTTACATGAGATGAGAAAAATATATACATACACATATGTGAGGTGAATAGAGAGAATTCAAAGATGACACCCAGCTTCTTCGCCACCCATGATGGTGAAGTTGGGGGTTAGGTTTACTGGTACATTGTACAATAACATTTATTTACAAAAATACAATCCTATTGCAATTATTTAAACCGCGATTTGTACTTTACAATCAGCTGTGCATCGGGTGGGCATGGCACAGTCGCAATGTTTGGTGGCAATGGATCACTGCTCTGTACAGAAACGTCCAAAATTCCATATCTGTGCTTCTCTAACACAGCAACAATAAGGCCTTTCACAAAGTCGAACTGCATTTCATCATAGACTGGTTTGATCACCCATTGCTTACTTCGTTTTGAAAACACCTTGGTGTAGCGAGGCATCCTTACTTTGCCCCTAGTCCTAGATTGTTCACGTCCGACATTGCTGTTATGGGCCAAGACGGCTAGTAGAGTGCGATGTTTCATGCCCCGAAAGATAAAATGCAAGCGCTTTGGCCTGTACTTTAGGCACATATTGTGGAACACCTCCAAATCTCCTGTGTGACAGAATTCTGTCAGTCCTCTCAAATCTCTTGATAGAGTTTTGTCAAAAACAATCTTCTCAATGGCTTTGTGTGTCGGTGATGATGGAATCAACCACTTCTTCTTCCGTGCCTCCTCTGGGGACAAAGGGCCATGTTCACATTGGTGGAAATGTTCATTTGCTGTCCAGCGGTGAACGTTGGTACAGTGGTGCATCAGTGACCGCCATTTTTCAAGTAGTATTTCCACTGACCCCTCGCAAGTTTTTGAGCTCCACCAAAGATGGTTGGTGATAGAATGTGACCACTGCAAAATACTTTCAAAACCTTTTTTTTTCCTGCAGCCGAGATTTTCTTATTGATTGATTTAGCAAGATGCCATGCGTCAAATTGATGTTTAATATGTGGGAACTGCTCTCTCATTGTCTTGGCAATTGAAACGTGTCTATCCGTGGCTATGAGCTCGATGCCCATCCCCCTCGATTGTAGATGTTCCACTGATTTTATAAATCCTAGTTTCTCCATGGCCACTGAGGATGTACATTGTGTTACCTGCACGACCTCCGAACTCACAATTTTCTTACTATCCATGTCCTGAAAGTGGTAGGTGCAGTACTTGGCAGAAAACCCAGGGCTATCGCACTGTCCATCGCCGGCTAGCCTGAATCGTTTGCCCTCGAATGTACTTGCTAGAGACAATTGTTCAATTCTCCAAGCATCACTAATGGCCGGAAACAGATAATCACATTGGTATGTGTAGTACAGCGCACTAGAAATGAAATGGAGTCCCACAAACTGAAAAAAAGCCTCTAACTTTCTAAAACTGGAGCCACTAAAAAGTGATGCAGCTGCACACAGTAGATTGCCTGCTGGCAGTTTCCCCAGCATCGGTTGTGCAGACCATGAGAACCTATGATTTAATCTACAGGCAGCATTTATTTTGACGTTAGTGCCTTTCATTTTACGAGTCACATTAATCAATGGCTTCCCACATACTTTCCCTCTAACGGAATGCACACATTTCAGCATACTTATAATTTCCATCAAGCAACTGTCGAATACAATGTATTTGCTCTCTTTCATTAGACTGTCATCCTGCGTCAATGTTGTTTCAGCTTTTGACGCTGTGGAGATGTCAACACATTGGAAAGTAATATCGCTGCTATCAAGTATTGTTGCGTCTATGGATGCTGCGGCTGGTTCATTCTCTCTCATTTCAACATCTGCTAATTCAACATTGATGGGAGAACACAACAATGTCGACATGTTTTTTGGTGGCAATTTTTTGGCTGGTGTAGATTGTGTAAATTGATCTGCAACTACTTCAGAGCTATCCCCAATACATTCAATAACATCGTCTTGTGGTGGTCCGGTCGCACAGTAGCTATGGTCCAATGCAACTTTGCTGTAGTCTCCAAACAGAGCTAATTCATGTTCTGGCCATTGGACATGAGCATCTCGAGCCTGAACACGCCTCGCCTCAATTAATAGTTCCTCCATAGTGTACATGGTCTGGCAAGCCACATCTCTCATTCGCTTCAATGTCTGTGTGTGTATAGTTCTGATGCCCACGGGTAACTGGAGGAGAGATTGGAAAAGGGATGTTCAGTTTAAACACAAGATGGAGTGCAGTAGAATTGACTAGAAAAAAACATTAAATAGTCCCCACCACAACATTTTTTTTAAAGTTATTAACTGTTTGTAACTAACCTTTTTTTGTTTTTTTTTCTTTGCAACTTTTTTGACTCGACCTTCAACATCTGCACGCTGTAGCTCCGATTCGTTTCCGCATGTCCTCCCTTCCTCTTGCGCTGCAACGAGTATATTTTCTGTATCCGCATAGACAGCAAGGAATGAGGCTCCATCGTCTCCCTGAAACATAGTACTTTCATTACTATGTATCAAAATATTGTTAGCATAAAACACGTGAGGACGAACACACAGGTACATCTCAATAGCCAAATACGATTTAAACATTGTGTGCAACAATCAAACAACAAGTATTCGACCAGTGATGATCTATTTCGATGGAACTGTCAGTATCCATACCTCCGGCTCTGCATGGACAGCCATGAATGGTTGTATTGGAGAGGAGGCATCCGCATCTCCCTGAAACACAATACTTGGATTAGTATGCTTTTCAATATTGGAAACATAACACACACTTGGGGTCAACGGCACAGGTACATATAAAGAGATAACTGCAAATGATGCATTGTCCAAAAGAATCAAGGAAAATCCAAATATGATCACATTTCATCGACTTATTTCACGATTCCTTTACATCTGCATCATCTCAATGAGATGTTGTGATTGTGGTGGAAGCTCCGTCGTCTCCCTGAAACACAGTACTTGGATTAGTATGGTTTTCAATATTGGAAACATAACACACACTTGGGGTCGAACGCACAGGTACATATAAAGAGATAACCGTGAAAGATGCATTGTCCAAAAGAATCAAGGAAAATCCAAATATGATCACATTTCATCGACTTATTTCAACGATTCCTTTACATCTGCATCATCTAAATGAGATGTTGTGATTGGGGTGGAAGCTCCGTCGTCTCCCTGAAACACAGCACTTGCGTTTATAGGGAAGAAAGTATAGCAAATGGAATCACGTTATATGATCACGCATGATGGAGCTGTCCGTATCCATACCTCGTGCTGCTGAAGAATATCTATGGATGTTGCAAATGTAGTGCGCACTTCCGAAAGCTGTTGCGCCGATTCGTATACGCATGGTCCCGCTTCCACTTCCCCTGGAATTACTTGAATGTCAGGCTCTGCATCAAGTGCAGGGGTTGACGCTCCATCAACTGCCTGAAACATAGTACTTGCATTAGTGAGGATTACAATTGTGAAAACATAACACACACCTGGGGTCGACAGCACAGGTACATATCAACGGCTAACCACGAATGAAACATTGTGTAGAACAATCAAACAACAAGAATTCCAGCTCTGATGATGATGCTCGATGGAGCTGTCAGTATCCATACCTCCTGATGTTGAAAAACATCTAGAAATGTTGTAGATGTGGCGGACGCTTCAGCATCTCCCTGAAACACAGTACTTGCATTAGTATGGATAACACTAATTATAACTGAAAACAAACACCAGTGGACGATAACTAAGGTGTATATCAATTGGAAAGCAGTAACCAAACATTCGGTAAAATAATTACACGATAGAATAAAACTATTACTTGACATGCATAAAACAAGTATGTAGCGGATTAGCCTAATAAGATTACCTGATACGCGCTAGAAGTGGTTGATAACTGCGACCACGTCAAGGATGTAGAATGTTCTTGCTTCAGATTCAAGGGATAGTCAAGAAGTTGTAAAGGTAAATTAATGATTGATAATGAAATGCCAATATTAAAAATAGCCATGTAAGCCGACAGAATACTTGAAAAATGCTCAATACAGCACAGTTCCCTGTTCCCATATATATACACATTTCGTTTGTGGGTTATGAAATCGAAAAAGAATATATTGATAAATGTCATTATTCAAAAAACTATACACCCATATCAATATTGAAATTATTACAAGGGATAGAACACCTACAATATCAATTAATCCATTCGGCTACACACTACCGCAAGGCCTAAAGCTAAATCCGGACACTTGACTCACCGGTGGCGGAATGTGGACGAATAGTGGGAGTAGCGTTTGAGCAATTTCCGTGTAGTTCGCCGTTTATTCTTCTTTGTTACCCAAGAAGTTGTGTACATGTCCAAGGAAAAGTGCCGGCTGCAGATGCGGTATCGATCGCTCCTCTTGTCCTCTAAGACTTGTTGGACTCTACTTTCCAGCTCATCCAGTGGATATCCGCAATGTCTGACCCATTCTCTTATTCGATCGACAGTTTTCGGGAATACATGCATTGTAGTTCCTTCAGATTTCGCATGGGTCTTCGAAGGGCAACCGCTAATCGAACAGGCAGGCATTGTTGATAAATCTGAAAAGTAAATATCGACATTATTATACAATCTTCAAGAATAAAGATTTGATACAAAAGTAAATGAATCATACAATGATCAATGCAAGGTTTGTTTTGGTCGCAGGAACTGTACCAGTTCATTATGTGCAGCTTAGTATTTGCATAAATTGCAGAAATGTATAAATGATGTGACTAAAATCTGAACATGTGACTCATCCCTTGGATGTTCTGTATTGCACGAGAAGGAAACATGCTTACATCATAGACTGGATCCCCGAAGGATGCAATTCGATGACAATAGACACAGATGAAAATAAATAGATCTATTGATAGCATAGCAATGGAAACTCTAGTCAATAGCAATGAGACCAATGAACATAGCACTATTGTGTACTCTACTCGCAAATAGATAGAAATTTAAAAATCTGCGAAATATGACTAGGATACATGGCCTTACCTTGACCAACAAACAGTCGGATTCAGCAAGCAGAGCAGTATGTTGCAGGAGAATAGGTGGGTGGCCACAGGTAGCACACTGATGGGTTTGCTCTAAGCGGTCACAGAAGTTCACGGATAGCACGACGACGACCAGATTAGCGTAGATCTCGGTGGTTGCCAGGTAACACGTTCAGGAGTTGACTTGCAAAGCACAAAGATGTTCTCATGAGACATATCAAGTGGTTTATAAAGTATTTGGAACAGGGGTGTGTTTGTGAATGAATGACGTATGTATGTCGTGGTCTTAGGGGGGCGGCCTGCTTCAAGGGGAGGCCTGGCTGGAGACACGGGGTCTGAGGAGGCCATGTGACCGATGGCCCCTTGGCGTGGGACACCTTTTGAAGTGTACATGTAGTTTGGCACCTTGGTCTTTCGCGCCCCGGACAGCCCCCCCCATGCCAGCGCTCATCCCCGGGTGCGAACCGCCTTTGATAGAGGGGGTGGGATGGATTGGCCTGGGGCGTGCAGATAAGGCACAGGAAGACTGCTGAATGGAAACACACTTATGTGGATTGTAGGGGGGCGGCCTGCCTCAGGGGGGGCCTGCCTGGAGACACGGGGTCTGAGGAGGCCATGTGAGCGATGGCCCCTGGGCGTGGGATACCTTTTGAAGTGTACATACTGTTTGGCACCTTGGCCGTTTGCGCCCGTCACAGCCCCCCATGCCAGCGCTCATCCCCGGGTGCGAACCGCCTTTGATTGAGGGGGTGGGATGGATGGGCCTGGGGCGTGCAGATAAGGCACAGGAAGACTGCTGAATGGAGACACACTTATGTGGATTGTAGCGGGGCGGCCTGCCTCAGGGGGGGGCCTGCCTGGAGACACGGGGTCTGAGGCCGCCATGTGACCGATGGCCCCTTGGCGTGGGACACCTTTTGAAGTGTACATGTAGTTTGGCACCTTGGCCTTTCGCGCCCCGGACAGCCCCCCCCCCCCATGCCAGCGAGCATCCACCGGTGCGAACCGCCTTTATATCAATATACAGTATATCGCCTTTATATGAATGATAGTATATCGTTGCTTATCAATAACAAATGCCACATACCGCAGATTCTTGTGAGCACAGACCCACACTTCAACCAGTGTATTATAGTGGCCAAGACCCGAAGGTCTGTATAATCCAATGGTAATTGATAGTATAGATATATGTGATTCATTTAAAAAATCGAGAAACGTTGTTAAAATAAATGTGGCGTTTTATTTTGTATCTTATTTTCATGACACAAAAATACAAGACTTTAAAGATTATACAGGTCAGGTTGCAGCACAGCGAGAGAAAATCCCTGTACTGACCGCTGTCACTCGGGAACGTTTCTCTAATGGCACGAACGGCACAGGCGGGTATCACTCTTCGAACGCGGTGTCCAAGCCTCCCGTGAAGCCACCATGTATAGGAACGATAGGCCACCAGCCTGTACCACCTGTGAAAAGGAATGAAACAAACTGTTTTTAAATGACCCAGATAAGTTTAATAAACGTTTGTTGTCAATGACAATTCTTGTAACTAATGGCATTTTACACGGACAAATGCTATCTAGACAATGCACACTATTCAATGCCTTACATGCGTTACAATGATATGTAGATGTAATTTTGGATATAGAAGAACATGAAATAGGAGTGGCATGACAAGCAGAGTATACTTACTCGTTACTCGGATTACGAGGACAAACAGTTGCTCGAAGTTCGTGCATAAGCACCATCAAGATTCTCAACACGGCCCGTGTGAGGCAGGCTGCCCTGAAGTCTGGCAGCTCGGTGATGCATTGCGGTCGTGGCTCGCCTTCCGAAATGTAGGCCAGGCACCCCGAGTTTTCTCGGCAGCAGCAGTTCTCGTCCTCGGTTGGCATTAGCTCGCACCGATTGCATGTGCACCAGGTGGAGACGCCGTCCATGCGACTAGGCCCAGGCTCTTCATCTGTTGAATCGTCCTCCCAACTGCCGTCCGAATCCCCATCGTTTTCGCGTGCTTCCCTTTCCAGTAGTTCCTCCTCGGTATACTCAGGCTCGGACATGTAGGGCATTATTGTAGCCATTGTGTGGTAAACAGAGTAAAATAATTTACCGAGATGGTACAGGTGTTCACACGGGCTACAAGCGGCGAAGGTAGCTGACCAGAGCACTGAAACGAGTCACAGAATACTCAAAGTAACAGAGAGAGAGGAATGGAATCGAAACTCTGCTGCTGTGTGTTGTGAAACGGTCTGTTTATACTTATTGAGGAAAGAGGCGTCCTGCCATTTCCATGGCGACACGTCATTAGCTGAAGCGCAGCGAATGTTGACACGAGACGTGCTTTGGCGTTGGGAAATGGCCGATACGAGTCTGCTGATGACAGGCTCAGGGGCGGGGGAATTGATTTAGTGCCGCAAAAGCAGGTGAGCCAGGGCGATCGGGGAAAAGATAGGATTATCAGAAAATGGCGGCTCCCAGGTGCTTGTTTTCGCGTGCGTTTAATGGACGAAAACTCGGGTAAGGTCCATAGGAAAGTTTTCTAAAATCGAGCCACTTAGCCTTAAAAAAACATGGCCGACCCATAGGGACAATAAAATGTTTTACTAGAGTATGCCTTTAAGCACTGAGTATTGCACAATTGTATTTTTCAGAGTTCCGGTGCTGTGTGCATAATCATGCAGAGGGGGATCATTTTTGCACTTATAATTTAATTTACAATCTAATTATAAAAACAGTGTGTAAAATGATGACTATGCACAGTCTAGTTTACATCCATTCAACCTAGCAGTCAATGGGGTACATTACTACAAATGGTCAGTGGCAGCAGAGTCTTTGCTCAAGGGTGAGTAACGGTCATTACACTGATCACAGGTGTTATAGCCTCTCAAATATTCAAGACTACAAATAAAACAACCAAAACCTGACTCTCAAGAAAGTGCAAGCGCTGTTCAAAAACAAATTATAGTTACATTGGTAATTGAAATAGAAACTCAGCAAAACCTGTACCTGTGATCATCCTGATAGGTATTTAACTTTATGTAGCGCTTCATAAATGGTTTGTCATACATCTAGGTACTGTGATTATTATACCTCAGTTGATACTTAGTTAACCAACCTCTGAAGGATGTAAGCCAATAAGATAGCTCAGCCGGTTGAGCACTCATTGCTGAAATCTCTGCATGATCGGTGGGTTGCGGGTTCGAATTCTGGCAAGTCCAACTCAGCCTTTCATCCTTTCGAGGTCGATAAAGGAGTACCGACTTTGGTTTGGTGGTAATTGTGATAAATATGTTCTATGTACAGCGCTTTGCGAAAAGAACTATATAAATAACCATTTCACCACTAGATTACCTCTAGAATTTAGCATGGAGTCCTTGCCTCTCTGCACTGTTGTATCATAACATTGGCATACCATTAGATAGTAATAGCTCCAGGAAATTAGGACTTTCATTAAACATCAAAAGACCATTCTATCGACTCAAAATACACAATACAAATTAATGTATGCTTTACTATATAATTGGCTAGGTTTTTGTGATTTCAACATTTAAATACAGGAGAGCTCAAATGGCCAGAAATAATGAAAGGTGTATTCTGTCACAATGCAGAAAGCTGCCGCATAGTAATGATTTCCATACAGTTTTTTCACACGTCGGTTGGATGTTGCATACATTTTACTCTCTTGCAAAGGAGAAAAGTCATTTTTTTTCTCTCTTAAAATCACATTTACTCTCAAAGTTTAAAAATAGAGAGTAAAATACTCCCACCTCAAAATATTATCTGGAGCACTGCGTATAACCTTTAAAAGTATTTACGGACATTAGTCAAAAAGCAGCTACGAGATAATGTAAGTATTTTCTGACACTATTGACATGTGTTCAACAGGCAGATCCCTAAAAGATATGATAAAGTACCTTCAAAGCGATTCAGTGCCTCATTTCTTGTTCTCGCTCCTTCACAAAGGATTGAGATTGCACGCACGCACCTTGACTTGGACAGAAAAGTAGACTGCACAAGACATGCTGCCACTTAAAGCATTATTTTATAAAGAGTGGCGCTCTTAGGTGCGTCGCTCCAAGCACCAGCCCAACTACCTCTATCCACAACCACTACTGTGACAAATCGCTAGGTGTCATCACTTATCCCCAGGGGGAGCCCTTCTCATGAGGCTAGGCAGCCACCCAATAGTCCACCCTAGGGGCGAGGACCTCATGGAGAAGAACTCCCCTCATGGGGGATCAGGATGACTATCTAGGGTGCAGGTCCTACAGTCACAACCCCAGTGTCCAATCACACAGTTACCACACTTGTCACACCACCCTACAACCTCCTATTGAGCAGAAAACTATATGCTAGAGTAATACCTCCAAGATAGATCTGGGTATCGCAACAAACTAGTTTTGAACAACCTCATACAGGCCCAAGTCAAAGGGGTCATTCTTTTTCCATCAGCCAAAAGGTGTTAGTCCTCCTTCCAGCCTTGGAGCACAAGATGCTTTCACGATGGTATGGACCATATGAGATCCTAGAACAAACGGTCTTTATAATTACAAGGTTGGTCAACCAGACAGAAGGCTTAAATCCCAGATTTACCACATTAACCTCCTCAAGGAAAGTAGGGAAAACCCAGTGGAATCTTCCTATGTCTTAATGGCAACCTTATTTTATTTTATTTATTGGTCATTTGTTAGGCGCTTTACAATTAGCAACAGGGTGGGGACAGGGGAAGGTAGACCATGAATTACAACTGAGATAAATAACTGAATTAATATTACAAGCAATGGGAATAAAAGGGAGGGTACACAAACCTACTATGCCTTGTGAGTTTTCAGAACATGCAAGTGCAGGGGGGTGGTGGTAAGGGATAGGTGCTGTGGTGCTCATGGAGAAGTGCTTGGGGTGAAGTTCTTAAGAAAAGGAGAACGACGCAAGTACAAACTCCTGTGGGAGCCTACGTCCAAGTAAGTGCAATAGAAATAGACAGCAGCGGGAATGAAGAATGTGGGGGTCAGGGACTCGAGGATACATAAGGTCCCTGCACATCAGTTACGCTACTGTATGATTAGCAGGGAAGAGAGAAGAAAGAAGAAGTAAAGAGCAAGGTCTTGAGGCTTTTTCAGAATTTAAGGAGGTCCGGTTTAAGACGCATATGGTCAGATGCAGAGAATATTTTTGTTCCCTTTGATCTCCCTGAACAAGACATCCAGGACCTACTGGATCAGTTCCCAGATTTATTCAGTAGCGAACCAGGGTGGGTGAAGAGAGTCTAACACTACATTTGCACAGCCCCAGGCAAGGTATAATCGGATTCCAGAGGCAAGAAAATAGTCCTCTGGGAGCGAAGAAAATGTTAGAAGCTGACATAATTGATCTGTCCCAGAGTCTGTGCTCATCGCAAATAGTTCTTGTGGCCAAACCTCATAAATCGTGGAGGTTTTGCAGAGAGTTCTGTAAACTGAGAGCCCGGTCCCAGTTCGACAACTCTGATGCCCACGACTGACGACCTCATCGTTCGAATGGGTGCAGCGGCCTACATCCCAATGATTGATCTTACCAGGGGTTATTGGCAGGTGCCCCTAACCCCCTTGGATAAAGAAAAGACGGCCTGCTCCACTCTCAGCTGACTATTTCACTTCAAAGTCTTTCCATTTGGACTACATAGGCCCCCCCACAACCTATCAACGGCTGATGTACCAGCTACTGTGACCGTTTCCCCATTGCAGTGCCGCGTATCTGAACAATATCATGATCCCTGGTCCTATGTGAAAGGGCAATTGTTGTACACTGTGGAAGACCCGTGAGAAGAAAATTGTTCTCCTGAAGGAAGAACTTTTTGTTAAGTTTATTCTTTAGTTCTAGTATAAGTGTTAGACTAGGGCTTGACAAAGGGCAGTGGAACTTTGATTTGACGGACATCCAGACAGTTCCTTTACTTTTAGTTCAAGGCTGGGAATCCTCTCGTAGAAATGAGGACAGTGAGGTTTTCTACCCAAGAAATAAAAGTCTAACCAAAACCATGCCACCTTTGTGTCAGTCTCCTACTTCTACAGCCTTACATGCCCCAGTTTCATATGTATTGCCCTCGAGTCGCAATGCAGTAAAGGCACAGTATACACCTTAGGTGACAGCAAATGTGCACCCTGGGAAGACCGTTTACTCACCACTTTTACAAAAAACACAATATAGTTAATGAAAAAGTACCATTCATATACACATTCTGTGTCAGCTTTGCCAGCCACCGGAGGCTCGTCCCCAGGAGGTGCCATTTATTTATTTTTTATTGTGGAGAGGCAACAGGGACCTTCTCCATCTCTCCCAAAATAGCCCCATCCTCCCTGCCCACTTACTTGCTGGACTGAGGCTTTGTACTCTGGTCCCAGCACTCCTCCAGTCTGCTGTCAATATAAGTCCTTTTTCCCTATGGCAGCGACCATCTATTTTTCATTCCCCCCTGAGCCCCTCCCCCAATGAGACCGGCTGTGCAATCGGCGCAAATATTTCCATCTGCTACAAAATCGGCTGTAATTATCCACACAATTACAGGCGCTGCCTAGAAAAGCCCTCTTGCTGCAAAATCAAGCATTTTTCCGTGATCTGAGCATTATTGGAGCCACCATTAGCACACGAGGTGCTCCCCATCTAAGATGGCCACCAGACCCAGCCTCGTTTTCCTTCCTGCCACATGACCTGCATGAGTGATATCATTGGCTCATACCCACTACTTGAAGCCAATCACGTGCCGGCCCTCCCCCAAAGAATCCTCTCCTTAAGGATCGAGGCCTGTCCAGAGCCTGTCACGAGACGTCTGAGGCCGGGGCCAGGCACCCTGCTCGACTTATTCTACACCGCACCATGCTGTTGCTCCATCGGTAAGGCGCCCACCCCTTCATTGGACACTGTTCAATGATTTGACTTTCCACGTAATTACTGCAGCGAACAACGTTAACAGAACTCCTTGCAATATCAATGCGACAGCAGTAACTTGCCCGAACTTCCCGCGCCCCCTACACCCCCTCTTAAGCCCAAGGTGGTCGCTACTACCTGTGTCATAAGTCGGCACTCACATTACATGGGCGACGTGTGGAGCTATCTCTCCACTACCCACTACTGCGTGCCGATGTCACATCTGCCTACAATGCTTGATCGCCTGATTCACGTAACCTAATGTCAGCCTGCATAAGGTCTGTTATAACCCCCAGCTAGGCTGGTCTCACCCTGTATTTAGATGTCTTTACCCTGTATCCAATGTGCTCAGACGTTATTGCTATGTATTAGGATGGTATTGCTCTGCAATCTCACAGTATTGCCGCTCACTCTGATGGTATTGTACAATATTGCACTGTTTTCATTATAGTTCCACTGCTTTTAGGCATCTATGCTCCTGCCCCTCTGCACTGCCTGAACCTTGTTAATACAGTCGCCCAGGCACTTAACCAGTTGTGTAAATCTTACTTCCTGAATCTCGCTAATATCGTCTGTGCACTGCAAACCTGCCACGCTGACCTGTTCGGTTGCACCTTTATTGATTCCGCAGCCAGCGCACTATCAACCAGCATGGCGCCTACCCCCTACATCTTTCTGTGTTTAGACATTGCTCTGTACTAGGTTTTTACTGCTTTGCATTCCTATAGTACTGCCTTCTCTCTGATGGTATTGTACCGATACGGCACCTAGCTCCACTGCTCCTAGGCATCTTTGCTCCTGCTAGTGGCTGACTTTATGGCCTATGTTGATATCACAAAACCAAGAGAGCAGGGAAACTCTATACTCTGGACCAGAGTATTATTGTACCACAGAAGTCCAGAAAAATTGTCCAGAGAACAGAACTGTGTTGCTTACAAATTGTATCAATTTTATTTAATCATAATACAGGAATTTGAAAAATGATCAATTAATGACAGTGCTTTAAGGAACATATTTCATATCGCAACAATAGAGGTACATATAAAACATGGCTAAAAATTAGTCCATCATACAAACCATTCATAGTGCAGCATTCAACCCATACAACATTCAACGTGACAATCATCCAAACAACAATAGCTAAAAATGACAAGTTAATTCATACTAGGGAGCGAGCACAATCCTCACGTCCCATCTGATGATTTTAACAAGTTTTTTTTTGTTTTAAAGAAGCAGAAAAACATACAATAGAAAAAGTTATTAAAACAATCTATCACAAGGGCTGATCTAGAGATGAACATGTGGTAGAGATCACATCCCTTGGAGAGTTTTGTGATAAGATTGTTTTAATAACTTTTTCTATTGCATGTTTTTCTGCTTCTATAAAACAAAACAAAACACTTATTAAAATCATCAGATGGGACGTGAGTATTGTGCTCGCTCCCTACGGACTGTAGGCTCAAAGACAGAAGATCTTAGACCCAATCCTGTCATGGCCAAAAGGGGAGCCATCAGAATCTATGGCACTGAGTGGCTCTTCTCAGAATCAGAGAAGGGAAGGTGTAAGGGGTCTTAAATGATGAACATCCCCCAGGTAAAGGGCTGTGATCCCTATTCTTAACAGACAGGGGGCAAGGGGCACTGCTCCAAGTCACGAATATATTTGAGGGTGACCACCCCATTTGTTGAGCGTTATCCCTGTGTCATTGAAGACTTCAGTTCCCATTATTGTTGTACATGGAAAGAGTCAGCTTAACTAATCTGCCATCAAATTTTCATTGCCTCAAAGATAGGATGCTGTCCGAAAAAGGTGAAGAGGAGCCCGTTGCAAATTTGTTCCGCTAATTGACACAGGATGAAGGACTGAGCTCATTGTTTGTCCATTTAAAGCATTGCTGTAATTCTTTCTGTAAAGAATTGCACTGCATTTCCTTGAATTGAAAGGCAAGAAGGATTTGGAAAATACGACCTGGATGTGGTCCTGCCTGTTATGGCTGGTCCCGAGGACATGAATCTACAATACAGGCAATGAGATCCCCATCTGTATTCTGCAGAATGTGTAGTTTTAGAAAGGTTGGCCTGCCGAGGGCTGAAGAGAGACCGTCCCATGAGTTTCTTTGATTGAGTTCGCCAAATTAGAGTTACGAACCAGCTTGTTTACAGAAATGAGTCTGGATTCAGTGCTACAGAGTCCAAGTGAGAGCTAGATTCCATTGCAGAGTTATAATTTTGAGCCTTGCCCAAGGGACCAGAAAGCATACCGCCTTCCAACCTCTAGGACCCATGAAGCGGATGCAATTCTGTTCTTTTAAAAAGTAACAAATGGTTTGAAAAGTGGTTGCAATCCTGTTCAGAGGAGGGAAAACTGTTTGTCCCTGTATCTAAAGCACCCTTTATAAACAGAGAACGCCAAGTAGGAATAAGATGAGACTCATGAATGTTTATGGAAAATGCTGGACTCTAAAGCACACTGCAGTTTTTCTCGCGGTTGCAGTTTAATGTGAAAGGACCCTTCATCAGTCCGTTGTCTAAATATGGAAACATTTCAATGCCATATCATGCACATGTGCTACCCTTCACAGACCAGATCTTGCTGAACGCCTGGGGACAGCACAGAAAACCAAAAGTGGGACAAGTGTATTAGAAACATTAGTCGCCTAAGAGAAATCCCAGGTACTGTCTAAGCCATATGCAGACAGAGGTCCGCCAGATCTCAAGAAACATACATTCAACTTTGTCACCGAATGCCGAAAAGTGGGGCATTGTTTATATGTGTAACATTTCCACCACGAGAACTTGTTTACAAAATCCAGAACTGTTGTTAATCCTTCAGTATTCTTCATAATGGTGAAAATAACCAGAGAAGAATCACTGTTCCCATTATTTTAATAGGACTACTACTATAATCCCAGACGTTTTAACAATTTTTGATATCTCACAAGGAGAGGGAAGGCAGGATTGAAAGAAAGTAATGGGAACAACTGTAACGAAAACAAAAAGAACCAACTTGTCCTGGGTGATTAATTTTTTTACTGATTTCAACGTTTTGAAAGCCTTCCTGCAATGGGGATGTATGTTCTTGATCATAATTGAAGTGGTGGTAGATGTGCCCTTCTGGGAAGTCAAGTGCGCATCTTAGCATCCTGGGAGGATGCCATCATAGAAGATACCAAAACAGATTTTGACTTCGGTCAGTATCTTTGTTTCTCGTCTTTCTAGCAATACAAGTCGTTTCTGCCTTAATTAACTGCATTGCTGTTGTGGAAACTGAACTGGTGTGGAGAGATCCAGCAGATGTTATACTAAATTTACACTTTAAGAGCCTTCTCAGTGGAGGGATGGAAAAGAGTTTTCCCTGTAAAAGGGCAAATTTAGCACTTTTCTACCCCCAAACATTCTAATGCAATCATGTTGCTGAAAGGTACATGTGTCTGCACATATACACTGGATTACTCACTTATGTAAAGCCCAGGACATGTGACCTAGGCTGAGAGCTAGTAAAAGTGAAAGGCCCCAATTCAGAAAAAAGAAGGCACCCAGAACCTCATGTGGAGCTACATATTCACAGCCAGGTCAGGAGCAGCCCAGATAATTTCAAGGAAACATCGAAGCAAGCAGCAGTCCGGTAGTCGGGGAGTAAGAAGGCACCCAACGCGAGCTCAAATGTAGCTCTGCAGTAGAACTTGGGAATACGGCCTATAATCTTTGAATCCGTTTTTTCGAAGAAGACAGGAACGTCCCACTCAACAGACGGGGAATCCTAGGCCTCTTGGCCTAGATTCCCCTACTAAAAGACATCTCTACGGCTGACATTCAATTCGTTCATTTGTTTGACCACCAGCAGCTTGGGAAAGTGCAGTCTTTTTTCACTAACAACTGGTGGAAACATCGGTCAATGATTGCCAGAAGACTTGCTCCTGAATGTATTTGAGACATACTATCCCATCAAAACAGGGGTGGCTGGCTGCCAGTAAGGGAGGGCTAACTAGACTGTACAGTGTTTTTTTTACCCCGACCAGCGAAGGTTATTAGTGCCAGTAAAAACAGAGGTGGAAGCAGTTCCACCCTCTCAAAACGAACAGGGATGGACGCTTGATCACTAATTGACGTCATCAATGGTAAAGTAGCTCAGGCCCTCTTAATCAACATCTACTTTAATCCACTGACGGGGGATTTTGAGACCGATGAATGAGATTGAAAAATGCCCTACAAGAATGGCAAAAAGAGGGGTTTGGCGGTCCCATTATTCTAGGAGGGGGCTTTAATTGCAATTGCACAGTGATAACTGATGAGTTTGCTGAGCTAGAAGGGAGGAAAACGGGTGGGCTAAAAGTAGGGACCTCGAGAAAGGCCAACATTGGAAAGGAATGGTGGCACTTCCTGTCAAGATGGGGCTTCACTCAATCCAATCTGATCAGGGACAAGTCTCTAAAAGATATCTCAACCTGGGCCATCTCAATCACATTTTCAACGATTTATTATAGCTTCATGAACAACATCGATTTGGCAAGACAGATCTACAGATCCTACAAACCACTAGGAGCGACCACTCCCTCTTCCTGCAGTCGGTGCTAATGGTAACCCTGCTCGACACAAGGATTCTATGGGCGATAGACTACTATCAATCTCAGATGAAGGGGGGGGGGGGGTAATTGGTCCAGCGTAGTTCCAAAGTGGGGAATATCAATAACAGGTGGTGGAACGATCTAAGCTTAGAAGATAGAAAGGGGGCAGCTGCACCAGACTCTTTCCCCAAACTATTAAGTAAGCTGGGAAGAATGATAGCCTTGGCTCCCGGGAGGCCCTTTATTCCGACTCTAGATGCGAAGCGTCACCCAGTTGACAGCAGCGTTTCTGAAAGAAAACACCTGCTAAATAAAGAAAACCGGAGTGTAGAAAAAATAAAGGAAATTAAAATTCAAGCAGAAATACAGGCTCTTGTGTAGACACTGGAAAACACAGAAATACATGCATATCAATCAGGACCCGCTGGTAAAGCTTGTGAAGAAAGATACTCGTGGCATTTGGTGGACGTTGAACACTAACAGACTGCAATTTCCACTTCAAACTTTCCACTTCCACTTCGGGGCTGGCAGAGGAAGACTGGATGAGGTTTATTCCAGGATAGGTTTAGTGGGGGCAGGGAGATGCTCAGGGGGGAGTCACAGGTAGCGGGTCAAGTTTCGGTTTGCAATGTCAAATTCGAAAGGGAGGACCTTGAATTAATCATCTCCAATTTTAACAACTCACAGGCAAGTGGACCGGATGGGGTGACAAACAAGGTCATGAAAAATAATCTCCCTGTCTGAGCTGACATCCTGGGCAATCTATTTGAACAAATAGCTAAGTATGGCAAATGTCCCAATTCCTACCATAGTTCTATACCGATTCCCATTTTCAAAAAAGGTGACAGTTTATCAACAGGGAGTTAATGTCCCATTTCACTCAACGGTACATCCTCCAAGGTCTTTACCACTATAGTTCTGCGAGAGTTGAGGTCCTGGGCTGAGGCCACCTATCGCTTGCACCCATTATAAACAGGATTTAGGGGGGGACGTGGGCATGTTACAGAGCAGGCTAGTTCTCAATGCCGGGCTTCCGGAGGTTAACGGTAGCAGGCCTACAAATCTGTATATAGCAGCCATAGACCTTTCTGCAGCCTTTGATAACGTGGATCTTCGCCGTTTATGGAAGAAGCTGGCAAATTGGAGTATTGAACCAGGCCTTCTGGCCATGATGTTATACTCTGACATCTCCTGCAAAGTGAGGGTAAACAGCAGAGGAGACCTTTCTAGAGCCATCTCGGTTAAGGGAATTCGGCAAGGGTGCATGTCGCACCCACTCTCTTCGATTTGTATTAAGCAGACTTGTGGGAAGAAGCTAAGACATGGGGGGGTGGGGGGTTCACCCCGAAGTGGGGGGGCTGCAAGTGGGCTGCATTGCATATGCAGACGATGTAGTCCTGGTTGATTACATTCCTGCAGGACTACAGCACTAATTGACTGGGCTCATGACTTGTCTATCAAAGAACCATCTCACAGTCTTCTGTCTCCCACAAACAAAGACACCTAATCGAGGAAGCAAAAATGGAAGAGAAAGTGGGAGCGTGTTTGTCTCTAGCCAAAGCAGCAAAAAGTAGGTTGTGCAAATTCTTCCTCCTGCCCCTAATTGAGTTTTACTGGGCCAAGATATCGGTGATTGTCCTGTATGGAGCCGAGCTGACTCAGGGTAAGAGTAGAAGTTCTTTGACCACCAGGAAGGGAGTATTCTAACGAGAGTGTTGGGGCTTCTGACCTCTGTACCAGTAAGTCTAATTAGACTGGAACTGGGGTTGGTGTCATGGTGGGCACAAGTTATGAAGCGTAGCGTAGCCTGGCACTGTTCTTTGAAATGGTCAGAGCTGAATGACCACAGATTGACTATTAGCTGTAGACCATTAAGGTTAAGGGAACTAATCCCTTCCTACATAAATTTAAGAACAGGTGTGTGTCAGTCTAGAAAAATTGATACCTCTCATGTGAGACTGCGAACGTATTCTGATGGCCGTGGGCCAACCGTCTCATGCACGATATGACAGAATATAGGTTTCTGAGTTTGCTAATGAACGGCCATTTTGATGTAACAAGAATCGCCATTTTGTTTTCTAACCATTGCTCATTGCTTTCTGTTCTTATTGCTGCGCAGTACATTTTCTGCTTACACTGCTCGACTGTAAAACATTGTTGTCTGCACGTGAAAGGACAAGGCCGCAGGGCCGCGAGGATAACAAAAGTTTGTTGAAACAAAATGTAGGCAGCGCCAGGAAGAATGCGCGGCTCCCTCCCGAATGTAGCCTTGAAGCAGAGCTGCAGGGCATTTAATCATTTTGCAGCTGCCAGCCAGTCTCATTATATGGTAGAATATGTTAGAATAAAGCAGCTAAAGGCTTGAATTATGCTCTTCTTACGGCCCCCCTTTGCTGAGCCCCGTTAGAGCGTGTCGGCTCCCAGGACACGAATAGCACCTCATAGATAGCAAGGTCTGGAATGCAACTCTTCCCCCCGTATGTAGCTCTCTTCCAAGAACAGAAGCGCTGTGTTCTATTCAACAACTGAAAGATGCCTCCGCACTCACACATTGCAAATTGTTACTAGAATAGATATTTGAAGGTGTCATAGTTGTCGAAAGTGTCCATCATCACACCAAATTCAAAGAAACCCAATAAAGGGGGGGGGGGTGTTAAACATGTCATAGCTGATTGTTTGATATGCATTTTGTATATATGTAACTGATGTACGTAATTCACTCTCTTGCGTCCCTCGAGGTCTAGAGATGCACGTCGCGGGGGGTGAGACCGAGTTGGCCAACTGAGACTTTTGCTTTGCAATAAACCCTAGCTTTGGGAATACAACCTCGTGTCTGGCGTATCTATCGTGTGTGGTGACTCGCCTTGTTTCCATAGACGTAAGGGACCCATAGGGGCCCTTTTAAGATGGCGCCCGAATAGGGACCCTCCCCCACTTGTTCCATCGCATACGTTGTAATTGACTAAGGCGGAGAACGGCGAGGACGGGACGATCGAGCCGGGATCAAGAGGTGTTCGAGGCGCCCTTTAGAAGTGGAGAGACTCCTTTGCAGATCTGCACACATCTGATCCCTGATCAACGTGCCTGGCTAGAGAACAAGGAGCTGAGGGTCCTGAAACGAGGCGGAAGCCAAGATACGCAGACACAACGTCATTGGGTGCGTCAGTATACAGACGACTTGATTTATCAGATGAGTCATTCCCCGATTCAAAGTAATCCTGATATTGGTTGAGAGTGGACTTTGCAAAATCAAACGCCCTAGGTAAGGTTGATTAACCAGGGGGAAGGTTGAAACATGCCTGGGGTATTGTCCACCCTAGCGGAGCTTTTCCGCTGTGGTAGACAATCTTTGGAAGATGGCCAAATTGTACCACCTGGGGGAACGCTGGCGTATGAGATGTATGTGAAGTATGGAGTGAGTGCAATAATATTCTGCGAGACTTGGCATAGGCAAACCAGAAAGCAGTAAGACCATCATTGGCCGATTAATGGTAGTTTTGAGATAGCGAGAATAGATAACTTGGAAAGGGTGTTGATAAGAAAGAAAGCGCGTCCTGCAGCATTTGATATCGTTAAGGGCTGGAGAAGGGAAGCAATGCTCCGATTTAGAAGTAGAGCGAAGCATGCGCGCAAGCATGAATCGAAAGGTGAAATAGCGGAAGAGAAAGAAGGAGTGGACTGAGAGTCTCAGGAGGGCAAGTAGGCGTGACCAGTTGAATATAGAGAAAATATACCCACAACGAGAATTACACATTGCAGATGAATTGATAGAAAACATATTGACCCATACAAAACAAGGCCCAAGATCAGAAGTGAGGCCAGACATGTCAGTAACTAGTGCCCCAAACCCCGCCGGTAGCCCAAGCTCTCCCTCCGGTAGCTGAAGCCCTCCCACAGCCACAGACCGCACACGTAACACTTCCTATTAGCCAACCAGGCCCACAATAGACACTCCCTGTTCCCTTTGTCCCATCCGCACCTCCCACCTCAGACACAGACTCAGTACCGTCCGTTCCTCCCGGGGTTGAAGTTGAAACCACGGGGGCGAGAGGCGGGACTGAACAACGGGGATGCACGAGGGTAACTCGCAGTGCGATCAGCAAAGAAAGGAAGGTGGAATTGCGGCAACAGGCAGAGATGTATATAGACGAGAATGATGGGACAACATTGGCTTCGATATATCACTTCCGAAGAAGCAACGAAAGACAGGTAGTGCTGGAATGCATGGGTGAATATTTGGTGGAGAAATGGAAACAGTTAATTGGGAAATTACCACCGCAGCGATTGTTAGATTTCAATGCATTAGCACGCTGTAGGGAGAGGGATGAAGAAGTGAGAGAACATGTATATGGACTTTTTGAACTTAAAGATGAATTAGATAATGATTATGCCAAAATGTTTACTACACCTGGGTACAGGAGTAGGGGTATCGGGAGACATCGGAAGGGAATGCGGGGGTCACATAATGAACGGCAGCAGTTACCATCACCGGGGCAGAAGGAAATGGTGGACGAATTATCATCGTTATAACAGATGGGGGCAGACTTGAAAGCATTCCTATTGAAAACGCAGGTACTACTGCAGCAAGTAGTAGGACATAATAGAGGGAGAGGGAACGCACAAGGAAGGAGTAATTCGAATATGCATGGGGGAAGAGTGGGACCAAATCAGTGTGCGTATTGTACGGAGGAAGGACACTGGCGAGCGCAATGTCCGCATCAGGCAGAACAGAAATGGGTCGGGTCAGGTCAGAGGAGACAGCATAGAAGACACCAAGGAGCGAATGGACCAAATAGGAATAGTATGCAGCAGCAACACAATAATGAAGGTAATCAAAACCAAGCCCAAAACCAAAGTGCCCCTAACCAGAGTCAGGGACAGCAAAACCAACAGTATGGAAACCAGAGTGGGGGAAATAGAGGGAAGAGTGGGAACGTTTTCGATACACAGCCAAACACGTATTACAGTAACAGCAATGATTACACATCGGACGATGTGTTATTTCCCCAATAGGACAGCCCAGGACAGGGGTCGGAACCAGTGTCTATTCCTGTGAATCAGAGAGGATCCTACATAGAAATGAGAGTCAGGAATGAGGAGCACCGCTTTCTTGTAGATACAGGAGTGCAAACGTGTTCAATAGACCACCACTTGGTTCCGGATATACCACTGTCAGGGCAAAAGAATGTTTCCGTAGGGTTCGCAGGTACACCAGTCAAACCCAGTGTCCCAACCAGTCCCAGTTACTATAGGACCATTCACTGAACATTATCCTTTCCTTTTAACAGAAAATTGTGGGGGAGAACTTGTTGGGATTACATTTGTTGAAAAAATTAGGTTCCGTTATACATTGCACGGCAGACGGGGTGTTCCTAACGATTTGGCACACGATGCCCCTGTGTCAGAATTCATGTCTGAAACTTTACCAGGAGAACCAAGTAAAGTGCCATCCTGTATATGGGCAATGCATGACAACGATGTAGGATGCTTGAAAATAGAGCCAGTAAAAATAATTTTGAAAGAAGGTGTTACCCTACCGCGAATTCCCCAATACAGAATTTCGGCTGAAGGTGAGAAAGGATTGAAGAGTATTGTTACAGATTTGGTGAAATTAGGGGGGATTGAAGAAATTACAGGCAGTACATGCAACAGCCCGATTTTTCCAGTTTATAAAAAAAGGAGGCAATGAAGTACTATACCGTTTTATAATTGATTTGCACGCGCTAAACAAAGTAGTAGATCCACAATTTCCTTTAGTGCCAGATGTCACTACAATATTGACAATGATACCTGTTTCAGCAGAATATTTTAGTGTAGTTGATCTAAAAAATGCGTTCTTCAGCATTCCCGTGGACAAGGACAGCAGATATTTGTTCGCGTTCACATTAGGACGATGATCATTTACATTCACGCGGATTCCGCAAGGTTACACGGAAAGTCAGAGTATTTACAGTAGAGCATTGAAAGAGCAGTTAGACATGCTAGACTTACCAGTGGGTTGCGTACTCTTGCAATACACAGACAATCTATTGTTAGCTGCTGACACAGAGGAGATTTGTAAAGAAAGCACTGTATTACTACTGTCACACCTAGCGGCACATGGCCATAAAGCTAGTTTGAAGACATTTCAATATAATCGAAAGGAAGTGGGCTATTTGGGCTACCTACTTTCGAAAGAAGGGAGAAGGCTAACGCCAGAACGCATAGAAAGTATTTCTTGTATGCCTATTCCAAAGACACAGAAAGGAGTCAGATCCATAATAGGCATGGCTCCATATTGCTGACAATGGATTGGTAATTTTGCGTTAATTGTGAAACCGATGGTGAATTTGACTAGAAAGGATGCGGTTATGCCTTTACAGTGGGATGAGTAATGTCAGAAAGCATTTGATCAATTGAAAACTGCATTATGTTCGGCTCCAGTTTTGGGTACGCCGAATTATGAGAAGGTTTTCAGACTGTTGTGTGTGAAAGTGAAGGATGTGCATTGGAGGTTTTTACACAGGAACAAGGTGGAAGAAATAGGCCATGCGGCTATTTTTCTTCTGAGCTGTAGCGCACGCACTACCACGAGGTTTGTGATCTGTCGCGACGGCTTCTGCGTCAGTGAAACAAACGGAAGGGATGGTATTGGGGCATACTTTAATTCTGATGGTGCCACATGCGATAGACGTTCTATTAAAGAGGACACAGACGCAACACCTCACCTAGATTCACAAGATATGAGATTATCTTGTTCGCGCCCCATATCCAAATTATGAGGTGTAGCGCTTTGAATCCTGCAGAATTAATGCCACTACCCATAAAAGAAATTGGGGAGAATGAATCACCCCCCCCCCATGATTGCTTAATGGTCACTGAGAAAGAAACCCAGGGGAGAGTTGATTTAAGTGATACCCCACAGAAAGAGCCAGATGGAGAGTTATTTTGTGACGGTTCATGTTTTAAATTACCTGATGGCATGACAACTGCCGCATACGCTATCACTACCCTAGAGAGCGTTGTAGAAAGCAAAAGAATCCCCTACAACTCGGCACAAGCCGCATGGATAATAGGGTTAACCAGAGCCTGCGAGATTTCTGAAAATTGGAATGTGAATATATATACCGATAGTCAGTATGCTTTTGGGGTGGTTCATAACTTTGGTCGACTCTGGGCTGAGAGGGGGTTTTTACATCACATGGTGCCAGAATTCAACATGGCCCTTTGATTGTACCATTGCTGTCTGCACTCACGCTTCCAAAACGCCTAGCAATAGTGAAATGCGAGGCACACAAAAAGGTAACATGCAAAGTAGGAGAGGGAAACGCGTTTGCAGACAGAATTGCGAAACAAACTGCCACTGATTTAAATACGAAAATGATGACGGTTCAGACTGAGGAAGTACCCTGTATGGAGTTGCCACTGTCAAAGAAATACAGGCCGAAGCTACGGCCGATGAAATACAAGGGTGGGCAGAGGGCTCTACTGAGTTAGATCTGGAAGGTTGTTGGGTGGACAAAGGAACTAGAAACTGGATGTTGCCAAATTCATATGTGACTGCAATGGTCACAATGGCCCACAGCCCTACCCACATCTGTGCGAAAAAGATAATACAGCATCTATCCACAGTATGGCAGAATGTAAACATAAAGAAGAATGCAGAGAGGTTGGTGCAGAACTGTATCACGTGTTTACAACACAATGTAGGAAAGGGAACAGTGACTCCAATAGGCAGTTTTGGCCTGCCCTCTATGCCTTTTGAGGTGATCCATTTTGATTTCATAGAGATGGAAAGATGCCAAAATTTGAAATATGTCCTAGTGGTGATTTGTGCATTCAGTAAGTGGGTGGAGGCATATCCCTTAAAGGACTGCACAGCAATGACCACGGCAAAAGTAATGCTTAAAGAATATTTTTCCCGTTTTGGCTTGCCCCGTGTCTTATGGTCAGATAAAGGCCCGCATTTTGTGGGTGCAGTGGTGTTACAGATATGTGCGGGTCTTCAGATCGATAAGAGATTCCATAGTTCAAGGCATCCGAGTTCAGCCGGTCTTGTGGAGAGGCACAATGGGATTCTCAAGTCAACGATCAGTAAAATATATGCGGGAAGCAAGTTGAGTTGGGTGGATGCATTACCAATAGCGCTATTATACATGCGTACATCTGTACAGGCTAAAACTGGGCTCTCCCCGTACGAAATCGTGATGGGGAGGCCAGCAAATGTTTGGTGCGCACCTCAGCCAAAACAACTTAGAGAGGTAGAACATCCTGTGCTTAGTACTTATTGTGGCCTTTTAATGCAGAAATTGCGTTTGATTCATCAGCAGGTCCAGGAGGCATTACCAGTGAGATACACCAGTCCGGGGCACGCGCTGGAGCCCAGAGACTGGGTGCTGCTTAAAAATTTTGAAAGAAAGTCCTTGTTAGCACCCAGGTTGGCCCCTATCAAGTACTCTTGGCGACGCAGACGGCGATACGGGTGGATGGACGGAAGTCGTGGATCCATGCCACCCATGCCAAAAAGATTCCAACTTCACTGAAAGACTTGCCTGACCCAGACGACCGGAAAGAGGCAACGGTCCCAGAAACAGAAGAAACTGTTGCCAATAAGCAGCCACCAAATCTGCCCAAAAGAGAAGTGAAACTCGAAACAAAGCCTGAGACGACTGCCAAAAAGGGGTAAGGGCAAAGAGTGCCTCAACGTTGCCCAGCAGAATCGACATCACTGTTGGCCGACACAAAATCTGCCTTGCAAATACCAGCAGGAACTAAACGTGTACCCCTTTGGCGCCCACCAGCACTTGCCAGCACGCCAAAAACCGAATCTGCATCACTGGCGCGGCACACACCAGCACCTGCAGTAGCGCCACAGGCCGACTTTGAGCCTGAATCTGGAAGTGCACCGGCACTGTTCACGGATCACACAATACCAGGAGTAGGGCGAAACAATTTGCGGCCTCGAAAGACAGTGATCCACAGTTCTTTGGCGTTTATATCAACCTCTGGTTCTGCTCATGGACGGAGAAGGAACTAGAGGTGTAGAGGAGAGAAGTGTGAGAATTGTGCAAGTCGGACAATTCAAGACTCGCGGCTCCTCGGTGCGATCGTAAAAAGTACATGCATCTGGAACCAGAGCGGACAAGCTGGGCGCACATGGTACTAAGGCAATAAGATAACTGATCAAAAGTCCTCTGAGCAGTATGAGAAAGGACAAGTGATCTTGCCTAAAAATAAATAAGCAAATTCAGGCTCTAAAGGACTGGCAGAACTGAACTGTGACAATTCCGTTGACCTTGTGGACATCAGAGCAAGCGCAACGAAGAGAGATATCCACAACAAACAGTAATAAGGAAGAAGGATGATGAGAAACATGTTGGGACCGGTTCCAGCCTCCTCCTGCACCACTGCTGAGAATGAGTCAATTATAAAGACTGTAAGCTTAAGAAAAACGCATGGTAAAAAGAATTGTATGCTGGCACTGACAATAATTATGTGCTTTAGGAGCGTGGTAGCACCAATAACGACAGCCCTAGTATTATGGTATGTGGAATCGATACACCCATTAGAAATGTTTTTACCAATAGTTAATATATCAACTACTGAAAGCCCGGTTCAGGTGATTACTTATACCCTGCCCCCAATGGAAGAAAGACACAGGGAAGGGTTTGGGAATAACACCTTGTTATTAATTATGAATATGACACATGCAATTCTGAAGAAAACAAATTGCTGGGTATGTGCCCATTTACCACAGCATGCTGGGAAAGGAATAGGTTGGTATGTACAGCCATTACCATTAAGTTCTGCATGTAGTGCATCTTTAAGTGCAATGTTCTATGGGAAATGGAATGAGAGTAGTACGGTCAATTAGACAGAACCAACATGAATGAGTTTGAGGAAATAATAATGAAGCCTGTGGGTTGTTCCATATTCCATGAAGCACAAGTAATGGCCCCAGAGCCCACGAGGAAAAGTACGCGAAAGATGACACGACAAAATAGACGAGATAGATTGTCCCCACCAGAAAAAAAAACATCTGTGATGACGTTTCGTGTAAGAACAGAGGGGGACAAAGATGCAATCCCCCCTTCTTACACAGTGAATTATAGCCCAGGAACTGTCCCTTTTTGTCTAAAAAAGAAAGGCTCATTTTCAGTCGGAACATATACTGGATGCATGAATACAGTGGTATTGAAATGGGAAATAGAACCAGTATATGTGGGAGATCCAGTTTATTTTATATGTGGAGAGAAAGCATATCCTTGGTTGCCCAGAAACTGGAGCGGTACATGTTACCTAGGTCTACTGTTCCCAGGAGTATTCCTCTTAGAAACAGCAGACATGGCCAGACTATCCAGAGCTATAGTCAAAAGGACTAGTGAGGGTGTTTTGATAGCGACTGACGTAGCAAAATCATTCATTCCATTTCTGGGGCAGATAATGAACTCCTACAATATAAGGCAGCTGTCCAGAATACTAAAAAATACCATAAACCCAACGACAGATATACTATTTAATATGACGTTGGAAGAAAGAGGAATGAGGTTAATGACGCTGCAAAATAGAATGGCTCTCGATATGATCCTGGTTGATCGTGGGGGAATTTGCAAAATAGTGGGATCAGCGTGTTGTATATATGTAGATGACTATTCCCCTACAATCTTTGAAGCAATAAAGAAAATGCATGTCCTAAGTTCCGAACTCCCTACTGGAGAAGGAAGCTGGGGAATAGGGTCTTGGTTTTGGGGAATATTGCGTTTTTAGGGATGGAAGTTGATTTCAATATGAGTAGTGGTGTTTGGAATATTCATAACGTGCTGTTGCTGCATACACTGTCTACCAATAGTTTGCGCTGAGGTAACTGAGGGATGTACTAAGGGATGTATGCATATGATGACAAAAAGAAAAACTCATGGTCGAGCTGACCAAGACACAAATGAGATGAAAACAGTAAAAGAATTGATGGCTATAGCTATTGATGAAAATGATGATGTTTACGATAGCATGCAAAATTCAGACATAAGTACATCAGACTTATCATTAGAGAAGGTTTCAATAAATAGAGGAGACATTTGGCATACGGCCAAAGGGGGGTTTGTCAGTCTAGAAAAATGGATACCTCTCATATGTGACCGCAAACGTATTCTGATGGCCGTGGGCCAACCGTCTCATACACGATATGACAATATAGGTTTCTGAGTTTGCCAATTAACGGCCATTTTGATGTAACAAGAATCGCCATTTTGTTTTCTAACCATTGCTCATTGCTTTCTGTTCTTATTGCTTCGCAGTACATTTTCTGCTTACACAGCTCGACTGTAAAATATTGTTGTCTGCACATGAAAGGACAAGGCCGCAGGGCCGCGAGGATAACAAAAGTTTGTTGAAACACAACGTAGGCAGCGCCAGAAAGAATGCCCGGCTCCCTCCCGAATGTAGCCTTGAAGCAGAGCTGCAGGGCATTTAATCATTTCGCAGCTGCCAGCCAGTCTCGTTATATGGTAGAATATGTTAGAATAAAGCAGCTAAAGGCTTGAATTATGCTCTTCTTACGGCCCCCCTTTGCTGAGCCCCGTTAGAGCGTGTCGGCTCCCAGGGCACGAATAGCACCTCATAGATAGCAAGGTCTGGAATGCAACTCTTCCCCCGTATGTAGCTCGCTTCCAAGAACAGAAGCGCTGTGTTCTATTCAACAACTGAAAGATGCCTCCGCACTCACAAATTGCAAATTGTTACTAGAATAGATATTTGAAGGTGTCATAGTTGTCGAAAGTGTCCATCATCACACCAAGTTCAAAGAAACCCAATAAAGGGAGGTGTTAAACATGACATAGCTGATTGTTTGATATGCATTTTGTATATATGTAACTGATGTACGTAATTCACTCTCTTGCGTCCCTCGATGTCTAGAGATGCACGTCGCGGGGCTTGAGACCGAATTGGCCAACTGAGACTTTTGCTTTGCAATAAACCCTAGCTTTGGGAATACAGCCTCGTGTCTGGCGTATCTATCGTGTGTGGTGACTCGCATTGTTTCCATAGACGTAAGGGACTCCTAGGGGCCCCTTTCATGTGAGGCATTTATGGAACAATTGGACTTGAAGTCCAACCGGGCCCTTCAAGGGCCCAGTCTCAGATGACCTATTAAAATCAAAGGTAACGAGATGGGACATCATAGCAGACCTCCAGGGCTTAGGACGCCTAAAAAGGTATGGTGGACAGTAAGTTTGGTATTTGCCCCTGAGGGAGCTTAAACCCTATGTCAAAAAATTCCCATCAGCTAAACTCAGAGATCGGTATCTCAAATTTAGACTCTACAGTTTGCCAACCCTAGATGTGGTGGGGCCTAAACTAGGGATCCCCGCTGAGCTGAGACTCTGCAGACTGTGTGGCTGGGAAAACAGAGTTGCTGCAACATTTGGTGTTGTATTGCCCCAGAGTACTGGAGGAGAGGATCGCAACATTCGCTCCCTTTATTAATTCCCCTTCAGGTCTTACAGCACCTATGGCATAGACTTAAGACAACTGCCCACCTGTCACTCGCTCTGGTAACGTTTCTGATTGCAATCTTTGGCAGACTGGATGAGGAGATGGAAGTAGCTCACCAAGAGGTAGAGGAACTGGTGGGCACTGTGTAGGACATTTTTAACATTTTTTAACAAATTGCACCACATCCCAACTCTGGGAGAGGGAAGGATGAATTGGGGTGCCAAGTTGATTATTCCGAGATGTAAACAGTGAGAGCACTGGAGTTTAATTTGTAGCAAATGGCGGTACTAATTGTGTGACAATTCAGAATTATGTTTTGCGTGTACCTCTAAATTGCAGTGAAAAATGAATTCTATTTTAATATTATGCAGTCAATGTTTTGTATTTGAATATCATGTAAATGTACCTTGTGTACTGAACATTTTAATTTAAAAATAAAATTCACTTCTTGAATAGCAGTCATGAGTTTATTAACCATCAGCTGTTGTAGACCAGCATCTTAATCTTTGTTAATCAGAAAGACTATTCTTCCAGAAAGTTGGGAGAAAGGAATTCAGACAATCTCTGTAGGTTTACCCAATTATGGAGATGAAAGCTTGTACAGTTGCAGCTGGTTTTAATTTGCCTAAACCGCAAGGGTGCACCGAGTACGAAAATTCCTTCTCCTAAGAACTCTGGTCTGGCATGCAGGAGGGAGAACTAGTAAAGCCTTTCCCATTAGTTCTCTGCACCAATGCAACAACAGTGGACTGGGCAGGCAGGTTCCTGATCATGTGATATGCATCATCTTTACGGATCTCATATTTAGTAGCATCAAGTGACTTGGAAGTTAAGAGCTTGGAGTGTACCTTGGACAAAGATGAGATTGATTGCTCAATAGTTGAGCTTTCCATAGGTAATAAAGGGAAGATGCATGTAGGGAAGTTTGAACCTGTCATTTAAGGTTTATCAGGAGGACAAAGTTCTAATGTCTGCATTGCCTTTGAAATTACATCATGAAAAACTGTGGAAGGGATGGTTCCTCTTCCTTGGAGAGTCTAGTTTGCCCCGAGACCATAGGTTTCTCAAAAAGTGGTTCTACTGGAGGAGTGTCCTCCAAAGTCAAGGGATGTGAACAGGAGGAGAGAATCTCATTTTCTGAAATGAAATTTCCTGGAAAGAACGGCCTCTTGAGTTAAGGGCAAACTTGGACATATCCAAATGTTCAGAGTGAGCAGCAGGCAAATCCATCTGTACACCTGAAGTGGCTGCATCTACTGTGCTTGGAATCACCACAGGAGCAGATTACTCAGTTGGCTTGTGATTATAAATATTGTGATCAAGTCCCCTACCTGGATCTAGGGATAGCAGAGAGTGTCTCATTGGGTGCCAGTGAATGTTGGGGGTGGTATGGGGAGGATCGCCTGGCCACCCTCTCTAGGTCTCGTCACATGGCCGGGAACCATCACAGTATGGGACAGAATGCATTGATCCTTCCTCAAACCCTCAGCAGAGGACAGACTCAATAGCATTGACCCTTTCCAACTGCCTGAAGCTCTCTATAGGCAGACACTCTAGCAATGGAAAACCAATGCTTCCTTTCAAGAGAAGTCAATTTCATTTACCTGACACTACAAATATGTGTTTGGATACTGTTACAATGTATGCAATATTAGAGAATCATTTCAAAGCCTACACATGACACAAAAGTTGTAAGCTTGCAGGTTTCCAATCATGAGTTTCACTATGGGTGAGCTCTGGAGCCCTGTGCTTGATACAACTTTGCAACCCTATGGTCTCCCAACCATAGATTTAACCACACAGGAAACAAAGGTAATTCCCCCACTAAGGATACAATGTTACAAATTCACTGCGAGTCAACCCCTTCACACAATCAGAAGGAACATGAATCATGGACCCTACGAAGACAGTCCCGGGAGGTTGTGGGGGGGGCATTGCAATCAAAGATGGTGGACAGGCCAGATGAAGGCATGGTCTAGTCGCCCAAGTCCAAAGTGTAGCTGGTGCAGAAGACAAGGAGGCAAGACCATCAGGTGGTTGAAACGGGGGACCAACAAGCAGTAGATCTGTCCCCTAGCCAGCTAGGGTAGTAAGGTTCCAGGGGGCCAGGTTGACCCTACGCAGGATTACATGATGGGAGCAGGAATGCTTCGATACGAAGGATGATGGGAGGGGAGAAGGAAATAATCTGGTAACTATGCCTCTCCAGCGGGCTATTCCTACTTTGATTGGCTATGGGACCCAAGAATCATCAGAATAAGGGTTAAAGAAACCCAAAAGCCTGCAAGTCCCAGAGCAACTGTAAAGGGGAGATGAACCCCTTTCTGAAAAGTAAAGACTGAAGAACATTCAAAAGGCCCAATACCCCTGGACCATCAGTAAACACCTTGTGTTGCTTTCCCAGAGGGTGAGGTGAAGGTTTGGTTAAACAAAGGAGATGAACCATTCTGGCCATTTTATTTGAGAATGACATCCCTTATAGGCGTTGTTGGCCATGAGCATTTAGTCTCGCTTGATTCTTGGTTCCAGGCAAACCCTATGATATTAAAATTGCTGTTATATGTGGATCCAAGATGGCCGCCGTGGGTAGAGGACATGCTTGAGAGCCTCCCCCCACAGGGCTGTACAGAAGGTGTAAAAATAAAGCAACATTGGCGGTGGGAAAACATCTCTCCGAGGGAGAACTGATTGGAGCAAAGCAGAGCGGCTTCCAGCATGACGTGGAATATGTGACGGCATCGTCCCCGCGCAGCCTACAAGTGAGGGACAGGCTGACAGCTCAGGTAGCAACGGATGAGAGTCGCCGTTCGAATCGTCGGTGGACATCCCCTTAGAAGTTTTACGAGACTTTCTGGGCTTACAACCCCTACCTACCTGGAGCTTCCCCTTAGACTCCCGCAAGACCTTAGCAGGCAGCGACTGGCATTTGGAACAGTTGTCAGCATCATGACTCTCGCCCAGTCACCACAAACAAATGCGATGCGGGTCCGTAATCGACATGCTAGACTTGCAGTCCCAGCAAGTCAAAGCCAGAACAGGGAGTCGGAGGGGTTGGAGAAGACATTCATGAGGAACACACGAGGCGCCGAAGCAAACACGCTTGCGTAAAAAACGTAACTGAGGCTCTGGCACCGTGCTTCCTATTTATAACATCCGGTGACGGTCGCCAATGATGGAGGCCTTCGAGGGACACCGACCCAACGCCATCGCCGCAGGACGCCTTCTGCCGAAAAAGTTTCCCCAAGTACACAGCTGTGGACATTACATGTCAAAGATGGTGAATACGTTGGAGGACACAATCCATTTGAAATACTAAATCTGAAATTGGAACGACCTCGGGTGCAGATGCCTTTGTGCTAGATGGGGAAATGGGTTTTTCTCCATCCTTTGCATTTTTCTTACTTTTCTTTGTCTTTGGAAAATGTTGACACTGAACTTGGGATGGGAGTCTTGTGTACAGCTGTTAGCACTTTCATGATTGTATCGGGACCAACCAGCACCAAAACCGGATTTTCTATAATCAGAATGTCCATTATTACTGAACGGTCCAAATGGGCGGGAGGAAGGCATTTTGCAGCCACATTATTGATCCTCATGCTGTGTGTGCCATTTGGGTTTGTGCAGATGCTGAATGGCTCCTTCCTTGGAACTGTGGTCACTACATGGGATGTGAACTGACATTCTGCTACCGAAGTACCACATTCTTTCCCATCGGAGGGCACCAACATTTTCCCACCAAGAAGTACGATCATCTTCACACTGATGGGTAATGGCAAACAGAGTCCGGATTGGCCTCCTCGACAGCACTTTGAAGTCTCTGAAACATTGGGTGCAGCCTTCACCCCACAGTACAGTCAACACTGTGCCTGTGAAGCTACTTCAGCCATCTGACTTTTTTCATCGACCTTGCAGAGTCTGACGAAGGGTGCCGCCCAATCTGGGACATTGAGAGAAGTCTTCTCTGCAAGGACCTGGGGCAAATTCCACAGCAAAAAGCAGCATGTAGTTACCGGATGACACAACATGACACATGCATGGTGAGAAGCAACCACTGAGAACACTCTTTCCCTCCCACCCCCTGCCCCCGGAACCCATGTACTGTTTGGATATGGTCTCGTACAGCATGTGATAGTTGTGATAAAAATGTAAATAAAAAATGAGACAAAAACTCAGTGGAATGGACAGGGCGAGTCCTCCCACAGACACGAAAGTGGCAGGCCAAAAAGGAACTTCCAAAAAAAGAAATTAAGGAGAACTAGCAAACCTCAAACTGATTGGTGAGCAGAAAAACAGCAACTACTAGAGTATGGCAGTTGAAATGTGCACAGAGTCCATGTGGCCCTCGCATTCATGCAAGACCAACTATTCAAAATAGCCTCTTAAAGAAGAGTGTCTTTTGGAACTAGTGGCCATAGCCCATCTGTAGATGCAGGTGGGCTATGGCCACTAGTTCTAGATGTAGAATTATTTATTAGAACCATAAACTAAATTAATTCTCCTTTTTTTACAATAACCATTTGTAATGCAAATACAGTAGAATAGTAGAGTGTACACATAGAATGAAAGTGTCTCTGTCAATAGTAAAATATCAAACCTTTTGCAAAAGAAGGATTTGAAGAAATTACAGTTGCAGGTCTGCAGTCCCCGTTCCTTGACTTTTGTGGAGTGGTTTTTATCACTTTCTTCCCCAACACCACTTCCAGTTTTCCGCAATCTCCTAAAGAAAAAGTATAAGCGACAGTTATGTTCAGTATGATACAAATACCTTTACAGGTGCACTGGCAACATATTTGCAGCCTCCTTCACTATTTATCATGGGGGTGCTGGATAAAACGAATTACAAACTATCACGCTAGACCAGAAGAGACGAGTGTTTAGAACTGGCCCAAATTTCTCTAGAAAACTGTAAACACACATGACATTGGTGCTCAACTTTACATAGAAGCATCCACGGGTGAGTCTTCAAGAGAAGTACATTCAATTACATTTGCATTAAAGAAAATTGTCATTCTTGACCAAATTGAAACAATGCCGCTGGCATCTAAATATCCTTGCATCACCATATATTGTGCAACATGTGGTTGAGATGTGTGCAGTGATGACTGAAATGTGCGGCAGCAGAACCTATAGGCGAAACAGTTTTGTCAGTATAATTGATAAGTCATGGAGGGGTAGTGGGGTGCACGAAACGGCTGAACATATGATTTAGTCTATTTTTCAGTGGGCCAAGAAAAGGGATTGACCATATTGTGATTGGTATAGCTTTTCATGAGAAAGACTTCCGGGTACCAAGTTGCTTAGTAAAGGATGGGATATGGAACAAGTTACTTACCTGTAACTGTTGTTCTCCAACATGGGTCTGGCATGGATTCACATGCTCATGAATATTCCCCGTCGTCAGGCTGGGAATCCTCGGTAAAGAAAAAAATCAGTATCAGTTTTGTTTCTGATCTGTCTTTCTTAGTAGTAACCAATCACTGGTCTCTGGGTCATACTGCCCCCAGCCAATGACTGCCCTCTCCTTAAGCCCCGCCTCTGGCAGCCATCCTTAGATTTGGTAGCACGTAAAGTGGCAGTATGACCAAGTGAAGAGCCGCAGAGGGGTAGGAGGGAGGGTTCGCATGTGAATCCATGCCAGACCCATGCTGGAGAACAACAGTTACAGGTAAGTAACTTGTTCCTTCTCCAGCATAGGGTCTGGTATGGATTCACATGCTCATGAATATAAGAATACATAGCAGTCCACACATGCACAACCACGGGAGGAGGCAAAGGCTCAACATTAAGCATTACATCACAACTCAACATTAAGCATTTCTTACCTCCTCACCAGGCTCACCTTCAGCGAACAGGTTGCTCAGCACTGCTTGGCCGACTCTTGACTCCTCCCTGGAATCCCAGTCGACGCAGTAGAATCTCGTGAAGGTGTGCATCGACCTCCACGTAGCAGCCCTGCAGATGTCCAGCAGGGGCACACCAGACAAGAACGCCGTGGTAGCAGCAATCGCTCTGGTCGAATGGGCTCTCGGACGGCCGGGCAACGGTCAGTTTTCCAATCTATGACAGTGCATGAAGCAGCCGGAGAGCCATCAGGAAATGGAAGCCTTCGAGAGAGCCTTCCCTTGGTTCACAGGTCCAAAGTTCACAAACAGCTGTGATGTCTTCCGAAAACTCTTCGTTCGGTCCACGCAGAACTTCAGCGCTCTAGCTACATCCAGCGAGTGCAAAGTCCTCTCGGCCGGCGACGAAGGCGACGGGAAGAAACCAGGTAACACCAAGGGCTCGTTGAGATGGAAGTCCGACAGCACCTTGGGCATGAAGGAGGGGTGCGTCCTCAGCACTACCCTCGTATCGTGAAAGGTCAGGTATGGAGGCTTGCAGGATAGGGCCTGAATCTCTCCCACGCGTCGTGCAGAGGTGATGGCCACAAGGAACGCTGTCTTCCACGACAGAAACCTCAACGGGGCCGAATGCAACAGCTCGAATGGCGGACCCATGAGCCTGGTCAGCACCACGTTGAGCTCCCACGCCAGGGCTGGCGCCTTCACCGGCGGGAATGATCAAAACAGTCCTTTCATAAATTCCATCACCAGGCGATGCGACCACAGGGATGACCGCCCTGTAGTTCTGGTGTATCGGGAAATCGCTGCCAGATGTATCTTGATTGAAGCATGAGATAGTCCAGCTTTGGCTTGCTACAATAGGTATGGTAGCACTTGAGGGGCTGTAATCCTGAGAGGGTTAATCTTCTGTGCACGGCACCAGACAGAGAACCTCTTCCACTTGTGTCCGTAGCACTTGAAAGTTTTGGAAGCCATGGCCTTTGCAAGGACCTCTGCAGTCAGCTGGGATATCGTATCCTCCAAACTCTAGTGCTGCAGGAGCCAGGCCTGCAAGTTCAGCGACTCTGGGTCGTGATGAAGAATGGCGCCTCCTTCTCTGGAGAGAAGATCCACGTCCGTCGGCAGTTTGACTGTTGGGGACGCTGACAAGTTCAGAAGGTCCGGGAACCATATCTGTCTCGGCCACTTCGGTGCGACGAGGATCATCCTGCACCGGGACCTCTTGAGTTGGTTGATGAGCCTGAGCAGCAACGGCAACTGAGGGAACGCATAAAGGAACAGGCCATCCCAAGGGAATGAGAAAGCATCGCCCATGCTCCTCGGCTGGGGGAGCCTGCTGGCGAACCTCTGACACTTGGAGTTCGTCGCCGTCGCAAACAGGTCTATTTGGGGTTTGCCCCATCGCCGGAAGAGTTGATCCACTTGATCTGGCGTAGTTCCCACTCGTGGCACAAGCGCAGCTCCCTGCTGAGTGAGTCGGTGATGGTGTTTTTTATCCCTGCTAGATGAAAGGGTACCAGGAACATCCCCTGGGTAACGGCCCAGTGCCACAGGTCCTGTGCAGGGCCGGGGATCAGGTTCCTCCCTGCTTCCTGATGTAGAACATTGTGGTGGTGTTGTCGGTGAAGATCCTCATCACTTTGCGCTTGAGAGACGGAAGGAAAGACTTGAGAGCTCAGAACACCAACCGAAGCTCCAGTATGTTGATGTGGAGCAGCCTCTCCTCCGGGAGCCATAGGCCTCTCGCGTGAAGATCCCAGTGTGCGCTCCCCACCCTTCCAGGGAGGCATCCGTCGTCACCATCACCTGATAAGCTGGGGTCTGAAAGTCCGTGCCCACCGCAAGATACGCGCAGGTGCCCCACCATCGAACAGGAATTCGATGGAATTCGAGTGTGTGCCCCTGGGCCAGGGCATCGAACACCCAACAGTCGGTGGAGATGGATTTCCACACGCTGACAAACCGTGTCAGCCGGCCTCCCACCCGGGTTCTTCGGTGGGGGCCCGACACCTCGGCCGGTTCAGTCTTGCTTGGCTGCCGCCTTGGCGATGACGGTGAGGTCCTCCTGACTTGCCTCGTCCCATGTAGGCTTCTTGCGACGAGGAGCGGGCCGCTTGACGGTAAGTTGAAGAGCCGCCACTGAATCCCTTGGAGGCACCTTGCTTGCCTCCGGAGTTCCGAAAGGGCGGAGGTCATCGTCATAGAACTCCCAAGGCCTGAGCCGTCTCCGTGTCGGTCTTGATGGCCTCAAGGGACTCATCCACTGTCTTCCCAAACAGGTTGTTCCCGTCAAAGGGCATGTCCAAAACCATGGCCTGTACATCCTGGCGGAAATCCATCGCCTTGAGCCACCCCCGAAGGCAAACCCTGTTGCCCAATTGGTGGAAACCGGCGTCGGCAATGTCCGAGGCCACCTTACTCTCCTGCAGCATTGCCAGGGCCTCTGCCCTCTTATTGTCCAGGAGGAATTCCAACAGGGTGGGCAATCTTGTACCACAACTCCCTGTCGTAGCAGGCCGCAATCGCTAGGGCGTTGGCCGCCTTAATCGTCGTCGCCGCCGACGAGATGACTCGTCGTCCCATGGCATCCATCTTCTTTCCCTCGCCGTCCGGCGGGGAAGTAGAGGTTGAGGCCGATGCCCCTCAGCTTTCTTCTTGGCCGCTGCTGAAACGACCAAATTCGGGGTCGGTTGCGCTCTAAGGTACTACTTCCTGTACCGGTCCCTCTTAGCAGGTGTCGTGGACGGGTTCTTGAGGAGGGCAAGTCCCTCATTCCAGATGTCATCCAACAACGGCAACGCATGGACCATTTTCCTTTTGGCCTCACAGCGTTGGTAAAGGAAGCCTTCCTTCTCGTCAGGGCAGAGCTGAAAAAGCTCAGATGCCCTGGCGATCAAGGCGTAAAACGAGCCAATTTCGTCGGGAGGAGACGCCCGAGGAATCGGCGACGGGAGATCAGTCCCGTCATCACCACCGTCGTCATCCGTCCCCGTCGTGGCCGTATCCGTCCCCGTGTCCTCCCTCGGGGTCGGGGAAGGCGACAAAGGCCGAGAGGGCCGAGAAGGCGGGGTTGGATGGATCCTTCTCTTGTTAGGGGGGCTTCCCGACAGACTCGGCTCTGTCGGGTCGTCCGTCGGAGGCAAGGGCAACCTGGTCCTCATCTCCATGCATTTGGCCTGGATTGCTGTCAAAATGGCGGCCGAGTTGTCTTGTGGCCCAGGCTGTGACGGACATGACGGTTGCTCCTCCTCCACCGGAGCCTCGTCGTCGTCACCCTCGCTCTCGTCATCCCCCTCGTCGGGCCTCTTCTATGACTTCAACCAGTTCCTCCTCGGAGGTTGTGTCCGTGTAGGCCACCGCCCCCCCCCCTTTTTCCACCGGGGTCGTCACAGGGGCCTTCTCAATGGGCTTCCCTCCGAGGACGCAGGGAAACTCTGGGCCCCAAGGTCGCCTCCACTGGGGGAGCCTCCACAGGCTTCCCCAGGGCTGTAGCAATACCCTCAATAGAGGCCTTGGCCGGGTGAATGAAGGCCTTCACCACCTTGGGCGCACTGGAGGCCTTCACCTTAGGGGGAGGGCCACCGCCTCATACCACTTGGGCCGGTTCCTTCGAGATCGACTGGGGCCTCTCCAGAAGCTTAGCCGGGTTCTCGGACTTTCTCTTCCCCGAGCCAGAGCGATGGCTCACGGTTGATGGCGTCGGTGAAGGTGCGCACTGCCTGGCAGCAGAGGAGCCCGACCGTTCGGCGCTCCCGGTGCCCGCTGACTCGCGGTGCTTTGCCTTCTGTTGGGCCCCCGTCGCCGGGGCGCCCTCACAGGACTTACAAGATCGCTCGGGTTTCTTCTTCTTCTCACCTGCTGGGCTCTTGCTTTCCAACCAGTTGGCGAGACGGGTCCGACAGTCCCTCATGGTCCGTTCCGACATGTTCATGCAAAACGCACAGTGCTTCTCCATGTGCGATTTGTCTTCATGAAGGCAGTAGAGGCACTTCGAGAGCTCTTCCTCCTTGAACAGGTTCTGTAGCTTGCATCCAGGGCAGTTCCTGAACAGCTTGCCCGGTGTCGAGCTTCCTTTCTCCTGGGCCATGTCCACGAGGTAGGCCTCAGAAAACTTCTGGCATCCTCCAAGAAGCGTAGCTCGATGAAAACTTCACCCTTGAGGGGTGTAGAAGATTCCGAAACGGGTCCCCGTTGATCGGAAGTAGAAGCGGTGGAACTTGAGGCTCTATTTAACTGAAAAATCAGATAAATCTCTTTGAAAAGCGCGAAATGCAGAAAAAGCTCGAGAGCTATAGCAGGAGGACTCCCAACACTTGAACGTGCAGTAAAAATCTGAGGATGGCTGCCAGAGGCGGGGCTTAGGGAGAGGGCAGTCATTGGCTGGGGGCAGTATGACCCAGAGACCAGTGATTGGTTACTACTAAGAAAGACAGATCAGAAACAAAACTGATTTTTTCTTTACCGAGGATTCCCAGCATGATGACGGGGAATATTCATGAGCATGTGAATCAACGCCATACCCCATGCTGGAGAAGTATTGTTCCCCAACTTTGATGAGAAAGGGGCCCACCACTTCCATAACTACTCTTAAGTGGAGGGTTCTACAGAGATTGGTATGGGCTTGAGAGACTCCTTGCTGGGCGGTTCTGGTATACAGGACATTCTGAACAGAATTTCAGAATATTTTTAAGTATGCCTGGACAGAAAATATTAATGAAGATATGAGCCTGATATTTTGCAATTCCCCGACGCCCATTAGAAAGGTGGACTGGGCCAACTCCAGGACATCCATTTTGAACTGGGAAGGCCCTAGAAAGCATTGGAATCGCTGTTCTGATGTTTGGATTGCTCCTCTGTTCCGTAGTTACTCAGTTGCCTCTCTCCTGGTTGTGGTGTTTGCTTGCTTGTTCATCGCCATGCCTCCTTGGTGATGTAATCCTATAAAACTAAATAGAGAGAAACTGGATAGCATTGTGCAATAGAGCTATGGGGCAAGGAAAGGTGGTACAGACATGCAGGCACTGGTAGGGAGACCCAGTGTCTGGGGCAGGACTGGTTCTGGTGAAAATCCTAGTACGCCTCCCACCCTAAGATGACAGCGGTCCCCGACTAGAGTATTTACTTCTGGGCAAATTTATCGATTGAGAACGATTGCTGTAGAAGATGCATGGTTGCAAAACACACAGTGTTAAACACTGCAGGTTCTTCCCGGTCCTCCAAAACCATGAAGGGCCAGAGAAACACCACCTGCCCTGACTGATTTCTGCTACCTTTGCTTCGCCTCGGGAGCCTTCCTCTCCTCTCTGAGACACTCTCTATTCTCAAGAAACCCACAGCTGACCCTTCTTGCCCAGCAAACTATCGCCTGATCTCCATCACCTCTTTCCTGGGCATACTCCAGGAAAACCTGGCCAACTTGCAGCTTAACCTTCACTCCGGTTCTGATGGTTGTCTCCACAACCATCAGTCTGGCTTTAGGGCTGCCAGAAGCATGGAAACTGCTCTCCTGAACATACGTGAAGATCTTCTCTCCAGCCTTGACTAACATCCCCTCTGTCCTCATCCTACTCTATCTCTCTTCGAGCCGGTCAACCATACCATGCTGATCAGGCTCTGGCCTGGCCGACTTCTTTCCTCTCTGATCAACCCTCCCAGGTCTAACTTGGGTCCTTCCTTTCCTCCATCTCCCTCTCTACCTGTGGTGTTCCCCAGGGGTCTAACCTCTCACCCTAGCTTTTCAACTAATACCTGGCAACTCTCGCCCATCGCATTGCGGTTTTCTGCTCCAATTTTCAGTGATATGCGGATGACAACTCATTTTCAGGCTTCCGTCGGTAACCTCTTCTCCTTCTCTCATCTCCAATTGCCTGTCTGCTATTCAGGAGTGGTGTGCCGCCAACGATCTCTGCCTGAATGCCAGCAAGACAGAGATCCTCCTCATTAGCACACCTTCACTCTCCTCCTGTCACTCTCTGACCGGCCTCCAATAGCCGCCCTCGTACCCCCACCTGCAAGGCCAAGAACCTTGGGGTCATATTCGACTCCATGCTTTCCTTTTCTGCCCACATCTCTGATGTCTCTAAAATGTCAAACTTCCAACTGCACCTCCTCAGAGGTATTCTGCCTTTCCTCTCCTTCCCCAGAAGTTCACTGTCTCTCGAGCCATGGTTCTCTCTAGGTTGGATCACTAAGAGCCTCTTTCTAAATGTACCTGCTTTTACTCTCTGCCCTTTGCAACTCATTTAGAACAGGACTGCGAGAGTTGTCCTGGGCCTCAAGCCCTGGGATCGTATCTCACCAGCCCTGAAATCTCTTCATTGGCCCCCAGTGGCTGCAAGGATTAAATTCAGGACCCTTTGCATGGTCCATACGGCTTTCTGGGCCCTGGGTCCAAAATACCTTCAACTCTCCCTCCATAAACACCTTCCCTCTTCAGCTCTTTGCTCCTCCACCTCCCTCAGGGTCAGTCGTTTCTCAAAGCAATAAGCTGGGGGTAGATCTCTGTCTTCGGCTGGCGCCTTCCTCTGCAACAGCCTCCGTGCCACTCAAACTTCAGGAGAACCATCTCCGGTTCCGGAAGCACCTCAAGGCCTTCCTCTTTGCTTCTGCCTTCGCTCCTCCTGTCCCCTGCTAATCTGTTCTGCTTCAGCACCTTGCACCTGGTTACGCTCCGATTTCGGGCCCAGGTACTTGCTCACCCTGCAACGCACCCGCACTGCCCCCTGGCAACCCTTGCACTTGGGTCTGTATCTGTAACGCTACAGCCCTCCTCCCCCCATTTTCTGCACTTATCAGACACCCCTGGCTGTGCCTTATACCTAGCACTTGCCTCTTGATGGCTGCACTACCATTTTTTTTATTCCTTTGCTCAGCGCTTTCCACTTCTTCCGCCTCCCCCCTCTGCACTCCCCGCCCCCCCTACTCAATGTCACTGGGCCTAGTAAGGTCGTTTTTGTTCTCCCTTGTTCCCCTTTCCTGCCTCGTCGCGCTCTGAAACACTGGTGTATGAGCGCGATACAAATAAAATATCAAGGTCAAATTCAGGCAACATGGGCTCATTTTACTTGTGCTCATGCTCAATTCTCAGTTTCAAAAGTGCTTATTTTTAGAGTAAAATATACTTCCAGTGGCAATATACTTTTAGCGAGTTAATTAAGCATCCACTGGACCATCTAAAGGTGTGCTTGAAGACCACCAGAACGCTTCCACGGTTTCATTATAGCTACTGTATTGGAGTTCTTCTAGAAGTGCAATACATTGTATAATAATTTCTCCTAAATTGGTATACGAGATTGATGAACCATACCTCCTCCTCTTGCCTCCGTAGACTCCTGGTGTCTTGTGCACCTGAGTGGAAACTATTTGACAGTGGACAGTTCCGAGAAGCAGCATCAAACACGTTGGTCCTATGATCTCACTCGAAATAGCGATTGGGGCCATCCAACACAGAGCAAATGCTGCAACTGAGAACACAAAATATTAGACGTTTTGAAAACAAAAATCTGGAAACCAAAATTAATCGCGGTGTAGTGCTGATCCACGCTTTGCAACTTTGAAGGTCCACTTTAATGTATGCCTTAACCACATTTATTGTTTAAAGCTTCCCAAATATTAAATGCTCAGATCTCTGGAATCAAGCCCATCATTGGAATCACATATCTGCTACTTTCTCCTTCCATCAGCCTCTTTCTGGATGATATATGTGGGTGCTGTACACTGGTCATTCAGCCTGTGATGCAAAAGGTGCCAGTGGAGAGGAGGGCTTGGACATCAAGGATCAGGGCCAGGTTTCTACCCAGGGCATCTGCTGAGGTTCTGATGGAGCCATGCTGACCAGTGTGGAATGGCTGTTTAAAAAGCACACGAGTTGGAAAGATGGAGCAGGACACAAGCATTCAATGGATTATCACAACTCCTGCTTAAGCCGCCTCATGGCTAAAGCAAACCAGGGTCTATTTAGTGCATTACTTGACCTCATTATTAATACCAGACTAGAAATCATAGTTTGGTTCCAGCTATTCCCAAACGTTCTTATTCACTGATCTCCATTTTCATAGATTCAAAGCTGTTCTCTACGCACAGGGGAGGTGGGGTTGGAGCATTTCACATTCAGATCATATAACTAGATTGGAGTGCGTTTATAAAGGTTCAGCAGTTACAATTCGAGAACTCTTCTAAAGGCCACATAATAATAAATGTCAACACATAATCCGGGCTGTGGGTGTGGATAAAGCATTCAAAAGTGAAGGTGGACACCACCCATTTCATTGAAAATATAAGTTACTGTAACACTATCATTATATATGGGAGGACTCCAGGAAAACATCCAAGGCACCCTGGATAACACGAAATATATTAAAGACTGCAAAAAGATTTTCCAGAGACCCATGTGCTCGCAATAACGGAGACAGTTCATATTCTTTTTTGTTTATTATCATTTGTATATGGTTCAAGGAAAAACAATGAACCTTTCAAAGTCTTAAGTTACAATTATTCTCATTGTACCAACCATTAAGGTGTAAAACACAAACCTAATCAAACCTTAATACCATCACTTACTTAATATACATCCTCTTCTAAATAGACATTTTTTTCCCATAAAACAACATTCTCTTATACATATTTCGAAAGTTCACAAGCATCAACCATACAACAAGGGAAGAGAGACCCATACTCTATGTTCCTGCAACTACCGTTCTTATCCGACTCTCATCCAACTTCGATGCTTTAATGAAGCCTGCCACTACAACCCCAAATTGGGGTTGATTGTGGGTATAAACATTTTCCTAAAGTCATCCTCTTTTACCAATTCAATTTTTTGCAACTTTCCAAAACACCTAGTTCTTATTATAGACAGCACCTGGCATTCCAGGATCAGATGCTTGATATTTTCACTTCCTTCCACCCCTTTACAGAACCTGCAACTGGTTTCGTCATCTGCCAGCTGTTTCCTTCGAGACATACTTCCCTTGTAGACAAAAGGTTTCATCTAAAACGCATCACCAAATGTCTGTAAGCTCGATTCAGGACTTGCAGTAAATAGGGTGCCACTATCCCTCTTAATTTATGTTCATGTGCCAAGTGTGTAAGTGAGGTGTAGATATGATACCGTTCTAATGCGGCTATCCAGTCAGCAACATACAGGGCTTTTTTTTACCTTTAAGGGATACATTTTCAAAATGTCCAAATCTAAACCTAGGTCTTCCGGTAGGTCATTACCAAAGTCAGTTTGGGCGGAAGGCTAGCATTATTATTGGACAGAATCAACCATTCCCTATATACATTTAGGTTCCCATACAGGGTTCCCTTGAATGCTGTGATCAATCTAAAGCGTAACATCAGTATTTTCCATTGCACTCTTACTTTTAGTGACAAGAGGCCCAACTTGTATCGGATATCAGTCAGTGGGACACAGTTCAGTATCTTTAACAATAATCTCCATAAGAATGCTTCGATCTTATCCAATTGCCCAAAATATTCTGTAACCCATAGTTCCAGACCATAAGTTCGGTTAGGCGCGATCTTTGCTTCATAGAAGGTAATAGCAGGCTTTAATGAAAATCACCCAAACTTTCCGTCTACTCTTAACATTTGGTTTAATAATGCATTTGCCTTTTGTTTTATTACAATGGCCAAAGTACTGTCACCTTTATTTGCTGGTATCGAATACCCTAAATAAGTAACACTCTTGGCCCTTGAGATTGGGATTTTTCCTACTAGCCATTTAAAGGTGCATGCTCTTTTCTGGTTTGAAAATTGTAGGATATTAGTTTTTTCTAGATTTATCACCAGGCCGTTCTCTTGGGCATATTGCTCAAAGGAGGAGACGCTGAAGGCCAATCATGGTATTGTTAAAAAATATAAAATCGTCAGCGAATATTAGCATGTGGGATCTTTAATCCACCAAGTCTTAGAAGAGCCAACCCTTTACCTGCCATAAAAATCGCCATAAAAATCGCCCGCATCCGACACCTACAGATTGTATATACGGGGGGCCAAAACACACCCTTGTCTAAGTGCAGATGCAGTTTCTACATTTCTCGAAAGGTGCCTGTCCCGATTGAACTGTACCTTTATTCCAAAATTCTCATGTAATTTCATTAAGAGTTTGAGTAGGCTCTGGTAAGCCCCATTCGGCAAATTTTCTACAGAGCTCACAAACGTACAGCCTTCCTTCCCATCCATGCCTCCTCCTTGATTGCCCGCACCACCAGATTGTTCAGGCTGGTGGAACAACCATTTATAAAGCCTGTTTGTAACTTAAATAGCCTTCCGACTGACTTGGCCCATTTAAGTGCTGTGAAAAACGTACTGTCTACGGCCAGTAATGCAAATCTTCGGACTTTGCTCAGGCACCTTTTTTAAATATGGGCACCACTAGACCCGTGTTCCAGTAGTCAGGTACACACCCAGTCTCTATAACATCGTTGAAAAGAAAAGTTAACACTGCCCATTGTTGTGGGTTTGATTTTAAGATTGCGTTTGTCAGACCGTTGGGTCCCGGAGCTCTTGATGATTTGCACTTAATTATCAATTTGTCCATCTGACTACATTCAATATTGATAACAAAATCATCTTTTTTACCCAAATTCTCCCCCTCATCACCGTAATCATAGGCCCCTTTGCAGTGCATATAGATTTCTAAAATACTATCGCCAGGCGGCCTCACGGACAGCGTTCAATTGTGCTAACCTTGGGGCACCGCCTTGTACGTTAACTATTGCCCAAAAGTCTCTGGATACTTTCCCATTCAAGCTGTTCAGCATTAATTCAGCATCCTTCTGTAACAACTTTGCCTGAATTCCCTTACAGTATCTACTGTAAGCCTGTTTCACAGTTTTAATACTCTTCTCTTTCCATGCAGGGGTATTGTTAGTGGGGGTAATTGCCCTAATCCTACGTCGCATTTCCACCTTTGTAAAGGCCACACATTCATTATATTGGTGTTAATGTGTCTTTTTCATTCTAATTCCCCTACCCCCTTCCTTTGCCCCCTTGGGCTTTGGACAGCAGGTCAGCAATGTTTCAGTCGAAGTTTGCAACATTAAACACATTCAATTTCCAATCAGACATAGTTTTTTTGATCAAGTCTGTCACGTGATTTGGCTTATTCATCATTTAAGGTGACCATTGTATTCTAGTTCCAGCCACATTTGTCATTACATTTCCACACCACCCATAGTATAGAATGATCAGAAAAATGTTTGGAGTGAATGTCCAAACCCTCACACAAAAGTATAGCTGAGCGCCTATGAAAACATAGTCCAGGGTTGACTCGCTGTTACTCATACCATGTAGACTGCGTTGCAAAGTCCCCTCCCCCCACTTACATTACCATTCAATTTACTTAGACCCAGGGAGGCCAAAGCGACCATCTATTCCCTACCCGCTTGGCTTGTCTAGGCTCTGTTGGTCATATCCGGGGTCACGTCCCCCTCAAACTCAACCACTTGGCGTTAAGGTCCCCAGCTAAAATGAGGTTTCCTCCTGGGTTCATATTTTACCAGGCCATAATAATCCGTCAACAACTTCAAGAATGTCTGCAGCAGAGCAATTCCCCTGTGCCAATATACATTAATCATTAGGGCTGGCTTTCTTTTCTCCCTGCCCCTCATTTCAACTGGCATTGCACCAAAAGGGAGGTTAAGCACTTCTTTAGCCACCAAACCCTGTACTGATTTTATTGCCACTATCAGACCATACCCCATTGCGGCCCCCCTCACTTGATCTTGCACTTTGGTGGAACACAGTATAACCATCCATTATCAAAGCCGATGTCAACCAGATTTTCTGGAGCAGTATACAGCTACTTTGAGTTGTTCTGTAGCTAACTGGTTGGTCAATAAGTGTGAATTTCCTCTGGTGTTCCATGAGGTCACGCTCACACAGTTCATATGTTATCTGGCAATGCATTTCAGAGTTATTTCCGTGTTCAGGGCAAAAACGGTTGGAGAAAGGCTATATTGGTACCCATTTTCAAGAAGGGTTTATGTACCTAGGTATCCAACTATAGACTGTTGCTATCTATGTTACACTGCACAGGAAAATTATTAGCATTTTTTTTATCTGACAAATTAACACAAGGGTCTACTAGAGCTGGAAAATTGGATATTTCCAAAACAGGATTCAGATCTGGGTTCCTTTACATCCCACAGTTTGAGGCTGGTTGACCCATTAATTGCCGATCTAAGACTCAAGATGCTCCTGGGTTATATTTTTTTTGTTGATTTTAAAACAGCATTCGACTGTCATTAAAAGGTAAATTTTGGTTGAAACCTGCTGCCTAGAGTTGTCCCAAGAATATATTTCACTAAATTATTCCATGTGAATAGCAGTGTGCAGGTACGGTTGGACATCGGGTGGTCTGTGACAGCCCCTATAAAACAAATATCTGGGTAAAGCAGGCATGTGTTTTGCCCTCCCCCTGCTGTTCAACCTGCACATTGCAGATCTTTCACAGTGCTTAAAGCAGTTCTTGAGTTGTTCGCCTAGAATTGATCATGCACATTCCCGGCCTACTCTACGCGGAAGATTTAGTAATATTTAGCCATGCTTACTCTGGACTTAGTGGGTGTATATAGCTGAATTGTGGCACTATTCAGCAGAAATAGTCTAAAAATAAATGAAAATAAAACTAGGATTATGTACTTTGGGAATATGAGACTCAACAGAACCATTTTCTTTCTCACCAGAAGGCCCTCTTGATTATACTGATAATTATAAGTTTTGGGCATTGACATGTACTCCGAATTCATACAAGCTGAATGTATAATAGGTAAGAACAGGAATGCAGTAATGTTAACCCAGGCTAAATCAAAGTTTAGCACGCAGACAGCGGGCTTTAGTTTAGGTGGAATTCTACGCCTATATAGACGTTGTATCAGCCCATCAATTATGTATGGTCTTGAAGCGCTAACTTTGCATGACATTAATTAGTTAAGTGTTCTCCAGGGTATCTATGGAGGAAAAGCCTGGGACTGCCTGCCTGTGTCACAATGGCCATATTGAGGTTAGAACTCGTCCTTATTTCATTGAAAAGCCATTTGATGATAAAGGAAGGTATTTTACTTATTAAGTCTATGTCTAATCCATAATACCCTCTGCTTTATTTGCTTGGTGACACCATTAAGATAAATAGTGGCAAAGTATATTTTACTACAGTGACAGATTTCTTTGATACAATTGGTTGGCGTCCAAATTGGAAGAGGGACTTTTGCACATTGAAAATCTTTTTTAAAGAAACCGAGAGATCGAATCGGCTAAAACATTTTGAACACTTTACAGAGAAGAGCTTTGCACCTATGCCAATAGACAGATTATTTGACTTTAAGGCCACGCAAAAATACCTGCTCCTCTGCCCTTCTCTGGGCATGCGCAGATTTCTTCTGCTGACCCACATTACTCTTCTCCCCGTTTTGTCTGTACTAGGATCTGTATTAAAATTACCTAAAGACAAGAGATCTTGCCGTATCTGTAAGATACAAAATGTGACTGAAACAGAGAGACACATACTGACTGAATGTAAAGAGCATGTATCAGTTTATATGTGCAATTTAGGAAGCTATGACCCTAATCTTGAAAATATACAGAGTGTGCCCTTCTGGAGGTACGGCTAAAATACCAATAAAAAGGAACCACAGATTGGTTATCTCTTTCCAAAACCTATACAGTGCAAACGCCTAATTGGAGAATGTGAAACGTGAAATGAAACGTGAAATTAATTCTTATTTTATGAGAATTACATTTTATGTCCTGAATTTTAGGATATTATATTATGATGCATGTTTTTTATAGGGAACTATGAAATTTGAAAAATCTATTGTATTGTATATTATCTCGTATATAGTATTATTACGGTCTTATGAAATTGTAGGTCTTCAAATTATATATAAACTACATCACATTTAATAAAAATTGTAAAAATAAGGCTTAGCAGTTACAATCCGATACCCCTTTTAAAGGCCACATAATGAACATAATAAATGGCAACACAATCCGGAGTGTGGATGAAGCATTCAAAAAGTGAAGGAGGTGGGCACCACCATTTACATGAAAATATAAAAGTTATTGTGTTTAATATCATTATGTATGGGAGCACTCCAGGAAAATATCCAAGGCACCCTGGATAATACGAAATATATAAAACAGACTACGAAAAGATCTTCCAGAGACCTGTGTGCTCACAATGGGTGCCGACACAGCTAGTACATGGAGTTAAAGAAGAAGGAATTAATCAAAAAGGTACAATGTAAATCAACCAAATTTGGGGTCATATTTTAATGTGCAACTTGATTCCAGAAAAGACATACAGTTTGTATGTTATCTGCCATTCCATTTCAGAGTTATTTCAGGATCATGGCAAAAAAACAGTGTGTCAGTATGTTCTGACTGCATCAGAGACACTTTGTGTAAAAAAAACTTGTAGTTCAAGGAGGTTTGAAAATCTGTTACCAATACTATACAATAGTATAGGTCCTCAATGAAGCACAGACATTGTAACCAGATAAAGCTTGAACACTTTAAATCTTTGATGTTCCTGGAGGTAATGAGCAAGAAATGAGCAGGCAAGACCGTGGATAAGGAAATAGGGTGAGGGGCTATAGAAAGCTATGAGGAGGATTAAGGGGGTTAGCAGAGCAGGCGAAAAGAGGTGGTCACCGGCAGTGAAGTTGATAAGTTAAGAGATGCCCGAGTGCAAGAGGAGAGAAATCTAGGAGCAGAGACACCAAATACCAGGAGTAGATTCGGCTTTCAGAGTGATGTTGGAGACTCAGCATTTGTAGAACCAAGTGAATGGATTCATTTAGGCTGAGCAGGACACAAACTATTGGCAGTTAGGTTTCCAGCGTTCAGTGGTGAATAGTTAACAAGCAAAGAAAACGAGCTATGGAAACTGGTGTATGGCTAAAACCAGATCTGTTTAAATGGAATGTTTTGGTCCATTCAGGTCCACATGCATGTCCAAACCAATATTTGCTTTGAAATGAAAGTACATATTGATTCTGTGTAAATAACCACTGCTTGCAGCTAATCCGTTCCAGCTAAGCAGGCTTGAGGCATCTTGACTAGAAATTAATGTCAACCTAATACAGTTTCACCTTTAAGCGTATGGTACGATGACAGACTGTTGGCGGCAGAAGTGTGCACGTATGCATATCCAAGACAGAGAAGGAGCGTCCAAGCACCATCCTAGATGAGGGAAACCGGTGCAGGGTGTTTGCAGTGCAATCTAAGTCATGGAAGAAGGCATGCCATATCCCCTTTCTGACTTGCTGGAATAACGGTCTAAAATTCCACTTTAAGGGGTGTGCGGTTCTCATTGGATTTTATTGTGGGTAAGCAGAGGACCTTGAGGCCTTTGAGTTCAACATGTCTATCCTACTTGTTAAACAGAGCATATGAACATTATCTTACCCATGGTACACACCCTGTCAACTCAACACTGATCTATGAATCTGCAAAGCCGTATATTGGCTAAAACATTTAAGCAATGTTAAAAATCGGAGGGATTCATTTTGCTGAAAGTTCATGGTTGATCAGAATCATAATTGTCAGCAAGAAAGAAGGAACACAGATTTTACATGGATTGGCGTTGTTTTGATAAGGACACAAAGATATCTACCCGACAAAGACATGAAAGGATGAGCTGTTGGATTCATTGTACTCCTCCTGGTTGTAGGATATCCATTGCTAGAGAGAAGCGCATGCCTCATAGTTAGAGCACACAACAATGCCCTTTTTCATGGAAAACTCAAGTTTAGTAATAAAGCAGCAGGTGTATAATATTGCTGTAGGAACCAAGAACTTTGCAGTATCATGACTTTAGTAACCACAATTTATACAACAATGTAGTTTTACAGGGTCCCTCACATTAAATGCAGTGAGCCATAGGGCTAAGTATCCTACACAAATACAAACACACACCTTTTGGCTGTAAGAAAAGGCAGATCATGGAATGTGTTTTTTGTTATAACAATGTTTGTAATGCACAAATAATTACCCTGTAAAAGGTAGAGCAGCAGTAGCCAGATAAAGACTCCTAATGAAGTAACATGTATCCACCACATACTGAAGAACGGAAACAATACCACACGCACAATTCCTTTCCTGGTTAATGATGTCCATGGACTTTCTGGCTTAGCTTTGGCAAAAGTTGATCCTGAAACAAAATAATTGAAAGAAAATTAACACATGAAAGTGAAATGGCTATTCAACCTATTTTCCACCTTGCTCCCTTAGATACTGCATTCCTGGCACGAAGATGTCACTCAAACTCTCTGGGATTTAACGTGCCCAACAGGATCACTGGGGTTGTTAAAAGTTACCCTCTGACAGGGTGCCAGATGTGTCATTGGTATGACTCACCCATAAAGCCACACCTCTCTAGACATCTGGGTCTAGAAAGGTTTTCACTCATCTCGCCCATCTCACTAAGCACCTTGCCTTTTGGAATCCGGACTTCATTCACCTTAGCAACCTTTTACCCTCCTCTACATTTCTTCCATTCTGCTCCCCCTCACACACTGTTGAACGCTTCCTCCTCTCACTCTACTTCCCTCCGCATCCAAACAGCTCTACTCCTCCTGCACACTCCTTTGATAGTCCCCCTTCACCCTCCTCTATAACTTATTTACCTCCTCTCTCCAGTCACTGTCTTCTCCTTCTGTTCAAACTGCTCACACCCCTCCCTGTATCAACTTCTCGCTCTTGCTCCCTCATCTCCTTTTCCCCTCCAAACTTCCCCTCTCCTCGGCCAAATCCTTGCAGTAACTTTCCTCCACACTGCCCAACTCCTCTCACCTACAACTCTGAATTACTGCATTAGCTTTGTTTTCCCCACCGACTTTCATATAGCCGCTTAGAGACCCATGGTGGCCGACTTACATCAGTAGTCTCCATTCTCATTAAGAAGTAATATCACTCCACCACTTGTGTTTGTTGAGCAAGCAGGTCCCAGTGCTGAAGCTTCAACAACCCCAAACCCAATATTTGAGCCAGATGGCCTGGGACTACATTTGCAGTTGACTGCAGATGCAGGATACAGTGTTGGTTTGCAAGCAAGAAAGTCCTCCAGCTGAATACAGTTGTGTGATGGCCACGCAGACAGGCTTGCAAGTGTGGGTACAAGTTCTATTTCGGTATGCTACATATTTTGTAAAACCAGGTTTCTACCCGCGAATGCTGTCTGTGGCCCAGTGATGCAATAACAATTCTTTGCTGGAAGTTTCTCTGGCTGTTTTGATCACATCCACTTACTGGCCAGTTCTTAATATCTTCTTGTGTTTATTTCCTGGGATCTATGATTCCGATCAGGGAAGGCTGCCATAATCAGAAAGGGATTATTTAAAGGCAAGGCACACTGCCTCTGCTGAACCACACCTGGTAATTTAATTGTACTTGGTGTGCAAACATGACTAGGATAATCGTATGCTCTTGGTAATTGGACAATCTTGTTGCAGCGTCTCCCTGTACTCAGACATCCATGGCAAGGAATTGTAAGAATCTAGGTAGGCAGCACAAGTTACTGGTGATGGGTGGGAAAGCTTGGTGGATCCCCGCTTATACCTCCTCCAAGCCCAACATTACAAAGCAGGATGGAACATGAGAGCTTTAGCTGGAAAGCCAGATTAGGAACATAATAATAGTAATGCATTTATTATATCACACTACACACCCATGGGTCTCAGAGCACTGAAATTATATATTATTTATAACGTGCCTGTACGCAAGTGTTTTTAGGCATGACAAGACAAGGAAGGAAAGACAGAAAGAGGAAAAAACAACGATCTTACCGTGTCATTCGGATTGCGCAAGTGTGAATAATAACCAAATATTATCCCACAGAGTGGTACTCAACCTCAGACGGATGAAAGGCTGAGTTGACCCTGCCGGGATTCAAACCTGCCACAGCAGGCTGCACACACATATCAGGGGCGAGCGCTAAGCTATTTGACCAGCATCATGGATCCGACTTAGTATCATGGAACAAGAAAAGCTGGTCTACAATGCCAGATTAGCATACTGGAGCGTTACGAGGAGCAAGAGATTCTTGGATACAATACCAATTTGAAGACCAATTTGGAAAGAAATCAATGTGGGTATAATGCAAGATTGGGGAAGGGAGTAGTTTCTTACCTGTAACTCCATTTCTCCAGCGTTGGTAGCATTCATGGATTCATATGCTGTGAATATTCCCAGTTGTCAGGCTGGGAACCTCGTTCATTTTAACTTACTTCGGTGTCCTATCAACATCCTTTTTGGGTGCTTTAGACCCCTCCAATAGGACGTAGGGTATAAATAGCCCTGCCCCTGCACCTCCTCCCTTCAGATTTTAACCCCCAAAGTGGAGGCAACCCGCATCAGGTTTGCCTGCAGGGGCAGCTGGAGGGCGCATGCGAGTTAGGAGATAAGGTCCCCGTCTTCCTCCGCACTCGCTGCTGGTGCTATTCTGCCGTCTGCCGGTGAGGTGAGTGGAGCCCGTGCGAGAGCTGTCAAAGGACGGCTCCCGCCGGACGCCAAGCGGAATCCATGGTTAGGCGATCCTCTGCACACCAGGCCACTACACATCAGAACACTGCTCACATTCCCCCAGCATCTCCTCCCAAGCTTCGAGGCTCAAGTGATTCGGTGAACCCACAGAACCGAAAACTCTGTACCAGCTTTAGTGTACGGGCTCGATTACAACCCTTTCTGCATTGGCAATTGCCTTGGAGAACATATAGCAGAAGGGGCGGCGTTTTGTCTTCACGTCGGTCATGTGATACACTGTGGCGTTCCTCACGTGATCTTGGTGGACGTCACATGACCCAGAGAAGTCACATGACCCAGGGACACTCAGTATAAAGGTCTGAGAGACAGAACGCTCATTGCTTCTCAGCTGGCTTCAGACCCTGTTTGGCGTTACTACTTGCTCCTTGTTATCTTGATCACGGAACTCTACCTCGGACTCCCTCGAACACCCCTTTGTACCTTTGCTTGGAACTGTTGACCTGTTGCCGGATTTTTGGACTTCACCTCGACTTGTCTTTGGATCATCCCTTGGTACCTTGCTGAACTTCTACGCCCTTTCCCTTCTTGAGATTCAAGTCAAGCCCTCTCTCCTACAGGTGGCTAACCCTTCATCCACGCTAACCTGCGGTTCTACCATTCCAGGGACCGCCGCATCATCTGAGTCTCGAACCTCTCTACTAGGTTACCTGGGTCACCCTTACACCAGATAGGTAAGACACTTTAGATCCTTTTGTTTACCTGACTGTATTGTGATTGCCTGGTACTTAACCTCGTTCCCTCTTGACAGCAGCATCGGTGTTCCAGAGGCTCCGTGGATCTGGGAAGACATCTCCCACCTGTGGCCTCAAAGGTCGCACAGCGGGTTTCCATTTAGTTCCCCTGTGTGTCACTTGGGGACAGAGGTCTCATCGGTCTACACGACACTCCAGTCAGAACAGACTGAGAAGCCGTTTAGTCGTGTTTGACGATGCATGGATCCACGCAAGAACCCATAGCTGCTTTAGTCCAGGCAATTACAGTATTAAGGGCAGATATGGCAGCCGCGAACACAGTGATCCACCAAAGGTTGGATTCCATACAGAGTGTTCAGCATTCCCTTCCTGCAGACCCTGAGTTTGGAGATGCCAGCTCCTCCACTACACCCCCTCCCTTGGCCACTTCTACAGTCCCAACTCCAATGATCCTCCCAACTCCTTCCCCCCTGGCTGCTCCTGAACGTTATCAAGGTGACCCCAAGAAATTCGGAACCTTCGTTAATCAGTGCAAGTTACATTTCTTATGCAGACCTTTGGCTTTTCCAACTTCCACTACTAAAGCCGCCTTCGCCCTCTCCCATTTAGCCGGAACAGCTGCCGCTTGGGCTAATCCCCTGCTAGAGAATAACAGCCCAGTCCTTTATGACTTTGATTTGTTGGTTCTAGAAATGTCTCGAGTATTCGATACCCGACACAAGGCACAGTCTAGGGATTTGGAGTTGTTAGAATTGACTCAGGGTAGAAGGACTTTGATAGAATACATCACCCGGTTCAATCAACTAGTTGCGGAAACATCATGGCCAGAAAACAAGCGGGCGGTGGTCTTTTATAGGGGGTTGAGTAACACCATGAAAGATGCTTTATCAGTGATCCCTTCTATGCCTACTCAGTATCAGGAATTGGTTGATCTCGTCTTGCAGGTAGATGCACGACGATCGGAGCGTAGAGCTGAATTGGGTGTCTCTTCCCATCCTACTCATGCTAGTACTCCTGCTTCCAGTACAGAAGAACCTATGCAAGTGGGAGGTTTACGTAGTCCTATTACAACATCAGAGAGGGAACGTAGAAGGGTGGATAATGCATGCTTTTATTGTGGCACCACTGGACATTTTTTGAAAGAGTGTCCTCGACGTCCCAAGAAGAGCCAGGTTTTTCGGATGGCTCGACCTTAGATCCGGAGAACAGGTCGAGTGTCCCGTCATCTTCTCCGGGTACCTCTCTTGCCTTTGCTCGTGTCCAACCCATCTCTGTAAAGGCTACTCTATGTCCCTCTACAGGCCTTCTTCATGCAGTCAATATCATCATTGATTCAGGTGCCACTGGTAATTACATAGATATTGATTTGGCCCATTCCCTCAACCTACCTTTAGTGGTAAAAACACGACCGGAACATGTCCAAGCCGTAGACGGCTCTGCATTAGTTTCTGGTCCTGTTAGACACCAAACTGCACCCCTCTTGTTGAACATACAAGAAACACACACAGAAACCTTAAGTTTTGATTTGATTACCACACCCCAATTCGGTATTATACTAGGAATTCCATGGTTACGTGAACATAATCCACTGATCAATTGGCAGTCAGGCACTGTACTCTTCGAGTCCGAAGTCTGTCAGAATTATTGTCTCCCGGTCCATCAAGCCCCTGACACACCTTCTCGGGCCTTGGGAGCCTTAGCTCAACTCACTGTTGACGATCCAGAGATTGTGCATTCACATACTGTTGGGGGGTTGGGGTCTGGGATTCCGCCTGAGTGCAAAGCATTCGAATCAGTTTTCGATCGGGGCTCTTCCGAGGCACTTCCTCCACATAGACCATATGACTGCCCAATCGAATTACTTCCTGATTCCAATATCCCTTCGGGCAGGATCTATTCTTTGTCCCCTTCGGAGGAACAAGCATTGAAAGAGTATGTACAGAACGCCTTACGTTTAGGACACATCCGCCCCTCCACTTCACCAGCGGCAAGTCCCATTTTCTTTGTACCCAAGAAGGAGGGGGATTTACGTCCTTGTGTGGATTATCGGCGTCTTAACGCTATCACAAAAAAGGATAGATATCCAATCCCGTTAATCACCCCACTTCTAGACCATTTAACACATGCTTCCATTTTCACCAAGCTTGATCTACGTGGCGCATACAATTTAGTACGCGTTCGCGAGGGAGACGAGTGGAAAACGGCTTTCTGTACTCGTTACGGCTTGTACGAATATTTAGTCATGCCTTTTGGCCTATGTAATGCCCCGGCCACATTCCAACAATTCATGAATGACATATTCAGGGATATTCTGGATGTTTACATGGTTGTGTACTTGGACGACATCTTAATCTTTTCTCGTGATCTTGATGACCATGTAATGCATGTTCGAGAAGTACTATCCCGTTTGAGAGAACATTCCTTATTTGCCAAACCTGAGAAATGTCAGTTCCATAAAACTTCTGTTGAGTTTCTGGGTTTCCACATCACCCCTGGGGCGTTATCCATGAACAAATCCAAGGTCAAAGCAGTATTAGATTGGCCAGTACCTCAAACACTCAAGTCCTTGCAGGCCTTTTTGGGATTCGCCAACTTTTATAGACGTTTCATTTCTTCTTTTTCCACAATTGTTGCGCCGCTCACGGCTCTGACTAGTCCTCAGGTACCCTATCATTGGCACAGGGAACATCAGGAGGCTTTTGAGGCTTTGAAAACCGCCTTCACTACCGCACCGGTACTCCAACACCCCAATCCTGATCTTCCGTTCATAGTTGAGGCGGATGCCTCTTCCTTTGCTCTCGGTGCGGTACTGTCTCAAACGTGTCCTACTACAGGCAAATTACATCCAGTGGCATACCATTCCCGTAAGTTTTCCAGTACTGAGTCTCATTACACCGTTACGGAGAAAGAACTCTTGGCGGTCATGGATGCCTTCCGTGTTTGGCGTCATCATCTTCTGGGGGCTAAACACTCCATCACAGTATACTCAGATCATCAGAATTTACAGGATCTGGCTTCTCTGAAGTGCATTAATAGCAGACAGGTCCGATGGCACCTTTTCTTTTCCGCTTTTGATTTTCATATTATGCATCGTCCTGGCACTTCACATGGGAAAGCAGATGCCTTGTCACGTTCCCCGGGGGGGGGGGTCCAGTTGCCTGCTTTTCCTGACACCGTTCTCGGGAAGAGTCATGTGATTTGTCTCTGTACACCCTCATTGTCACTTTTAGACTCGGTCCGATCCTGGACTAGCAATCATTCTGATCAGTTGCGAGAATGGGATCCGGTGTATTCTGATGGATTACCTTTCGTACATGAACGCCTGTTCCTTCCCACACCTGACACTCGTAATCTGGCCCTTGAGTGGTCTCATGATGCTCCCTTTAATGCCCATCCCGGACAAGAGCGCACTTTAGATCTTCTCAAGCGTTGGTGTTGGTGGCCTTCTATGAAGCGCGATGTAGAGTGTTATGTCAATTCGTGCGCAGTATGTGCTCAGGCTAAACATCGAAGAGGTCGACCGGTTGGGTTGTTACTTCCGCTTCCGGTACCTCCTAGGCCCTGGCATACGTTGACTATGGATTTCGTTACTGATCTCCCCAAGTCGAAAGGCTTTGATTCCATCTGGGTAGTGGTGGACACGTTCACAAAAATGGCTCGTTTTGTTCCTTGTAAAGGCATTCGTTCAGCCCCTGTCTTGGCGGATTTGTTTTTTGAACATGTGTTCATGCTATTCGGCCTCCCTTCGGTCATTATATCCGATCGAGGTTCACAGTTCACCTCTCGGTTCTGGATATCGTTGACAAAATTATTGGGCATTGATACCAGGTATTCGTCGGCCTATCATCCTGAGACCGATGGGCAAACCGAAAGGACGAATCAATCGATGGAACAGTACCTTCGCTGCCTTATATTGCAACATCAGACCTCTTGGTTGGCCGTTTTACGGCTTGCGGAGTTCGCGTACAATAATGTGGCTCATTCAGCTACTGGTTATTCTCCTTTTTACGCCCTCTACGGCCAACATCCCAAGGTCTTGCCGGTCCCTGATGCTTCCAGTTCTTCGAACCCTGCGGCCACGACATGTCTTAGGGATCTATCTGCTGTACATGCTAGTACCGTGGTTCATCTCACTGAAGCAAAGGCTTCTATGAAGGCCCGTGTGGATGGCAAACGTAGTGCTGCTCCCCCTCTGGTGGTGGGTTCTAGGGTCTGGTTGTCGTCACGCCATCTTCGCCTAGTGGGTTGCCGGAAGTTATTACCTCGCTTTGTCGGCCCATATGTGATCTCTCAGGTTGTGAATCCGGTGGCTTTTCGTCTAGTGCTGCCCAGTTCTTGGCGTATCCATCCTGTGTTTCATGTCTCCCTCCTCAAACCTTGTCCGGACTCTGTCCGTCTTCGTACCCCTGTTGCGCCGGTGTCCTTGACCTCTCCTGATGTTTTTGAGGTGTCGGCCATTTTGGGTTCCAAATGGTTTAGGGGTAGGCTCCAATATCTGGTGGATTGGAAGGGTTATGGCCCGGAGGAGCGTTCGTGGGTTTCCGCCCCTGATCTGAACGCCCCTCGGTTGGTAGCCTGTTTCCATAAGGATCATCCGTCCTGCCCACGGGGTCGTGGGCCGTTGGGGGGGGGGGGGCTATGTTAGGCGATCCTCTGCACACCAGGCCACTACACATCAGAACACTGCTCACATTCCCCCAGCATCTCCTCCCAAGCTTCGAGGCTCAAGTGATTCGGTGAACCCACAGAACCGAAAACTCCGTACCAGCTTTAGTGTACGGGCTCGATTACAACCCTTTCTGCATTGGCAATTGCCTTGGAGAACATATAGCAGAAGGGGCGGCGTTTCGTCTTCACGTCGGTCATGTGATACACTGTGGCGTTCCTCACGTGATCTTGGTGGATGCCACATGACCCAGGGACACTCAGTATAAAGGTCTGAGAGACAGAACGCTCATTGCTTCTCAGCTGGCTTCAGACCCTGTTTGGCGTTACTACTTGCTCCTTGTTATCTTGATCACGGAACTCTACCTCGGACTCCCTCGAACACCCCTTTGTACCTTTGCTTGGAACTGTTGACCTGTTGCTGGATTTTTGGACTTCACCTCGACTTGTCTTTGGATCATCCCTTGGTACCTTGCTGAACTTCTACGCCCTTTCCCTTCTTGGGATTCAAGTCAAGCCGTCTCTCCTACAGGTGGCTAACCCTTCATCCACGCTAACCTGCGGTTCTACCATTCCAGGGACCGCCGCATCATCTGAGTCTCGAACCTCTCTACTAGGTTACCTGGGCCACCCTTACACCAGCTAGGTAAAACACTTTAGATCCTTTTGTTTACCTGACTGTATTGTGATTGCCTGGTACTTAACCTCGTTCCCTCTTGACAGCAGCATCGGTGTTCCAGAGGCTCCGTGGATCTGGGAAGACATCTCCCACCTGTGGCCTCAAAGGTCGCACAGCGGGTTTCTATTTAGTTCCCCTGTGCGTCACTTGGGGACAGAGGTCTCATCGGTCTACACGACACTCAAGTCAGAACATCCGTGCAGCGGGGAAGAGAGTGGGGAAGAGAGCAAAGGAATAAATGCAGCAGACGGAGGCCAAGAGGAATCGGAGTGCGGTAAAGCCTCCCCCCTCCAGACAGGCAGAGGAATGGCTGCCCCAGCACAGAGGAAGTAGAGAAAGGCCCGACGCCCAGGTCCAAGGCGTAAAGGGGCCCCAGACAGCTAATTTGGGAGAAAACATGGGAAACTCCCCAAGCCGAGAAGTTGGGTCTCTTCAAAAAAGCAAAGAAAATGATGTAAAAAAGGTATCGGACAATACATCGAAACAAGTGGAAAACTCCCAAAATAAAATGAAAATAATGGCAATGATCCACACGAACTACAGGGAGCACCAGGAAAATTCGCCAGTTTGGGTAATGCCTGCAACCAGCGAGAAAAGGACAGTAAAGGATAGCAAGAACATTATATAGAGATTTCAGCAAGCGAAACAGATACGGAAAATGAAAAAGAATGTGAATCAGAAGAGGGAGATACTGATACAGAAAGTAAAAGGGAAGATGAACCTGAAGACTCCAACAAGGAGACTGATGGGGAACTAAAGACGGCGTACAGGGAAAAAAAGAAACAAAAGAAACAAAACAAAAATGGAGGTCAAATCAACAAAACCAGGGGCTAAAATCTATTTGAAAACAAGAGCAACAAACAAACACCCATTGATGGAGCTTAAAGAAAAAAAAAGGCAAAACCAAAAGTAAGTGAGGGGCTAAAGGTGATCAAAAGACGGGGCACCACCCCAAAAGACCTGCCAAACCCGCTTCTATCGTGCCCCTAAAGGCGTTCTTTACACAACAATACAAAAGAAAGCTAAATACAGAGACGGAAGTATCAGACACAGAGATGCTAGAAGTGGCACAAGAAACGCCGCCAGGTCCTAAGCAGAGAAAAACTGACATGGTGTGTATATTAAAAGCAAAACCGGCTGCTGAAAAGGCTAGACCTCAAGAAAAGCAAAATAACAGTAACTACGAAGGAAGAAAAAACCAAGACCACCCAAAGGGGGAAGAGCTGCCGTCTACCAACCAAACAGACTCAAGGAGCGATCCCCGATTCAAAGCATACAACGCGCAGATCCGACGACTAAATAAAGAGGCGCAGTCCAACCCAGGCGTAACAGAAGAACGAGTGGATGGGCAAACGCTGGAGATAGTGCAGGCGGAGCAAATGTCAGAGGCCCAACGCCGGGACCATACACAGGTCGAAAGAATAGTTTTGCCTGGACCAAGCCCCACTTGTCGACAGGTCAGCTAAGAACGACACCATTGAAAAAACAGATGAGGAACCAGGCAATTGGGATAACCATTGATTGAACAAAAGGTCATCATGGTGTCTAGCCCCAATAGATCGGGATCAAAGGTCATTTATGGACCGCTCAGCAACGGAATCACCAGGTGTCTCGAGGAGAACGGAAAAAAACCCAATTATCCCAGAACCACCGACGGCTAAGTGACATCGCAGCATCAATGCAAAAAGAATCACCTAACAAGAAGCCAGACATGCTAGCTACGATGTCCGCAATGACCATTGTATAAGCACCGTTCTGTAAACTCCATGAAGCCATAAAAGAGGAGATTCAAGATAACACCGCAATTCTAACGAATATGATAACAAAAATGTCAGACGTGGAAAGCTACATAACGGCGGTGGAAGACAGAACAAGCAGTCAGCAAAAGAACTGGGAAAGTAAAATTGAATATTTAGAAAGAAAGATTGAAACCATGGAACAAATAAACAGAAAACTTATAGCATCAAAGACCATTCTAATACCCAAAACTCCTGACTCGCAGATACAGCCTAGGGATAAGGAAAAACCAATCTCAGCACCCGTAGCAGAGAAAAGCGAAGACAATCAACTCCCAAACAAAAAAAGGGCCTTCTGAAAAATAGCACAGCGGATAGAGGCTAACATTAAGCCCAATGAAGAAAAAAAGGTGTTACTGGAACCATCTGAAATAACACCCAAGACAACAGGGCCTCAAACTAGGGAGCAGCAAGATAGCGTTAGTATCCGCCTAGCAGAGAGCCACACAACAAGATCGCCAAGAACAGTGGAGGATTTTATGACAAAGTCCGACTTAATAAGCATATCCCAACATTTGGAAAAAAATGTGATTGAGATAAAGGAGGATGACATAAGGACAAACGGAAGTAGCGATGATAACATCCAAAAAAGGGGGCAAGTGATGCATGAAAAGTAAGAAATGAAGAGGCTCAGTACGATAACGACCATAGTCGCTCTCTATAGATGAAGAAAAAGGACCCCCAAAATAAAATCCAACGATACCCAAGTGAGGAGCGATATAAGGAAGAAATAAAAAGAACCAGAACCAGATGGAGCCCTAGGCAACATTGATCATCAAGAGAGGAAGACGAAAGGCAAACTAAAACAAAAGAAGAGACATGCATATTTAAGTTAGAACAAGTGGAACCAAAAGAAGGGTATCTAATATTAAATCGACCAACAGTATTGCAGATAAAGAAAACGTTAAGAAAAATCAGAACTGAAGATTTCAAATTAGTGGAACCATATCACAGCGAAAAAAGAGCCATAGCATATCTTCATGTAAAACCAGCTGGAATCAAATACATCGACCAGTCTGCATTCAAAGAAATTGAGCAAATGGGCTTTCACCTGACTGAAATAAAAAAAGAGGGGAAGAAATGAGCAGGAGATTGAAAAGAAAGAAACAAAATACGTAAAGAATTACCACTCAAAAACAGAGGACCTATATCGTTACAATCGCTGGAAGAATCCAAAGGCAGAAGAAGAAGCCCAGTGGGCAAACCATCATACACAAAGAAATGGAAAACGACAAAGCGTCAAAAATTGGAAAGAAGAAGAGGAAAAAAATAGGCAACAGACTGACCCAAAAAGGATATATCCCGATTATGCCGCGGTTCATCTAGAAGTCGAAGAGAATAATATAATGAGCAGCGGACACAAACAGTGTCAAGTTACAAAGCACGTGAGCCAAAAGAACAATTCAAAGGAGACTTATTCAGCGATAAGAATAAGGTCTCCCCAATCGAAAGGCCCATGAAGTGGCTAACGTCAACTTGGAATAAGAATAGCGGCAAATAGCAGCGATTAGGGCCAGCCCTCGATCAGCCCAAAGACTCAAAAAGTGGAGAGGAGTGGCCCGAAAAGGAAAAATACAGTTTAGGATCCTAGAATACGAGCGGCCACACACATCTAACAACAGTGGGAGACGTGAATTTAGGCCTCTATGACAGTCTGTTTACAAGAGACATGGTTGATGGACAAACCCACGCTCAACGGGTTTACTGTGGAAATATCGCCTGCAGCTAAGGGCCTCTTTGGCAGACCATCATCGGGTCTATTAACGGCAATCAAAACAGGCTTGGGCCTAACAGAACCCAGAAAGTGGAAAGAAGCTTATGAAATGCTTGTGACTCTGACAACATGGTCACAGCGTTGCACGAAGAAGCGAGGTGTCCAATTTAACCATCTAGCAATAATAAATTGCTATTGGAACCCGCAACGCATGTCAACAAAAACCTTTTGCTCCAACATGGGAGCAACGATTGATCAGCTGTATGAAGACTTCAACAATATTGAAATCATCATGTGGAGACTTCAATGCGAAATGCAATGATTCATTTGAGGTGAAGCCGAGTGAAGACCAGCGAAATGGTGGAACGGAAGCAACTTAAGACCGAGGAAAAGCATGGAAAGAAGTTATCAGAGCAAGAAACATCCTAAACATAGACTTGCTGTTCCCGGAGCAAAATAACATCTCGACTTGGGAACGAATGTCCTCAAAAGCAACTTTAGATTACATATTCATCACTGAAGGTCTAATAATAAGTATCGAGAGTTTTAAAGTTTAAAGAACAATACACAGTGAGCACAACTTATTGTCCTGTACCTGGCAAAGAAAGAGACCTGAAAAACTGAATTATCATGTGGTCACTGAAGTAAACACCCAACAAATATGTCTCCGTTTAATAGAAGCGGACATTCAGAAAACTAAAAAGTCTTGGGACAGGAGAGTCGCTAGCAATTTGTCTAACAAGGCTGACAAAAGACCGAACTATCTACCATTATTACTGGCATATCAAAAGCCAGGGTCAGGAAAAACCACTAAACCAGATCACTCAAAGCACGCGTATGACAATGCAGTGGTGGAACAAAGAAGAGTGGGGTGGAGATTGAGAAGAATAGCTAAGAAAAAGAACGCCAAAGAAGATTGGGTTAAATGGCAGTTAGAAGTGAAAAGGTACAACAGCTGGCGGAAACAACATAGAGCAGCCCAATACCAAAACGACGCGGAAGAGATGATGAAAAGAATATCAACATAAACATTTAGTGAATTCTGGGCGCTGATAAAAACCATAACTAACACACCTAGTGCGATGCAGAGCAACGCAGTATCGGAAGCAAAATGGATAAACTACCTAACAACAGAATTTGTTGGTCCAAAGCCAACCTCACCCGTGATGGAGCGCAATCCCAATTCAACTTGGATTGATGCATCAAACCCTGAGGACATTGAAATGACAATTAGGAAGCTGAAAACATCTAGAGCTCCTGGTCCCGATGGGCTGACAAATGTGGATCTCAAACAGTTTCCTAAAGAGTGGTCGGAAGTGATCGGAAAGATCTTCGCAGAATGTAGCAAAAAAAAAATGATTCCAGAAACATGGCAGAAAGCAGTCATAGTACTGGTGTATAAGAAGGGAAGTAGAGATGACCCCCAAAGTTACAGGCCGATAGCACTGCTGGATATCATAGGTAAAATATATGCAACACACCTGCTCGAACACTTCAGGACCTGGGAAAGAAATGGCCCATCAAAAGACAACCTACAAACGGGCTTTCAGAAAAATGGCAGCACAACGATTAACATCATGCTAATTAACATCCTGAAAGTGAAGGAAGGAGCGCCCAAGGAGTATTTGGCTTTTGTGGATCTCTCGAAAGCCTTCGACAAAATATATCGAAATAAGCTGTGGTCGAAATTACACGGTTGGAACGGTCCAACAAAGGTGCTCGATCCAATAAAAGCTCTCCACTCGCAAACTAAGATAAGAGTCAAGTTAAACCACCAAGGCACACTATCGGATGAGATCATGGTAAACAGGTGTGTCAAACAAGGATGCCCTCTGGCCTTGGCCCTGTTTATTGTGTTCCTAGGAGATTACCAGCATTCGGAAGCAAAAATTGGGGCATTCCCGCCGAAAATTGGTAAAACCTTCATCCAAAGACTTTTTTACGCAGATGATGTTATCCTTATAGACCAGCTGAAAATTGGGCTGGAACGCAAACCATCTAACCTGGCAAAATATATTGATGATAATCATCTAGAGATAAACGAAACGAGAAAGTACCAAATAAAATAACAAAACAGGTGAATTGGTTTCTCGACAATACCAAAATAGAAATAGTAAAAAACATCAAATATTCGGAGTCCAAATTGACAGCTCAGGAACGGATAAGTCTATGCAAGATATGCTGTGGTACAAAGCCAAACGACCAACTTCTCAAACGAGAGCAGTTGACAAGTTCGGGAAGTTCTCACTAATCCCTGCGATAAACTTTTACAAGACCAAAGTTGTTCCTGCACTGGTGTTTGGAATGGAATCCTTTCTGAATATCCCACGTCAGCTCTGGAACAAACTGGAGGGTCTTGTTTGGCAAGCAGTCTTAGGCTTGCCTAAGTCGACCTCCATGCCGGCCATCAGACGGGAATTAGGCCTAGTCTAACTAGAATCCATGGTCGATCAAAGTGCCATGAGACTGTACAGGAAAATCATCATGGCAGACACATTACCTGCATATAACATCATCATGGCAGAAATCGAATTCGGAAAATGTGAAGCCCTAAAAAAATGGGTAGATAACAAAAGAAGCTAATCAAAATAACCTGCACAGAAAAGGAGCTAAAAAAATCCCAATAAAATTTAACAAAAAATGGAGAAGGACTGGATCACCACGATTGAAAAAGCAGCAGGGGACAAACTTTTAAAGCATCTTCCGCCGACCTTTAACAAACTGAAAAGACCACAAAACTATTGTGCCAAATTTCAGGAAAAAAGGAAGCTAGAAGCATGAAAGCTAGACTAAATTTGCTGCTAGCAGGAAGTTATAATCATCTGGGGATCGAATAGTGAAAACTGGTGTTGCGTATGTAAAAAGGCAGAAGTGATAGAAACTCTGAAACATCTGGTAATAGACTGCCCCAAAACCAAACAAAACAGAAGTACATATCTCCTACCGTTGATAACTAACTCTTGGATGATACAAGAAGATGATCTGTGGAACAGACTAATCTTAGGAGAAACTACCAGATGGACGGTGGCCATGGTCAAATTAATAGAACTAGCATTCCAGCAGATCAACCAGGCATCGATTTCATCGATTCCCCAGTCAAACTGAGACTCATTGAATGGACCTTGGTGAAGAGGACATTTTTCTGACCATCAAAGATAATTCAAAGGGACTCGACAGTGGACTGGGGGTAGGGGGGAAATGAGTAGTGTAGAAACCAAGCTTTGTTCAAAATATTGATAAAATTCAGGGATGCCTGAATAAAATTCAATAAAAAATAATAATAATAATAATAATAATAATAATAAATAACTGCCCAGGCATCTCAATTGAAACGCAATGGGGGGCCTTAAAGGCAGTAACCCGGGACACAATTGCATTGAAGGCCCAAAAAGAGAAGCTAAACCAGCAGTGGGAAAGGTAACTGGAGGCCAAAATCGCTAGCATTCAAGCAGAAATATTGCTGAAACCAACTATACAATTACAAAAAGGCCTGAGGCATATCCAAGGCCAATTAGAAGCGATCCGCACACAAAAAAAAAGCAGAAAGGCACTTGCTGAGGCTAAAACACTGGTAACTACAGTAAGGCTAACAGAGCGGATAAACTATTAGCCAGACAACTGAAGGGGAAACAACAAGATAAGACTATAATGGCCCTCCGCAATGATATGGGGAATAGAAAGACCCAAACAACCGAAATGGGGGAGATATTGGAACGGTTCTACAGAACTTTGTACTCCTCAGACCATCCGGACGAGAATCTCCAAAAATCATATCTGGAGGGGGTGGAACTTACTAGGCTATCAGACACTGAGAAACTCACATTAGACAGAGACATAACAATAGAAGAGGTCAATAAAGCAATTAGAGATCGCCCCAGAAATAAAGCCCCAGGCCCAGACGGCTATACAGCGTTATTCTATAAAGAGCACAGGGACATACTAGCCCCGACTCTGACCGAGTCATATAAAATCAAAGATAAACACAACATTACCCCAACGATGATTGAGGCCAAGATGCTGGTGATACACAAACAGGGGAAAGACCCTGAACTACCATCCTCCTACAGACCTATAGCCCTGATAAATCTAGACGCCAAACTATACACTAAAATCTTAGCCTACAGACTCACCCGGGTGCTCCCGAAACTAGTCAGGTTTCATCCCAGGACGACAAACACATGACAATATTAGGCGGGTCCTGCACATCGTGGAAAAAATAGGAGTAACAGGCACGCCGGCGGTGGTACTAACACTGGACGCAGAAAAAGCGTTCGACCGAGTAGAATGGTCCCTACTATTCCATATAGTGAGGAAAATGGCCATAGGAGAAACATTTATCAAAATGGTACAAGTCAATTTTAACTCCCCTAACATCAGGGTATCTGTGAATGGGTCCTTGTCCAACAAGATACTCATCGAGAGAGGGACGAAACGGGGATGCCCACTATCCCCCCTGCTCTATACAATCTTCTTAGAAACACTGCTGACGCGAATAAGGGCAATCAAACTATAAAAGGCATAGACATGGGAGGAATCGCCCACAAAAGAGTAGCAAATGCAGACGATATGCTGATAACATTGGTGGATACTGTAAACTTCCTCCCCACCCTAATGCAAGAGTTGACAAATATGGGTCCATATCCGGCCTCAAGATAAACAGGCACAAATCAGAAATCCTGATACTTGCGGGCGATACAACACAAATTCACTCGGCAGCAGAAGCCCTTCAACTTAGGATTGCTGCGTCAGGGACCAAATATCTGGGCATCACCCTGACACAAAATACAGCAATTATATTCCCAAAACTTCCAGAGTATGTTGAAACAAATTAAAAGGGACATGGAAAGATGGAACCCACTATAGCTATCGTGGTGGGGCAGATAACTTATCAAGATGTCCATCCTACCCAAACTCCTATACCCATTTCAGGCCCTACCAATAAGACTCCCAAGGACATTCTTTAAATTGCTAACGAAAGCTGGCAAGGAAAATCCCTCAGACTCTCAAGCTCGGTTTTAACGGCCTCCCGGAAAGACGGAGGATGTGCTCTGCCCCATTTTAAGAGACATTATGTGGCAGCTCAACTATGGGTACTGACGGAATGGATTCCGGAAGACTCACAAAAACTGTGGGTCGCCCAGGATCGGGCAGTGGCAACTATCCCAACAAGACATATGCTATGGGCGGGAAGACATCTAGACATCCAAACCTACACATAAGCGAAATCATGCAGGCAGCATTGGAAGTATGGGACGGAGCAACTAAGGTACTCTAACCAAATACACAGCCCCATTCATGCCGCTATTTAGAAACACAGAATTTCCGCCAGGGCTAGAGAAAAAGGCCTTTCAAAAATGGGAGGAAGCGGGCTGTTACATGGTTGGGGACATGCATCAGGACCTACAAATAAGGTCCTTTGAAGACTGTACTGACCTACTGCACCTGGAGGGGAAGGATAGGTACAAATGCAACCAACTTTACCATTGGCTAGACACACCGAGAATACGACAAGCCGCCACCAGAGAACTAACACCGTTCGAACAATATATCATGTCAAACGATGGGACAAAGACATTTGTCTAGAACACATATAAGCTCATCAATTCCACAGAGGAGAAGGTCACTTGGCTATATATCAAGAGAAGGGAAAAGACTCTGAGAAGGACGATTCCAAGGAGTCGGTGGGAATATACGTGCGGGATGATATCTAAACTCACAAGAGCAATACACTAAAGAAATGTGGATGAAAATCCTCCTGCAATGGCACTACACACCAGAAAGGCTCCACTGGATGTTCAGTGACTCCCCCAACGTATGCTGGAGGGCATGTGGTGGAGAAGGAAATTGGAGACACATCTGGTGGGACTGCCTAAAACTACAATACTGGACCGATGTGGAAAACCACATGAGCACAATGTTCCAAGGATCTTGGGTTTTGGGAGAGGAGGTGTGGCTTTGTGGGATCTGGGACCCAAAGGACAAAACCCTAACCAAAAACACAGAAAATAAACTTCATGGGTCTTCTGATTAGGATGTGGTTGGAGATGGCCCAAAAATTGAAGCAAAAAACCCTGCGCATTGCAATAGACTGGATACGTAGAGCATGGTCCCACATAACAATGGAACACATCACTTACAACTTGCAAGGAAATTATCAGAGATTCAGGGAAGAATGGTCGAACACATTGGAATACCTGCAAATTGACTACGTGGAACAATGGTGCCCACACAAATTTAGAATTCTTGATACGTTCACATAAGGAGGCTGAACTTACAATCAGAAATCATCCATTGGCTGGAATATCTCGGTGGGAGGAGGAAAGGTTTTTTTTCTTCTTCTTTTAACTGTTTATGTTGTAAAACTTAAAAAATATTTTTTTAAAAAAAAGAAATGTTTGACCAGACGATCACTAAACAGTGGAGCCGCATGTCTCCTCCAAGTACATCTCGAAATCGCTGCCAAGTGAACCTTTATGGATAATAGCGCCAGGCCTCTTTTCCCCCAACATCAACAGGTAGGGAAGAACTTGCTCAGTTGAAAAAAGGGTCCACCCACGGCTGGCCCTTATACCACACACAAAACCTTTTCCATTTACATGCATAGGAGACATTCGTGGACGGTGCTCTTGCAGCCTTCAAAATTCGTCGACAGTCACTGGAGCCTTAGCAGACCAAACTCGGATTAGTCAGGAGCCTAGCAGTCAGGCTGAGAAATCCCGGATTGTGGTGCCACAGAGCGCCCTTGTCCTGAGACAGAAGGTCTGGCGTCGCTTCCAACCGAATCAGCTCCGCTACGGACAGATGAAGGAGATCCGAGAACCACGGTTGCCTGGCCCAGAACTGAGCCACCAGAATCACACGGCATGGGTATCTCTGAATTCACTGAAGGGTCCGTCAAATTAGTGGAAACGGAGGAAAGGCATAAGTGAACCGGCCTGTCCACGGGAACGAGAATGCATCGCCTAGAGACTCGGGGTGAGCCCACCTGCTGACGAACTCCCTCCTGACCGACATCCCTGCTGAGTGCGTCCACCTACACATCCAGCACTCCCGGCAGATGTAACGCCACAATGCCAATGTCGTGCGACAGAGCCCCATGCCAAAGTTCCTGCACTTCTTTCGACAGCACCCTGGAATGCATGCCCCCCTGTTTTCTGAGATAAAACATTGTGGTGGTATTGTCTGTCAACACCATCACCACCGAGCCGCGTATGTGCAGCAGAAACGATTTCAGGACCCAATGTACCGCTCTCAACTCAAGCACATTTATGTGGAATCAAGACTCCACCTGAGACCACAGGCCTTGAACCTGTGAGCCGCCAAGATACATCCCCCCCATCCTGTCTGAGAGACACCCGCCACAATCGTGAAGTGGCACTCCGGTTCCAGCAACAGCAAGCCCCGAACCAGATTTTCTGAGCACTGCCACTAGCGAAGAGCATCCACCAGACTGTCGTTGCTCAACACCTTGTCAGACCACGAGCCTCGACTCTGAGCCCACCGGTCCGCGAGGAACTCCTGCACTGGTCGCATGTAGAGATGACAGTTTGGCACCAGCGGAATGCATGACGCCATGGCCCCCAACAGTGACATGTAGGTTCGAACCAACACCCTTGCACCAATCTTCCACTCCACTGCCCTTTGCAGAAGCTTCAACACCCTGTCGCCAAAGGCTTCACAAGTCCCAGACAAGTCTGAAACTCTGCCCCCAGAAACACCAAGTCCCTGGAAGGCGACAGAAAAGACTTCTCGAAGTTTACGGCAAAGCCCAGCCATTGCAACAGCTGCATGGTAGCGCCAAGACTTTCCTGCGCTTCTCCTGGCGACGAACCCCGCACCCGCCAGTCGTCCAGGTACGGGTATACGTGATGCCCCTCCCGTTGGAGCAACGCCGCCACTGGCGCCAAACATTTTGAAAACGTCCTGGGAAACTACTTTAAACCAAACAGGAGTCCCCGAATGTGGTAATGATCTTCTCCTACGACAAACCGCAGGAACTTGCGGTGCCGTCAACGCATGGGGATGTGGAAGTATGCGTCCTGTAGGTCCAACGACACCAGAAACTTATCCGGCTGCACTGACCGAATGACTTCCTGAACAGTGAACATCTTAAACTTCAGGCGTTGCAGAGTCTTGCTCAACACCCGAAGATCAAGAATGGGTCGCCACTTGCCGTTGGGTTTCTTCAAGCCAAAATAACGTGAATAAACCCCTTGACCTTTCTCGGCCATGGGAACCAATGCTACAGCCCCTTTCCGAAGCATAAATATAACCTCCTGCCGTCGGATGTGAAGATGAGGTTGCACGGTATACACTGGAGGAATGGAAACCGGGGAACACTTGAACTCCAATGAGTGGCCCAGACGCATCGAGTCCAACACCTAACGGTCCGACGTAATCTTGTACCACTCATCCATGTGCAGGGCCACCCTGGCCCCCAGCAGGTTTCCCTGAAGACATTGTTGTGGCTTAGCCTGTCTCCCTTTAGAGGGCTGTGCCCCTTTTTTCCTTGAGGCCTGAAAGTCCTGAATCTTCTGCGCTGACTGTGTCCACCTCCTATACCCCTGGGAGGATTACCCAGATCAACCATAACCTCGGTCCCCGGTGGAAGACAACCGGGCATTTCCCAAAACCCCTCAGAACGGACAACAGGAACGAAAGGAGCACCCACTCTGCAAAGTTCCCAACAATTTAGCAGTCTCGGTGTCTTCCTTCATACCTTTGAGGGCCTCATCAATTTTCTCTCCAAACAACTGTTCCCCTTCACAAGGCATGTCCAGAACCTTATAATGCACCTCAGGGCGAAAATCAGTGCACTTAAGCCAGGTTTGGCGAAGCAATACAACGCCATTGTTAAACTGCTTAAAGCCGGACTCCGCTAGGTCCACGGCTATATTAATACTGTGATTGGAAGCTTCCTCCCCCTCACGCACAAAAGCATGGCAGACTTGCGGTGCTCCTCTGGCAGATATTCCAAAAGAGGTGCCAGCCGATGCCACATCTCACGATCATAGCGTGCCGTGATTGCCAGGGAGTTGGCTTTCACCGCTGTCGCCCCAACAGTCAAAACCTTCTTCCCGAAGGCATCGCGTCTCCTGGTGTCACTGTCCGGAGGGGTAACACTTGTGCTGACTCTGGGCTTTACGACTGGCCGTCGCCGAAACCCCGACTCAGGAGTGGGCTGAGACACTAAGCACTTCAGTCCAGGGCCTTAAACGTCTTCTCCAGCCTCCCTTTGACAGCCGGTTCTGAGAAGGGATGTTGCATTGTGCGCAGGCCCTCCTGCCACACGTGGTCCAGAATAGGCACGGAGAATACAGATTTCCGTCTCTTGCCCATGTGGTCGAACAGGAAGCCCTCCTTACGGCTCTTCCTCAGGAGTCAAACCAAATTCCACACATGCCTTAGCCATCATGGTGTGGAACGCCCCAACATCATCGGGAGGGGAAGTTTGTGCTGGACTACGAGGCTGTTCCACCTCCCCATCCGAATCCCACATCACGTCCCTCGTCGGCGACGAAGAGCCGGTAGACATGGACTCACAAGGCACGCTTTCCGACTCCGAATAAAGCAGCTGACCCTCCTCAGGGTAGCAACGAGGACGATCTTCACTCACCTGCAGAGGCCCCAGCAACCCCACCGTAGCCGACGAACACAGTGAAACACCAGCTGTGTCGATGACAGGACCCACCGGAACCACAGGCAGAGGGGGTAACCTCGAATCCAACTGGCCCAACAAGGATTGCACCTCTGAGGACACCGAAAAAGTAGCCGCCTCTGGATGTAAAATGGCGTCCAGCGTCGGCACCAAATCTTCAGTATCCATCCTTGACGACGAGAACAGCATCGGGCCCTTATCAGTCCCTGTTGCCGGAGCCGATGACACAGCCGTCAATGACGGTACTGTAGATGACAGACGTACCATCGACGACGGAACTTCCGACAACGCCCTCGTCGACGGAACTGCCACCTGCGGTACAGATTTCCCAGACGAATCAGTGTGCTAAGCCACGCTGGACCGGTTCTTGAGGACTCTCGGCTAGAGGACGACCTGTGATGGTCCTCCGAAGAGGAGCGCTTCGACGACAAGTCTTTCTTGGCCTTTTCCTGAGCCACCCCTTTACCGGAGTTCGACTTCTCAGGCCTACCTTCAGACCCCCGGGAATGGTCCGACCAACCAGGTTTGGACGAAGCAGACCCCTTCGACAGGTGCTTACTCGAAGAGGCCACACCACTCTATCCAGCCTCCGACCCAGGAGCCGGCTGAGATTTCTTTACCGGAAGCTCAGCAAACGCAGCCCAGCGATGATTCACCACCTGTACAGGCCGCTCAGAAGACAAGCTCCTCACTGATCCCACCTCGGAAGAAGTGTAGGTGCCATCATTAAGCCAACAAATCAACCGCCGATTGCGGTCCTTAAGGGTCGTCTGTGAAAATCCTCTACAAATCTCACAAGAGTCAGCAGAGTGATTAGGGTAAAGGCAGTAGATGCAGTCCATATGCCCATTCCCCTCATACACGTTCTTCAGCCCACAAGTCGCACCGGGCCAGAACAGAGACTTCTTCGGACCAGAAGACATTGCGATCCACCATAGGTCAAACACGTGCAAAAAACTCAAAGAACACAAGGTGATCCCAACACTTTGGAGACAGTTGAAATCTGAAGGGAAGCCACAGGGGTGGGCTATTTATACCCTACGTCCCATTGGTGGGGTCTAAAGCACCCATAAAGGACGTTGATAGAACACTGAAGTGTCGAAGTTTTCCATAGGAAAACGCCAAGTTAAAATGACCAAGGTTCCCAGCCTGACAACTGGGAATATTCACAGCATGTGAATCCATGAAAGATCCAATGCTGGAGAATAAGAGTTACATGGAACAGGAGAAGTTTGGCTGCATAGAACTGCACAATAACATCGAACACAATAAAACGTGGCTACAATGCCAGATTTTACATATAAAACATTTGGGAGGGTCCTTCGTTCTTGATGTCTTCCAGCTGGTTCTTTAGGTTAACCAAGGTTGATTCGGTACCATGGGCAGGAATGTATCCGATTGGTGCATTCCTAGGCTATGATTGAATTCCACGTAATGCTACATTTGCAAGTAGGCCGCTCTATACAGGATTTTCAAGAGGAACGGGACTGTTGTGATGGGTCAGTAATTGTTCAGGGCAGTATGGTATAAGGTAGGTTTCTTCAGTAAGGGGAGCACCCAGTCTTCCTTAAGGCTGGTAGGGACAAGGATGGTAGCAAAGGAGGAGTTAAAAAAAAGTGGTGATTAATTGGGCCACAGTGTCAGAGCAGTCCTTGATGGTAGCAGGGCATCCATCCACTTTGCATCTCAACGGTTTTAGTCCCATGAGGATGGTGGTGACCTCAGCAACTGTGACTCTGCTGACATGTAATTTGGAGAGGTTAAGTAAGGAGATGTTCAGTAAGGTAGTAGGGTGAGGGGGACACTGCGATGGTGCCAAGAGTGTTTTGCTTGTGTTGAATTTTATTGTGTAGGGTTGCGATTCTGTCTAGCAAGGCATTTTGTATCCCGATACACCAATCCTCATCTTTGGTGAAATTGAGAGAAGGGGTTTCCAATTCCCTGAGGATGCTGCAAATCTCTCGAGTGTTGGAATTGGCAGTGGCAATTCTTGTGCTGTAGTTAGTGAATTTTGCTAGGGAGGAAGGCTTGTTTGTACAGTTTGGCTGCTGAGGTGAACAGTGATTTAAGTTAATCAGAAGGTAAACTTAACTTAGTTTTTCTGCTTCACGCTTTTTAATACGGAGGACTTGGAGGTCTGGTGTAAACCATGAGTTCAGGTGCGCAGTTTGAGAAACCAAAAGGTTGTCTCGCTTGCTAGTCCTCGAGGACCTCTCTTTCTCAGGTGGCCAGACTAGGGTCACCGCCTTTGGATCCAGACCCTGGGGATGGACCAGTGCGGATGATCACTAGGGTGGGGCGGGGGTATCTTCAGGGATGGGATGAGACACCGATGACGAGACGCAGTATCCCCCCCCCCCATTTCCCGTAACCATACCCATCCTATTTTTAAAGGATTCTCTAATGTACCAACTCCCCCCCCCACCCCTGACTTTCCTACATAAATACTGGGCAGAGTAGGAGAGTGACGGAGAGTAAAGAAGCTAACCCTTACATATCTCATTGTACATGTATCGTTAATCAGGTCAGGCAAAGTCATGCACTAATCACATTCCCATTGGCTCCCCCACACGGATAAACGTCGGAACATAGAGACACAATCTGAGCAAGGTAGGACACGAGAAGGAGCACATCTTCCGGGCAAAGGCGAACCCACTGGAGCAGGACAATCGATCAAGGACCAGAGCGAGAGGCAGGAAAACCGTGAAGTTCCCTGCAGAGGTTGTTGCCGCAGGGAAACTGAAGTAGACACAGAGAAAGCCAAATACCAGAAAAAAAACAGCTTGCATTGCGTTTAAAGGATGCCAGCAACCCTCCCGGGGGAACAACTGAGTTGGGGAGGCAAGGCCAAACCTGTGCTATCAACCTTGATTCGTGAATCAAAACTGAAAAGACAAGAATGCATACAACCAGTCAGGTAGCGAAAGAAATAAAAGGCCAGTTTGTGTCAAGAAAAGATTGAAGCTGCAACAGTTATTGCACGATTGAAGGTTGCGCACATGCGGATGAGACACTGAAGAAAGCAAACCAGTAATGAACTTGCAAGTTACAGATAAATGTGAAGCCAGTGATACAGAGTACCGGAGTGGTCCGGCGAAAGGGAATAGCCCCCTCAAAAGTCTCTGCAAAGTGTTTGATGTCTTGTTATAAAGCAGCAAAGTGAACAAACTCTGAAATGCACAATGGTCACAATCCACCCAGATAACGGGAAGTTAAAAGGTGATTGCTTGAAGAGGAAGATTTCTTTGAACTTTTCTGAGGTATAGAACTACCAATACCAAGAGACATTGCGGCAAAAAACATTAAGGGAAAGCTGAAGTGAACGTCGAAGTGGTCCTGCGGAGGTCTATGGTAAAAGCCCTGCTCATTCGAAAGTCTTCGACATGCGTGAATGGTCCGAGCCCGGCTGACGGAGACCGGAAACATGAAATAAGTTAGGGGAAGGGAACCCGTAAAGAATGTGAATGAACCTTTGGGAAGGGAACCCCTGCAAGTGCTGCAATTGCAAGGTCTGAGCCCAGCTGAGGGAGATCTATGTTGAATCGGGTACTTTTGATGGCAAAGTCCAAGCCTGACAGAGGGAGACCTACGTTAACTTTTATTGAACTGTGAAAGAACTTTTGGAAAGCTAGAATAAGTGACTAACATGGAAGGCCAAGCGGGACCCGACCCACGTTTTGAACTGCCTTTTTTTTGATATACTGAGCCAAAGTGTGTCATCCTGTATACGGGGGCCACCTTACTCTGTGCTGTCGAACGTGTGGAGACGAGCTGACTCAGCCACATTGATCCATTATGTTATAACATGGACTTTTCTTTGCATACACATTTCGCTTTGAACACTTTGTTTAAGAAATGTTATTTACCAACTGTAACATTCTTCCGACTGGATGTTCCCTCCCACATATTCCTGATCTTTGATAAATCCACTCCCAGCTTGCTGGCCTCGGAAAAAAAAATTCCACAGTAGAGGGCGCTGCGCGTCGACGTCCCTCAAGCCAGTGTCCATCTAAAGCATCTGTATCAACGCTGACGTCACCAAAAGGTATAAATAGTCTTGCGCAGCTTCCGTTGCTCAGTTCCGTTTTGAGGTGATGTGTTTGCCCAGTATGGGATGGTTAGTACCCTCGAAGGAGCGTAGGCTGCAACTACAAGGGAAGTTCTACGGTGGGAAGGATGGGAGGGGCGATAAGGAATATGTGGGAGGAACATCCAGTCGAAAGAACGTTACAGTTGGTAAGTAACTTGTTCTTCGAATTGATTGTGTCCTCCCACGTATTCCTCATCTTTGATAGACTCCCAAGGCAGTAATGTGTGGTAGGAGGCGGGAGTAAAAATTAAGGATTTCTTAAAGATGCACAAAGTGTAACACAGCTTTCCCAAATTTAGTCTCGTGGCTAGTGGAGGAATCTAGACTGTAGAATTTGGTGAATGTATGTGCAGACGACCATGTGGCAGCCGCACATATGTCTTTAATTGTAACTCCTCTTTGGAGAGCTGACAAGGCTGCGATACCTCTGGTTGAATGAGCCCTGAGGTGTTGAGGAGGATCTTTTCCTGCCAATTTATAGCACTCTATGATGGTCAGTATTATCCATCTTGGGATGGTCTGTTTCGTGATAGGTAAACCTAGTTTATGTCCTGCATACCCAACAAACAACTGATCTGCTTGTCTAATCCTACCAAGTCTGTTGATGTAAAAACTCAAGGCACGCCTTGGATCCAGCCTGTGCAATCTCTCTTCCTCTTTCCCTGGGTGAGGAGGAGAGTAAAATGAAGGCAAGGTTATTTTTTGTGTGAAATGGAATTCTGAAAGAACCTTTGGGAGAAAATTTGGGTTCACTTGAAGAACTACTTTATCTTTGTGAAAGACTGTATGTGGAGGTTTACAAGATAAAGCTTGTACTTCACTCACTCTTCTGGCAGAAGTTAAAGGTACTAGGAAGACTGTTTTCAGAGTGAGAAACCTTCATGGACAGAAATGAAGAGGTTCAAATGGAGTACCCATTAAAAATCTTAATACTAGATTTAAATCCCACAGGTGAACTTGAAAAGGAGTTGGGGGTGGTGGGGGGGTGGAGGGGGAGAGGGGGCATTAGTCAAACCTTTCAGAAACTGAAGGACTAGGGGCAACTTGAAATCTTGAAATATGAAGGTTCTTCAGCCGTGTGTTTACAGATAGATAGCGTGGCGAGGTAACCCTTGATTGTGCCAACTTGAAGGCCTGAATTTGCCAAAGATAACGCCATCAGTGTACTACATGAAAAAGGGTCAATATCCTCATCTCTACACCAGTTGCAGAATTTGTTCCAACGGCAGCGGAATAAAGATTCAGTTTCCGGCCTTCTGGCTGAAAGTAACACCACCGTTACATCATCCGGAACGTCCCAATCTTTATATCTCAACCTTTCAGAAACCAAGTGTGAAGGTTGAGAGTCCCGATATCCAGATGGAGAACAAGACCCTCCTCTTACGAGAGAAGATCCTCTCTTTGTGGAAGACGAATCGGAGGACAGATGTACATGTCTAGAAGATCCGGGTACCACGTCCTCCTGGCCCAATCGGGGGCAATTAGAATCATGGGTTTCCGGAATCTCCTCAACCTCCTGATCACTTGAGGAACGACGGGGACTGGAGGAAACGCATACAGAAGTATAAACTCCCAGTCCACCATGAACGCGCCCCCTAGAGCTCCTCTCAGGGGAAATTCCCTTGAGCAATACTGATCGCACTTCCGGTTGACACTGTCCCAAAGGGCGAAGATCTCTTGAAGGACTTCCTGAGCTAGTTCCCACTCGTGGGAGACTGGTCTGCCTGCTCAGAGCGTCCGCCGCCGTGTTCTTCTCTCCAGCTAGGTGAACTGCTGACAGAGAGATTCCTTCTTGTACTGTCCAGAACCAGAGCTGCCTTGCCTCTCTGCAGAGTGGCAGTGACCGTGACCCAACGCCTACTCTTTTGTTGAGGTAGTGCATGGCCACTGTGTTGTCCATCATTATCAGAACATTTTTCCTCTGTACTGATGGCAGGAAAGCTTTCAGTGCTATCCTGATCGCTCTCAGCTCTAATAGGTTTATGTGCAGTCTGGACTTCGATGGAGACCATCGCCCGCTGATGGTAAAATCGTTGGCATGGGCTCCCCACCCCGTGAGTGAGGTATCCATGACTACTGTTATCTCCGGCCATGGTTGCCAAAACGGTTCTCCTTTCAAGATGTTCTCCCGACAGGCCCACCATTGAAGGTCTTGTGTTACTCTGTTTGGGATTTGTAAGAGATCGGACATTCTGTTAAGATTCAGATTACAGAATTTATTGAGGTTACTGAATATAATTAGAACGACACCAAAAAAGGATACTCTGATATAAAGGATACAAGTTGAGTTCCTGTAGAGCTTCTCCTGATTGACTATTCTGAGTGTCTTCTAAGGAGAAGAATTTGATGATTGAAACCTTCCAACCAATGCCACTCTCAGACTATAATTAACAAACACAGCCTGAAAGAGTAATTAGTGGAAAGGTCCAGATATTGGATGGATTCACCAGTCTGTAGGATAAGAATAATATGTTTTAATCACTATTCAATTTTAACCTAATTCAAAGTATGTGTCAGATTAAGGATATGCACTAACCTGTAGTTGTGTGGACTGGAGGATGAAATTGAGTTCCAGGAGGAATATCCAAAATAAAAACCAACGAAGGAAAAGGGGAGGTTAGTAAGGAGACTAACCCGAACGGAACGAGGGCCGCGCTAGGGACGGGTCGGTGCACAGCGGATAGCGTCCATAAAGTTCAGTGCACAGTTCTTGAAAGTAGAAATAATTCGAGGATTTGGAAGAGGAGGTAATCCTAGAACATGAATGTCCACAATTGACTGAGACTGGCTGGGACCTTTGGAATGAAACTGGAGACCAGAAGAACAACAGCGCGGATCTAGCTAGCAGAAAGGAGAGGCAGTTTAGGAACCACCAGAATTAGCAGCGCGGATCCGGCTAGCAAAGGGTAAGCAGATTGGAAGCCGCTTAGAAGCAAAGTAGAACCAGGCTCCGGAACGGAGATCCAAGAAACAACGATCAGAAGCGCCGAATAGCGGGAGACTTCAGTTTAAATAAGAGTCAGCTGACGTAAAATGCGTGAGTAGCGCGTTGACGTCCAGTCATGTGATACTCACGCATACTTATCGAATGGACTGATAATGTGTGCAGCGTGTTTGACAAAGAAGTTTGCCATGTTTTAGCGGAAATGAAGGCGTTTACCAGGAATCTTTCCCCAGAGTCGCCACCGAGTATAAAATGGTCTGGCTGATCTCTGGGCTGTAGATGTAGGGTGCTGAACTCGGACGTGAGAGGGCCTAGCAGGCATGACACATTCTTCCTGAGAATTGCTACCACTGGATCCTTAACGTCCACTGGAGAGATCTCATTCTCAGGCGAGCCCCTGGCACTAGAAAAATGCAGGATGTCATGAGGCCGAGCAACCTCAAAAAGTCGAAGGGTGGTAGACGCTGGGCATTTTGAAATCTGGTCGCCTTCTGAAGAATATCTTGAGCCCGCACCTATGGTGGCGAGGCTTTTCCCAGGGATGTGTCTTGGACTGCTCCAATGAACTGGAGTTTGTGATGGGATCATCTGTGACTTCTTTAAATTGAGGGAGAAGCCCAGCTTGTGGAGGAAGTGGCAAAAATAAACTAGATTAATCTGAGCTTGTTCTTGGGAAGCTGCTCTGATCAACCAGTCGTCTAGGTAGAGGTAGACATGAATCCCTTCCCTCAGACTTGCTGCCACGGCCGCCATTAACTTGGTGAAGACTCTCGGGCGGAGGTTAGTCCAAATGGCAGAACCCGAATTTGATAGTGAAAACTGGCAATGACGAACCTCCAGTACTTCCTGTGCTTGTAATGGATTGGCACATTAAAGTAAGCATCCTGAAGGTCCAGAGATACTAACCAATCCTGAAACTGGAAGGCCTGAAGGATTTGAGAAAGGGTTACCATCTTGAACTTGTCCATCCTGTGGAATTTGTTCAATTCTCGCAAGTCCAAGATGGGTCTCAATCCTCTGTCCTTCTTTGGTATTAGGAAGTAGGGGGGGAGGGGTGGAGTACCAACCCTTGTCCCTCTCCGCTACAGGTACCGGTTCTATGGCACCTTTCTCTAGCATGACTGAGATCTCCTGCATAAGGAGCAGGTCTGGAAACTTCAAAGAGCTGTTCCCCGGTGGATAACTGAGGAGTATGTAGGAAAGGCAGGCAGTAATCTTGGGCAATTGTCTCCTATACCCAAGCATCTGAGATAATAGCCTGCCATTCTGTCAGATGTCGAGTTAACCTGCCTCCTACTGGTGTTTTGTGAGGAGAGACCTCAGAGGGGTTTAGGAGCGGCTGACACTGATGCTCAGGGTAAAGCAGCACCTGCTGATGCGGACTTGGTACCTCTGACCCGTCTACCACGGGTGAATCGTCTCTGGCCCCTTTGAGCTGGCTGCCCTCTGCCTTTACCGAAGGTGGAGTAAAAACGAGTAAAACGAAAGGGCTTCCCCCTCCAGGAGGAACCTCTGGGGCGATTTGGAGTTTGACAAATTGCAGCCCCAAGGGATTTGGCTCCCGCTTTCGAGGTTTGCAATTTCTCCAAACTGTCATCAGCTTTCTTACCAAATAGTGAGGTGCCATCAAAGGGCATATTCGAGAGGTCTGGCTTGTACATCAGGAACCAAACCAGATTTCCGCAACCACGCAAATCTGTGGATTGGAATACTCGCCGCCATGGCTCTGCTAACGCTGTCAGCAAAGTCGAGACCTCTTTGGAGGAACTTGAACATCGCTTCCTTCCCATCCTTGATATTCAAGAATGCGTCTCGTTCCTCTCCTTCTGGGAGACGGTCAGCTGCTGATGAAGCGCACTCCCAAAGGGTGTGGCTGAATCTTGCTAGTGTGCAAGTGTTGTTAGCAGACTTAAGTGCCATGCTGCATGCCGAAAAGATCTTTTTAGACATGGCATCACATTTTCTGTCGTCTCCATCTTGTGGTATAGTGGGGTATGCCGATTTATTACTTGACAATGTTGCAGCCTGCACTACTAAACTCTGTGGTTGGATGCTTACTTAAGTATACAGGGTCTGAGGCTGACACACTGTACTTCGCAGAGAGCTTTTTATTTACTGCAGGGATAATTTCCGATTTGCCAATTTGTAGCTATTTTCCTCTACAATGCTGCATGAAAAGGGACTATAGGATCTTCTTGAGGACCTTTATCTAAGATGTCCGTTAGGTAATCTTGTTGGAAAGAGGGTGCGGGTGTTGACCACTGCATAAACTCCATAATTCTTGCTCTCCAGGTTCTGGTCTGGCAAAGTCAGCCTCTGGAGAGGTATCTATGCCACCCAGATTCCTGAAGATCTCTTAATGTAGCTTCCTCAGATAGTTCCTCTGGAATAGGAACCCTTGTAGTTTGTTAACCAAAAGGCCTCTCATTATCAGAGTCTTCTCCTTCCTCATAGATGGAGGACAAAGCTCTGAAGTAGTCAGAGCGTGGGTAAGGGGTAAAACCCATTTCAAGAGATGAGGGAGCCAAATTGTTTGAAACTGCTTGATAAAGGGTTGTAGTTGTCGATGTAGACGTCAAAGGTCTCAACAAACGTACAAACGGTGTCGATGTACTTGAGTATGGTCTCTATGTCGTTGAGAGAATCGGAATTCTACTCGTTGTCGTCGATATGATCGACACCCCTTTCGATGTCTTTGAAGGATCCTTCGACGCCCCGAGTACCGATGGTGCGGTCGGGACATGAGGCTTCGAAGGCATCTTTCATCGGGCCGACGAGGGCGTCGACGTCACAGTCTTATGAGTCGAAGTCACCATAGACAGTGGCTTCGATGATGCAGTTTTATGCAAAGGGTCCTTGTTCTTACTCGAGGGTTCATGACGCTCGAGGGTTTTTATTTGCCGAGGTCGACGACTCACAGTGTTTTTCTTTTCTGGGTCTTTCACCCGGGGTATCACCTCTAGGTATTTCCGAGGGGGACAAGGCTGCATTCTCGAAGACCCTTAGCATTTTTTTGCAAAATTCCTCCCACTTAGCTGGAGAGCTGTTTTTAGTGAGGCATGTGACCCCTTTCTGGAGAGTTAGAAGATGAAGAGGAAGGGGGATCTATGACGCCTCTTCTTAGTATGTCTCAGTCTAGATGAGTGGTGAGAAGCACTGAGATCTCGAGCGGGAATGTTTTCTCCGATGACGAGGAGGCACATGTCTCAACACAGCCGAAGACGATTTCGAAGGGGTAGAGGATTTAACGGTCTTACCATTTTTCCAGTTTCCCCCTACGCTCCCTCAAGGCTTTCGCCGTCATGGATATACACTCCATACATTCCGAACACTGGTGCTCTGTGTCCAGGCACCACAGGCAGATCCTGTGAGGATAGGTTAACTACATCTTTTTTCCACAATCCCGACATTTTTTGAAGCCGGATCGTGGCGTAGATGAAGCGGATGAAGATGCTATCGTAGTAATTAAAGATTTTTCAAGGAAATCGAAGTGTTTCTAAGATTTTACTGAGGAACCAAGCGTTTCGTCTCCGAGGCTTACGAATCGCGGAAAAACAGAACTGAGTATGGTGACTTTGGCATTGATACAGGAGGTATTCGAGGGACACTGACTCGAGGCACGTCGATGCGCAGCGCCCTCTACTGTGGAAAAGATTTTCCGAGGCCAGCAAGCTGGAATTGGATTTATCAAAGATAAGGAATACGTGGGAGGACACAATCTATTCGAAAGGGCAGGCAATATGGTTGCGTTAGTATAGGCCATTTAGATTTGACAATCTTTTTGTAACCAGGACGGTTTTCTCTTTATTATTTGTTGGTAGAGACTACTCCATCATAGCTATAGGGCAATGTAGGAGTTTTTCCAAACCCCAAGAATCTAAAAAAGGTTTTGAAACTTGTAACTTGTGTTAGTGTCATACTTGTGATATCATGCCTCCCTTACAGCGGACTGTTTGGGTTTGCGATGTGCTAAGGGGGTGATTGAGTCCACTGCTAGTGCTAGAGTCTTAAAGTAGAGATTGGCTAGTCCAACTGGGTCCAAGCTGTGATGGTGCTCAGTTTGTGGGGTGCCAAGTATGGGAAGAATTAGCTCTTTAGTAAGGTTTCTGGAGCTACAAGCGAACATATGAGGGAAGGCAGGAAGGGTGAAAATAGGTTGGCTAGAAGGTGCAATAGCAAAGAACACAACATGGTGGTCAGACCATGGGCACAGGGTGTTGGGAGTGGATTGAGACCTGGCAGTTAAGGCCTGCTATCCAGTCTAGGGTGTGACCTGTGGCATGAGTGGGTGCCAAGACGCAGTGTTTAAAGCCTAAATTGCTAAGGGGGTTGGCTACGGAGGTGGCATTAAGATCATTCAGATTGTTTGGGCCCAAGTTCAGGTCACCCAAGAGTATAGTTTTAGATGAAGGCTTAGTGTTAGTTCCTACAGTGTTTAGGAGGTTCTCTTCGAAAGATTGGATTGGATTGGGACTGGTGGACGGTAAATGACGTGGATGGTGACAGTATCATTGGGAGAGAAAGCAAGCCTGAGAGAGTAAATCACAATTTTCTTTCATGGTAGAGCTGTGCTGTCTGATGGGGAGGGCATCTTTCGCCAGCAAGGCGACGCCTCCTCCTCTGGCGTTGAGTCTATTGCAGCGATATATAGTAAAGCCTGGAGGAATGGCAATGGAGAGGGCAGGCCCAAGGCTGCATAAAGCCAGGTCTCTGAGATGGCTAGGATGTCTAGGTTGTGAGTTGTACTAGGGTCGTTAATATCAAAGGCATGGGCTAGGATAGATCTAGCATTAATTACGGCACAATTCAGGGGGGGTTAATTTTGATAACTGGATTTTTGGTACCAAGTCCTAAGGTACTAAGGCTGCGACAGGTGGGCTGGTCATTAGGGGTGCTATTTGTGTAGGGTTTCCCAAAAGGGGGGTGCTGATGGTGGTCGTGCAGCCTTCAGGCTGGAAGAGGCAATGCATCTAGTGACCTGCCTACAAGGGCAAAGCTTGGTGCTGGTGATGGGGCATGGTTAGTTGCTAGCAACATTATGTGGCCATTGTCCAAGGGGTGCGCCCTGCTACCGCCAATTCTGGATGTAGGGCTATAGGTGCCAGCGTGTCCGCAGATGCTTGGTAATCCCAAGAGGAATTTCTTAAACTGGTTGTCAGAGGGAGAGGGTACAGGTCTGTTACAGAGTCTACGGTCACCTGGTGCAGGTGTGGGCCTGGTTGCAGCATGAGGGAGTTATATGTGATCTTACCAACCACAATAACAGAGTGGTAAATTTCATAGTGGAAGAAAATACGTAGAAACACTGATTTTTAATTTTATTTGGGGGTCCCCCAAACCACCTGTTTTTTAACCCTTAAAACGCCACCCCAATCCCATTCCAACCCATTTTAACCCACTACCCTTTATTTAATTAAATGGTTGCAGTGTTTCAGTGTTTTTGTCCCATCTGAAATGTACCACTCTGTTTTGTTTCAGATATTTTGACTGGATACTTATGAGGGGAGATTACCAGACCAGGCAAACTAGTCGGTGCCAGACTGTGCTCTAGGGCGTTGGTCGATAACTTTTGAGATGAGGGGGATGTAATAACTGATGTGTGGAACCACAGTCCTACTAACAATTGTAAACTCATTAGTCACTGTTTCGAACAGTGGTGCTGGGTGACAGGAAGGTGGCGAGCCATGGTTTTCATAAGCCTTTTTTCTGCCGGAGAAGGGGACTTGGCTGGACTTGAGCACAGAAAGGCATGTGGAGGCATTTGGGAGGTATGGGGCAGCGAGAGTAGCCTGTGTAAGTGATAATCCATGCAGCTCACTGGGAGCAGGCACTGTAAATTTGGTGGAAGCATGCAAGCTGGTGCAAGATGGGGGTGCAGTGCGATGAGGAGGTAAGCAAATGTGCGATCCCCCAATCTGAGATTTCGGTTTGGAGTAGACATAGGGCAAGTAGCACTGCTGCAGAGGGAGTGGGTGCTCGGGAGGACATGGTTGGTAATGGCTTAATGCAAGTACGGATATCTGAGGCAGGTTTACTTTGATAGGATCTGGGATCTCCGGGGGCCCAAGCATCCGGGATTGCTGGCTTGAGGAACAAAGTAGGCCAAATAATGGCTGAGAGAAGCAACAGGTGTGGCATAAAAGGTTAGCACAGTAGTGGGAGGCAGCACTGTACACATACCTGCAGACCTCTGTAGTAGGATGGCCCTTTTGGCCAGAGAGGGGTCTTCTCTCCCCTTGAAGTGGGCCCTTTGTGTAGGGCCGCCGTCGCCTGCTGGCTCCTCGTTGCAGAGGAACTAGAACAACTTACTTCTGCCGCCAATTTCTCACCCGAAGCATCCAAATGGATTGCCTCTTTTCTAGAGAAGAGATCCATTAAAGTTTTTGCAGACAATGAAAGTGCCCCGCCAGCTCCCATCTCCTGCAGTGTCCCTCAATTTTCTTACGTTTTTCAGACGCTTTACAATATTTTCACCAAACCGCTTTTTGACCTTCCAGACTCAATTGGCATATCATTACTAATTATGCAGATGATGCTCAAATACTCCTCCCCCCTCTCAGGCAACTATGTAGAAGATTCTGACACTGTAAACACCAGTCCTGGATGGCTGCACACCATCTTTGCCTCAATGATGAAAATACTTAGTAGGTCCTACGGCGGTGATCAAGAATCTGAACCACCACTATGCCTCCTTCACAATAGACACTATCGTGATCGCACAAGAGGAGACACTGGCAGGGATTTTGTATTGCCTCTTCTGCTGCCCATACTAAAAAATAAATCAATGCCTGCAGACCATTTCTAGCCCAGACAGCTGCCTCACTGTTAGTCATTGGCTCAAGATTTCATTACTGCAATGCTCTTTTCTCATGCATATCAGCATGCATCATCCAAAAGATGCAGGTTATTCAGAACAATGCATTCTGAGCAGCCCTCAACACCTGGACGCCTATTGGTTTAATGTGTTATATAAAATGCAAAAATAATCTACACGTGTGGCTACAGTACCAGATCAGGAGAGAAGAACAATACAACTTTGGCAACATAGATTAAAGAAGAACAAGAAAAGAAAGGCTACAAAGCCATTTTAGGAAATTGGAGAGTTCATATTTAACCAGAAAATTGTGACTACAAAGCCAGATTACAAAAATTATACAACAATAAAACTAGCTGGAATGGCAGGTTAGGAAATCAGATAAGAACAAAGAAAAATAGAATCTTGACTACAATACCACACATTTCCTCCTCGCTCCCTCATCCCGCCCTCCTCCCCAAAGATTGGCTGACTTTGAAGGGTCAGCTGACCCTCCCCAAGTATACTGTTCGGCAGAGCGAGGAATCCCTTCTTGCTGCTCCACCATCTGGCGCCGCATCACCCGCCCGGCTGGCCCCACCGAAGCAGCGCATTCGGCACAGGCCCCCAAGCGTGTTTTTCCATTTTGCCTGGGCTGTCCAGGCCGAACACTTCCACTGCCTCCTCAAACCCCGCCTCATCCTGCCCTCCTCCCCAGCGATTAGCTGGATTTGCAGGGTCAGCTGACCCCTCCTCAACTCCTCTTTACAAGATTTTCCATGGCACCCCTGCCCGGGCATACAGCAAAGGGCCACAGCATGCCTGTTTGCCCATGGGTGCCCTCCCATGTCCGTCCTACTGTAAAAAGCAGGTAAGGTGGGAGGAATTGGGTACACAGCCGGCCACTACTCTACAATTACCTCTGAATTTGCCATGGTTGTTGAATTTAGCTGCATGCTTAAACATCTCTGCTTTAATTTGTTGCCCTGAATTGAGCCATTGTTGAATTTAGCTGCGCTCTGAAACAGCCACTGCTTTAATCATGCTGCTCTTTGAATTTGCCGGTGTGCTATATTTAGCTGCATTAGGACAGTAGCCTATGTGTTGGATTGGATTTAGCTGCCTCTGTGATTTGCACTGTTTAAATCCTGCTACCTTTTGAACTTTGCCGCTGTGTTGAATCTTGCTGCACAACTCTAGCATAAGCCACTAGCCACACCCCTGCTCTTGCTCCTCTCCAGAACACCCCCCCCACGTATCACACACACTCTAATGGGCCAGCCTTACTGCACTCAATCAAGCCACACATCCACCACAAAAACAAACAGTCACCAACAAACCACCCAGACACTGTACGTTACACCTTGGACAAAACAAAGTATACTCGGAAAGCCTGCATACAGAGACACTAGTTTCTCCTGGTCCTCCAAGCATTAACAGAAGAGACCACAACCTCTATCAGATACCTTTTCCCTCACTAACCTACCTCACCCATATTCTTACAGAGCCACGTGAGCGCCTGGCGACCATTCAAATGGTAGCAGTGTGCGGTATAAGTCAATTTAACATAATACATAAGGAGATTAGAGACCAGAACAAGAAACCCTTGGCTACAATGCTAGATTAGGAGAATTAATTGATTTAGATTTTTTGTATTACAGTACTCAGAATAGACAGATGGGCAAACTAAATTGCCTTCATGCACCGTAAAGACAAAAACTATTTAAGACAATACAGTCAGGAATAAACGTTTATGAGCCCTTTTGTTTTCAGTTATATCATCGAAAGGCTGAGCACCTGGAAACGAGACAACTCTCTACCGTTGTCTGTCCCCCATGGTTTTACAACGCAGGGGCAGTATAGCCAATAAGGAGTCCCTGGATGAACGTAAATGTTTCAGTGCATGGTAGAGAGGATTTCAGTAATGAGACAGGGGTCCGAAATGCAGGCAACTTAAGGACAATGCTGAAATCAGTCTCTCAACTGTCAGTCAATTTCTGTAGGCCGACGGTTCAAAATGAAAGATATGGACGCATTTACTAAGTCCCAAAACCTGTTGTAAACAGCATTTTGCAAAGACTGCTCATATTGAAGCTGGTATGTGGAGATACCAGCATAAGCAGAATTCACCAGTGATCCTGCAACTCTTGGAGGTCACTGAGAAGTTGGTAACTGCCAAAGTGACAGTTTGCGAGTCGGTTCTGTGAAGAATCCTGCGGATCCATCACTAAAACCCTGCCTAAAATCCCCTCCCAGATGGCACGAGAGGGGAGACGCTGCCTGATCCCAATCCTCGGGGTGGTGTAATGCGGGAGGATCACCTGGGTGGAGACCGGGCAATCTGTGGGATGGGACATGTTATTTTTCCCCTAAGAGGGATGCGCTTACCACCATGCCAGAAGGTGTTACGGCCTACTGTCATTTTAACATCTCTCAATCACCTGTTAAAACTAACATGGTAAAATATAGGTTGTAACATCCAAACCGATTACATCAAAAGAACTAATATTTTATCCCTAAAACCAAACATCCTCCTCAATAGCAAAAGGTATACTACAAGGAAGGGTGGAAACGGTACCTTCCTCTAATAAGGTTAAAACCTACAATCTCTCTTTTGGAAATACTTGGGAATTAAATCTACCCTTAATTCTATAAAAGAAGTAGAAAATCCTGATTTAACTAAAGTGAACTATATGTCCCAGAAACCCATAGGGACTGAGACGAAGAAGCGGGCTGAAGAGGCATGTAGAAAGGAAGGACAGGCCTAACAGTTTTTGCCAGGTTCAAGCAAATAACAGGATGGGCCTGCACCTGAAATCAATTGCTGCCCCACCTAAACAGCATAAAAGGCTGCAGCAGGTGGGGGGTAGCAGAATGGAGCAGGAGCAGGAAGGCTGGTAGTAGTAGCAGAATGAGAAGAGCAAGAGGCTGGCATTTCATGAGGAAGCATGTTCACTTAAGGGACGCCGGGGCAACAGGAAAGCAGATTTCACCTGCAAGTCCTGAGAGTCTTGTGTTCACAAACCCTGCTTTGACGTGTGGAGGTTAAAAGTCTTTCAGGTGAGCCTAGTGCTGTGAATGCAGAGCCGTGACTGTGTTACAACCAGAGTCCCATGTACAGAAGCAAGCCAAGGAACAGGGTAGTGCAGGCAGCCCTACAGATAAGGGGTGTATCAGCCAATGTTACTCCCTAAAAATTGGGAAATATTCCCACAAAAAAAAAAAAAAGTACAAATACTCCCATCAAAATATTAAGAAACAGACATAGAATCTTGTCCTACCTGCTTTCACCCACACAGCTCCATGAATAAGTTTGTACCAGTAGTGCAAACCGTACCACAGGAAGAAACTACCATTATTACTGCCTGATCAGAAGTAAATGTAGATGACTAACGGGGTGCAGACAAATAATTACCACAGCCTTTCCTTTTTCCAGTTGAAACATTTGTACCCGCGTATAAAATACTCATTGAAAATTGAACTTACATTTTTTACAAAAATGTGCACTCCTGACATTTAAAAATAAGGAGTAAAACACTCCCACCTCCAAATTTTATCTGCAACACTCAGTGCAGGAGACTCGCTGTGGTTAAGGGCATGTGAACACCCACGCTGCCGAGGGCTGTGGGTTCCAAGGGTGCCTAAAGTAGTAGCAGAAGCAAACGAAGTCAGGAAGTAGAAGTAGCCTGTAAACACAGTGTTCCTGTAGCCGGTGAGTGAAGCTCCATGTGCAGATTCACTGTAAATCACTTGCTAGGACCTGTTACCAGCTCTATAATAACTCGCGTAAGAGAGCGTGTAGAAGTTGTTTGTCGCAGTGACATGTCTACTTAACAATGAAACTATATCCCACGTATTTCTAATGCAAGTCCGAGTGCTGCCGTATAAAAGAAAGCTTTCATTTTCCATTGTTCAATGGTTCAAACGTTACCGGAGTGACCGCGTGTCTCCATTGGAAATGTTTTCCAAATCACTCGGAAACCTAAAGCGGACTTTCACAAAGTGTTACAAAATATATACCATCAAAGAGGTTGTGTGTGAACAATTGTGATTCCCAACTGGAGTCAGAATAAGGGGAATACAATTCTTTATGGGTCTTTAAAGTTGAAGATCCTCTTTAAAGAGTGCTCACGTGTACTTAAATCTGTTTCTATTTTGAAGATCGATTCTTGTAACATCCAGAACAAGTCTTCTATAAATGTAGAAGTTGCTGAACTGACGAGAAGAAAAAGCATTGCCCAAACCAGTAGGCAAATCCTTTCTATAGTGAAACCAGCCCTGTTAAGAACTTTTCACTCGCATTCTGAGGTTGTTAAAGTTGTTGAAGGTTTAGTGTGAAATTGCTATCCAAAGCTGAAAGGGTGGCAATGCAGCTTCAGGGTAGCTACCTGGAACTATAAAGGTGTGAATGAAGCTGGAGAAGGGAGCTGGGTGCTTTTGTCAACAATCTGTACTGCTGTGACTGTTCAAGTTGGAAGAGGAGCCATCTGGAAGCAGAGGCAGGTTATATTGGTGGCAATAAGACAGACAGAAGAGGCAAAGAGGCTGCCCTTTTCTTATAATCTAGAAAAGAAGGGTGCCTTTCCAACCTGTGGAGGTAGAAGAGTCTAACAATTCAAGTTGAAGTAGATAGACATACTAGAACTGTGGTTGTGTAGGATACTGTCAGTGCATCGTACATAAAGTTGGTTTAAGACGACTTATTGTGGAACAAAGGAGCATGTTCCCAAGGAAACAGTAGTAAAAGGGGGCTGTCAAGAGGCAAGCAACACCCTAAAAAGAAGCATCCTGGCAATTATACCAGAGACACTGCAGAGGTTAGAAATACAAAAGGCAGTTGATTAAGCAGGAGTTGTTTCTTTATTCTGTGAACTGTGGAAACCAATTCTGGAAGGAGGCTATCCAGGATTACCATTGGTGCTGTTTTCTTGGCTGGAATTGGAAGGGGCACCTTTCAACAGAAAGCTGTAGAACTGTGGCCAGTGGATTTTTGTTTGGTGATCTTTGATTTCATTTGGAACTTAAAAGAACTGGGTCAAGACTTTACTTTTCTTTTTGAACATTTGGGAGAAATTGGCTGAGCAATCCTGGGGAAGGATCTACCCAGGACAGGTGAAGGTCAACCAAATCACTGATTGCTTATTCCATTATTTATAGTGTTTATGTTTTACTTTGAATGTTTGTGTTGTTTAGAGAGGGCCCGTTATGCTAGGAGTAACCCCTGTACACTTTGTACTCCCTGTTAGAGTAGCCTTTGTGAGGATTAATGTGTACTTTTAACTTTGAATAAAATGTTTAATCTGGACAGAAACACAAGCAGTTGTCTGCCTCACATTACTGGCCCCTCACAGTGTTTAGAGCCCACACCAATGCTTCTCTCATGCCCCTAGTCACCTGTGACTACGAGAGACCCTGATCCATCTGTTCCCCTAGTAATGGGAGCCAAGTAATAGGGTATGAATTATTGTTTTCAGAGATCTCCCACCACAGTTACACAGAAACTACCACAAGTCAAGCATGTGCTACTGCCTGTTGAATTCAAGGCCAAGATTTTGAACCTACATTTCATAATGCCGAGTGGGAAAACCTATATGTATGGTTTAACACTGTGAAAGTAAAGGATTTATTATTCTTGACCATCATTGAAGGGGGTACGTAGAGAGAGGGTCTCAGATGGTGAAGAGATGGGTTTTGAGAAGGGCTTTCAAGTAGCAATGGGGAGACATGTATTCCACTGCTTAGGACTCGATCAAAGAAGTGACATCCGTCATGGGGGGCAAACCTGGCATGGGGCAGAGAGAATGCCAGTTTTAGGTGATAGGACAGAACTATGGGGAGAGTATCATTGAATTCTTTGAGACAGATAGGTCGGGACTCGGGACCCCCTAATAAGCAGGTATGCATAAGGCATAGGTTTTGAAATAAGCTTGTGCCCAGCCTCCATTCAGCAGAGATATGTGGCAAGAAACAAATGGGCTAATTTTAAAAGACCAAGATCTGCTCTATTAGATGCATTTCATGAAATGTGAAGCATTCCTATGAAATGGCCATGGAGACCCGCATAGTCGGGGTGGGATCTGAAAAGCGATCCGATGTCCACAGCTCGGTCCTACGTGGAGATTAGAGTTTCAGCTGGAAGGAACCATTTAATTTTAATTTGGTGATCTGGAGAAAGATGAGTGAACATCATCACAGAGAGTGGACAACAGAGATATTGCAGAACAATGAGGGAAAGGAAATCCAAGTGGCCCCCCCACCCTCCACCGCCATCAACAGGAACTCATTGTTTGCCTGGTTCCGTTGGAGCAGTCATTGCCCATCTAGCGTGTAGAGCTACATATTTTAAGCATAAAAAAATGATAGGAGATATTGAAATGGTCTGAAATGATCAAGGACTTTGAAAAAAGTAAAAATTAAAAAGGAGGAGGTGAACGGTGGCAACACGGGGCAATGCCATAAGGAGTGCAAGCAGGGAAAGTGTGTTGGGCCTAGGGAGACTTGTTTGGATTTTCTGAATCAGCAAGGGAAGACCCAAAGAGTGGTGGAGTGGTTAAAACTCAAAGGTGCTGAATCCGTCCACTAATAGCTTGTGGTCTACCATGTCAAAAGCGTAGAGAGGACAAATAGACATTCACACACGTTCCTTAGAAAGAGAGCCCCATAACATTCTAGGATGGTGTTGATGCTCTGTGCCAGTTCATTAAGGAAGGATGTACTCAAGGTTATGGCAGCCGTGAACCTGTGGGGGAAATCCCTGTAACTTTCAGGACTCTCTAACCACCCAAAACCAGCCTGTTGATATAGGCCTCATAGCAGCCCAGATCATTACACTGTGGGCTTTGCTAGTATAGATTATAAAGTCTTGGCTCCACAATAAGTCTTGAGGGACCCAATTTATTTCCTAATGCCAATCTCGGTCCTGGCTAATAGGCTGTATTGTCTTCAAAAAGGAGGAATTACATATCACACCCACAGCCATCAGACATTGTTTAACATGTTTGATGAAAAAGGTTAAAGTGTCTGGGGCAAGATGCACCGTTGCCTTACTTCAATACAAAAATGAATCAACTATTGGTCACCTCCCTTCGATCCACAACTGCAACCATTCTGGTGTCCCAACATAAATTGCCTGAAACAGAATGATCATGTTGAGTTCTATGGTTACACTACCCAGGGATGCTCAGGGAAGCCCACTATCTACAGTTTCAAAGCTGCCTTGGCATCGACTAAAAGCCAAGTTCAGCTGCCCACCCATCAAGAAGCTATGCTGCCATCCCCGAGCCTCTGTGAAAGCCCTCTGTACATCAACTTTGGTATTCATTGAATGTAGATAGTCCGCCATCTTGTCCAACATAATTCCTTCAAAACTAATCTCGAGTATCAAACCGAAGTTGCTGTGGGTTTCTTTATATGAACCTTTGGTTCTTGCAGTGGTGCCGGATTTTTCCCCCATGCTCAGGTTTGCATTAAAACAGTGCAAAAAGGACAAGCAAAGAAAAAAACAAAATGTCCACTGTGGACTTTGTCCGTTCTGGGGTCCAACCACTATCCAGGCTGGTTATGGGATAGAATACTTCAGTTAGCTCCATATCCTGACAAAGATCCAAGATTACCTTAGGCAGTTCTGTGTGCAGAGGGTTGCACCACAGAGTGCAAAAGTGACTCTCTAACTCAGCACATTTGATATTCGTTCCGACTTCTGGGACGTTGTCCTTCACCACCCCCCCAAAACCCCTACTCCAACTCATTCGGGCTATCATGATGAATCGTGATAGTTCCTCCACCCTTCTGCTGATGATCATGGTTAGTAAAGGGTAACATCTATTAATTAGTCCATTTATATTCTGAAGAGATGTTAGATTGCGGTAGTCCTGTCGAGTGTATATGGATAGAGGCGGCTGTATGGCTGGAGTGGTGTTATGCTTGAAGGCAATTGATGGGTCATAAGGCTCTCAACACATTCTACAGTACTGATCAAATATGGACACCTACCTCTAACCAAGTCCACGTCAATCAAGTCAGGTTGTATGTGGCCCATCTTCTTTGGTTTGTTGGTGAAGGTCTGTAAAGTTAAAAAACAAGTCTGTTCATTAGCAAGTTCTTCCACAGCTTTGAAAAAGAAATGGTACACAGAAGGAGACACGCAAACAATCTATTGGTTTTTCCCCATTTTCAGGATTATTGTAGGTTGGGAATAACATTCACAGCCGACTACTATGAAGGAGACAATTTATTCTGTGAGTAGTACCCTGCGCAATACCAGCAGCTTGGATACCACAACAAATACAATTGCTACATCTTCCAGTTCAGCTCACATTAATTGCCATCATTCTCAATTATCACAGATGAAAGATTAGATTCAGTGTGGATTTTATGTCATCTTGTGCACAGTGTCATTGGGTAAGTGTCTGTCATGCATGTAGTCACGCAATATAGCCAGTCAAATTTAATCCCATACCCACATGGAGTGTGTGCCTTGCCCATTCTTTTGGAATATGAAAAGAAACCACAGGACTGGACCAGAGTTTGAAAATACTGGGCACCATTTTCTTCCTACTTGTAGCCTAGAAGATCCTAGTGTCAGGTAGGCCTTTTGAACAGCACAAATGGCGCGACTAGAAACATAGGTCAAAGGTTTTACTATTCATAGAAGAAACAAGTCAGTATCCCAAACAATGGTGCAGAAAAACAAGAAGAGCCTCACCTTCACAGGCACCATGAAGGTTTTCCAAGGATTCCCAAACCCTTAGCCACAATGGAATGTCCCAACAATATGCAATGCGGGCACCCTCCTGTCCGCTCCCAGCACACAGAGTAAACTCTTAATGGTATGATTGTTGGCGAATGCAGAGAGTTTCGCCTGCAGCAGGACCTTTAGTTTGTTGGTGCAGGTCCCCTTGGTCAATGGCGAAGGCGTTGCTGAAGAATTGGTTCTGCTATGGGGAATTCAAACTCTACACAAATCTGCTTGGCAGAGCTACAGTTGGCCCCGGGAGGCAACAGTGCAGGTTCTTTTTCAGAAGACCCAGGTGTATGGTTTCTATAAAAGGAGTCATCTTACCTTTGACTCTCCCTCCCTGGAATAGATTAAGATATAGGGCACAGGGAGGGGTGTGTGCGCGTACGTGTGTTACACACTTGGGAATAAAGACCATAAGAGTATGTCATGTAACTGTCCCCTGCGTTTTCCTCTCATGTTATGTGTTGCACTCTATGCACCAGCTCCTCATCCACATGTAGCTCCTGCCTACTGGGATGTCTGATACTAAGTAGCTGCTTGCAGACTCTGCTCAATTAATCTTTATTCAATCTCTGTATTCTTCTAGTAGGTAAACTGGGATGATGGGGAGCAGAGGTTATGGAAATAATGCTTTGGGATAACACTACCTCCTTCTGTACTTCTGCACTTGGCTCCTCGCCATTAAAAACTACTGAGAAGAGATCATCCCAATAAAAATGGAAAGGACATTGTCAACTCTGATGAACTAAACACAGTGTAAAGTTTAAATCGTCTAATTTATTTTATTTATGCTGTGATTTTAAAAGTGGCAAATAAGTCAACTTACAGTCACTTCAGAGTGCTGCTGTTTAGACGACAATACAGAAGATGAAGACCAGGTATGTAAAGAGGAAGAGCAATGCATAAGGGAGGATCAAAAAAAATGGTACCATAGTAGCTCACGCAGAGTCAGTCAGTCTGATTCTGGTTGATGAACATCGTCAATGACAGTCAGATGTACCCATGTGTGTTCTAGTTGAAGAAGCAAAATGCTGATGAGATATTAGAGGGGGAGTAGGTCTCTTAAAAACAAACAGACTTCAAATTATTTTTTGGGACAAGTTGATAGCTAGCTAGTGTCTGAACCCCACAAAGAGAAGCTGCATTATCAAGCCCAGGGAGCACAAACACATGGGGGCACTCCTCCCTTAAATTTCAGTACTCCTACGCTCGGACACTACATTTTTTCACTACAATGTCCAGATGAGAAGTAGCATGAGATGGTATTTTCTGGCGGTATTTAGGGTCCCTAATCCAGGATCTCCTGTTTGAAGTGATACAGCCATAAAGTGGATAGTTTGTTTCATTGGACACCAGTGGCATCTTTCAGAGTAGTTTATAGGTTTGGTAGGCACCTCCAAAAAAACGAATTCTGCATTCTCAGACATTTACAGATTGGTGTACTGGATAGGCTGTCTAAGCTTCTACAATACAAGAAGAATTGACAGGTTTGTAGACGTTCAACCTTCTACCCAATGATTGACACAAAGTAATGGGGATGGTTCATGGTGACCGTACTGGTTTATTTTTGCTAGCAGACAGACCCCACACCTGCATGTCCTTTACTCCTGCCCCCACTTTCTATTTCCTTTCCTGTTACTCCCTTATGAGGAGGTTGGATAAAACACAAAGGCCTGCATTTTTCCTGACAGTCCTGCAAGTACCGCTTTATTAAATGAGGGATCCTTCCTTAGCAGAGAAAGTTGGAAATATGTTGCAGTCAAAACTACATTTATCTGGTTGCTGGATATCATCTCAACATCAAAGATCACAGCTTAGTTTATGGATTCCTGTGCTGGGAACTAGGCAGGGCTCAATATGCCGGGCCACTCAAAGGACACGTTTTTCCGCAATTGGCTCAGTTTGGAAACGGCCAAGCCATTGCTTCATTCAAGCAAAGAAATCATCCCTATATCTGAAGGAGTACACATCCTCCTCCAGATAGTCAGCAACTTCAGGTCATTCTCCCAGAACTGTCCTCCACCCGGAGATGGACCTGGTTATCATAGTCCTATGTCTGGAACTAAAAGTGACATAGAAAGACAATCTGGGTAAGGGCGAACATGTGTCATGTTAATGGCCATTTGGCAAAGACCCATTTCTGAGATGTCAACTCATAAAATCCTTAAAAATGCACCAGATGAGTGTGCAATATTCTGTATAATACCAAAAGGTTACAGGGTATTTATTGTCATTTTGAAGTTATGAAAATAAAGCTAATTTTACAAAGGCGGTTTTTGGAAAGTGCAGGGATGCTTCCATGCTCTATAATTTGGACGTCCAATAAATAATGTGCAATGACATCACCGCTCGAAGAGGACGACAGTCAGTCATAACCATATTTTCATCTAATAGACATAAAAACGTACAACTATGTGAATAAGAAATCTTCAAGCAAGTTTAAATTCTCATAAAACAAATAACATTATTTACACACAAATCAAACTTCTGTTTCTGCCCTTCATAGCCCTCGTAATAAATTAAGGGCCCAACATCCCATGGGCAAATTCACCAACAGTAAAAACAACAAAGCAGGACGACATTGGTTAAAATGTAAAATCTTCAAAAGAGGTATTAAAAGAGGTTTTCCTTATTGATTTCCATAGTGCAAACATGAAGAGCATTAATGTCTCAATCGTTTCTGGACAAAATGGACAGAAAGATAATGTAATATCATTCAAGTACCACCCTGCCATTACAGAGTTAGGTCAAATACGGTTAAAACGAGCTCCAATGACATCAAAATTGATCTTTTATAATATTACACTTTTTAAAATAACCTTGAAAACCTGAAGTAATTGTAATACTATCATGATTCGGATGTGTTGTTTTAATAAGTTCCACTCGTTTTCTCCACATACTGCATTAGCAGTGCCTTCTTGATCAATATAATATGACCAATTACTTGTAATGTCGCAAGAAGAAGTTTACTCTATTCCGTTTGGATATTTCCCCGACACTGTGCATTCTGCATATACATAGAAAGCTAGTCCAAGATTCAATAAAACCACTATTCCGTTGAGTGGTGACCGCCTCCATGGCCTACATGTTCATGAACATCGCCTTTCCTCACCTTAACCTCCGACTGCTCAAGTGACTTTTCCCATATCTGCTGGTCATAGGCGCCAATCTGGAAAAGGATAAACAGTCAATTAAAAGAAGCCCTCTTGAATAAAAAAAATACATTTGACTTCATTATGAAAGTAACATGAAAATCTAAATATGAATTAAACTAAAGGGTACTGTGACCAGTCAGAAATGAGAGGCCGACACAAAGTTGTAATGTTTTCAACAGACATTGTATTAAAATAAAAGGGTTTGGATAAAGGCCTTTCTATCCCTATCCTATAGAGAGTTCCCCTGCGTAGGAAATCAAAACTAAAGGTCAGTCTGTGTCTCGTTGTTAAATCTAGGTAAACTGTCCTTGTGTCCAAAACCTATCTGGCCCTCACACTAAGAACGAATAACAAAAAGGTGTTAAGTAAATGTCTATGCTTTAGATTAAGCAAAAATTGCAAAAGATCTAAGTATGCAAATCCAACAAAACAATCCTTGCATCCAGGGGATGATTCCCAAATATGCAGACTTTTGTAAATTCCGTCCTTCTATATTACTTGGTTGATATTAAAAACAAGTGTCCAACTGTTTGTATGCCTGTCGGTTCGCCCCGAGGTTCCCACAACTCCTGGGCAGACTAACCAGTGTTTGCCGGCGTTTCTGACCCATGTCGTATGGCTGCCAAGTGCTTACTGCAGACCCCTTTGCAGTTCGCCAGTCGGCTTCTCATTCACTCGCCATTTGAACTGCTGTTCTTCAATGTGACCGTGTCCCTGAAATCCTCTCTACTGCTGCCGGCTCCCCAGCAATCCTGCTGCAGGACCCATTGTGCTGCTCCCCCTTTCCGGTAGGAACCACTTTCATCCTTCAGCACAGTCTTCTTTCGGGTGTCTGTCTTCAGTTCTGCTTCCCACTTGCCCGTGTTGCATCTCTCTTCTCCGCCTTCACCTCTTACTTGGAGAGGCACACCATTTTTAAATAAATGTCCTGCACAGCTGATTTCCATTACAACAAGTCTGCAGCTTTAGCTTGACGTTTCTTGTATTCCACGTTAACTTGTTCCTCTACCTTCCTTGTCCCAGTAATTGAGGTTGTATGGGAGTTCGGAGTCTTTAGGATTATTGTGCTTTTTAAAATTGTATTGCTTTGGATTTTTTGTTTAAATCAAAATCATAATAAACATATTCATGTGCTATGTACTTATGAGGTGGTATCCGGTCTAGAACGTTCGGGAAGAAGGGGTTTTAGGGTTTTATAAATGGAGGGATTTGTAGAATGACAACATGCCATCGGGAATTTAGGAATTATAGGGTCTATTTCACATGGAAGGGAATGCTGCGTCTCTCCTAATGGGGTCACCACATCTCCCAAACAGCCATCTCTTCCCATGTGATCCTACCTTATCAATTCCACCACTAGTGTGAGGATCAGGTAGCGGCTGCCGTCCCCATGCCACATGGGATGAGACCTTAGGCTGGGGATCAGTGATGATTCCACAGGAGTCATCACATTAAGAACTGATCAAGAAAAGCACAACGATAAGTGTTGGCGCAGATTAATAGATAATCTGAGTGTTTGTGGTATGCACCTTCTTATTTTGGAACATCTTTTCTGAAGCCTATTACATTTACATCAGTGCTTTCTTTCTGGTCTTCTATGCGAGTGCTAAACAGTGCAAAACACATCTGAAAGCCCAAGGGCTGAGGGGTCAATGAATCTGGTCGGGCCGATTTGTTGCCTGGTGTTGTTTCCCAATGGTGAGGCCCATAGGCCGGGTAGAGTGATGCAAATAACTGACATTTTGGGGTTTTTTGAAGAAATTGGCATCTGGCCATGTCAATAAGAGCATCCCAGAGTTCAGTGGTACCTTAACTTGAGCTTACCAAGGCGTTAAGGTCTGGCCCATTTGCAGGGTTCAGCACCACATAAAATGTGTCTGGTGCCTACATTCCACCAAAATCTTATCACAAACCAGTCATGCCCATTAAATCTTAGGCTTTCAGTCTGGCCTTTTGCCCCGTTCAACTAGCCAACCAATGCCCTATAATCCAAAAAAGCCATCCTATGGGCCTTAATCTTATACAATTCCACTTGGGGAATCATTGCGTGTTGTGCCCAATACCAAATGAGAGATTGTGGTTACTGTGACAACTATCTCAGGATTTCGAAAATAGCCAATTCCTTGCTTTGACAACATTTTTTAAATCGTGAATTTCGATCTGTGTTTGTGGGGTTGAAATGCACATCGGGAGCCAGCAGTATGGGTCACACCCTTCTGTGCATTGATATGATATGGCATTTATAACGCACCTATACACAAGTGTTTCAAGCTTGAACCACTTAGGAGAGCTATACACAGAGCCATACGCCCATTAGGAGAGCTATACAAATTGCTCAACCCCATGATCAAAAGGGGGCGTGTATGGGAGCTTCAGAGATGTTTGCACTTCCGCCCCCTCTTCTGGATCACCTACAGCTTTTTGCATGGAAGTTTATGTATACAGCAACTTTGTCATTTATGTTGGCCTTGCTGTGCGATTCCCAACACACACCTCTGCTTCCCCAGGCACATAAATGCGCAAGTTCGTACTTCAGCCCTTGATAATTACAGAGCAGACCAACTTTAAAATGCCCAGAGTCCGAAAATGCCCAGAGTCGTTACTGAAACCTATCACTTGCTCTTCGAGAACCTGACTTTTTTGTCATGCAGGTTGCCCAAAATACCAGCCACAATTTAAGCAGCCGGCCCTATCTAGGGGGACCACATCAAGTCCACCGGCAACCAGTCAGCCCCTGAAAACATGTACAATGTATGAATTGTTCAAAAAGCCATCGGACTGAAAGGTCAACTTACTTAGACGCCAATCCAGCCAGTCCCAGAAACATGCAGCTGTTTTGAGGATTCTAGCAGCACTTGAATGACACACTAATGTGCAAAGGGCGGCAGTGTTCGGAGTAGATGGCTATGCTCCTGAACTTTCTTCCCCTAGAGGCGCGTTTGTTTCTAGGGTTACACCCACCTCCCCTGTACTTCTCCACCACCCACTAGTCATCCATTAGCCCCAATGAACGGACTAATGCTATTCCCCATTGCGTCGACTAGACCCTAGCCCGCAACCCTACAGGGCATTTGCAATGCTGAAACACTGCCTAAAATGTTATTGCATGCAACAGGGAGACTCACGATACAGACCGCGAGTCACTTGCAGCTCTACAGGCGATCTGGCCTCATCTGTGCTCACCCTCCGATGCAAATCAAGGCACAAGAGCAATGAAGCTGGAAAAGGTGTCCTTAATGAGTATAGAGCATGCTGCTGAACCTTAGGCTTCAGGGTCAATGCACAAAGACAGTCTGCCACAGTCTCAGGTTGTAAGTGGAAGCAGCTAACAAGAACAATCTTAAAATCCATAGCCCATGAAAGATGAAGATAAATAATGAGGAGAGAAACCTTGACAAACCATATGGCTTGGCTTTTGAGAAGAATATTGTTTTGGGGTGGCTACTAGGTAGAGTGGTATTCTAAAGGTGCAGCATTACATTTGCAAGCACAGCCTCAAACGACCCAGTAATGGCATCCAATGCAACTTAATGTCTTGCAAACGTCAGCCAATGTGATGTGCGGTCTTGCATGCAATGAATAGCCTCGAATGCCACAGTAATACCTCTTAAGTATGGTATAGTCACCAGATGGAAAGTGCATCCTTCATGTTTAGCTGCTGCCATCATAAGCCAAGTGCAGCCTTGTCGAGATTCAGAATATCTGGTTGCATGGGACAACTGAGCACATTTCACTACAGTGAGATTTGTGGTGGAGTTAAGATCCCACACTCTCTGTTCTTCCATCCCACGCCCTATTCAACCAATCCCTGTCCTCCCACCCCCATTCCTCCCAACAACCTAGTGCGGTAGATTGTAGTAAGATGCCCCACTGACCCAATGCAATTAGCTCTGGTCAGGTGGGGGGAGGAGGGGGTGGGGCCTATAATCCCTCCGAAATGGCATAATAATGTGTTTTAATATAGCATTTCCTGCCAGATTGCTCCTGATTCAAAGCACTGTCAAAACAGGATACCATTACACAATTTTATGAGACTCGATCAACCTTGAAAGGATATAGGAATCGTATCCCATTTTAGGACACTCTTTCTGAACCCCGAAAGGATGAAAACCTAGTGTGTGGTGGGAGCTTCTACAGGTAGGTCCCAAGGCAAGCAGTTTACCTCTGAGCTCAGGCGGCTCAGACAATTGCCATGCTGTACAGTCTCACATGTAGATGGGTGTAAAGACTGGAGTATCTGTACTTCTATCCTCTATATGGTTGGGACAAAGGCACAAAGCACCCCAGTCAAGCCTCTCAATTTGGTAACATTGCAGGTAGGTTCTAAAGTACAGTGAATCCCGAAGCACCCACAAAGGAATGTCCACACACTATGTTAGGTGATAACAGCTTTTTTATAAAAATTAAGGTTGCTACCAACATGGTCATAAATAATACACTGTGTACTCTGGTAGTTCTATTAAAAACAATGGCAAATATATACACTCTATGTGGTACCACACAATACTTAAATTCAGTATTAAATGAACTAACTGCAGACAGTTTCAAATAGACATGGGGATTAAGTGAGGTGTAACAGCATAGATTAGGGAAGAAAGGCAGGTTAGTTCTGAACAGTGGAAGAATGCTTTCTTTAGACTGGATACACAATTCTGTGCGAGGATCCCTGACCTGGGTAACCTGTAAGGAAAAAGATAGGGAGTAACTTATCTGGTCCTTAACTGCACAGTCGTGTTCAATAACCCTCTACTTTGTTCTTAAAGCTTATACCACCCAAAGGTACCCGAGAGGCTACAGGAGAACAGGATCCAAGGCAAATCTGGCTTCCCTGGATGATTCCTGAGGCTAGAAGTTTCTCGTCACATTACCTTTGGTGCCTTGTCAGGCGAAGTGGCAGAGTTTATCGGTTTCACTTGACACTTGCCTTTGAGGATGCACCCCCTTGAAAGAAGAAGCCACTGGGAGGCCGAGTCCTAAAAGTAAAATGGAACCAAAGTCTTTGTCAAGTGCAGCAGTAGCAGTTTTGCTCTTCGCAGTGCTCTCCGTTGGTCGACGATTTCTCTGACTGCAGGAGTCCTGGGAAGATTAAATTTGCTGTGGGCTGCTTAAAGGCTTGCCAGATGAGAATAAGACACCCAGGGACCTTGGACTATTTCTTGCAATGACGGGTGCAGAGGTCACTTTTGGTGTCAGGTTTAGGGATTAATCGATTTTCCAACTCTGTTCTTTGGTGCTCCAGCTGCAGCATAGACCCGTGGAGGGCTTCTGGTGACCTGGACTCGACCACTGGAGTGGAACACGGACCCTCACCAAGTCTGGACCCTCATGTCGTCTGTTGGAGTTTGGTGGCAGGAAACCCACCAGCGGACCTTCCTCTGCACTCAGCGACCCTGGACCTTCTCCAGCAGGAAAAAGTTGTCGGTGAGAATGGATGTCCCTTGAAGTATTGTTAAGCAGTTTGGAACTTTCAGAGCTCCGGGTATCAAGCAACACTATGTCAGGGTACCCCCTCTTCTGGGTGGGGGACAGCAACAGGCTTCCACAAACGCTCCTCCGGACCCTGGATGACACCAACGGACTTCTTCGACACGAGATGTCCAGGCACTCCTCTTCAGGACTCACAAAGACCCCTTCTCTGGACGGTGGCACACAGGACTGGCTCCAGGGTACTTCTGGTGAAGAGCAGCAGGTTGCCAGATTGTCCCTCATAGTGAGGTCTCCTAAACAGGTGCTCTCTGGATCAGTCATTGGAAGAACGCAGTAGTTTTCGGATTACATGAAGAAATTGCAGCAGCACACTTTTCCTCTAGCTGGGCTTCAAGGAACAGCTTCTTCTTGCTTCAGCTTAGACTTCAGCTTCTGAACAAATTCATGAGTGAAAGGTCCTCTGTTAGACACATTTGGTCGCCATTCACTCAAGCTGAGCCAGGCTCAGTGAACCAATCACGCAAAAGGGCATGCAGCCAATCAGGCTCACAGGGATTCAGGCCATTCACTCTACCCAGACAACCATAACAAAGAATGTGGATTGGGATAAGCACCCAGCCTTTGAGCACACTACATTCATGTCAGTTTTAGTCAGAGTCGTCTCATGCATTGTGTCACATACAGACACCCACAACACAGAATGGGAGTTCACGTCAGACAATTCACACAGGTCCCACCCCAAGGGTGTACCCAAAACACAAAGCCCCTGAGAAGGCTCCAGTCAGAGGAGGCAGTTGCACAGCCATATATGGTATTTCCTCCCAACCACCAGTCAGGGGGAAGGGACAGAGTTAGGGCTTCCCAGGACTTTGGGGAACAAGGTAAAAGGCAAAAGAAACCAAGAGGCCACAGTGGTCCTCTTGCCTTTCTTCAGGAATCCTTTGATTCCTAAAACTGGGCCTGGGTGCCCCAAAAATGGAGGACACTCAAAGCCATTGCCAAAACAGCATGTAGCTGCCGCCAGCCCATACCCTGCTCTGTGGACAACACACAAATGCCCAAAAACAAATAGAAGTGTCATGGCCACTGGTCAAGGGCTATTAACTGTGTGCCCTGCAGGGTCCCAATGGACCTAGTCCTGGCGCCTCTGCACCAAGCTCATTCAAAAGTGTGCTCTGCACACAGTATGCCTAAAGCATGTGCATCTAGGCCGGGCGTGGCCATACATAGGCATTGGAAGCACGTGCAGAAGACAGGGAGAGTGGCAAGGTGGGGCCACAAGGCAGGCCTAAAGAGAGTGGCTGGGGCCAGGCTATACAAGCCAGCCCCACCGCATGCTGGCGCTTCGCGTTAGTCTGCTGGAGCAGCGTAATGCTTACCGCCGTCTACAGATCCTTACCTGTTACAGTTCAACACAAGCATTGTAGTCTCCGGAGTCCATCCTGCATCTTACCTGGAACCAGCCACGCCATCGCTGGAAGCACTGCTACCCGCTTCCAACATTGCAGTCACCGCGCGCATCTTACCCGAGGCAAGCCACGCCATCACTTGAAGCAGCGCTACCGCTTCCAACTCTACAGCTACGGCGCGCCTCTTACCAGTCTCCTCGAATCCATCCCTTGCAGCTCCTTACATCCTTACCTGACCCGAACGCCCATCAACACAGAGTTATCTTCCGGCACAGCATCCTCGCGGATCCTTCCATCCGGCAGCCGGCAGGAATTCGGAGTACCGCTCGCCATCAAACACAGACGGGCTGCACCTGCAAAAGAGACAGAAACTCTGAGGTGAGTTCTTACCCAGAGGTGGTTGTAGCGATGCTGAGAGCGGGTAGGCTAGCCCTTGCCCAAAAATGTAAGAACCCTTCAACCCCCTCTAGAGCCGAGTGGCTCAGTAAGCGGTCATCCATTTTTCTGTACGACAAGCGATCAGCTATATGTAACAATCAAATGGAGTCTTTCCTTCTGAATTGGTCTACTGTTCTTCTGAGCGTTGATTGTGGCTCTTTGAAGCTATAGCTTTTTGGTATTGGTCGAGCCTGTTGATTTTCCTGGGGTTTGCTTTTCACCTGTGATCCCATTGAATCTCTGTACTAGTACCTGATCTCACTATGTCAGTTATTTGGGAATGTTTTGTCTCACCGCTTGCTTCCTTGTTAGGCTGTCCGTGTTCATCACCTGATACGACTGGTTGTTGGTATGGGTGGGGGGATGCAGGATTTGGTTTCGCTTCTTTGTTCTGTTTTGGTTTGTTTGCTGAAATGTTTAATAAAAACAAAGTGAAAAAAAAAATGACAGAAAGCACAAGGTTAGCAATTGCATAAACACTGGGCAGCGCAACTCGCAAACTTTGCACATCATCCGGAAATCCAACTTAACTCTTGTAGCTTTTCCGGATTGGACTCTCTTCCATCACCTCGTACTTGGGGGGCCATCTTCATACCTGGAAGGAGAGGAAAGGAAAATAGAATGTTACGGACAATAATCATTGGGGAAATCATCACCACGAATACAGACAATCATTGCTATAAAACACCTACCTTCAAGGCGGGATTGGTTGCAGCCGGTCTGGGCTACCACGCAAAGGACCCATGACGCAACTAGGTCCATCCACAGCGTCCCTGCTGAGAGAAAGTAGGACGGAGAGCTCATCCTTACACTAAAACAGGAGCAGTACCAGCATCCAGAGCCTTCGATTTCGCAGCAGCTGGGGGCGAGAGTCGATCCAAGGGAGCCAAGTCCTGGGAGGGCTCCAACCGTGCCTCAACGTCCCCGCAGAGACCAGGTGAGCGTAACAGAACGCAAAGCCTCTCCGAATCTCTGCCTGGAGGTTATGAATACCTCAGAGACTGACCACTTGGCCCAATTGCTGGGGGAACTACGGGCTGAAGTGCATGCCTCCAAACAAGAAACAAATGCTTCAAGAAGAGATCTAATTGTTGCTCAAGAACGAACTGGCAAGATAGGTGCTTCAAACTCATGCAGAGCAAGTCCCTTCATCTGGAATCGCACCAACCCCTTTGCCACAGCCAACACCACCAGTTCAAGTGGTACTCCCGGGGGCTGTACCTCTGGCCCCACCTGAACGGTTCACCGGTGACCCCCACAAATATGCCATATTTATGAATCAGTGTCGCCTTCACTTTTTGTGCCCTCCTGGGGCCTTCCTTAACGATGGTGCCAGAGTTGCTTTCGTACTTTCATATTTGGGAGGCAGCGCAGCAGACTGGTCCATACCACTAATTAACCAGGATGATCCGGTACTCCACAATTTTGGGGAGTTTCTAAAGGGAATTAGAAAAGTTGTTTGCGAGACGCACCCAAGGACCGGCTCTAGATAACGAACTGTTGTCCCTAAGACAGGGAAACAACGATCTGCTGACGTGCATAGCCACCTTTAAATGCCTTATTGCACAAACCAACTGGCCCAAAGAAAAGAGAACCACATTATTCTATCGAGGACTATGTGGCGAATTAAAGGACGTCCTAGCCCAAGTGGTCAACCCCCTGAGTGTTGTGCAGAATATGTTAATCTGACGGTACAACTGGATCATAGGTTACAAGACCGAAAGATGGACCGCACAAGAACTGAAGGGAGGTCGGTTTATATGCGACCCAGGGACAATCAAGCCAAGGCCCCTATATCCAAGGCAGAGAGAAAAAAGGAGGTAACAACAACTTTGTTTATATTGCGGCAATGCAGGACATTGGGATTGCCCAACAAATCCTCCCAAGAAAATAGTAGGTGCAACAGGGAACAGCAATGACGAACAAGACCAGACCCCAGAAAACGTCAGCACCTGACAAGTGTAGGGGTCCACTTGTCGAGCGAAATGAAGAAAGTAGTTCAGACCTCACACCTAGTAATTCCGATACTCATGGTCCACCACCAGCAGCTATCAAGGGTGCACGCTTTGGAAGCGTATATTGACAGTGGAGCTGTGGGTAACTATATTGATCAGGATCTAGCCGCACGAATAGGCCTCCCTCTTCGGCAGAAACTACAGAATCTACAAGTGGAAAATGCAACTGCAGTAGATGGTTCTCAATTGTCATCTGGCCAGTAATGCAACACACTGATAAGGTTATGCTGATGTGTCAGGAAGGTCATCGGGAAGACATCTCCTTTGATCTTATTGGGGCACCACAGTTCCAGATGATCCTAGGAATGCAGTGGCTAGAAACCCATAATCCCAGAATAGACTGGAAAACGCAAGTGCTCACCTGTCCGCAAGAATGCGCCAAAACTTGTTACCATAAGGACCAGAGAACCACAAAATCATGGCAAAAATGCTTCTGGTCTTGCCGGTGCCTTACCCCCGTAGTATTTGGACCATCAAGACGTGTTCCAAAAAGAACAAGCAAATACCTTGCCTCCACATAGACCTTACGACTGCCAGATCGACCTGGTACCCGGGGCTCAAATCCCATGCAGCCGAATATACGCTTTAACGGAGCAAGAAAATCAACACCTAAGAGCCTACTTAGACCAGTACCTAGCTAACGGATTCATCCGCCCATCTAAGTCTCCTACTTCCTCAGCTCTCTTCTTCGTACCCAAGAAGGAAGGTGACCTCAGAACGTGCATCGATTACAGGGCTTTGAATCAAATCACGGTTAAGAACAGATACCCTCTACCACTCATCCCCGAATTACTTGATCAAGTTGGGAGCGCTCAAAACTACACAAAACTAGACCTCCGGGGGGCCTATCACCTCGTACGTGTTAAAAGAGGCGACGAGTGGAAAACAGCATTCCAGACCAAATACGGACTTGAGTATCAGATGATGCCCTTCGGGTTATGCAATGCACCGGTAGCATCCAGTTCTTTATGAATGATGTACTCCACGAACTGTTGGATGTCTGCTTCCTCGTTTACATCGACGATATTCTGATCTAGTCACAGTCCAAGGAAGATCATGTTGGCCATTTAAGGGCGGTGTTGGAAAACCTTCGTCAGCACCGACTGTTTGCCAAATTAGAAAAATGCTCCTTCCACATCATGGAGGTCGAATTTTTGGGCTTCATGCTTACTCCACAAGGAGTTCATATGGACACACGTAAAGTTGAGGCTATCCTTCAGTGGCCATCTCCGACATCTACCAAAGGGGTGCAGAGTGTACTCAGATTTGCTCATTTCTACAGGCAATTTATCCCACGATTTTCACAGATCGTCCATCCAATCATATCCCTTCTAAAGAAAAATAAGAAATTCTTTTGGTCCGCCAAGGCAGAGAACGCCGTTCAGGAATAAAGCTTTCACCTCAGCACCTACACATCGACATCCTCGGCCTGACCTACCATATGTGGTCGAAACAGACGCCTCCAGTATTGCCATGGGAGCAGTTCTATCGCAAAAGGACCCAGAGACGGGGAAACTTCATCCCATAGCATTCTGGTCCCGTACGTTTTCTGCACCTGAAAAGAATTACGCAATTGCAGAAGATACCCAGCTCATTTTCAGGCTACCCTCGGCCTCCTCCTCTCCTTCCCTCATCTCGGACTGTCTGCCATCCATGACTGGTGTGCCACCAACGGCCTCTGCCTTAATGCCAGTAAGACTGAGATTCCACTCATCGGCACACCCACACGCTCCTTCCCTGCAGATCTCTGGCCTGCCTCTCTTGGCCCTCTTCCTACTCCCACCTGCAAGGCTAAAAACCTCTGGGTCATCTTCGACTCTGCACTCTCCTTCTCCCCTCACATCTGACGTCTCTAAGAAGTCACACTACCAGCTGCACCGCCTTAGATGTATTCTTCCTTTCCTCTCCTTCCCCCAGAAGCTCACTGTCTCCAGAGCCCTGGTCCTCTCTAGCCTGGACTATTGTAACAGCCTCCATCTAAAACTGCCTGCCTCTACTCTCCGACTTCTGCAACTTATCGAGAACAGGACTGCGAGACTTGTCCTTGGCCTCAAGCCGAGAGATCGTATCTCTCTAGGACTGAAATCTCTGCACTGGCTCCCAGTGGCTGCGAGGATTAAGTTCAAAACCCTCTGCATTGTACACAAGGCCTTCTGGGGCCATAATACCTTCAACTCTCTCTACCTAAATATCTTCCTTCTCGAGCTCTTCGCTCATCCGCCTCCAACTCCCTCAGGGTCAGTCGCTTCTCCAAGCAACGAGTTGGTGGCAGATTACTCTCTTCGGCAGGGGCCCTTCCCTGGAACAGCCTTCCTGCCTCTCTGAAACTCGAGGAGAACCATCTCTAGTTCCGGAAGCACCTCAAAACCTTCCGCTTTGCTTCTGCTTTCTCTCCACCCTCTTCCCTGCTGAATTCCTGACTGAAACTGAACTGGTTACCTGGCCACCCTTTCTGATCTCTGGCCCAGGCCCAGTCGATTGCCTACCTGCACTGCCTCCCTGGATACCCCTGCACCTGGGGACCATTTTCTATATGCCTACAGTCCCCCTACCAGCACTTCTGTCTGTACTTCCTTGCACTTGCCACCAGCTGGCAGTTTTATTTATCTTATTTATTCCACTTTCCCCATGTACTGCACTTCCCCCCCCCCCCCTCCTTTTCCCCGCTCACTTTTCCTTTTCCCCCCCTTCCCATGCACTTGCGCGATCTGAATGACACCTGGCCTAGTAGGATCGTTGTCTGTCCTCCCTTTGTTCCACCCCCCTTGCCTCGTTGCGCCTTGAAACACTTGTGTATAGGCGCGTTGTAAATGCCATATCATATCAATTACCGACAAAGAGCTCCTGGCAAGCAAAGGAGCATTCAAAACCTGGAGACACTATCTTTTAGGGGCAAGACACACGGTCACTGTTATCACAGATCACTGTAACCTGCAATATTTAAAAACAGCTAAGGCTCAATCTTCACGTCAACTCCGCTGGGCTTTATTCTTTGCCGAGTACGATTTTGTAATAACCTACAGACCAGGAGTGCGGAACGGAAAGGCAGACGCCCTATCGCGTATGGGAGAGGACAAAGACACCTTTAATCCATCAGAACCGATAGCCATTATTCCCGAAGAACGGATTCAACACCAGATTGCTGCAACTACCTGCTGGGAAGACTTGAAGACTGATCTCCAAGTACAGATGGAACAGCCCAAAAGGAATGGTTGAGTAAGGGGGAACCGTACTCCAAAGATAATCTACCATACTTTCAAGGAAGACTGTATATGCAAGAGAAGGAAGTGCAAACCAAGATAATGGCGAATTATTACGAGTCATTGGAAGGACATCCTGGAATCGCAAAGACTAGAGCCAAGATCCATAAAAACTATTGGTGGACCTCTTGGAGAAAAGAGGTTACCCAGTTCGTCACAACTTGCGGTGTTTGCGCACCAAACAAATCCCAAAAATTAAGCCCTGCAGCATTGTTGAGATCATTAAGAGTACCACCAACACCATGGCATACATTGTCTATGGACTTCATTACCGACCTCCCACCCTGTGATGGGTTTAATACAATACTGGTCGTGGTAGACCTATTTTCCAAAATGGCACTTTTTATTCTGCTGAAGGGGCTCCCCACCGCTGCTACTCTGGCCACAGTATTCCTGGAACAAATTGTCAGATTACACGGTTTTCCATCTGTATTGGTTTCTGACCGGGGAACTCAATTAGTTTCAGCCTTTTGGAGAAGGTGTTGTAAACTAGCCCAAATCGACCTTCGTCTATCCACAAGTCACCATCCCCAAACCGATGGTCAAACGGAGAGGACAAAGCAGACACTGGAACAATATCTGAGATGTATGCTACAGCAAACAGAAGGGTCCTGGAAAAAAATCCTCTGGTTAAGTGAATTTGCATACAACAACTCTATTCATACCAGCACTGGACAAACCCCATTTTACACAATGAATGGTCGGCATCCACGAACATCTTCCTTTGATCCACTTGACGAATTGGAGATGCCAGCGATCACATCCTAGCATAAAATTATTACTCAGTCTCTTAAAGAAGCTACCGAAAACTTAAACTGAGCTAAGAAACAGCAAAAGAAATTTGCAGACCAACTTAAAAGAGAAGCCCCGCAATATCACGTGAGGGATGAATATGGTTGGCATCCAAAAACATTCCATTAAAGGGACGTTGTGCCTTCCGGCCAAGATACCTAGGACCATACCCAATTAAAGCTATTGTGAACCCTGCAGCCATGAAATTGGATTTACCAGCCAACATGCAAATCCACCCAGTTTTTCATGTCTCTCTTCTAAAACCAGCGAAACCGGACACTCGAATTTCAACACCACCAGAACCAGAGATCATTGCAGGTGAACTCGAGTACGAGGTGAAAAGTATCCTGGACTCCAAGAAAGTGCACTCAAAACTTTACTATTTAATCGATTGGGAGGGATACGGGCCCCAGAATCGTACTTGGGAACACAAACTGAATTCGTCCATGCTCCACGACTCAAACAATTTCACCGGAACAATCCCACCAAACAGGGAACGGGCGGGGAAGGACAACCGTGAGAGGGGCCTTGAGGGGGGAGTGCTGTCATGGTCACTGGTCAAGATCCATTAACTGTGTGCCCTGCAGGGTCCCAATGGACCTAGTCCTGGCGCCTCTGGCGCTAAGCTCATTTAAGAGTGTGCTCTGCACACAGTATGCGTAAAGCATGTGCATCTAAGCCATACAGAGGCATTGGAAGCAGGTGCAGAAGACAGGGGGGTGTAAGGAATAAAGGATTGTGGGGTAAAAGAAAGCAGGTACGGCATAGATAAACTACACTTCCCAGTAGGCATGGGGAAAATGTAGTTTCCTGGGCCGTTAGGTCACAGCTGCTAGTGATCTGCAATTAGTGCGGGTCTTCATAACGGCTGCTCGCCCATGCTTCAGTGCTGTTGATTAATGATTGGAGAGCACGGGCGGCGGCGGCGACGGCAGCAGGCAGGAGCAAAGCAGACCACTTAGAAGAGGCGTGAAGGAGTCACGCTAGCTATGCCGTGTGTAATCTTGATTCCCGGGCTGCGGCGGTGAAAACTTTCTTACTGCTTCATTTATTGCAGGTCCGGGTCTGTCACGGATGACTCCCCGGGCCATAAAGTTAAGTTTTGCTTAGGTTTATTTACTTGCCGGGATGCGGCGGTGATTTTGGGGAAAAAACACTGACTTTCAATGCAGTTATGTTTTCGCTGGGCTGTGACGGTGTTTTTTTGATATGCCATGTAACTTTCATTTGAGTCCAGGCGATTTAATGAAGAAAGTCCGGAATTATGTGCACACTAATGGTGCTTCCATCTTTTGTAGCTAATTAGTGCAGAATGTTTCTGCCAGAGATATTATGTTCTGGACACAAGAGAGATATTGTGTCTAGAAAGCCTTTTAACATGGATACTAGGTGCCTTCCAAGTACATTGTTTCATGATTTATGAAGTATCTGAGTGGGTCAATGCTGTCTAGTTCATTATGCACGCAATATTGACATGTCATGATTTCTAATGCAGATGGTTTTTGTATATGCACAAGTTAGTGTACGGTTACGTGAATACAGGAGTCAGGTCAGGTTGTAGGAGTCATTATTGAAGATTTCCTTCAATTCATTAGGTGTTCTTTGCTTGTATATGTCTTTGTTTTCCCTTCCTTTCCCTAACTCCATCCCCTTTCCCTAACTCCATCTTCCCCCCATTGGCTGCCACGTGGCTACCTATATTCTATAGTCAGGCGCCCGTGCCAACCACGGTGGGAGGGGTCGATCCATTTGACTTCTGTGGTTAGGGAGAGAGGATTGAAAACCACTCTCCATTAAGTTCAGAGATTTTGACAGGGGGAGTGGCAAGGCGGGGCCTAAAGGGAGAGGCTGGGGCCAGGCTACATAAGCCAGCCCCACCCACATGCTGGCGCTTTGCGTTAGTCTGCTGGAGCAGCGCATAGCTTACCGCCGTCTACAGATCCTTACCTGTTCCAGTTCAACACAAGCATCGCAGTCTCCGGAATCCATCCTGCATCTTACTTGGAACCAGCCACGCCATCGCTGGAAGCACTGCTACTCCTTCCAACTCTGTAGCTACCGCACGCAACTTACCTGAGGCAAGCCACGCCATCGCTTGAAGCAGCGCTACCGCTTTCAACTCTACAGCTACCGCATGCCTCTAACCGGTCTCCTCGAATCCACCCCTTGCAGCTCCTTGCATCCTTACCTGACCCGAACGCCCATCAACACGGAGTCATCTTCCAGCGCAGCATCCTCAAGGATCCTTCCATCTGGCAGCCAGCAAGAATTCAGATTACTGCTCGCCATCAAACACCAACGGGCTGCACCTGCAAAAGAGGCAGAAAGCACAAGGTTAGCAATTGCATAAACTTTAAACGCAGGGCAGCGCAACTCGCAAACTTTGCGCATCATCTAGAAATCCAACTTCCCTCTTGTAAGTTTTCCGGATTGGACTCGCTTCCATCAGCTTGTACTTGTGGGGCCATCTTCATACCTGGAAGGAGAGGAAAGGACAGTAGAACGTTACGGACAATAATCATTGGGGAAATCATCACCAAGAATACGGACAATAATCATTGCTATAAAACACCTGCCTTCAAGGCGGGATTGGTCACAGCCGGTCTAGGCCACCACGCAAAGGACCAGTGACACAGCAAGGTCCATCCACGGCGCCCCTGCTGAGAGAAAGCAGGACGGAGAGCTCATCCTTACACTAAAACGGGGGCAGTACCAGCATCCAGAGCCTTCGATTTTGCAGCAGCTGGGGGTGAGTCGATCCAAGGGAGCCAAGTCCTGGGAGGGCTCCAACCATGCCCCAACATCCCCGCAGAGACCAGGTGAGCGTAACAATAAGGGGTACAAGGGTGAACCCCGTCCCATGGGTGCCATACGGGCATCCCATGTGTGATGTTCACCAAAAGGAAAACACGAAGAGCTGCACTGCCAGAGGCCCAGGCTGGACCTTAGTGGCAGAACCAATAGATGAAACACACACAGAAGTGGTAGGACAAGGACTAGGAGGCCCTTGTCCCTCCATAAGGCATTTCCACCATCATAATGGGTTACCATCATATGCCAAGCGGAGTAATTAATGCCACCAGATGGCAGGTGTAAGGGTGCAGAAGTAGGAGACTGGCATACAGCGTTTTTGGCTACGGACCTTCATCGGATCAAAATAGAAAAGTAAAAACCCTATTTGTGCCATTTTTAAGACCTCAGGAGGTCCGTCAAAACCAAATGGTCCACCGTTGTGTCAAAACCCATTTCCTCTCCTTACAATCAACTAAGGAAAAATGGGGCGGGGGGGGGTCTTCTTGATCCAGAAGAATGGCTCCACTCTTCTGGGTGATATCTCAAAGTTCATCTGCAGGGAAAAGGAAGTGTTCAAGGACACAACACAAACAGTCCCAAAAGTCTCTCCTCATGGCTTCTTTTCGCAATGTTCACAGCACCAGGAAGAGGGGGGTGGGGGGTAGGCTTCCTTCCCCAGGTCTTTCTCAGACTTCACACAGTATAAAGAGAATGGGCCTCATTCCGAGGTTGGCGGTAAGGGATACCGGGCACCGGTAAGGAGACCGGTGCCGGTAATCCCTTACCGTCCAATTCCGAGGTCCCTTAGCGGGTCCCGCTAGTGGTCGTACCGCACGTCCCTTACGGGTCCCGTTAGGGGACCAGGGCACTAATTACGGGCCTGCCATTAGCAGGCCCGTAATTAGCGCCTTCCCCATTCCCATTGAGCCCTATGGGGGCTCAAATGGGAATGGGGAACGGCATTCGGAATGGGGATTTACCGGGTCCGCCTAGGGTAGAATGTCCAGGCAAGTCCCCACTCCACCAGGTCGGACCAGGACACGATTTTGGAGGCAGCCATGGCGCTAATAGCGCCATGGCTACCTCCAAAGTCGTAATGATGCCCAATGTCTCTTGTTTGGCTTCTTTTTACAGTGTCCATAACTACCAGGGCGGGTGGGAGGGGGGGGGGGGTGACTCCCTTCCCCTGGTTCTTCTTAGCTTGGGTTCACCACCAACCTGGCTTATCAATTGCCCAGGTTCTGCGACTATGAAGATTAATGTCCACAACTTCATCTCAGAGGGAATGCTTTCCTTACCCTTGCTTACTCTTACATTCACAGCAAACCTGACTCACTTCTCTGCCACTTACTGGAACTATGAAGATCAACATGGATGCACTGAGCTGCTTTTATGGGTGTGGGTCCCAAGCTCACACTTTATGTTCTCTATGCACAGTCAACCTGGTGTACTCTCCTGTCAGGTACTGCGACTATGAGGAGTGAGGAGGATACTTCAATGGGTGCGTGTGCCAGACTCCCACTTTCCATCTTTTATGCACAGTCCACTTGGTGTACCCTCATGTCAGGTACTGGGACTATGAATAATACTTTGGATGCCTTTCCCACCTGCAAAAATACCTCTCTATCTCAGGGTACCAGACCCTATATTCACGGCTTTGTTAGTTTTCTCTTAACTACTTGGTTCGAGCCACAGTGCCTTCCCCACCGCCTGCATACTTTTCTCTTAGTCCGCGGTGGTCTTGGGGGTTTCCTGGCCACCTGTGGTCTGTCATGGGGCTTGCTGACCTTCGTTTCATCTGCGGCGGTTCCACAGAACCAATCTTCTTCTTGGTAGCGGTTGTGCTGCGCAGGCTTCAAGATCGCCTGGAGCCGTCGTCCGCCAGCCCGACGTCCCTTCACGACAGGGCCTGGCTCTGGAGCTTCTGGCTTCCTCTGTGGCGCCCTGGTCTGGTCTCTCGTTCACACTGAACCAGCTCGCAGTTCCTCAAGGCAGGACGGACTCCTGCACAAAGTCCTTCACCGCTTTTTAGTCCATAGTTGGGGTTCGATGTATCAGATAGTCTGGTCCGCTAACTTTGGTTCTGCATTGTACTCCTTAGTACTCTGCACCTCTTCCTTGTCACACTATTAATTGGACCAGTTTCCCAGGAGTCAACAGAGCTTTTCCTCATCTTGGTATTTTAAAGGGCGACTCTACTCGGAAAGTCTTTACTCTTCCTCGTCACATTACTAAACAGACCAGTCTCTCGAGTCAACAGAGCACTTCTTCATTTTGGTATTATGAAGGGGAAACTCTCATTGGGTAGTCCTTATTCTTTCTCGTCTCAGTACTTCCTATATTAGAGGCATAGGAAAAATATATAGGAACAGCAGGAATGTTACTAGTGTGCGTTGGTGCGGAAGGTGCGCTAAGACAAGGTGAGGTATGGAGATACCATGTTCTCCCCGGTCATCACTAATCCCATGGAGGGCTTCCCTCCCCATGAGATCCACTTGCGGAGTACCACCCTTGCTTTTACTTTGGCTCATTGTCACAATTTTTGTGGGAGCACTCCCTATTCTACACATTGAATGTTGCATCTTTTCATGCATAACATATTTTACTAGCCATGTTCAATTCTCCATTGGGCACAAGAGGCAACCAATACTCCTTGGGTAGACCCGCCAAACCCCACCACGATTTGGTATTTAAGTCATTTTATGTTTCATCAATTTTATTGGCAATGTGCTTCCAGGAATAGCAAATTATTCTTCAGGGCTTGGAGCACCCATGACAATTAAAATGGAAGTATTGTATTTTTGGCAGTGGTCAGTGATTAACGCCGCCCCCTGACAGAGACCAGACCGAACACTTTGGGCTGCTAGAAAATGTTCACACATCTTTGAAACCGGTCTGTTAATGGTTAAGCGACATCAACATGACAAAAATAATAAAATAAATCAAATGATCCTATGCCATATTTCATCCGTTTGCTTTGTCACATCATGCAATTTAAGTATCCATTTTAAATGGGGATTCCATTTACCTTTTTCTGGTACCAAGATATAGCACCTTGGTTAGTTGAGGCCATTTGTGATTCCAATCAATCATGATTCATTTCGCTGCAGAAAACAAAAATTAAAAAGACATTGTGTACTGCGGACAGACACCAGCAGAGCATCACAGAAACATTACCAAGTAATCAACGATTTGTGGGACGGAAAGAGAAATGATGGAAGTTTTAAGAAACCCCACAGAATTAGATACAATGTGGCAGATTCAGCCAAGGCAGCAATATCTGTAAACGGTGTGAGGGTATCTTAAAGAGCGGTATTCTTTATGTGGTGTACCTTGCGGTAGGGATTTGGAAAACCCCAACTCCCAAGAAAAGAGTGATATTGCCACACAAAGAAGTTGGACTGGGGTTGCATGTGTGAATGGGAGAAGGTATGTAAAGAATTCTGAGCTTGGAGGTACATTGACAAAAGAAAGTACTCATTTATTTTACTTTTTAATTCAATCACAGCTACATCCACTATAACTTTTTCAACAAGGCCTTTGGATAAACAGAGAATGGGGAAGTAGTTAGCAGTGCCTCAGCTACACAGAATCTGTACCTGGAGTTGTATGACCCTACTGAGCACTTTACTCTCTCGTCAGCCGAACACAACACTACATTGGATTCAATTCCCATTGCAAAAAAGAAGTGCTGTAGCTTGTGAAAGGGTACATTTTAATTTTGGTAGAATGCCAAACCAGGTCTACTCTCTATGGCGGGAACCATTTTCAACATTGTGGAATGTATATTTGTCAAGCCAGTCTGAAGGACCCTAAGCAGGGGTTACATCTTTCCTTTCTCCAATGAAGCCGTCTGCTCCTCTTGGAAGAGGGTAAAATGTGTAATTTTACTTCGTTTTTGTCATGAATGACAGTGGAGGAAAGAAAGTTCTTCCTTGCCTTGATGAACAGTCTGTTATTATTGTACATGGGATAGCAACTGTGTTTCAAGATCTAAGTGTTTTAGTTACAGTCATGCCATTTATACTGTGGAAACGGTATGCAATTGTGCAAAAGTTAAACATTGACATGAGATTAGTCCTAAATAAACATTCCATGCTGTTGATTTAGGAGCAGGTAGCTGTGCAAAATCTTACAAATGCAGACAATAAATTAGTTGAAACATTGAATTAATTTATGATTTATGTAGCATTCTGTTTGGAGAAACGGTTTCATGAAAACTCCTTCACTGAAAAGAGTTCACGATTGAATTGCAGGGATTTAAATTTTAGGAATTTGGCTGGAAACCATGCTAGCCTTTCACTGCTCTGACTAAAGCGTAAAATGGCCAACATGAATTTTTCTATGAAGCATGTGACAAAACCCATGTAAGAAGCGGGGCAATGTGCACTTGGCTCTTATTCACAGATTCCCTATTAGATTTTGGTGGAAAACATAAAAACACATATGCATCTCCACAGATGGCAAAAAGGCTACTTCGGATGGGATATGCCACATGATCAAACCTTAGAACTACCACACAAACCGCCATTCTGCGCACAGGACCGAAAACCAGGAAAGAGCACAGCCACGTTTGGAAGCAGTGTGTCAGCGTATTCTCTGGGCATTTATTTGTGCATCCAGACATCGTGGATAATGATCAAGGTTACTGCATAAGGATGAGGTAATGCAGGAAAGAGCCCATTTCTGAAGGTCATCACATTAATGCAGAATATCCCCATATCCTTGATGTATGCTATGGAAACATTGCATCCGATAACCGCATGTTGTGTACACACACACACACACACACACACCTTATACTACTACACTATGCATTTCTGGGGCTAAATGTTCTAGAAAGATTACTGAAGTGGTTTGAATCTGATCCGTCGCACTGTAAGGACATACTAAATTCCACAGAATCGACTAAAGTGTTAGTAGCCGCATGCATGTCGAATCACCACAACCGGACCCAGGCAAGAGGAGAAAAACATGCAGTTGTGATGAAAAAAAAACAGAATGCTTTGTGCATGTTACTTTTCTATGCTTCTGTATATACGACGAGGAACCAAGAAACAAAATGAGCTTTAACAGTAAAAAAAAAAAAAAAAAAAAAAAAATTGAGAATCGGGTGCACACTTTTTTTGCCAAGTTCCTAAGGTCAATTGAATAATGCCGATTTCAATTTCTGTGCAAAAACAAAATGATTCATTCACAAAAATTGCTGGTAATTGATGGCTGCATCCACACAATGCTTTAGCGACCTTTGGAGAAGGGTTATCAAATGTTCATGAACAGTATCTCCCTGTTAAACATGATGTGAGGGACAGAGCCTATCTATTAGATAGACCAGTAAACGGAGAGAATCAGTAAAAGCTACAAAAGGCTTGTAGATGTGGTAAAAGCAGCTAATCTGCCAACAAACTAAAGACCATGAGACAGTGCAAGCCTCGAGTTTTAAACAACAATGAAAGCTGGGCATCAGCTGGTTTCCAAGCACCAGTCCTTTTAGTGGCCAAAGAGGACAAAAGCACAGGCATCGTAAGCTATTTGCCCAGGATGCCATCATTTGGCCAAGTTGCCAACTCTGGTTAGAACTCAGGTCGCCTTGTTTCAAATAGCAAACAAGTGGCTAGACCACAAACATGGCCGAAACACAATTTAAAGGTCATCCCTAGCAAATGAAATGTAAAATGGAGGAAATCCTTAGATTTCTGCAACCTACATAAATATGCAAGTGTCAAGTAAATAGGACGACCCTTTAATAGTGGGACAACCACTGCATCACAAATGCTGCATGGGTGTCAGAAATAGAAGGAAATGTGGATGCCTGATCTCAGAAGCACAAACATTGGGGACATCATTTTCACAGTCCTCCCTAAAGTTTAGTGGTTTGTGTTAAACTCCTGGATAAACAAGACATGGCATGACTCGAGTTTCAGTCCAAACAGCAGAACGTCCCGGACTCGTGATGCAAAGAAGCAGTTATGTGCATAAATTCAGCCTCCCGATTTTTAAGTCTGCACTGCCATGAACCTAAAGGAGGGCGTTACCCTCTCCTAGTGACTATTGTATTAACCTTCTTCTCTGCAGTCTGGCATCTGGATGAAAATAGCATACAAGAGAAATCATGAAACAGTACATTTCATGCATTTAAAGGAACTTGATTGGATCCTGACTCTATCGAAAGCTCAAACAAACAAACTGACCATGAATCTCCCACCCACCTTTAACAGACTCAATGTACCTATACCATACTGTTCTAAGTTCCCAAGCCAACAGCTAAGAAAATTCTTCATGCGAGCTCGTTTCAACCTCCTGCTGACGAGAGAAATTTTAGCAATCAGATCCAGTTCAACTGACACTATCTGTCGCCTCTGCCACAATTCCACTACGACAGAATCAATCCAACATCTCTTACTTAGATGTCCTATGGTGAGAAAAATTCGAGCCACCTATCTGTCGACACTGGTCTGCGAACACACATCTTTCGGAGAGGAAGAAGAACTTACGTGGTGGAACAGGTTAATGTCGGGAGAAAAAACCAGATGGACAATCGCGACTGTCAAAATCCTGGAGTCTGCCTTTGAAATGATCAGTTCCAGTTCACAAACCACGAGCGAGAGTAAAACCTCCAAAGCCACCACTCCATCACAACAATGTTGATCAGGGAGATCAAGCTTCCTTTGGTATCTTTTCCGCATTCGGACTTCTACGTCCGCTTGAGCCTAACCAACTTCATCTAAACATTACATTGACCTGGAAGAGGTAATCCCGTTCTCACCAGGAATCTGACATAACTACATGAAAGCTCGCGGCGCAACTCATTAAGGGTTGCTGTCGCTGTCAACTGCTTGTAAAAATTCATTTCATTGAATTGTAAACAAATAAATAAAAAAAAAATTAAAAAAAATTATTTATGAGCTTTTAGGGCTCCACATGATTACTTTTGATCACTTTGTTGCGCTATCCACCAGGCAAAATACATATAGATGTAAGTCAGGATACCTGGGATCCCTGGACCTTGAGATGTTCTAATTGGCTCTTGTTTATACCAGGACTCCCAAGGACCGTAACCATTAGTACTGTCCAAGGACAGGGCTTTGCTACAGCCACATCAGGTTTTGATCCTTAGCTCCCTGAAGGCTGGGCCTTAGAATCTCAATTTTATAAAATCACAGAGCCCGAAAGAAAATGCTTTCAAAAGGCTGCAACTTTTACATACTTTCCACAGCCAGAAAAAAGCAACACCAGATCTTGCCCGACTCAGGGCATATGTGCTTGATGCCTAATAGACGTTGAGACCATGCAGCACATATCACATCTTCCCGATTTCCACTATCCCATTTCTTTGTATGAATGCGCAAATTTATAAAGCATGGTCATCCATGATTAGCAATAATGCATCCAATGGGAGACAGGTTTGCACATGACTAGCAATAGAGTTAGCCTTTTTGTCTGAAATGATTATACAAAATAAACTACCACAAATAAGGCACCAGAGACACAAAATATTTTAAAGGCAGGCAGCCAATTCCAGAGCAGTCGAATGAATCTAGCATTAGAACAATGTCTGGAGTGATAGGATTTGCGTGCAGCAAACAAGCAAACTAAGGATTTGTAAATGAAAGGACTTACTATTTGTATTTAGATCTTAAAGTAGCACTACAGTAATTTACCCCTAGGAAGACCACCCCCAATCGGAAATGGTCTGAATATTTGTAAAGTTTTAATGTGGAAAGGATGCATTATTTTGCCAGATTTCTAGGAAAGCCTTTGCCCAACGTAGCTTCCATACTTAATCTGGATTTCCAACATTTCAGAAGCACTGGCTCACATTTGTGCTTCTGCACTGTTGGCGGATCAATAAAACATGCACCAATGAGAGGAGGCATGAGGCCCAAGGAAAGGCAGTCAGTGATATTCCACACTTTCCTTTCAATAGCCTACAATGCCGGACCTTCACAGGAACCAATGCCAAAAGGGCCTAAAGGGTTTTCAACTTACAGAAAAGCATGCACAGCTGCACGATGCAGTTAATCACTACTTTCCGTGCAGTGCAGGGACACCACTTATTGGTAACACTGTATAAAAGACCTGCAATTAGGAAAGGAGCAAAGTATCGACCAGGACCCACCTCTCAGTGCACGTCTGTCAGCAAGCATGTGTTGCCCCAACCCTTCCCAGCACTGAATGCCCCTCCATCTGCCATGTTCATTCCAAGATTCACGTTGAATGACTGCAGAAATGTATTCTTAATACAAGTGTTAAGTTAGCGACAGCTCTCCCCCTCCAAGGTCCTCTATTCCAACTGCTCCTTAAGCTCCCACACATGTGCCACAGCAGCCCCGGCATCCACATACCTTTCTTGTGGATAAATGTATTCCAGGTCACAAATTCTCCATTCCTTATGCAAACGAGCACAAACACTGAGTACTTACATAAGAGTAACACCTATTCGCGTGCGTGTGTGCGCATGTGTGTGTGTTGCTTTTCCCATTAGTTTCTAACCTTTTTATTTTAGACTCAGCCTTTTCTTTTTTCATTCTTCGAATGTTATTTTAGAAGCATATTTCTATCGAAAGATTCTGACAGTCTTCCAAATCTCGGCTCCTGCTTCTCACATCCTACTCCTTTGTGGATCCTTTAGCGGGTACACGACAGGCTCCCCCACTGCAACATTGACAATCGTACGAGGTTCATACTGCAAGTCCTCTCCAGGGATCCAGTATGTATCCCATATTTTCCCTTGGTTTATACAGCCTCTGAAGCTTCCGAGTAAACGATAAACCAGCACACAGTGCTTCCTCATCTCCCACCGACCTTGGAGCCATGAATCGTGATACTATGCTTGAACACGAGGCTTATTCTTGGCTGCATCACTAGTAATGGCGACCTTCAGAAGACAGAGGACAGCTTGGTTTCTGGCACGGCCCTTCCAATGCTAAAAAGGCAACAAACAGGCTGTGATCACACATCTCCTACAATGCTCCCCTCAAGTAAATCCTGTAGCGGATTCCAAATGAACACTCACTTTCAATACCCATTCTCCTCATTCCAACAAGCACTGGTATGTGGTCAATACAAGGCCGTTTTGCAGCATTTAACTGCACACCATTACAAAAACCTTTGCAATTCTAAAGGAATAAGCTAAACAATATAGTCAGTGACAAGATCTATAGATAACCCTTCATTCAGGAATGCATCTTCCAAAAAGTAAGACTGCCTTGGACATACTTGCATAGAATGATAATCAACGAACGCAAATTGAAGATATTGATACCCATGTACTAAACAAAGTTGCGTTGAGTGCAATATTTATGCATGTTCATACAGTAAATTTGCACCTGAAATATACTAGATTGACGGCAACTTAACACTTGAAGCACACGTAAATGAGTATGTTATTTCTGCTTAATTTCTCCATCTATTCATATCTATCAAAATGCCTACCTTGCCAAACGGTCTCCCCAATGGCAGTCATCAGCCAGACTAATGATTTGCTTTGTCAAAGTACTAGCCACACTATTTCTTTTTCTGTGAACACCAAGCCAATAACTAGTCTATGTTGCTCTCATACGTCCCATAATCCTCACCACTCCAAGTCTTGGACAACCAGGGATCTAGATAAGATTAGCAAGTGGGAACACATACAGCCTTATCTGTAGCCAGGTGGAGGCACCCACTGACAATCCAATCCTTGTTGTGAGCAACCAGAAGAACGGCTTGGATACAATGGCGGTATGTTTCTGAATAAACGCTTTTATTCAATAATAATGGTTTGGACAAATGCCAAATGCCCATCTATCCCTAGCGCCAGGAGGGGTTTCTCTGCCTGAAAGAAAACTAGTGATACTGTCAGAAAGTTTGAAACTAAAAGCCTCTCACCGTTGTGTCCAAAACCTTTCACTCTCTCTAAAACTATTAACTTATGAAAACTGTCCAAGGGTAGTCTTTTCAAAATAAGGCGGCTTGTTGTATTTTCAAACAAGGATACAGTTTTCAGCTTTGTGGACCATACAGGTGATGCAAACTAAAGTTCCATAAATCATGTTGCCTAGAAGAAGATTCTGCGAATCCTCAGTTTCTACTCCAGGGTGGAATTACTACACAGCCCTGGACCAAGTCTTAATGCCAAGGGGGACAATCCGCTTCCCCTGGTCTTTTCACTTCTTTAGCTGTTATTTTATAACTGGTCAGGTCATTTCTTTTAAACACTTGTGCACGAGCGCGATATAAATAAAATCCAATTTCATTTGAACGTTGGCTGCGGCAGACTTGGTTTACTCTTCCACTAAGTACTGCCTGTTGCAGCTTTCCCTCTCATTGTGACGAGGAAGAGTGCTGCTCTCCTCTTGGATTGGCTTATCTGCCTGGGTTCCGTCTCCTGCCCAGTGTTTGGTATTCGCAGAATTGGGCAGCTTAGTCGGCCTACTGCTGTACTTTTCTTATATCCGTTGCGTTTCAAATTCCCATCACTCTGCTTCTATTCTGAAACTCCCTGCTCCGACCATACCTCTTCCCTGGTCCGGCGGAACTGTTGGTTGGTCTTCAGCCGGATGTGCAAGGTGGTTGCGGATGCAGCTCTCCAGCGTCTCTTGCGGCCTGCGAGCATACCAAGCAGTGAAGTTTGACTCCAAAGGATTTTCCGTCCTTCTTTCCACCTGTGACCATGTTCGTTCTCGTTTCAATTGGGTGTTGGTTCTTGCAACAAAACTTCTCTCTCCACTGCACTGCTGTAACTTGTTCACTCCCTCTACTTCCACTGCTATAACAACTACTGCTACTACCACTACTACGCCTGCTTCCGCATTCTCTGGTCCCTCTTGTACTGTATGGGCTTTGTACTGGTGAAAGACTAGAGCATGCGGTTTGGTTTGGAATGTTTTCATAAAGTTCTTTATTTCCCAAAACAGGGAAGTCAGTGTCACTTATGTGATTGCTTCTCGTGTTGTTGAGGTTGTGTGCTTCGTCCCATTATCCTTTAACAACCTCTGCATCCACAGTCAGTCTTTCTCACTGTTAAAATCATCTTGAAATGGTGCTCCCACATCCTCATATGCTTCACCACCACTGTGTCCACAACATCCTCTCCTAGTAACAACCTAGAGACAGTCTGCTGCCATGTTTCACATTCCTGGTACATAATGGACCCCAAAAAAGTGTACTGTCAAGACTCTGAATAATAGGATATTCAGGGTATGGCACTATACCAACCCTTGCTTATGAACACCACAAGCTTATGAACAGACTTTTCCAGCAATTAAACCTTTACCTGCCCATGCACCTCTACCGACATTGCTGTACAACAACACGCATCCTCTTAAAAAGGACAAACATGACTCTTTTCCCTTTCTCTGTATGCTTGGATACCCTCGAAACCTACTCCTCTAGGGTCTACGCTTAAGAATAGATCATTAGAATCAAATTCTACCCATTGAAGGTACCTTCCTTCTAGCAACTTCTGCCCTAGGCTAATTTTTTTTTATTTTTTTTTTTATAAGTCTTCACTTGAGTTGCACCTTTTCAGCATCCGACAATACCTCACACACAGGCGTGCTACCCTCCACCCTCAGTTGATTGAGGTTACTCAAAAACCTTAATAAAAGTGAGCTTAATCACAGTGTAATGCCTGTACTGTAAGCCCGTAGTAGTAAATCAAAAAAGGGCAAACAGAATTAACCCCTAATGTTCACTATCTCCACCTTTAGGGGGTTTCACAGTATATATAAACAAAGAGATAGGACACCAAACTAATAAAATACAAGTGTAATACTGAGACCCTATGCGTATTCCTAAATAGAAAACGCGTACTTATATCTTGAAAGAATAGTTAAAGTACAACAAATTACAAAAATATATATACATTTATTTTACATCAAAATTGAAATAATTTGTGAAAAATTAGAAAAATAGAACCACATTACTTGGACCAATTGATCATATAAAATATAGTTCAAAATATAGTTCAATTACTCCATACAAACCATTCTTCAAGGAACATTCATACCTCATAAACAAACACCACATTAGCAATAAATCACAACATCATAAAACAAATGTGTTCTCAATGATGTACATAATCCCGACATGTAACATGTTTCAGTTCCTATTGCCATTCAATGGCTGAACTCTCTTCAGGGGAAACAAACACTTCTTTCCTGTAGTATTAAAATTATTTCAATGTTGTGCAGTAGGGGTCCTAAGCACATCCACCAACAGATGTAGTATACACCAGCTGCAAGATACAAGGGACATCAAAACCTAAGTACTCAGTAATCACAAGATGTTAACAAACATTCACCATCTCCATACAAGACGAGGTACAAGGCCTCGTACTTGAAACAGAGGGTAAGAAAAACCGTCACCACAACAACATTTACCGAGAATCTAAACAATCACCCTCGTGTGAAATCAAATTCACAATCTTTAAACAAAGGATTTAACAATAGTCACTTGTCAAGCGACATAACATGCTGATTGTTCGCCTAACCACTTAGCATGTGGTCAAATTAGTATATGAGGTGAAGAACGCACAAAGTAAGTAGAGCACACCATCACCCGAAGTGTACAAAGAAGAGGGAATTTTTACAAAACAGCGCATTACTGTGGGACATCACCAACTAAAACAGTATGGCAAGACACCAATAACCATTACCTGACAGTACAAAATCCCTGCTCAATATTAGTGATCCAACACTAAGGTCACCTAAATGACAGGTGGTCGTTCACTGTCCCCACCTACATCAGGATACAGTAGATCAGAGATGTTCATCTGAAACAACAATGGAAACATACTCCATTACTATACTGCCCACCCAATGGGACAAAAAATTGTAATTGACCAAAATCGAAACTTCAACTCAAAATTACATGCTGACACAATTGGAGAAGAAGTCCGCATCCTCTTGGATGAAAAACGGTAAGAGGGGTAAAGCAGGGATGCCCTTTAGCCCCCGCTCTGTACAATGCATACACGGCCGATTTCAAAGAATATGAAACCAGAGTCCGGATGTTCCCTCCTACACTGGGATCAAGCAAAATCTCACGCCTACTATATGCGGACGACATAATACTCTTCGACGTAACCCCGATTGGCCTCCAGAGGCAGATAAACAACCTCGACTCCTACCTGAAGGAAAATAACCTTTTGATGAATTTGGAAAAAACTAAGATCATGATTCTGGGTGGAAAGGAAAGGAAGTTGGAGAAATTCACATGGGTGATAAACAACACTAAAATCGAACTGGTGGACAGCTTCAAATACCTGGGCGTTATCATCAACAAGAATAGTAAGGAAACAGCGATGCAGGAAAGCATCATGTCCAAAGCAAGACTGCTCGTTTCACAATCCCGAGCAATACTGAAAAAATATGGAAAATTTACTATGGCGCCAGTGGTGACTTTCTATAAGTCTAAAGTAATCCCAACGCTCACTTACGGGGTAGAAGCTTTACCGAACCTTCCGATTTCCTTTTGGTCCAAACTGGAAGGATTCTATTGGAGAAAGGTTCTAAATCTCCCCGACTCGCTACCAATTGTGCTATTAAGAAGGGAACTTTCTTTACAATCCTTGACCTCCATTGTGATCCGTAACAAAGTCATGCTATTTCGAAAGTCTCTACTTCCAAGCCCCCCACTGATTATGCAAGAAATTCAGCAAGAAATTCAGTCGGGAACATGCAAAAATTTAACAAAATGGGCAGCAAAGATCGACGCAATCCTAGAGGGCGCTGGAAGCTGTAAAGATGAATTAATACACAACCCTTCCAAGTTCAAACTGCGTCTATTACAGCAAGACTGGATCGACACCTTAGAGAAAGCAGCCGCATCAAAATTGTTCACAGATTTGCCTCCACAGTTGACTAAAGTGAACAAACTTAAGCCTTACTTGATAAAAGGGCCGGATCCCAGTTTCAGGGTTAACTTCTTAAGAATCCGTTTGAACATTCTACACACAAGGGAAGTCCTATTCCGAAGAAAGTTGGCATCGGATGAAGTTTGCAGATTCTGCAGGAAGCTAGAGATGGCAGAAACCACAAGGCATCTCCTGCTTAACTGCCTAGGACTCACAGGCCCTCGCTTGAGACATCTGGGGCATTTGTTCAAAAACCTACATGTCTATGATGAAGAAGAATGGTGGTGTCGGCTTCTTAGTGGGGTGAAGACCACTTGGGTGATTGCGGTGGTGGGCTTCTTTCGAGAGATTAAACTGCTTACCTGACGGGAGTACGTGTGTAGGGTTATCAGCTGGGTGTCCTCACACTAACTGCTCCGGGGGGGACGCGGACTCAGTCTCTGACTTTGGATTCAAGATCTCGAATTTTGAATTTGATCTAGATTCGAAAAAGAATTGATCTGACAGAGCCTTTCGGGGAACTTTGAGATGCATGGGGCTCTGGACAAAGATTGTCTATGTTTTTGCAGGGAATCTGGATCAGTTAATGGGGGGACCTCTCTATCTCTCCTTTCCTCTTTCCCCTCTTCAATTTTGTAAAAATTGTTTTATACAATTAAACAAAAAAAAAAAAAAATACATGCTTACTCAATTGGAGAACCAACCCGCATGTTTGAAAGAAACGGGCATGTGTCAGGCTATTGTATGCATGCATACACAACAGTATCCCATAACGTGACAACCGATCATCATGGATCTCACAGTCCAGTACATCGGACATTGCAGCAAGCACTTGTTTAGTTAACAGAAGCAGCGAAACCTACCAGCGTACCAACTTAAAATTACTTAAAAAGCACCAACCTTATGGACAGTTTCTCAGGCTTAAACGTAACAGTAGCTTGAAGGAAGACTTTGTTTCAAGTGCCAATGTTTTGTCTCGTAAACGGTTGGATAAGGGTTATCCGGCCAAATTGGTTATGACTTCTTCCAAAAGGGCATATAATAGCAACAGAGAGGCAATTCTAGAAAAAAACAATAAAAAGCAAAGAGAAGTGGGCACTGTATTTGTCAATACCTTCTCTAATTTGTCGTATAAAATAAAGAATGTCATTGGCAAAACATGGAAGAAAGTTTACAATAGTAAAGAATCACCTCCTCCATTAGTAGCTTTAAAAAAAGAGTCAGAATCTAAGCAATGTACTGGTGAGGAATGATGTCACCATCAAACCTTCCATGCCTGTGAAACAAACTATGTTGTGGGGCCTTCCCCCTGTTTTGGGCCATTTCCCCTGTGGTCATTGTGTGATGTGGGAGTTCACCAAAATGACCAAGCCTGTTCAGATTAATCCAGACGTGCTTTGGACAATGGGTAGCATGACTAATTGCAACACACAGAATGTGATCTACATGATTACATGTCCGTGTGGCCTTCATTATATTGGCAAAACAAATAGGAAATGCCGTACTAGACTTATTGAACATCGTAGTTGCATTAAAAACAAGGTTCTTACAGCACTTATGGTTAAGCACTTTGTAGACATGAAACATGACTATACCAATTTTGAATGGGTGATTTTGAAGAAAATTGAAGGCATTAACAAAGAGGCAATTGACCAAAAATTACTGAATTTTGAACAAAAAGTAATATTTAAATTGCAAAGTCATGTGGTGGGTGGAAATGAAAATGTGGATTGGCACCAAGTTCACGTATGAGATCTGTTGATTTTGTGACATTGGACCAACTATGAAAAACAGATGTGTTGTCTCTACTGTTTATGAATCAGAATTTAGGTTCGGTGAGCTTATAAGAAACGTGTACACTTCGGGTGATGGTGAGCTCTACTTACCGTGTGTGATTTATTCACCTCATATTAATTTGACCACATGCTAAGTGGTTAGGCGAACAATCAGCATGTTAGGTCGCCTGACAAGTGACTATTGTTAAGTCCTTCGTTTAAAGATTGTGAATTTGATTTCACACCGAGGGCGATTGTTTAGATTCTCAGTAAATGTTGTCATGGTGACGGTTTTTCTTACCCTCTGTTTCACGTACAAGGCCTTGTACCTCGTCTTGTATGGAGTTGGTGAATGTTTGTTGAGTTAACATCTTGTAATTACTGAGTACCTAGGTTTTGATGTCCCTTACATCTTGCAGCTGGAAAGAATTTTAATACTACAGGAAAGAAGTGTTTGTTGCCCCTGAAGAGAGTTCAGCCATTGAATGGCAATAGGAACTGAAACATGTTACATGTCGGGATTATGTACATCATTGAGAACACATTTGTTTTATGATGTTGGGATTTATTGCTAATGTGGCGTTTGTGTATGAGGTATAAATATTCCATGAATGGTTTGTATGGAGTAATTGAACTGTATTTTATATGATGATCAATTGTTGTGCTTAATGGTTCTATTTTTCAAAAAAAAAAATGTTTTGATGTAAAATACATTTATATACATTTTTGTAATTCGTTGTACTTTAACTATTCTTTCAAGATATAAGTACGCGTTTTCTATTTTGGAATACGCATAGGGTCTCAGTATTACACTTGTATTTTATTAGTTTGGTGTACTGTAAGCCCTACATGTACCACTCCTTCCAGTCACATCGTGCACAGTATTTTCTCTTTTTACTGTCCATCGCCACTCTCATCAAGCTAAGGACCTCAGAAATACAGCCATGTTTCTAAACTCTCCCAGTGAACCAAAATGCACCAGCTTATTTTCAGTAATCCTCAATACACTGGACCTCCTCCCTCATCAGCTGTTGTGCTTAACGCTATTGCTCACCAAAGTTTTACCTTGTAGACCGACTGCCTACTCTTTACAAGCTTTTTCATTCTCCCTCCAGTTTTCGGGGTAGCACGAATCCTCACAGTGCAACGTCGCACTGGACGAGAGGAAACCGTGCATGCGCCAGGGCTTAGCAGCTGCTAATATGGCCTAAATATTCTGCACTCCGACAATCCTCCCTTTGCCCGAATCATCCCCAGTGTAATGTGGCCCTTTTAAACTCCAAAGGAGGTCATCTGCTCAGAGATGCCATGATTGGGACCATCCAAGGTCCAGATCTTCAGCAGCAAACCATCCCTCTGGCTCTGCAGAACAAAAAGTAGAAGCTAGTTCAGGTGGCCCCATTTTATTCCAAGATGAGGAGAGAAGGGAAGGGTCTACAATGACCCTGGTGGGTAGGAGGAAAAAGAAATCGGAGCATGGTTCTGCAGCAGAGCTGTATACTATTGGCAAGTACTGTGACAGGTATACAGAGTTCAGACTTCACCACTATGGTGGCCTCTTCACGCTGCAACCAGATGGCCAGGGGAAAGTAGAGGGACAGTCCCGTTTTCAAAGCCTTGCCAAAGGAAGGGTTTTTAGGAACATAGTGATTTCAGGGAGGAAAGCTGAGAAGTGAGCATTGAGAAAGGATGCGATCCCCAACATGACATGCAAAAGAGACAGAGGAAATGGACCAATGTGGGACAGGGGTTTCTGGGTGGAGAGTAATGCTAGAGTTTGGAAGGTGATGAAAGATTGATTAAGATTGTTGAAAAGAAATTTCAAATGAATGCGTTTGGGCACTAGAAGCCAATGGGGGCATGGCAAGAGCTGGCATGAATTTATCAAAGTCACTTTGTTTCCATACAAAGCAGCCAAGCTTTTTCTTCAAGGTATGAAGATGAAAAAAGCAAGAGCTGATGCAAGTTTCTGTGGCGGATGAGTGAAGGAACAGAGTCAAGTTTGATTTAGCTTTTGTCAGACGGTGGCGAGGGGTGAAGGACAGATAGACGGGATGAAATCGCTGAGGGGTATCTTTACTTTGTTGTTGTTCAGTGTCTAGGGAAACAGTCGTACAACCAGCATGAAGAAAGAAAAGTCTGAAACAGATTTTCACTATGCCCACTGGGATGTTGCTTTAATGCAGCCTCTAAATGCAAAAGTCTGTAAATGATTACTGCTGGCCGGCAGAGGAATCTGCATGCACTGCTCTACACTGTGTACTCCATCAATCATCTTTCACTACACATATGATCTGCAAAGTTGACAAACACTTTGACCGTTGTAGTAAGGCAGACAGAAAACGTGGCTAACCACCCGGATATGGTAAGATGGAAGCAACACATACTGTGGGTGATCGCCCTGCAAGTGTACCCGCCACATGCCCACTTCAAATTTGGGGTGCTTGTTAACGGAAGAAGTTACTCACATAAGACTTCTCTATGCGCCAACATGGTAAACAAAGCCATGCGCAATTCTGCACACCGTAGATATACACCGCTGGTTGCTAAGGTGGCACCAACAGCTTACTTGCATAAGACTTTCCTGTGCACTAACATGTAAACAAAGCTATGCGCAATTCTACACATGGAAGATATACACCACCGGTTGCTAAAGTGGCACCAACAGCTTGTGAATGAACAAAAAAAAATTATCAAAGCCGTGTGCAGTGCAGGCAAAAACATTGGAGAAGCCCATTTATCACGCACCCAGAGTCAATTCCAACTTCAAAAGAGAAGGATATGCAACGGCAACTTATACAGGAACTGAAGCAATAAAAACCACCAGAGCTAATGGGTAGTAACCAATTTTGATGAAGAGAATGGCACTTCCCTGAAGACAGTCACATTTGCACTTGTATATCTGTGGTAAATTGTCGCAGTAAGCTTATGTGCGCTATATAAATTGAAGGACTTAAGAACCTAAGGTTTTAGTAACCTTTCTGCAAAGGAACACCCCCCTACTGGCTCCTCTAGCCAAAGTGTCCCAGAGTTCCCCATTCGCACAATGGAATCTTCAGAATTCCACACTAATCAACCTACACTTCCATTGCTACGTTATTATAAGAACACATTACAAATTTAACAATCCTAATCAAATTAGCTATAAAATACTCCCATACCAGCATTAGGGTTAGACTATCCCGCTCAGGGTCAGGGACAACCACCGATAATATTTGAAATAAGCGTTGGGCTCAAACAGGACTTATCCTTGTGCCAATGTTATTTAATCTGTACCTTGTGGATCTCAAGTAGGAGTTGTGCTGCTCGGATGCTAATTCCGCAAAGGCCTGGTGATACCCGAATTCAGTATTTATTTTTATTTATTTGCATTTATAGAGCGCACTGCAGCCCATAGACATCGAGGCGCTATTACATGAAGGCGTAAGCAGCAAGATTGTGTAAACATAGGAAACAAAAGGTACTTAGTTACAGAGAGAGGAGCGGAACATAGTTACAAATGACGTTCGTAAGCCTGTAGATATAAAGGCAGGAAGGTTAGACAAACAGCCTGGTTTTTAAGGCTTTTCGGAAGGCTAGGTGAGAGTCAGTGGTTAGGCTACTACAATGATTTGGTCATTCTGGATAGTACACCGAGTACACCGAAGTGTTTGCAGGGTTTATTAAACTATGTGAAGATGCAGAAACCAATGACCTTAGCATCAATGTTAAAAAAACTAAGGTCATGATATTCAGTCTGAGCTAACCCATTGTTAAAACAGGTTGTCTTGGCATAGTGGCTCTAACCCAATTGAAATAGTACACCAATATCCTTACCTAGGTGGCTTGGGGAGGGGGGCGCAATTATAGACTTACTTGGCAAGCTCATTTTGAAAAAACAGAAGCCAAAGTCTATCAACTAGTGGGTGCCATCAAACATTTTGCAAAGAATTACGTGGGTATTCGTTTCAGGCCAACTGAAGGTGTATAAAGAAAAATTTCCGCCCACAATATTATATGAAGCAGAAATTTGGGGCACCAGTCTGGAATCTAGAATTTTGAAATTAGAAAGCTCATGTCTCAAAAAAAGGTTTAACTGCTACTAGTCTGATACTATTGAATACATACATCTCCTCGAGTTTAGTCTCCACGATATTAATGAAATATTGAAATCTCGAAAACTCACTTGTATTGGCAACTGCCCATTCAGATAAACTTATGCAACTTACTTTTCCTATTTTAAATGACCCATTTCCTTCAAACGTTCTTACCTATATGCATTGATAAACAAATCCTTCAATTGGAGCTAGCGACATAGAATAGACCCAGTTGATTTCACTTTGCTCGTTTCAAGGCCATGACCAAAGAATATATAAATGTAATTAACGTAATAAACCTTGCATCCAAATCTACAATTGGACCGTTCACACCTATAGGAGGATGCTCTTAAATCATTGGAGGGATTGGGATGTGCAGAGAAATTCATAGAGAACAATGATATTGCAGAAGTGAAAATTGAATGGGTTTAACATTTATTATTTTTCTGTGAAAGTTTGTCTAACATGAGAAGAACAGCCTCTACTATTCTGAGGAATGACTAACCAATGAGGATACCATAACATTGTGTCAAACCTTTTTTCATTGGAATAATGTTGGATTAATCTTTCATTACACAAAACTGTTATTTTATTGCAGGGAATTTGATGTTGATCGATTTTGTTTATTAAAATCAAAGTTTATTACATGTTATCTTATGGAAGCTACAAACATTGCAATTTTCAGCATGAAAACATATGAAAGCATACATCCATTCAATCAACTACCAAAACACGCCCCACTGTTAAACCGTGCCCCCTCCATTCCATCCCCCGCAGCGCTATTCTAACAAATACAGTTACATCAGTGATGGTTCTAAATTTCTCACTAAAAGCCAACTCATGTAATAGGCAACCTTCCATATTTATGAAAGAAGGGGAGCAATAACCCTCTATATCTGTTTTCGACTCACCAAGGAGGTGCGTAAAATATTCCATGTTATAAACGTCTTTCATTCTCTAGAGCAACTCCTCCTTCGTGGGGACCCTGTTACGCTTCCACAATTGTGCAACAAGCTCCTAGCCGCCATCAGAAGAATTCAGACCATGGGGTTGAGGTTCCGCTCCTCATCCTCGTAATCGGTTACACCAAAGAGCATTAATAATGGACAAAGTGTCCTCCCCATTCCGTCCAACCCTTTAATCCAAGAGAAAATGTCTTACCAATACCTCTGCATGTGTGTACAGCTCCACCACATATGATAATAGTCCCCTGCCCACCCCTCAACTGACCACACCTCCAACATCGGTAGTTTGCCCCAGGCACATTTTTGCCAATTTGGCGGGGGGTAATGCCATCTATGTATCAGTTTAAGGACCTGCATCTTGTACTGCAAGGACACCGTTTTGTGGGATATCCTCCGACAATGTTTGCCCAGAACACGTCAGATATCTCCATGCTGAAATCTTTAGCCCACTGTTCTCCAGTAGATATCCGTCCTATGGTTCCGCCAGCAGTAACTCCCTATAAAGCCTAGCTATTAAGCCTCTGGTATTCACAGTAGGAACCAGAACTCTTTCAAAGGATGTCAACCCTCTACAGAGGTTGTTTCCACAGTGCATGTCCGAGACAGCCCCCTTCAATTGCAAAAATCAGAATATATCGATTGTGCCTATCTGCAGGCATCTCCTTAGCTGTTCAGGGGAAAGAAACCTGACATCAAGCCATAGATGTCGCGCTCTACTTAGGCCCACCTCCTACCAGGATTGGAAATGAGTGGTTCGGCAAGGAGATTCCTCAATGTGAGAGTCCATATCCAGCTTAAGGGGGGGGTGGGGGGGAGGCCATGACGTCAGCCATCTTGCAGTACTTCGCTCGCTCCAAATGGGCCAAAATACTGCAATATGAGGAGCGAGTGCAATTGCCTTTTGCCCTTTATAGCATTCATTACTGCCTCAGTATGCTCCTCTTTTTTGTACAGCTTGGTTTTCAACAACCTAATCTCCTCCCTCAACCTTCGCTTCACCGGCCCCCCTCCCTTTTCTTCCTTGTGCTCTCTGCAATAGGTCCCCTCATCGTTGCTCTGGCCGCTTCCCACACATGTTTCCGAGAACTCCACTGTGTCGTTCCCCCCTACGTATTTTCGAAGTTCCTTTGCCAGGAATTCCCTAAAGACCATATCCCTGAGGAAGACCTCATTACATCACCATCACGAGTACCTCTTTCGGTGCGTATCTAGCTTTCAAATGGCAGTGACTTTATCATGATCCGACCATGTGACTGTTTCCACCGCAGGCAATCCAACACAATAGTATTGCTTGTGGGAGACCAGCAGGAGATCCATCATGGTATAGGTATAGTGTGGAGGGTGGGAGGGGTAGAGAATGTGCCCTCTAAACCGTGGCCCCAAAATGCTTTTTTAAGAGATATGTAAACTCCCATTTATCTTAATATATAAAGTGCACAGCAGCCCTAGGGCATCGTGGCGCTGTTACAGAATTCTTTACTTTGTTCCCTGCTTACATCCCCCCTAGCAGACTTCCAATTTACAATGGGGGAGGAAAACATTAAAATCTCCTCCTAGAAGCATCAGGCCCTTGCTCATTTTTTCCAGTATGTTGAAGGCCAACTTCAGAAACTCAATCTGCCCTGTATTTGGGGCTCGAACGTTGTCCAATGTAATCAATGAGCCATGAACAGGACACAATCACAAGGAGCCTCCCATCAAGGCCGCTCCTGACCTGTACCTCCTTCAACTGGAGTGACCTAGCGAGAACCATTCCTGCTCCCCCACCCCTCACTTCTTCTACTCCAAAATATTTGTCCTACACTGTGCCCTTCATCCTGGTCTCTTCCCCTTGCTTAAAATGAGTCTTCATAAAAGGAATGGGCAGGCAATGCTTGCGAAACATATTCATCAAAGACCTCTTATGCAGAGAGTTTAGTCCATCGACTTTAAGAGTAGCCACCTTAATCTCAAGCATACCCTTCCTCTAGGGGTATCACTTGAATCCATACATGAGTGATCACTGTAACCTTGATCTCAACCAACTTGCGTGAGAAATAAACCCCTCTCCCCTGAATCCGCCTCCCACGCCCCCCTGCCCTAGCTCCTTTCCTCAAAGCTCATATCAACCACATTACAGTTAGGGTGTTAAACCAAACAGATCTGCGAGTCCTAGGTAAATGCAGACCACTAGGATAACAAACCTCTAAAACACCTATACTATTCCCTCAAGTAACACTAGCAACTCGTCAGAGTACCTTACACATTACATTTTGGTCCATCTCAAGATCTTCTGCTGTGAAGCAGAGGTCCTCATCTTTCTGGAACCAATGATTTTCCTACTCCCCACCATCCCCCCTCCCCCCAGGCTGGGCGAAGGCACGGTCTCCAAGTTGAGATTGACAGTTATGTTCTTGGGGGACCCCTTCCCGCTGCAACTCATGGAACAACTCCCTGTTTCAAGTCATATTATTCCAGTAGAGCGCACAGGGGAATCTCCAGCGGTATCTAACTGCTAATCAAAGCCAGGCTGTCAAGGGCCTGCATTTTCACCTTATGTCCAGCGTGTAGAAGAGAGACCTTGAAATATTTTCACAAAAGTTCCATCCCACTCCTGCGTATCCACTTCCCTGGCGTTCTTTAATAGGGTTTCTTTATTGCAATAATGGCACTTCGCCAATACTGACTTCAGGCCGGAGCCGGCTCCTCTGTGCACTCTATTAAAGAGGATCTCCCTCTGATCATCCGAGTCGAGCACTTTCTTCAACATTTGTATCACAAGGAATTCCAGATCTTTCATTAACTCCATCTTTATGCGGAAGCCACCACATGTGCAAGTTGTTTCTTAGTTCTCTATTCTCAACATCGTTTCATTTACTTCTCGTATTCCTTGTTTCCAGCTTGGCTTCCAAAATATCCGCCAACAATTGGTTACTCTCTAGGGCTTCCACCCTGTCTACCACCTTCAGAACACAATCTCTAATGGCTCACAGGGAGGTCTGCACCTCTGCCCTAAAGGCCTTCAGTTCTGCCACTGGTACGGGGCAATCCCCCATTTCACCCACAAAATGCCAGGCATATGTGTTCTACCCCACTCCGACGTGCCTTCAACTTCACCCAGGCCCACTCCTCAGCCTCCCCAGGGCTGCTCCTGAACTCCACCATTGTTTACACCCATATCAGCGATTTCCTATGTCCTCCGATCAGCCAGGGCTGTGGTGGCCGGGCCTGCTCAATCCCGCCTTCTGGTCGTGTCCGTGTTGACACGGAGGGGGAGGGAGGTGGGATCTGGCCTCAGTGGCCTCTGGCATCACCACAAGCCAATTCTTCAGCCTACTCGTAGCTCCTTCCATAGTCCAGCCACAGTTAAGTCGAATGTCCCCTGGTCGGTCCTGGGCTGTCACACCACAGCCGGAAAGCCTCCCCAACCTAGGAGCCACCGCCACCTCTCCTCCATAGCAAGCACATACAGGGTTGAGATTTCCCCATCCTCTCATCAGGAATCCTTGAATTCCACGCATGGTGGCTCCTTCCCTTCCCACATCTGGTACAGTGACTGTCGCTCCTTTCAGCTGTGTTGTCCACAGCTATCCGCAGTGGAATCATCCTGCGGCGCTCGTCCCCACACACACACACACACACACACACAAAACACACCATCAAGCGTGGCTGCCGGCCATCTCCACCACGGCCCACTCCAAAAAAAAAAATCAAGGCCTCCTGAAGGATGTGGTAGAGCCACAGGTTCCACCCCTCATGTATTCTGTGAGGCTGAAAATCTCGCATAACAGTGCAGTGTGTAGTAGCTCTCAGTTACTTGAATGCAACCACTTGAGTATGCCCAAAGTGTTGCATTTAGTGATTTTCTTCAAGCTGGGTCGGGAACTAGTCTTCTATGCGGCTATCTATGCCTGTCCGCATCCATCTGTTGATTGATTTTGAACACAGTTTCTTGTTACTCATGTGCTAATACCTGAATTGATTGTATTCTGGACACCTATTAATTTTCAATTGTTAGACCCTTTTTTCCTCCCTCTTCCTTTTTTCATAGTGTAGTCTATTGTTGAGTATTGCATTGATCTTGGAGCAAATTGATTTTTAACATGGTTTAGCGAACTTCATGCATTAATACGAGTTCATTGTAAAATCATGACTTGATCGATCCTCGCCCCTTTGTAATATTGATTGTGAAGTCTTATTTTGCCACTGCATGTTGTGTATGTACAGAAAGCCCCAACATGATAAATTATACTAATAAAATTTTAAAAAATAATGCAAAATAGCACAAAATGTATAATGCCCACAATTATAGTGTTAAAACTAGTCCTTATTGCTTTGAAGCATTTGCTAGATTCTATAAGTGTGATAGAAAACCAGCATTTTATACTTAGCACAGCAGTCTGATGTCTGAATGTTTCCGCTGTGCAGGCTTCGATTGGGTGTTAACAAGTGAACTAGGGAAACCAGTAATTCACTGATAAAATGTATTATATGTAATGCCCAGTACTGTTGCGGTTTACTGGAGTATAGTTCATAATGTTTTAAAACCCCAGCATTAAACTTCCAAAATAAATCTAAAGCAAAAAAGTGTAGAACAGCTTGTTAGAAGCAAAGATGTTGAGGTTCATTCAAATAGAAACATTATCAGGACTCGCAAAATCTATTAGCCCACTTCCATTGGCGAGGAGATTTTATGATGGGCCAGTGGCATTTGCATGGTACTCGACCTTGCTGGCTAGTATGTTTGACATTTACTGTACGCAAACTATGGCAAATAAAAGTTCTCACTTTGGGTGGCAGCATTGCACCAAATATGAAGTGTGCTTATGATATCTACTATTTTTCACAAAGCACTAGTAACTATTTTGTCACCGGTCATCACAGAGTGAGTGCATGATTCTTATGTAAGCCAAGGAATGCCCCTTCGATCTATTGTGATTTTTAAGCATTTGCAAAGTCTGATTATGTATTTTCAACTTGTGAATGTTCGCATTCCACATTGGAAGGTGGGTAAAATCATGATACACTAAAATGTCAATGAAAACTACTAGATCTGACATCCTTTCCACAGTGATTTCATTCACTCTAAGAACTGTCACAAGGCCCCCAATCGATGCCCATCAGTCTGAACTCTGTGGGATGTATTTACCCAAGCATCCGAGCCGTACCTCAAAACTGTGCAGTACTGACATGGAAAACATCATGATGGCCAGAGCTTCCCAGAAAATGCACAGGGAAATGCATGAAGAATAGGCTGCCACTCATTTTTGCCGATGTTATGGGCACAGGAGGACACTGCCTAAAACCACCATTGGACTACCCGCACAGTAGTCTGAAACCATTGGAAATGGCAATGCTGATTGCCAAAAGCAAACCCATAATTGTGAGGAATTAATTTCTTAAATCTCAAAAATGGGTGCAGTACCAGTACTCGCCACTATCCAAAAGCCGGCATTTTAAAACCACACCAGATTTTACTTTTTTATGTAAAACTGAATGAACCTAAAGCAGGCTAAAGAAAGACTTACTGAGAGGTGGATACAATGTAAAGTGATATTCTGAAGTGACTTGAAGGTTTATAACAAGTCTGGCTGAGCTGTGGATTGCAGCAGTTTAAGTTGCACTGGATTTAAAGACACTAAAATCGAAAATGTTTAGATTAAATGAGTGACCTATGTTTGGTGTCACATGCCTTTGTAACTGTTTAAATGTCATAGTTTTAAACTTAGAATCAGCCTTCTAGCTGCATATGTGAAAATGTTTAGTTTTATTTGAATGCAGAAACTGGGGAACAGAAATGACAGCTTAAAGAGATTCCAATTTGCCTGGCAACTACCCCCATCAGGAGTGAAACTTGAGTCACAGCTGTGTTCCCAGGCCTAGCTGCCCTTTTGCTGCTCACACTAAGGATATGCCATCTATCTGATAATTGAATTACCTGTGCTCTGCAGGAGAGTGAACAATGCAACTCCCTTCACCCAGGCAGAGGGTTTATTGAGAGGATCATAAATGGCTTCCTCTTGAACAATGAGCCTCTCCTGACTCAGGCAAAGGTTTTATTACAGCAGTCGTAAAATGTAGCTTCCTCTTGGCAGAAGCTGGGAGGAGCACTGCCTGTGAGAGCAAGCTGGCTTGGCAGAACTGGATAAACCAGTATTTCCACCATGTGACCTGGGAAACCACACCCCTTTGTAGCCAGAATATTGTTTAGAAAAAGATGAATAACTCATGGTGCGGACATGTGAAAATTTTATAAATGATACCATAATTCTTGTGATTTTTCTGCCCACAGTTTAAGAGGTTTTTAGAACCGGTGGTATGTTCAGGGGGGTTTTAGCGGAAAAGTGGATATTACTCTAAATGTATGCATGTTAAAAATCTGAAACTTCATCAGCTAATGTCCATACTCCCTGCGCACATGTATGTAAAGTTGGGTCAATGTCAGAAAGTGAAAAATCAGTCAAAAAGTCAATTATGTGCCATTTCTGAATGCAGGCTCTTAGAAACAGCAGATTTGGACAGAGACATGGCTAAATTCAGCCACACCATGTATATGTAATTTCAAGCAACTGTGTAACTGTGAAATATGTCTTTTATTATCAAATATAGAATATGTGCAATCTGACAGAGGAGTGTCCTATCTGCAAGCCATAAAATGACATCACGCTGACACACACTTCCTTCCCCAATCAAATGATAAATGGAAGTTTGACCAATTAGAAGCTGAGAGAGAGGTAGGGTCAGTGATGCTAGAACACACCCACATTCTAAACACATAAAAGCAGACAGACAGGACAGATAGGGACCTTCAATTCCATTTGCTGCAACGCGCTCTGCCGGACCATACAACATCCAGAGAACCAGACTTCAAATTCATAAACCTCCAGAGAGCCAAACTAGAGACTTCAATCTATCCAGAACTAGAGACCCAGACCAGAGAACCAGAGAGAGCTGACCCAGATCACTGTGAAGTGCAGAGACCAGAGGCGAGTTTAAAACCTGACCAGATCCATGGCGAGGCCCATTTCACTCAAGAATATAGTGTGAGTACCTAGAAAACTGTGCAGAACCAATCTCTTAGTTCAAATAATATAATTCAATCCTATTTTAATCTAAGTAGAACTGTCTCCTAACTGTCACCTGTCATTTGTAAAGCTGTCACTTGTCATTTCCTAGTTGCAAGCTGCACTTGTCTTTTTGAACTCTAAAATTTTAAATCTGAAAAACGACCTTCACAAAATCGCTCATATCTCCGCAACCGTTCGTGCTAGAGACTTGCAATAACTTTCATCTGAAAGGTTAGAATCGTGGCTTTCCTACGAACCTAGAACCGCATTCCTACCCCTTATAGTTTTACCGCAATCGCGGAACACGCATTCGCAAATTTTACCGCGATTTGCAAATTTCTTCACATGTAAAAACTGCTGCTGCTTGCCTTCCATTTGCCAGAAATTCGTTTAACCTGCTAACTATCCCTGCATCATTGCTAGTGTGAGCCTGGACTAATATTAACTAGATACCACTCACCCTGAACCTCTGAAAGGGAATTAAAAGCATTTCCAGCATATTTCTCATCCATTGCTAGCACATATCAAAGCATTTGCCTGTGTTTTCAAAACTCCTATCTGTTTTCTGTGGTGTAAGCTTGCTGGGGTGAACTGATTTACATTGATTGCATTTCTGAGAACTGTGTGTTTTCCTTCCATTTCCTTGCCTTGCATCAAGGGGGGGAGGGGATTGCCAGAGAAAAGTGATTACATTGTTTGGTTGAAATCATATTGAGTATTTTCTGTACTGCATTCATTGAATATTGCGTCCACCTGAGCTTACATAAAGCATCCTCTACCACATTATACTTTTGTTCCTATTTACCAGTGTGCTACCTTATCCATTTCATGTCAACTCATTAGTGATTATAAGAAGTGTGCTCGTGCCAGATTCTCCGTTGTTGATCTTTATCATATCAGATTAAGTGTGCTATTCAATTATTAATTTATTATAAAGTGTGATATATATATATTTTAAATTATCAAATAAACCTTTTAAACTTGCAAAACAGAACTACTTCTTGGCTCAGTGGGGTCAGGGGGATTCCAAGAGAGGGGTGTTATATAGGGGTAGTCATCCAGAACGCATGAACTGGACATAAAGATATATCAATAAGGGTTTTCATTCAGTATTCTAGACTAGGCGTTAACTTAGCTGTAGTGCTGAATTGAATCCTCTTACAAATTGGGGGCTCGTCCGGGATGTTGGGTTAGATTTACCATTTGTGCAGCTTAATACAGTGTGCTAACTGACGGGATACATACATCCGGTCGGATCACCACGCTGCATTACGCTGTAAAGCACTCCTCAAAAGGGACACTCCAAGAAAAGTTCTGTTCTGCAAAAATAAAATACAAACTTCTGTAAGTCAGGACAGAGACCAATCTCTAGAATGACGACCTTAGTAGACATGAAAATAGCCAGAGAGCACCTCTTGCATAAGCTATTTGTGAGAGGTGAATGGGCTGAGCAGGGCCAGGATGCGTGGTTGCAGGCCATCACACAACAGGTCACTGAAACAGGGTCAGATATATATAGAGATCAGGGTCCCTTACATGTGGCCCTGAGTGAACTATATATGGCTCCTAAAGCCAAAGAGGAACACAATAAGATTGCCAGGATAGCGGCATACCTGTACCTATATATGGGAGACATGCAGGATAGATGTGCTGAAAGCCAAAATCTGGCAAATAGGCAACAGATGGCGTTAGAGAAGGTCCAATCTGACCTGGTCTCTTCTGAGCAGAGGCTGCAGAGGAGCCAGGAGTCAGAAGATGATAGTAGGCAGCACATCATTAAAATAAAGAAGGATATGGATGTGCTGCAACAGGAAAAGGTAGAACAGGATACCAGATTTCTGGCCTTGCAGAAGGAATACCAAGAAGGTTTGGACTCCCTACTGCAAAACCAGAAAAAGCTGGAGCAACAACTGGACTTCAACAGGGTATGTGCTGAGCAGGTAGTCACCCTGCAAGGCCACCTAGATAGAGTGAAGGCAGAGAGCAACAAACTAATTCTGAAAGACCTGGATACCCAGGCAGAGTTTGATCAGGAGCGCCAGAATGCTGGTGCCTTCCAAAGGCAAAGGGACGACCTGGCGGCACAAATGCAGGCTCTTAGTCAGGAAAGAGACGCCATAGGCCAGGAAGTCTGCCATTTAAAAAGGAAAATGGAAGAAAATCACCTGTCCCTCCAGGGGCTGGGTGACCTCCAAAAAGAAAATCAGAACTTATTAGAGCACACCAGGAGGGTGGAAGAGGCTTTGGCAAGAAAGGAGCAGGCCAATAGGGACATTGCCCAGGAGGTAACCCTCCTGCAGCAAAGACTGGCCCAGTACTCCAGGACCAATCAGGAAGCACAGAGAGAGAATGAGGCTCTCTGCCAACACAATGATAGGCTCCAGCAACAGGTAGCGATGCAGGAGAAACTGATAGAGTCGAGTAAGGCCTTAACAGAGGAACTGAAAGCACAAATGCAGGCTCTTGCATTGCAACAGGGAGCAGGGGCGGATAGAGATGAGGTCCGCTGGGAAAGAGAGATTCCTGACCATAACCGCAGGAGCCCTACCACCAGGGGCCTTCATCTCCCCCAGTCCCTGGACTCTACCACCCCCATGTCCCCTGGCGCACATGAGCACAGGGCCACAGGGATGGCAGATTACTATCCAGCTAAGAGTATGGGGCTCATAGGCCAGTACCACTCAGGAATGGAGGGGTGGGCATCCGGGTATGGGCACCCAAGTACAGTACAGTTCAATGGGGAACCCCAGGAGAGTAGGCCCATTAAGGGCATCCTGAAAAGCTCTGCCCAGTTAGGTCAGTGGAGGGGGTACCCATCAAATCCTGGCAGCAAGGAGGAATCTGAAGACTCCTCTGAACTGCGCAGGACACAGGAGACCAGGTCCCCACATTCTGCCAGCGATTCCCAGGCTCGCAGAATCCGGGAAAACCTGGAAGAACAGACGGGAACCTCTGGGAGCAGTGCCTCTGAGTCCGAGGAAGAATGGACAAGGGTTACCCGAACCAAAAAGGCCAATAAGGCAAAAAGGGCCTTGCTTAAGGACCCCTTAAAGCAGATTAAGGCGATCAGGAGCGTCATCACGCCTTACCATAAGAACGCTAAGTATTCTGTTTGGGAGCACTTAGAGTTGTTTGAACAAATGGAGACTTTCCATTTGAAGGACAGCCAAAGCTGTATTCAATATGTAAAGTGGACCTTCTCCCCGGAATACTCCAGTTTCTTTGCGGGGCTGGAGGACCAAAATCATTTAAGATGGTCCACCTATAAGGCGGCCATCTTGAAACATTTTTCTGTTCACAGAAATCCTCAAGAGGCTCGCAAGGCAGCCTACAATTTGCAATGTGGGGAGGATCAGACCCCACAAGAATTTGTGCAGGAGTTAAAGCGTGCTTTTGCACAGACCACAAGAAGGGTGCGCACGGATAGCAGGGAATTTATTAATACGTTTTTCCATGCCTTGCCCAAATATATCATGACCCAGCTCGTGAGGGATTTTCACGAGAAAAGATCTTTAGACTGGGTCATTGAACAGGCTACCCGGATCTATGAGGTGCAGAAACCGGTAGATAGCAAAAGTAATGCCCAGAAAAACCCCAAAGCCAACAGCACCCCTGCTGCTGCCAAGGTGGCAGAGGTAAAGGTCACCCCCGTTTTGGATTTGGAGATGGGGGGGCCTAAAAACCTACCTGCACCTAATAATGCTAGGCCCAGGAGGTCCTCGGGTCAGTCACAGGCAGGGAGCCAAGGAGGCAGCCCCACAAATGGGGTCCCTCGCTCTCCTGATTATGTAAGTCCCCGTTACAAGGGAAACAGACCCATCCTGGGTTATGTGTGGACTCCTCCAGCCCAAGGGGGGGATCCAGCCAAGCACCTAACCCAGGGAACGTCCCTCCAAACTTCCCTCAGGAGGGCAGAAATTTACCAAACCCTGGGCAGAACTTTTTCCCCAGATATCCTCCCGACTTTCAGCCCCAAAACCATCCATCCTTCTTTCCCCAATTCCCTGAGCCCAGACCACTGAATCCGGGAGAGGGGAGGCCAAGGGTGGAGGGGTACCCAAATCTTCCCAACCCGGGGTATTACCAGAGGAGGGACAGCTACCCTTCCCGGGATCAGCCCAGGGGAGAAAACAAGGCCCCGTATCAGCCTGAGCGGGTTTCCCAGTTAGAGCGCCAGGTTCAAAACATGGCGCGGGACCTGGGTCACATACTGAGGGCTCAGCAGAACCCTCAGATGGGCGTGCCGGCGCAGAACGCACCCAACTCTGGACCTGGTGCGCCAGAACAATGACGGGGGCAGCACCCCGATAACTCACCGGTTCCCAGGGAGGAGGCACAAAGGGAAGGGGGGTGTAAAGCCTTGGAGGAAGCTTCCTTCCTCACTTGTAAACAGCCCCTGGAAACCCAGGAACCGGAAACAAAATCTCTTGCCCCTGAAAGTCTGCCTCCTAAGGAGCAGAGGGGGGGTAGGAGAAACAAAAGACCCAAACAGACTCAGTTTGAGGAGGAGGTACAGATCTTCCAATTTGAGGGAGAGGGATCCTCAGAGGATCCTGGGAAAAGGATCTTCTCCTTCAGAGAGGGGGGAACTCCTCCCAAAGAAAAATGGGTCCCTAGGGATGCAAATCCAGACTGGGGAGATGTGGAGACTGAGCTACCGCCGCCCACCATCTCATCCCAGAACCAACAGCAAGAAAATCCCCTGGTTCAAACCCATCCTGGTGACTGCCTCCAAAAAGGGGGGGGCGGCCCAGAACCGGAGCCAGGGGAACCCACAATGGCTCTGATCTCCAGTTGCCAAATTTTTCTTTCAGATTCCCAAGGCTCTCCACAGAATTCTGCCCAAATCTCTTCGCTAGCGATGTCCAAAACCAGAAAGTTAGCCAACCAGTTGTCCAAAAATGTGCATTATCTGTGCCCCCTTGAGGAGAAGGAGGGAAGATATTATGCCCCGGTACAAGTACAGGGGCAGGGTACAATCTCGGCACTGGTGGACACTGGATCTCAAGCTACCCTTCTGTCCAGAAGGGCCTTTGACGAACTGAATGCCGGAAGGGGAGAGAATTACCAAATTCCTCTCACCTCTCTTCCTGGACAACTACAGAACTTTGACGGGAAGGAAATTCCCGTCGAGGGGACGGCAGATTTGGACATTAAAATTGGGCGACACAAGCTGAAACACCCGGTCATAGTTGTGACCCCGGAGGGCACCCCTTGTTTACTAGGGAATGACCTCCTGAGAAGGTTGTCACCCCTAATAGATTGTGTAAACAAGGTCCTCTGGACCCAGACTAGCCGACCAATAAAATTAAAACAGAGTGTCAACCATGTTAGTTTAAACGGCACATGCCACATGGTTGAACAAAAATCTGACCAAGTAGAATTTCACTTCCAGAACAACCAGATTCCAGACGTGACAGTAATAGCAGTAGGACAACAGACTAGTGATGGGGGGTCCTCTCTATTTCTGAAAATCAACCTTCCTTCCAGTCTAAAGTGGTACTCCACGCTGGAAGGAAACACTCTGAAATTCTATACCAATCCACAATCTGAAACTCCCACTCCTATAGTCCAGAAAGATGTGAAATCAGCTCAGAGCCTGGCTGATATTCAGCAAATTGGAGAGCAGTTGTTCATCCCTGTTCAGTTAAATGATGGGAAGGACTCTGTTCTCGCTCGAGTGTGTGTGAACAACGGTAAGAGCTTCATCAGCGAAGCCATGTTTCGCCAACTCCCAAAAGATCCAGCCATTCCCCCCTTCAAACTGATAGACAAATGGGAAATGGACCTGGAAGCACCTAATTCCAAACATCTCCTGCCAAGCAGGTGTATGCTCAAAATCTCCTTTGGCAACAAGAGCATAGTCCACAATTGTTGGGTCGTGCGAGACGTCCCTGCCGCCTTTTACTTAGGCAGTGACATTCTCAATCGCTTTGCCATTAGTTTGGACCTAATAAACTTCAAAGCTTGGTCCCGATTAGCGGATAATCCCATGGGCTTTGATGATCCAGAAAAAGCATTTAGGTCAGCTCAATTGCTACCTTATGCAGTTGAAATTCAGGTTAAAGAGGAAGTCACCATCCCAGAAAGGACCCGACAATTCTCCCTGGAAGTGAAAGTTAAAAGGGGACAAGAGTTGAAAAACCCTGATGCTTACGTACATCTAAATGCTTCTCTCCAACAGCAAGGGTTGGGGGTAAACCCAACACCATTAGTCAACATAGAACATGACACCATTCCAATAGAGGTGGATAACAGCGACTTAAAGAGTATTACTCTAGCCGCAGGCACCATTATTGGAATGGCGGTTGATGACCGACATTTCTCCATTGATCTTAGAAATGAACTGTTAGGACCAATCCCCAAGGACTGTTTTGACAGTGACAGTGATGACAACGCAACACCAGAAAGGATTTTTACCCGGCATGGGGGGGAACTTCCTGGTGTACACTTCCTGCCCGTATGGTAAGGAAGATGTGACGTGTGACTTCAGGAGGGATGAGGTGATTTTCCAGGTTCATGAAGGCTGCCTTTCCCACCTGAAGCCTCCGGTCCAAATCAGCACTCTGACCAGGGACTTCTCCACCCAGCTGGAGGAGGCCGCTGAAATAGCCAAACCAGACGTTTTTCCAGGCTTCAGGCAGATGGTGGAAGAGAGAGTCAACCTAGCCGATGCCTGTGTGACTCTGGAACAAAAGCAAAAGTTGAAACAAGTTTTCTTGGATTTCCAAGATCTCTTTGCGGTAGACTCATATGACTGTGGTCGCACCGACATCCACACAACCACAATCCCCACGGACCCTGGCATGACTCCAGTGTTTGTGAAGCAATATCGCTTGCCTCTCGCATCAATGGAGTCCCTTACTGAAATAATTAAGAACCTTGAGTCCCGGGGAATAATCCGTCCAGTCCACAGCACCTTCAATAATCCGGTGCTGGGAATATTGAAGCCAAACGGCCAGTGGAGACTCTGTGCTGACCTCAGGGAGCTCAACAAACGGGTCCATACTTCCCGATGGCCTCTCCCCTACATTGACCAAGGGCTGGCCCAGATCCAGGGGTCACAGGTATTCACTGCAATAGACCTGACCAATGGATACTGGACCGTGCCTGTCAGTAGGGAGGACCAATACAAACTGGCTTTTACCTTTGGGGGCCAGCAGTACACATGGACCCGGACTCCCTTCGGATACCTCAACTCCGGCAATGAATTCAACATTTTCCTACATAAGGCCATGCCCGACCTGGGTGCGAGGGGTAACCTGGCTTATGTAGATGATGTCCTCATCAAAAGTTCATCTGTGGAGGAACACATAGCGGAGATCCGTTATGTTCTGACGCAGTTGAGGGCCGCCGGAGCAAAACTTTCCTTTCAGAAAGCACAGTGGTGTAGAACCCGTGTTAATTTCTTGGGGCATGAGATTACTCCTCAGGGCCTCTGTCCCCAGGAAAAGAAAGTGGAAGCACTTCAGAAACTGAAAGACCCCACAACTCTGCGGGAACTAAGGAGCCTCCTTGGACTGACTAATTACAGCAGAAAGTTCATTGAGGGCTACGCAGAGATCACCAGACCCCTGATTCATCTCCTAAAGGGTGGGGTCAAGTGGGAATGGGGTCCAGAACAATCCGAGGCAGTAAGACAACTCAAAAGAAGCCTCTCACAAGCGCCTTGCCTAGCTTACCCTGTCAGAAACAAGGAGTTCTTCCTACAGACAGTGTTCTCTAATACGTGCTTGACGGCCGTATTATACCAAAAGCATGACAAGGTCAATAAAGTAATCTCCTATGCGAGCAAAACTTTATCCTCTGTGGAGGAAAAATTCAACGATTGTGAGAAGGCACTCCTGGCAACGGTGTGGGCATTGAAGAATTACCGCCCGTTTATCCAGGGGGAACACATCATAGTGGAGACTCCACACCAGCCTCTGCAATATCTCCAAAGTGACAGAATCCGGGCCGGAAATGTGAGTAATTCCCGAATTACTTCCTGGATTCTGTCAATGCAAGGCTTTCCTGTGGAGGTCAGATATGGCCAAAACAAGAAGAGTCCCCTCGCGCAAGGTCTGGCTGACTTGCATGATTGTGCCAGAGAAAACTGTCTCGAGGACGAAAGTCTAAAAATAAAGGACAACACGGAGGCATACCTTAATTCCCCACACAAAGTCTTTGAAGAGGACAAGTGTGAGGGAATGCCCACAGTGTATGTGGATGGATGCTCTTACCATGTTGACAACGACGGGGAGAAAGAACTGGTGGCCGGCGTAGGGAATGCATGGGTGAATGAGTCCCCAGAACCCTCCGCTGGATACAAAATTGGTCCCCGAAGTAGTCAGGTGGCAGAATTGATGGCTGTGCATCAGGCCATCCTCACTGCTGTCCAGCATCAACTCCACGAACTGGTCATAATCACAGATTCGGATTATGTACGGAACGGGTTCGTGGAGCACCTGGTTAATTGGAAAACCAGAGGCATGTTATGTGCTAACCACAAACCCTTGAAACATGGGAAGTTGATCCAAAACATTGATGATCTGGTCACATCGAATGAGATGACCATCTATTGGAAAAAGATCAAGGGTCATTCCAAAGTAGAGGGACCAGACAAAACTGGAAATGACTTAGCTGATCAGCTGGCCAAAACCGGGGCCATCCAAGGGGATCTAATTGAGATTGAGTCCCTGTTGGGGGAAATCCAGGTCACTGCCATCACTAGGTCCCAGACAAATGCTCACAACGACCTTTCAATTGTACAATGGAGTAAGGAGACCCCTGATGCTGATTTGATTACCGCTCAGAAGGGGGATCCAATAATTGGTAAATTCTACCAACACCTTGAGGACCCTGAGAACTTTCCCCTGACGGATACCGATTACATTGGGAAAGAGGACCTAAGAGTGTTGATGAAGTGTCCAAAAATGTTCCGGATCCAAGACGGTTTGTTGGTAAGGAAATCCAAAGCTGGCCACGATCAGTGGGTGGTTCCTACCTCATTCCGAAGCCTGATGTTAAGTCACGCCCATGATGCGGCCACCGCCGGTCATAGGGGGTTTCACACAACATTGGAAATCTTAAGAGAGGTTGCATACTGGCCACACATGGGCCAGGACCTCAACCAATATTTGAAGGGTTGTCTTGTGTGTGCACAATTTCAGCCGACATCCCTCACACACCGGGCGCCTTTACAAAAGAGGGGGATGACCCTGCCATGGTCAGATTTACAAATCGACTTTGTAGGCCCTGTGATTCGCTCGGCTAGGGGGAATAAATACATGTTGACTGTGACATGCTTGTTTACCAAGTGGGTGGAATGTCTCCCAGCCCCAAACTGCAAGGCAGAAACGGCAGCTGCCTTGATGATTAACCACATCTTTTCCCGTTTTGGTCTACCTCAAAGGATTGAGTCAGACAGAGGTAGCCACTTCACCAGTGAAGTAATGACAAAGATGTGGGAGATACTGGGGGTCAAGAGAAAGCTGCATATTGCTTATAGACCAGCTTCTTCTGGGGCAGTAGAGAGATATAACCGGACAATTGTGAGCATATTAAAAAAGTTTGTGGCAGATTCTGGGCCAAGTTGGGATATCCGATTACCTCTGGTCCTAATGGCCATCAGATCTACTCCTTCATCTGCAACCAAAATGTCACCATTTGAGTTGATGACTGGGCGCAAGATGGTGCTTCCTCAGCATTTGCTCTACAGGACCCAAGAGCAGACACTGATAAATGCCTCCACTACTCATGAGTATGTAGAGAATTTAAGGAAATACCTCCAACATGCTTTTGCTTATGCTCAGCGGAATCTAGAAAGATCAGCTGATAGCATGAAGACCCATTATGACCTGAAAACTTCCAGGAAGGAATATCAGGTGGGAGACCGGGTCTATCTATACAACTTCCAAAGGAACCAGGCCAAGCAGCGCAAATTTTTGCCTACATGGAAGGGACCCTTTGAGATCATCGACAAGATCTCCCCTGTGGCCTACAAAATCCACATCCCCAAAGGTCCTTTGGCAGAGGGGGAAGACAAGTGGGTCCACATAAACCAGTTGAAGTGTTGCCATCCCAGGCACGCTCTGCAACAACTGGAGGAATCCTCTGGAATCCTAGCGGGTACTGTCTCAGACTAATTCTGTTCCAATCATAAAACATACCACATCTAGTCTCTAAAATATTGTGATTTGCATGAAACTGTCTCTTAGTTATACTGTTTTTTTTTCAAAATAAGAATGTAATGTTTCGTTATGATGAAATGCATATGCTGCCCCACTATCTCAACAGTGGTGGAAAAACGTCTATGAGTAGGTATTGCCGCTCTTCCTTTGTCGTCCTAGGAGAAAGAAAACCTGGAGACGGGCCAAGGAGGGCGATCCGGAGACCGGGAACGAAGATCCAATGGGCCCAGTGGACCGCCCAATATTCCCATCAGGACCGGCGAGGAGAACCGATCGATCAGTACCGGATGGAGGAAAAGATGCTGAACTGTGCCATCTATTGGAAGAAGATGAGGAAACATCCCAGGTCTTGCGAGTCCCATTCGTGAAATAGAATGGCCATTGCAAGAGGGGGGCTTGTGGGATGTATTTACCCATGCATCCGAGCCGTACCTCAAAACTGTGCAGTACTGACATGGAAAACATCATGATGGCCAGAGCTTCCCAGAAAATGCACAGGGAAATGCATGAATAGGCTGCCACTCATTTTTGCCGATGTTATGGGCACAGAAGGACACTGCCTAAAACCACCATTGGACTACCCGCACAGTAGTCTGAAACCATTGGAAATGGCAATGCTGATTGCCAAAAGCAAACCCATAATTGTGAGGAATTCATTTCTTAAATCTCAAAAATGGGTGCAGTACCAGTACTCACCACTATCCAAAAGCCGGCATTTTAAAACCACACCAGATTTTACTTTTTTATGTAAAACTGAATGAACCTAAAGCAGGCTAAAGAAAGACTTACTGAGAGGTGGATACAATGTAAAGTGATATTCTGAAGTGACTTGAAGGTTTATAACAAGACTGGCTGAGCTGTGGATTGCAGCAGTTTAAGTTGCACTGGATTTAAAGACACTAAAATCGAAAATGTTTAGATTAAATGAGTGACCTATGTTTGGTGTCACATGCCTTTGTAACTGTTTAAATGTCATAGTTTTAAACTTGGAATCAGCCTTCTAGCTGCATATGTGAAAATGTTTAGTTTTATTTGAATGCAGAAACTGGGGAACAGAAATGACAGCTTAAAGAGATTCCAATTTGCCTGGCAACTACCCCCATCAGGAGTGAAACTTGAGTCACAGCTGTGTTCCCAGGCCTAGCTGCCCTTTTGCTGCTCACACTAAGGATATGCCATCTATCTGATAATTGAATTACCTGTGCTCTGCAGGAGAGTGAACAATGCAACTCCCTTCACCCAGGCAGAGGGTTTATTGAGAGGATCATAAATGGCTTCCTCTTGAACAATGAGCCTCTCCTGACTCAGGCAAAGGTTTTATTACAGCAGTCGTAAAATGTAGCTTCCTCTTGGCAGAAGCTGGGAGGAGCACTGCCTGTGAGAGCAAGCTGGCTTGGCAGAACTGGATAAACCAGTATTTCCACCATGTGACCTGGGAAACCACACCCCTTTGTAGCCAGAATATTGTTTAGAAAAAGATGAATAACTCATGGTGCGGACATGTGAAAATTTTATAAATGATACCATAATTCTTGTGATTTTTCTGCCCACAGTTTAAGAGGTTTTTAGAACCGGTGGTATGTTCAGGGGGGTTTTAGCGGAAAAGTGGATATTACTCTAAATGTATGCATGTTAAAAATCTGAAACTTCATCAGCTAATGTCCATACTCCCTGCGCACATGTATGTAAAGTTGGGTCAATGTCAGAAAGTGAAAAATCAGTTAAAAAGTCAATTATGTGCCATTTCTGAATGCAAGCTCTTAGAAACAGCAGATTTGGACAGAGACATGGCTAAATTCAGCCACACCATGTATATGTAATTTCAAGCAACTGTGTAACTGTGAAATATGTCTTTTATTATCAAATATAGAATATGTGCAATCTGACAGAGGAGTGTCCTATCTGCAAGCCATAAAATGACATCACGCTGATACACACTTCCTTCCCCAATCAAATGATAAATGGAAGTTTGACCAATTAGAAGCTGAGAGAGAGGTAGGGTCAGTGATGCTAGAACACACCCACATTCTAAACACATAAAAGCAGACAGACAGGACAGATAGGGACCTTCAATTCCATTTGCTGCAACGCGCTCTGCCGGACCATACAACATCCAGAGATCCAGACTTCAAATTCATAAACCTCCAGAGAGCCAAACTAGAGACTTCAATCTATCCAGAACTAGAGACCCAGACCAGAGAACCAGAGAGAGCTGACCCAGATCACTGTGAAGTGCAGAGACCAGAGGCGAGTTTAAAACCTGACCAGATCCATGGCGAGGCCCATTTCACTCAAGAATATAGTGTGAGTACCTAGAAAACTGTGCAGAACCAATCTCTTAGTTCAAATAATATAATTCAATCCCATTTTAATCTAAGTAGAACTGTCTCCTAACTGTCACCTGTCATTTGTAAAGCTGTCACTTGTCATTTCCTAGTTGCAAGCTGCACTTGTCTTTTTGAACTTTAAAATTTTAAATCTGAAAAACGACCTTCACAAAATCGCTCATATCTCCGCAACCGTTTGTGCTAGAGACTTGCAATAACTTTCATCTGAAAGGTTAGAATCGTGGCTTTCCTAGGAACCTAGAACCGCATTCCTACCCCTTATAGTTTTACCGCAATCGCGGAACACGCATTCGCGAATTTTACCGCGATTTGCAAATTTCTTCACATGTAAAAACTGCTGCTGCTTGCCTTCCATTTGCCAGAAATTCGTTTAACCTGCTAACTATCCCTGCATCATTGCTAGTGTGAGCCTGGACTAATATTAACTAGATACCACTCACCCTGAACCTCTGAAAGGGAATTAAAAGCATTTCCAGCATATTTCTCATCCATTGCTAGCACATATCAAAGCATTTGCCTGTGTTTTCAAAACTCCTATCTGTTTTCTGTGGTGTAAGCTTGCTGGGGTGAACTGATTTACATTGATTGCATTTCTGAGAACTGTGTGTTTTCCTTCCATTTCCTTGCCTTGCATCAAGGGGGGGAGGGGATTGCCAGAGAAAAGTGATTACATTGTTTGGTTGAAATCATATTGAGTATTTTCTGTACTGCATTCATTGAATATTGCGTCCACCTGAGCTTACATAAAGCATCCTCTACCACATTATACTTTTGTTCCTATTTACCAGTGTGCTACCTTATCCATTTCATGTCAACTCATTAGTGATTATAAGAAGTGTGCTCGTGCCAGATTCTCCGTTGTTGATCTTTATCATATCAGATTAAGTGTGCTATTCAATTATTAATTTATTATAAAGTGTGATATATATATATATTTTAAATTATCAAATAAACCTTTTAAACTTGCAAAACAGAACTACTTCTTGGCTCAGTGGGGTCAGGGGGATTCCAAGAGAGGGGTGTTATATAGGGGTAGTCATCCAGAACGCATGAACTGGACATAAAGATATATCAATAAGGGTTTTCATTCAGTATTCTAGACTAGGCGTTAACTTAGCTGTAGTGCTGAATTGAATCCTCTTACAACTCAAGGTCTGGTTCACAGGATTTATTTGCACAGACATCAGAAAAATGACACACAAACAGAAAGGGGGGGGGTGCGGGGGAAATCACGGGAGGGTGACCAAGTAATCCTCCCCATTGCTCTCCCCGGGCTCATCTTCCACCTACTCCTGAGTTGCCCCTATTTAGGGTCCCCAGAATCGGGGATGGGGCCTCATCAATAGGCATAAAAAGAAGTTAAATCAATTCAGTTTTCAAGGGTTGGACATTATATCTCTTTTGCCAGCACTTCTGCCCACATTTCTATTAATGTATTGCATGCATTACTGTACTGCAACGGCGATGGATGTCCGTATTTCAACGATTCTCTTCACATTCGGGATATTAAAAGGGACGTGCTGCACGAAGACTTCCACTAAAATCTGCAGTTTTCTCTGCAGGCGCAGAGTCTCATTCTGAACCCATCTGCCCCAAGAACAAAATCGGGAACCTGCAAGGTTTGGAAAAACAAAAACACTTGATCGGGGGAAAAAACAATATTAAACCATGGGAGTTGGTCACAGATACTAGGAGAGAATTGCAATGCTCTAAATGCTAATAGCATGCACTTCTTAGAAGTCATGATGCTCTAGTTCTGGACAACAGAGCATGAGGATTAAAGGATAAAGATACCTTTCTGGACCTCAATACTCCTAGACTACTGAGAATGTGTGGGTACCCTGAAACCTGTGGTAGGAAGACAAAAGCATCTTGGAACGAGAGCAGGGATTTGAGGTAGGGTGAGAAAAGTTTGATCTAGAAGTACATTGTTTTGCCCCCATAATGATAGCTTTATCCTACTCTGATGTTGTATTCTTTAGCCATCCTCAATATGTGGAGGGGGATTTTCTCACACCCAACATAGAATTGAGATAAAATATCAGTATTAAGAAGAGGCAACAAAGAGTAATGCACACTTCCTATTTGAAACACCACTATAGCACTGGGATGAAGAAGAGGAAGTCTGAACACTATAGAACGCTATTTAATGCGCACCATCCCGCGTGATGTGCAATCCACAGCTTTGATGTCATAACGCTCGCTATCACGTGATATCCCCCTTGAACCTGCAACTTCTGCTTTATCAGAAGCCACGATCGCCATTCTAAGATGGCCGCCGAAATTTCCTGTTTGGCTGTCTCCAGGCATAAGCCTCTCCAGGCTGCTGACCTGCCCCTATTGGCTCGCCTGCCTTCTTAACGGGCCAATCACCAAGCCGGTAGGCGTCGCCGGCCTGAAGCACTAAGGCTCTCTTCCTATCCCAGCCTGTCCACGCCTTCCCAGCCGTCGGCCAGTTACTCTGCCTGCCTTCCACACAAGGTACATTCAATAGAGACTATGTGAACACTGAACTCATTCCACAAGGCACCGCACCACTATGCATGTTGTTTTAACCTTGCTCGCCACTAAGCTCCCCTGCATATTTAGCTTTGACTGTGCCACGTTAGCTATCATGCAGTCCGCTGAAATAACGACTGGCTACAGGCCATTACCATATTAAGCATCCGGTTCAGCTTGCATTATTGAGCCCAGTTAGCGCCCTTTAAACGTCAGCACTATTACAACAATTGGCACTCCTTCTGATCTAGCCCACTATATCAAGTTGATGCCCCATTGATTTTCAGTAAATGTGTAACTGCGAATCTAGGTGCTACCTATAACACCTTACCTAGCCGCGTTCGCTCGAATTTAAAAATAATTCCACTGCTTTATAGCCAATTAGTGTATATTGAACCTAAGTGCTTCCCTTATACCTCACCCAGTTGTGCCATTTCAAACTCTGGAGCTACCCATTATACTTCAGCACCATCCTGTAACCTTGTACTGCATTGTATTGCCGTGGACTACAACACAACCCTGTGAGCTTTATTTTGCACTGCTTGGTTGGTCCCTCTGCCTGCACCACCCTGTGATTCCCGCATTGCTCTGGCTTGTGTCACCACCCTGTAAATTCTAGTCTGTTTTGCAGGTTATAGCTATGTGTTGTGCATTACCTGTGAACCATAACTGTACCATACGGCCACCTGCTAGTTCTGACTGATTGCCCATTATTGCTATGTTGACCATTGCACTGTTTATCTACCATGTGCGCGCGCACTGAGCTCCGCTAACTCACTTCTCACTCTCCCGCTACTATGCATCTCAAAAGTGCTCTTGTGCTTCGAGGTGCACTTTGACCAACTGTGCCATTGAATCTGGTTGTATTTCTAGCCAATTGTGTTTCCTAAATCTAGGTGTAGTCTTACCCTATGTGCTATTTTCGAATCTAGATGCTTTCTCAACCAAAGTCTCTATCCTGCCTCGAGATGCATTTCTGACCAACTGTGCAATTGAATCTGGATGTTTTCTAGCTAAATGTTCTACTTGAAGCTAAAGGCCGCCCCTCCACTCCCAGCTTAAATTATTATTTTCTGACTTCAAACTACTGCACCTTAGCTCGTGTGCACTACTCCTTAACCAGCTACAGCCCTCTAGCCTACCTCCCCAGCTCAAACTAGCCACCATTTGCCTAGTTTGCCCTGCTCCCCCAACTAGTGCCACCAGCATTACGCACCGCTATTACCAGACCATGATCTTCTGGCTCGCCCTAATCATGTTCCCTTTCTACATAACGCTGGAAAACGTACCCTGCAGCGGTAATAGCTACATAGCCTACCAGGACGGCTTGGCTAAACTAGGGTGACCAAGACACCACCCCATCCCATGCCCCACACCGTTCCTACCCGCCGTATCCCTCTTCCCACCTACTCACCACCCCCCTCATATTCCTCACGTCAATCTGGGCCCCCCAGCCAACACAACACAGCCACACCAGTCCCATCGCCAAGCCAAACCAAACCAAAACTAAACACCAAACACCCCGCCCGCTCCAAGTCTTCTGGCCTAACCCCCCCCTCCTTCCTTCATTCCCAACCTCACAACCCGCAATGGGCACCAGGCTCCCTTCTACAACTACTAGGCCCAATGCCAAAACCAATACAAAACAATGCGCCGAATAAGCCCATGCCTCCCCCACTAAAAGGCGCCCTACTGAATGTCAGATCCTTGGCTGCCCACCCCACAGAGATCGCAGACATCATTCTTACCAATGATCTCGACTTCCTGGCCCTAACAGAAACTTGGCTTCATGAGGCGTCCGAACCACACTTATTGATAGCCATCCCTGACAAATACTCTATCCTCAGAGCTGATAGATCTAACGCTAGAGGTGGAGGCGTAGCAATCATCTCCAAATCCTCCCTAGACCTCAGATCAGCCTCTACAGTATTACTCACATCCTGTGAAATACTCACAGCCAAATTGCAAACTTCCCCCACAACCACAATCACCCTACACCTCATATACAGACCTCCAGGCCCCCCCGGGGTCTTTGAAGAAGACATCACATCTCTCATCACTGAAAATTCCAAACCGTCAGCACAAATTATAATCCTCAGGGACTTCAACCTTGGTTATCAGGACCCGAACGATGCACATGCTGCATCTCTAGCCAATGTCCTAACAGAACATGACTTCACACAACTCAATGCACTCCCCACCCACCAAAAGGGCAGAACCCTTGACTGGGTAGCAACTTACAATTGCAACACAATCTGCAAGGACCCCCAACCTCTGGCATGGACTGATCACCACATGATTCCTTTTGGAGGTCAACATTAATCAGGTACTGCCTAATAAATACCCCCCCCCCCCCGTCACCAGCCTGTCCCACCAGGAACAAATGCAACATTACTGCTGAAGCCCTACTACCCCTGGTCCTACCCACCCTCAACACTCTCCCAGCCAACGCTGACTTAAACCTGCTGATTGACACCTTCAATCACTCCATGGCTAAGGCAATGGATACCGTTGCCCCCTGAAACTACGTAAAGACAAACCTAAAGCTCATCTGAACTCATGGTATACCCCCGAGCTCAAATTACTCAGAAAAAAGAAAGCCAAGGCACAACTCACATGGAAGACTAACCCCTCTGTGGAAAATAAATCCAACCTCACACACCTATCATTATACAAAAGTGAGATAATTCGCACCAAAAAAGACCACCAGGATTACTCAGGCAGGATCCTCCACTAAAGAATTATTTAAAATTCTGAAGGAATTAGAAAACCCTACTTCACCTCCAGACACCTGTTTGAAAGACGAATCCTGGTGCACCAGCATCCAAAACACCCTTAACAAAATTTCAGGACTCCAAACCAAAATGGAGGACAAACGCCAACAACTCTCTAATAACAAGGTCACCAACTCTAGCCCACCCATGCCCAACACCACAAGTTTTGGATTCACATTTAAGAAAGTTACCACTATGGAAGTTCAAGAATCATCACCTCCCTAAAACCCTTGAACTGCAAAGGAGACAGTTGTCCCGCCCAAATCATAAAAGACGCAGCTAGAGAGCTCTCCCGCTTCATCACCAAACTTCTCAACCTATCCTTCACCAATAATTCCATCCCCAGCAACCTAAAACAATCATGGGTTCTCCCACTCTTGAAAAAACAATCCCTAGACCCAGCCATACCCACCAACTACAGGCCCATCACCACAGTCCCATTCCTACTAAAAATCCTGGACAGAGTTGCCTACATCCAAATTCAGGATACCTGGAATCCAACCAATTGCTACGAATACGTTAATCTGGCTTCAGACCTCAACACGGAACAGAAACCGCCCTTATTGATCTCAAAAGCCAGATTGATGAAATTAAAGACAAAGGCAATGCCGCAATTCTACTCCTTTTAGACCTCTCAGCGGCCTTCGACCTGGTCAGCCACGAAATCCTCTGCAACCACCTAGCCACAACAGCTCACTTCTCCTCCTCTGCCATCACATGGATACAATCCTTCCTGGCAAATAGAACCATGCAAGTCTTCTCAACAACAGCTGCAGCAGACCCCATCCCCATCCCAATCTCATGCAGGGTCCCACAGGGATCCTGTGTATCCCCCACTTAGTCAAATATAGCATTTGTAAATATATTGTACAAACTGGACAGTCTGGGTGTCACCTACACTAATTACGCAGATGACACCCAGATACTCCTCACCATCACAGGCAATTACCAAACAGACGTCGCTCGGATCAACGAAATATTCTCCATCATTCAGGCATGGATGGCCTCTCACGGCCTCTGCCTGAATGATGAGAAGACGGAGCTCCTCATCGTCGGCTCCCCAAAACCCTAACTAAACTCAATCCCAACAACATCACGATCGATGGTCACACCATCCCTATTGCCAAAAGTGTGAAAACCCTCGGCTTCTATATGGATGCTAACACCAACCTCTCCAAACACACCAATACGATTGCCTCAGCCTCTGCCTACACCGGCAAGCTCATTAGGGCCAGCAGACCCTTCCTATCACCCAATAGCTGCCTCACCCTCACCAGAGCCCACATACAATCCAAGCTAGACTACTGCAACAGCCTGTACCTAGGTGCTAACCAATCTGTACTTAAACTACAGGTACTTCAAAATAACGCTCTGCGCGCAGCCCTCAGCATTCCCAGGCGAGAGCATATCTCCACTGCTAGGAAAGCCTGCAAATGGCTCTCCATACGCCAGAAAATTGTTTTAACAACCATCTGCCTCACGTACAAGTCCCTCAATCACCTAGCACCACCATATCTAACTAACAAATTCACCTTGAAACCCACTACCAGAACCACTAGATCCTCTAACACTATGCCTGACAGTGCCCAGATTCCACCTAAAAAGAGTTGGCGGGACTAGCTTCAGAGTACTTGCCTCCCAACTCTGGAACACCCTACCTCTCAACATCAAATCTATCGAATCCTTCCAGATCTTCCGGAGGCAAGTCATCAGCTAGCTCCTGAACAAAGAGTAGCTAACACCTGACCACTAACTGGCTCACATACTGTATATTATAAATGTATATTGCTACCTGTATATAATCCTAACACTTAAATTGCAAATTGTATTCCTTATATTACATATGCATGTACTATAAGTATGTATGTACGAAGTATGCAACACAAAGATACTTCTCAACTATGTAACCGTCTTAAGCGCCCATCTACCGCTGGGTTTGGAGCACTATACAAATAAAATAAACAAACAAAACAAACAGAGCTTAAGGTCATGCATGTCCCAGTAATTGGTCTAATTGGAATCGGGCAAACCCGACAAGAGAAGCACACCTGAAAACCGATGGTGTTGCAGCAGGAGAAGGGAAAAAGAGGACAACAGCAGAAGCCAGACAAACCGTTGGGAACAGGAGGAGAGTGGAACGCGTGGACGATGGATAGCTACAGAGCACGGCGCTTTGTCGAAAGCGTGGCGAGGGCGCCTAGTCTCCAGGGAGCCAGTAAGGCCAGAGGAAGGAAGCTGTATGCAGTGACGGCCCATCCCGTTTGGTTCTTTAAGTGCTCATTCCCCTGGGCGGAGGAGCCGGCCCAGGAGAGCCCCAGGGGCAGGTGGTGAGACCAAGAAGCCCAGTGGGCGAGCGAGAGGAAAAGAAGATACAGTGTAGCAAAGCTGGAGCGTGCCACCAATAAACTTGTCAGTGCTTCTGAACTGTATGAGCAATCTAATGCTATGCTTACGAGACAGTACAAAGATACCGTTTATCAGAGTGATCGCGTATAGAAAAATTGCAAGGTTTTGAAAGCCTTTTGAGTAACGGAAAAAGACGGACATATTGGCAAGAGAATAGCGTGAAACAAGATATCAAGAGTGGGCAGGTGCAGGCAAACAGGCACCGTTTCTAAAGTCTCTGGACATTGGAGGATGAAAACAAAATATTTAAAGCACTACGAGTAAAGAGTAAGTGGTAAAAAGCTGTTGCGCGAGCAGCAGAAGGGGAGCAGTGAAGTTGGAGCAAAAGAGAACCTTAAGGCTGCAAACCCCCGGTGCGGGAAGAGACAGACTGAATATAAAGGTAACAAAGGGTCAAGTAGTACCAAGGAGGACGCTTGCACAAGGTCTCAAGCCAAAGCATACCGACATGGGACCCTGGTTGCGCAATCTGTAATGGGTGGACTGTGCGGTCTGGCAACTGCACGTAGACCAGAGAGCCCTAACCAAGTGTATGAAGTTGCTGTAGAAAACAGTTTATTGAACCTTTGCTGCATCTGTGCTTGAAGCTTTAGGAAGGGAACCTTAAGCTCCTTCTGAACTTTGTATATTGAATCCAAGGGTGCTTTGCAGGATGATACAAGTCATGAAAAAACTGTTCAGCCTATAATTGTTGGAATGGTATCCTGAACATGGGGAAGGAAGCTAGAGACTGCTCCAGACTTTATGTTGAACACTATTTGAGTTCGAATAAACCTACAATACATTTTGTATTAGATGTGTAAGGAACTCATGGTGGCAACAGTAAAGACAGACAGAAGTGATCAAAGTTAAAGCATAGTTATTAAATTGTATATGGAGGATGGAAAAATGCCTAATCTAAACTTAAATCTAAAATGGAAGCAAGCCTCGACTATCAAAAAATAAATAAGGCAGTCCTAGTGGCATCTTTTGAAATAAAAAGGGCCTCTAGAAAAACCTATTGCCAATCCTTACTACTAAATACAAAAGGGTGTGGGATAGGATTCACAAGAAAGAAAGAAGTGTTCACAAGTCAGGATATGGTAGCTGGGGGTCTCTTTCCCCACATTTTGAGTACGGGACAAGGTTGGACTCCTGAGCACAGCACACGCTCGAGCTTTCCCAGCATGAGACTACAGTTCCGCTCTCAGATATCAGGCACTTCGGTGGTTAAATCTCTTTTTTCCCCCAAATAAAAAAAAAAACTCTTGCCTCCGAGGACCTCATGTGTTCCAAAATAATAAACAAAAGTTTGTTTCTGCATGTACGTTGGGTAATGCCTTTTCACCCCTGGATCCCCCCCTCTTCTGGGCTCATATGCGCAAAAAGTTCCTAGCGATATCAGGAACTTCGGTGGTTAGATCTCTTGCTTCCGAGGGACTAGTATGTTCAAAATTATAAACAAACATTCCTTTCTGATTGTACTTGGGTAATGACTTTTCACCCCTGGGTCCCCACCTCTTCAGGGTTCAGACCCCTCTCAAATGTTTTTGCACTTATGGCATTCACAAATCTTAATCTCTTTTTAAACAGTTCACTGTGGACATCCCTCTGTCAGGTTCACTTTTGTCAACACACTTCATTGGGACTTTAGGCTTTGCCTCTTTACATTGGCATCCCTCCATCGGGTTCACGCTTGTCAACTTCTCAGTTGCTTCTATTTTCTCATAATGCAGGATTCACTTCTCTTGGCTTTTCAATGGTTTGTCGGTCAGAGACTTTTGACTTTACAGGGGATTTTGCTAGACCCCGTATGACCACTTTCACCTTTTCCTTGCGGGTCTCCTAGGGTATCGGTAGTTTCAACAAACATGGATCAACCAGAGTCTCTCGAATGAGAACCCACTTGGTGCTGGACCCCTGTGCAGCCGGTCTTCCCTTAAGTGTCTTCCGTTAATGTCAACAGTTCTTTGAATTTCCCTTATTTTACCATTTGCAACTTTTATTCAACACAGTTCGGTTTCTTATCGGTTCTCCCCTCCACTCTCCGGCTGTGATGAACCGCTTGGCTTTTCTCATCTCTGGAGTCAAGGACAGTACCACGGTAGCAAGCGTCTCTCCCAGGCTTGGTTATCAGCGAAGCAGGCCTCAATGTACTGTTGACATATGCTACAACACACGCTGGCTATTGTTCACAGTCTTACAATTCCTTCCATTGAGGTTTTGTGGGTCTGGGTCGGAAAGGCAAGGTCGCTTCTCTCCTCGTCACCCTTTCGGTTCTCGCCGCCTTTCTCCTCCTCTTGAACTGCAGTACTTGGATAGAAAGTCTTGTGCGGTCTGCCTTGCTCAGAATGTGCTCTCGTGCACCACCTTTTATCCCTGTGGGGAAAGAAAAGGGCTGTCAGGTGCGTGCGATTCTGGTCAATCGCCTGACCCTTGGGTTGGGACATGTTAGTCTTTTGTCTTTCATGTTGTAAGAAAGTGTTCGGGTCAGAAGAGGGGGTGTGGGGGATTAGCATTTGGTTTATGAAATAGACAGGGAGGATTGTGGGAACAGTAGTGTTTTACAGATTGGGAGTTCGGGAAATAATAAGAAGGATGCGGAAAAGAATGACCGGGAGCATTCGGGTAGACAACAAAAATCTGAGAGAAGTGGTTTCCTACTGTAACAGGGTTTGATCTCTTAATAGGTTTGCCAGAGGTGTAGGGGTGGTTGGATTCTGGTAACGGGTGACTCATTGGGTGGAAGGTAGGTGGAGTTGGTACAGCCTATGAAAGCCTCAAGGACTACGTTCTCCTTTTGTTATTTCCCGGTATAATACTGTGTCTTGCCTGGGAGACTCCCCTACCCAGATCCCTCACTCGTCCACTCCCATGGTTGGGATCTGGAGCGCCAGTCCTTCCATGGCCACCTGAATAAGGGATTCTCAAGGTCTACCAGGTTTCTCACATATTTGAGGGCAAGCATAGGTCTCGACACAGGCGGGCCTTTGATTTGGACTTAGACTTGACAGACATACAGACTTTCCTTAGCTTCTTTAGGTAGAGAAATTCCCACCATAGGGCACGTTAGGCATTACATCTATCCTGATAATTAATAAAAGTCATATTGTTGAATTCACATTCTGTTGTCTGTGACATCTCGAGATACCATACCTGTATACCACTAACAAAACATATATTGGCTCTCTCAATTGACATTTACAGCAGGCATGTATTTTGGGAATTCTACAATGGGTCCTAACTAGCCCTCACATGTGCACAATTTGTCCTTCCCTCTCTAAATGTACTTATATGCCAATCTAGATTACCAAAAGTAACGTGATACTGTATTCACAGATACTGCATTTATAAATGTATACCGTTGATATTTCAAAAATATTTATTTTCATTTTATAGCAAACATCAATAAAAACATGCCAGTGTTTTGTGCACCCCATAAAGTGACTGCGCATAAAGAACATTATAACAAACATTTTTTTAAACAACATATACACCTCAACATTCTATTTCAATTAAGGAACTGTTTTAAAATATGACCATTTCACGGTTCAGCTATTTCATTGTAGATATATTGTCTTATAATACAAAAATCTTCCAAGCTACAACATAGTAGCTCTACCTTAGCCCACCAGCTTTCGTTCCATGGACCGGACATTTTAGGAACTTCTTCAGGAGTCTTAAAATATAATCACCACAACAAATGCTGTAATTTCAATGTTGTTTTAGTGAGTAAATGGAAGAAAACACAAGTTCAGATTATACTGTATGTAATGCATAACATAAGATCTTACATTTCCAAAATGCTCACAATAACTGTCTAAACTAGCCAAGATCTAGATTGGCATATACATCAACTAATATTCAATCTATTGAAATTCAATGGACATATGAATCCATGCGGATGTATATAGTTCGTTGCCTAAGCATCAATTGTAAACAAACTCTATATTGTATAATACCTGTACTGCAAAGAAACATCTTACATTAGTGTTGTTCATAGCAAGGTTACAAGCACCCTTCTTAAATTCCAACTATTCTCACATTTTTATAGTGCCTTTCATCATCATCTCTGGTCTTGATTCAAGACGTGGTGTACAGATCTTGTTCTGAAATCAACTCTCCCCTGAAAACAAAGTTACATCCTTGCTATAGTTAATCAATCTTATCGTATTAATGCATGCCTGCAAATGGCAGCTTCATGTACGAAATATCAGGAGTACTTACTGCTAGCAAGTAGCTATGCGACAGTTAGGAGAAGCCATCACGTTTCTGCACCTTGACATTCTTCAGCCCAAAGTTAATAGTCCAAATATATAAACTGGGGCACCAAGCAACCCTACATTGTTCAAACATGCGATCATTAGTGCCTACAACAACAACAAATCAATAAGATGTTGGTTTCACACTCGACGCGCCAGCCCTTCTCAAAGTATGTGGCAGTATCTTACCTTGTATAGTGTCTTCCGTGAACCCGCTCGCTTGCCTTTAGCTCTAGGCTTCATAATCACAGCAATTGCGAGCATAAAAATAGAATGTTGCCGCTATAACGTGATGTACAAACATGTAGCATGCTATGGGTTTACCACAGTCGGCTTGAAGTTGACTTCTATGCCGGTGGCCCTCTTGACCTAGACTGCATCACTGTTACCATACTCAGTCTAGTCAACATCTTTCCGTACGTACGATGTAGACTATGCTAAGTGTTTTAGAAGACATAGTTTGATAAATCCTTTGGACTCCTCATCAAACCCCAGCCTAAAGTCTCCACCAATGTGGCATGGGGTAGGCAGCCGCTATCTAATCCTAACCCGGAGGGGGGGGGGAACAATCAGAGGGGGAAGGATCACATGGGAAGAGCTGGCTATGAACGGGAAGTGGTGACTGTTAGGAGAAACACAGTTTTCATTTTCGGAAATCATTCCCAGATACCTAATGGAGGCGTCGAAATTGGGATTTGTTGACTAGGAGCAAAAAGCAACTCCTGGTTATCAGGCATCACCAGTTGAGCAGGAGCTACATCTGGGGCTGCCCATAGCATGCAGCAAATGTCACATGAGCGCAAGATGCAAACTTTAAATTGTTGACCATTTGTATATATTTTATACTTTAAATGTTCCTTGAGCGTGTCCTTTATTTTCTTGTAAAGACATTCCCAAAACTACACAGTAATATCATATTGCTGTGTGTGTTTGGCACCACTTGTTTGAGGAGTCCAGGGTAGCTGATGGCAGCTGTTGGTGTCAACCTAACCAAGCTCCCATTTGCTATAACTAGGAGCTAAACAGCTCCCAGCTTCTGCCGATTTCAAACCCTGCTAATTACATGTTATCCGTGTACCAATCCTTCCCTTATAAATACACAAAGAACCCGTCATGGGAAGTCTTCTAAACAGAATAAGGGTTGGTGCCTAAAGGGTTCAGGAATTAAAAGTGACAACCTTGAATTGTCATAATTCTGCCTTAATTAAAAGTCCTCAATTTAATGTGGAATTACAAACTTTTTTTAACAACCTCTCCTTACTCCAAAAACCCTCAGTTCATAAAGCAGTCTCAAATAACTTAGAGTAATCTAGAACAAGCTAATGTCACACAATCCTCTCCTCTATGGTTTTCAGTTCTCATATTGCTAGAAGTACTGGGACGAGGAAGAAGGGCTGAGGGGCAATGAGGACTCAGAATGTAAAGGTGCAGTCTAGGTGCTGCCGACCAGAGCACCCGAGCGGGATATTTAAATCCCAAGATGAGGCACAGCTGTGGAATGCAGGTGAAGCAAAGGAAGAAGGCCAATGAGTCAATGAAGGCTGTGTGGGAGGTGTAGCTGAGGACACCAAAAGGTATCCGAGGTGCAGGAGCAGGCACAGCGAGAAGTACGCCAGCAGAAGTCACCATGAAGGGTGAAAACAAACCGAATTACAGAGTATGCGAAGTGGGAAGTGGTGTACTAAGAAGCCCAGCTGGAGAGAGGACATGCTCCAAGAGCACCATACAGCAGGTTGGTGAAGCCACGGAAGATCAATAGAGCTGTCAGCGCTTCAGAAGACCGACGCACAGCTTAACGGAGGTTCACAGAAGCTAGAGAGAGCGCAGGCTAAACGCTGGCGGTCCACCGCAAAGCCTGACAGCGAGAAGGAGGCGCCGCAGAGAACCAGTGAGGTGGCTGAATGTGAATGCTGATCCCAGGCTCTACATTAAATAAATTATTACAATATAACCATTTTCAATACCAAAGAATTCATGAATTAAGGCAGAAACCATTTTGTTAACATCGAATAAGTAAAGAAACCAAACAAAAGTGGCAAAGGCGAAAGTTCCCTTATAAGGACTAGCCGTGGGTAAAGTTTAGGGCCAGCATTATAAACAGCCAAGAGGATGTCAAAAGACATTAGTAGAACTACCATTAAGGAAAAACCTCTAACCAGTATTAGCAACAGCTAAGAGGCTACAGGAAAACCATACTAAGAATACCACTCGAAAAAGCTCATAACCAGTATCATCATCAGCCAAGAAGTTGAGAGAAAACCTCAAAGCAACCAAGGCATAAATCCCCCTTATAAGAGATATACTTTTTGGAAAGCTTTTATCTTGCATGCCAGCTGCCGAGAGACTGAAACCATACAGAGGCGACAAGGGCGCAACTCCTCCTTTTTGGGATCTCGACAGGAGGAAGCTTGGAACCCAAACTGCCATCAGTCAAGAGGCTGTCTAGAAGCTATTGAGAGACACTGAGAATAATTCTTCTATATTTCCATTGTCAGTTTGGGGAAACTGGAACACAAGTTGTCAAGAGACTATAAGAATAGGCAGTTATAGTTCAACCCTCTTCCAAAAGAGATTGGTGTGGAGAATCCGCGAATCAATATTGCCATCAAGCTTGAAAGTGGTTGTAGGAGTTTTCTTCCTGGCAGGCGAGTATACCAGGAAAGGGCTTATAGTAGTTAGTCCAGGCAGGCGAATAGACCATGAAAAAAGATGGTTTGATAAATACCTTTGTGGCAAAAAGGTGTGTTGAAAGAACCTTTAAATTAAGAAAACCCCTTTCCTTTATCATTTGTTTGACAAGCAATGTGGCATCACTAAAACAAGTGGATGTACTTTCCCGACAACCATGTTTTATTTCAAGATGATGTATTAAGAGTGCTTTCTTGATAAAAAGTAGTTCTTTTGAAGAAGGTATTACAAGATAAAACAACAATTGCATTGGTTTGAACTTGTGTTTGTAGAAGAAAACCAATTATCTTTTCAAGGGAGATATTGTGCAAAACGTCAGGTTGTTTTGAATTATCAACCACGTGTTGTGTAAGAGACATTTGTTGTATCCCTGAGAATGACACAGTGGTTGAAAAATATTTTTTTCTATTACATTGAACAAAACTTTGTTGAATCAGAACTGTAATCAAAGTATTCCTGAATTGGTCAAGGGGGAGGGGGTCCAACCCTGGTCGCAAGGAGTGCTTTCAAGAACTTTAAGTTTGAATTAAGAAATAGTTTTGTTGAACTAAAAATTTTCAATACTTTCCATGTATAATTTTGTTGTGTGAATTAGTCTGAGGGTTAGAGCCGTTTGAGACTAGGTCATTTTTCTTTAGTTTAGGTTTGCTAGCCACCAACCTCTCTGATAAGATAGGGAAAGATAGGCATTTAGCAAACCCTTTTTATTTGAATAAATGTCAAACCTTGAGAACATTTTACCTTTGTGTACGTCTCACATTTCTAACCCCTCACAACAGGCACAACACGTCATTGTCGACAACAAATCATCACATCCCAATGTTTCACAAATTCACAGATGTTTCAACGTGATTACTTTACTATTAATTCCTGGTGCTTGTTATCCTTATTGGAAATTTGTATCAATTTCAAATTTTCTCATGGATTTTTGCTAGAAAGATCAGGAATTGGTCCCGCTCAAATAGTCCCTTATTGTCCAGACTTTCATCATCACTGGAATCTACTTTTAAGATGTTCTGAAGCTGCAAAGTGTCCTACTAGAGGGGAAGAACACGTTTTTCCTTATGCAGCTTTTATGTTCACAGATTTTCATTTTGATTTTCCACTCGGTTTTCCCCCATGTACATTTTGTGACACGTGCACCTAATTGCAAAAACAACCATATTTGTATTACAGTTGGTTAAGGCATTCTGTTGCCATGGTCTCCCTAAGCCAATGTCCACTCCTAGGGTTCTTTTAGTCTGAGTGCAACAGCTACACCCTCCACAGGGACTATAGCCCACCGGACTGGTCAAACTCCATTGCTCAATAATGGTCATTTGATTCTCTGTTGATACATATATGTCATTTCTGGTGAGTAAATCTTTTTTAAAAAAATCATTTTTGTAGGCGCAACATAGTTGCTTCACTATGCCAATTTTTTTAATGATTTTATTTAGCTTATTAGACAAAAGATTGAAGGTAATGACAAACACAATGTCGTCCCTTTTATCATCTCTTCTTTTTTAATCGAGAAGTGCATCTTTATTTTTATTGGAACCCTTTTTTATGCTTTCTTAAAAAGAAAACTTAGGATAGCTTCTAGCCACCGTTTTGGAACTTGAGCTGGAAGCTTCAAGGTCAAAGGCTTTGAGTGTAGTACTGTTCTGTCTTAGGTGCAGAAATTGCCCGAATTGGAGTTTCTCCCTGGTAGGTCTACGGTGGAAACTAGAGAAAAAAGTAGCAATAAGAGTAGCGATATGTTCTTATCAGTTTTTTTTATTGAATAGTATTACCTCAAGAACTTTTGCCTCTAGGTCTGCCACTATTGTAATATCTAAAAAGTTAAATTTCAGATTTGTTGTGGTTCAATGTAAATTTGAGGAAAGTGTTTTGGTCATTCAACCATCGACATACATTGATTGAAACTGTGTATATGTACGCTTCAGATCACTGGACATCGATGTATCGCTTCCATAGCTTTTTGCAATCTCTGACTGGATTCTCATCCGTCGAGAGTTTACTTTTTTCAAACCTCTCTACGTGCAGGTTAGAGACACTGCTGAGCCCATTGGGGTTCCATGGTTCCAATTGAGAAATATCTGGTATTAAAACTTGAAATAGTTCTCGGTTAGTACTACCTTGGTGCACCACAGAATGAACGAGTTGGGCGTTGGTCCACTCGTTTCGTGTACAACCGTTCCTCAACCATATTTAAAAGTTGCTGCTTGCAGAATTCTCGTATAAAGTGAAACTACAATCCAACTAAGTTCATGTCGACCATCAATGGGTGCTCTTCTACGATTTAGGCAACAGGAAGCCTTAACCAACTGTAATACAACTATGGTTGTTTATGTAATTTGGTGCCCTTATCACAAACATTACATAGGGAAGTGTAAGGCATCAAGAGAAATAGTCAGACCCAGTGGCATATTCGGTTTTGGTTAAAGACTTATTTCTCAAAACAATAAGAGGGTTGGGGGAATTCCTATCTTTCCCCACTTCTAAGTGGGGTTTACCTGCCTCAACAAAACTAAGGAACATCTGGGTCAGGATGTTAATGAAATAAAATGTGTCCTCTGTATGTCCCAACACTAAACTGATCCTTGCATCCTTTTTTTTTGTTTTAAATCTCTTTATTAGATTTTCAGCAATTCATAACATCACATAGATCCAATAAAATATTGCAATAAGCATTCAATAACCAATGTTTGCGAACATCTCACATCGTATAATCCATTAACATAACCACTCTATGTGAATGATCCTTGCATTCTAAACTCAAGATTACGTGTACAAGGGAATTCACTTAAGCTATCCTCGTAGCTTTCTTTCCAACTACTGTGAGGGGTCACTAATGCGAGGTGGACAACTGCTTGTAGTTCTCAGTATTTGAAATTTTATAATTGAAAGAAAGTGCAAAGAAAACCTAACTAAGCCTACTCTACCAGGGAATTAATCCAGGTTCTAAGAAAAAAAAAAAAAAAAAAAAAAAAAAAAAAAAAAAAAAAAAAAAAAAAAAAAAAATCGCTTAGCATATACAAAACTGGCCATCACACTAAACAACAAAACATTCAACAAACCATAAACAACTAAATCCATGATTACCAAATAACCAGTGACCTGGACAACTTCCACTAGTCCTGGGTAGACCCCTTTCTCAAGAATGTTCTAAATCAATCTTTTACAAAGAAAAGTAAAGCATTCAAACCAGTTCTTGAAAGTTCCAAAAGAAACAAAATACATCCAAACATAAATCCACTGGTAACAGTTCTTTCTCAAGTTTGTTGAAAAGTTCCCTTTTCCATTTTCCACAAAGAAAAAAGCAACAGTGGTAATCCTGGATAACCTCATTCCAGGATAAGCTTGACAAAGTTCAAAACAAGTACCACTTCTGCTTCAACGACTGTCCATATTTTTGTAACTTCTGCAGCGTCTTTATGGTACCTTGTCGGGATGCTTCTTCTAAGGGGGTCGCTTTCCTCTTGGCAACTCCCTGTTGCTAATTTTTTAAAAATGTATTGTTCATTTAGATCGCGCTGAATACCAGCGAGCGGTTCCTAAACAGGGGATTGGGATTCGAATGCGAGTTGCGGCGCGTTGTCCTGCTTCCAAGACAAACGCGTTGCCCCCGAGCTATCCTTCCTCCCTCGCTTCACAGTTTACTACTGCTTCAACCACCTTCTATATCATGTTTTCTGACAATATTATAGACAACCACAGTTCTGTTAGTTCTAAGGATATATTAGGCAACTTAAATAACACACTCTTCGACCTCCACAGGTAGGCAAGGCACTCTTCCTTCCTATGCCACAAGAAAGGGGCAGCCTCTTTGCCTCTTCTGTCCATTTTACAACTACCACTCTTGGCTTCTAGACTGCTTCTTTCACTCCGCTGCAACAGTCTCTGCTCTACAGATTGTTGATTAGTTCTTTTATTAAGCACAAGCTCCCTTCCCCAGCTTTATAAACACCTTCTTGATTCCAGCAGTTACCCCAGAAATGTATTGCCACTCTTTCAACCTTGGATAACCTTGTCACACCCTTGTCACACTTGTATCAGAGGCCACTGGATTGGTAACAACTGTGATAACTTCAAAATATAGGCAGCATACAGAATGCTGCTTTAACGTGAATCAGGAATCACCATCATTCACACGCAACCCTTCTTTGATATTTATATTCTTGTAACAATTCGGGAAAGTCAGCGGATACCTTTCAAGTGACAACAAGCGGTTTCCTCTTAATTGGAAACACGTGACCACTTGAGTAAGCTCATTTATTACAACAATGGAAAAGGAGTGTTTTTTCTTATACGCGGGCATTTTAACTTGCTTAAAAACGTAAGCGTGATACATTTTCTTTTGTTGTCCAGACTTCACGGCACCAAAAGAATTTACTCGCTTTTATTTCTACGCAAATTTAAACGCAGCTGGTTACAGTTACCGGTAAGGAGTTCCTAGTAAATTGGAGTACTGAGCATCACTCACCGGCTCCAAAACACAGCGGTTGCGGGAGTCTTCCACTTCCCGACTTTTCTTCATACTACTGCTACTTCAGGCACTCTTGCAACCCACATCCCTCTGCAGCTCAGGTGTCGTTAATCCAGCCTCGACCACAGAGAGTCTCCTCCTCTCCTAGGCTTGCTACTGCACGCAGACCTCGGGTCGCTGCCCGACTTCAGCTCTGCAGTCACAGCTTTTAGGCAAACCTGGGGAAACCATTAACTTCTTCAAGTCTATCTCAGTGCAGCCAGAGCCAGACAGGGTTTGTGAACACAGGACCAACTCAGAACCTGCAAATGAAATCTGCTCTGCTCTCGTCCCGGCATCGCTTAAGTTGTCACACTTCCTAGTGGCTGCCACCCTCGTACTCTTCTCCAACTACGGTCAATCTTCCAGCTCCTGCAGCAATGTTTTATTCCTCTAAGGTGGGGCAATTGACTTCAGGTGCAGGTCCTTAATGTTAATGGCCTGACCCTGGCAAAGGCCGTTAGGCCTACTAGCCTGTTCTTTACTTCTGCATGCCTCCTCAGCCCTCTTCTTCGTCACAGTCGCTGAGGGATTCTGGGATATGTTGTTCATTTTTTTTTAAGATTACGTTTTTACATTTTTAAGGGTGGTTGTAACTCCCCTAATATTTTTAGAGAGATTGTGAATTTTAGTTTTACTAGAGACAGATGGTATAACAAAAGGCAACAATTCTTTCATTCCTTTTGGTGTACCCTTGGCATTGGGGATGCCGTTTATTTTTAGGGATACATAAGTCCTGTTTTTGTGTATGCAATCGGTTGAAGATTTACAACCTTTGAGCATACCAACTCAGTCTTACTAGAAGGTTGGGATATATTAAATTGGCAATAAGCCAAAACATCCTCTGAACTAGTGGCAAGAGTATCCCACTCAGAGGAAAAATGACATGTCTCATCCCACAATATCTCCTCCTACCCTGGGCTCCACCCAGGTGACCCTCCCGCATTACACCACCCCCAGGATTTGGATCAGGAAGCATCAGTCCTCACTTAGCCCCGTGGGAGGAGACTTTAGGCAGGTTCTTTGGTGAGGGAGCCACAGGATTCCCCACAATGACAAACAAAAAGAAAGGTTGGATGGTGTGAAAAGGAAAGAATAAAGTTTCACCACGAAAAGGGGATTTCCGTTACCGCAGATTTCTTCTGGTAATCAAAAAGGTATTCAAACATATTTCTGACCCATCCTCTCATACTCTGTACTTCCAAAAGGATTGCCATCATTTCCTTCTTCAATGATTATTCCTCTTGAAATTCCTTTTATACTCCCCTTCCAGGATGTTTATGTCTTTTTATTGATACCAAAAATAAATAAATAAAGTATACGTTCTGCCTCCAACACTCATTTCTTACGATTTTATATCATCAAGTTTACTCTGCTTTCCACTCCTGGTGCACTCCCGTGCCAGGATACTGCTTTTTCACAAAGCTCCAGTAGGCTTTCTTTCTCACCCCTGGTTTACTATCCTGCCAGGATAACACTGTTTCCTTAAACCCCTTTCTCGCTCCTGTATGTTCGAGTCCAATCTCACTGTTTGACTGGGTCACTATTCTGCCAAGCCTTTTATTCTCTACAATAATTATTCCTTTGAGCCACAATTTTAGGCTCATCCAATATTGGGTTGTTAAATGTCACGCAGAGAGTCTCGCTGGCGCTGCATACCTGCTTTCCTTTATTGTTGTTGGGATGAGGAAGCCAGTCTGCCGTAAGGAAGCCACCAGAAGACAATGTGATGCGGCGAAACCAACCCAACGCTACCCTAGTGAACAGGGGAACGCTGGATCAGCTCTGCAAGCCATGGAATGGCACTTCCCCGATAACGTGGCACAAGGACAGTGCAGTACACTGCCAGGGAAGGCCACTCAAGGTCTCAATGTCCTAAAGTCTGTTCAAGAAGCACAGTGTAAAATGGTGGTCTGGCTGGAGGTGGTGATAGTACTGTAGAGGCGTAGCCACAGGAGACAGCAGACATTAAGGCAGCGGAAGGAGATCAGGAGTGCAAGAGGAGGAAACTAGGAATGCAAGGAGGCTAAATACCAGGGAGGACAGACTAAGCGGAACAGGGCAGGATACCAGGAGCATAGGAGGAAAGGGGACCAGAAAGGAGAGAGAAACAAGTACCAAGAAAATAACTCCGGATACTGGTACAGTAACTGTCAAAATGCTCGTTCCAGGAGAGGAAAACAAGGACAGGGAAAATTCTGCATTGAGACACGCAGAATATAGGCAGCCGTGCGTGCTGGAGGCCGAGGGACGCTGGCCGTGGTGGCCCTGGCAACCCAGAGATAATGCTGGACTGTGCATGAGCAAACAGCCGAACACAGTCTCCCGCACAAGCACAGGCCCGTAGCAATGGCAGCGCCTATCACCGCCGAAGGACAGACTGCATGAGCCAAAGCCACCGCCAATAGCTGCCCTAAACATCCCCCGCAACCACCATATTTCAGAATCCAGAACCAACCTAAAGTGGCTACCTGTCAAGCAGAGAATCTCACTAAAAACACTTGCCCTCCCGCACAAAAGCTTGGCTAACAAGGCCCCTATCTACCTCTGCAGTCGGCTGTCTCGCCACTCGACCTCACGACCTCCAAGAACTGGCCAGACCCACTGTCTATCGATCCCTAGGTTTAAACTTCAAAAAGCGGGGGGCACCAGCTTCCCTGTCCTTGCCTCTAAGCTATGGAACGCCCTCCCCGCTACAATCAGAGCTGGCGACTCATTCAACACTTTCAAGGCCAAAACCAAATCTTGGCTTTTTGACCAGCACCAAGACATGCTCTGCGCCCTTGTCTTACATACTCTGGCCCGCTGACCTCCGTTACTACTTTCTGTACACCCTATGGTTATATCAACTGTTAAGCCTTAGCGGCACTGTAACCTCTGTAATGTATGCATATAGAAACACTGTTAGTATTCTCTTAATGTAATTTTTATGTCTGTATATATGCCCTATTGTAACTTTGTACAAATTTCGCCCCAATGCCTCCTGACCTGATGGTTTGCGCATTATAAATAAACAAATACAAATGCAGTTAAAGCCTCCAGGAGGACACCAGGGCCCCCAAGCATCAGCACCAGGTCAACACTTTGAACCCTCCCAGGAAGACTCTGGGCCCCAGGTTACGAAGGGTGTCGGAGATGGAACTCGGGACCCAGGCACGGAACATGGACATTGGAATGGAATGGGGTTCCCAAGTCCATTCACAAGCAGGATATCCCTTCCAGTCCACCAAGTACTGGAGACCCCCACCTCCCCCGAGTCCAAATCCGGGAATCACAAATTGTTTGTTATTATACTCACCACCACTCCAGCTGGGGCGTTGGGAAAAGGGTCTTGAATCGACCAGATGGGAAAGGTAGAACAGTAATCCCTTAGGACTCCACTCGTAAACCGGGATTCACCCAGAACCTAGGCTTCTTCAACTTGAGGGAACTCTTTTTTTATGATACACCCCTCTGTTGATAGGCGGGGACAGACAGAGGAGTAGATCACACAAAAGAGCGGGGAACACACGCACCGCCAAACCAAGGCTGTAAGAAAGAACAATCAAGAGGTTAATGGAAGCGGAAAAGAGCAAGCATAGCATGTTCCCAAATCCTCCCCAGGTTACCTTGGTGATTAATGGTTAGGACGTATGGAGTGTGGGCCTAAGGGAAACCAAGGACAGAAATTAAACCCCCTACGCCTGGGATAAGATAGTAATAGGGCAAGGAAGAAGAAGCTAGCTTACCACAGTGGGGATGGAGTTGAGTTCTGAAGAAATGTTATAGTCCGATAAACAAGGGCGAGGAGAAAACAACAAACAGGGACGTTAGTACAGGTAAGTAACCCGGGCGGCACGAGGGTCGCACTAGTACCGGGTTGGTGCACAAAACCTGCAGAGCGTCCATGAGTGCACGCGATGTTTGTTGATATCCGGCGATACCCGTGTATGGAAAACCCCCCTTGTGATGGCCAGAAAGATCAGTTGCAAGAGGTATAGTCAATTGTTGTATAGGGCACTGAATGACTGAACAAATAAACCCTTAATAAGGAATAATGTCTTGGAATATATGGCACTGGATTGTAATGAACAGAGGAAATGAGGAGTGCGTGAACCCATGAAAGTGGGATGGCATCTTGAGCTTTTAGTTATGGGCGTAGCAGGGTGGCTATGAGTTAATATCACCACAAAGACAGAGAAACGTAGATATTCAATAAGCAATGTGTAAGCACCACCATACCCTTACCGGGTGTTGGTCCGCAGATAACAGGACGAGCGAGTATCGCCAAGGACGCTAGGTGGGAGGAAACCAATACACAGGCTGAAGTCAGCAACGGCTGAGCAGATGGGAACCAAGACGTAGGAGTAAGGAAGTACGTGTAACAAAATCCGAGTCAGCAACAGACGGTATCAATGAGGCAAAAGAGTAGGCAGTAGAATGTCTGGAAAACTAGCCGAAGTCGTATCGAGAATCAAAACAAGCCAGAACAATGGATAGGATAACGCTACAAATAGAAGCAGCGTTCCTCATCAGAATGCAGCATTTAAATGTTTGGGAGGGGGGGATCCTGTGAGGCTGAGTCGCGGGCGAGGTCAGCTAATCCATCACGTGACGCCGCATACGCGTTTGCACCAGGGAAACCGAAGCTGCTGATCGTCACCATGGCAACCTCCAATGCTGCCATATAGGCTCAGCTATGCGACGAGATTAAAGATAAACGTGTCGATTGGCGCAATGGACCCGCTGCCTGCTATGTGTAACACACTTCTGCGGGACCTCAAATTCGGGGAACCATCACGTAACAAGCGGGCAGGGCAAGGACAGGTCTGATTATAAGCATCAGCACTGCAGGTGTTCAGAAAGGAGGTGTGAAAGACCAGGTTAATGTGCCATGTGGATAGCAAACGTAAACGATAGGCCACAGAAGAAAGGCGTTGTAGGATTTGAAGGGGACCGAAAACCAAGCAGCGTAATTTAAAAAGGTAAGTTTCGAACAAGCACATTTCTGGAGGAGAGCCAGACCAAATCACCAACTGCATACTTTGATTCGGTTCAGGTGAATATCTCTTTAATACCTGCACCTTCATATACTCTTGTGCCTTGACCCGCATGTCTGATGCCAACAATGCTGTGCTTAGATCTGAAGAACCATCTGATTGGAGGTTGGAATTGCGCTGGGTTGAATCAGATGGCAAGGTAGCACTTGTGTATGAATGCCAGAAGAACAATGGAAAGGCCTGTCGATTAGCAGACTATACAGTTATTGTAGGCCACCTCAGCAGCATCCAGGTAGTCACATCAGTTGTCTTGGGCTGCATTACAATAGCACTGCAAATACATCTCCAGGGTCTGGTTAGTACGCTCATCTGTGGATGGTGACCTGAACTCATTGCTGGCAGTACCCCAATGTGTCGGTACAATTGTGTCCAGAATAACTAAATGTATTGTAAATCACGATCAAAGAGAATCTTCACAGGCAATCTGCGAAGGCAGTAAATCTCGTGGAAGAAGGAGCTTGCCATCTGGAATGCAGTCAGAATTGGGAAAGGGATGAAATGTGCAATCTTGGTAAAACAATCCACTACCACCATGATACACATGTTTCAGTTAGAAGGAGGCAACTCAATGATGAAGTCGGTGGCTATGGTATGCCAGAGAGAAGGCGGTGTCTCTGTGCAGTGTAACACTATGAGTTTCTTATGACTGTTCTTCATTTGGGTGCGAACTGGACCCAAATCAACAGTCCTGAACTTGGCGAGCCCACCCTGGCCACCAGAATTGGCTTGATACAAGCTCTTTCGTAGCCTTAGTTCCACGGTGTCCACTAATCCTTGCGTCATGGAAACTATTGAGCACAGACACTCGGACACTCTGGGTGGGCATATACAGACAACCCATGTAGAACAACCCATCCTTTTCACTTATGCCTGGCCTTTGCAACCATAAACGCGCCAAGTCCTTTATGGTCTCCAGTAGAATGTTACGTAGGTGAAGTTGTAGAGTGAACAAGAAACGTTTAGGTGGTAGCAAACTGATGTGTCTAGGGTTATGTATATCAGGTTCATATCTCTGGTGTTCTGTATATCAGGTTCCCGCAATGATCGGGATAGGGCATCTGCCCGTATATTCAGTGCGCCTGGAATGTAGGTAATGGTGAAATCGAAGTGTGGAAAGAAGAAAAGCCCATTGTGCATGTCTGGCATTCCGACACTGTGTTATGCTTGAACTAAAATGGCGCTGGTGCGCAGTGTATTCTGGGAGCACTCGGAGCCATGATGGATATTTACTTCATGCCGCAGTGAAAAGCTGCACACATTTTGCTGAAAAAACATGCTTTCCAAACCTGGTATGCGGTCAAGGACATTTCTGCTGGGAAAGCCAACTTTGTTATGGTTTGTTACTGTTCTCCCTGGAGCGTGTTTTTAGAGGAGGGAGGCACTCTGCTCCTTGAGGGTGGCTGTCGATTGACCCAGCTGGCAACCGACGGCTGCTCATCAACTGCGCAAGTGCCATTTCCAGAAGGTTCGAGAACTGCCACCCCTTTTCGGAGTGTGTATATATGCGGAAACCCGGAGGTGGTCAGGTGAGACTTCAGCCGGAGGGGGACGCTTACGTCCGGCATTCCTGTGAGCTGCGGTGCTCTTGGCCTGGCTGTTCCCGGGGTCTCCAGCCGCTTCTGGGCGAGATGAGGAATCCAGTTAAGCTCACGGTGATGTATTTCCTTTTGAATTCTTTGCTTCTTCTGTGATTTATGTCTATGTTATTTCTGTGAGTTATTTCTATGTTGTCACTGGTTGCTTTTAAACTTTGAATAAATAGCTGTATAAGTGCTGATTATCTTCTAAGAGTGTGTGGTTGTGAGTTATTGCGTTTTTCAGCGTTCAAAGTATTGGCTCTATAATTGCAATGGTGATTTATGTTTTTCCGTGCACTCTGGGAAGAGCAATACACACTGTAGAGAACGCAGATACTTTGTTTCTATGATCAGTGCGCACCTCCACAGAAAAACAATCTCCAAGGAGATGCCTCCATTCTTCAAACGCCGATTTTATGGCCAGAAGCTCCCTCTTGATCACAGCGTAATTCTGCTCTCTTGGGGACAGCTTTCGAGAATAATACACCACAGGATGTTCAATATGTGTGGCAGGATCTAGTTGTAGTAGCAGTTCCCCGATGGCAGCGTCGGATGCATCAGCGTCCACAATAAATGTTCGGCCCTCATTAGAATATTTCAATATGCGCGGTGAGGAACCAGAGGGTGTCCTCACTTCTTTTCCCCAGTAACCTCCTATCAGATGACCAGGGAAAGGCCATTGCTTTGGGATCCCAACCCTGGGGGTGGATATGCGAAGAAGATTCACCTGGGAGGAGGAGACTTGGGAGAGTGCGTCCTTGGGTGAGACATGGTATCCCCATTTCACTTTCACATTGAACCCTCAATCACTCAAGCCTTTATAGACTTTTGTCAGCCCTTTCCCTGCGATTCCCCTAAAACCCACAAGTATGCTACTGGGACGGAGAAGAGGATGACTATCCTCATTTTATTAATGCAGACACATATCGATCCCAACCAAGTACTAGACAAGGAGCAAAACACCACGAGTAAAGCAGGAGTACGCTTTCATGGTGAGCGGTCTAATCCTTTTTGGAATGCTCATGGAGGCGGGACCTTCAAAAGCCGGAATCACGAGGCGAATCGAGTCAGCTCTGGAGGCCGAGGTAGTAGCCAGAAAAGCAACTCCAGGTCAGCGGTGTGGCAAGAGGAGCGCTCGCTAACCATGTCCCGATGCAGAGTTTATGCAGCAGGAAGCAAAGCAAAGGTGTGCTGGAAGCCGGGAACAGTCCGTCAGAGGGAAACCGGCATGACCGAGAAAAGCGGTCACATGCATCCTGTCCTGCAAGTCGAGCATCGCTGGGGAGCCACGCCACAAAGAGTCTCAGAGAGGGAGACGAGGTAACGCACGGGAAAGCAGAGACCCGTGGCAGCAGAGGCCTCGCAACACCATAAGCTCTCGCTGGCGAGTGTGGGAGACACCTGGCTGGCAGGCAAATATGCGATGAGCATGCTTTTGAATGCTGAGCGAAATGAAAACCTTTACAAGTGCTTTCGAATATCGCAATTACAAGTACTTTTGAATAACGAACAAACTGAAAGTCCTTATAAACACTTTTGAATGCCGAGCAGAGCAAAAGCAACTTTTGAGCACTTGTGAGTGGAGTGAAAGAAGGGTTGTGAAATTAACAGATACTTCAAACTGTATTTTGTGAAACGCAAGTATTGGCAAAGTCAAGATAACACCCAGAAGGGTATGGAATGAGAAAACAAGTGCCAGCAAAGTCAAGCTAACACAAAGGAGTTATATGTATGCTAAGAGGAAGCACGCATTGGCAAGAGCCAAGAGAAGCCAAGCAAGGGCACTCGTTGCCCGACCTGTGATGGGTGGACCGTGTGGTACAACAAATGCACCTAGACTGAGAGGGCCCCTGCTTGAAAACAGGGTTGATGGATAACAACCAAGAAAGGGGCTTCGGTTGCGTGACTGTAATGGGTGGACAGTGTGGCCTCACAACTGAGCCTGGACCGAGGGGCCCGTGTGGAGAAGTCATTGAAAAAAACTAAAAGAAGTTTAGGTTTTGCAGCAATCTTGTATATGCTTTTGAAACCAAGATATGCCTATTTGAACTTGTAAAAGGAACCAATATCAATGAGCTGGGAAGAGTCCCATAAATCTATTGTTTTGAGAAAGCTAAAAGAATTCAACTTTTCGGGAACGGAACCCCAGCATCTTGTGAACCATTTTGAACTTGGGGAGGCCGATTACAAGACAAGAGCTAGAAGAATATCTGGACTAATACTATTCTTTTTGATATCGACATCCCTAAACATTGTCTACAGTTAGTTGTGAGGGCAAATATATGTTAACACAAACTGACATTTGATTTGGACTTCCTGGCGCAGACCATCCTTTTTAGGGTGGGAAATCCCACCTTAGCATAGGGGAAGTTAGGCCTTACGCCAGCCTGACTTCTGTTTAATAAAGCTTTTTGTGAACCAAACTTGAACCTGTTGTCTTTCACTTCATGCCTTCTCAGGATGCAATCATAAAGGGATTCTTTACTTCTTCAAACACCTGATCAGTGCCAGAGGTCCACACACAAGGCTGTTTACTACTCAACCAACAGGTCAGCTCGACCGACAACAAGGAAAAGTGTTGACGAAAAACAATAAATGTTTGCAAAACCCAGAAACCGTTGCAGTGATTTTTGATCATATGGTTTGTTCCAATTAACACTCGCTCACAACTTACTGGAGTCCATCTGTATAACAGAGCTGCTGATGACATAACCGAGAAACTCCATCTGCCCTTGATGAAAAACACTTTTGAGCATTGGCATAGAGATGGTGTTTGGCTAGTCTGTGTAGGACTTACCAGGCATGTGCCATGTGTTCTTCCCTCGAGGCAGACAAAATGAGTATGTTGTCCAAATAAACACAGATAGTCAGTCCAAGTAAATCAGAAAAAATGTGGTCCATGAAACGTTGGAATACGGCAGGGGCATTGCACGGCCAAATGGCCTTACCCGATATTCGTAATGCCCCAGGGGTGTCTTAAATGCCACCTTCCACTCATCTCCAGCTTGTATATGGACCAAATGATATGCACCCCTCAAATCCAATTTGGTGCAAATTGTAGCAGTATGAAGAGATTCCATGGGGTCGTGAATCAATGCTAAAGAATACCGGCCCTTGCAGGTTATGACATTGAGCCGATGGTAATCAATACAGGGGCGTAGGGTTCCTTCTTTCTTATTCGCTAGAAACAAGGGAAACCTAGCATGCAGGCACAATGTACCCTTTTCCCAAACTGTCATCTGGGTACATGCAAAGAGCTTGACGTTCTGGAGTAGTCAATGAATGAGGCATGGGCTTGTCTGGCAGCAATTCCATCTCACAATCATAAGACCTATGCAGCAGCAAGGGAATGTCTTCAGGTTCAGAAAACACACGGTGGTATTCCCCATAATCCTCTGGAATGGCACTCTCTCACTTCATTGTTGTTCAATTACTTGCATTTGGCATGGCCGGCGATACGTCACAGGGTCCCCACTGCCGCTGGGTGGACTTGTGGCAGGAGTAAGGGTAGGCAAAGACAAGGACAAGTGAAACATTAAGGGCATAGTGCGGGCTGTCATGTCTGGATCTGTTTTAAGGACATTATTCAAGGGGGTGCAGCCTTATAAGAACTAAGTTCGGATTGTATGAATAACAGGTTATGCCATTCGGTCTCTGTAACGCCCCCGCTGCCTTCCAACACTTCCTGGATGAGGTTCTTAGAGAGTATCTTGACGTGTGTGCCGTCATTTATATCGACAACATCCTCATTTACTCTCATAGTCTCCAGGAACATGTCCAACATGTACGCACAGTCTTGCAAAAGCTAAGAGAACATCACCTGTATGCCATGCTTGGAAAAGGAGAATTCCACCGTACGACTGTGCAATTCCTAGCCTATTTTCTAACTCCGACCGGCGTACAAACGGACCGCAAAAAGGTGCAGGCTATTCTAGATTGGGCGCCCCCGCCTAATGTGAAAGAGATACAATCCTTTCTGGGTTTTGCAAACTTTTACAGACGCTTCGTTAAGAATTTTTCTGCATTAGTTACCCCAATCACGAAGCTTCTTCGAAAGGGCTGCCCATTTTTTTGGGGATGCCCTAACAGAGCAGGGATTTCAGCAGCTCAAGAAAGCCTTCACCGATACGCCAGTACTAAAACATCCAGATTTGTCCAAACCGTTTGTGGTAGAAACAGATGCGTCTAGTTATGTCTTAGGTGCCATTTTGTGCCAAAGAGATCCCCAGACAGGCCTGTTACACCCAGTGGCCTACTATTCAAGGAAACTGCTCCCAGCTGAGACAAATTATATAATCGCTGATCAAAAACTATTGGCAATAAAGGCCGCATTCAGCGAATGGCAGCATTACTTGATGGGGGCACGTCATACCGTAACGGTAATAACAGACCACCGTAATCTTCAGTTTATCAAGACCGCCAAGACACAGAGTCCACGCCAATTATGTTGGGACTTATATTTCACTGAATTCGATTTTATTATTACGTATAGACCTGGAGCTAATAATCGAAAGGCTGATATTTTGTTGCGTTATCATGAGTCAGCAGTAAGGGAGGTAGGAACTGCACTCTGGCCAATAGTCCCTTTGGCACGTATAGTGGGCGCAACCTTTGATTTTTTTTAAGCCATCCAGAAAGAATTTACTATGCAGGAAATGCTTCAATGGTGTAAACAAGACCCACAACATGCGATTATCGCAGCGCTCCCCTACCACGCACAGGCTTTGTATTTGTCTACGAAGCAACTTCGGGAAAAAGCCATGTCATGGTGCCATGACTCAACTTGAGCGGGTCATCCAGGGAGGTCACAAACGCAGGAGTTGGTAGCTAGACATTATTGGTGGCCAAAATGGTGACAAGACATCCAACAGTATGTACTGGGATGTGAAATTTGTGCCCAAAACAAGGCTGATCACCAAAAACCTGCAGGCCTCCTTCGGCCCCTGCCAAACCCGGTCATGCGATGGCATACCATCACCATGGACCTTATCGTAGACCTTCCAGGAGTGAAAGGCTATACCTCTGTACTGGTAGTTGTGGATACCTTCTCAAAAATGGTCCATTTTATTCCCTGCAAGGGAGTTCCGCCAGCCAGTAAAATCGCAGAGCTGTTTTTACAGAATGTGATCCGCCTTCACGGACTGCCATATCATATTATCACGACAGAGGTCCGCAGTTTACCTCCCGGTTCTGGCGTGAATTTTATAAGATCATAGGGATGGAGGTCCGCCTATCATCCGGCTACCATCCTGAAACTGACGGCCAGACTGAACGCGTAAACTAGGGACTCGAGCAAGATCTATGTTGTTTTGCCACAAGCAGGGAAGCAACTTGGGTCCAACATACTTGGATAGCCGAATTAGCATACAATAATGCTATACCTGCATCCACAAAAAACAAAAATCTCCCTTTTACTGCTTATGTGGGTGACATCCACAGGTTCTTCCCGTGACTATCTCATCCTCAGAGACCGAAGTACCTACGTTGGAAGGGAAACGGATTGGTATAGAGCAAGTTTGGAAGGAGGTGCAAGGTAATCTCGTGAAAGCGAAAGACACATAAAAACTATGCCGGCAAACATCGTCGGGCCAGTCCATCCTATTGTGTAGGTGATCGGATGGGTATGGTTATCTACCCGCAAGTTGCAAACCCGTTGTTTAGGCCCATTCACAATTGTAAAAATTGTTAATCCTGTTGCGGTTCAATTGGCTTTACCCCCCCACCCCCCACCCCCAAAAGATAATTCACCCCACCTTTCACACGTCCCTGCTGAAGCCGGCCCCGCATGGAGCAACTACCAGAAATCCACCTCCTGTGTTAGTACATGGAGAACCAGAGTATGAAGTTCGTGCTATTTTAAACTCCAAAAAACACAAAGATGGCCAGATATATTACCTAGTGGACTTGGTGGGGTATGGACCTGAAGATCGCTCCTGGGAGCCCTCTTATCACGTGCATGCCCCGAGATTGTTGCCCACTTTTCACAGGAATTATCCTGAAAAACCCAGAGCACCTGCCTTCTGTGGGGGGGGGGGGAGGGAACAAGTGAAACATAAGGGCATACTGGGGGCCGTCATGTCTGGATCTGTTTTAAGGACATTATTCAAAGGGGTGCAGCCTTATAAAGAGACTGCTCTGCCCCTTGTGCAGGAGAAAGGCCTCTAAAAACTACATTGCCCAGCAGAAGGTGCTCCAAAACGACAAGACCCAGCATGCCCTGGGCATGTCAGGACCAATCAGGAGCCGACCCGGGTGTGGCACGCCAACATGCATGTGCAAGCCCTCAGGTACGGGGCTTGTACTTAAGACTTCAAGGAGAGAAGACGTGCGCACTGCAGCTCCCCAAAAAAATAAAAAAAAATAAAAATAAAAAAAATAAATAAAAAAATCACTCGTGAGGGGCCCAGCCCGACCGGAGCAGCAGCCCGGCCCCTCGCCATTGAAAGATAAGTGCTGTAGAATTCTAGAAGCCAGTGGGGGTAGCGCAGGGGGCCACCTTTTGCCCATCCAGAGCCCCTGCGCCGCCAAGATAAGTGGGCATGGTTTCAGCGCCACAGTGCAGCGCTTGCATTTTGCCCGTGCCCGTTTGTTGGGAAATTGACAGTACTTAATTATCTGCGCAATCTTCTGTGTGTTTCCGCCTCGTGGAACCTAAGCCCAAGCGGGCGCATGAGGCAAAAACACTCGTAGCAACGCACACCTTTTAAAATCATACTCCTGCGGGGCTCTGAAGAAAGACCGCTTGTGGGAAATTAAAGAAGGCTGTTACGCCAGCAAGGGTCTGAGAAAAAGACCACTTGTGATTCTGAACCTTGGTGCATTTCTGGAACTTGGCACAACCACCCATGTGCGGCAGCGCACATGTATGGAAAAACGTTGCAAACTATGTGTTGTATGTATGAGAGTGTGGCATGAGGATGAATGCTTACAACCTCTGAAGACGCACACTAATAGTTACCCTTTCTTTTAGCCTGAACCAGCTGCTTAAACTCTACAGAAGTGCCACAGGACTTGACGGCCCTAACAGGAGACCCCTGGACAGGACACTAAAAACCGAGGCTAAGTCTGCATGCCAGGTTATTATACTTACCTTGGTTTAGACTGATATACGTAATGTTACATGACCTAGGATTAGCAAGTGAGGGGGCTATCTCTCATATGTGATGTGGTGCTAATGTAAAGCAGCTTACTGTGCCAAATATTGCCTAAACAAAATTGTGCCACTATCAGCCCTTTCCTAATTTCCCCCAGTCCTACCCACAACCTCTACCTAACCCCCAATCCAGTTTCCCCAACTCCCCTTACCCATACAATCATCAAGACCCTAACCCTCCTTCCCTGCTCTGGTCAAGCAAGTCTGTGTAAACTGTGACTTGCAGACACCATGACCATAGTGGGGGTGGTTGGTTCCACGCTGCTGCTGCGCCTTGGACCCGAGCATCGTGACGCGGTTCTCGTTGGCGCTCCTGGATTCTCCTGCAGTCAACCGGAGAAGTGTTTTCATCTGCTTCCTTCTCACAACAGCTTCCTTTTGGTTTCTTCAGCTCTGAAGACTCTGCTTCGTCCTGTGCTCCGGTAAGTAAAGTGCTGCTCCCTGTCACCTGCGAGTGCCCAGGAGTCTCGCCGACTCATGGCATTCCCTTGCAGCAGCCTCTTCTTTCTTTGCTGGTGAGCCGCCTAGCTCCACCACAATGGTAATTGCCTTTCGATTTCTTCAACCTCACAGAGAGACGCAGTTCTCTCCCAATAGCAGCAGACATTGATTCCCTGCTTCACTTGTATTTTAGTCTTCCCAGGCACAGGTGTGTACGAGCAACCACTAGAGCGCTCACTGTGGCCATCCTCGCTCTACATTCCTCGTCCCAGTATTTTGGTCATTCTGGGAAAGGAAGTCTGGTTTTGGGAACTGATTCGGAAAACTTGAATAAACATTTTCAGTAGTCTTAAATGGTGAATGTGTCTTGGTTGAATGATAGGTGGCACTGGAGAGGGTGATCTCCCTATTCTTCACGGCAGAAGTGGATGTATAACAATATGGCATACGGGTATTAGATACGGGAGGGTTATTTTCAAGAGAAAATGGGGGAATACCATGTCTCATACAATGAAGTCATGACATCTCCCCAGAGGTTGTCTCCTCCCAATGTGATCTTCCCTCTTATAGCCACCCACAGAGTTAGGATCAGATAGCGGCTACCGTCTGATGGCCAAATGGGAGGAGGTCACCGCCAGGAAATTAGTGATGAATCTGATGGAGTCATCACACGCCACCTTGGATTTTTTTAATCACGGCAGGCCTAAATTAGTCCAGTCTCCTTGTAAGGTCAGTAAATGAATTACTGTAATACAATCTACCTATAGAATGATTTACTTTTTCGTGGTTCTAGGATCATGGAAAATTATCCCCAATCTAATAGCACGCACTTCAACAATCCCATCAAACAATTTAGGACAAAAAAACAGGCCATTTTAATTATTTTGTTTTATTTAAAATAAATCAAGGAACTAAAGGTGATGCCCTAACTTACAATGCAGGGGATGTCACCCATAGTACTACAAATTAATATAGACAGATTGGAAGCAAACAACCTGACTGTTGTCTCACTTATGTTTTCATTCAAAATACAATATCCAAAAAATGTACCCTCCAGGCGCAACTTCAGGGACGTAGCCCCATTTGTCACCTTAAGGACAGGGAAGTTAATGAGTTGACAAATCATTCGGAGCAAACACGTAGGATTTTCGAAATTTGGAACATACCTATTGCATGAATATGATCATCAATCGACATCCAGCCCAATGTGTCACGTGCTATAGATACAGTGTCATGCTTTCTTAGCAGCAACATTGCCCTAAAATTAAATACATATATGCAATTGGAAGAAACATGTCTGATATATGCTGGCAATTCAATTGTGCAATCAAACTGCACCAGCAACCTATGTATCAAATGGGAAAAGGATACGCCTCTGATATCTCACCAAATAATTTTGACTAAGAGTGACAAATTGTGTTTCAACTATTTGGTGATCGGAGCAAATGGTTATTCAATTAGTAGCATAGACATGGCTTGTGGAGGCTTTTATTTTTGGAGTGCAAAACACACATCAGTTAAAATACGATAGAAGCTTGAGATTAAAAAAAATAATTGAAGCGAGAGGGGAAGTGAATTTAAATTGGCATTAGTAGTTTACTTGGGGAAGATCCTAGTTCTGTGCAAGGTTACTTGGTAAAATGAAGTAGTTCACTGAAACAGACATTTCTTGAGAATGCAGGACCGAAACCCACATCTTTTCTAATACAAGCAGCAAAAATCTGGACAGGATTTATATGTAAACTATGGTTTTCACAGGTCAATACAATTTATCAATCCCCGTCGATCTGTGAGGCACATTATACAGTGCCCTCGTATAGCTAGTTTAAATATGCTCCTGTGAAAACAGGGGGAGTTTATTAATGATTCATTACTAGCAAAGACCAATAAGTCCTGGATACTTGTAAATTCTATGGTCATTTATTTTCAAATACATTTTCACAAAATTTCATTTTATGGGTCCTGCCCCTTTCTCAGAGTTCTATAGTTGATAGAATCACCTTTAAATTGAATGGGGTATTGCAATTATTCTGAATTCAGAGACATTATTTATGTTTCTGCCACTTTATCCATCATAGAATTATTAAAATATTCAGATTGTGCCTAAATCAGACACTTTAATATCATGTTTATAAGCCTAGGATTGTCCTTTTTGTGCCAAATGGTTCTGAACTAGAAGATATTCCCAAAGGTTACGTTGAATACATCTTTTGAAAGTGGGTTTATTATGCATCAGTTGAACTGCTATGTCCCAATATTCCCTGGGCATCTGCTTCTTTAAAGTTACACTTAACTAGTGACCAGGCACTCATATCCCAGGGTAGTCTTCCAGATTAGATTGGGGGGGGTCGGGGGGGAGATCTTGGGTAAAGATTCTGGAATTATTTGGTTGTTTTATTTTTAAACATCATGTATTGCCTTAAGTACACATAAATGGATAATCAATCATCTATACAATGATCAAAAAATGGATAATGGGATCTGGACACAGATTTCAAGAAGGTGACTTTTGCACAAGAATGACATTTTGGTTAATTTACAGTTCACAAGGTAGGTAGATTCTGTCAATCACAACAGAAAACATGCACTATTTTTACTTATAATAATAATAATCTGATATGTTGTTCTATCAACAGATAACACTGCCTCTCATGTGATTTTCTATACACTTGTGGTGCATCATTTCATTGCAGAAACCTAAAATTCAATTTATACAGTTTGCCATGTTCGCTTTCCAATGGCAGCAAAAATGCATAACCACATTCAAGTTAAATTATTTGTTTATTGCTTTAAAGCCCACAAAAACTGCAAGTTTGCCTTTTAGAAGCGTGACTGATGAATTTTGTTCTTACTTTGTTAAGTCAATTTAAAGATTCACCACTTGCTATTTAAGAGAAAAGATTCATTTTGATTTTGCAGCATTTACATTTAATCAGATGAGGTAATTCTAAACAAGTAAATGGAAAATAATGTCTATTGGAGCGCTCGGGAAGAGGAGGAATCCAGCATGAGGTACAAAATAGATATCTGATAAAATTACTGTTACTGATATTACATATACAATTACTATTATATCTATAAGTGGCAGGCGCCATGGATTGGGCAATAATGAGATAGCTGAAAGCGATGCAAAACAGAAGACTTCCAGAGTTGGTCTACTTAACCAAAGCAAAGTAACTGAATAGCAACAATGTACTCTTCTTTCTAGTCCTTGCCTTTTTTTGTTGGATTTGGTCTTGAGCTATCACAGGTCGAGGCAAGTAAGAGTCCCACTGCCCAAACGTAATCGGTAGTGTCAGTCAAATTTGTTTGTTATTCACAGATCCTGGGAACCCTTGTTATTCTGGCAGTTGTTAGCGAGAATAGCCCATAATGAGTGCTGGTTTGTAGAAAAATAAATAAAATAAAATAAAAAAAATAAAAAAGAAAATCGCCCATCTGGGATGACAATTACTTTACTCTACAAAATTCATTACACAACAAAAAAAGCAAGAAGAAGTGTGATATCAGCACTGACAAATCGGATCTGAGCCATGCCTGTGACAGTCTTCAACATCAACTAGGTGGTTAAAAGCTCCATCTTCGTATCTAATGGTGCATCTTCTTTCCTTTGCAAGCTTTTCCCCACACACTGCCACTACAATTATTGCAGTCATCTTGTCATGCCTAGATTATGCCAACACGCTCTACAGCTTTGGACTCTGATATCACGTCTGGCAAAATTGCAACAAGCTCTGATGCTCTGCAACAGATCATCTTGAACACTTAGAAGAGTCCAACCCAGATAACAATATTTGTATTTATTTGAAGAACATGGATGTCACTTTTGATCAAAAATGACTTACAATAAGACATTTACAGACGTGGAGGCATTCTCACAAAGTGTGCCTGTACAATAGCATAAAGATGAGAAGAAGTGCAGAGCCAGTTTATGATGGTGTAAAAAAATACCAGGGACAAAACAAAAATGTATATAAGAAAACAGGTGACTTGCAGAGGTAACATTAACCTAAGAGGCCAAGTGCTTCAAACTAAAGAGGTGACAAATTACATATACAAAATAACATTAAGTATCACTGGAAACAGTGGTGGGGTCAGGTAGGGAGGATGGGCAGAGGGCAGCAGAAGCTCACTCTTTAGTAAGTGAAGTTTAAGTCAAGCATTGAAGAAATTCGCAGTTCGGCTGGCCCTGATTGTTGAGAAGTGGGTTCCAGTGAAGTAGGCCGAGTAGGGAGAAAGAGCGGAGGCAAGACAAGACACAGGGAGGTTATGGGACAGTGAGGTTGAGTGCAGAGGAGGATCGGGGGAATAAGATGGTTAAAAAAATGAGAAGCTATCAAACAATTACTCCATTGGTTGATTTGTTGCATAGAAGACGGAACTGAAAAGAGAGCAGTTGTGCATTGAGGGCGACTAGCATGTTTTTGGTAGGTAGAAGTGGAGGGAGAGCTAGGTAGGTTGAAAAGAGTGCGGCTAGCAAAGTTGGTGACTTTGCATGGGTGGGGGAGTAGAGAAGAAGGCCAACGAGCAGTAGCCCAGTTTGCTGGGCACAAGAGCAGAGATTAGAGTTGTTGTAGGGCGTTAGCAAGAAAGGGAAGAATTTTCAGAATGCTGAAGAGTTTAATTCGAGCAGCAGTGATAGTAATGAATTGTTGCAGTCGTAGGTAGCTATCTAAGAGGATCCTAAGATTGCAAGACTTGGGTGAGGGAGCAAGGTGGTCATAATCATGGCTGGGGTGAAGGAGGAAAAGGAGACAAATATTTGTGTGTCATCAGCAAAAAGGTGATACTAAGAATTACAACAACAAAAAAGGATTGATTGTCTAGGTAGGAAGCAATCTTATGAAACCCAAGGTCCTGGAGAGCATGGAGGAGTGTTCAACAGTGTCAAAAGAGGCAGAAAGGTCCTAAGTGATGAGTATGGAAGGGCGTTTGTAGTGGTGAGTTTTAGAAAGAAAGTTGGAGACATGCATGACTGCAATCCTGGATGAGTGCGTACTACGGAAGCCAGATTAAAGTGGATCTAAAATACCATTATCCTCAAGGTACCTAGTGATCCGGTCAAAGATCACCCATTTAAGGACTTCTGAATAATGGGAAGGAGAGAAACTGGGTCATCGTTTGCTGGACATTTAGGTCAGCAGAGGGTTTCTTAAATAGGGGCAGGGCAGTTGCAGATTTGAAGAAGGCAGCAGAAGGAGAGGGGTTATAGAGCTCAGAGAGATGAGCACAAGTGATCGAGATTAATACTCGAGCCACTTGGGAAGCAAAAGGGTTGCTAGGAAAGCACCCGTCACAGCTCTGTAGAACGTTCCAGATCATGCCTGGAGGCATGAATTCAAGTGCCCTATTCCTAGAGTCCTAGAAATCATTAAGGTTTGTATAACCCGACTTATACAAATGGTATTATTATAGTGTGGTTCATAGAAAAAGTAGCTTTCTTACTGGTTTATGTTGGATTGTGAGGGACGTTTTAGAAGAACTGTAGCAGGAGAAATTCCTGCTGAGAAACACAACGAAAAGGATAACACAATAACAAGGGAAATTAGTAGGGGATTCTGAGCCCGGGCGGCACGAGGGACGCACTAGTACCGGTATGGTGAGCGGAAGGATAGCTGCAGAGCGTCTCAAATGTGCACTAAATCCAATAGGTGCAAAGAATCCAACAACGGACAGAAGAGGTAATCCAGAAGTCCTGGAAAAGGTGCTGGCGTAAAAGCAGGCAGTTCGTAGCTGTAAGTAGTAGGAGAAGCGGACCTTGACAAGATCTGGAATGTATTGGAGTTTGTGTAATCGGGCAGTGGTTAGCAATAATGGAGCAGTACGGGTATAAGGACCAGAGGCAGTGGGAGTTTGTGTAACAGGCAGAAGTTGGCAACAGCGGATCAATACCGTTGCAATCGGAAGACAGGAGTCAAAATAAAAGGCGAGGTCGAACAGGAATGCAAGGAACACTAAAAAATGCTGACGACACACAACTATACCTCAAGAATGACTCCATTAAAGACAGACATCTATAGGCTCAAACCCTGCGTCTCGTTGATCCAGTCTTGGATGTCCAGTGCATACTTGAAGCTCGACCCCTCCAAGACCGAAACCTTACTCCTCACCAACACCGAACACCCAGACATACAGACCTGGCTATTAACCATGAACTTGAGGGTTTCACACCAGAGCCTCCTGCGTCAAGTCCCTTGTGTTCCACATCGACAAACACCTCTCAGACACACATGGCTAAGAAAACTTAGACAGCTTGGCATCAGCTCTCCCTCCTCCAAAAAGTGAAGCCCTCCCTCCCTCTGGACAGCTTTAGATCCACCGTTCAAGCACTGGTCCTATCCCAACTGGATGGGGGCAATGCCCTCCTTTATGGTCTCCCATCATCCTCCCTTGTGCCCCTGAGAAATGTCCTACATGCGGCTGCACGCCTCTTCAAGATTCTACGGAGACACAACCAAATCACCCCGTCCCTCATCAACCTTCACTGTCTCTTAGTGCACGCATGTATCACCATCAAGTCTTTCTGCATCATCTTTAAGGCAGTCGCCCTCAAGTCACTCAGCTACCTCACTGAGAAACTCAGCATCTCCAGCAGACAATGCACCACCAGAAGCCAGGGCACATGCAGACTTAAATTCTGCTGCTGCTGCAAAAAAAGGAAAGGACCAGAAAATAAGCCTTCTCAGTCTATGCCACAGACTATGGAACCTCCTCCCCATCAGCATCAGACTTGCTCCCACACTCCTACAATTCAGAAAATAACTCAAGAGCCAACTCCTCAACACCTAGACCATCAAATCACCCCTCGCGCCACCTGTCTCGCTAGATGCCACCCACCAGAGTGGATAGGCTATTCATGGAGGGAGTGGTCAGATAGGAGAAAGTTAATGCTCAAGGCAGGTGGCTGCAGAGGGATTGGGAAAGGCAGTGTTGAGGGGCTTATTGATTAGGAACCCCACATCGCCGCCCCTCCCAATAGGTGTTGGAGAAGAGAGTCAGTGTGGAGAGTTGTTAATGTAGCAAAGTCATGAGGGAAGATCCAGGTTTCTGTGATAGCAAGAAGTGAAAGTCGAAGATGATAAGAGTCGAAGCGGTAACTGATATAGGAAGACTTGTTGCAGAGATATTGTGCATTCCAGAGGCAGATTGAAAGAGCAATAGGAGGTGGGGTATAGGAGCAAATGTTGTGCGGTAGGCAAGGGAGGCAGGCAAAGGGTATAGAATAGGGTGGAGTTCCTGAGACCATCTTATTTGAAGGGTGTAGGAAGTAAGGAGGAAGATGGAGATCCTTGAGACTGATCTCACCAAGTTGAGGCTGAATGCTGTGAGAGAAGGGAAAGAGAAGACTGGATAGAAGGAGGAATGTTGCAAAGTCAAGATACCTCATGGACGGTAGAAGAAATGGGCAAGTGAAGACATTGAAGAAATCCGAAGCAAGTGGTAGGGTAGGTTGGGGAGTAGAAAGAGAAGGGGGTGGTTGGCTGATGCAGGTGTAAGTTTTGAGTTGGGCTAGAACGGAGCTACAGGTAACCAAATATGTTTACATACCCAAACAGCAATAGCCAAGCCTTAGTCTTTTATTGAACAAATGCATACTGGAGGCTGCAGTCTTTATTAACTTCCAATGTTGATAATCACCTGTCAAAAATGATTTGTGAACGAAGGCCCATGAGTGGAAAAGTTAACAGATTTTAAGTCCTCCACTCACACTATAAAGATAATGGCTCAAATCCCGGAGAGTTGGCAAATCCACTCAGCCTACTCATGCATAATGCCCAAGATGGGTTAGTACCAGTCACGTTGGCACAGTAATCATCTCATAAAAAGTCAAATCAAAAAAGTAAACCATTTTCCTGGAGTAAAATATACTGGCCCCCAAACTAATACCCGTAAACTAGCTGGCAGCAGGGCACCAAAAGGCCTACTACGCCACACATAGGGAACATTTCAGACACGCTATTGGAAAAGAAGGGCAGCCTTCTCTTGTAGGGAACAAGCAAGAAGTGTAACGGCGTGCGTAGGTGCAGCGGTGGCAGACAGGTTCGTTAAGAGGTACACACGCCGAGGACGCTACCTGCTGTGTTTCAGAACGGCTCTCCCTGCTCGGGGTCTCGGGGACGGGCACTTTCACGCCATGCGGGGCCGGGGCGCAGAGTCAATGTTTACACTCAGGTGAGGGCTGCCGCAGTCTTAGGCTACGCCTCTGGGCTCTGAAATCCGCCCAACTGCTGCCGAGGCACTTCCTACTTCCGGGTCCCTCGCGCGCACTGCTCCAGCGTTCCACCGGGGCTTAAAGGGACACGGCCTGCAGACTAACTGCCTTCTCACTTTGCAGATGCATGCTGACGCACCACTTAAAGGGAGCTCTCTGCTCTCTTTCTCCCCTGTTGTTGCACTAAAATACATTTTCAGTTTTCTAATCCATCACACTCCACTTTATCACAGGAGCTTTAAAAATACATGAATGGGTGGGGAGGAGGGTGTCACCAGGGCACATTTCTTAAACTTACAAGTATAATGTTGGTATGGGGTTTGGAGCACCCACTTTTGCTTCTTTGCCAAAGATCTTAAGATTCCCCTTGCCAAGGCCTTGTGTTTTTCCTCCCTTTGTAATTCTGGGACTTATAGTTATTTTATTTACCAATTTAGATATAGGAAAACTACAGGTCCTAGGAATCCAAGGAAAAATGAATGGCCTGGTCGTGAGCAGCAAGAAGAAAACTTGAGAGCTCTGAACATAGTATGCTTTATATATGTATAGGATTTATAAAGCGCAAACTTAGCTGGGTAGAACCGGAGCACAGTGTACAGGTGACGCTTGCAGGGGTTAAAGGGAGAGGGAGTGGGAGCTGGCATCCGGAGCAAGGGAGGCAGACAAGTAGTTTTGAGTGGTGCAATTGGTGAGATGTTCTTTGAAGAGTAGGGGTTTCCGGCTCTTACTGAAGTGTAGGCAGGGTCGCATTGGGACATTCAATTGAACCGAGCACCAGTGAAAACGTAGCCCACAGTTGCAAATTACAATTCATTCCTTTTGTGACAGAGTAGTATCCAGGGGTGTTTTGATCAAATGTATTTCAAATTCTGCACTTTGAAGGATACATGTACAATAACTCTGTTCAAAACTACAAGCCACATAGTGATGTAATTAATCGAAGTAGCCCACTTTGGCGGAATAAAACGAGTCCATTTTGCCCTCTAGGCCAGTTCGACCCAGAGTGTAGGATGGGGAGAAGGGGGGGGTGGCCGCCCTGTGTTTGTGACTTGCTTCAGAGACATGGAACAACGTTTTCCTGTGTTTTCACTCTTGCAGTTCTTTGTTTGGTTCTAGTCTGGGGATGTCATGATTTCTGATGATGGATTGGCCTCTGGAGATGGTGATTTTCGAATCTCGCCCATGTAGAGTACTTCGTCGAGACCACCTTGTTTGTGACACAGGCGGTCTTGATTATAATGCATTTTTATAAAACTGTTGTCGCCCCTCTACTTAGAACGAACACAGCAAATTATCCTGTTCTCCACGATACTTCTTAGATAGAAGGCCCTAGAATCATGAACTTTTCACAGAGGAGAAATATCTATTTGTATGTAAGCCTTGTCCCAACAACAAGGGCATTCCATCACCCAAACGTTAGACAATTCTCTGCTAAACAAATATTTCATCAACAACCCCATACACACGTTTCCGGTCAGTTTGGCGTCAACAGTAAGGTGATCCAGTACCTCTCTCAGACACCAAAGCAGATAGTCCACGCTTTTTGGTGCTGAAGGCATTGATTGTGTTAATAAATGAAGGCCTTCTTACTTTGCCTTGTTAGTCCCCGATACTATGGAATATGGGCCCCATGGGGTATGACCAATGGTGGCAGGAAGAACAGCATAGAGTGGATGAATGACGCGGCTGACCGATGGGTTTGCTTTCTGCTTTGCAGTGCTCCTGTGTGTGTTGGTGGGCATTGAGGCACTGAAGCAAGAAAGACCTCGAGCAGTGGACGAGTGGGGAGGGGTGAGGTGGCAAGCACTACCAGGTGGCAGGAATATGGTGATATTGTGCTGCTATTGCTCTGAGCTTCAGCAATCAGCATGGCTGGGAAAAACCCAGGTAGAGGTATGGCATATATTGGAAGAAGCAGCTGCAGCATCTGTAAATATTGATAACAGAACTTTAAAAAAAAACGCTAATAGGTGTGATGAAATCCCGATCAACATCCTGCACGGATTGTGTGGCTAATAAGGCCGATGAACAGTACCCCTCACATTTCTGGGGATATGTGCATCAAAACCAAGATCCTCATCATGGTAACAGATTGAGGAAAGAGGAAAACCAATTGGATGTGATCAGATCCCCTGACTTTGCCACACTTCTGGGGCTATCGTGTTTATGTAAGTACAACCCGTATATCAAGTGTGAAAACCATACAGTGACCTTTGCCTTCACATATGCAAGAATTAATGTATTCCTACTGTCAGCAACTGTCTATTAGAACAACCCCCTCAGAAACCTCCCCCTGTGAATTGACACTCTAAGGATACAGAGGGCTTGAGGGAAAACCCGGTGTGGGGGATCCCACCAGGCTCTCTGCCACAGCTGCAAGTAAAATAGGTATGAATCAGCAAATGTAGGAAGGCAGCAATATATAGCTGAATAACTAGGAAAAAGACCTACCTTAAGTATGGTAGGGAAAGGTAAGGAACCTACAGAGCAGCTGTACGCCCAGAAATGGACAGTCCATATGCCAGAGGTGCCCACACAACAAGGTAGACCGAATGGATGACAAGGTCCAAATGTCTGCGGCTAAACTAACTCGGGGGGCATGAGGGCGCAGCTAAGGGGTTAGCATTGCACTTTAAAATAAACCACTGGACACAAGACAGCGTAGTCTGCTCAGGGAGTCCAAAGAAGGCAGAGCGGCAGGAAAACAAGTAATGCTAGGTTTTCATAACAGGCAATCACTGAACAAAAATCCAGGGTAATGTTACCCCAACTGTCAGGACCAGGAAGGAGTACCAATACGAAACCATCAAAAAGGCGCAGGTTAAGCGATCCAGATAAACTAATGTAGCCAAAAAACAGTGCCATCCAAGTCACAATCCTTCAAGGAAGCCAAGGCCAAATATTAGATCAGTAAAGCAGATGAGAAGCACTGATCCAATGTTGTTCTGCAGGAAACATTGGCACTGCCTCTGACCAGCTCTGTGGCAACATCACACTGGGCGCCATGATGCTCCAAAAGCACTGAGACACCAGGCTCGGCACCATGGCAGCCGGTTGGGTTTTGGATGCGTGCTCCTCTGGGAACAGACCCTGCCAGAATCCTTGTAAAGCCTGCTTCCATCAGGGGTGAGAGGATGTGTACAATGAAAGCAGCGGAAGTGACAGGAAGCATGGATGTTTTTAGCACTCTCACAGTTTCGTTCTTCAGAACGGAAACCCTTCCAATCAACTAGATAACAACAGATACTCAAGTAATCCAAGTATCTAGAATGGAGTTAACCTTGTATTTCATGTCACTTTGCACAGGGATCGGTGGAGGCCTGTTGAACAGGCGTGCAGTAGCAACACAGAGCTTAACAAAGCTAGCATGCAAAACTGGATGAATAAGAATACGTGTAGGCACTTTCAGTTTATAGGCGTTTGGTTTAAGACCTTCACTACTTCATAGGGCCCAATGTATCACAAAAGCCATTTACAGGTGCCTGCTATATGAAAATGCTTAGTTGACAACCAAGCCTGTGACCCAGGCCGGTAGTTCGGTGCTGCAAACCTGTCATCAGCATGTCACTTAGTAGAGACTTGTGCCATTACAAAATTCTAAATGCTGCCCGGCTTCATATGAATGAGTCACATGGCCAGACACATGAGTTGGCCACAGAAATCATTCGCATTTGTGCTGTTCTATGAGTTATGAGCGTGGTTGCTGTCCATAAACCACTGAGAAGGGAGAACAACCCACTGAAGAGTGGAAATAATTGTTTGAAGGACACTCTGCAGTCTCTAGAACTGAAACTCATGTATCTTGATACTAGAGGCACAGGCATCGCAGATATTGCTGCAATGTTGTGTTCAGTCGCTCTGTTTGGCCATTCGTTTGCAGATGATAAAAAGAAGAGTATCCAGCGTCTATACCGAACAAGCTTGTTAAGGCTCTCCAGAATCAGGGCATAAACTGTGCTCTTCTGTCAGAGATAATGATAGAGGAGAGATCAGAGACACAATACACACTTAAAAAAAGACCCACTTATGATGTTGCAGTTGGTATATCTGCATGTGGTATAAAGCAAACCAGTTTAGAAAAGCATGGACAACCTCCCAGATAGTATTGAGACCATCCACTGTGGGGAGTCCAACAATAAAGTCCATATTCGTGAGGAACCAGGGCTTGTGTGATATTAGCCTGGGTTGTAGCAATCCCACTGATTTTTTGTGGTGTATTTGCATTACGCACAATCAGCACAATTAAGTACATAATCACATCTCTCGTTTGGGCAGGCAATAAAAGAACTTCAAGGTCTTCGACCGTCCTGTATGTACCACGATTCAGGAATCATGGCACCATTGAAGCAGTTCTTAGTGAATGGTGTTGGTTGGTAGAAACAAACGTTCCTGAACAAACACTAGAACTTGATGAGTTGTGCTAATTACTTCTCATCAGCCAAATGGCTCTGGGTCCAGGCCTTGATGCTGTCCAACACGACCGGAGTAGGGGTGCAAACACATACCACTCGGATCAGGTTGAAGGATGGGACCATACACTTCTTTTTTAAGAGTGAAGTTAGTCTGTCGAGACAAGGCATCATCATTTCTGTGCTGCATCCCTGGCCAGTAGGGGACTATGAGGTCAAACAGGGTAAAAAAAAAAAAGAAGTGCCAACTGGCCTGTCTATTCATGGAAGCGAGTGGATACAAGTTACAATGGTCATTGTAAACTGACTTGATGTCTGGCCCCCATTAAATGATCCAACCATTCCTTAAATGCAGCCCTGGTGAAGAAGACGATGATAGCTACAGGATGCATCCATCGGATGGAGGGGCACAACTGGGATATAATCACCCATAGGACCACACCAGATGGGTCGGGCTCAACAACAAAAGTCTGTCCACGATCTAGATGCTACTGGTTGTAAACGCATGCTTCAGGGTCTCAAAAACGTTTCAGCTTTCCTCGGTCCACATGAAAGGGATTGCAGGACTGGTGAGCCTAGTCAAGGGGGGCCCATATATCCAAAAAGCAGAGTGTATAAACTGCCAAAAGTGATTGAAGCCCTGTGAAGTGCCACAACTTCAAAGATGTAGGCGGAGACCAATCTAAAACAAGATTTTTTTTAGCCTTGCTCATTTTTATGCCTCCTGTCCCGGTGTCAACATAAATACCAATAATTCCACCTTATGTGTGTAAAAGATGCACTTCGAGTTTTGCAAAAAAAGAATGTTCTCTCAAGCGCTCTAATACAAGCACCCAGAGAAAATTATTCCTTCTGTCCTTCCTTCCACCTAAAATCCAATTTTGTATATACCACTGCTGTCTTTAGCTGACCAAGGAGCACCGAGATCAAAGGAAGAGGCTATTGGTTCTGTGGTGGGTCGGAAGAAGGAGCCGGACACTCAAAAGACATGATTCAAATTATTTATTGAAACTTATAACTAGAAGGCCTAACTTTCCCGATTACTAAGGGGGACTACTCCACCTATCTAAAGAAACTAAAGGTGCTTGTCAATTGTCAGTAATTCCAAAATAAAAATGTCCTCCATCCAAACTAACCCTATCTGACCGTACCGCTATATTTAACTTAAATAGGCCAATGCAATGTCTCGTCTTCGCCGGGTCTCTTCAGTTCCTTTGATAGTCTCTGTATTTATAGATTTTTGCTGTGATAGATATTTCTTGATATAATCTCCTTGGATAGTCTTTGAGATCAATTCTTGTAGCTCTTCAAAATTACTCGTATGCTTCTTAGCTTCTGTGGTACTATGTTTGGAACATTTTCCTCTCAGATTGTTCCTCACACTGATTATCACTTATATATTATTCCCAGTCTTTCCACCATTTCCTGAGGTAGGCTTCTCTTGGCCACTCTTTAAACATCCCCTGGTTTCTTCTCTGTCTTACAGTGTCTCTTTAGTTAGCATTTTCATTTGTGCACATTGGAGGCAGGCTGAAATGGTGGAGGCCGTGTGGGAGACCCCAGGCAGAGACACAACCTTGGGCTAGGGAATTAATAGACCATGTTGAGGGTGTGTTGTGTATGCAGACGAACTGAGTGCTGTGAAGGCATCACAAAGTTAGACAGACAACAGTTCAAACAAAATATATTTATTAACTTAAATGTCAGGATGGTTGAAGGCCTAACTTGCCCTACACTAAGTTGGGATTTCCCTACCTGAAGCAAAGTCTGAGTCAAAGAGTTGAACAGAAAAGTCTGTCTGGGTCCAAAACCTATTCATTGTCAGGCATGGGAAGTTGCGAACGGGTTTTCATGTGCCTTCAGCACCAAGACAAGGCAAACAAAGGAAAGCGCTGGGACAACGGCATTTGGTTGCCAGAAACACGATCCGTGGCGGAGCCTGGAGGTTGCCATGGAAGCTTGGTGACATGTTGCTAAGGAGGGGTAACGTTCGTGCACAATCACGACGTTGATCAGGTGATCCTGGGTATTTAGCCCCTCCTCCTCAGTTGCTCAGCGCTTCTGATTGAGCATTTTGGCGTTTGTTTCTTGTCTTGTATTTCTACGGTTTTCCTCGTGTTTTGACCCGGAATTGTACTTGTTTTTGGCTTTTGGATTACCCTACTGTTTTGGCAACTTCTCCTCATAGCTTTTCATGGTTTCTTGATCTCTGGCTTCTGTGACCTGGATTACGTTTTTGCAATTTCCTTGACTGTTTGTTTGGTGCCCGCAAGGTGTTTTTGGACTCGGACAGACTTCTGGATTAACTTTATGGATTCTGAATTTACGTCTCGTGTGTTTTGTAACTTCCTAGTAGGTTGTGCTGACTTTCATATTTACCTGGATTAATTAGTGACTCACAAGTTTTTTCCTGCACCGTAGGACAGCCTCTGCTGCGCCGTGGGACAGCCTTAGCTGCAACGTGGGAATACGAACTCTTGGAAGAACTGTTCCCCGCGCCGTGAGATTACCGTTTGTTATCACAGATTGCTGAAGGTGGCTAGTGTCGTTCATTCTACAGATTCACTCCTGGATATCCCCTGGTAAGAAAATTCTTGTGGTATAAACTCATTAGCTCAGTATTCTTATTTCTTAGGCACATAGTGGTACTCATAGTGAATATTGTTTTGCAGAACTTCTTAGGGCTCTCTACTTAACCTGATCGTGGTAGTACATTCCCTCCTATTCAGTTCACTCAGGTTAGTGTTATTGGGTTTAGATTAGAATTGTGATTTTTAATCATCAGTCATTTGGTACTAATTGTGTTATATTTCCTTCTACAGCCACACGGTCTCAGTGGGATATCCATTCTTTCAATTAATTGATTCCTTTGCACTGTGTATAACTTACATTCAAAGGAGTACATTGGTGGGAAGAATTCTTCTTCTACACTACGGGTTCAAATCTGTGAAGAGGAATTCTGACATTCATGCCCTCACAACTACAATTAACAAATGTGTAGGGATGTCAAAGTCAAAAGAAATAGTGTTCAACTTAAAGTTCTGAGCTTCTTTCAGCTCACATTCAACTCCCTCTTCCCCCATCACTAACAAAGTTCCATGAAAAAGGCTCATGAATACTGTGAGAAACCTGACGGTGTCTCCCTGACTAGTCCCGGGGATCTGTCATCCAGGTGGCCAGGACATGGCCATCACTATTGGGTCCAGTTCCTGAGGGAGGATTACCTGGATGGGTGGTCCTCGGGGAGTGGAAGTGGGACACCGACGGGTGACACGTGGTATCCCCCTTCTTATAACACCTTTTCCATATCCTACCCCGTAGGATATTCAAACTCTCTACCCCACCTTTTCCAACTCGAACACTCTCGCACATCATGAAAGACGACAAACACCAGAGCATTTTATCTGATGTGTCCAAACACAAGGGTCAGGCAAAGTCAGGCAATTGACCTGAATCTCACACACACCTGACAGCCCTTTCCCTTCCCCACAGGGATAAAAGGTGGAGCATGTGAGCACCATACGAGCAAGGCAGACCGCACTACAAAATAGCTATCCAGACACGGCAGTTCAAGAGGAGAAGAAAGGCCGCGCAAACTGAGAGGGTGAGAAGGAGAGAAGCGACCTTGCCCTTCACAACCAATCCCTGTGAGACCTCTGTGGAACTAATTGTAAGAGCGCGAACAATAGCCCAGGTGTGTTGCAGCATATGTCAACGGTACCCAGAGCGTGCCTATGTCGATAAACAGGACAGAGGGAGAAGTCTACCACTGTGGTACCGATCCTGACTCACGATACGAAGAAAGACGAGTGGTTCATCACAGCCGGTGAGTTGAGGGGAGGACCGATAAAGAAACCGAGCTGTGTTGAACAAAAGCAGCAAACAGCTAATTGCAGAATGTTCAAAGAACTGTTGATGTAGAAGTGGAAAGCCAGCTGCAGATGCGCCAGGCACCACATGGATGCACATTCGAGAAACTCTGGCCGATTACCCAATTGTTGAAACTACTATTACCAGAAGGCCTTGGGAAAGGCGAGAAGAGGGTCAATGTGGTCATATGCGGGTCTAGTAAAATCCTCTGTACAGTCGAAAGTATTTGACCGGCAGACGATTGTGAATAAGGGAAGTGAATCCCACATCATAAGAAAGTTAAAGGAACTGTGAAATTGGCAAGAGTGAACCCGAAGGAGGTATGCCGATGAAAAGGGGCACAGTCTAAGGTGTGTTGACTCGAGTGAACCCGGCAGAGGGTGGTCCACATTGAATTGTTTGAAAAAAACATTACGATTCGTGAATACCACAGAGGGGTCTGCGCCCGGAAGAGGGGGACCCAAGAGTGAAGAATCGTCACCCCAAGTGCAATCCGAAATAACTTTTTGCTTGATTACTTGACGATCAGATCCTCAGAAGCAGGAGAGACAACCTCTGAAGATTCTGATATTGATAGGAACTGTGTGAGAAACCTGAGGGTATTCTCCCATTATAACCTTGAGAAGCCCTTATTCAGGTGCGCAGGACACAGCCATCGCTGTTGGATCAATCTCCTGGGGGTGGACCAGTGGGGGAGGATTACCTGAGTACAGGAACCAGGGGTTATGCTAGGGGAAGGCCCAAGGTGAAACGCACTATTATACCGGAGAAAGGGAGGAACAGGACGAGGTCTCCAAAGCATTTATAGGCTGTAGTAAATCGACCTCCCTTCTTTCTGATAAACTTCCCTTTTGAGAATTTACCATCCCTCCACCTCTGCAAAACCTATTATACACCCTGTTGTATTCAAAAAGCATAATTCCAGAATCCATGTTTCACAGGTATCCATTCAAATTTTCCCTACCCGAATGTTCCCTATCATTCTCTGACACATCCCTCTAATTATTCTTTCCTGAAACCCCCAGTATACTATATTGACAAAACACTACAATTCCTACACTCCCATTGGTTCATTTTCCTATTCCGACCTTTCCTGTTTAACCCGCAAACCCTACCAATCCTGTCCTTCTTATTTTTATTTTCCAAGATCCCAATCCACTGGAAGAGTACCACCATTCCCACCATCCCTTATGCTCTGTTCTTCATCCCGGTCATTCCCGTCCATTGTGCGACACTTTCGCAACACACAATAGATAACAGACTAATGTTGAATCTGTATACCCGACATGTCCCAAACCAAGGGTCAGGCAAAGTCAGGCCATTGATCATAATTACACACACCTGACGGCCCTTATTTCCCCCCCACATGAATGAAAGGTGGAGCAGAAGAGTGCAGTACGAGCAAGGCGAGAAAGGCCAGCATAGCAGGTATCACGGCGAGACGACTACCAAGCGGCAGTCCAAGAGAAGTAGAGAGACGGTGGGAAGCGAGAGGCTGACAAGTGGAGAAGTAACCTTGCCCTTTTTGTCCCACGACTGTGGAACCTTCGTGGAGGAGAATCTAAGACTGCAAACAATAGCGCAAGTGTCCTGCAACCGATGTGAGTTGTACACAGGGCAAGTTTATGCCGATAAGCAGGGACGAGGGAAGCTCCCGCACCCATGCTACCGGCCTTGAAGCCAGAAGCCAATCGGTTCATCACAACCGGTGAGTTGAGGGAAGAACCGATAAGAACTGAGTTGTCTTAAGTGACAACCGCAGGAGTGGCAAGCTTCGAACCAAAGCTAATGAACTTCGAATTGAACTGTGAAAGAAAGGGAAAGGGAGACCAGCTGCAGAGGGAAAGTGGCACGACTTGGGTACTATCTGGAGGGCTCAAGTCAAGGGTACATGCGGGGGGACGAAGTCCACCCACTTTTTTCAAGGGGTGGACTCAGTCCCCCCCAGCTAAAATGAGAAACATTGAAAGTCTTTGTTTAATGTATGAATTGAAGCAATCCCAGGGCTGGCAGTCGTCAGGTTTGGAGGCCGGACACTTCACCACTACACTATATAACCTGATGAAAAATAACAAACAAGTAAAGGTGAAATGTCCCATTTCGGTACTGCATGTTCCAGGGAAAAATTAGTATTGTTATTGGAGTTTAAAACATGCACACCTTTTAACGTTTAGAAAAATACTATTAGAAGAAAATCTCCTCTCTTGGTTTTGTGTGTGTGTTGATTTTATGAAAGGCAAATGCCATGCGTCTTGTGCAAATAGGGTGGTTATGCAAAGCCATTTTAATGGAATGTGCATATTTCACCTTGATATGCTTATTTCTGGTGACGACACACCCACTGCGTTTCTTGATGAGTCCCCCCACTTTTCTTTTTAGGACTTGACCCCTGGCTACCCGGTGAGACTCTGGTTGAGCTCCATATTGAGAAACTACAGAAATAGAAGGCCATAGAAAGGCCCCCAAAGGAATGCAAAGTGGTCATACGTGAGGGTAGAACAAAAGCCCAGTACATTCGAAAGACTTTGATACGAAATGAAAGTTTGTTCTCAATATTCGCTGGGTGATGCGTTCCCCCCTCGATCGCCCTCTTCTGGGCTGACACATGACGTATCGCTTTCCACTTAAAGTTTTGACGAAAGCTTCGCCCTAGGATCTCCCTCGGCCGGGCTCGGACCTCAGTTGACTGTCAGTACAACACAGTTCAAAGTAACACAGTTCAAAACAAAGGGGTCTTGCAACTCCATTCTCAGCACAAGCGCAGCCAGGGGCGGAGCCAGCCTCAAGATTTTAGGGGGGCTGAATGGGTTTTTCAAAAAGTGGGGAGGGGCACACGTAATCAACGATAGGACCTGCAAGGGCACCACCGGTTGTATCTTTGATTAAAAATGCATAGGTGACAAATTACTCTTGGTAATTAAGAATATTTTCTCCATGTGTTTGATGACATTCATGTAAGGTGAAGAATGTCTTTTACTGTGCAATTGGAAATTTGACACCCTGGAACAATTACATTTCGACTACTTTTGAGTCCGTGAACGGAGGTCTCGCCCTGTGATGCTACTTTAGGCCATCTATTGTGAACATTTCAATGTCATGCAGAGTTTCAATGAGAAATTAAAGAAAATGAGAAAGTATGTAGAACAATGTTTACTGTATTGTTTATAGGGTTTTGAATAAAAAGGTCAAGTACTGTACAGCATATATAAAAAAAAGTTAGGGGATTTATGGAATGTTGTCCTCGGGAGGATCCATGAAGAATTAGTGTCGGTGGTGTCAATACAACATTATATAAACTTCCCTCTACGTGCTGCCGTTCCACAAAACTCTTCCACATCTTTTGCAAGATAAATTTTGGCTGCTCGATCCTTGCTTACATACAACATTGCAAGTGATGCTAAGCGGCTGTTCAACAATGAACTTCTTAGGTGATTGTTTTTATACATTTCAAAACAGAGAATGAGCGTTCGCAAGATGCAGAGGTCACTGGCAAAGTTAATACTAAGCGCATGCAGTTTTCCATGGTGGCAAAATCCCCACTTTTAAGAACTTCAAGAATATCAGCCAAGCAATTCATTGACATTAAGAATATTCTTTAAAACAGTAATCTCAGACATTAGTTGAGTAGCACGAATGTCAAGCGAGGGGTACAATGAATTTCATTGCAAAATGGCTTCAGCCCGCAGGAAAGCTGCAGACTCTGGCATAGTCAATGCCTCCACTGCTCTAATTAGACTCATGTTGTCTATAGTAAAACAACAGCGTTACTCAGCCAAAAATCGATCTATAAATGGCAGAAAAATGTGATTTTCATTCTTATTCGATAGTATTCTCTGAATGGTTACGCTGCCTGACGGTACTAGCTGTTACAAAATCATCCAAAAGTCCATTTAATTCTCGTTTCCTTGCACATCGGACAGTTGGCACATCTATACCAATTTCCCCGTAGAAATATGTGAGCAGCTGCCAGATTCTGTTCCAATCATCACGCGTACTTTGCAAGCTGCTTCTCACAGCATCACACAGTGCTTTGGCCTGTGCAGAATTGATTTGTGGCGACTGCCATTTTTCACTCAATCCATGAGTCAATGACAATAAATGATCAGATATCATGAGGTTGACCACCGAGTCAATAGTATTCACAGTAGCGAGGAGCTTGTGCCCCTCTATACGCACATTGGCACTCACATGGACTCCAGACCCCATACTTGAAATGCTTTCTAGCACACCGATTATTTCTTTAAATTGCTCTTTTACAACCGTTAAAGACTGCCATCTGCAAGCCCACCTTGTGTCCGGCAGCCGAGCTACGCCTCCTGTAATTTTAGAAAGAGAACATGCACAGTGGGATGTGAAATGTAAACATATAAACTCTGGAGTACAGAAAAGAATTCCTCAGCCAGCTGAACATTGTGAACAGTATCCACCAACACCAAGTTAAAGGGATGTGCAGCACAATGAAGATTGCCCAGGTTATGAGCGCCGGGAGTCTGGATTCTATTAAAGACACGGAGGCGAGCATTATGCTTAAACTCTTTATTGGCACTTCTCATAGCAGCTTCTTCAAAACTTACCTTTGGCTGTTTAAAACGTTTTTTTTTTTAAACAGTAAAATCCTTTCAACCAAAACTTCTAACACCTGGGACTACCATACCCCATAAATCCTCTGTGTTTCAGTAGTTTTGCACCTTGCTCAACATCCAATCCAGGACCAGCAAGGTCTTTGCCTCATATCCTGCCTGCACTTCCTCCTCTTTCTTTGACGAACTTGCAGTAACAGTGCAACCAAACAATGTCCACAAAAAACTTCCTCAATATGGAACTTCTCCAACATGGACCCTTCCTCCGATCATCGGCCGACTCGGCTGCCCAGGCGCCTTCTGCTATTCACCTCCCTTCGGCTCAGTTACTTTTGGCCTTGTCTCCTAGGACCCAAACAAAGCACACAATTAGGGTGGGAATATGCAGCTTCAACAAATGTCACCATCAAAGCAAAAAAGCAATATACATGTCACAAGGATATTTCAACAGTATGACCTCCTACCCTGCATATACGCACGGGATAATGCTCGCCTCCGTGTCTTTAATAGAATCAAGACTCCCGGCGCTAATAGCCTGAGTAATCTTCATTCTATGGCAAGACCAGAGGAGAGCATTATACTTGTTCAAAGCTTTCTAATACTGCATTAGCTACAGTCGAGACTGGCTTAAAATAAAAAGTCTTAAACGTAGCTTCTGAAGACCAGTCTGCTGACTTCAATATGTCTTGTAATGAAGCTCCTGCTGCAAAAGCCTTGGACACCATCGCTCCCCTGACTGAATAGGCCCCAAAGATGCTCAGGTCTATGCCTGCACACCCCATGACTTCTCTAACCCACCTGGCTATGGTGGCTGAAGCTATTGCATGAAAAGGCCTCCTAAGCGCTATAAGCAGCAGCTGCACTTCCGCTGGCCTAAAATCTCTCGTCACTCTCTCATACTCCTTAATGCAAAGCATCACACACATCTTTGGCCCGTCAGTGAAATAGGGATATGAAATGACTTTAGACACACTCTTTGTCCTCTGAACAATCTGGAATGCCACTCCCTCTGGATAAAATACCTTCCTGTTAATCTCTAAAGCTTTCATGTCGGAGACTCTCCTACATTATACTAAGCACAAAAGCATAGCCAACTTGCCGGACAACCGCTGTATCGATAACTGCTCGTTCCCTGGCCGCTGCTTAAAGAGACGAAACACTACTTGCACATCCCAAAACACGGAATACTTGGATGCCGGTGGCTCGCCCATTTTCACCCCCGCAACAATCTTACTACCACTGGGTGTTCTCCGACAGGTCTGCCTTCGCATCTCTTGTGACCTGCAGAAATTCCTGATTGATACACACCTATCGAGCTAAATGCTCGCCCAGACTCGGACAGCTCCGCCAAGAAATTTAGAACGTGAACTACAGATGTCGAAACGGGATGAACACATTGCTGGGCACACCATTCCTCCCATTTGGCCCATGCAGCATCATAGCTCCTAAGGATGGAAAACGCCCACGAGTCTCTGATACAATTTGCAGCCGCTCTCGAAAGGCCTGGCAAGTCCCATTGTTGACTGAAATCCTGCACGCCAGAAGTTGCAGGGACCCTGTTGGTACTAGAGGATGCACTTGCCCTCTCAGATCGTACAGAAGGTCCGCTTCCCATGGAATCAGTCTTCGGAAATCCGAAGAAAGTCCCATCAGAATCGGAAACCATGCTTGAGACTTCCACAAGGGCTCTAGCATCATTAGCTCTGCTCGTCCCCGGCGGACTTCCGCCAGGACCCTCGCAAGCATGGTGAAGGGGGGAAAGGCATAGTGTGCTCATGCCCAGGTGTGGAGAAACGCATCTGTCCCTATCGCCTCAGGGTCATGCTCCAGCTGTAATATCTGGGAACCTGCGCGTTCAACCTGGAGGCAAAGAGATCTGTCTCTATCGGGCCCCACATTCTCTGTAACTGTGCGAACACTGGCCTCCTCAATCTCCAATCATGGAATCCTCCAGATACCTGGAATTCCAGTCCGCTAACATGCTCTACTTCCCCGGTAGATAGCTAACACTAGCTTCCTCTGCAGACAATAGAGCCAAAAGTCTTTCACTATTTTGCTAACATCTTCAACTTCATTCCCTCTATCTTGTTTATGTACTGCACACATCCAAGATGTTGTCCAACCTCAGCAGAATGCATCAATTCACTCCCTCTTTGATGAATGCCTTCACTGCAAAAGACCCCACCAGAAGCTCCAAGCAGATTATGTGCAGCCCTAGCTCCTCTGTTGACCACTTCCCCCCGGTTTGTAAAGGTCCACATCTGGCACCCCATCCGGACCTGCTTGAGTCTGATTCTATCACTAACTCCGGCACATCCCAAAAGATGGCCCTGCCGTTCCAGGCTTCCATGTTCTGCAGCCACCATTTCAATTCTACTCTCCCTTCGTTGTCCAATGGCACCATCTAATGATACCTTCCACCTCCTTGCAGATGTCTGACCTTCAACCTTTGGAGCCCTCTGTAGTGAAGGGGCCCTGGAAGAATCGCTTGAATGAAGGCTGCCAGGAGCCCTACTATTCTCGCTAGCCTCCAAAGTGAAATGTGCAACTTCCCAACCGCTATTCTCAGTTCTTTCTTCATCCCCTCATCTTATGCTGGGGTAACACTAATGTGGCTTTCCTGCTGTCTACGACAAATCCCAGTAACTCATCCGCTGTCTCAGAATGGGCTCCGACTTCTCTCGATTGATTAGGAAATCGAGGGATGACAACAGAGCACTCACCCAGAGCACCTGCTCTGCCAAGGCTGTTTTGCGCTAGCAGTAAGATATCGTCTAAGTAAATAATAATCCTGATGCCTCTGTCTCTGATGGCCTCCACTACTGGCCTTGTCACTTTTGTGAAAGCCCAGGGGGCTGATGTTAAGCCAAAAGGCAGGCACATGAAGCGCCAGCTCTGTCCATTCCAGATAAAACAGAGAGAATTCTTGTGTTCCCGAGCTACTGGAATGGTCAGGTAGGCATCCTTTAAATCTAGCCTTGCCAACCAGTCACCCTTGCAAAGCATGTCTCTGAGCAGGTGAATCCCCTCCATCTTGAAATGTCTGTATATGAGCCAGCCATTCAACTCTTTCAGGTTGATAACCGGTCTCGACTTCCCATTCCTGTGCACCGGGGGGGGCACATCTCTATCACTCCCTTCTCTGTCAGTGCTAGTAGCTCTCTGTCGAGGAGCCTCTGCTCCTCCCCTGCCATCCTGATACGCGATGGGATACATGACTGATGAGGAGATTCTACAAACTCCAGGTTTAATCTTGCTACAGTTTGTAAAACCAAAGCATTTTTTTATATTGCGTGCCAATTATCTAAACACATTTGAGGTTCTCAGGTAAAGATAAGGGGAATCCCACTTCAGGAAGGGAGACGGGTAATGAACTAATCACATCATGTATAAGACGGCAAGATGCTTGTTTACCGGTAACTGCATTCTCACGTGGCAAGAAAGTATCAAACTATCGTAGACACTGGGGCAGCTGGTGGTTACCTTGGAGACGATGGCATCCTTTGCACAGGCACAGGACAACGTCATTGTGAAAAGTCAGATGTGGTCAGGTGATTAGGGTATATTAGGATCTCCTGACCTAGCCTTGCTGCTTCTGAATTTACCTATGAATCTCTGTGTTTCATTCATTCAAGTTGCCAACCTGTTTATTGTATTTTGACATGGCTTTGCCTATTCCCTGTCTGTCTTGCTAATACTCTGGTGATATCGACTCAGACCGCTCCTTGGATTTGCCTTTGTTCACATTTTGTCCTTTTTCTGACTGTTAACTGCTGACCCGGAAACGCCATCTGGATTGTTTTGCCTTACGTTGTTGTACATTACTGCTCATCTCATTGCCGAACCGGATTGTTACTTGGACTTCCTGTGAATTGTCATCTGTTACGGACGCCCGGAACGAACGGTAGGGATTGCTGGACGTCAATCCTTACCGTGTACATAACATAACCAAACAAGCGCACAGACTAGAGACTTCCTGGACTTTAGCCGTCCGCGTGCCATTAAGATAAGTGACATTTTGTTTAGGCGTCTTTGTGACGGCCGTTTAGGCACTTGGATCAAACTTCACAATCAAGACTCGTATAAGACACTTAAGGATCCAATACGGTAAGAACCGTTCTTCTTGACCTTGTATTTGTGTTCTTTACAGTTTTCTGGTACGTATCTGTTTTATTTTGATTCCAGAATTCTGCTTCTACTCTACTCCTGTGCTTTATGAACATAGAAATCTCAATAGCCTCATCTAAACAAGCACAGGTTAGTTTAAGGAGGTTTGGGAGTTCTATGTTCTGTTATACCACCACAGAGTACTAAATTGTGTTACCTTTACTTTGCAGCCATTGTTCTTCATCTGGATCCGGTCTTTCAATTAATCTGTACGTTTATTTGATCTTCTTTTTCACTTCTGGTTCAATGGTTTGAAGAAGAATTCTGACAAAACAATACAGTTTATCCCCCTACCCCCAAACTCTGGGGTAACCCGCCGCTCTGCGCACATACCGCTGGCAACTTTGTTGTCGGAAGCCCCCTCTGCCTCTCCGTCCGCAGAAACCTCTTCCTCTTGAGGGAAAAAGACATCCTGCTCCCTACTCTCCCTGTTTTGGGCCCTGGGACCTTGAGACCGTTTTGCGTTGAAATGACCGGCCAAGCGGCCTCTGAGGCGACCAGTCCCAGCGAAAACCATCTGGGAAATATCTTGCGGATAGAGGTCTGGGATTTCTCCAGCGCTGTATAAATCCCTACAAATCGGGAAATTTCCTTTGTGAAAGCTTCACCAATGCCTTGGGCTGTTTCCTGTGAGGGAAAATGGGCTGTTGGGCCTCAAAGACAGCCCTAAGAAGGTGTTTAGTGGAAAAACTGGCAAGACTACAATCCCCATGATCCTTTGGGGTGGCAGTTGATCCCGAGTGAGGCAGTTGTTTCATATTGGCTATTTAAGACGTGCCTCAGCCAGTGCTGCCTGTTGGTTGATTGTTGGCGTGGCAGGCACGGGCCGAAGGGATCAGGTGTGCAGAAAATGCGTGTTTTCTGAAGCAAGCGCTGGGCCAGTTGGTGAAACTCACAGAACTCTGGCCCGGCGGTGAGCGCGGCATTCTATGCAGCATTTCATTCCCTGCTGGAATGGAGCAGAAGCACAGCAGGAGTCCGTTCACTGCAGGAGAATCCCTGCCTGGGAAGGAGCCGGCGAGCCCCCCCAGGCCTCAGTTAAGTACTTGATAAACGATTATTATGCAGTGGCATAATCCTCATTTTGTTTGGTTTGGTACGCACAGCAGCGAATCATTAGTGAACCGTCCCTCTCCGCAGGGGCTATCTACGTGCCGTTGAACTCGCACGTTGGGTTTCAATCAGCCTCATGAACTAAGGTGAGATATACTGCTGGGTTATCATGGAACGCTAACGCTCAGAGTGTGGGGGCAGCAATCAGTGTCATACGTGAAGTAACGCTATGTTCTGTTTGTGCTGCTCGCTTTGTACATTTCATGTGTTTGTGCCAAGTCATTACATTCCGAGCCAATTCCTGATTCAAGCCATGTTCAGGTGAGACAGTAAGAGAGGTTTAGTCACCTTTTGAGCACTACAAGGGTGGTGTATATTGTTGCCAGTATTCTTGTCCACGTGTATATGTTTGTCACAGTTACCCATGGCTTTCATTCATGCTTTCTGTGCGTATGTTTGTTGCTACTTAGTGAAGGGGTATGAATGCATGAAAGGGAGTCAGTATTCTAATCAAGAAGAGCACTGACTTTCTTGGAAGTTTATGCTGCATGGTCAGGTTATGTGTTTCTTTACCTGTGGTCCCCAGTCCTATCCAATTGCAAGCTCCCTAAACCTTTTCCCGGTTACCCGAAACACCCCCTACCTATCCACAACCTCTCCCTAACCCTCTTCCCCCCTTTGGCTGCCTCAAGGTGCCTGTGTATACTAAAATGAGGAGCCCGTGCCAACGAAGGTGGGAGGGGTCAACTGCATTTGGCTGCCATGGCTAGAAGGGAGTTGTGTGATACTCCAGGGGAGTGACATATCCCCTGCTTCATAGTTGTTGAGGACTCCTAATTTACTGTCGATCTTGCGTAATAGGCTACAACAACTCTCTGTGGACAAAGCACAGCTAGCATTACCTAGGTAGCATACTGCTCTCTGTGCCCAGCTGGCTAGCGTTGATGTGTCCACTGGCTCTCCGGTGTCTTTGGCCCTTTCTGCCAAGGCCCTTATTTTAGTGAGGGGACCTGCCATGTCTAGCACCTTATCCTGGAAGGCCTTTCAGGCTCTATCTAACCCTCTCCTTATGTTCTTCGTGGACTTAGTCACGAAGGTGACCATATTGGCGTCCAGCTCCAGTGTGTCCATGACCTTACTAGGGAGATCTAGCATGTTGCATTCCGCCCTCATTCTGAATCACACCTGTCCTACATGTCGGCCCCTTCCTCTGCACCTTGGTGTCGCTTTCCACTACTGACTACTTCACCTACTTTTACGAGGACTTCCTCAACATCTTCCTCCTCTTCTTCTTCAGCTTTCTTGCCTTCTTTGGCTGCCCCTGTGTTGAACACCCCTGGGGTAGGGGAGTAAGAGGTTTGGCACCACTGATCTACCTAAAAAGGCACTTTTCAGCTTGTTAAAGGGGCCAGCCATCTCCCGAGGCTTCTTTTGGGCCCATGCTGTCTGACCCCGGGGGGGGGGGGGTAGAAGAGTGGGGACTCTTCCGGGTTTTATTCACCCCCTTATGCGCCATTGCCTGCTTCCTGTGATGTGCCCGCACCTGGGCTGAGCTTGCACGTCCTTTTCTTAGAGGCTGTTGAAGTGATGAGTGATTCCAGCGCTGCTAGGTGCTCCTTTATGGAATGCACTCCTTGAGATGCAGATAATGCCAGAGAGTCCCCTAGAACCCTCTTGAAACTGAGTGACAGATCTCTGTCTCCCTCCATCCCCTTGTCGCTATACTCGGGAGTGGTGCTCTCCTCCTCCATGCTTAACTCCTTGAGGAAGAGCTAGGACCCCTGTCTTCTTAGCAAATAAATTTTTTTTCTTTTAATTTTTGTTATGTCTCTGTACCTTAGGAGCCTCTGGCAGAGGACAGTGTAGGAGAGAGGCTCTGCTTGGCGCTTTTCCGTCGACCGTAGTAGCTCACTGGCACCTTCAGAACATCTCTGTCTCCAAGCCCAGGAAATGTGTGCACATGCGCAGTAACTATTGTATCCCGCATGTATCCTTACCTGAGGCGCGGACCTCGCTCGACTCTCTTCCAATCCTCACACTCTCAATAAACAAGCAAACGGTGCTCGCCGTTTATCTTGCTCTACCGATGTAATACACTAAGCTAGCCACCACCAATCACGCTAACAGTCCCATTATCTGCTCAACTGTGACTTATCGGCTTGAGAAGCAGCAAATTAAGAGGAGGAAGTGCAGGCAGGATATGAGGCAATGACTGTGCTGGTCCTGGTTTGGATGTTGAGCAAGGTTCAAAACGAATGAAACACAGATGACTTATGGGGTTTGGTAGTGCTAGGTGTTAGAAGTTTTAGTTGAAAGGATTTTACTGTTTAAAAAAGAAAAATAAAACATTTTAAACAGCCAAAGTTACGTTTTGAAGAAGCTGCTATAAGAAGTGGCAATTAAGGATTTATGCACAATGCTTGCCTCTGGCCTTGACATAGAATGAACATATTGTGCCTCTGGAAATGTCTGCAGCATCCTCGCTTGAACACCATTGTGGCTTCCAGACATAATGCTAGCACCATCATAGCACTGTCCCACTACATTGACAACAAACAAACCATTTTTATTGTGTGATTTCAAACAATGCATCGGCTAGAATATAGCAATCTAAATGTTCAAGCGGTTGCACAATAACGTGCACAAATGCTCAACTGCTCCACGTTCGACACATCACACGTTTCATCCTCAATAATGCACTTCATGCCAACCTGCTGAATTTCATGCACTATATTTTGCAAGATTTGAGATACACAGATAGCTAATAATTCATTTTAAATCTCATGGCTAACATAACTACCATTCTTTGGCATACATTCCAATTTTGATGCAAATACAGGATCAAACTCCTTCACAAGGTGAATTACTTCCAGAAAATTACCTTTACCAAGAGCATCATCAGATTCATATTTGCCTCTGAATGCTAATCCTTGCCTTGCCAAATAAATGAGTAATTCGCTGAGACGGCCTATGTATTTTCTATTCTCAGACACTAGCGTTTGATGAGATTTTGACATTTTGGCTAAAATACTGCCATCTCTTTTACTTTGCTTAAAACCCTCCCATCGAGCCATGCTGTTGAAATGGGACTTACACAGAGGCGTAGCCAGGAATGTCTAGCAAATGGGGCCTGATGCTAATGTAGTTGGGCCCACTGCACTGACAAAAATATCTGTAAATTCCCACACAGCGCTGCTGAGTGGGCATTTACAGATTTTGGGTGGGCCTTGCCCCTCATGCCCTACCCTGCCTACGCCTCTGGACTTACATATAGAGTGCTTCTCAAAACGGCCAAGCGAGTGCTCCCAGTTTCTAAAACCAATCGAAACAAATACTGCTTCTACACTGTCATGAGTTGGCGAGCAAACACGGCATGCATAGCCGAAACTTGCATCTTTCTCAATGCTGTACTCGAGCCAACAGTTCTTGGTGTACCATTCAGGACAAATGGACCGATGCTGTTGGCCAAACAATGTTCTGGGGAAAACTGCAAGTTGAGATTGCATTTGCATTGTCTTTAGTTGGGTGTATCTCAACATTGGTGCGCGCACCTGTGGGACGTGCCTGTGAAGTGCCTCTTTGCCTGACCTGCTTGGCTTGGATCCCTCTGTGAATTTCAACAATGGACTTTTGTGGACTGGACAATGGTACTGTTACATCACGCATTGTTATGAGGTGTATGGGCAGATGAAACCTTGTTAACGTGTCATTTCTACTTTATTGTAGAAAAACAAGTGCAGAGCAGTTAGCCACGCCCCCTTGTGAGGAAACCGTTTAAAAATGATCGCGCGCACGCACCTGTGGGAAGTGCCTGTGAAGTGCCTCTGTGCCTCTTCGCCGAGGTGTTGAGGCGGGACAGGCGTATTTCGCTGGTAACATTGTATTGGGCTGTGGATGATATCAAATTATTGATACTAAAGTGAAATGAGCCGTTTTACTTTAAAAACTGGCATGCCTGCACGAAGCCCCCTAAAGAGTGAGAAAACTGAGTGGGCTATGAAAAATAATACGGCGTTACATGTAAGTTCCACGCTGAGACGCGGTAGAACTGAGCTCAGAGCACTGGGAAATGCAGATATCCGTGTATTCTGTAATGGGTCCCGGTCGGCGAAACGAAATTGGAATGCTCTGTATTGAAAAGTTGACTGTTGAAATGATTGATGTTGCAGATTCTAATAATATAAAAGCGCCAGAGCAAGTAATAAGACCAGTAGTGGGGAGCACTAGGGCAGAGCGTTCGATATCAGACACGGCCCTGCTAGACTCCGTGCCAATTACAGGTCTAACCAAAGAGGCTCTGGTAGCCGCCCATGTACAAGTAGAGGAAGCAGCTAATGTAGTGGTCATTGATCTAGATGCAAATGACTCAGTCTTTTCTAATAACCGGCTCCCTGAAAACCTGTCTGCCTCCCCAGTAATGTTCTCTGAGAGCAGTACAGGTCACTCCCCTTCCTTTTCCAATGATGCTCCCTCTCCAATAAAACGAATAACCACTAATCACAGTACGAAAACCTCTGTCATTATTCAACAGCCTGACAGTATGTTGGGAATCACATTACATGCAATGAACCTGGCGATGACATCCCTGGCGAAATCCCTGTTTGTTTGTCAACAAAAATTATCTGCCCAGGGTGCAAGCTTAGAAAGAATTATGGCTTGGCAAAGGAGGAATGCCCAATAAATTGCTAGAGTGGTTGATAAGAGAACATCAACTGGTGATTTGAAGATGAGTATGGCTTCTGTAGCATCCCAAATGGAATGTGACCCAATCAATAGTCAGTCTCCTAAAAAAAAACTTGATAGGCAATAGAACAATGCAAGTAGTTAAATCTGTTGTACCTTGTTTTAATGAAATTATTTATGAGGTTGATTCAGTATCGCAGAGCCAGGTGTGTGCTGGTAATGTATGTCCAAAATCAGTTCCCGACGCAAATGTGGCTGTACAATGTAAAGTAGTAAGCTCCAAAAAGGTGTTAACCGCTCCCCCATCAGTAGGGCAAAGTAGTAAAAAAGTCAATACGGGTGGGAAAAAGTTGCCAAAAAATCAACAAATTCTGAAAAAAATTGGTAAAACAGTTCTTTAAGGCTATATCTGTTCCGAAGTGTACCTCTATAACTGCATCGCAGGCTATCAAGCAAAAATACCAACAGCTTGCGCAGGAGAGAAGAAATGACTCCCTTAACTGTGTTCCAGCTCATGCAATGGAGTATCCCCCATTAGATGATCTATGGAAGGCACTCTCAAAAAAACAAAACATTGGTGATGTTAGCAACGTGATAGACATAGAGACAATTCCACCTATGAAGGTGACCCAGCAGCCAAATCATGCTCCGACAGTAACGGATGCATATTTGGCGGTGCAGAGGTCTGAAATTTCGGAAAGCTGTTGATGCATATATGGCAGGAGTTCGTCCAGCTAAACTAGTTCCTCCGCCGTGTAAGAGCCTTAGTCCTGGAGTAAACGGCCCCAAATTAGTGGGTAGTGGAATCACGAAGGAGAACGTAGAGTTGGCCCATGGAGCGGGAATTTGTATATCGGACATAATAGATCCAAGTCAGATAGTGGGGGTGGAACCTAAGAAAACGTATGTCCAGTCCCAGTCGTTAGACCCAGTGGCCCCTAATCAAAACCATGAACATTTTTTGCAAAAAGAAAATTCCGGTGAGTTGTCACAGATGTCCGGTGCTATCATGTCTCTAATAGAGAGTGCCCTGAATAAGATGCAAGGGCCTAGCCAACAAAGACCTGTATTGGATCTGTCTGACAACATGATACATAGGGAGGCTAGAATCCGTAAGCCGCCACTTAGGGGTCTGCCTGCTGCATATTCACTGGTTTTGGTTTGTAGGAGTCCGCCATCTACTCAATACGATCTAAATAGACGTGCAGTGATGGCTATTTTTTCTGAGATCCTGCAACTAGAAGATATTGGGCCTCATTACGAGTCCTGCAGTAACCTGCTGGTTTTTCCGGCTCGGTTACCGCGGACTCGTATTACCATTCTCTCTCCGTGATTCCTGGAATTACTGGGGCATTACAACCCCGGTGACGGAATTCGGTAAATCCCCATTCCCATTGAGTCCCAGAGGACTCAATGGGAATGGGGACCATGGAAACACCGGCACCATCTCGTGATGGTGCTGGTGTTTCCACGTCCGCCTGCAGGCAGGCGGTGTTAAACCCGCCAGGTCAGACCTGGTGGGAATGACACCTCCGCCTGCAGGACTCGAGATCACCCGGTATGGAAACAACGGTGGCGGCGGGTTTACCGCCACCGTTATTTCCGTAACGGGTGACTCATAATGAGGCCCATTGTGTCCTCGGACATGGCTCTAGTCGAATTTACAGTGGAATGTCAGCTAAACTCTGTAAGAATCTGGTTAAAATCTCAAGTTGTTCAGAATGTAATCTGGCAGGCCAAAGCAGATCTCTATGGCTTGGGATTCGTCCTGTCTACAGAGCCAAGCCCAAATCTTTTGCCAAACTCATCAGGTCACCAAAGGAGTATGCAGAAGGTTTGTTTCGCTGAAAGCAAGAGAGAGATTAATGCCCAGCCCGTGAAGACATCTGTGAGCTATAGCTGTGCAAGTTCCCAGAAGTAATGTGTGGTTAGGGAGAGGATGAACCAAGTATCCCTTGTAAGCTGGAACACCAGGGGATTCAGCCATCTCATAAATAGTGACCATAGTGAATTGAGTAGTAGTGACATTGTGCTCCTGCAAGAGACATGGCTAACCTCGGTCCCCATCTGGGAAAATCATGAATTGTACCTAAACCCAGCCCTAAAAACAGTGGAAGGTCGTCCAATTTCTGGGATACTGACAGCGGTAAAAATGGTTAGAGGTTTGACTTCTGAACTCTGGGCAATGCCAAATAAATATATGTTGTTGGTTAAAGTTATGGTCGGTGATAAGGGATACGCAATTTTGAATGTTTACTGGAACCCGATTGCCATGTCGGATGATACTTTTTTCCATGATCTAAACTCAATCTTAGACTTGGTATCGGTAGCCCAAAATGTAAGAGCATTGGTTGTGGAAGGTGATCTGAATCTAAATTGCCTGAGCGAACTAGGCAATTGAAATAAAACGAGATTTAGAAGATGGGCCTCATTAGTTAAGGCTAGAGGTCTCTTTGTCCTTAAAGGAATGGTTCGGTCAGAAATATTATTGTCTCCATGGTTCGGCCATGTGTTTTTAACCATAAATTGATCGATCGTACAAACATTTCCTATGGACCTTACCAGAGTTTTCGTCTTTTGAACACAAGCAAAATCAAGCAGCAGGGCACGCCCATTTTGTGATAATCTTATCAGTTGACACATTGTCCTGGGCGAACTGCCTTTGCTGCACTAAAGCATATCCCCGCCCCTGAGCATGACATCACCAAATCATTGATATTCTCTGCCTCTCTCCGTGACGTTACTGAGCAGCGTAGCCAAACGCACCCAGTCGTCACCTACGCAACTTGACGCAGAACCCGGAAAACAACACACATGGTCTCACAACACAGCGCGTCACAATTTCGAATATGAAACTGTACTTTAAAAGGAAACAGCAAGACTGTACAATTGGTAAAGTACATTTATTTCACATTAAATGTTTCGAGAACATTCGGCGATTGACATATTCAATCAAAAATTAACTTTTTTTCTTTGCTCTTGATCCGCAAATGTTTATCGTGAGTCACACACTGTTCCTTTTGGGTACACAGGGTGGTCGTTTTGGGTAAATGGAGCAAGCACTTTGGTCGCATGGTGAATTGCAAGGCTGGTGCATCAACTTGGCACTAGACCACCGTAAAGGTTGTTATGTTGCCCCGAATCGCTGGTACTGTGTGTACGGGCATATCGGACCTTGTCGATTGTCCCAAAAATGAGTTCCATAAATCCAGTGATTGACATGTAGGTGCAGCTGGCGGTTGAAGAATCCATCGTTTGGCGTCTGGAATAGATGACAATCACGGAATGGCAGCAGATACCTGTTTGCAAAACATAAAAATAGAAATGTGTCTCAGTAGCCGATCTTTATTACAATCAATCATTTTATTTATTAGCGCACAGGTGACACAATGTAAACCGAGAGAACACAACGTGGAATATCAAAGTACTCTGCTATTTGCTTCCGAGGATAATGCAATGGAGTATGTTGAGCTCTAAACATAATGCGTAAAACGAGGCAACAATTCGCAGTGCACAACGTAATGATTTATTAGCGTTGAAACAAGGGGGAAATGAGTGGTGGTCTACATGCGTGTGGATGCTGGACTGCACATGTGCCCGGTCGAAAGACCAGCACACAACGGTTGTACGTGCACTTCATTGCAATATGCCACACAGAACGAACGAGTACAATGTAACCCAGCTATAACGGTCAGCTATTCGTATTTGGACTAGTTCTGGTATAAAATCGTCTAAAGAGAAACTTACAATATATTCGGCATTTCCATTCTCTTGGCGTAATGCAGACCGTAACGTAGCCTCCGTTCGTGTCAATGATTTTTCATAAACTGAACTTACATGTAACTAAGTCCAGTTTCTGAATGGACAACCTTATCATATTTTACGTTATTACACCCCTCATTCAATTCAATCCCTTTCGGAATGTTCCCTGTCTCTCAAGGACAAAAAACAATAGACCCTTATACTGTGTGCGCGACGCCTGGGCCTCCCCAGCTCCCAAGCAAAAATTCAAAGCTGGTGACCTTCACTCGAAATGAACATACATTTTCAGTTTGCAACATCCCGTGTCAATGCATCCCTGAGAACTGGAATTTTGAAGCACAGGCCCTGGAAGAAAAAATTGGGGGCTGTCACTGCTCGCTGTTCGTGGCATTGATGAGGGATAGGGGAAACTTGGCAATGACAGAATGTGCCCTACTCCATAATTGTAGTCGATGAAACACAAAAATTGAGTCATAGTGTATCTAGTAATAGCCCCACCTCTGCTTATCTCACGGTATCCTATCCCATGGCATGTTTTCACAGTCTGTACTTCTTGCATGCCAATTATGTTATGTGGCCTAGGTCTCATCCCTTTTGCGTGACGAGCAGATATTCAGCTGTTTGGGGAACTGTATGGCAAGGGAGCATGCCACAAACCAAAGATTCTTACACACTGTTATCCATCAGGCACTAACACGATACATGAAGGTCCCACAGTTGCTCGACTAAACTGTGAGATGTGAAAGCAGTGTTACATTGTATGTCAATCGTAATAATTGTACTATTTTTTTTAAAAAAGGACTAAGAGAATAGATTTCAAAATAAAAATTGCATACTTTATTTGGACACTTTATAAAAACATTTTTGGCAAAAATAAAAACAGATGGTAATCATTTGAACCGGGATTTGAAATATTCAACGAGCTCTGCTTTTGGTGGACATGGCACGTTGGCAATGTTTTGTGGCAATGTATGTGTGCTCTGAACAGATTTGCGCGCAATTCCATGAGTATGCATCTCTACGACAATAATAATAAGAGATTTAACAAAATTGAATTCCATTTCCTCATACACTGGTTTGACCACCCATTTTTGCTTCTTTTCGTAAAAGGCCATAGTGTAGCGAAGCATCCCTAAGTTTCCTGCAGTCCTAGATTGTTCATGGCCTACATTCTCGTTATGCGCTAATACCACTAGTAATGTCCTAAATTTCATGCCTCCGATGCCGAAATGCAATCTCTTTGGCCGGTACTTTAGGCACATATTGTGGGACATCTCCAAATCCCCTGTGTGACAAAATTCTGTGAGTCCCTTCAGATCTCTTGATAGAGTTTTATCAAACACAATCTTCTCAAGGACTTTGTGTGGAGGTGAAGATGCTATCAACCACTTCTTCTTCCGTGCCTGCTCCGGGGACAAAGAGCCATGTTCACATTGGTGGAAATGTTGGTTTTCTTCCAGCGGTGAATGTTGGAACAGTGGTGCATTAGTGACCGCCATTTTTCCAGTAGATGTTGAACAGACCCATCACATGTTTTGGAGTTCCACCAAAGATGGTTGCTGAAAGACTGACCACTGTGAAATACTTTCCAAACCTTTTTTTCCCTGCAGCACATATTTTTTTATTGATTGATTTGGCAACATGCCATACATCAAATTGATGTTTAATATTTGGAAACTGCTCTCTCATTGTCTTTGCTATAGAAACGTGTCTGTCCGTGTCTATGAGGTCGATTTGCATTCCCCTAGATTGTAGATCTTCCAGTGATTTTATAAAACCAAGATTCTCCATGGCCACTGAGGATTTACATTGGGACACCTGCACGACCACCAAACTCACAATTTTCTTACTTTCCATGTCCTGAAAGTGGTATGTACAGTACTTAGCAGAAAATCCGGGGCTGTCACACTGTCCATCACCGGCTAGCCTGAACCGTTTGTCGGGGAATGTACTTTCAATAGACAATTGTTCAATTTTCCAAGCTTCACTAATAGCAGGGAATAGATAATCACGTTGATATTTGTAGTACTGCGTTTTAGAAATGAAATGGAGTCTCACAAACTGACAGAAACTGGATAACCTGCTGAAACTCGAGCCACTGAAAAGTAAACCTGCTGCACACAGCAGATTGCCAGCTTGCAGTTTCCCCAGCATCGGTGGAGCGGACCATGAAAATGTTTTATGTGACTTTTCACAGGTGGCATGTATTTTGATGTTACTGCCTTCTGTTCGACGTGTCACATTCACCAATGGCTTTCCACATACTTCCCCTCTCAATGAATGCACACATTTCAGCATCTTTATAATCTCCAAGCTGCTGTCGAATACTATGTAATGGCCTCCTTCCTTACACTGTCATCCTGCATCACTGTTCTTTCGCACAGAACCATTGTGGACATATCAGACAAATCGGACATACTATAGTTGAGATCTTTGTCTAGTTCGTAGGCCAATTGTGTTGATGCTTCAGTCTCTGTCATTTCAATATCTGTTACTTCACCATGGATAGGAGAAAACATCAATGTCGACTGCTTTTTGGGTGGCATTTTTTTGGTGGGTGTCGATTGTGTAAAGTGCTCTGCGACTAATGTAAAACTATCTTCTATACATTCGGTTTCATGTTTATCTGGCAGAGCAGTCACATTGTAGCAATGGTCCAAAAACACTTTGCTGGATTCGCCGGTAATATTAAATTCTATTTCTGGCCATTCGACAAAGGCATCTCTGAAAGGGGCCCTTAGGGGTCCGTCGGGATATGGAAACAAGGCAATAACCATACACGAAAGGATGCGCCAGACACGAGGTTCAAATTCCCAATGCTAGGGTTTATTGCAAGCAAAATAGTCCCAATTGACCAACTGTGGTCTCACGCCCCGATACGTGTATTCTCTAGACCTCGAGGGACGCAAGAGAGCGAATTACGTACATCAGTTACATATATACAAAATCATATCATACAGTCAGCTATGTCATGTTTAACACCCCCCTTTTATTGAGTTTCTTTGAACTCGGGATGATGATGGACATTTCCGACGAGTATGTCATGCCGCGGCAGGGTTGGCGGAAGTGGAATCGCTGGCGGTTCTGTCCGCCGTAGCATTCCGCTCCTCGTCTTCCATTTACCGCTCTAGTCGTTGTACGCGTCCGTGATCCGGAAGTATAAATATCCTCGCTTCCGGGTCGCATACGCGTTGCAACGTTTCCGGGTTTCCTCCTGTGTTGCTGCCGCTCCATCTCCCGGTGATATTCTTGACTTTCTGCCTTCAGTTTCTCTGTTTCCCTTTCAGCTGTTTTTCCACCCTGCCCAGTGCTTGATCTCGTTCTTGTCTAGCCTTTGTTTTCTCCTTATTTTCGTTTCCTTCCTTTTCTCCTTGCTAATTATCCTTAGTATCCCATTGAACTCACCTGTTGCCAGACCTTTTGCCTGCCTACTGGACTGCCTGTGATTATCCTTAGTATCCCATTGAACTCACCTGTTGCCAGACCTTTTGCCTGCCTACTGGACTGCCTGTGATTATCCTTGGTATCCCATTGAACTCACCTGTTGCCAGACCTTTTGCCTGCCTACTGGACTGCCTGTGATTTTTCCCCTGAGTCCGTTGGATCTACCTCTTTCCAGATTTGGTGCCAGCTCATCGGATTGCACTCTCTTCAGCTAACTCATCTTCTGGGATCCTCCACTTACAATACTACGTTCAGGGGTTTTTTGTGCCTTCCGCCTTTTTTCCCCCTGTGAGGCGTTCTCGGTAGGATAACCCCCGTTGCCCCTATCTTAGTGGCACGGTGGCATCCTATCGAGGGCGTCCTTATCTTCATAAGAAAAAAGAGAAGCCTCCACGACATAAGGACGGAAGGATTAAGCAGAAAGAGGAAGGTGAGGAGTTGGGGGAAGGGGGAGAACTTGTCATCTCATCAGAAGAAGAAGACATAACCGACAATCGTGACAGAGTATGACAATTATGACACTTTCGATGTCTATTCTAGTAACAATGTGCAATTTAGAAAGTGCGGAGGCATCTTCTAGTTGTTGAACAGAACACGGTGCTTCTGTTCTTGGAAGCAAGCTGCACACGGGGGAAGAATCACATTCCAAACTTTGCTTTCTATGAGGTGCTATTCGTGTCCTGGGAGCCGACACGCTCTAAAGGGTTTTGTGAAGGGGGGCCGTAGGAAGAGCATAATTCAAGCCTTTAGCTGCTTTATTCTAACATATTCTACCACAGTAGGAGACTGCCTGGCAGCTGTGAAATGATTAAATGCCATGCAGCTCTCCCTCAAGGCTACAGAGAGGGAGCGTGGGCATTCCTTTCTGGGCTGCTCATGAGGAGTTTCAACGAACTCCTCAGTCCCGCGGCCTTGCCCTTTCATATTCAGACAACAATGTTAACAGTTGAGCAGAGTAAGCAGAATTCGCAAGAATTGCAAGCTGCAAAGCAGTTTAGACAGCAATGAGCAATGGTTAACAAGCAAAATGGCGATTCTTGCTACGTTTAAAATGGCCGCTTGTTGGTCAAGCATAGCAGTCTGTATTTCTATAATTCTGTGCATAAAATGGTTGACCTTCGGCCATCAAGATACGTCTATCATCCAAATGAAGGGTATTCACTTTTCCAGATTGACAAACCCTCCTTTTGGCCAAATGCCAAACGTCTTATTCGTTAATTGTATCCTCCTCTGATGAGGATAAGTCTGGGGTATCTATGTCTGAACCTTTCATGCTATCATAAGCATCATCTTCATCATTAATGTCTATAGCCATTAATTGTTTTACTGTTTTTGTTTCATCAGTGCTCTGTTATTTCGGCCATGCGTTTGTTTTCCTCTCGACACCATGTGCATACATCCCTTAGTACATCCCTCAGTTATCTCAGTGCAAACTATTGGTAGGCATTGTATGCAACAGCAACATGTTATGAATATACCAAGTACCACCACTAGTATCGAAATGAGCTTCCATCCCCAGGACCGCAATAGTCCCCAAAACCAGGATCCTATTCCCCAAACCCCTTCTTCAGTAGAGAGTGTGGAACTAAGGACATGTAGTTTCCTGATGCCTCTGAATATGGTAGGGGAGTAGTCATCTATGAATACACAGCATGCAGTTTTTACGAGTTTGCAAACTCCCCCACGATCAACTAATATTATATCAAGAGCCATTCTGTTTTGTAGTGCCATTAGCCTAATTCCTTTTTCTTCCAACGTATTGTTGTATAAGATATCCGTTGTTGTATCTATTGTATTTTTTAATATTCTAGACAGTTGTCTTATATTATAGGAATTTTCTATTTGGGCCAAGAATGGTATAAACGATTTGGCTACATCCATTGCTATCATTCCACCCTCACTACTCCTTTGAGTTCTACCTTTTGTTCGCCTGGCTACTTCTGCTGTTTCCAAGAGGAATACTCCTGGGATCGGTAGACCTAGTTAGCATGTACCTCCCCAGTTCCTAGGTAACCATGGATATGCTTTTTCCCCACATATAAAGTAAACAGGGTCCCCTACGTACACGGGTTCTATTTCGTGCTTTAAAACCACTGTGTTCAGGCAGCTGCTAAACGTTCCTACTTTATAAGAACTTTTTTTCTTAAACATAGGGGAGCAGTTTTGGGGCTGTAATCCAAGGTAATGGCAGGGGGCACAGCATCTTTATTCCATTCATCCCTCATTCGAAATGTCATTACTGATGTTTCTTCTGCTGGCGGGGTCGGTCTATTCTGCCTATGTAATCTATCTAGTCTTGTTGTCTTTCGTGTATTTTCCCTCATGGGATCTGGTGAAAATACGCGAGCTTTGTGGAATATGGAACAACCCACAGGTCTCATGATCACTTCCTCAAATTCATTCATATTGGTCTCATCTAGCTGAACCGTATTACTCTTGTTCCATTTCCCAAAGAACATTGCACTCAATGATACTTCACATGAATAAACCAATGGTAACGGTTGTACATACCAGCCTATCCCTTTCCCACCGTGCTGTGGTAAATGGGCACAAACCCAGCAATCTTTTTTCTTTAAAACCGCATGGGTCATGTTCATGATGAGCAACAATGTATTGTTGCCATATCCTTCTCTATGTCTTTCTTCCATTGGGGACAAAGTACCAGTGATTACATGAACCGGGCTTTCAGTAGCTGCTTTTAGCAAAAGTGTTTCTAATGGGTACGCGGACTCCAGGAACCATAGTGTAATAGCTATTACTGTTGGTACTACCATACTTAGAGAACACAGGACCAATGTCCAAATCAGTTCCTTATTCCTTTTACCATGCTTTTTTCCTAAATTTATAGTCTCTAAAACTATCATCTTTTCAGCAGCGGTGCAGGAGGAAGCTGAAACTGGTCTTGATTTGTTCTTCATCGTCCTTCTTCTTGCTGACAAAGTTCGTCGCAGATCTCTCTCGTTTTTGATGCCAGAAAAGCTGAACGGAAATGTCACAGTTCAATTCTGCCAGCTTTTCCCACAGCCTCAATCACTTATCCACTTCAAGCAAGATTAGTTGTCTTTTCTTCCACTGCTCAAACTATTTCTGAACAGTTCTTTGTTGACGGAGTACTATGTGCGTCCAGCTTGTCCTGCTCTGGCTCCTCACACATGTACTTTATTATGAGCGCACTGAGGAGCCGTGAGTCTTGAATTGTCCGACTTGCACAACTCTCACACTTCTCTCCTCTACGCCCCTGGTTCCCACTCCATCCGTGAGTGGAACCAAAGGCAAAAGAAAAGCACCAAAGATCTGTGGATCACTTTGTCTTTCGAGGCCGCAAATTATACCGTTCCACTCCTGGTATTGTATGATCCGTGAATAGTGCCGTGCACTTCCAGTATCAGGCTTAGTGTCAGCCTGCGGCACAATGATGGGTAGCGATAAGTGGCGTGGCAATGATGTAGTTTCTTTCTCTGGCCTTGGTGCGTTTGTAGAAACTGGTGGGCGCCAAAGGGGTACACGAGTTGTTTCTGCTCGTGTTTGCAATGCAGAGTTTGTGTCGCTCGGCAGTGATGTTGTTTCTGCTCAGCAACGTTGGGGCACTTTTCGCCCTTTCCCCTTCCTGGCAGCCTCCTCAGGCTCTGTTTTGAGTTTCACTTCTCACTCAGGCTTTGTTTTAACTTTCACTTCTCGCTCAGGCTGATGCTGTGGCAGTGGACTGGCAACAGTTACTTTCTTTTCCAGAATCGTTCTCTTTCTGGTCGTCTGGATCAGGCAAAGTGTTCAGTGAAGCTGGGAACTTTTTGGCATGGGTAGCATGAATCCAGGCCTTGCGGCCGTCCGCCCGTATGGCCGTCTGCGTCGCCAGCAACATTTGATAGGGGCCGCGCCACCTGGGTGCTTATGCTGTCTTCCGCTCAAAATTTTTCAACAGCACCCAGTCTCCTGTCTCCAGCGCGTGCCCCGGGCCTGTGTACCTCACTGGTAACGCCTCCTGCACCTGCTGATGAATGAAACGCAACTTCTGCATTAAAAGGCCACAGTACGTGCTTAACACAGGATGCTCTACCTCGCATAATCTTTTGGGCTGAGGCGCGCACCATACATTTGCTGGTCTCCCCATTATAATTTCATAGGGGGAGAGCCCAGTTTTAGCCTGCACAGACGTGTGCATGCACAATAGCGCTAGGGGTAATGCATCCACCCAACTCAACTTGCTCCCAGCACAGATTTTAGCTATCTTTGACTTTAAGATACCGTTATGTCTCTCAACAAGCCCGGCAGAACTGGGATGCCTGGAACTGTGGAATCGTTTCTCTATCTGTAGACCTGCACAGATCTGTAACACCACTGCGCCCACAAAATGTGGGCCGTTATCTGACCACAGGACACGGGGCAGCCCAAACCGGGAGAAATACTCCTTCAACATTACTTTTGCCGTTGACATGGCAGTACAGTCTTTTAAAGGATATGCCTCCATCCACTTGCTGAATGCACAAATCACCACTAATACATTTTTGTCGTTCTGGCACCTTTCCATTTCTATGAAATCAAAATGGATCACCTCGAATGGCATAGAGGGTGGCCAAAACTACCTACTGGAGTCACGGTTCCCTTCCCTACATTGTGTTGCAGGCACGTAATACAATTCTGCACTAGCCTTTCTGCATTCTTTTTTATGTGCTAATTTTTCCATACTGTGGATAAATGCTGTACCATCTTCTTCGCGCAAATGTGGGTAGGGCTATGCGCCTTTGTAACCATTGCGGTTACGTAACAATTTGGCAACATCCAGTTCTTGGTCTCTTTGTCCACCCAACATCCTTCCAAATCTAACTGAGCAGAGCCCTCAGCCCACCCCTGAATCTCTTCGGTCGTCTCTATCATACAAAGTACTTCCTCTGTCTGTACTGTCATCATTCTATTACTCAAATCAGTGGCTGTTTGTTTCGCCATCCTGTCTGCAAATGCGTTTCCCTCTCCCACTCTACATGTTACTTTCTTATGCGCCTCGCACTTCACTATAGCTAGGTGCTTTGGAAACGTGAGTGCAGACAACAATCGCACACTCAAAGGGCCATGTTGAATCCTAGCTCCATGTGATGTCAAGAAACCCCTCTCAGCCCAGAGTCGACCAAAGTTATGAACCACCCCGAACGTGTACTGACTGTCAGTATATATGTTTACATTCAAATTTTCAGAGAGTTCACAGGCTCGGGTCAGTGCTATTATTTCTGCGGCTTGTGCCGAATTGTAGGGGATTCTTCTGCTTTCTACAACACTCTCTAGGGTAGTAATTGCATATGCGGCAGTTGATGTGCCATCAGGTAATTTAAAACAAGAGCCATCGCCAAACAACTCTCCATCTGGCTCTTTCTGTGGGGTGTCGCTCAAATCAATTCTTCCCTTTGTCTCTTCTTCAGTGACCATGAAACAATCATGTGGTGGTGATTCGTTGCCACCAATTTCTGCTATGGGCAGTGGCATTAATTCTGCAGGATTCAATGCGCTACACCTCATCATTTGGATGTGGGGTGCAAACAAGATGAGCTCATATCTTGTTAGTCTAGCAGAGGTGAGGTGTTGCTTCTGTGTTCTGTTTAATAGAACGTCTATGGCATGTGGCACCATCAGAATTAAAGTGTGCCCCAATACCATTCCTTCCGTTTGTTTCACTGACGCAGCAGCCGCTGCAACAGATCGCAAACATCGTGGTAGTGCGCGCGCTACAGGGTCCAGCGCGGAAGAATAATAGCCGCACAGCCTATTTCTTCCACCTTGTTCCTGTGTCAAAACCGCCAATGCACATCCTTCACTCTCGCTCACAAATAGTCTAAATATTTTCTTGTAGTTTGGTGTGCCTAAAACTGGCACGGAACATAATGCAACTTTCAATTGTTCAAACGCTTTCTGACATTCCTCATCCCACTGCAAAGGCATCACTGCATCCTTTTTAGTTAATTTTATCATCGGCTTCACAATCAATGCAAAATTACTGATCCACTGCCGCCAATAAGAGGCCATGCCTATTACAGCTCTCACTCCTTTTTGAGTTTTTGGAATGGGCATACTAGAAATACTTTCTATGCGTTCTGGTGTTAATCTTCTCCCTTCTTTCGAAAGTAGGTAACCCAAATAAAACACCTCCTTTTGATTATACTGGAATTTCGCCAAACTTGCCTTGTGACCATGGGTCGCTAGGTGTGTCAATAGTAATATAGTACTTTCTTTGCAGATCTCTTTTGTGTCAGCAACTAGTAACAAGTCATCTATGTACTGCAAGAGTGCGCAACCTGTTGGTAGTTCTAGCATATCTAGCTGTTCCTTTAGTGCCCTGCTATAAATGCTCGGGCTTTCGTGTATCCTTGTGTAATGCGTGTGAATGATCGACCTCCTAGAGTGAACGCGAACAGATATCTACTGCTTTTATCCACTGGAATGCTAAAGAACGCGTTCTTCAAATCAACTACACGAAAGTAATCTGCAGTGGCCGGTATCATTGTCAGTATTGTTGTGACATCTGGGTCCAAAGGGAATTGTGGGTCTACCACTTTGTTCATTGCGCGCAGATCAATTATGAAACGATATGGTACTTCATTGCCTCCTTTCTTGTAAACTGGAAGAATCGGGCTGTTGCACGTGCTACCTGCAATTTCTTCAACCACCCCCAACCTCACCAGGTCAGTAACAATACTCTTCAATCCCTTCTCACCTTCAACAGAAATCTTCTACTGGGGAATTCGTGGTAATGTAACACCTTCTTTCAAAGTTATTTTTGCTGGCTCTATTTTCAAGCATCCTACATCGTTATCATGCATTGCCCACAGACAGGTTGGTACTCTACTTAGCTCTTCTGGTAACGCTTCTGACATAAATTCTGTCACCGGTGCATCGTGAGGCCAAATCGTGAGGAACACCCCATCTGCCGTACAATGTATAACTGCCCCCAATTTTCTCAACAAATTTAATCCTAGCAAGTTCTCCCCACAATTTTCTGTCAGAAGAAATGGACACTGTTCCGTAAATGGTCCTATTGTAATTTGGACAGCTTCGGACAAGGGGTTAATTATTGGTGTACCTGCGAACCCTGCAGAAACATTCTTTTGCCCTGACAGTGGGATCTCCGGAACCAAGTGGTGGTCTATCGAACACTTTTGTGCCCCTGTATCTACAAGGAAATGGTGCTCCTTATTCCCAACTCTTATTTCTACGTAGGGTCCTCTCTGATTCACAGGAATAGACACTGGTTCCGACCCCTGCCGTGGGCTGTCCTATTCCAAAAATAACACATAGTCCGATGTGTAGTCACCGCTGCTGCTATAATACATGTTTGGCTGTGTATCAAAAATATTCCCATTTCCCCCTTGGTGTCCTCCACTCTGATCATTTCTCCGTTGGCCCTGCCCGCCCTGATTTTGGTTCGGAACACTTTGGTTCACTGCCTGGTTCTGTTGAGCTTGGTTTTGACCATGGGATTGGTTTTGATTACCTCCATTGGTATATCCCTGCTGCTGCTGCATGCTATTTCTGCTTGGGCCATTTGACCCCTGATGTCCTCTATGAGGCCTTCTCTGGCCAAACCCACCTCTATTCTGTAGGTGCGGGCATTGCGCTCGCCAGTGTCCTTCCTCTTTACAGTACGCACATTGATTTAATCCCAATTACACCCCGTGCATTTTATTCAAATTTCCCCTGCCTTGTGCATTTCCTCTACCTCTATTGTATCCAATTACCTGCTGCAGTAGGACCCCTACTATTGTTCCCATTGCTTTTATTCTCATTTGCATGGGGTACTCATTACACATCTCACTTACTTCCTCCACAAAGTTTTCATTTGACATCCATCTCATCGTTTCCCCACCCATGCTTGCAATCTCCTCTTATCACCTTTTTGCCCAGGTGGCGGCAAATGCTTTGCACCACCTGGAAAAACTGTCGGCCACGATTTTTGCATATACACCCTCGACGCCTCCTTCCTACCTTTCTTAATACTCTCCGGACTATATTCAGGTCTAGCAAACATTTCAGCATATCTATCATCCATTTCATTTTTCAGTTCAATGAGTTTGTACACATGTTCTCTTACATCCTCATCTCTTTGCTCACTGCGTGCTAACTTATTCAAATCTAACAATCGTTGTGGCGGTAAATTCCCAAGTAACTTTTTCCATTCTCCCACCAAAAATGTCCCCATGTATTCCGACACTACCTGTCTCTCGTTGCTTCTTCGGTACCCATATAACGAGGCCAATGCTGCCGTCCCATCATTTCCTTCTATGTACATTTCTGCCTCTTGCTATAATTCAGCCTTTCTTTCTTTGCCTCTCGCCTCCCCGGTCTCAATTTCGACTTCGGGAGGGGCGTATGGTGCTGAATCTGTCTCTAGAGCGGGAGGTGCGGATGGGACAAGTGACACAGGTGGCATCTGTGAAGGGCCTTCCTGGGTGCTGGGAAATTACGCGTTATGCGCTTGTGGGAGGGCTCGAGCTGTGGGTGGGGCATGGGTTAATGCTTGCGTGAGGGGAAGTGCTTGGGCTGCGGGAGGGTGTATGAGAGCTACTGGTTGGGTCTGCGCAGTCACTACTGGCGTGTTTGGTTTCGATCCTGGTTTTGGGCCTCGACCCGTATGGGTTAACAAATGTTCCATTAATTCGTCTGCTATGTGTAGTTCCCGCTGCGGGTATATTCCTTCTATGTTCATTTGCTCACGTCTCCCTTCCCGTCTTAGACTTGCCGTCCACTCCTCCTCCTCCTTTTCTTCTGCTACCTCAAGCTTCGATTTGTGCCTATGCGCATGCTTCTCTCTACTCCTAAGTCGGAGCATTGCTTCCCTCCTCCGATCTTTGATAGTCTCAAAAGCTGCGGGTCGCGCTTTTTCCCTTATCAACACCCTTTCTAGGTTATCTATCCTCGCAATCTCAAAGCTACCATTAATCGGCCACTGATGGTCCTGTTGCTTTCTAGTTTGCCTATGCCAAATTTCACAAAATATTATCGCACCCACACCGTATTTTGCATACATGTCATAAGCCGGCGTTCCCCCAGGCGGTGCACTTTGGCCATTTTCAAGGACTGTCTACCGCAGCGGAAAAGCCCTGCTAAAGTGGACAGTACTCCAGGCATGTTTTTAACCTTCCCCTTGGTTAACCAACCTTACTCTCGATGTTTGAATTTGCAAAATCAACATTCTACCAATAATCAGGGTTTCGTTTGAATCGGGGAATGACTCACCTGATAAAACAAGTCACCTGTGTCCTGACGCAACCCCTCCCAATGTCGTGTCTGCGCTTCTCTGCCTTCTGCCTCGTTTCGGGACCCTCGCCTCCTTTGCCCTCTGGCCCGGTACGCCGATCAGGGATCAGATGTGTGCAGATCTGTGGATGGAATCTCTCCTCACTTCTACAGGGCGCCCCGTACACCTCTTGATCCCGGCTCGGTCGTCCCGTCCTCGCCGTTCTCCGCCTTTACTACGTTACAACGTATAAGATGGGGCAAGTCGGGGAGGGTCCCTATTCGGGCGCCATCTTGAAAGGGGCCCTTAGGGGTCCCTCGCGATATGGAAACAAGGCAATAACCATGCACGAAAGGATGCGCCAGACACGAGGTTCAAATTCCCAATGCTAGGGTTTATTGCAAGCAAAATAGTCCCAATTGGCCAACTGTGGTCTCACGCCCCGCGACGTGTATTCTCTAGACCTCGAGGGACGCAAGAGAGCGAAATACGTACATCAGTTACATATATACAAAATGCATATCATACAATCAGCTATGTCATGTTTAACACCCCCCTTTTATTGAGTTTCTTTGAACTCGGGATGATGATGGACATTTCCGACGAGTATGACAATTATGACACTTTCGATGTCTATTCTAGTAACAATGTGCAAATTAGAAAGGCATCTTCTAGTTGTTGAGCAGAACACAGTGCTTCTGTTCTTGGTAGCAAGCTGCACACGTGGGAAGAGTCACATTCCAAACTTTGCTATCTATGAGGTGCTATTCGTGTCCTGGGAGCCGACACGCTCTAAAGGGGTTTGTGAAGGGGGGCCGTAGGAAGAGCATAATTCAAGCCTTTAGCTGCTTTATTCTAACATATTCTACCACAGTACGAGACTGGCTGGCAGCTGTGAAATGATTAAATGCCCTGCAGCTCTCCCTCAAGGCTACAGAGAGGGAGCGTGGGCATTCCTTTCTGGGCTGCTCATGAGGAGTTTCAACGAACTCCTCAGTCCCGCGGCCTTGCCCTTTCATATTCAGACAACAATGTTAACAGTTGAGCAGAGTAAGCAGAATTCGCAAGAATTGCAAGCTGCAAAGCAGTTTAGACAGAAAGCAATGAGCAATGGTTAACAAGCAAAATGGCAATTCTTGCTACGTTTAAAATGGCCGCTTGTTGGTCAAGCATAGCAGTCTGTATTTCTATAATTCTGTGCATAAGACGGTTGGCCTTCGGCCATCAAGATACGTCTATAATCCAAATGAAGGGTATTCACTTTTCCAGATTGACATCTCGAGCCTGAACACGCCGCGCCTCACTTAATAGTTCCTCCATAGTGAAAACAGTTTGGCAAGCATCTCTCATTTGTGTCGCTGTCTGTGTCTGCATAGTCCGTACTCCTTCGGGCAACTACAGGACGGATAGGAAAAAGGATGTTCAGTGTAAATCCAACATACAGTATCGTACAATTTACAGTAAAAAAAAGCATATAATGAAGGCCTCAGCACAACACAATTGCAAAAAAATGTAAACTATTTATAAAGTACCTTATTTTTCTTTCTTTTCTTTGAAACCTTCTTTACTCTAACGTCACCATCAGCAAGCTGATGCACCGACTCTGATCCGCATGCCTCCCGTTCAATATACGGATCTTGTATACATCCCTAGAAAAGAGTATCCATTTAAAATAAGTCATTTGCATTACACATAAAAGTAGACTGACTTTATTTCATTAAAGGGTACTGTAAGTACGCATACCTCTGGCTCTGGAACAAGTACAAGGGATAATGTAATTGTATTGGACGCTTCAGCATCTCCCTGAAAAACAGTACTTGCATTAGAATGGATTAAAATATTGGAAACTGAAGACACACTTTGGGACGACGACAAAGGTACATATCCATAGCAAACCACAAATGAAACATTGTGTACAAGAATTACACGACATCTAAATATGATCAGATTATCTCATTCGATGGAACTGTCAGTGCCCATACTTCTGGCTCCGGATCAACTACAAGGGATGTTGTAATTATATTGGACACTTCAGGATCTCCCTAAAACACAGTACTTGCATTAGTCTGGATTGAAATATTGGTTTTTGATTGGACATGGTCCTCTTTAAATCAGAAAATGTTATGCGCAGCTGCAGGGTTTTCCCCCCACAACCCCCTGCTCACTATACTATAAAGTATAGTGAGCGGGGGTTGGCGAGACAACCCTGCAACCCCCATTTTTTTTTGTTTTCTCAGGTGTGCTGCGGGGGTGTCCCCCACAGCCCCCATTTTTTTTCTCCCTTTGTCGGATGTGCAGTGGGGTTCCCCTCCCCAAACCCTGCTCACTAAACTGTATAGTATGGTGAGCATGGTATAGCGGGGGACACCCCCACAGTTTTCTTACTTACCTAAAATGCATGCCACCAAAGGTTCGAACTTTTGGTGTTCGAACCTTTGGTGGTATGCATTTTCGGACTTTTGGTAAAGTCTGACCTTTTTTGGTCCTTTCGCACAGTTCCGACATAATAGGTGTGTGCCTATACAGAGTGGCAAATCCACAACTCATGATACGGGGGCACAATCAGACGTGCACACAAGCATATGAGACATAATGGGAGTGTGTGTATACACAGACTGGTAATGCCTAGCTTCATGGCAGCTGCCATAGTACAGGTAAAGAAGACTAAATGAGTGCAGTGGGTACACAAAAGTGGAGAGGTCTTAAAAGTAACTGATGTATCGATATCAAATGCACGCAGGTTCAATATACAGTGAAAATAACATTATTGCAGGCTGAGTACATGGGGAATGTGGGCAGATAAAGAATAGTCGGGAGTCGAGTAGGGTTGTGTCGGGCAAATTGAGGGAGGAGGAAAAGAAGTTATGAGCAGGCATTTTAGAGGGTAGTGGGAAGATAAGTGTATTTTATGTCTACATTGTTCCTAGGTTAGCGGTCAAACACATTTCCTTCTGGTGCTCCCAAATGTTGTAATTACAGGAAAATGTGTCCATTCACATAATCTCCGGCCTGTCAGCCCTAGTGTTAGCACAGCCTACTCCCTAGTCTCTGGCTCTTTCAGCCCTAGCGTTTGTGCAGCTCGTCCCTCGATCTCCAGCTTTGCCAGTCATTGGGCTGGTACAGCTGCCTCATACCCGGGATGGTCTTTTCAGATTCTGGTGCAAACCATCACCCAACACCTGATATTATGGTTCCATGTGTTAAAATCCCTGCAAAAATATCGCTATACAAAAATATCGCCTATGGCCGTTTGGTGGGGATAATATGTAGTGATACCGATATTACCTCAACTCCCGCTGCAAACGTAGAGCGAAAGCCACAAGGCCAGACAAAAGATGTCATGAGTCAGGAACTCCAGGATCGTCTCTGGCCTGTGTACACAGGGTGAGGCCTGGCACGTCCTGGCATGCCTGGGCTTTTCCTTATCTGCTTGTGAAAGGTCAGAGGTAACACCTGTCTGTGGACGCACAGGACTGGACAGATATGGACACTCTGCCAGACCTCTAAGTGGCCTGTCAAGTGTGGGGGCGCAGTGCTTGAGGAGCGGGGTACCTGCCCCTTGCATTTAGCCCTACTCAATAACCTTTGGGTGTCACCCGCTGAGTTCCTAGTTTCAGTCCTTGGAGTTCGATTATTGTACACACTTTAATTTCACAGAATGGATTATACCCCGAGAGTGGTGGCACTGATCCACCAGAATCCTAGCAGGGCACGCTTGGTCCCGCTTGGAGGGGAGAGGGCACAGGGCATACTGTAGGAGTCTAAAGGCCCCTTAATTGACCTAAGTTGCGTTTAATTAGTCAGAGTGCTGTGCCCGCGGATGAGAGGGGCTCTGGATAGACCATTGCAAGTAAGTAAGTAAGGGGACTTTGTGCCAGTGTCACTAAATGCAGATTCAGCAAACGCATCAAACTGAAGTTCAAGTGCATAGAAGCGCAGGTTCTAGGGAACTGATTTTGGGTGGGGATGGAATGCAAGCACTTTACGAGCAGCTGCTTGGGTCTTGTGCATTACATTTATAGCGACTTAAGGGCAGTCTAGCTTGCATGTGTTTTGTCGGAATAAACGGATTGCTGGTCCAGCTCATGGCTGTACATTGCAGCAGATATAGATTAAACAAGCATTGGCAAAGACAACTGTTTGGGCATTTGCTAGGCACTGTTAATACCTGGCTATGAAATTGCAACAGCTGGAAAAGGGTGTGCTTACATGGACATAGGACAGCAATGCTTGGCAAATGCTATGTAATACCTAGACCAAGTCCCAACTGCTGTCATTGTTAATGCTAGCTTTTACCAGGACTTCAATGCAAGGAAGAGATACTAATCAAGTGGCTGAAGACATGTGTATTGCATGATCCCACTGCAAAGTGACAACACTTTACACAAACGATGGCACGATCTGGGCTGTAGATCCGATAGGGGAGAAAATAGTTCAGGTGACTCTCCTGCCCTGGGTTTAATTTTAAGTGACCTTCCCGCTCATTTTGAAGGACTCTGCAGAACAGCATAGGAAACGTTTCTTCCCGCCCATCATGACCAGCCTCGAGTACCTGCCCCAGCAGTCCAATACGAAAGTTAATGTACCTTCTTCAATCACTCACTGGCTTTTAAAAGTACTCCTGGCTTCAGTCCTGCTGCTGGGTGGTGTGGGGGGGGGGTCTCGGCTGGCATCCAAAAGCCGACACCAACATCATGCGTCCTTTTATGCCCCCAAGCAGTGCAGTGGCGCAAATTCTGATAAAATGTTGACCCCGGGGCATGCATGTTACTTACAATGTCAGCACTTCAGAGGCAGCGCCAGCACCTGCTTCCAACGTGAACAAAGCACATCAAAGGCAGTGCCAGCACCTGCTGCCAATTCGCCAAAGCCAAGAAACGGGCCTGGATTGGCACTCCCTGGACATATTTTGGGAGGGCTTCAGCTTTCTCAAGCCCATGACTGGTGCTGCCCCTGAGTGCGGCCCCTTTAAGTTTCAGGGTTCATTTCCCCAAGACTTCATCTCCGCCACTTATACTTGTTGCAGTCTTTCCAAAAAGTCTTAACAAAACACAAGGTTAACCAGACCCTCCTTCTGGCTCCCTTCACCAGTTCATATGCAGTGGTTTCATTAGGCTGTTGCTCGGTATCCTAATATTTCACCATTTAGGGCTCTCTGGTCTAGGTGCAGTTGTTAGACCTAACGGTCCATCCATTACAGGTCGCACAACCAGGACCCTGGGACTCCTCAGCACATGCACATGTTCCTTGGACCTTGCTCCTGTGCACCAAGTCACCTTCACTTAGAGCTTTGTGTCGTCCTCTTCGCTGTATGCATACTCTTGCCCTATGTTGGCTCCTTGGGTTCCTGCCAACACTTGTCACACACCTACTGCCAAGCGGTGGCCTTGTCGCACTGGAATTACTCATCAAAGTTCACTGTATGGCTCCCTTTAGCTTTGATGTATTTAACTTCAGATTTTAGGTAAAATCCTTGTGCAACATACATTTACTATTGTTTATTTTCAGTTCAATATTCAATGTGCATTGGTGTTGCTTAATTTGTAATATTTCATTCAGTTTGGTACCTAATATGCACTCCTTTGCTTTGTGGTTAAGTTTTCATTTAGTCTGGTATTCAAAACACGGACCGCTATTCACTTGCGGTCTTTCAGGATTGACCCGGTACTGAAACACCCTCCTGACACTCACCGGTCTTTCACAAGTCCTTCCGGCGGTTCCTGTGACTTCATCTGGCTTTCTGAAGTCGAGAAACCAGCCGGTGCAAGTCACTCTTGCCTGCCGTGTGCTTCTCTCTCTGCATGCCGACTCCAAGGCTGTTTCCTTAACACGGGCAGCGTCCTCGCAACACCCTCCTCCTCAGCAGCTCCTGCTGCATGCACTTGGAGGGGGAGGCTCCCAGAGCTAGGGAAAACATCCGTCCCACTCTCTTTGTGTCCTACAAGTCCTTTGGATGATTGCTGGCATTCTGGCTCTGTCTCCGGTCCCACCACAGCTGCCTCCTCATAAGGGTCACCTGCTGCTTCCACTTTGGCTCTCTCTCCTGTCTGTCTAATTTCCTTTAAGACACCTGCAGCCCCTTGACAGACTGCAGGTGTGAATGTCCACTTAGCCCTGCCTGACCACAATTAAAGGGACATGCCTGACGCTCACAATTCCTGGCAGACATCTTCTTCCCAGTACCAAATGGTCTAAAGGTGTAATCTTCACTGCTTTTAGTGTTTCCTTTTTCGTCCCAGTACTGTCAAGTGTTATATGTGGAAGATTATGGGGAACTGGCTTAGAATAGCCCATAGAGGTTCGGGAACGGTTAGATTGGTCATCAACAGGAAAGGGGGGGATACCATGTCTCACCCAAGGGTACCCCACTCTCAGTCCTCAAGGACCTTCCACCCAGTTGATCGTCCCTTATTTCTCTACCCCCATGGTCGGGACCCAAGAGTGATGGCCTTTCCCTGGCCACCTGCACAGAGGACTCAAGGGGAGTAGGAGTGAGAATACCTTCAGTTTTCTACATACCCTTCCCCAATGCAGGTTGGACCAGGGTGCTTACAGGGAAACCGTGAGAAGAAGTCCTTGTTACCTTGCTCCCTGCGATTCCGGTGTTGAACTGTGAAGCAATACGGCTGAAGGTCCAAGAACCACTGTATTACCCGAGGGTTAGACTCCTTCCTCTGACTAATCCAAACCATAGGAGAGTGGTCCGTCATCAAGCAAAACCTGCAACCTAAGAGGTAATTCTTTAGATGAATGATGGCCAATTTGATTGTCTGTGCCTCTAGCTAAATGACTGAATAGTTATTTTCTCTGGGGAAGAGCTTTCTGCTGATGTATTGAATGGGATGTTCAACCTCATCCTAGTTTAATAACAGAAAAAGCTCCTAGTCCCATTAAAGAAGCATCAGTCTGGAGGATGAATTCTTTGTAGATGCCGGCCACGCCCAAAACCGGGCTCGGTCATAGGGATTGTTTTTAAGGTCATATAACAAAACAAATTTTTTTTTCCCACCTGATTGTCTGGGCTCAGCATTTTTAAGTTTGTCTGTCGGACTGGATGTTTTATTAGAGACATTTGGAATAAATCTGCAGTAGTACCCGATTAGTCCCAAAAAGGGCCTCAGATCTTTCTTAGTTTTTGAAAGGGGTATCCAGGACAGCTCTCCCCTTCTCCTGCTGTGGTTTGACTGTCACATTACCCACAAAAAAAACAATTATTTTACGGCTGACTGAGCCAGCTTTCACTTTCTGGGATTATCGGTCAACCCCGCTTTTCTCAATACTCTCATGATGGTATAGAGGTGGTACAAATGATCTTCCCATGTCTTACAATGTCATCAATATAGGCTCTGCAACATTCCAAGTACGGTTGTAAGATTTTATCCATGAGTCTCTGGAATGTTGCAGGAGCTCTAAGTAGCCCAAAAGGTAGGACCTTGAAATGAAACAACCCAATGGAAGTGGCAAAGGCAGTTTTTTTTACCAAGGCCATGCAAAGGAACTTGTCAATATCCTTTTATGAGGTTGAGTGTTGAAAGGTAGACGGCATTACCCTGCCTGTCCTTTAGATCGTCGATACAGGGCATAGGGTAAGCCTCAAAGGCAGATATAGCATTTAGTTTACAAAAATCTATACAGAATCTCCAACTTCCATCAGGTTTTGCCACCAAACCAATAGGGAGGACCAAGGGCTACTAGGAGGTTCAATGATGTTAGCTTAGCTTCCAGCATGGTTTTGACTTCCTGAATTGTGGTTTCATTTCTAGCCTCAAGTAACGATACAGTGTCAGGTGTACCACTTTACCTACGGGAGTGCGGCTACTATGATAAATACCCTTTACTCTTCCAGGTTCTTCATGAAATTCATCAGTGTACTGCCTTATGAGCTCATATAGATCTTGTTTCTGATTGTTATTCAAGTCATATGAAATGAGGGCCTTACTCTCTGTGTCTTCTGGCAGGAGACAAGATAATGTTATGGCTGGAGACTCTGTTGGATTTTCTTTCCACTCCTTTAATACAGTTATATGATAGATTTGTGTTTTAAGGTGGCAGTCTTGATGTGAGATTGTATAATTATATGAACCCATCTGCTCTATTACTTCGTATGATCCATGCCACTTGGACACAAGCTTATTTTCCGAAGAGGGCAACAAAACGAGTATCTTTTGACCTATTGAAAAGTATCTGAGGGAAATCATTTTATCGTCAGAAGTCTTTTGTTGTTCTTGCGCCTTAACCATTTGGGCCTGTACCAAAGACCTTACAGAGTCATATGTTCTTTCAGCCTATTTGCAGTCTGGGAAAGGAGAATTGGGACCTTCTCTCTCTCCTCCCAAATATCTCTGAACATATCCAGGACATCCCGTGGTTCTTGTCCATAAAGGAGTTCCAGCGGGGAAAATCCTGTTGAGGCCTGAGCAGTTTTCCTAACTGCAAACAAGGTCCAAGGTATCATTTGATCCCAGTTTGTATTATCATCTTTCTCAACTAACTTTCTGAAAATTGTCTGAAGAGTCTTATTAAATCTTTCCACCAGGCCATCCATCTGGGGATGATACATGGATGTTCTGAAGCTAGCAATGTGTACGTTCTTTAACTTCTCCCATAAATTTGCTCATTAAAGTAGAGCCCTGATCTGTCAATATCTCCTCGAGAGAAGAAAGGGAGCAGGTGTTTCAGGATCTGCTGTGTCGTGTTGGCTCTCAGGGGAAAGGTCTCGGAATAATGTGGTACGTAGGCCTCGGAATAATGTGTGGCGTAATCTACAATAACTAGAATGGAAGTTTCCAGGAGCCCCACAATATCCATACCAATCTGAGAAAAGGGAACCTCTATTTTTCGTAATGACTTTAAGGGAACTGTTAACCGTATATGAGTGTTCGTTTTCTGGCAAACTGTGTATGCTTGAATAAAGGTTTTAGTGTCCATGTGAATTCCGGGCCAATAAAATGTATTTCTTTTATGTGCTTGAGTCTTAGACTGCCCCAGATGGCCTCCTGTCAGATGGGAATGGGCTATATCTAGGACCACCCGCTTGTGAATCTTGGGGATCACTAATTGGGTTTTTACTTGTCCTTCCGAGGTGGTATCTCTTCTGTTAAGGTGCCCATGTTTCAGAATGAAAAAGTTCCCCCTTTTCCATGGTCCTTTGGTTCTGATACCACTCGCACAAAGGATTCATCAAGAAGGGGTCATTTCTTTCAGCAAAAGCTAAGTCAGGAAGTGTCTCAGGCTCTTCCTCCATATATTTCCTAGGTTCAACTTTGGGAGGACCATCAGATGTCTCACCAGCCTCTCTAAAGCCTTTAGCTCCCCTGTTGGTGCTTTCCCAGATTTGTCTCTAAACTTTGGGAACACTGCTCTCTCAGGCACCCCTTGGTGAAAACAAAATGGATCCTTTCCGTGATTTTGTAACAAGACCTTAACATCACCTCTGAGGTGTGGGTCTATTATTCCCGCCAAGACATCAATTCCAAATCTCCATGCTAATCCTGACTTGGGTGCCAGCCTAATGTATGTGTTCCCTGGCCACCTGTGCAGAGGATCCTAGGGGACTAGGAGTGAGAGTACCCTCAGGTCTCTCACACTACACCAAAATGTGGGAGCACAAATGAAGGCACCAGAGTCTTTGCAGAAATCACAAACAGATTTATTACAGACTGAGAAGTAGACTTATTGCCAGCACAGTACATAAGGCACACTGGGCATGGATGATTGTCTGCACTGATCTGCGGGCACAAAACAGGGAATATCCACAAAGGGAACAGGCCAATGAAAGGAACTCCACTGCTAGTCCTCCACTGCCGCTCAGACTGGTTGCCCATTTCCCTTATGAGTCTTACTGGGGGTCAGGTCCCCTTGACCAGGCTTCTCCTTCACCCCCTCCTACAAGTACTTGCCCTCAGGCACCCTTCCCTTTCCAGCCTATTGTGGCTGGTCCACTCCTGCACTCATACTATTTTCCTCTTCCCTGATTTCCCCCTGACACTTGCCCTCTTGGGCTCCCCCTAGCACTCGCTCAGCTCCTGGGCCCCCTTCTCGCCGCAATTGTTCCTCATCACCCTATCCCTATCCCTATACCTATCCCTATCCCTATCCCTTCCCCTGACTTCCTCCCCACCCCTGCACTTCTTAATATTGCACTTGCACAATCCCAATGTCACAAGGCCTAGTAGGACCGTTATTGTTGTTATTCTTTTTTCCCCCTCTGTTGCCCCACTCCTCCCCTCCCTTTTGTCTTGTGGAGCCTGGAAACACTGCACGTTGAAACAGAGAGTCAACTAGAGGTGAGGTTATGCTGAGTATATAATAGTGAATGCAAGAACTACACCATGTAAAGGATTCAGGAACAACACTTGCTCTTACAAGTGATTAGAAGGCCACTGTGTATGGCGACAGACTCGGAAAAGCAAGAGATAAATGTAATGAAAACATCCCCTGATGAAGAGAGATATTCTCAAAATGCGTTGGGGCCCTTTTCCTTACCTAATTTAAACTAAAAAATATATTTTTTTGCACAAGGAAATATCTGTGAATGATTGTATGTGTACCTTACTTGAAAATGTCTTCTTTATACAAAATGTCCTATTCACAAAATGTTCCTTAAATATAAGCAACAATCAATGAATATATATGAATAATAGTTTGTCATTATGCCTAAAATAGTGTGCAATGGATGGGAGTTCCCCGTTTTGGTAACTTACACAACTACATGTATATACACTGCCTTTGTGCCAGGGCTGTCTTTTCTCCCCTGTAGCTGGACTTGTGACAAATCTATAACATTGTAGAGATTATCTAATTTAATACATAATTATCTTCAGCCCTAGGGTGTGCAGATTGCAGTTTACATCGTGCATTGGAGGACCTCGCGAGCAACAAGAACTCAATTTGCAGGTGGCGGGCTCAGCAGCGGACTAAAGGAAGAGGTTTGCCGGGCCCTGAGGAGCCACAGGTGGAGAAGTCAGGCAAGCGGAGAGAGGAATGAAGGCGCATGACTTACCAGGTGAGTTCACAGCTTGTTAGCGAGCCAGGAGCGCTCCTTCCTCACTCGCGTATGCAAGGCAGGCATTCAGTGAATGAGGAACACCCTCCTGTGAATGAAACTGGTGCAGAAAGCAGTTTTGAATCTTGCACTACTGAAAAGCAACAGAAGCAACACACAGTGAAACCCCATTTTAAGAAAGTCAAAAGGCTATGACCATATAAGTGTGAGTCTATGGAAACGCCAACAATCTAAAGGGGCAACATTGTTAAAAGTGAACACATACAAGCATTGCCCAAGCCAAGAGAGAATACATCTGATGCAGTTACAATCTAGTAAACATTACCAACAACTAAAGGGGACTACTGGGAAGTTCATAAGCAGTGGAACTTGTTGCCCATGTCTGGTACAACATATGGCAAAAGCTGGTATAAACTCACATTTTTCAAGGGAGGAGGAGTAAAAGACCCTAATCCCTTATCAGTCTGTGGTTAGAAACGAGGCCCAGAAGCAGAGGAGCATTATTTGCATAAGAGTATCAAAGAGCACCAATGTAAATCTTGTTTTCCCTCAAGAGTTGTGGGCAGTTTTGAAGCTGCAAATTGTTGAATATTCTAAGTACCAGTCAAAGTTTATTCGGAAAAAATCCACAACATAAATAATGCAACAATACATAGGGCCTCATTACAAGTTTGCCGGTACCGGTAAGCTTGCTTGTACCATAGTTACCGGACCGGCAAACTATGAGTTCTGCTCACAGGTGCCTTTTCACCCCCCAGGACAGGCCTGCAGGGCAGAACGGCATCCGCAAGCAGACATGTCGGATGCACCGGCACCATTCCGAATACAGGGTACACCAGGGTTGTAATGGGCCTGTATTTTCCCATTGCCAAGGTCCGGACAAATTTGCAAGTTTGGCGGCAGCCTCCCGGTTTTACCGGCAAGGCTACCGCCGAACTTGTAAAGAGGCCCATAATATCCGAAAAAAATATGAAAGTAAAAATAATCACATCGCAAAAATAGCGGGAACAATAAAAACATGGCAGGTTAAAATTGATCATCCAGCAAAAGCTTCCTTCAGTTCCATCATTTTCTTAAAAATTCCAAACAGTCCCATGCCACAGCAGTTGATTCGGCACATAGACAAAAGATCAGAGCAGGTCGACATTGATTAAAATTAGCTTCTCTCAGAAAAGGGAGAATGGTATTTTTTCTAAAGTCATGGGCAAAATGAAACAAAGTGCAACAGATCTTTTTCAGCACTGCATCTAGGGCAGACCGCAGACTGCTTATGCCCCAGTCAATTCTCCGTATTGTCTCTAAGCTGCAAAAGATTAAAACAGGCCCTGGTCAGTGCCCAGCGGTCTGCAGTTTTGTTAATGTACAATTGGTAAGGTTAGATTACATTTAACTACATACGTACAAATTACATACAACTTTTGGTGTTCGAACCTTTTGTGGTATGCATTTTTGGACTTTTGGTAAAGTCTGACCTTTTTTTTGGTCCTTTCGCACAGTTCCGACATAATAAGTGTGTGTCTATACAGACTGGCAAATCCTCAACTCATGATACGGGGCTACATCAGGCGTGCACACAAGCAAATGAGACATAATGGGAGTGTGTGTATACACAGACTGGCAATGCCTAACCTCATGGCAGCTGCCATAGTACAGGTAAAGAAGACTAAATGAGTGCAGTGGGTACACAAGTGGAGAGGTCTTAAAAGTAACTGATGTATCGATATCAAATGCACGCAGGTTCAATATACAGTGAAAATAACATTATTGCAGGCTGAGTACATGGAGAATGTGGGCAGATAAAGAATAGTGGGGAGTCGAGTAGGGTTGTGTCAGGCAAATTGAGGGAGGGGGAAAAGGAGTTATGAGTAGGCATTTTAGAGCGTAGTGGGAAGAAAAGTGTATTTTATGTCTACATTGTTCCTAGGTTAGCGGTCAAACACATTTCCTTCTGCTGCTCCCACATGTTGGAATTACAGGAAAATGTGCCCATTCACATAATCTCCGGCCTGTCAGCGCTAGTGTTAGCCCAGTTTCCTACCTAGTCTCCATTCACCATTGGCAGTCTTTTGTCCAGTTTCTCTCAGTTTTTTCTTTTGTCTATTCTGTTCAAAACTTTGAAGGAAAACCAATATTTGTGTTCTTACGTCTTCAACTAACTCTCTAATTAATAGACAAATGCATCTATATGTTTATCATATTGCTTTTCTTTAGTTGTTCATGTATTATTTACAACTTTTTGCTAAATAAATATTTTTATTGTTTTTTAACATGAGACTACCCTGATTTCTTTCTTAGTCTGCAACAGCCTACAACCTATTGGTTTAGTGATACCCTTGTGGTACACTCATTACAAATAACTCACTATTTGAACAAACCATTAATTGAATTTACAGCAGTATGGACCCCATTGGTTTAGTATAGTTCTTAGTCCTTCTCCTTTACTGCTTACGGGACACTTCCCCCCTCCTTTTGTGTTAGTACATGGGGAATGTGGGCAGATAAAGAATAGTGGGGAGTCGAGTAGGGTTGTCTCGGGCAAATTGAGGGAGGGGGAAAATTAGGTATGAGCAGGCACTTTAGAGGGTAGTGGGAAGAAAAGTGTATTTTATGTCTACATTGTTCCTAGGTTAGCAGTCAAACACATTTCCTTCTGGTGCTCCCAAATGTTGGAATTACAGGAAAATGTGCCCATTCACATAATCTCCGGCCCTAGTGTTAGCACAGCTTACTCCCTAGTCTCCAGCTCTTTCAGCCCTAGCATTTGTGCAGCTCGTTCCCTAGTCTCCGGCCCGGTTACCCCTAGTCAGGGACGTCATTTCATCAAAATGCCAGGAGTAGCGGAAGTGACATCACATCACCCTTGACCCCTGATGACATCGCAGGAAGTGATGCCATTCGACCCCACCCCAAAGTGATATCGCGGGAAGCGATGGAACACAACCTTTCACCCATTGACAAAACAGGAAGTGGCATCACATAGCATTGTACACTAGGAAAAATATGGTTACGATATCACTATATAACTGTGATGTACATTTCATACCTGAATGGATCGCCATATGTATCGTTAAGATCAGAGTATATAGGCCCATATTACCAAATTACTGTGATTGCAAGCAGACGTCCATGACCAAATGATAATGATGTGTTATTATATAGCACTTACGCTTAAGCGCTTTACATAGAAGACATATACACCCACTATCACCCAACCTGTGTTGGTTGCCATTTATCCACCTCAGAAGGATGAAAGGCTGAGTTGAGGCATTTGAGAACAGACTAAATCAGTGACTGAAGTGTGCCTGAAATAAACCTTTATTGAGTCTAGCAATTATTGTATAGAATTCCAGAAAGACACATTTTTTGCCATTCCTATTCTTTCTTATTTAGGTTCAGTGCTGAAAGTGTTAGACTTGTGGCCCTCATTTTCTTCTTTTTCTTCTTTTTTAAGGCGCCTGAACAAGAAAGCTAGCCACTCCAGAATTAAAGAAGAGCGACATGGTGCTGGCCACAGCCTAGGAACTTGCATTGCAAAAAAAAAAAGTTTTTTTTTTTTAGAGGTTGCATGGGAGACCTCAAAGGTCGCAAGGTAGACCTCAGAGGTCGCAAGGGAGACCTCAGAGGTTGCGACCTCTGGCGACCCCCAAATGACATCCCTGCCCCTAGTGTGTACAGCTCGTCCCTCGGTGTGTAGTTTTGCCAGTCATTGGGCTGATACAGCTGCCTCATATCCGGGATGGTCTTTTCAGATTCTGGGCAAACCCTCACCCAACGCCTGATATTACGGTTCCATGTGTTAATATCCCCACAAAAATATCGCCATACAAAAATATTGCCTATGGCCGTTGCAGGCGACCATATATACAGCAATATTTTTGGTGGGGATAATATGTAGTGATCCCGATATTACCTCAACTCCCGCTGCAAACGTCAAGCGAAACCCACAAGGCCAGACAAAGGATGTCATAAGTCAGGAACTCCAGGATCGTCTCTGGCCTGTGTACACAGGGTGAGGCCTGGCACGTCCTGGCATGCCTGGGCTTTTCCTTATCTGCTTGTGAAAGGTCAGAGGTAACACCTGTCTGGACGCACATGGCTGAACAGATATGGACACTCTGCCAGACCTCTAGGTGGCCTGTCAAGTGTGGGGGCGCAGTGCTTGAGGAGCGAGGTGCCTGCCCCTTGCATTTAGCCCTACTCAATGTCCTTTGGGTGTCACCCGCTGAGTTCCTAGTTTCAGTCCTTGGAGTTCAATTATTGTACACACTTTAATTTCACAGAATGGATTATACCCCGAGAGTGGTGGCACTGATCCACCAGAATCGTAGCAGGGCAAGCGTTGGTCCCGCTTGGAGGGGAGAGGGCACAGGGCATACTTTAGGAGTCTAAAGGCCCCCAAATTGACCTAAGCTGCGTTTAATGGGTCAGAGTGCTGTGCCCATGGATGAGAGGGGCTCTGGATAGACCATTGCAAGTAAGTAAGGGGACTTTGAGCCAGTGTCACTAAATTCAGATTCAACAAACTCATCAAACTGGAGTTCCAGCGCATAGAAGCGCAGGTTCTAGGGAACTGATTTTGGGTGGGGGTGGAAGACAAGCACTTTACGAGCAGCTGCTTGGGCCTCGTGCATTACATTTTTAGCGGCTTAAGGGCAGCTCTAGCTTGCATGTGCTTTTTTTTTTTTAAAAAACTTTGTTTTATTAGCATTTTCATATTAGAACAAACTGGCATGAAGCCTTTTCAGCAGAGATAAACAAATTATACTTGTAACGAGCCCGGTAACCCCTCCCACCCACTCCCCCCCGCGAACCCACCCCCAAACAAACTTAGTCCCCTTTACGCCTGCTTCTTTTAAGGAGAAGCGTAGAGGGCTCAATGTATCCGGAGCTTGAGAAAGAGCCAGAGCGTTGACTGCTTGTGTGGCTGTGTAATGTCCGCCGTCTCCCGGGGCATGGGCGCCCGTTCCTTCCGTGACTCTACCCTGTGGATCAGTGAACATCCCATCCCCATGTCTGATGTACCCCGTACCAGTTGGCTTGGAATGTGCCCAGACCATTGTTGATCATAGCCGTGAGTTTATCCATCAGGAACATGTTTTTAACTTTTTTTAACCAGTCCTCCTTTGAGGGGTTCTCCGGGCTCTTCCATTTCTGGGCCAGGGCCACCCTTCCCGCCATCAGCATTGTTTCCCACATTCTTGGGTATCTGGCTATGTCCGCGTCCTCAGGGGGGAGGCCCAGTAGCATTGTTAGAGGGTTTAGAGGGAGCAGTTCCTCTGAGACTTCCGCGATCCAGCCTCTAACCTCCGCCCAGTACGCCTGTGCTTTCGGGCAGTGCCACCACATGTGCCCTCTTGTACCGACCTGGTCGCAACCCCTCGGGCATACGGGGGACACTCCCGTAAACATCTTTGACAATTTTGCGGGGTCTCTATGCCACCCCTGAAGGATCTTAAGGTTGTGTTCCATGTCCGCTGTGAATAGATTCCCATGGAAGGCTATTTTAAATATCCTTGCCCAGGCGTCTTAAGAGATCTCCTCCCCCGCCAAGTCATTCCAAAAAGCACAGAATCTCCTCCTTTCCCCCAGGTTAACAGTGTTCAGTATTCTGTACATCCCTGAGACCGCCCCCTCCTGGTGGTCACTGTGTCCAGGAATTTCTCAAAGGGGGTCAGCTGTCTTTTCAAATTCTGTCCCCAGGATTGATCGCATAGAATTCCCTTCAAGCGGAGGTATTCAAATATGGTGAGGGACCCCTGCCCCAGGGCCTCCCTCAAATCCTCATAAAGCAGAAACTCTCCTTCCCTAAACACTTGCCCTGCCCACTCCATCCCCGGACCAAGACTGTGCGTTGCGGAATCCCCTGCTTCCCAGTTTGAGGGGATGACCCCAGAGCGAGGACATTGGTGACGGCCATGTCGTTAAGTGGGCCGTCTGGGGGCCTTCTTTCCAGATCGCCCAGAGGACTCCCAAAGTTGGGTGTGATTTGAGTCTACTCGGGATGAATTTGCTTGGGGCCCATAGGAGGTCCCGAACCTTAAACGGGTGAGCATCCATGTCCTCTAGGTACGACCAGTATGTGCCCATCCCCTCTTTCATGTGTTCCAAAAGTACGCGCAGCTGGGCAGCGCGGAAGTAGAGTTGAAAGTCTGGCAGCCCAAACCCTCCCTCCTCCCTCGGCAAGGTCAGAACGGCCTTTGCGGTTCTCGGGGTCCTACCCTGCCATATAAATTCCCGCACCGCGTTCTGGAGGACCCTGAAGGTTTGGTCGGGGACTTTAGTCGGGAGGGCGGTAAAGAGGTATAGTAAGCGCGGGAGTATGTTCATCTTCACCGCCGTCATCCGACCATACCATGACAAAATCATTGCCCCCCACCTCCTAAGATCTGCGGTGACCCTTGATACAATGGGATCATAATTGGCCTGGGCGAGGCTGGACAGGTCCCGGGTAAGAAGGACTCCCAGGTATCAAATGGAGACCTTCCCTATTGTTATCCCTTCCAGGCTGCCCAGCGGATCCAGGACTTGGTCCAGGGATCTCATGGGGAGCAGAACCGATTTAGAGGCATTAATCGTAAGGCCCGAGAGGTGACCAAAGGCTGCCATCAGGGACAGGAGGGGGGGAGCGAGGACACCGGGTCCACCAGGTAGGCCAGGATGTCGTCCGCGAACAGGGAGAGTTTGAATTCCACTTTGCCTCGCCTTGTCCCCCTTATGTCCGGGTGAGCTCTGACCGCAATGGCCAGGGGTTCCATGGACAGGACGTAGATCAAAGGGGACAGTGGGCAACCCTGCCTTGTTCCCCGCGAGAGGGGGAATGGTTCTGACAACCTGGCGTTCACTTGGACCCTAGCCCTTGAGGCCCTATATAACGCCGCCACCCATTCTCTAATGTGTGACCCAAAGCCCATTTTCCGGAGGGTGAGTTCCATGAACCTCCACTCCACCCTGTCGAATGCCTTTTCCGAGTCGAGGGACAGGACGCTTACGTCTAGGTCAGACACCTGGGCATAGTGGAGTAGATTGATAGTTTTACGGATGTTATCCGAGCCCTGTCTTCCCCTGATAAACCCCACCTGGTCACCATGTATCAGTTTCGGCAGGATCCCCTCCAACCGCCCCCCTATCACCTTGGCCAGGATTTTTACGTCAGTGTTCAACAAAGAAATTGGGCGGTACGAGGAACACTCCACGGGGTCCCTGCCCTGCTTGGGGAGAACCACTATGATTGCCTCCATCATGGAGTCCGGGAGGGTCCCCCCTCCAGCACCGCGTTGAACACCTTCACCAAGTGGGGGGAAAGGGTCGAGCAGAACCGCTTATAGAAGTAGACCGAGTAACCGTCTTCCCCCGGGAAAGTGCCACTTTCATACCTCGGATCGCCCGTTCCACCTCGTCCTCAGTCACCGGACCCTCCAACCCCTCCGCCATCTCTCTGGACAGGGCCGGGATCTGTAAAGAGTTTAGGAACCCCTCAATCTCCGCCTCCCCCCCATTGTATTCCGAAGAGTATAACGTCTCGTAGTATCGGCGGAAGGCCTCGCCAATGTGGGGCGTATCGTGGCCCACCACCCCTGCCTCGTTCTTCACTGCCTTCACCAGTCTACTTCTCTGCACCTCCCTCAGTTTCCAGGTCAGGATCCTGTCCTCCCTATCCCCCTTTTCGTAGTACTTTTGTTTGACCAGTTGGAGACTTCTCTCCGTCTTGTGGAGGAGGAGGTCCTTCAGCTGGAGCCTGTAGTCGGCCAGAGCGGCCATCTGAGCACAGTCCAATGGGGCCGTGGGAGGTCACCCGCTTGGAGCTGGGCAATCTTCACCGTCAAAACCCTTTCCTGGGTCTCCCTTTCCCTTTTTTTCTGGGCTCCCATTTTGATCAGGACTCCCCGAAGGGTAGCCTTAACGGCGTCCCATAAGATATGTAAACCTAAAAACCCCATTATCGTTGATTTCGAAGAAGTCTGTGATGGCCTTGAGAACCTCCTGGGCTAGGACCTCGTCTTTCAACAAGGTGTCGTTGCACTTCCACCTCCCCTGCGATCGATTAGCCCTCCCCTCGCTATAATGATGCGGACCAGATCATTGTCGGACCAGGGGACCGGGTCAACCCTGTGGCCCGAGATGAATGGGTGAAGGATCTCGTCTGCCAGAATGTAGCCTATCCTGGAAAAAGGCGTGTGGACCACTGAATAATATGTGAAGGATTGGGCGTCTGTTCTGGGGGTCGGAATCGTGTCCATCAGGCCCAGTTCTGAGTTGACCCTTTGGAAGTTACGAGCCATGATCTCGTCTGCTGCTCTGGAAGGCTGGGGTCCCGCGCGTTTCCTATCTCGGACAGGGATGTTAAAGTCTCCCCCCACCACTACCGTGCCCTGGACAAAATGCTTGAGTTTATCGCTCACCTCTTCCCAGAATTGCGCTTGGCCCTCTTTTTACATTTGTGGGAAGCGATGAAGACCTCCCCGATCCCTCCTCCTCGCATCTTGGGCTCCTTCCCCCGTGGCCAGTGAGTCTCTTGAACAAAGAGAATATCGAGGTTTGCCCGTTTCCCATAGCTCTTCCCTGCATGCTCCCATTGGATAGTGTTTTGTTCCCCTGCGCCCCCTTCCCCTACCCCTCGGGTGGGCCTAGAATGACACCCCAACTGCCCCCCTTCCCCAAACCCTAACTGAACAACCCCAACTTTTGTGTACCCCCTCACCCGCCCCCACCGGCGTCGAGCCAGTTAGTTCCGTTATCACTGGCTTTTAGCCGAACCACCAGCCTGCCCACCTCGGCCAGGAAGTCCACGTAAAATGCTTATCCCCTTGAGCCCCGCAGAACCCCCCCTCAGCTGCGTCCCGCGTGTGAACCCATCATACTTGCTGTTCAGTAGGACGGTGTAAATAGTGAAATCTCAGGATCTGCGCACATCTCTCCAGGACCCAATCGGTCGTCCCCGTTTCAGTCTTTTGAGTCATTCCGTTCTCCGTCTTTCGCTGGGGAGGGGGTGTTCATTTTCCTGTATTTCCTCCCGCCAGTGCGCTTTCTTCTTTCACCGGACAGACCCGGGCCATTAGGTCTGCCAAGCTCCGGCCCCGTTGGGCCCCTCCTGGGGTTCGAGTCCACTATGTACTCCTGAATAGCCCCCCTTATATCTTCTTCCGTGGTCAGGGTCGAGCGTTGGCCCATGTATTCAAAAGTTAGGGAGAACGGATAGCCCCATCTATAGCGTATGCCCTTTTCCTTGAGCAGTTGCGTGAGGGGGCGGCACATTCTACGCTTAGCCAGCGTGTAGGCCGAGAGGTCCTGGTATATGGAGACCTGGGCGTTGTTGTAGGTGATTTCCCTAGCCTTTCTGGCCTCCTCCAGCACTTTCATTTTCTCTGTATAGTAGTGGAACCGGACCAAAATCGATCTGGGGGCACCCGCTCTGCCCCCCGCTCTGTGTACCCTGTCGAAGGTGGGTTCGGTTGTCATCTCTTCTGCGAACAAGAGGGTGATGATCTCGCGCACCACTCGGGTGATGTCCCTCTCCGTTTCCCCTTCTGTCTCGGGCACACGGAAAATTCTGAGGTTGTTTCTCCTCTCCCTGTTCTCGAAATCGTCCATTTGCCGAGCTCTTTCCTCGTCCCTCTTCTCCAGGGCCGCCAGCCTCATGTATATTTGTACGTCCTGTGCTGCTGAAGACGATTGGTTGGTCTCGACCTGCAGCAGTCTGTCCTCGACCTTGTCCACCCTTTGGTCCATTTTCTCAAATTTCTGGGCTATGTCGGACCGCATGTCCCTGATTTCCTGTAAAGTCGAGGCAAAGCCCCTTTCCATTGCAGCTGAGGACGGGGCTGCACCCTCCGAGTGGGCCATGGTCCTCTTGAGGCTCGTGCCCCCGCTACCCCCTGCGGTGTCCTGGAAGCGGTATCCCTGTATGGCTTCCCTCCAGCTCATCTGACGATTCCCGGTGCTCTGCAGGCGAATGCTCTGCGGTCCCGAGCGGGGGCGGGGGGACCAGTCCTTGGTTGCCCACATGGGCCGGCCGGGGGGGGGATTGCTGGGGAAGAGGAGGCGCGGTCCGGTCACTCCTCGCCCAGTTGGGGTCTTCACCAATGCCTCCTGGGGGGTCTCTAAGTCTGGGGAGGCGGGCACACGCCCCGCCTGTCCGCCGGCGGGGGCCTCACACCCTGATCAAGGTCGTTGTGCCCGATTTGGGCCTCCTCTGGTCTCCCCAGGAGGGGGGCGATGGCCCCTGGAGGGCCCCCGAGGCCTGGTCAGGTGGATTTTTCTCATTGGGACGGGGGGTGAGGCTCCGAGGCTCCCACCCCCAGCAAGCGGACACTAGATATGAAGATGGGGAGTGAGGGGGGTCCACCTCCGGGCGGGCACACGCCCCACCTGCGGCCGGCGGGGGCCTCACACCCGGGTATCTCCCACCGTGAGGTGCGCTGGCTTCATGTCTCCAGGAAAAAAAAAGGGGGGCGTCCAAGCAGACAGGGAGGGAAAGGTGCCTCAACTCCCGCTTCTGGCCTGCGGTTCTCCAGAAAGTGGGGGGGGGGTCGGGGGCCTCGCTCCCGTGCAGCACTGGGGGCCTTTGGCCCAGTTTCTGTGTCCGGGGGGGAGGGGCAGCGCGTTCCGCTGATGATCTGGGGCCCCCACCGAAGCCCTCCAGTGGTCCCGGACACTCCGCGGCCCAGCCGCCACATCACTCCTGCGCTGTCCCGCTCTTGAGGTCCCCAGAGGGGGGGAGCAAATCTGCGCTGTCCCCGTGGATCGGGGGGGGCACCGGGCCCGCCGTGCTGGGCCTTCAGGTGTTGAGAAAGTCCCCGTCCTCCGCCTCGCTGAGGGGACCTCGCGTAGTGCTGTCCGGGTCGGGGGGAGGGGCAGGGGGTCCTGTCCCCTGGGCCACCGTGGTGTCTCCAGGCCTTCTGGGGTCCGGTTTCTGCCCAGGCCGGGTCTCTGCTCCCGTCGAGGGGGGCAGGCCGCGGGAGGGGGATGGGCCAAATCACTGGAACAGAAGGGCGCGTGGGGGGACCGCCTCTGCTCCGGCTCCGCGGCCGCCCTGCCAATCGCTCGGAAGGCCCGGGTCCCGATCCATGGTTCTCCAGGGACCCCGAGCGCCGCTCTTTAGTCTGGTGGGTGCCCGGGGGGGGGTCACCAGGTGGATCCGTGGTGTTGGGCCTGCCGGGAGGGTCGGGGGGGGGCTCAATCCCCTACGATGTCCCAGTCAAGGCGGGAGCTGTGCACTCAGGCAGCCATTGCCTGTGCGCCCCCTGGTGGCCTCCAGCTTGCATGTGTTTTGTCGGAATAAACGGATTGCTGGTCCAGTTCATGGCTGTACATTGCGGATGATGTAGATTAAACAAGCATTGGCAAAGCCAACTGTTTGGGCATTTGCTAGGCACTGTTAATACCTGGCTATGAAATTGCAACAGCTGGAAAAGGGTGTGCTTACATGGACATAGGACAGCAATGCTATCTAATACCTAGACCAAGTCCCAGCTGCTGTCATTGTTAATGCTAGCTTTTACCAGGACTTCAGTGCAAGGAAGAGATACTAATCAAGTGGCTGAAGCCGTGCTGAAGACATGTGTATTGCATGATCCCACTACAAAGTGACAACAGTTTACACAAACGATGGCACAATCTGGGCTGTAGATCCGATAGGGGGGAAAATAGTGCAGGTGAATCTACTGCCCTGGGTTTAAATTTTAAGTGACCTTACCGCTCATTTTGAAGGACTCTGCAGAACAGCAGAGGAAACGACTCTTCCCGCCCATCATGACCAGCCTCGAGTACCTGCCCCAGCAGTCCAATACGAAAGTTAATTTACCTTCTTCAATCACTGACTGGCTTTTAAAAGCACTCCTGGCTTCAGTCCTGCTGCTGGGGAGTGGGGCGAGGTCTCGTCTGGAATCCAAAAGCCGACACCAACATCATGCGTCCTTTTATGCTCCCAAGCAGTGCAGTGGCGCAAATTCAGATAAAATGGTGACCCTGGGGCTTGCATGTTACTTACAATGTGAGCACCTCAGCGGCAGCGCCAGTACCTGCTGCCAACTCGCCAGGGCCGAGAAACGGGCCTGGATTGGCACTCCCTGGACATATTTTGGGAGGACTTCAGCTCTCTCAAGCCCATGTCTGGTGCTGCCCCTGAGTGCGACCCCTTTAAGTTTCAGGGTTCACTTCCCCAAGACTTCATCTCCGCCACTTATACTTGTTGCAGTCTTTCCAAAAAGTCTTAACAAAACACAAGGTCGACCAGACCCTCCTTCTGGCTTACTTCACCAGTTCATATGCAGTGGTTTCATTAGGCTGTTGCTCGGTACCCTAATATTTCACCATTCAGGGCTCTTTGGTCTAGGTGCAGTTGTTAGACCACACGGTCCACCCATTACAGGTCGCGCAACCAGGACCCTGGGACTCCTCAGCACATGCACATGTTCCTTGGACCTTGCTCCTGTGCACCAAGTCACCTTCACTTAGAGCTTTGTGTCGTCCTCTTCGCTGGATGTATACTCTTGCCCTATGTTGGCTCCTTGGGATCCTGCCAACACTTGTCACACTCCTACTGCCAAGCGGTGGCCTCGTTGCACTGGAATTACTCATCAAAGTTCACTGTATGGCTCCCTTTAGCTTTGATGTATTTAACTTCAGGTTTTAGGTTAAATCCTTGTGCAACATACATTTAGTATTGTGTATTTTCAGTTCAATATTCAATGTGCATTGGTGTTGCTTAATTTGTAAAATTTCATTCAGTTTGGTACCTAATAAGCACTCCTTTGCTTTGTGGTTAAGTTTTCATTTAGTCCGGTATTCAAAACATGGACCGCTATTCACTTGCGGTCTTTCAGGATTGACTCGGTGCTGAAACACCCTCCTGACACTCACCGGTCTTTCACAAGTCCTTCCGGCGGTTCCTGTGACTTCATCTGGCTTTCTGAAGTCGGGAAACCAGCCGGTGCAAGTCCCTCTTGCCTGCCGTGTGCTTCTCTCTCTGCATGCCGACTCCAAGGCTGTTTCCTTAACACGGGCAGCGTCCTCGCAACACCCTCCTCCTCAGCAGCTCCTGCTGCATGCACTTGGAGGGGGAGGCTCCCAGAGCTAGGGAAAACATCCGTCCCACTCTCTTCGTGTCCTACAAGTCCTTCGGATGATTGTCGGCATCCTGGCTCTGACTCCGGTCCCACCACAGCTGCCTCCTCATAAGGGTCACCTGCTGCTTCCCCTTTGGCTCGCTCTCCTGTCTGTCTAATTTCCTATAAGACACCTGCAGCCCCTTGACAGACTGCAGGTGTGTGTCACAATTCTGCTCGCCTGCCTCCCAGCACCTTTAGATGCGCCTAATCCTTTATTTCCTTGTTTTACCGCTGCAGTTCTGGACTAATCTAATTGCATGTTCCATTCCGGATTTTGGATTAAACCAGCAGATGCATTCTGGGACATGTAGGCTGTCCAAAAGGCAGAGGGCTGGAGGAGGCACATTAAATACATTTGTTTGCAGTAAGCTACTAAGAGCTGCAGAGGGCCTGATTGCATTCACCTGTTCCAAGCTACTGCAGGCTCAGCTGCAGAGAGCTGGAGAGCACTTGATTAGAATCCACTGCTGCTACTGCTGCAGGCTACTGAAGCCAGGGCAGGACTTAATTGAACACAGCTGCCAGAGTCTGCAATCAGCTCCACCCTGCTGGCCTGCTGGCTGGGAGGGCCTTTGTAAGCTCACTATGAACAGAAGCAGTTGTCAGTCCACTGCTTTCTCTGGGAGTTCGTGCTGGTGCTCCTGTTACCAGTTTTTGACCTTTCCTGGAAATCCTCTTTTGGCCTTTTGATTCCTGTTGCTGTTAATGCTTGCAGCTCCCGCTCCATTCTGCTGCAGCCTTTTGCCCTGCTCCTCTGGGCTCCCGCCTGGCAGCTCTACACACTCTGCTGCCTTCCGCCCTGCTCCTCTGGGCTCCCGCCTGACGGCTCTGCCGCACTCTGCTGCCTTCCACCCTGCTCCTCTGGGCTCCCGCCTGACGGCTCTGCTGCACTCCGCTGCCTTCCGCCCTGCTCCTCTAGGCTCCCACCTGACAGCTCTGCCTACTCCGCTGCCTTCCGCCCTGCTCCTCTGGGCTCCCACCTGACGGCTCTGCCGTACTCCGCTGCCTTCCGCCCTGCTCCTCTGGGCTCCCACCTGGCGGATCTGTCACACTCCACTGCCTTACGCCCTGCTCCTTTGGGCTCCCGCCTGACAGCTCTACCGCACTCCACTACCTTCTGCCATTCTCCTCTGGGCTTCCTTGCTTGGCAGCCTTGCCACACTCCTCTGCCTTCTGCTCTGTTCCTCTGGGCTCCTTGCCTTGCTTCCTGCCTGTTCCAACTTCTGATATCCTATCCTATCCTGTCCAGTACCTGGTTATTTCTTTCAGCGCTGCTTTCTACTTGAATACTTCTTGGTCCACTGTGGTGTCTCCACTTGAATCCGTTTTACAGTGTGACCCTGGGTTGGTCTCCGTTTCAGATCAGATAAGGGAAGACTTCTGTTGCCTTCACGTAGTCCGTTGAAGTCGTACCTGCCTTAGTATATGGTCTTTCAGTTTTACCCTTGCACTGAGTACAACATTTCCCTTGGCACACTCAAGTCATGACGTTGCTGTATGACTGTTGTTAACAGTAATCTGCTGGTACCTATCCCAAGGGATTTCCTTAATCCCTGGAGACCCCTTATCATATTCCAGTACACCCTTATTTCTGATCAAACCGTGTTGCCCAGTGTACTTGCTTGTCTTTACCTTTTCTCTATCTCTTTGTTTACAGCCTGCTCCTGCAGTTCCTGTGAATTCCTGTTTCAACTGACAGCTTGGTATGTACCTTTAATCTGTTATTTGCTAGCATTGTCTCCGGAATCTCCCTTAAATCTACTTTCATACAGGGAGAGACAGCCTCTGCCCTGTGCTCTCCGCCTAGACTTCTGAGATTGGGAATGTCCACTTAGCCCTGATTGACCACAATTAAAGGGACATGCCTGACCCTCACAATTCCTGGCAGGCATCTTCTTCTTCCCAGTACAAAATGGTCAAAAGGTGTAATCTTCACTGCTTTTAGTGTTTTCTTTTTCGTCCCAGTAATGTCAAGTGTTATACGTGGAAGATTATGGGGAACTGGCTTACCATAGAGGTTGGGGGACGGTTAGATTGGTCATCAATAGGAAAGGGGGGATACCATGTCTCACCCAAGGGTACCCCACTCTCAGTCCTCAAGGACCCTCCACCCAGTTGATCCTCCCTTATTTCTCTACCTCCATGGTCGGGACCCAAGAGTGATGGCCTTTCCCTGACCACCTGCACAGAGGACTCAAGGGGAGTAGGAGTGAGAATACCCTCAGTTTTCTACATTCCCTTCCCCAATGCAGGTTGGACCGGGGTGCTTACAGGGAAACCGTGAGAGGAAGTCCATGTTACCTTGCTCCCTGCCTTTCCGGTGTTGAACTGTTAAGCAATACGGCTGAAGGTCCAAGAACCACTGCATTACCCGACGGTTGGACTCCTTCCTCTGACTAATCCAAACCAGAGGAGAGTGGTCCGTCATCAAGGTAATACTTTAGACTAATGATGGCCAATTTGGTTGTCAGTGCCTCTAGCTCAATGACTGAATAGTTATTTTCTCTGGGGAAGAGCTTTCTACTGATGTATTGAATGGGATGCTCAACCTCATCTTTGTTTGCTAACAGAACAGCTCCTAGTCCCATTAAAGAAGCATCAGTCTGGAGGATGAATTCTTTGGAGATGTCGGCCACGCCAAAAACTGGGCTCGGCCATAGGGATTGTTTTTAAGGTCATATAACAAATGTCATCATCTTTTTCCCACCTGATTTTCTGGGGCTCAGCATTTTTAAATCTGTCTGTCAGACTGGATGTGTTATTACAGACATTTGAAATAAATCTGCAGTAGTACCCGATTAGTCCCAAAAAGGGCCTCAGATCTTTCTTAATTTTTGGAAGGGGTATCCAGGACAGCTCTCACCTTCCCCTGCTGTGGTTTGACTGTGACATTACCCACAAAAAAAACAATTATTTTACGGCTGACTGAGCCAGCTTGCACTTTCTGGGATTATCGGTCAACCCCGCTTTTCTCAATACTCTCATGATGGTATAGAGGTGGTACAAATGATCTTCCCATGTCTTACAATGTCATCAATATAGGCTCTTCAAAATTCCAAGTACGGTTGTAAGATTTTATCCATGAGTCTCTGGAATGTTGCCGGAGCTCTAAGTAGCCCAAAAGGTAGGACCTTGAAATGAAACAACCCGATGGGAATGGCAAAGGCAGTTTTCTTTTTTTACCAGGGCCATGCAAAGGAACTTGTCAATATCCTTTTATGAGGTCGAGTGTTGAAAGGTAAATGGCATTACCCAGGCTGTCTATTAGATCATCGATACAGGGCAAGGGGTAAGCATCAAAGGCAGATATAGCATTTAGTTTACAATAATCTATACAGAATCTCCAACTTCCATCGGGTTTTGCCACCAAACCAATGGGGAGGACCAAGGCCTACTAGAAGGTTCAATGATGTTAGCTTCCAGCATGGTTCTGACTTCCAGAATTGTGGTTTCATTTCTAGCCTCAAGTAACGATACAGTGTCAGGTGTACCACTTTACCTATGGGAGTGTGTGAGAATTTCAATCACTAACCTGATGGTGCAGCAATCAACAAGGCACTTGGGGAGCCCCCTAGGGACCCTGACACCTCCCCTCTCCTAGAAAGGGTAAAAGGGGTTGTGTGAAACCCTCCTGGGGGAGAAAACCCTGCCGGAACGAAGATGTAGCAGGATGTTTCCAATCATCCTCGGTATGCCGCTCTTCAACGCAGGAAGGATTCTATTCGCGGGACTCTGACTGCTTCTGTACTCTAATTAAACAAACAGGGTATGAGCTGAAGTATAGTCATAGAAAAATCAGACAGGAGTGAGAAAAGAGCAGTACCCAGCGTGTTGGAAGGGAGTGACTAACGAAGAGTCTTGAGGAGTCTCGGATGTCGGAAGTGGGAGGCTGGATAAGGACACAAGTCTGTAGGTAGGTAAAGAGAGAAGGTAAGTTTAAAGGCGAGGATATAGGTAACATGCACCCTAGCTGCGAACTTACGGAGCGTCTGGGGAGAGAAGCGACACGCTGAGCTGTGGTTCCGCTGCACCATATCCGGGATCCCTGGAACAGCGTGGTGACGTCAGAGGACGTCTGACTGAAGACGGAAACACTGCACCGCTACCCATAGTAACAGGAGCCAGGCTGGGAGAGGGAAACAAAGGCATAGTCCGCAATCTCCAGCGCCACCAAAGGGAGCCGCGGCGCCAGCGAGACATGACAGAGTGCTGCTATTGTGATAAATACCCTTTACTCTTCCAGGTTCTTCTTGAAATTCATCAGTGTACTGCCTTATGAGCTCATATAGATCTTGTTTCTGATTGTTATTCAGGTCCTATGAAATGAGGGCCTTACACGCTGTGGCTTCTGGCAAGAGACAAGATAATATTATGGCTGGAGACTCTGTTGGATTTTCTTTCCACTCCTTTAATACAGTTATATGATAGATTTGTGTTTTAAGGCGGCAGTCTTGATGTGAGATCGTATAATTATATGGACCCACCTGCTCTATTACTTCGTATGATCCATGCCACTTGGACACAAGCTTATTTTCTGAAGTGGGCAACAAAACGAGTATTTTTTGACCTATTGAAAAGTATCTGAGGGAAACCATTTTATCGCCAGAGGTCTTTTGTTGTTCTTGCGCCTTAACCATTTGAGCCTGTACCAAAGACCTTACAGCAGTCAAATGTTCTTTCAACCTATTTGTAGTCTGGGAAAGGGGAATTGGAACGTTCTCTCTCTCCTCCCAAATATCTCAACATATCCAGTACATACCATGGTTCTTGTCCATAAAGGAGTTCAAACGGGCAAAATACTGTTGAGGCCTGAGCAGCTTTCCTTACTGCAAACAAGGTGCAAGGTATCATTTGACTCCAGTTTGTATTATCATCTTTCTCAACTAACTTTCTGAGAATTGTCTGATGAGTCTTATTAAATCTTTCCACTAGGCCATCCATCTGGGGATGATAAACGGATGTTCCGAAGGTAGCAATGTGTATGTTCTTTAACTTCCCCCATAAATTTGCATATGAAAGTAGAGCCCTGATCTGTCAGTATCTCCTCGGGACAAGAAAGGGAGCAGGTGTTTCAGGATCTGCTGTGTCGTGTTGGCTTTCAGGGGAAAGGTCTCGGAATAAAGTGAGGCGTAGGCCTCGGAATAACATGTGGCGTAATCTACAATAACTAGAATGGAAGTTTCTAGGAGCCCCACAATAGCCATACCAATCTGAGAAAAGGCAACCACTATTGACTTTAAGGGAACTGTTAACAGTATATGTGTGTTAGTTTTCTGGCAAACTGTGCATGCTTGAATAAAGGTTTTAGTGTCCGCTTGAATTCCGGGCCAATTGAATGTATTCATTGTGTGTGCTTGAGTCTTAGACTGCCCCAGATGGCCTCCTGTCAGATGGGAATGGGCTATATCTAGGACCACTCGCTTGTGAATCTTGGGGATTACTAATTGGGTTTTTACTTGTCCTTCCGAGGTGGTATCTCTTCTATAAAGGTGCCCATGTTTCAGAATGAAAACATTTCCCCCTTTTCCATGGCCCTTTGGTTCTGATACCACTTGCACAAAGGATTCAGCCAAGAAGGGGTCATTTCTTTGAGCAAAAGCTAAGTCAGGAAGTGTCTCAGGCTCTTCCTCCAAATATTTCCTAGGTTCAGCTTTGGGAGGACCATCAGATGTCTCATCAGCCTCTCCAAAGCCTCTAGTTCCCCTGTTGGTGCTTTCCCAGATTTGTCTCTAAACTTTGGGAACACTGCTCTCTCAGGGACCCCTTGGCGAAAACTAAATGGATCCTTTGTAACAAGACCTTAACATCACCTCTGAAGTCTGGGTCTATTATTCCCGCCAATACATCAATTCCAAATCTCCATGCTAATCCTGACTTGGGTGCCAGCCTAATGTATGTGTTCCCTGGACACCTGTGCAGAGGATCCCAGGGGACTAGGAGTGAGCATACCCTCAGGTTTCTCACACTACACCAAAAAGCTGGAACACAAATGAAGGCACCAGAGTCTTTGCAGAAATCACAAACAGATGTATTACAGACTGAGAAGTAGACTTATTGACAGCACAGTAAATAAGGCACACTGGGCATAGATGAATGTCTGCACTGAGCTACGGGCACAAGGCAGGGAATATTCACAAAGCCAAGAGGCCAATAAAAGGAACTCCACTGCTAGTCCTCCACTGCCACTCAGACTGATTGCTCATTTCCCTTATGAGTCTTACTGGGTTCAGGTCCCCCTTGACCAGGTTTCTCCTTCACCCCCTCCTACCAGCCCTTGCCCTCAGGCACCCTTCCCTTTCCAGCCTACTGAGGCTGGTCCACCCTTGCCTTCATACTATTTTCCTTTTCCCTGATTTCCCCCTGGCACTTGCCCTCTTGGGCTCCCCTTAGCACTCGCTCAGCTCCTGGGCCATCTTCTCCCTGCAATTCTCCCTCATCACCTTATCCCTATCCCTATCCCTACCCCCTGACTTCCTCCCCACCCCTGCACTTCTTATTATTGCACTTGCACAAGCCCAATGTCACAAGGCCTAGTAGAACCGTTATTGTAGTTATTTTTTTCCCCCTCTGTTGCCCCACTCCTCCCCTCCTTTTTGTCTTGTGGAGCCTGGAAACACTGCAATCTGAAACAGAGAGTCAACTAGAGGTGACGTTATGCTGAGGATAGAATAGTGAATGCAAGAACTCCACCATGTAAAGGATGCAGGAACAACACTTGCTCTTACAAGTGATTAGAAGGCCATTGTGTATGTCGACAGACTCAGAAAAGCAAGAGATAAATGTAATGAAAACGTCCCCTGATGAAGAGAGATATTCTCTAAACACGTTGGGACACTTTTCCTTATCTAATTTAAACTAAAAAATATATTTTTTTGCACAAGCAAATATCTGTGAATGATTGTATATGTACCTTACTTGAAAATGTCTTCTTTATACAAAATGTGCTATTCACAAAATGTTCCTTAAATATAAGCAACAGTCAATGAATATATATATATGAATAATAGTTTGGCATTATGCCTAAGATAGTGTGCAATGAATGGGAGTTCCCCGTTTTGGTAACTTACAAAACTACATGTATATACACTGCCTTTGTGCCAGGGCTGTCTTTTCTCCCCTGTAGCTGGACTTGTGACAAATCTATAACATTGTAGAGATTATCTAATTTAATACATAATTATCTTCAGTCCTAGGGTGTGCAGATTGCAGTATACATCGTGCATTGGAGGACCTCGCGAGCAACAAGAACTCAATTTGCAGGTGGCGGGCTCAGCAGCGGACTAAAGGAAGAGGTTTGCCGGGCCCCGAGGAGCCACAGGTGGAGAAGTCAGGCAAGCGGAGAGAGGAATGAAGGTGCACGACTTACCAGGTGAGTTCACAGCTTGTTACCGAGCCAGGAGCGCTCCTTCCTCACTCGCGTCTGCAAGGCAGGCATTCAGTGAATGAGGAACACCCTCCTGTGAATGAAACTGGTGCAGGAAGCAGTTTTGAATCTTGCGCTACTGAAAAGCAACAGAAGCAACACGCAGTGAAACCCCATTTTAAGAAAGTCTAAAGACTATGACCTTATAAGTGTGAGTCTATGGAAACGCCAACAATCTAAAGGGGCAACATTGTTAAAAGTGAACACATACAATCATTGCCCAAGCCAAGAGAGAATACAACCAATGCAGTTACAATCTAGTAAACATTACCAACAACTAAAGGGGACTACTGGGAAGTTCATAAGCAGTGGAACTTGTTGCCCATGTCTGGTACAATATATGGTGAAAGCTGGTATAAACTCATATTGTTCAAGGGAGGAGGAGTAAAAGACCCTAATCCCTTATCAGTCTGTGGTTAGAAACGAGGCCCACAAGCAGAGGAGCATTATTTGCATAAGAGTATCAAAGAGCACCAATGTAAATCTTGTTTTCCCTCAAGAGCTGTTGGGAGTTTTGAAGCTGCATATTGTTGAATATTCTAAGTATCAGTCAAAGTTTATTCGGAAAAAATCCACAACATAAATAATGCAACAATACATAGGCCCTCATTACAAGTTTGCCGGTCCGGTGACTATGGTACCGGTATGCTTGCCAGTACCATAGTTACTGGACCGGCAAACTACGAGTTCTGTTCACAGGTGCCTTTTCACCCACCAGGACAGGCCTGCCGGGCAGAACGGCACCCGCAAGCAGACATGTCAGATGCACCAGCACCATTCCGAATACAGGGTCCACCAGGGTTGTAATGGCCCTGTATTTCCCCATTGCCAAGGGCCGGAAAAATTTGCAAGTTTGGCGGCAGCCTCCTGGTTTTACCAGCAAGGCTACCACCAAACTTGTAATGAGGCCCATAATATCCAGAAAAAATATGAAAGTAAAAATGATCACATAGCGGCAACAATAAAAACATGGCAGGTTAAAATTGATCATCCAGCAAAAGCTTCCTTCAGTTCCATCATTTTCTTAAACATTCCAAACAGTCCCATGCCACAGCAGTTGATTCGGCACATAGACAAAAGATCAGAGCAGGTCGACATTGATTAAAATTAGCTTCTCTCAGCAAAAGTAGAATGGTGTTTTTTCTAATCTCATGGTAGAATGGGCAAAATGAAACAAAGTGCAACAGATCTTCTTTTTCAGCACTGCATCTAGGGCAGACCACAGACTGCTCATGGCCCAGTCAATTCTCTGTATTGTCTCTAAACCGCAAAAGATTAAAACGGGCTCTGGTCAGTGCCCAGCGGTCTGCAGTTTTGTTACTGTACAATAGGCAAGGTTGGATTATATCAAATTGTTTGATTAACAAATGTTTCCTATTTGAGTCAACTAAAAGCCCAGATGTTTCCCGATTGTTTGAAATTAATGCAGAACATCCTCTTATACTTTTTGGAGTCCGCTGATGTTAATAATACAGCAGGGCATTAATCTGTAATAAACACTTTGAGAAAAAATTTAGCCATGTTATTTTACACCAAAAAGACCCCAACAGTAGGCCTTGATAATACTGTGAGTGAGGGTGGCTCTTGTATTTGACCATAATGTTAGCCAATGCAAAAGTGGTGCCATGTGCCAATCATCCCCATATGACTAAGGCACAGTTCTGTATATACACCAAGGTTCGGGGCAGAAAAGGGGCGACCCAGTCATTTCTTCAGAAAATTATTCTCAGTTACCTCAATGCTTGTTATTTTTTCATTGCCCCAGAGTGCCGTGCCATACTTAGTTGTGGCTTTAGCTTATACTTTGTAAACTTGCAAGATGAGGTTGATTGGCTGGCCCTGGTAATGCCAACCAAAGTATTTTCATGTTCATGCTCTGAATGTGGGACAACCCCTGACAATTTTCTGTGAAACAATATTAATGTTAAAGTTAAAGGACATTTGTACCGTGCACTAGCACCACCGGAGTGGTCCCCTGGTGCTCTGGCGTCTCTGAAAGAGGAAGGGGGGGTGAGTTACTGGGAGGAAGCTGGAAAGGTGCATGAGAGCAGTGATGTGCTGTTGGCGGCCTCAGTCCAGTGGGTCCGTTGGCTGGGTCTGGGGTGTTTTTGGCCGGTAGACGTCATGTACTGTTGTGCGAGTATATGTGTGTTTTTGTTTTGTTGTTGCAATGTAGTGAAGTTTGTGCGGTTTGTTGTGCTGTAGGTTTGTGGTTGTGTTTGGTTTGGGTTGAGAGGTGTATGCAGAAGGGGGAAATTGTTAGTGGGCTTGGTTAGTTGGCATGTCTATCCTAAATTGAGGCGTTGGGCCTGCGTAGTCTCCCCAGATGGGGTGCGGGAGCACCTCTGCGCCTCTGTCCTGATCTGGGCCTGTCCGGCATTCGAGGTCCATTTCTCACCTGGCCCCCGCCTCCACCGGCCTCTCTCACAACCCCACTTGTCCTCCCTTCCTATTCATATGGCCAGTGCACCTGCCAATGTCCACAACTCGGCTAGTGTGGTGATTGCCCATATCCCAACAAATCCACTAGACTGTGGTGTACCTAGTAGCAACTAAGGGGCGAGTGAGGATGTTGGGTGGGATTAGCTGGGGTTGTTGACTCCGTCTCCCTGGGTCTCCCTGGGTGTCGCCTGTGTTCCACTCGGTGTCACCCGTCCAGGTGCTGTGGGAGTTTCCCTGTCGGTTCTGGGAGCTGTCAGGGTCCTCTTCAGTTTAGTCACCCCTTTTCCTTTCTGTTGTTTCAGTTTTCAATATGAGTCTGTGATGTTGAAGAGCCAGGTTGTTAGTGGGCAGGAGTGATGTGGTCTCTTCTGGATAGTTTGAGGAGTAGTCTGGCTGCTGCATTTTGGATCTGTTGTAGTTTCTTCAGGAGGTATTCTGGTAATTCGAGGTAGAGGCTGTTTGCATAGTCTATTCTTGACATGATGAGGGCGACGATAGTGAGTGTTTTGTGCGTGAAGGAGAGGAATGTTAGGATTCTTCTAGCCGTGTGGAGGAGTAAAAAACATTTCTTGACTGTTGCATTTATTTGTGGTTCTAGGGTTAGGGTGTTGTCCATCAGGACTCCCAGATTTTTTACAACCTTAGATGGTGTTGGTGCGGTTCCCATTTCCGTTGGCCATGAGATGGCGGTTTCGTTCTCTTGGTCTTTGGATATGATCATGATTTCTGTCTTTCCTGGGTTGATTTTCAGGTTGTTGGCATTCATCCAGTTGAAGACTTATTTTAGACAGTCGATTAGGGTTGAACGATCGGCTTTGGTGTCTTTGATTTTGTAGATGATTTGAGTATCATCTGCGTAGTTGTAGCATGTAATGTTGTATTTTTTTAAGATTCTGATGACTGGAGTCTGGTAGATGTTAAGGTACAGTGGTGATATTGAGGATCCTTGTGGCACCCCACAGTCGTTAACTCGTGGAGTGGATTTGAAGGGTTTAATCCATACGGTTTCTGTCCTGTCTCTTAGGAATTATTTAGTCCAGAGTAGTGCTGTGTCTGTTATGCAAAGGTCTTCTAGTCTTTTGGTTAGGGTGTCATGGTTAACCGTGTCGAAGGCTGCGGAGAGGTTGAGCAGAATAAGGGCTGAGGTTGTGTTTGAGTCTGCGTTGGTTTTTAGGTCGACCCAGATGGATAATAGTGCTGTTTCCGTTCCTCTTGCGGGTCTGAAACCGACTTGAGCTTGGTCTAGCAGGTGGTGTTTTTCTACGTGTTCTTGGGTTAGTTTATATACGTAGGTTTCAAGGAGTTTTGCCGGGTAGGGAATGTTGGAGATCGGCCTATAGTTGGAGAGGTCTTCTACGTCGCCACTTGTGTTTTTCAGAAATGGTTTGATATATGTTGATTTGAAGATCCTCGGTACAGTTCCTGTTGCTAGTGATAGATTTAGAAGGTTTCTGCAATATTCTGCTGGCGTTCCTTTTGCAAGGATTGATTTGTAGATGTCCGGGGGACAGGGATCCATGGGTGATCCAGCTTTCTTGCTGTGTTTTACCAGCATTGCCAATGTCTCTGCTGATATTTCTGGAAAGTTTTTGAGTTTGTTCTGTGTTTGGTTTTATCGGTTGTACATTGTGGTCGGTTGGTATCTTTTTTATGGTTTGGTGGATGTCATTGATTTTTTTCTTGAAGTGGTCTGCCAGGTCGTTCCATAGTTTCTCTGAGGGGGTTGGGGTGCTATCGCAGCCTGGTGGGTTTCTCCTCTCTTTAATGATGTTGAACATTTCTTTTTGTGTGTTGGTGGCATTGGTGATTCTTTCATAATAATACCTTCTCTTCGCCTTTTGAATTTCCTTCTTGTATGCATGGATTTGTTTCTGGAACAGTCTTTTTTTGTCTGGGTTGTATTCTTTCCTCCATTCCAGTTCCATCTTTTTGTTTTCCTTTTACATGTTGCTCAATAGTGGGGTGAACCATTTTGCGATTGCTCTTTTTTTTGATGGGGGCGAATGGTTTTTCTGTGGCAATCCTATGAATTGTATCTGCAATCCATTTGTGTAGTAGCTCCGCCTTCCCATCTAGGTCAGCTAGCTCTAGTTCTGTAGTTGAGGGTTTGGTTAGCTCCAGTTGTTCGAATAGGTTGCTTTCTTTGACGTGTTTCCAGTTTCTTTTTGTGGTGGTTGTGATTTTCGGAGGTTGTATGCAGACTTAAGTAGGCAGAGTAATCACGAATGGGATGATGAGGTGGTCGCTCCACAGAATTTGTATTGGTGGTGCCGTGGTGATGAGTTTTTCCTTGGCGAAAATTGCGTCGAGGGTGTGTCCTGCCGAGTGTGTTGCCCCTTTGACTCGTTGTTGTAGTTTCATGGTGAGTTTTGGGAGTTGGCGTGACTGTCTTCAAACCAGATGTTGAACTCTCCCAGGATGATTAGGTGTTGATGTTTGATGTCTCTAAATTGGTGATGGCTTGAGAAGTTGTCGACGAAGGTTGCATCATATGTCGGTGTTCTGCACACTAGGACGAATGTGATGTTGGTTTTCGGGCTCGCTGTTAGGTGTATTACCATGGTTTCGCAGTTGAGGATGTTGAGCGGTTCGTCTGTTTTTATTTTCAGGTGTCCTTTGAATGCTATTGCGATGCCTCCTCCTTTTTTGTTTTTCCTGTTTATTTGAAGTCAGTTGGGAGGCAGCTTTGGAGTGTGATTTTGTAGTTGTCGTCCAGCCATGTTTCTGTGATGAACAGGATGTCAATGCCGTTGTCATCGAGTAGGTCGAAGATTTCTGTTGAGTGTTTTAACATGGATCTTGCGTTTATTAAATTGCTGTGGAGTTTGGAGGTGTTGTTTGGTTTGGACTTTTTTGTTGATGTCTTCAGATCGGTGTTGAGGTTTCCTTCTTGGTTGATCTCTTGTTGAGGTGTAGGTTTTGCAGTGTCAGCGTCTTCGAAGAGTTCTTCTAGGTTCTGTCTTGGGTTTTTGTTTTCATCGGGTTCGTCTTCCAGGAGTTGTGGTTGTCGATTGGAAGTTCCTCTTGCTTTGGTGATGTAAGGTGTTATCGCATTGGTCGTGTGTTTGTTGTTTCTAGTGTTGTTCATCCTTCTTCTGCGTGTTTGTGTTGGGTTGTTTGATGTTGTTGCTTCTGGCGTTGGGCGGGTTTGCTCTGGTGACCAGTTGTCAGCGAGGTATGGAGTTAAGTAGAGGGATTTGTCTCTTCTCTCAGTGTTGGTGTTCCTGCCTATGAGGCTTTGTTCTGTAGTTGTGGTTGTGGGGGTTTGTTCTGTAGTTGTGGTTGTTTCTTGCTGTTCCGGAGTGTTTGTTCTTTCTTCTCTTTTTCTTTCCCTAGGGATGGGTCTTTTGCGCGGCATTGCAAGATTGTGAATTATTTATTCTTTTTTTTAATTGTATTCTTTTTTTTATGTCCAGTTGCTTCTGCTTTGGTCTGGTTGTCTTGTGATGTAGTACTGGGTGTGGAGGCTTGTCCACTACCAACTTGGGCTCTGTCTGTAGGTGGTATTCCGGCTGATGTTGCCGACTCGTTCACTCACTGTGTTGGGAGGGGTAGGGTGGTGGGAAGGGTTATATAGTTGGAGGTTACCGGTGGCTCTCTTTGGTGTTTGTCTCCCTGAACGTGGTTCACTGCTGTGAGCTAGCTATGTGTTTTTAGGAAGGATATCTACTAGTTGAAGAGTGAGTTCGAGGGGCGCAGCTAGGACTTATGCCTTATGGGCGTGGGCCCTGAATCGGAGTGTCGCTCCACATTAATACGCTGGTGGGTTCTGTCTCACTTTAGAGTGAGTTGGACAGCGAAGTTTGAGAGGCCTGTATAGTGGGAGAGCCTATCAATGTTATCTAAATGGCGTACAACGCAATTTGGACACAGAACCCCTGCCAGATTTGAGAGACCTGTATAGTGGGAAAGAGGCCTATCAATGCAATCTAAATATCACACAATGCAATTTGGAACCCCTGCTAAATCTGAGAGACCTGTATAGTGGAAGAGAGGCCTATCAATACAGTCTAAATATCACACAATGCAATGTGGAACCCCTGCTAGATTTGAGAGACCTGTATAGTGGGAGAGAGACCTATCAATGCTCTCTAAATGGCACACAATGCAATTTGGACACAGAACCCCTGATAGATTTGAGAGACCTGTATAGTGGGAGAGAGGCCTATTAATGCTATCTAAATGGCACACAATGTAATTTGGACACAGAACCCCTGCTAGATTTGAGAGACTTGTATAGTTTGAGAGTGGTCCACAGCCAGTAGGTCTGTTGGGTACCGTATTACATAGTTTGATTTGTCTTCCTTGAGGGTGTGGGATGGAGAGGGGTAATGGGGAATAATCACAATGTTTTAACGTTGGTTTGCTAAGTGGCTAGGGTTCTAGGGTGGAGTTGAAGCTCTCCCCTAGACCAGGCCACTCCTACCTTACTGGTCCTTGTAGTTGATGGCTGGCCACTGGCTTCCCCTGCGGACACCTGCAGACACTTTCTGGAGCTGCCTCTATTGGAGCTGCCCTTGGCCTTAGGGCCCTTAGTCGAAGGGCTGCATGGGCAGAGGGCTGCCCTGGGACGTTAGTAATGGCTTGGTAACATGATCAAGAGTACCAATCGGAGGTGGGCCACCTCCTGGTGTCGGGCCAAATGGCAAGCGTGAGCAGGAGCTCGGACCTAGGGCTGCAGGCCCAAAGAATTCACCAATCAGGGGAGGCTGGGCGGGTCGGGAGGCGGGAGGGAAGGGGAAATCTGGAAGTGGGAGCCGCGTTGGAGAGAGGACGCAGCGGGGCACACAAGGGCATGGAGCCCAAAAAACACATAAGGATTACTGATAGTCCCCCTCAGGGACGCTAAATATTTCAAATTGCTCAACTCGTGGTGTCGGGCCAAATGGCAAGCGTGAGCAGGAGCTTGGGCCTAGGTCTGCAGGCCCAAAGAATTCACCAATCAGGGGAGGGTGGGCGGGTCGGACTGATAGTCCCCCTCAGGGACGCTAAATATTTCAAATTGCTCAACTCGTGGTGTCGGGCCAAATGGCAAGCGCGAGCAGGAGCTTGGGCCTAGGGCTGCAGGCCCAAAGAATTCACCAATCAGGGGAGGGTGGGCGGGTCGGGAGGCGGGAGGGAAGGGGAAATCAGGAAGTGGGAGCTGGGTTGGAGGGAGGATGCAGCAGAGCACGCAAGGGTATGGAGCCCAAAAAACACACAAAGATTACTGATAGTCCCCCTCAGGGATGCTAAATATTTCAAATTGCTCACCTCGTGGTGTTGGGCCACTGAACCACTGGTTTAGGTGAGCTTTAGGTTTAGCTTTGCATTTGCCCAATGGGGCCACTGCATCTAAGGCTGTGTCCATCACTTGATTAAAGGTAGAAATTCAGGCAAGGAGGCAGGGTCTGAAAATTCTGCAGCATGTGTGGTGAGCAGCGAGATGTGTGGGAGAATGTCAAGATCCGAAACCCATGGTCCATTTGGTCTTCCTGGCGTCTCTCTCCCTGAATGAGGCACTCCGCGGCTTCTCCCAACATGGCATTGGGAAGTGTCATGCAACTGTCTAGTGTTTCCGAACTCACTGACGAGTCCGATCCCGCTTCCTGTTTCGCTTTTCACCTAAAAGCTCGCCATGTGGAGGCTGCTGTTGCGTCTCAATGCTAAGATTTCCTAGCTCAGCGCTCTGGTAAATATTTCCTGGTTCGTTTATGTCTGTGCTTTCCCGTGCCTTCCACCTCCTTTCCTGGTCTTCCTGGCTTCCTCTCTCATTCTCCGGTTTCATTCGCTACCTGTCTTACCTTTCTGAAACTCATGTTGCCGCTCAGCCTGCCCCTGGATCCATGCACTACAGCCTGCTCCTTGATTCGTTCCCATCGGACCCGGACGTCATCTGGAAGAATCCTTCCTTGCTTGTGGACCGCAGGTTTTTACCCCTTTGGGGTTTTTCCTGCATTACTTGGCGGTATCTCCAGGGGGTGTTTTTGGGGGCTGGAAGGGTGGCTTTCAGGAGAGGCTCGCCCATATCGTCAGGAGTCCATATCATGAAATCTAGGTTCTCACACACTCTGTTCTCCCCCTCCACCTCACCTGTATCTTCTGATTATGTTGTATGCTGTTTCCCCTTTTTCCTTCGTAACAGATGTTTTTTCTTATAGAGGTATGGTCTCCCTCGGGTAGATGCCACCCTGCCATCTTGTTAGAGCGGATCAGCAGAGGACCCTTCCCGCGAGATCCAATTGAGAGGAAAAAGCCCAAGGCAGAAAAAACCTCTCTGGTGTATTGGAGAACTTGGCTGGATGAAGCAGTATTGGGATGCAGTAGATGTTGAAGTGTTTCCAAAGGCAGGAATCGGGCAAGGAGGTGGATCGCCGCTGGATATGAAGACTTGAGGAGCAAATGAGGGGTACTGGAGGTCAACGAATTCCCCAAAGTAGCCAGATATGTGTGGGACGAGTGTAAAGCCCATAGGTAAGCAGTCGTACCAAAGGCGGGAAAAAGAAACAGATACAGTTGCTGAGAAAGAAGGAAGGTAGGATGATAGAGTGACTGAGAAAAGAGAACAGACAGCAAAGTTGAGCCACGAAAGGAGGTAGGTAAAAGACGGAAAGGGCAAAACCCGGAAATAGAGGAAGGAAGGAAGGTAGGTCCTGAGAGGGAACCGAAACCAAAGGTAAACAAACCAGAAATCTGCGGCTGAAGGAGGACAGTAGCCACAGAGCGCACACGCACCACGGAAGAAAAACTGAACAGAATATGGAAGGCAAAAGGTTGGAAAGAAAGCCTTGAGAGTAACTCTGAGATACAGCAAAAAAGCACAGCACGTAGACCCAAGGACAAGCAAAGAGCTGCAATGCGCTGCTGCAAGGGTGGGGCGTGGCTTTAGAGATGAAGCTTCCGTGAAGAAAAGAAACTAGACCCACACACCAGGAAGTGAAAAAGAGAACAGTGGAACATTCAATGGCGCCTTAGTTTCCATGCCCCCCATAGATGCCAAGAAGGGAGGCATGTGACAGTATACCCCCTCCTTGTGGGTGGACCCCCAGGCTTGTTGGGGTGACGCTGATGAAACCTACGAACCAACCTCGAAGCATGCAGGTGGGTATTCGGTTCCCAGGAGTCTTCTGAGTGGGGGGTATCCTTTCCAGTGCACTAGATATTCGAAGCGCCCTTTTTATATCTGGATTCCATTAGACCAGCTACCTCATATTCAACCGGGGGAATGTTTTTGCTGTCCGATTCTGAAGGCATGTGCGTTGGTAGGTATTGATGTGGTATTCTTTGAGCAGAGAAGAGTGAAAGACTGGATGTACACGTTTCATATGATTAGGTAGCCCAAGACGGTAAGCCACTGGATTGATCCGTTTGGTTATGACAAAGGGACCCAAATACCTTGGCGACAATTTGGATACCCGCAACCATCGCGGAAGATACATGGTTGAGAGCCAGACCTCTGTGCCGTTCTCCCACATACGCAATGGTTGGTGGTGTGAATTGAGCCCTATACCTGGATTGAGCAGCTTGTAAGGATTTGTTGGCAATGGCATGCGCCTCAGATATGTTAGAGAGAATCGCATCCACTGATGGCAGAGCGGAAGCCCTGTGATCTTCCGGTAACAAGTCATGAGGGTGGAATCCATAAATGCTGTAAAAAGGACTCAAGGTTGTGGCGCAGTGTTTGGAGTTTTTGTAAGAGAACTCAGCGGTTGGTAATAGAGTAACCCAATTGTCCTGTTGTGAATTGATGTAGTAGTGGAGGTATTGTTCTAAAGAGGCATTAAGACTCTCCGTCTGCCCGTTTGTCTGAGGATGGAAACCTGAGGACATAGCTCTCTCTATACCCAACTTGGAACAAAGGGCCCTCCAAAAGTAGGAGGTGTACTGGCTGCCACGATCGGATATAATCTTATCCGCTAGTCCATGTAGACGGAATATGTCTTTGGTAAATATGTTGGCCATCTCTGCGGCAGTAGGAACGTCAGGTAGTGGAGAGAAATGTGCCAGTTTCGGGAAAGAGTCTACCGTAACCATTATGCATGTATTACCTTCCGAGGGATGCAGGTCAACGCTAAAAACAGTAGACAGTACACTCCAGGATCTTGTTGGAAGAGGTGCTTGTTGCAACAAACCGATAGGTTTCTGGAGGTTGTATTTAGCACGGCAACAGATGGGACAAGATTGGACATATTTGTACACATCTGAGGCTAAGCAAGGCCACCAAAACTGTCTTTTAAGGAATTCTGTGGTGTTGGAACTTCCCTGATGACCAGCCAAAAGACTGTCATGGCACCATCTGAGTGCGATGCGCCGGGTGTCAGGATCCGGAAGAAACAGCCGATTGTTGATAAACAGCAAACCATCTTGTTTGTTGATGACATCCTGGTTAGTGAGAGTTGGAAGTAGTGTAACACTACTAGTAGCCGTCCCTACTTTTTGCAAAAAAGTCGAAATCTGGCTGACAATTGTGTATGAAGGAATGATCGGTTCAGACGGATGTTCCAAGGATACCCCTGGTATAGGTATTCGGGAGAGTGCGTCTGCAAGTATGTTCTTGGATCCAGGTATGTAGGTAATGGTAAACTTGTATTGGGCAAAAAAGTGTGCCCACCTAGCTTGCCGGGAGTTGGTACATTCCATCTGTTGTATTATCTTAAGATTTTTGTGGTCTGTCCTTAGAATTAATGTATAGACTGCACCTTGGAGCAGATGACACCACTCCTCGCAGGCAATCGTCATGCTAGGAGTTCCTTTTGTATTACAGAATCATTGGTCTGGCTTGGGGTACGGGTCTTTGAGATATAGGCCACCGGATGTTCTTTATCTTGGTATTCTTGTAACAGAACGGCTCCCAGGGCGGCCGCTGAGGTGTCTGTTTCCACAATGAAAGTGCGCTCTTGATTCGGGTGCCGGAGGATGGGGGCATTACAGAAGAGCCGATTAAGGTGGAGAAAGTCTTCTTCTGCCTGTCGAGTCCAAGTAAACGGTGCTGAGGTTTTCTTAAGTAGGACAGTTATCAGCAAAACGGTGTCAGAGAAGCCCACTATGAATTTGCGGTAAAAATGAGCTAATCCTAGAAATTTCTGGATCTCTTTTACTGATGTGGGCGTAGGCAATTTAAGAATGGCTTCTACCTTCTGTGGATCCATCTGTACACCAGCACTGGATAAAATGAATCCTAGGTAAGGAACGGTAGTGGCTTGAAACACACATTTCTCTGGTTTGATCAAAAGATGGTTGTCTCTAAGTCGTTGTACCACTTGTCGTAGATGTTCTTGATGTTGCAGGGGAGAGGATGAGAATACCAGAATATCATCCAGATATGCAATGGTGGTATGAAACAATAGATCAGAAAACAGACGATCCATAAATCTTTGGAATATGGAGGAAGCATTCACCAAACCGAAAGGCATCACTTGGTATTCAAAATGTCCGTACGTTGTACAGAAAGCAGTCTTCCATTCGTCCCCCGCACAGACTCGGAGGAGATGGTATGCCCTACATAGATCGAGTTTGGAAAAGACTACAGCCCCTTGTACGGCTTCCAGAATATCTTTGATAAGGGGCATTGAATATCTGTCCCGAATGGTGACTTGGTTGAGGCCACGGTAGTCAATACATGGCCTTAGTTCATGGGTGTCTGTCTAAGGCAACAAAGGGCTTTCTTACAAAGAACTTCCCGACCATGGAATCCGCTTTGGCATCGTTACAAGTTGCCTTGGAAACTGTTCAGGTCGCGTAAACGTGCTAGTCAGCTGATCGGACGTGCTTCGCTTACACGGAAGCCATGCCTCTTTGTTCCTTAAAGCTCTCAGCCGCGGGAACTTCGGTGCTGCTAATTGTACGTTACTACGTGCCTTTTCGTAGGCCGCCTACGGCATTGTTTACCTTCTTCGGATTACCCTCCGTGAACCTTATTGACTTTGAACTCTGGTTACCAGACCTTGGCTTTGTACTCTGTTCTGCTTACCTGGACTACCCTACGGACTTCTTGCCACGGCCTTTTCTATTTACGCGCAGTTTTCCTTTACTGCCGTAAACCCGCAGGAGCCTCCCCGCACAGCCTTCAGTTCTACTGGCTCTGCAGCGCTCCGCTCCCGCTCAAAACTGGACTCCAGCTCTCATACAACTTGCACTTGCACGAGCGCCTCTGCTTCCCATCTGAGTTCCGGCTCTACGATTAAGACCAGCTGAGATCTGCTTCAGCGCAATGCTTGGGAATTTCTCTAATAGCGTAAGTGGTATCCTTGTTGGTCCTTTTTTTCCCTGTTCTATCTGAAACATTTATTCGGAAGTATAAGTCCCATCCTACCAGTTCTGTATATTAAGGATTTGCCTTTGCTCCAACTACCTGATTAACTGTGTTCGCATCCTGGGAGACTGTTTTATTTTTTCTACTGAAGTGCATTTACGAACGCTTTCCAGGACATGCACCAAACCGGCCCTAGTGCGTCCCTCGTGCCGTTCGGGTTGTCCTCCCTATACTAACCTTCCCACTTTATTTTATCCTGTCGTTGTCATCCACCATTTGGATTTTGTGTTCCTTAATTAAACTAGTACAGGATTCCCTCTCAGATCTCACATACACTACCTCAGGTACCAACATTTCTATTGTTAAATAGAAATAATTAAAAACGCAAGTTAGGCATAATACTCAAACCTTTCTGTATCTCTTGCAGCATTGATCTGGCGGTGCACTCAATCCTGCTCTTTTGCATTATAGACTGCTCTGTCTGTTCTTACATAAATAGCAGAGTGGTACATCGTGAAAAAGAGCCCCTCTCTAAGAGGAAGCCTGTTTCTTTGAAATCAGGGGACCTGGGTTTTTGGAGACTTCTACGACTCATCCTACATCTCGATCCAGGTTGGGGTCACGTACACCTTCCGGCTCGGTGAGTAACAGAATTAGCAGCCTTGAAAGATGTCGACTGAGCCTACCGATGCTTTAAAACAAATTGTGCAGATGGTCACGGATCTCCGGACAGACCTGACAAATGCACAAGAAGCATTGCGCCAACGCATGGACGCAATTCAGTCTCTCGTTACTACTCCAGCAGCAGAGGCTGGTGCTTTGGCTTCTGGGTCTGGTTTTCCAGCACCCGTTCAAGAAAGCGCTCCTGTGTTGCTTACCACCCAGTTCCCACTGGCTCCTCCGGAAAGATTTTTGGGAGATCCCAAACAATACAGGATGTTCATTAATCAGTGCAAATTGCACTTCCTATGCCGTCCTACCTCCTTTCCCACTTCCACCACCAAAGCGGCTTTTGTTCTTTCGCATTTAGGTGGTACTGCCGCAGCCTGGGTGAATCCCCTGCTTGAGTCCAATAGTCATGTACTGTAGAATTGCGATGCTCTTCTTTCCATGATGAGCAAGTTGTTTGATACCAGATACACTACCCAAGCCACAGATTTAGAGCTACTCAAACATCGACAAGGTAATTCTTCCTTGTTGGTTTATCTCGCCCGGTTTAACCAGCTGGCGGCTGAGACTGACTGGTCCGAGGAGAAAAAAGCGGCAGTGTTCTATCAAGGACTTTCTGAGGAACTTAAGGATATTTTGTCCACTGTTCCCGTGGTGCCCACAGCTTTCGGGGAGTTGCTCGACTTGGTGCTACAAATCAACGCCCGAAAGGCAGAAAGACGTGGAGAAAAAAGGGCCACACCCGTACTACCAGCCTCAGAAGCTGTCTCGGCAGCTCTGCCTCTCCTCGAACCCATGCAAATCGGTGCTGTTAGAAGTCCTTTAACGCCAGCTCAATGGGAGTAGCGCAGGTCCCACAATCTGTGCCTGTAATGTGGTGCCTCTGACCATCTATTACCAGAGTGCCCAAAAAATCGCAAAAGAAAGGCGGGAAACGCCAAATCCCGACAGTAGACAGAGTCCCTATGTCAGGAGGTCCAAATCAGGACTCACCTTGTTTTGGATCGTCTCAACTCATCCATCTTCCTGTCACATTTTCTTTGACTCCTGGACCAACCATTGAGGCCCAGGCCGTTATTGATTCAGGTGCCACGGGCAACTACATTGACCATGGTTTCGTCTCAGTAGCAGGGATCCCTTTGATTCTCAAGAAACAACCTGAGACAGTCAATTCAGTAGACAGTTCTACCCTCGTTTCTGGAATGGTCACCCATCAGACGGTGCCCATGGTCATGTGCACCAATGAAGGCCATACCGAGACCATTACATTTGAAGTTATTAAGGCTCCAGTTTATAGTGTCATTCTAGGTATTTGTCATGCCTGCACCATGGGCGCATACATTGCCGATCAATATGGACAATGTAAGAGGATTCAATTCAACACTACAGCTAAGTCAACGCCTAGTCTATGATACTGAATGAAAACCCTTATTGATATATCTTTATGTCCAGTTCATGTGTTCTGGATGACTACCCCTATATAACACCCCTCTCTTGGAATCCCCCTGACCCCACTGAGCCAAGAAGTAGTTCTGTTTTGCAAGTTTAAAAGGTTTATTTGATAATTTAAAATATATATATCACACTTTATAATAAATTAATAATTGAATAGCACACTTAATCTGATATGATAAAGATCAACAACGGAGAATCTGGCACTAGCACACTTCTTATAATCACTAATGAGTTGACATGAAATGGATAAGGTAGCACACAGGTGAATAGGTACAGAAGTATAATGCGGTAGAGAATGCTTTACAGGGTTCAAGGAAATGCAAGGTTGAATGAATGAAATGCAGTATAGAAAATACTCAATATGATTTCAACAAAACAATGTAATCACTTTTCTCTGGCCATCCCCTCCCCCTTTTATGCAATGCAAGGAAGTGGAAGGAAGACACACAATTCTCAGAAATGCAATTCAATGTAATTCAGTTCAATCCCCAGCAAGCTTAAAGAAAACAGATAGGAGTTTTGAAAACACAGGCCCAAATGCTTTTATATGTGCTAGCAATGGATGAGAAAAATGCTGGAAATGCTTTTAATTCCCTTTCAGAGGTTCAGGATGAGTGATAGCTACTCTCTATGAATTCAGGATCACCTTAACAATGCTTTAGTGGTAACTAGCAGGTAAACGAAGTTTTTGGCAAGGAAAAGCAAAATTGCTGTCTTTTTACACGTGAAGAAATTTGCAAATCGCGGCAAAATTCGCGGATGCGCCGAGCGCTATTACAGAGGAACCACAAGGACTATCTCTATCGTTTTGGGGTCCTAGGAAAGCCTAGGACCTCAGCTTCAAAATGAAAGTTACTGCAAGTCTCTAGCACAAACGGTTGCGGAGATATGAGCGATTTTGTCAAGGTCGTTTTTCAGATTTGAAATTTTAAAATTCAAAAAGACAAGTGCAGCTTGCAACTAGGAAATGACAAGTGACAGCTTTACAAATGACAGGTGACAGTTAGGAGGCAGTTCTACTTAGATTAAATAGATTGAATTATATTATTTTAACTAAGAGATTGGTTCTGCACAGTTTTCTAGGTACTCACACTATATTCTTGAGTGAAATGGCCTCATCACGGATCTGGTCAGGGTTTTAAACTCGCCTCTGGTCTCTGCACTTCACAGTGATCTGGGTCAGCTCTCTCTGGTTCTCTGGTCTGGGTCTCTAGTTCTGGATAGATTGAAGTCTCTAGTTTGGCTCTCTGGAGGTTTGATGGAGGTAAAGTATGGATTTTTCCGGCAGAGCGTCCCGCTGCAGATGGAATTGAAGGTCCCTATCTGTCCTGTCTGTCTGCTTTTATGTGTTTAGAATGTGGGTGTGTTCTAGCATCACTGACCCTACCTCTCTCTCAGCTTCTAATTGGTCAAACTTCCATTTCTTATTTGATTGGGGAATGAACTGTGAGTCAGAGGGATGTCATTTTATGGCTTGCAGATAGGACACTCCTCTGTCAGATTGCACACATTCTATATTTGATAATAAAAGACATATTTCACAGTTACACAGTTGCTTGACATTACATATACATGGTGTGGCTGAATTTAGCCATGTCTCTGTCCAAATCTGCTGTTTCTAAGAGCTTGCATTCAGAAATGGCACATATTTCACTTTTTAACTGATTTTTCAATTTCTGACATTGACCCAACTTTACATACATGTGTGCAGGGAGTAGGGACATTAACTGATGAAGTTTCAGATTTTTAACATGCATACATTTAGAGTAATATCCACTTTTCCGCTAAAACTCCCCTGAACACGCCACCGGATCGAAAAACCTCTTAAAATGTGGGCAGAAAAATCACAAGAATTATGGTGTCATTTATAAAATTTTCACATGTCCGTACTATGAGTTATTCATCTTTTTCTAAACAATATTCTGGCTACAAAGGGGTGTGGTTTCCTCTCAGCACAAGGTAGAAATACTGGTTTTTCCAGTTCTGCCAAGCCAGCTTGCTCTCACAGGCAGTGCCCCTCCCCTTTCCTCAGGAGGAAGCCACTTTTTACGACCATTTACGACTCCTGCCAATAAAACCTTTGCCTGAGCCAGGACAGGGCTTTGTTCACTTTCCTGCAGAGCACAGGTAATTCAATTATCAGATAGATGGCATATCCTTAGTGTGAGCAGCAAAAGGGCAGCTAGGCCTGGGAACACAGCTGTGACTCAAGTTTCACTCCTGATGGGGGTAGTTGCCAGGCAAATTGGAATCTCTTTAAGCTGTCATTTCTGTTCCCCAGTTTCTGCATTCAAATAAAACTAAACATTTTCACATATGCAGCTAGAAGGCTGATTCTAAGTTTAAAACTATGACATTTAAACAATTGCAACCTATGTGACACTCAAAAGTAGGTCACTCAGTCAATTTAAACATTTTCGATTTTAGTGTCTTTAAATCCAGTGCAACTTAAACTGCTGCAATCCACAGCTCAGCCAGTCTTGTTATAAACCTTCAAGTCACTTCAGAATATCACTTTACATTGTATCCACCTCTCAGTAAGTCTTTCTTTAGCCTGCTTTGGGTTCATTCAGTTTTACACAAAAAAGTAAAATCTGGTGTGGTTTTAAAATGCCGGCTTTTGGATAGTGGTGAGTACTGGTACTGCACCCATTTTTGGGATTTAAGAATGAATTCCCCACAATTCTAGGTTGCATTTGGCAATCAGCATTGCCATTCCCAATGGTTTCAGACTACTGTGCGGGGTAGTCCAATGGTGGTTTTAGGCAGTTTCCTTCTGTGCCCATAACATCGGCAAAAATGAGTGGCAGCCTATTCTTCATGCATTTCCCTGTGCATTTTCTGGGAAGCTCTGGCCATCATGATGTTTTCCATGTCAGTACTGCACAGTTTTGAGGTAGGGCTAGGATGCATGGGTAAATACATCCCACAAGCCCCCCCTCTTGCGATGGCCATTCGGTTTCACTGATGGGACTCGCAAGATCTGGGATGTTTCCTCATCTTCTTCCAATAGATGGCACAGTTCAGCATCTTTTCCTCCATCCGGTACTGATCGATCGGTTCTCCTCGCCAGTCCTGATGGGAGTATTGGGCGGTCCACTGGGCCCATTGGATCTTCGTTCCCGGTCTCCGTATCATCCTCCTTGGCCCGTCTTCAGGTTTTCTTTCTCCTAGGACGACAAAGGAAGAGCGGCAATACCTACTCATAGACTTTTTCCACCACTGTTGAGATAGTGGGGCAGCATATGCATTTCATCATAACAAAACATTACATTCTTATTTTGAAAAAAAAACAATATAACTAAGAGACAGTTTCATGCAAATCACAATATTTTAGAGACTAGATGTGGTATGTTTTATGGTTGGAACTGAATTAGTCTGAGACAGTACCCGCTAGGATTCCAGAGGATTCCTCCAGTTGTTGCAGAGTGTGCCTGGGATGGCAACATTTCAACTGGTTTATGTGGACCCACTTGTCTTCCCCCGCTGCCAAAGGACCTTTGGGGATGTGGATTTTATAGGCCACAGGGGAGATCTTGTCGACGATCTCAAATGGTCCCTTCCATGTAGGCAAAAATTTGCGCTGCTTGGCCTGGTTCCTTTGGAAGTTGTATAGATAGACCCGGTCCCCACCTGATATTCCTTCCTGGAAGTTTTCAGGTCATAGTGGGTCTTCATGCTATCAGCTGATCTTTCTAGATTCCGCTGAGCATAAGCAAAAGCATGTTGGAGGTGTTTCCTTAAATTCTCTACATACTCATGAGTAGTGGAGGCATTTATCAGTGTCTGCTCTTGGGTCCTGTAGAGCAAATGCTGAGGAAGCACCATCTTGCGCCCAGTCATCAACTCAAATGGTGACATTTTGGTTGCAGATGAAGGGGTAGATCTGATAGCCATTAGGACCAGAGGTAATCGGATATCCCAACTTGGCCCAGAATCAGCCACAAACTTCTTTAATATGCTCACAATTGTCCGGTTATATCTCTCTACTGCCCCAGAAGAAGCTGGTCTATAAGCAATATGCAGCTTTCTCTTGACCCCCAGTATCTCCCACATCTTTGTCATTACTTCACTGGTGAAGTGGCTACCTCTATCTGACTCAATCCTTTGAGGTAGACCAAAACGGGAAAAGATGTGGTTAATCATCAAGGCAGCTGCAGTTTCTGCCTTGCAATTTGGGGCTGGGAGACATTCCACCCACTTGGTAAACAAGCATGTCACAGTCAACATGTACTTATTCCCCCTAGCCGAGCGAATCACAGGGCCTACAAAGTCGATTTGTAAATCTGACCATGGCAGTGTCATTCCCCTCTTTTGTAAAGGCGCCCGGTGCGTAAGGGATGATGGCTGAAATTGTGCACACACAAGACACCCCTTCAAGTATTGGTCGAGGTCCTGCCCCATGTGTGGCCAGTATGCAACCTCTCTTAAGATTTCCAATGTTGTGTGAAACCCCCTATGACCGGCGGTGGCCGCATCATGGGCGTGACTTAACATCAGGCTTCGGAATGAGGTAGGAACCACCCACTGATCGTGGCCAGCTTTGGATTTCCTTACCAACAAACCGTCTTGGATCCGGAACATTTTTGGACATTTCATCAACACTCTTAGGTCCTCTTTCCCAATGTAATCGGTATCCGTCAGGGGAAAGTTCTCAGGGTCCTCAAGGTGCTGGTAAAATTTACCAATAATTGGATCCCCCTTCTGAGCAGTAATCAAATCAGCATCAGGGGTCTCCTTACTCCATTGTGCAATTGAAAGGTCGTTGTGAGCATTTGTCTGGGACCTAGTGATAGCAGTGACCTGGATTTCCCCCAACAGGGACTCAATCTCAATTAGATCCCCTTGGATGGCCCCGGTTTTGGCCAGCTGATCAGCTAAATCATTTCCAGTTTTGTCTGGTCCCTCTACTTTGGAATGACCCTTGATCTTTTTCCAGTAGATGGTCATCCCATTCGATGTGACCAGATCATCAATGTTTTGGATCAACTTCCCATGTTTCAAGGGTTTGTTGTTAGCACATAACATGCCTCTGGTTTTCCAATTAACCAGGTGCTCCACGAACCCGTTCCGTACATAATCCGAATCTGTGATTATGACCAGTTCGTGGAGTTGATGCTGGACAGCAGTGAGGATGGCCTGATGCACAGCCATCAATTCTGCCACCTGACTACTTCGGGGACCAATTTTGTATCCAGCGGAGGGTTCTGGGGACTCATTCACCCATGCATTCCCTACGCCGGCCACCAGTTCTTTCTCCCCGTTGTTGTCAACATGGTAAGAGCATCCATCCACATAGACAGTGGGCATTCCCTCACACTTGTCTTCTTCAAAGACTTTGTGTGGGGAATTAAGGTATGCCTCCATGTTGTCCTTTATTTTTAGACTTTCGTCCTCGAGACAGTTTTCTCTGGCACAATCATGCAAGTCAGCCAGACCTTGCGCGAGGGGACTCTTCTTGTTTTGGCCATATCTGACCTCCACAGGAAAGCCTTGCATTGACAGAATCCAGGAAGTAATTCGGGAATTACTCACATTTCCAGCCCGGATTCTGTCACTTTGGAGATATTGCAGAGGCTGGTGTGGAGTCTCCACTATGATGTGTTCCCCCTGGATAAACGGGCGGTAATTCTTCAATGCCCACACCGTTGCCAGGAGTGCCTTCTCACAATCGTTGAATTTTTCCTCCACAGAGGATAAAGTTTTGCTCGCATAGGAGATTACTTTATTGACCTTGTCATGCTTTTGATATAATACTGCCGTCAAGCACGTATTAGAGAACCCTGTCTCCAGGAAGAACTCCTTGTTTCTGACCGGGTAAGCTAGGCAAGGCGCTTGTGAGAGGCTTCTTTTGAGTTGTTTTACTGCCTCGGCTTGTTCTGGACCCCATTCCCACTTGACCCCCCCTTTCAGGAGATGAATCAGGGGTCTGGTGATCTCTGCGTAGCCCTCAATGAACTTTCTGCTGTAATTAGTCAGTCCAAGGAGGCTCCTTAGTTCCCGCAGAGTTGTGGGGTCTTTCAGTTTCTGAAGTGCTTCCACTTTCTTTTCCTGGGGACAAAGACCCTGAGGAGTAATCTCATGCCCCAAGAAGTTAACACAGGTTTTACACCACTGTGCTTTCTGAAAGGAAAGTTTTGCTCCGGCGGCCCTCAACTGGGTCAGAACATAACGGATCTCCGCTATGTGTTCCTCAACATTTGAGCTTTTGATGAGGACATCATCTACATAAGCCAGGTTACCCCTCACACCCAGGTCGGGCATGGCCTTATGTAGGAAAATGTTGAATTCATTGCCGGAGTTGAGGTATCCGAAGGGAGTCCGGGTCCATGTGTACTGCTGGCCCCCAAAGGTAAAAGCCAGTTTGTATTGGTCCTCCCTGCTGACAGGCACGGTCCAGTATCCATTGGTCAGGTCTATTGCAGTGAATACCTGTGACCCCTGAATCTGGGCCAGCCCTTGGTCAAAGTAGGGCAGAGGCCATCGGGAAGTATGGACCCGTTTGTTGAGCTCCCTGAGGTCGGCGCAGAGTCTCCACTGGCCGTTTGGCTTCAATATCCCCAGCACCGGATTATTGAAGGTGCTGTGGACTGGACGGATTATTCCCCGGGACTCAAGGTTCTTAATTATTTCAGTAAGGGACTCCATGGATGCGAGAGGCAAACGATATTGCTTCACAAACACAGGAGTCATGCCAGGGTCCGTGGGGATTGTTGTTGTGTGGATGTCAGTGCGACCACAGTCATACGAGTCTACCGCAAAGAGATCTTGGAAATCCAAGAAAACTTGTTTCAACTTTTGCTTTTGTTCCAGAGTCACACAGGCATCAGCTAGGTTGACTCTCTCTTCCACCATCTGCCTGAAGCCTGGAAAGACTTCGGGTTTGGCTATTTCAGCGGCCTCCTCCAGCTGGGTGGAGAAGTCCCTGGTCAGAGTGTTGATTTGGACTGGAGGCTTCAGGTGGGAAAGGCAGCCTTCATGAACCTGGAAAATCACCTCATCCCTCCTGAATTCACAAGTCACATCTTCCTTACCATAAGGGCAGGAAGTGTACACCAGGAAGTTCCCCCCATGCCGGGTAAAAATCCTGTCTGGTGTTGTATTGTCCTCACTGTCACTGTCAAAACAGTCCTTGGGGATTGGTCCTAACAGTTCATTTCTAAGATCAATGGAGAAATGTCGGTCATCAACCGCCATTCCAATAATGGTGCCTGCGGCTAGAGTAATACTCTTTAAGTCGCTGTTATCCACCTCTATTGGAATGGTGTCATGTTCTATGTTGACTAATGGTGTTGGGTTTACCCCCAACCCTTGCTGTTGGAGAGAAGCATTTAGATGTATGTAAGCATCAGGGTTTTTCAACTCTTGTCCTCTTTTAACTTTCACTTCCAGGGAGAATTGTCGGGTCCTTTCTGGGATGGTGACTTCCTCTTTAGTCTGAATTTCAACTGCATAAGGTAGCAATTGAGCTGACCTAAATGCTTTTTCTGGATCATCAAAGCCCATGGGATTATCCGCTAATCGGGACCAAGCTTTGAAGTTTATTAGGTCCAAACTAATGGCAAAGCGATTGAGAATGTCACTGCCTAAGTAAAAGGCGGCAGGGACGTCTCGCACGACCCAACAATTGTGGACTATGCTCTTGTTGCCAATGGAGATTTTGAGCATACACCTGCTTGGCAGGAGATGTTTGGAATTAGGTGCTTCCAGGTCCATTTCCCATTTGTCTATCAGTTTGAAGGTGGGAATGGCTGGATCTTTTGGGAGTTGGCGAAACATGGCTTCGCTGATGAAGCTCTTACCGTTGTTCACACACACTCGAGCGAGAACAGAGTCCTTCCCATCATTTAACTGAACAGGGATGAACAACTGCTCTCCAATTTGCTGAATATCAGCCAGGCTCTGAGCTGATTTCACATCTTTCTGGACTATAGGAGTGGGAGTTTCTGATTGTGGATTAGTATAGAATTTCAGAGTGTTTCCTTCCAGCGTGGAATACCACTTTAGACTGGAAGGAAGGTTGATTTTCAGAAATAGAGAGGACCCCCCATCACCAGTCTGTTGTCCTACTGCTATTACTGTCACGTCTGGAATTTGGTTATTCTGGAAGTGAAATTCTACTTGGTCAGATTTTTGTTCAACCATGTGGCAGGTGCCGTTTAAACTAACATGGTTGACACTCTGTTTTAATTTTATTGGTCGGCTAGTCTGGGTCCAGAGGACCTTGTTTACACAATCTATTAGGGGTGACAACCTTCTCAGGAGGTCATTCCCTAGTAAACAAGGGGTGCCCTTCGGGGTCACAACTATGACCGGGTGTTTCAGCTTGTGTCGCCCAATTTTAATGTCCAAGTCTGCAGTCCCCTCAACGGGAATTTCCTTCCCATCAAAGTTCTGTAGTTGTCCCGGAAGAGAGGTGAGAGGAATTTGGTAATTCTCTCCCCTTCCTGCATTCAGTTCGTCAAAAGCCCTTCTGGACAGAAGGGTAGCTTGAGATCCAGTGTCCACCAGTGCCGAGATTGTACCCTGCCCCTGTACTTGTACCGGGGCATAATATCTTCCCTCCTTCTCCTCAAGGGGGCACAGGTAATGTACATTTTTGGACAACTGGTGGGCTAACTTTCTGGTTTTGGACATTGCTAGCGAAGAGATTTGGGCAGAATTCTGTGGAGAGCCTTGGGAATCTGAAAGAAAAAGTTGGCAACTGGAGATCAGAGCCATTGTGGGTTCCCCTGGTTCCGGTTCTGGGCCGCCCCCCCCTTTTTGGAGGCAGTCCCCAGTATGGGTTTGAACCCGGGGATTTTCTTGCTGTTGGTTCTGGGATGAGATGGTGGGCGGCGGTAGCTCAGTCTCCACATCTCCCTAGTCTGGATTTTCATCCCTAAGGACCCATTTTTCTTTGGGAGGAGTTCCCCCCTCTCTGAAGGAGAAGATCCTTTTCCCAGGATCCTCTGAGGATCCCTCTCCCTCAAATTGGAAGATCTGTACCTCCTCCTCAAACTGAGTCTGTTTGGGTCTTTTGTTTCTCCTACCCCTCCTCTGCTCCTTAGGAGGCAGACTTTCAGGGGCAAGAGATTTTGTTTCCGGTTCCTGGGTTTCCAGGGGCTGTTTACAAGTGAGGAAGGAAGCTTCCTCCAAGGCTTTACACCCCCCTTCCCTTTGTGCCTCCTCCCTGGGAACCGGTGAGTTATCGGGGTGCTGCCCCCGTCATTGTTCTGGAGCACCAGGTCCAGAGTTGGGTGCGTTCTGCGCCGGCACGCCCATCTGAGGGTTCTGCTGAGCCCTCAGTATGTGACCCAGATCCCGCGCCATGTTTTGAACCTGGCGCTCTAACTGGGAAACCCGCTCAGGCTGATACGGGGCCCTGTTTTCTCCCCTGGGCTGATCCCGGGAAGGGTAGCTGTCCCTCCTCTGGTAATACCCCGGGTTGGGAAGATTTGGGTACCCCTCCACCCTTGGCCTCCCCTCTCCCGGATTCAGTGGTCTGGGCTCAGGGAATTGGGGAAAGAAGGATGGATGGTTTTGGGGCTGAAAGTCGGGTGGATATCTGGGGAAAAAGTTCTGCCCAGGGTTTGGTAAATTTCTGCCCTCCTGTGGGAAGTTTGGAGGGAAGTTCCCTGGGTTAGGTGCTTGGCTGGATCCCCCCCTTGGGCTGGAGGAGTCCACACATAACCCAGGATGGGTCGATTTCCCTTGTAACGGGGACTTACATAATCAGGAGAGCGAGGGACCCCATTTGTGGGGCTGCCTCCCTGGCTCCCTGTCTGTGACTGGCCCGAGGACCTTCTGGGCCTAGCATTATTAGGTGCAGGTAGGTTTTTAGGCCCCCCCATCTCCAAATCCAAAACGGGGGTGACCTTTACCTCTGCCACCTTGGCAGCAGCAGGGGTGCTGTTGGCTTTGGGGTTTTTCTGGGCATTACTTTTGCTATCTACCGGTTTCTGCACCTCATAGATCCGGGTAGCCTGTTCAATGACCCAGTCTAAAGATCTTTTCTCGTGAAAATCCCTCACGAGCTGGGTCATGATATATTTGGGCAAGGCATGGAAAAACGTATTAATAAATTCCCTGCTATCCGTGCGCACCCTTCTTGTGGTCTGTGCAAAAGCACGCTTTAACTCCTGCACAAATTCTTGTGGGGCCTGATCCTCCCCACATTGCAAATTGTAGGCTGCCTTGCGAGCCTCTTGAGGATTTCTGTGAACAGAAAAATGTTTCAAGATGGCCGCCTTATAGGTGGACCATCTTAAATGATTTTGGTCCTCCAGCCCCGCAAAGAAACTGGAGTATTCCGGGGAGAAGGTCCACTTTACATATTGAATACAGCTTTGGCTGTCCTTCAAATGGAAAGTCTCCATCATTTGTTCAAACAACTCTAAGTGCTCCCAAACAGAATACTTAGCGTTCTTATGGTAAGGCGTGATGACGCTCCTGATCGCCTTAATCTGCTTTAAGGGGTCCTTGAGCAAGGCCCTTTTTGCCTTATTGGCCTTTTTGGTTCGGGTAACCCTTGTCCATTCTTCCTCGGACTCAGAGGCACTGCTCCCAGAGGTTCCCGTCTGTTCTTCCAGGTTTTCCCGGATTCTGCGAGCCTGGGAATGGCTGGCAGAATGTGGGGACCTGGTCTCCTGTGTCCTGCGCAGTTCAGAGGAGTCTTCAGATTCCTCCTTGCTGCCAGGATTTGATGGGTACCCCCTCCACTGACCTAACTGGGCAGAGGTTTTCAGGATGCCCTTAATGGGCCTACTCTCCTGGGGTTCCCCATTGAACTGTACTGTACTTGGGTGCCCATACCCGGATGCCCACCCCTCCATTCCTGAGTGGTACTGGCCTATGAGCCCCATACTCTTAGCTGGATAGTGATCTGCCATCCCTGCGGCCCTGTGCTCATGTGCGCCAGGGGACATGGGGGTGGTAGAGTCCAGGGACTGGGGGAGATGAAGGCCCCTGGGGTTAGGGCTCCTGCGGTTATGGTCAGGAGTCTCTCTTTCCCAGCGGACCTCATCTCTATCCGCCCCTGCTCCCTGTTGCAATGCAAGAGCCTGCATTTGTGCTTTCAGTTCCTCTGTTAAGGCCTTACTCGACTCTATCAGTTTCTCCTGCATCGCTACCTGTTGCTGGAGCCTCTCATTGTGCTGGCAGAGAGCCTCATTTTCCCTCTGTACTTCCTGGTTGGTCCTGGAGAACTGGGCCAGTCTTTGCTGCAGGAGGGTTACCTCCTGAGCTGTGTCCCTATTGGCCTGCTCCTTTCTTGCTAGAGCATCCTCCACCCTCCTGGTGTGCTCTAGCAAGTTCTGGTGTTCTTTTTGGAGGTCACCCAGTCCCTGGTGGGCCAGGTGATTTTCTTCCATTTTTCTTTTTAAATGGCAGACTTCCTGGCCTAAGGTATCCCTTTCCTGACTAAGAGCCTGCATCTGTGCCGCCAGGTCGTCCCTTTGCCTTTGGAAGGCACCAGCATTCTGGCGCTCCTGATCAAACTCTGCCTGGGTATCCAGGTCTTTCAGAATTAGTTTGTTGCTCTCTGCCTTCACTCTATCTAGGTGGCCTTGCAGGGTGACTACCTGCTCAGCACATACCCTGTTGAAGTCCAGTTGTTGCTCCAGCTTTTTCTGGCTTTGCAGTAGGGAGTCCAAACCTTCTTGGTGTTCCTTCTGCAAGGCCAGAAATCTGGTATCCTGTTCTGACTTTTCCTTTTGCAGCACATCCATATCCTCCTTTATTTTAGTGATGTACAGTCTGCTGTCATTTTCTGACTCCTGGCTCCTCTGCAGCCTCTGCTCAGAAGAGACCAGGTCAGATTGGACCTTCTCTAACACCACCTGTTGCCTATTTGCCAGATTTTGGCTTTCAGCACATCTATCCTGCATGTCTCCCATATATAGGTACAGGTATGCTGCTATCCTGGCAATCTTATTGTGTTCCTCTTTGGCTTTAGGAGCCATATATAGTTCACTCAGGGCCACATGTAATGGACCCTGATCTCTCCATAAGTCTGACCCTGTTTCAGTGACCTGTCGTGTGATGGCCTGCAACCAGGCATCCTGGCCCTGCTCAGCCCATTCACCTCTCACAAATAGTTTATGTAAGAAGTGCTCTCTGGCTATTTTCATATCTACCAAGGTCGTCATTCTAGAGATTGGTCTCTGTCCTGACTTACAGAAGTTAGTGTTTTATTTTTGCAGAACAGAACTTTTCTTGGAGTGTCCCTTTTGAGGAATGCTTCACAGCGTAATGCAGCGTGGTGATCCGACTGGATGTATGTATCCCGTCAGTTAGCACACTGTATTAAGCTGCACAAGTGGTATTCTAACCCAAACGTCTCGGCACGAGCCCCCAATTTGTAAGAGGATTCAATTCAACACTACAGCTAAGTCAACGCCTAGTCTATGATACTGAATGAAAACCCTTATTGATATATCTTTATGTCCAGTTCATGCGTTCTGGATGACTACCCCTATATAACACCCCTCTCTTGGAATCCCCCTGACCCCACTGAGCCAAGAAGTAGTTCTGTTTTGCAAGTTTAAAAGGTTTATTTGATAATTTAAAATATATATATCACACTTTATAATAAATTAATAATTGAATAGCACACTTAATCTGATATGATAAAGATCAACAACGGAGAATCTGGCACTAGCACACTTCTTATAATCACTAATGAGTTGACATGAAATGGATAAGGTAGCACACAGGTGAATAGGTACAGAAGTATAATGCGGTAGAGAATGCTTTACAGGGTTCAAGGAAATGCAAGGTTGAATGAATGAAATGCAGTATAGAAAATACTCAATATGATTTCAACAAAACAATGTAATCACTTTTCTCTGGCCATCCCCTCCCCCCTTTTATGCAATGCAAGGAAGTGGAAGGAAGACACACAATTCTCAGAAATGCAATTCAATGTAATTCAGTTCAATCCCCAGCAAGCTTAAAGAAAACAGATAGGAGTTTTGAAAACACAGGCCCAAATGCTTTTATATGTGCTAGCAATGGATGAGAAAAATGCTGGAAATGCTTTTAATTCCCTTTCAGAGGTTCAGGATGAGTGATAGCTACTCTCTATGAATTCAGGATCACCTTAACAATGCTTTAGTGGTAACTAGCAGGTAAACGAAGTTTTTGGCAAGGAAAAGCAAAACTGCTGTCTTTTTACTGTCTCCCGAGCCCTGGTTCTCTCAAGGCTGGACTACTGTAACAGCCTCTATCTTAATCTGCCTGCCTCCACTCTCCGCCCTCTGCAACTTATCCAGAACAGAACTGCGAGACTTGTCCTTGGCCTCAAGCCCAGGGACCGTATCTCTCCAGGACTGAAATCTCTTCACTGGCTCCCAGTGGCTGCGAGGATTAAGTTCAAAACCCTCTGCATTGTCCACAAGGCCTTCTGGGGCTTGGGGCCTAAATACCTTCAACTCTCTCTTCCTAAATATCTTCCTTCACGAGCCCTTCGCTCATCCGTCTCCAACTCCCTCATGGTCAGCCGCTTCTCGAAGCAACGAGCTGGGGGTAGATCTCTCTCCGCAGCAGGGTCCTCCCTCTGGAACAGCCTTCCTGCCTCCCTGAAACTCGAGGAGAACCATCTCCGGTTCCGGAAGCACCTCAAAACCTTCCTCTTCGCTTCTGCCTTCTCTCTCCCTCTCCCCTGCTAAACCTGCTTAACTCCCCACTGAATTCTGCACTAAACCTGCATCTGGGCCACTCTCAGTGACCTCGGTCCAGGGCCCAGCCACTCTCCACTTGCACTGCCTCCCTGGCTCCCCCTGCACTGTGGGACTGTCACTGTATCCCTACAGCCCCCTTCCCAGCACTTGCTCTGCACTTACCTCGCACTTGCCACCAGCTGGCCCTTTTATTTATTATTTATTATTTTATTACGCTACTTACCTTGTACTGCACTTCCCCCCCACCTCCTCCCCCTGCACTTTCTCCTTTTCCCCTTACCTCTGCACTTGCGCGATCTGAATGACACCTGGCCTAGTAGGATCGTTTGTCTGTCTTCCCCTTGTTTCCCTCCCTCCCTGCCTCGTCGCGCCTTGAAACACTTGTGTATAGGCGCGTTACAAATACCATATCATATCATACACGTGAAGAAATTTGCAAATCGCGGCAAAATTCGCGGATGCGCCGAGCGCTATTACAGAGGAACCACAAGGACTATCTCTATCGTTTTGGGGTCCTAGGAAAGCCTAGGACCTCAGCTTCAAAATGAAAGTTACTGCAAGTCTCTAGCACAAACGGTTGCGGAGATATGAGCGATTTTGTGAAGGTCGTTTTTCAGATTTGAAATTTTAAAATTCAAAAAGACAAGTGCAGCTTGCAACTAGGAAATGACAAATGACAGGTGACAGTTAGGAGGCAGTTCTACTTAGATTAAATAGATTGAATTATATTATTTTAACTAAGAGATTGGTTCTGCACAGTTTTCTAGGTACTCACACTATATTCTTGAGTGAAATGGCCTCATCACGGATCTGGTCAGGGTTTTAAACTCGCCTCTGGTCTCTGCACTTCACAGTGATCTGGGTCAGCTCTCTCTGGTTCTCTGGTCTGGGTCTCTAGTTCTGGATAGATTGAAGTCTCTAGTTTGGCTCTCTGGAGGTTTGATGGAGGTAAAGTATGGATTTTTCCGGCAGAGCGTCCCGCTGCAGATGGAATTGAAGGTCCCTATCTGTCCTGTCTGTCTGTTTTTATGTGTTTAGAATGTGGGTGTGTTCTAGCATCACTGACCCTACCTCTCTCTCAGCTTCTAATTGGTCAAACTTCCATTTCTTATTTGATTGGGGAATGAACTGTGAGTCAGAGGGATGTCATTTTATGGCTTGCAGATAGGACACTCCTCTGTCAGATTGCACACATTCTATATTTGATAATAAAAGACATATTTCACAGTTACACAGTTGCTTGACATTACATATACATGGTGTGGCTGAATTTAGCCATGTCTCTGTCCAAATCTGCTGTTTCTAAGAGCTTGCATTCAGAAATGGCACATATTTCACTTTTTAACTGATTTTTCAATTTCTGACATTGACCCAACTTTACATACATGTGTGCAGGGAGTAGGGACATTAACTGATGAAGTTTCAGATTTTTAACATGCATACATTTAGAGTAATATCCACTTTTCCGCTAAAACCCCCCTGAACACGCCACCGGGTCAAAAAACCTCTTAAAATGTGGGCAGAAAAATCACAAGAATTATGGTGTCATTTATACAATTTTCACATGGCCGTACTATGAGTTATTCATCTTTTTCTAAACAATATTCTGGCTACAAAGGGGTGTGGTTTCCTCTCAGCACAAGGTAGAAATACTGGTTTTTCCAGTTCTGCCAAGCCAGCTTGCTCTCACAGGCAGTGCCCCTCCCCTTTCCTCAGGAGGAAGCCACTTTTTACGACCATTTACGACTCCTGCCAATAAAACCTTTGCCTGAGCCAGGACAGGGCTTTGTTCACTTTCCTGCAGAGCACAGGTAATTCAATTATCAGATAGATGGCATATCCTTAGTGTGAGCAGCAAAAGGGCAGCTAGGCCTGGGAACACAGCTGTGACTCAAGTTTCACTCCTGATGGGGGTAGTTGCCAGGCAAATTGGAATCTCTTTAAGCTGTCATTTCTGTCCCCCAGTTTCTGCATTCAAATAAAACTAAACATTTTCACATATGCAGCTAGAAGGCTGATTCTAAGTTTAAAACTATGACATTTAAACAATTGCAACCTATGTGACACTCAAAAGTAGGTCACTCAGTCAATTTAAACATTTTCGATTTTAGTGTCTTTAAATCCAGTGCAACTTAAACTGCTGCAATCCACAGCTCAGCCAGTCTTGTTATAAACCTTCAAGTCACTTCAGAATATCACTTTACATTGTATCCACCTCTCAGTAAGTCTTTCTTTAGCCTGCTTTGGGTTCATTCAGTTTTACACAAAAAAGTAAAATCTGGTGTGGTTTTAAAATGCTGGCTTTTGGATAGTGGTGAGTACTGGTACTGCACCCATTTTTGGGATTTAAGAATGAATTCCCCACAATTCCCTACTGTGCGGGTAGTCCAATGGTGGTTTTAGGCAGTTTCCTTCTGTGCCCATAACATCGGCAAAAATGAGTGGCAGCCTATTCTTCATGCATTTCCCTGTGCATTTTCTGGGAAGCTCTGGCCATCATGATGTTTTCCATGTCAGTACTGCACAGTTTTGAGGTAGGGCTAGGATGCATGGGTAAATACATCCCACAACAAGTTGTTATTCATTTATCTGCAGAAAACTCTTGGATCAACCGCTATTCACTTCTTGGACCTTATTTCCCATTTGCGAGACTTTGGTGCTTTTCTATTTTTTCCAACAAACTACACTTAGCACAATGCACTTGGCTATAACTATCTATTCCTGGCTATTCCTATTTTTCATCATCGGAACTACAATCCCCAGAAGCCCTAGGGATCAGCTCTGCTTCCACCAGCTCAGGAACAGAAAGGGAGGAGGCCGATTGTATGCAGGTATGCTGATTCAGGTGTGAGCAATTAGCCTGCCTCTGTGCTGGGCGGTATAAAAGCTGCTGCCTGCAGCAGCTCAGTCTCTTGCATTAAGAGTCCTTCCAGCACCTTTTTGCTTCGAGCCCGGTTTTTTCACATGCTGTTCCTGTTGCTGCTTTTTTCTGATCCTGTTTACAGTGCCTCGCTGCCCTGCTCCTTTTGGGCTCCCTGCCTCAGCCCTACTCCTCTAGGAGTCCTGCCTTGCAGCTTGCTACACTCCTCTGCCTTCAGCCCTTGTCTTTTGGGCTCCTTGCCTACAGCCCTTGTCCTTTGGGCTCCTTGCCTTGCAGCCTGCTTCATTCCGCTGCTTACAGCCCCTTTCCTCTGGGCTCCATCCTGCCTTGCAGTTTGCTACACTCCTCTGCCTTCAGCCCTTTTCTTTTGGGCTCCTTGCCTACAGCCCTTGTCCTTTGGGCTCCTTGCCTTGCAGCCTGCTTCATTCCGTTGCCTACAGCCCCTTTTCTCTGGGCTCCCTTCCTTACAACTCTGCTCCTTTGGGCTTGCTCCTTGCTGTCCTGCTCCTCTGAGCTCTTTACCTTGCACCCTACAGTCCTCTGCAATCCTCAACAGTTTACCTGCATTTATTACTTTCAGTTATTGCAACCCCCCTGTTTCCTGACTGCTGCTCCCTTGCTTTCTTCCTTGTTTTCTACCCTCAGTTCTTTATCCCTGTCCAATTCAGTTATACTACTTTCCTTTCATTGCCTTCTTCTAGTTTGCTCATCGACTTCCTTTTTCCTGGATTTGTCTGTAATTGTCTTCTCTTGTATTATTGTAGACCCCTTTGTACAGAGTTTGTCTGTTGGTTTCCGCCAGGCAACCTCTGCCCTTTCCCTTGTCTCGTTTCTGTGTAACAGACACCCATAGCTGTTGTTCCCAGCCATGAGCAAACAGCGTGGGCCTCTGTTATAGCAACTTGTGCAGAAGACTGGAGTTTTTCCCAAGGTCCGTGGAACACTCTTTCCCCTTCTGCATACACCCCAAGAGGAAATCCAGTGTGTTTCTACCTTTTATTCCCCTGCTACACTTGCCTACTCATTTGTTATCTTTTACTTTCTGCTGTGTGTGTATTTGTCTGCCCACCTTACTTCAGCACAACCACCCAAACCCTACTTGAGTGCCCTGTGCCACTCTTAACAGAGTGCCATCCGTGACAGTATTCCATGGCTTCGTTTCCACAACCCTGTTATTGACTGGGTGACACACCAGATACAGTTCCCTTCTACTATATGTAACCTCCAGTGCACGCCCTTACATGGTATTATTCAGAATACTCCTATTAATGCTCTTGCATCTTCTTCCCTGCACATCAGAGCTATTTCTACTGTCGCCTCACCATCTGTTCCTACAGACTACGCCGCCTTCCTAGATGTGTTCAACAGGGCATGGCTGAAACCCTACCACCCCATAGGATCTATGACTGCCCCATAGACTTAATGCCCGGGGCAAAGATTCCTGTGTGAAGGGTGTATTCTCTTACCCTGAAGGAGGACGCTGTGCTAAAGGAATACCTTGACAAAGCACTTGCTATGGGGTCTATTAGACCGTCCAAATCACCGGTAGCGTCCCCTCTCTTCTTTGTGCCCAAAAAAGAAGGCGATCTTCGTCCCTGCATTGACTACAGAGCCCTGAATGCAGTTACCATAAAGAATCAATATCCGCTTCCACTTCCACTGATTTCTGTTCTTCTCGATCAATTGGAGTCTTCACAGATTTTCACTAAGTTGGATCTGAGGGGCTTACAATCTGGTGTGCATGAGAGAGGGGGACGAGTGGAAGACTGCATTCAAGACATGATATGGGTTGTACAAATACTTGGTGATGCCCTTTGGGCTTTGTAATGCCCCGGCCACTTTTCAGGCTTTCATGAATGATTTGTTTCATGACATCTCAGACCAGTATGTCGTCATATACTTAGACGACATACTGATTTATTCACACACCCTTACTGAACACATTCAACACGTAAAAACTGTACTCCAACGTCTAAGGAAGAATCACCTATTTGTGAAAGTTGAAAAATGCATATTCCATGCTTCTGAGGTGGAATTCCTGGGTTACGATCTCACCAACCAAGGGGTGCGTATGAGCAAATCCAAAGTTAAGGCCATACTTGAATGGCCAGCACCCAAGACAGTTAAATCCCTCCAATCTTTCTTGGGTTTCGCCAACTTTTATAGACAGTTTATTCATGGATTCACTGCACTTTCAGCACCTCTTACTTCCCTAACCAGTGTAAAAGCGTCCTACGATTGCTCACCTGCGGCACAACAGGCTTTTGACCAATTAAAATCAGCCTTCGTCTCTGCACCTGTCCTTAAACAGCATGATCCTGATCTTCCTTTCTATGTGGAAGCTGACGCCTCCGGGACCGCTATTGGAGCAGTCTTGTCCCAAGAATGTCCACATACTGGGGAAATGCACCCCGTAGCCTTCTTTTCTCGCAAATTAACAGCATACGAAAGGAACTACTCCATCACGGAATGGGAACTGCTGGCCATCAGGGATGCCTTCGCTGAGTGACAACATCATTTACTTGGAGCGCGTCATCCTGTCACTGTGTATTCTGATCACAGAAGTCTCTTGGCTTTCAAATGCATGAAGTGTCAGGTAAGATGGCATTTGTTATTTTCGCAATACCAATTCCATATAACCAATCGTCCTGCTAGGGCTCAGGTATCAGCTGACGGGCTTTCAAGTCTCCATTCAGAGGGTGACCCGTCCAAGACGGAGCCTCCTATGCTTCTCCCAAACAAGGTTGTTTGCGGATGCATTGTACAGCCCTCCTTGCATACTAACATTGCGCAATGGGCAATTGAACATCCAAAAGAGGTCCAGGAACTCAATAGGGACCTGTCTCAAGGTCTACCCATCATTCGAGGGCGTATTTTCATACCTCCCGGTCAGGCTCGTTTATTGGTGCTCCAATGGGCACATGATTCTGTGGTTGCCGCACATCCAGGTCAAATGAAAACACTGAAATCTCTACGGCGATGGTCATGGTGGTCTAACATGTCTCGTGATGTGTGGGATTACATTGCTACCTGTGCTATATTGAAGGGGCCCCTGGGAGGCCCTCGCGTGAGGAAACAAGGCACAATCACCACACACAAACTGATATGCCAGACACAAGGTTGTATTCCCAAAATCTAGGGTTTATTGCAAAGAAAAGTAATTTTAGTTGGCCAACTGGTCTCACGCCCTGCGAAGTGTGTCTATCAGACCTCGGGAGACACAAGAGAGCGAAAAACATACATCAGTTACATATATACAAAACAAGCATCTTGTAATCAGTAGTGTCACATCCAATACCGCCCCTCGTACTTTTCCTTTGAATTGGGCACGATGACTGACAATGGTGACGAGTATGACACCTTAAACATTCGTTTTAGCAACAATTGCAATTTTGTAAAACCACAGACATAAGTCTTTGTTGAAGAGAACATAATGCTTCTGTTCTCTATAGCAAGCTGCGTGCGGGGGAAGAGACACATTCCAGGCCTTCCTATCTCCTAGTTTCTATTTGGATCCTGGGGGTCGACTCGCTCTCCAGGACTCTACAGGGCTCGGGGAAGAGGGGCCGCAAAGAAGAGCATAATTCATGCCATTTAATGTTCGCTTCTAGTATTAGTCCCGTGTTTTTGAGACTTGCTGGCACCTGTGAGCTGATTAGGATGCCTCACTGCTCTCTTTCAAGGATAGCGTGCGGGAGGAGACCGGGCATTTCTATCTGGTTGCTACGTTATGTTTCAACATGTCTCCCTCGGCCTTGCATTGTGCACTAGCAAAGCAGAATATTCTTTCAGTGAAGCAGTTTAACAGAAAGCAAAAAGCAGAACGTTAGAGAAAACAAAATGTCGATTTCAGTCATCTTAAAATGGCCGCACTTTGGTCAAGCTTATGTTTATATATCTTTAGAACTGAATGCATGAGACGGTTGGTCTTCGGCCAACATGATACATAACATCGTGATCGAGGGGTGCCTACTTTTCTAGATTGACAATATGTGCCCAGTGTAAATCTGCCAGGTCCAGACCAGTGGGCTTATTGCGGCCTTTACTGGTTCCTCATAAACTCTGGCATATGGTATTGATGGACTTTATTGTGGAATTGCCAGAAGTTCAGGGACATGATACCATATGGGTAGTCGTGGATTACTTCACAAAATACGCCTTTTTTGTACCATGTTCAGGGTTGCCTTCCACTTCTCGTTTGGCCAGACTGTTTATGGCTAACGTCTTCAGGTATTTTGGTCTCCCTTCCATCATTGTGTCTGATCGGGGCACACAATTCACGTCAAGATTCTGGAGGGCGCTCACTACCTCTTTGGGAATCGAAGACATGTATTCTTCATCCTATCATCCTCAAACAGATGGCCAAACTGAAAGACTTAACTCCACTATTGAACAGTATTTGCGCTGCCTTTGTCTCCAGTTCCAACAGACCTGGTACACAGCTCTGCCTCAAGCGAAATTCGAATATAACAATTCCTTGTATACTTCCACGGGGTTATCCCCCTTTTTTGCATTATACGGTTTACACCCGAGGCCTTTACCATTGACTCTTCCCTTACCTGAGGCCTCTCCTGCTGCGCTGGCATGTGTGAGAGACCTAGACCAAGTACATCGGGATGTACGGTGACATCTACTCCGGGCTCAGGAGCATGCTAAAAGATCAGCGGAAGCTCGCCGGCTGCCGGCACCGGACTACTGGACTGGTATGAAGGTTTGGTTGTCCTCCCGCAACCTGCGTATTGCGGGTAAGCGCTCCTTGTCGCCAAGCTTTGTTGGTCCTTTCCACGTTTCCTCTGTGATCAATCCTGTCGCGGTTAAATTGGATCTCCCAATGAACTGGCGTATTCACCCCGTGTTTCATGTCTCGCTGCTCAAGCCATTCGTTCCGTCCACTCGGATGCCTGCATGCCCTGCGCCCATCATGGTGGATGGGGAGGAGGAGTATGAGGTCTCCCGCATCCTTGACTGTAGGATCTCTAGGGATTCTGCTCTTTATTTAGTGACTGGAAGGGGTTTGGACCCGAGGATCGTACTTGGGAACCTTTATCTAATCTGAATTGCCCCGATCTCCTGCGGGAATTCCATGCCGCCCGGGGGTTGCCGGCGTTTTTGGAGGCGGATGCTGTTACACTACGGCAACAAAGGGCTTTCTTACGAAGAACTTCCCGACCATGGAATCCACTTTGGCATTGTTACAAGTTACCTTGGGAACTGTTCAGGTCGCGTAAAAGTGCTAGTCAGCTGATCGGACGTGATTCGCTTACACGGAAGCCACGCCCCCTTGTTCCTTAAAGATCTCAGCCACGGGAACTTCGGTGCTGCTAATTGTATGTTACTATGTGCCTTTTCGTAGCCCGCCTAAAGCCTTCTTCGGATTACCCTCCGTGAACCTTATTGACTTTGAACTCTCGTTACCAGACCTTGGCTTTGTATTGTGTTCTGCTTACCTGGATTACCCTACGGACTTTTTGCCACGGGCTTTTCTATTTACGCGCAGTTTTCCTTTACTGCCATAAACCTGCAGGAGCCTCCACGCACAGCCTTCAGTTCTACTGGCTCTCAGGCGCTCCGCATCCACTCAAAACTGGACTCCAGCTCTCATACAACTTGCACGAGCGCCTGTGCTTTCCATCTGATCTGCTTCAGCGCGACGTTTGGGAATTTCTCTAATAGCGTAAATGGTATCCTTGTTGGTCCTTTTTTCCCTGTTCTATCTGAAACATTTATTCGGAAGTATAAGTCCCAACCTACCAGTTCTGCATATTAAGGATTTGCCTTTGCTCCAACTACCTGATTAACTGTGTTCGCATCCTGGGAGACTGTTTGTTTTTTTCTACTGAAGTGCATTTACGAACGCTTTCCAGGACATGCACCAACCCGGCCCTAGTGCGTCCCTCGTGCCATTCGGGTTGTCCTCCCTATACTAACCTTCCCACTTTATTATTTTATCCTGTCGTTGTCATCCACCATTTGGATTTTGTGTTCCTTAATGAAACTGGTACAGGATTCCCTCTCAGATCTACTCACATACACTACCTCAGGTACCGGCAGTTCTATTGTGTTAAATAGAAATAATTAAAAACGCAAGTTAGGCATAATACTCAAACCTTTCTGTATCTCTTGCAGCATTGATCTGGCGGTGCGCTCTATCCCGCTCTTTTGCATTATAGACTGCTCTGTCTGTTCTTACATAAATAGCAGAGTGGTACATCATGAAAAAGATCCCCTCTCTAAGAGGAAGCCTGATTCTTTGCAGTCAGGGGACCTGGGTTTTTGGAGACTTCTACGGCTCATCCTACATCTCGATCCAGGTTGGGATCACGTACACCTTCCGGCTCGGTGAGTAACAGTGTCACGTTTAGGGACAAAAAACAAGGATGCTCCAGCTGGTGAACGTGATGGACAGATAAGGCCATGTAGTAGGTTCTCATCAAGGTACTGCCCTAATACTTCCTTCTCTTTGAGCGATAAGGCAAACATACAGCCAAAGGGTACCAGTGCATCTGGTACTAAGTCGATCACACAGTCTTCTGGTCTGTGTGGGGGTAGCTGTTGTGGGTGGTTGTCACATAACACCTTGCTATATTCGCAGAGGCTGGATGGTATGTTATGGACCTCTACCGTGGCTTGTGGTGATAAGGAATCCACCAGCATTTTCATTGCAACATAATTGGCTCCTTTTAAGCAAGTCTTGGCACAGTGATTCGAGGTAAAGGCCATCTGATTCTTGGCCCAATCTACTGCAGGGTTGTGCTTGCGAAGCCATGAGACTCCAAGGATGACAGGGAAATGTGCGTCTCTATAAGGTCAAATTGTATCAGTTCTGTATGTTGCAAGATGGTCATGTTGAGCAGAGTGGTAACATGGGTAATAAGTCCAGAACTTAGTGGTCTACCATCAACTCCTTCCACTTTCTGGGCTTCCTCTTTTTCTAATAGAAGAATTCCCGTCTTTTTAGCCCATACTGTGTCCATAAAGCAGCCGGCTGCTCCACAGTACACCAGACCTAAAGCATCAATGTTTTTTTTGTTTGTGGTGAAGCTGTATGCTCACTACCATTAGCCGTTTATCTTCTGTAGCGGTAGTGGAGGTAGCAAAACAAAAGAGTTGATGGCTGGAAGGTTTAGAATAAATCTTGACCTCTGGCATTGCTCTGGGCAACCCTCCAGACCATCGTTCTTCGCCTGCCAAGCCATTACAAAAGGGGAAAAACCATATGCAAATCAGGCTTGGTCCCACCCCCAAAGGGGTAGTCCAGCCCGAACTGCTAGGTCACATCCCTTTTGCACGAGACCACAGGCATCCCCAGACATGTTTCAGCCTTGTTCGGTGTCATCAGTGAGGAGTAGCTTGGGTCTCTAGGCCCAGCAGGCAAGGGACCCACGTCTGGGCATACCCTTCCCACTCGAGGTGAAAATAGCAAAACAAAAGAGTTGATGGCTGGAAGGTTTAGAATAAATCTTGACCTCTGGAGGTGACAGGCATTGAGACGTAGGGACTGGTGAGTGCTCCTCGAAAACCTATCCCTATTGGTTCCAATGTTGGCCGTTTCCCGATCTTCGTGGTGGTACTTCTGGGCAGTCTTGTAACATATGTTTGTTGGACCCACAATACATACAGAGTTGATTGTCTTTTCTCCTCTTTAGTTCCTCAGGCATCAAGGGACCATGGGCGACTCCAATCTGCATCGGTTCTTCTCTGGACTGTCTAGGTGAGGAGGGTAGTGGTGCTGGAGGCTCAGGAGGGAAGAACGGAGTACGACCTTTCTTCCGTTCAGCCCTTCTTTCGGCAAGACGGTAGTCCACTTGTAGGACGGTAGATAATAAGTCCGTAAACGTAGTAAATCGGGGTATTCTAGCCAGCTCGTCTTTAAGATCTTCCCAGAGGTCCCGCCAGAAGATTGTGTACTGAGCAGCTTCTGGCCATCCAGTTTTAGCAGCTACCCTCATAAACTGCAAAATGTACGTAAGTAGGTCCACTGGTCCTTGTCGGATGTCCAGTAGTCCCTCACTGGCAACTTGAACTGCTTCTTGTCGTTCAAAGGCTTGTTTGAACTGTGTAGTGAATGCTGCATAATCTTGCAGGAGCGGGCTGGCACCGGTAACCAGAGGGGTAGCCCAGGCCTGGGCGTTCCCTGTGAGATTGGAGATGAGAAACCCAATGCTGGCCTGGTCTAAGACATATGTTTGAGGGCGAAAGGTGAAGTATATAATGCAGGCCTACATAAAGTCCTTAAATCTGCAAGGTGCGCCGTTGTATTTCCCAGAAGCCAGAGGCATGGACGGAAGTTCTGCTCGCAACTGGTCCCGAATCACCATTCTTTGCTGTAATGTAGCATTCTCTGTTTTAAGAGTCTGTACTTCTTGGGATAGGCTTTGTACTGCGTTCACCAATTCTTGGACCTGTTGTGCAGTAGCCATATTGATTTCTTGTTGGCGTTGCAAACTATCACGCTTTGTAGGATGGGTGAATTCTAGGTTCTCACACACTCCGTTCTCCCCCCCCCCTCACCTGTATCTTCTGAGGATGTTATATGCTATTGCCACTTTTCCTTCCTAACTGATGTTTTTTCTTGTAGAGGTATGGTCTCCCTCGGGTAGACGCGGTTTATAGAGAAAATGTTGACTGCAAAAATGTCGACTGCAAAAATGTTGAAAAGAAATATTTCAAATGTGTATTTTTTTTTAATTTATTTTTTTAACGGGGGGTTCCCCCCCAACCCCTTGTTTATTTTTTATAGCTAAACCCAAAAAAACATACAAATAATAAAACAAACACATTCGATTTTTTCTTCGACTTTTTTTTCCGACATTTTATTTTTAGACTTTTTGCAGTCGACATTATAACTGCACACCAGTAGACGCCACCCTGCAATCTCGTTAGAGCGGATCAGCAGGGGACCCCTTCCCGCGAGAGCCAAATGAGAGGAAAAAGCCCAAGGCAAAAAAACCTCTCAGGTGTATTTAAGAACTTGGCCGGATGAAGCAGTATTGTGATGTCATAGATGTTGAAGTGTTTCCAAAGGCGGGAATCGGGCAAGGAGATGGATCGCCGCTGGATAGGAAGACTTGAGGAGTACTGGAGGTCGACGGATTCCCCAAAGTAGCCAGATATGTGTGGGGCAAGTGTAAAGCCCACAGGTAAGCAGGCGTACCAAAAGCAGGAAAAAGAAACAGATACAGTTGCGAAGAAAGAAGGAAGGTAGGATGCTAGGGCAAGCGAGAAAAAAGAACAGACAGCAAAGTTGTGTCACAGGAGCCACGAAAGGAGGTAGGTAAAAGAAAAGACAGAACGGGAAAAACACAGAAATAGAAGAAGGAAGGTAGGTCCTGAAAGGGAACCGAAACCAAAGGTAAACAAACCAGAAATCCGCGGCTGAAGGCGGACGGTAGACAGAGAGCGCACACGCGCTGCGGAAGAAAAACTGAACAGAATATGGAAGGCAAAAGGTTGGAAATAAAGACTTGAGAGTAACTCAGAGCTACAGCAAAAAAGCACAGCGCTTAGCCCTGGGGACAAGCAAAGGGTTGCAACGCGTTGCTGCAAGGGTGGGGGCGTGGCTTTAGAGACAAAGCTTCCGTGAAGAAAAGAAACTAGACCCACACACCAGGAAGTGAAAAAGAGAACAGTGGAACATTCAATGGCGCCTTAGTTTCCATGCCCCCCATAGAAGCCAAGAAGGGAGGCGTGTGACAGTCCAACAAACAAATGCTAAAGTAATCAAATTTGGATACCTGTGGGATAATAGCACCATTGCTTAACATATTGCACATTTTAATTTACGAGAACAAGCCATCACTGCTAATGTATTAGTATTGACTGTTAGCTTCAAATCAGACATGACGGTAGTATAGACATCTATTAATTTCTGTAGGGCTTTTGGGGTGCGGGCAATTAAAAAGGTTTCATCTGCGTATGCCACTACAGGGAGGGGTTTAACACCTACCCTTGGGTAGTCTGCCTTAGACTCACCAAAGCCTTGTATAGCCCATTTGGTTACTTGTATAGTGGGGAGACAAGAGTGGCAAATAGACTGCCCTTCTGAGAAACAAGGCCCAGAAGGAGAGGAGCATTATTTGCATAAGAGTATCAAAGAGCCCAATGTAAATCTTGTTTTCCCTGAAGAGCTGTTGAAGCTGCAAATTGTTGACTATTATGTAGTGGTTTTGAAACTTTTGCCAAAGTGACATTAACTCCAAAAGGACTTGTATTGTAAAACGTTGTCCGGGCAGGGGAGTATACGTAGATAGAAAACTGTTGGAGGCGTTGGCCTGGCATGGAAGTAAACCAGGTGGAAGCTGAAGAAGTGCTTAAAGGGGGTACAGACAAGACAATTCATGTTGCTTGTGGTGCTAAAGGTATTTGTTGGAAGTCGTCCAGACCAAGACAATTATTGTTGCTATTGATGAACTGAAAACTTGTTCAAGGAAGGGAAAGAACGTTCTATTTTCTAAGTTGCAACTTTCTGTTGATAAGTAGAAGTTATACCAAACTAAGTTGGAACTTTCTATTGACAAGTTGAAGGGGAATCGTAATGTGGTTCAACATTGTTGCAAGTTAGAATTTCCTTGTTTTCTTTTCTTTAACTTAAAAACAGAATCATGTTTAAACCCGAGGAAGGGGAATTCCTCCAGGTTACAAAAGAGACTGTGTTGACATTAAAATTCAATCATTAATGTTTGTTTGGAATTGCCATGTATTTCCTTGTTTATTTGTTGTATGTATAAGTGTGAGGGACAGATATCCTTTGTTAGAGTGTTTCATTAAGTTTATTTTAGGCAGAGATATCCTCCTCAGGGTAGGTATAGTGAGGCGTTCATCCAACTTTATATTTGAGTAAAATGTATTTGTTGAGAAACCTTCACAAAGTTGTCTGCCTCACATTGCTGAACGCTCACAATACTAGCTAGGCACACCCACTTGCATGGGACCCAGGGGCCTAGGGAGTACCGTTGGATTCAGGGGGCAGAAGGGACCCCAAGGAAGGAAGGGACAGGTTAGAGGGGGGAAAGGTTCAAATGGGGAGGCTGCTGGTTGGGTGAGAGAGACTGGGGAGAGGGAAGGAAGAATGGGCAGTGGTGTGAAAGTGAGAATGGGGAGCAAGGAGGCAGGGGGAAGCAGGGGCAGAGAGGCTGGGAGGCCTACTGGAGGAAAAATAGATCAGATTTTGGGGAGAGGGAGGAGAAAAGGGGAATAATGGAGAAAGAAAGATAGGGACATGGTACCTGCTAAAGGAGCCTCCTCAATTTCTCTGCCCCACCTCAATTTCTCTGCCCCACCTGTCTGCACACCACCGCCAGCAGCCCAGAAGGGAGCCCCCCGGTCCTCCCTCCACATAATTATGAGGCTGTTGCTCCCCTACTTTAGATCCAGGCCCATACCCAGCCCCATGATGGATACAACAGGTGGAACCCGTTTCTGATGTTTGCTGGGGACAAAGGGGAGGCAAACTACACAGTGTAGGACAAGTGCTACTCCAGAGCCAGTCCAGCCTCACCCACCCCCACAACAGGGGATAACTAGTTTCTGTGTGGTTCCCAGGGTTTGTGACAGGAAGTAGAGTTGGAAATTACAGGGTGAAGGGCAGGTGGGCACATATTATCAAGAAGAGATGAATGGTGCCCGCTTGTGACATCCCAAAGGGGAGGTTAATTACAGGGTATAGGACAAGTGTTCCTAAAGAGCCCGCCCACATCCATGATAGAATAAGTGGAACTCGCTTTTGTGCTGTTCCCAGGGCTTGGTGACAAGAGGGGGGATGATAATTGGCCTCTAGGGATAAGAGGGCTCACAAGAGACCCCAACACTCCCATATATGCAGAAAATGCTTGTGGGAAACTGCCTTGTTGCTGATTGACAGGGCATGGGCTACTATAAAATGCCTACCGTGATGGTGAGATAAACTTGGCAATGTGTCATTTTGTGAGTGGTGTTTCTGCGTTTTCCTTCCCTACCACACAACATTTCTACTCTGCTTGCTGTTCACCAGTCCCACTTTTGTGGATTTGGTGTTTTGAATCAGTTTTGTGGGCTTTTCTTGTATTCCTTTGCACTCGCTATCCTTGTATCCTGTGGCCCTTCCCACTCCCGACTTTCTCAAGCACTTCTTGTTTCCGGTTTTGTAGCAACAGGGGAGGTTTCAACTGCTTTCTTTCCCTATTCTGTGCAGGAATTTTTGTATGCCGTTTGCATAGCCTGTGATGCTAGCGTTTCCGCCCGGTCATTCCGCCTGTACTCTCTTCACTAAAAGACATTTAAAGTCTTCTTTCAGGATCTTATTCTGTTTACAGACCCTCAACGAAGACCATGGTAATCCCGTAATAAATCTGGGTATCAAAACTAATGTATATGGCATTGATGACTGAAATATCGTCAAACCATTTTAAAGGAGGGAGTGTAGGGAATAATACAATTTACCATAGTATTGAGGTCTATCATTTTTGTATGTGATCATGAGGGTGTGAATTTGGTTTATGATGATGTTTTCAAGGCAGTTGGAGCAGAAACAATGAGGAAAATCCTAGTTAAATCCAGCAGATTAAATGCCAGTATGGCTTGTGGCCAGGTCCTTTATGCGTTTTGTGGCCAGGTCCATTTATATAGCGTAAAAAGTGATGCCACAAAATTTCAAGCACTTGACTTACAACCCTAATAGCCCCTATTTATAAAAAGTATAATAATGTGTCCCTTAAATTATCTTAAATTATCTTATCGAATTTCACTGTCAGATAACTCATCTCAAGTTTTTAGACATATAATGTATAAATATTTACTCAAGTGGGTAATGACTAATCATTTGTTAGCCGATACACAACTTCGATTCAAACAGGGGATTGGAACAACTCATCAGACATTACATTTCACATCCAAGATCGCGTCTGTGGCTTCAAATGACATGGGCAAACTCTTTACAATCTGCAAGGAGCTGGCTAATACTACTGCAGTCTCCACCTCTCCTGTTCCCTCACAGGCCCTCTGCACGGTACTGGCTTCTCACTTCCCCCACTTAAACCCTCCTCCTCCTTTCTCCTCATTCCTGTTTTCACTCCAGACAATGTTTCTAGACAAGTCCAATCTATGACAGTGTCATCCAAGCAGGTGCTTCCCTGCTGCTCCAGAACCATCAAGGACCACATTGACACCCTTGCTCCAGCCTTGGCTGATTTCTGCAATCACTCTTTTGCCACTTGAACTTCCCCTCCCCTTAAGCACTCCCTTGTGCACCTCCCTCCTTAAAGAGCCCTCTGCTGATCCTTCCTCTCCGGCAAACTACAGCTTGATCTCTATCACTCCTTTCCTGGGCAAACTTCTGGCCATCTCCTAGCTTACTCTCCATATTGAATCTGTCGGTTGCCTCCATGTCCATCAGTCTGGCTTCAGGGCAGACGGAAGCATGGAAACTGCTCTCCTGAACACCTGTGAAGACTTGCTCACTAATCTCGACTTGTTTTCCCTTCTGTCCTCAACCTTCTCAATCTTTCTTCTGCTTTTGACACAGTCAATCAAGCCATCCTGATCAGTGATCCCCATGACATCCTGGATATCATGGATCAGGCCCTGGTCTGGTTGTCCTCCTTCCTACTCGACCAACCCTCCCAGGTCCAACTTGGTCCTTTCTCTCCACTACCACTGTCTCCACCTGTGGTGTTTCTCAGGGCTCTAACCTCTCACCCTGGATTTTCAATGTCTACTTGGCACCTCTGGCCCACCTCATCGTTACTTTCTCTTCTAAATTTCAGTGCTATGCAGATGACACCCAGCTCTCCTTCAGGCTCCACTCAGCCTTCTCTCCTCCCTCGCTCATTCCCGACTGTATATCCACGATACAGGAATGGTGCGCCTCCAACGATCTCTGCCTTAATGCCAGTAAGACAGAGATCCCTCTCATTGGGACTCCTGCTCCCGTTTTTCCTCTTTCACTCTGGCCACCCTCCTTGGGCACTTTCCCTATGCCTTCCTATGAGACAGAAAACCTTGCTGTGATCTTCGACTCCACCCTCTCCACATTGCGGACATCTCTAAGAAGTCCCACTACCAGCTGCACCCGCTCAGACATATTCTGCCTTTTCTCACTTTCCCCCTGGAGCTCAATGTCTCCAGAGCCCTGGTTCTCTCTAGGCTCAACTACTGTGACAGCCGTTTTCTAAATCTACCTGCCTCCACTCTTCGCCTTCTGCAACTAATCCAGAACATGACTGCAAGACTTGTCCCTGGCCTCAAGCCCAGGGATTGTACCTCTCCAGCCCTGAAATCTCTCCTCTGGCTCCAGGTGGTGGCAAGGATCAAGTTTAAGACCCTCTGCATTGTCCACAAGGCTTTCTGGCTCCGGGGACCACACTATTTTGCAGCGTGTTCTACTTTCCTGCTGATTTTCTTTCATGGACATACACATTGAAAGTGTACAATTTGACTGCTGATGCTATGTCTCCAAAATGGCTGCCAGCTTCTTTGTGCCTGTGAGGCTGTGACTCCTGAAGTGCCTTCCTCCATCGTGTAAACTGATTGGCTGCTATTCCACCTTAATAGCCAATCGGGGCACCGGCAGGCTTTTAGCTGGCCCCACCGAAGGCCCACTTCTAAGGCCCGTGTCAGCTTTCCCTGTCTGCTTACCGGGTCACTACATACCACTACAACAACAGCCTCACCCTCCCTGGGGATGACTGCTCCCTCAGCTATGAAACCGGATTTCCAAGACTCTCTTTTACCTCTCTATACGGTTAGTTTTCCCTCCTTCTGCCTACCCTTTCGATTTCATCTCATTCGCCCTCACTCCACCTTCTTCTTGTTTACAACTGGTCCTCCCTTCATGCTCTCGTCTAAGCACGCACCTATAATCCTACCTCTTTTCTTATACCTATTGGTGCTTAAGAAATTGCCTTGAAAGTCATATTTGGGTGTTTAGGAAAGTGAAATTGAGTTGGTGTTTAGGAAAGTCAAATTTGGATGTGTTTAGGAAAGTCAAATTTGTGTGTGTTTGGGAAAGTCAAATTTGGGTGCATTCTGCATTTAACTTTGGCCATTAATTGTAACCTGCTATCCCAGTGATTGTTCTATACTGCTGTGCTTGCGTACTCCTCCCTCTGATTCCTCTCTCTTCACACCTATGGCACTTTCTGTTTCTCCCATCTATTCCAACGGCTTCTCTATCAACTATCCTTTCCTTCTCACTAAGTCTAGAAAGAAGAAGTTTAAAAAGGATATCTTGGTCTCCAACCCTGGTCTCCCTATCGGTGATACCTATTCCAGCGCCTCTTCCAGACAGACCCTCACCAACATCCTCTTAGTTGTTCCTTCGTTGGATCTATGGACCTGCCATACGATCTAGGTGCTCTGCCCTGTCTCTTCCTCTCCCATTAATGGTGGCACTCACTGGGAAGTCCTAATGGCTTCGACTCCTCCAAAGTCATCCGTAATGTCTACCTAAATGGCACTGTCATGGTCCAAGGCCCTCAGGCCAATCTCCTCCTCTTCGATAGGCGGTTCCCTCACCTCAACAACTTCCTTTCATCTCCAGCTGTCCCCTCCTCTTATTCCTCGGCTACCTTGCCCACTCTTCCCTCCTCCTCTGCCCCTCTTCAGGCTACCTCCACAACTCTGCAGGGCGTACCTCTAATTTGTACCCCTCCACAGAAGGTCTTTAAGGCTGGCAACCTTCTTCATCTTGCCACTCTGAACTCTTGCTCTGTTGTCAAACACTCCTCTGACATCGGCCACCTCCTCGAAGAACTGGACCCCACTCAACTCTTACTCCTTGGTGACAACATCCACCTTGATTCTCACCGTCCTTTAGCTTTGCTCTTTCGTGACCTCTGCGATTCCCTCTCCCTCTCTATCCTTCCCTTTGGCCCGACGAACTCTGCAGGACACACACTTGATATCTTGATCTCCTCTGGCCTCGCCCTCTATCCCTCTGACCACTCCTCTCTCATGGAGGGACCACTGCCTTCTCTCCTCTCATCTCTCACTCTCTTACCCTCAAGCCAAGCCTACCCCAACACTGCCACCTACTTTCTGAGACATCCGGCCCATGAAGCATGTGTCCTTCGCTGCTTAAGGCCTTCGCTGCCACCCCCCCCCCCCTGTGGCTGTCTCACATCCAGACACAGCCCTCTCCCTTCTTTACTCTTCTATTTCTGATCCTCTTGATGCTTTTGCCCCTGTCATGATGGTCCCCTTGAAGTCCAAAGCCAAGTGCAATTCCTGGTATGACTCTGACCTAGCCACACTTAAACGTAAGTGTAGGGTGGCTGAGAGGAAATGGAGGGCATTTTGTTCACCTTTCGACAAACTGGCCTGTCACCTGCTCCAAAGGCAATACCGACTCTCTGTCCACACCAAGAAGAGAGTCCACATTCAAGCCTGCGTATCTGCGGCATCTAACAACTCGGCCAAACTCTTTAAAATCTGCAAGGATCTTGCCAACCCTGCTGTAGTCTTTACCCCTCCTCTTGCCTCCCAGGCTCTCTGCAATGCCCTGGCCTCTCACTTTATCTCAAAAACCCAGGACATCCTGTCCATCCTGTCCACCCTCTCCTTCTCTCCTCCTCTTGTCCTCTCCTCCTCCTCCTCTCCTCCTCCTCTCCTCCCTCAGTCTGAGCTTGCTGACCCTCTTTCAATCCTTTCCTCCCCTGATGAGGTTGCTAGACAAGTCCGATCTATGAAGGCCTCATCAAAATAGGTTCATCCCTGTTCCTCTAAAACCATTAAGGACTACATTGACACCCTCGTTCCAGCCCATACCGATTTTTGCAACCACTCCTTTGCCTCAGGATCCTTCCCCTCCGCTCTGAAGCACTCCTTTGGGCATCCTCTTCTCAAGAAACCTACAGCTGATCCCTCTTGTCCGGCAAACTATCAGCCTATTTCCATTACCCTCTTTCTGGGCAAACACCTGGAAAAGCTGGCCATCTCTCAGCTTAACCTTCATTCCGATTCTGTTGGCTGTCTCCATGACCATCAGTCTGGCTTCAGAGCTGCCAGAAGTACGGAAACTGCTTTCCTCAATGTCTGTGAAGATCTGCTCTCCAACCTTGACTCTAAAATTCCCTCTGTCCTCATCCTACTCGATCTCTCTTCTGCCTTTGACACGGTCAACCATACCATCCTGCTCAACCGTCTCTGTGATAACCTGGGTATCACTGATCAGGCTCTGGCCTGGCTGACCTCTTTCCTCTCTGATCGACCCTCCCAGGTCCAACTTGGGTCCTTCTTCTCTAACTGTGGTGTTCCCCAGAGGTCTAACCTCTTGCCCTGGCTTTTCAACCAATACCTGGCAACTCTCGCCCACAGCACTGCTATTTTCTGCTCAAACTTCCAGTGCTACGCTGACGATACTCAACTCATTTTCAGGCTTCCATCAGCCACCTCCTTTCCCCTCACTCTCTAGCGGCCTCCCTTGGCCCTCCTCCTACCCTCACCTGCGAGGCTAAGAACTTCGGGGTCATCTTTGACTCCACACTTTCCTTCTCCACCCACATCTCTGAGGTCTCTAAAAAGTAAAATTTCCTACTGCACCTCCTCAGAGGTACTATGCCTTTCCTCTCCTTCTCCCAGAAGCTCACTGTCTCCAAAGCTCTGGTACTCTCTAGGCTGGACTATTGTAACAGCCTGTTTCTAAATCTACCTGCCTCTACTCTCCGTCCTCTGCAACTAATCCAGAACAGGACTGCAAGACTTGTCCTTGGCCTCAAACCCTGGGATCGTATCTCTCCAGCTCTGAAATGTCTCCACTGGCTCCCAGTGGACGCTACGATTAATTTCAAAACCCTCTGCATTGTCCACAAGGCTTTCTGGGGTCTGGGTCCAAAATACCTTCAGCTACGCCTCCGCAAATACCTCCCCTCTCGACCTCTTCACTCCCCTACCTCTAACTCCCTCAGGTTCGGTCGTATTTCAAAGAAACCTGCTGGGCGTAGATCTCTGTCTTGGGCTGGGGCCTCCCTGCCAATCTAAAACTTGAGGAGAGCCATCTCTGTTCCGGAAGCTCCTCAAAATCTTCCTCTTTTGCTTCTGCCTTCGCTCCCCCTCTGCCCTGCTGAACTGCTTTCTTGGCACCATGCGCCTGGCCACCCTCTGTCCCCTGGGATCAGGTACCTGCTCACCCTGCCACCCTCCTGCACTGCCTCCTGGCCACCCCTTGCACTGGGGACTGTATCTGTGCCCACTGAGTTCCCCATGCCCCCATTTTCTTTTTTTCTGCACTTATCAGACTTACCCAGTCTGCTGCCTTAAACACAGCACTTGCTGGCTGCACCATCACTGTTCATTGCCTCTATTATCTATTTATTTTTATTTATATATTCTTCTCTGCTCCACACTTTCCACTCTCCCCCTTCCATGCACTTTTCCCCTTGCCCTTTCCCATGCACCTCCGCGTTCTCAATGTCACTGGGCCTAGTAAGATCGTTGTTTTTGTTCTCCCCTGTGTTTTTTTTTTTTCTCTCTCACTCTCTCACTTTTCCGAGCCCTTCATTCATTCACCTCCAACTCCCCAGGCAAAGAGTGGGTGGAAGATATCTCTTCTCAGCTGGTGCCTCCCTCTGAAACAGCCTCCCAGCCTGTCTCAAACTTGAGCAGGACCACCTCAGGTTCCGAAAGCAACTCAAGACCTTCCTTTTCACTTCTGCTTTCTCTCTTCTTCTCCCCTACTGATGTACTTGTATGCTGCACTAACTGGTTGCCTGGCCGCCCACCAAGCATTATGGGCACCAGGCTCCTATTTGACCAGTAGCCCCTGCACTGCCTCCGTGCTTACCTCACACTTAGGGACTGTATCTGCAACCCTACAGTCCCCTGCCTCCTGTGCACTTACCCTAGTCGGCTCCCCGACTGAACTTACTTAGGGCTCGCCCTACTGCACTCCCCCCCGCCCCACTCTCTCGCCCTTGCACTTCTCCTCCTTCCCCTTGCACGATAGGACTGCCACAAGGCCTAGTAAGATCATTTGTTTTTTGCTCCCATTGTCTCCCCTTCCTTGTCTTGTCATGCCTAGAAACACTTGTGTACAGGTGCGTTATAAATGACATATCATTATTGATATCAAACTACTGTTAGGGTGTGGAAGGAGGAGACTGACAAAAAGGTGGCATGTTTTTGGCTATAGACTTCTTATAGAAAATAAAAAAGAAGTCCTCGCTATCCCCAACTTCTAAGAAGGGTTTTCCTGCCTCAAAACTAATACTAATAGGGTCTGTCAGGATGTCTGTCAAAGAATAAACCTCCGTTCTGTGTCAAAACCTACTTTTATCCCTCACACTATAAACCTAAAGAGTAAACTAACACAAAGTTACTTCTTTTAGGAGAGTTGCTCCTTTACCCCTTTCTGGATTGTTACTTAACCAAAATGTTCCTTCAAACAAACACCAGGGGGAATGGCTATACTTGCACACTCATGAATAAAAATATAAGACACCAGATCAACAAAAGGTTGGTTATACATAGATATAATATAGAAGGCACCTCACCGTCAGCACTGTTATTGGAGACACCTTCATCTTAGCCTCTGCAGCACTGCTTTGTCCCACTGCAGGTAGGTACGTAGAGGTCCTAAGGAGGACATAAAGGACGAATTAGCCCGGTTTCCTCGTCCTAAAACATTCTCGGATTTGTTAACTGCATCACTACAGATAGAACATCGTCTACAAAAACGACGTCATGAAAGAAGACGCTACCGAGGAAGTATAGCAAATAATGAGCCTCCGCCAAGTTCTTTCTCACCTATGTCTGCTTCTCGGGATGAACCCATGCAAATAGGAAACACTCGGTCTCCACTCTCCTCTGAAGAAAGAAGACGGCGAAGAGAAAGAGGGTTATGTGCTTACTGTGGTTCAGACAAGCACCTTCTCAAGGAATGTCCTGAACTGCCTCAACGACGATCAGGAAACAAACAACCCCGGAGCTAAAAGGGACAAGTGTCCGGGGGTTTTCAGATGCATCCAGTCCCTATGTGTCTTTGTCTGTTTCTACTAAAGTAAACCAGGAAGATTCCAGGTTGATGGTGGTCAGTGTCAACATCCAGGTCAGAGATGAACTGGTGGATACCTTAGCTCTCCTGGACTGTGGAGCTGCAGGAAACTTTGTAGATACTCTATGGGCCGACGAGGGGGGTCTTAAGAGGCTACCCCGCTTGGAAGATCAGAAGGTGGAAGGAGTGGACGGTACCCCACTTTCCTCAGGACTCATCACGCAGACTACCGAGACCCTGGAAATTAAAATCTTTCAGCATACTGAAAGAATAAGATTTGACATCATCAGGGCGGCCCATTTTCCGGTCATTCTAGGAATAACCTGGCTAAGGAGACACAATCCTCACATTGACTGGGTCTCTAACCAACTAAGCTTTGAATCAGAGTACTGTAAGAAACAATGTCTTCCACACCAGTCTTTCACCAAGCTACAACCTGCTCCGGCTTTATGTCAAGAAACCTCAAGCATACACGCATTGCCACATTACTGTGATGATTTCCAAGAGGTGTTCACAGAGGTTAGACCTGCTGCATTACCACCCCATCGGCCGGAGGACTGCTCAGACCTGGAGCCCAACGCTTTGGTTCCGTTTGGCCGGATGTTCTCATTATCCCAGACAGAAATGAGGATAAGAAATGAGTGCTTTACGCTATCTGGACGCTAATACACAACGGCCTCATTCAACCCTCAAAATCTCCTGCTGGAGCTCCATTGTTTTTGTAGCTAAAAGAGACTCAAAAGATTTGCGGCCATGTATAGATTACCGGGGTCTCAACAAGGTAACAATCAGAGATCGCTACCCTATGCCCCTCATAGCAGATATCATAGAGGCAGTACAAGAGGCACAGGTATTCACAAAGTTACGCATAGCTGAAGGGGATGAATGGACGACCGCTTTTCATACTCCTTTCGGGTTGTACGAATATAGAGTGATGCCATTCGGATTGGTTAACGCCCCAGCAATCTTTCAAAGATTTATGAACCGCATGTTCTCCGACCTATTGTATGTTTCGGTAATCATTTACCTGGATGATATATTGGTATACTCTATCAACAAGGAAGAACAGGTTTGGAGGGTACTGAACCGTCTCAAGGAAAACCGTTTTCTAGCCAAACCCAAAAAATGCTATTTCGGAATGTCCACTATTCCGTATTTGGGATTCATATTATTAGAGCACGGTATTTCTATGGACCCCCACAGGGTATCAGCCATCTTAGATTGGCCCTCTCGTTCTTCTATCAAGGAGGTTCAGAGGTTTCTGGGTCTCTCTAATTTCTATAGAAGATTTATTCCCAGGTTTTCCGAAACGGTACTACCCATAACTTCTCTCCTCAAGAAATCATCCGGACCTTTTGTGTGGATGACATCCGCTGAAGACAGCTTTAAGCATCTCAAGACGCTTTTCTGCTCTGCTCCCATTCTGTTACAATTCATTGTTGAGACGGATGCCTCTTCAGCAGCCATTGGTGCAGCCCTACTCCAAGAAAAGGAAGGAGTCAAACATCCTGTGGCCTATCTCTCTCATACTCTCACTTACAGCCAAAGGAACTATTCGGTTTTGGAAAAAGAACTGTTGGCCATGAAACAGGCCTGTGAAGAATGGCGTCAACTCTTACTCGGTGCCAACCTTCCGTTCGTCATTCGAACCAACCACAAAAACCTCAAGGTCCTGCAATCTTTGAAATGTCTGAAATCTCGCCAGGCCCGATTGGCGTATTTTTTCACAATACAACTTCAAAATTACCTACCTTCCGGGTTCACAGAATGTTTTGGTGGACGCTTTATCTCGCAAAGAGCTTACTGCGGAATCTGATCCGCTTCCTCCAGAACCCATGTTTCAACGACATCAGATTGTAGCTCAAATCAACACCTTTTTACAAGAGGTCAAGGAGCCACGGAATTGGAGCCTTTGAACCTTAACCAAACGCCTTCACAGGAATATCAACTCAAAGATCGTCTCTGGTTCTACAAGAATCGCTTATATAGCCCATCGGGTCATCTTCGCAAGCAGATCATAAATTGGTGCCACGACAGCTTGACGGCAGGCCATAGGGGCCAAGCGAACACTACCGAACTCATTGGACGTTCTTTTTATTGGCCAAACCTCAAGGAGGAAGTCCGATCCTACATATCGTCGTGTCTGATATGTGCCATGTCTAAGAATCCCACAGGCAAACCATTTGGCCTACTCACTCAGCCAGATATTCCTCAACGACCCTGGGGGCATCTATCCACAGATTTTATTGTGGATCTTCCCCTCTCTGAATCTTGTACCTGTATAATGGTGACAGTGGAATCCCTTACAAAGATGGGCCATTTCTCTCCTTTGGAGGGATTACCCACTGCTACTAGAATGGCCAAAGTCTTTGCCAGAAACATCTTTCGCCTGCATGGGCTCCCGGATAAGATTTCTTCAGACAGAGGGAGTCAGTACGTCTCTAGGTTTTGGAAAGCGCTGTGCAGACGGTTGGGCATTAACCAAGCTCTGTCCTCTGGTTTCCATCCACAGATAAATGGGCAGACAGAGAGACTTAACGCCACCCTCAAACAATATCTCAGATGTTACACCAACCACCTGCAGGACAAATTGGTTCAGCTTCCCACTGCCGAGTTTGCCTACAACAACTCTAAGCACTCAGCTACAGGTATGACCCCTTTCTTTTGCAACTATGGTGTTCACCCAAGGACAATTTTTCCCATCTCTTCATTACCAAGCAATTCCCCTACAGTGGAGTCTATCATATCTGAGATTGCTGAAGCCCATAAGACAGCCAAGAGCAGTTTGGAAAGGAGCCTGAGCGTCTATAAAAGACAGGCCGATGCTCATCGGCGCGAAACCCCGGAATGGGAAAAAGGGACAAAGGTGTGGCTTTCTACCAAATTCCTACCTCGATTGATCCGACCCTCTAAGTTGTCCCCCAGATATTTGGGTCCATTTCCTGTTCTGGAGAGGATTAACCCTGTTGCCTATAAGATCAAGCTACCACATCATCTCAGACGCATACATCCAGTTTTTCATTCCTCCCTTCTCAAATAATTTCATCCTGAGACGCGACGTAGACCTGGTCAGTCACAAATCTTGCCACAAGGCAAAACCCAAGACGAGTATGAAGTTTCCAAGATCCGTGACTCCAGGGTTTTCAGAGGGCAACTCCAATACCTAGTATCTTGGAAAGGATATCCTAGGTCGGAAGGCTCATGGGAACCAGTGCACTTCCTTAAAGCTCCCAGACTGGTTCTCGTTTCCACCGATTACATCCCTGGAAACCTGGTGGAGGTAGTATTAAGAGGGGGCATACTGTCATGAACCCGTTCGGATGGCAGTGGTTACCACGGTTATGGCTTCGCCGCCATTCCATCACGCTTCTCACGTTGCTGCTGTAACGTTCTAGTGGTTTTCCTGCTCGCCTCAGCCGGAAGTATTTCTTCCCAGCTTTCCTTGCGGTCTGCGCGTTGAAACCGTCTTAGATCTGCTCCTATGGTCACACGCTAGTTTTCTCCTCTTTCGCTTCAGACGGAAGCCTGCCTTTCTCTATTGTTTTCTGTACCTGTTCTTTCTGCCCTTCTTTTCCCTTCAGTTCGGCACGCTCGCTTTGCGAGTTTTCCGCTCTTTCCTCCGCTTGCCTCGTACCTGCTCAGCTTGTTTACCCTTTTCTGTTCCTTTTCTGCCACCGCCTTGGCTTGCCCCAGCTTGGAATTTTCTTTCCGCTCTGTAGTGGAACTTTCGTGTCAGACACCGCTCTGCACATTGTTGTGCTCTCTTCCTCTTACCGTTACCTGCCTCCAGCTCCACTTTAACGGGGTTCTACATTCGGCGCAGCCTTGGACTTTGGATTTAACTGTTCCTGTTGGCCAGCAACGAGGGATATTCACAGGTTTTTTCCCGCCTTTGGCTTTTCCCCCCATACATTTCCTGCTTCCGGGACTGAAGTTGTGGAGTGGTCCAGTTTGGGATCCACCACGGCTACTTCTCGTGACAGGATCCAGGCATCAAAATCGAAGAAGGACTATCTGGCTCACTGACAAGGAATCTAGGAGACAGACTCCGAACAATCAGGTGAGCAGAGTGGTGATTTGAGGGAGGACATTGACAATCATGCGGTTATATCATTCTGCAGATAAAAAAAGAAAAAAACGAGTACGTTTAATTTCATGGTGAGAAATTTTATCTCCCGGAATTCTAAATACCACGTGACCAAAGCACGTACAACATGTGACTATATACCATAACCGTTGCCAAGCGACAGGTTCACACTTCAGTGGACTGAGTCGTATGGCAGCAACAGACAGAGGAACTTCGTGGACGCAGCACTAATCTACACAATCTAGTAAGTGGAAATAAATAGTGCTTTAATTCAGGTACCATGTTTAGGGAAGTGACAAAGACTAATGTGAAGCTTATTTTTTACATATTTTCAATGTAATTTTCCCAGACCGCGTGCTGTGGCTGTAACCAGGATCACAAGCGCTTTCAGTCTCTCTACAGTTGTCTGTACGGTGAGTAATCTCACCATTCATTTAATTATAGTACCTTAGACACAATATTGAAGGGTCACTACATTAATTATGCACATATATTGTTGATATAGTAGGTGCAGTACAAGATCGGAAGTAAGGACTCAGCTAAGGCACATGTGCACTTTATGAATATGAAATACGTCAGCACTAGCTATTGAAAGACATCAGAATCAGAAGACATACCATTCCGATCAATACAACTAAGAGAGGACCATAGATTTAATTAACAGATAAGTACTCGTCAGCCTCATAGTAATTATGATAACACAAGTGATATTACTCATCATTAACTCATACTATATCATTCACAGGTGACCAGCACCATCAGAAACATTGAACATTGACGCAAACAGATGACGTTTGCATTATCGCACAATGAAATTGAGCAACTTACAAAAATGTATTTTGTTATGTTTAGCAAATGGTCGAAATAATGTGTGCAACATTAACATAAAATATCTTGAGTTGTGTTTGCTCCTGAAGAAGAGAGGTTTACTCTCGAAACACGTAGAGCTTTGTATTTAATTGTTTGATTTTTTGTATATGTATTTTTCTCATTTGGATTTATTGTGGAACTCCAAGAGACAGATTGATTTGCTGAATTGCATGAAACCTAAATGCATAAAATAAATTACTTATGTGAAAACACCAGAATTATGTTGTTTTGAAATAAGTTACAAATATATATGCACAAATCTATTTTACACAATTGTTGATCTACAGACTATTAAGCTATTCATTAGACTTGTGTTACTAAACTTGATTGGAAATATGTTCCAATATTTATAGGTGTGCAGGGGACGGGAGTTCCCATTACTTATGGGTACTCTACTGTGTTTATTATTATACTGACTTGTGATACCAGAGTCATTTGCTTTCTCCCCTGCACCCTTGACATTCATTAAGGTTCAATAAGCCTTAGGAGCTCAACTTTATTGAAGATTACAACAAGCATTAAATTACAAACGGTGTGCTTTCTCTGAACTTTTCATGTAGTGTTCAAATAAAAAAACAAAAGTTCCTTTAACCAAATAAAAGTTCTTTAGGGTGATAATGGTTCACCCCTGGGTCCCCCTCTTCTTGGCGCCAACCATTCATGTATCATATTCCGTAATTCATAAATGCAATTTGGATGATGGCTTCACCCCTGATCTCCCTCGGTCAGGCTCGGACCCCTCTTTTCTTCAGCGGAATTTCTCTTCCCTTAGTTTCTCAATGTCTTTTCAAACAGTTAATTGTGGACATCCCTCAGCCAGGTTCATGCCTGCCAATACACTGTTACTGAGGACTTTGGATTTGCCCCTCTCGTCATCATCCCTGGGTTTTGCTAGCTTCATATTCACAATTGCTTGTGAGATTCACCTCCCTTGCTTTCACACAGCTTGTAGATCAAAGTCTTTCGATTGCATAGGGATTTAACTTGGCCCTCAGTATGACCACTTTAATCTGTTTTGGTGGGCCTTCGGGTATCAATAGTTTTGCTCAAATGGGGATCGACCAGCGTCTTTGGAGTTAGCGACCACGTGGTGCCGGTTTCCCTCTGCAGCTGGTCTCTCCTTTAACACTTGTCACAGTTCTTTCACAGCTTATTGAACATGGTTAAAATTTGCCACATTGCGATTCTCAATCAACACAGCCTGGTTCTTATCGGTTCTCCCCTCGACTCTCTGGCTGTGTTGAACAGCTTGGGTTTCCTCTTCATTGGAGTCAAGGCTAGTACTGTGGTCGCGGGAGCTTCCCTTGCTTCTGTTTATTGGCATAGGCTTGCCCAGTGTACCGTTGACATCTGCTGCAAGATACTTGTGCTATTGTTCCCGGTCATAGGCTTTCTTCCTCGAAGGTTCCGTGGGTTTGGGACGAAAAGGGCAAGGCCACTTCTCTCCTCGCCACCCTCTCGATTACTGCCACCTCTCTCTTTTGCTTAAACCTCCACACCTGCTTAGCCATTGTGTTGTGCTGTCTGCCATGCTCGCCTTGTTCGTACTGTGCTTTGTTTGCTCCACCTTTTATCCATGTGGGGAAAAAGGAAGGGCCATCAGGGGTGTGTGTGATTTAAGTCAATTGCATGACTTCCCCTGACCCTTTTGTCGGGACATGTCAGGTAAACAGTCTTATTACAAGTCTGTTGTTTTCTACATTGGGGAAAAATGTGTCGGAAAAGGGGAGCGGTAGAGTTTCTACATGTTCTGCGTGAGAGGGTGGGGATAAGGTGTTATCAGGAATTATAGTCTTTGTATTGGAAAGGGGATGGTCTGGAGTGTCCGAGTATCCTACGGGACGGGCTAGGGAAGGTTTGTGAAATGGACTAGAATGACCGGGATGGAGAACAGAACATAGAGGATTGTGGGAATAGTAGGGTTCTGCCCAAGTAGGTTGGGTGTTTGGGACAAAAGAACTAGAGGAATGTGGAAGGGAATGTCCGGGGTCGTTTGAATGAGATGCAAGCGGGATAGCGATCTTAGAGGATGGGTTGTGTGCAGAGAGTTTATTGGATCTGGGTAGGAGAGATTTAATTGGGGGGGCAGATGTATTGTAACCTATGAAGGTCTCAGGGTTCTCATCCTCCTCTTCCTTATCGGTACAGTACCACGCCTCACCTTGGATATTCTCTCAAGCATAACCCTGGTCTCCCCAACCCAGGTGATCCTCCCCCACTGGTCCACCTCCAGGAACTGAATCCAACAGCGATGCTGTGTCCTGGCCACCTTGATAAGGGATTCCTGGGCTCTACCTGGGAAAATACCTTCAGGTTTCTCACAGCCCCTACAAGTGTCCGTTTTACACCAGTTACCTCTGCTGGCTTTGAGGCGCTCTGCCGGTTCTCTCTGGGGTCTTGCTTCATTCAGGAGCATTGCACAGGCCTTCTTTGTCTCTGCGGCTCCTGTTCCAGGGTCTTTGTTCCTGCTCATCGGGCTGGAGGTGTAGGCGCTGTTGCCAGACCACACGGTTCACCTTCTCCAGGTCGTGCCACTGCTTCTCATCCTCCAGCCACATTCCAGCCAGTTCCACACCACCAAAGTATTCTCGCCACCTGCTTCTCATCTCCAGCAGATGACTGCTTTTTGGCTTCCCCAGTATGTTCTCCGCTCCACCTTTGATTCTCCAAGGCTGGACTGTCTCCATGCTTCTCTCCTTCTCGGCTGGCCAACATCCAGGATGGTTCTCTGTCACGGAGTCCTTCATCTGTTTTTACATTGTTTTGGTGACCACTACCCCCACGGAGCACTAGAATGGCTTCTCTTGTTCCATGGGGCCACCTCTTCTCAGTACTTGCACTAGAGTTGATTTTTGCTTTTTGGACGATCTTCTTCATCTCAGTTGATGAAACTGACCTGATATTGCAATAGCACATGGTTGTGTCAGTCAGAGGGGGTGGGGGGGTTATTAAGGAGTGCCAGAGGTTTTGGGTAGGTTCTGGTGTCTGTGTGTGTTGGGCTGCCTATTACCCAGGTGGTCGTCCTTATCCCCAGTAGGCGAGTCCCCCACTCCCGGCAATGAGATCCCCCTGCATTAAACCACCCATAGGGGGGACTATTTGGTAGCAGCCTCTCCTCCCTACCCTCCCTAGGGTGAGACGACACCTAGTGAATTATCATAGTACACAGTCCCAAAGAAGTACACTTTGTATCTTGCCTTTACAGATCACGCCACGACATTCAATCTCATAGATCGCTCTCTTCTGTGGTCAACATTAGTTTAATCGGAATTCTTTGCATTTTCCTCAAATTAATGTTTGCTCTTCATTGGAGACTGAAACACTGAGGAGATATATGTGATGGCAGACGTACAGATTCTTGTACCCAAAGATGATCATGGTAGAGTTCCGTTAGTGGCTTAAGCCGTTTACATTCTCCTTTTATCAAGGTCTTCCGAAGACTCTCCACCAATGGATAGATGCTTATACATTTTCACTGATGCTTGTGTGGCATCAGCGACATGCCCGGGTGAAATTAATCCTTCAAATGAGGAATTAGGTTGAGGCAAACAAGAGGACTGGCAGTTTGGGCAAGGCGTGTACGAGGGCAGCCCCACACACATGCCAGGGCACATTTTTAAATTAAATTCTATGCTGCATTACAGAGTGCTCCATTCCTGTCCCCTTCCCAGGAGCAACACCCTAAACATAGATATGATATGGCATATATAACACGCCTATACACAAGTGTTTCATACAGAAGCACAAAGGAGATGGTATGTAGGAGTACGTTATGTTATGATGCAAGTTCAGATCCAAGAGATCCAGTGCAAGTGCCATCAGCTAGAAGTACCTTTGGAATGAGTTTACCAGGAGATGTCTGAAGAATGGCTTAAAATAATTCCTGAAGGGGTATAGCGTGAATACTAGTTTAGCATTGAGACAAAGGGCATGCAAAGCTTGCCAGGTCCAATCAGCGCATTGTTACTTTCATCCCTGGGGCGTTTCAAGGTCTGGAAAAGATCCAGGGCTACGCTAATGTCGAGATTGGGCGCTAGCTAGCCTTTTGGTTCAAGTCCTGATCTTTTATCAGGGGCTACAACCAAAAGACCCAGGGCTATACTCTCCACCCCACCCCTCTAGGAACACCTCTGCTGCATCCCTCGTTTTCAAACCCTGCTAGTAATAGGCTTTATGTCATTTGGGATGTATCTTGCTTGATAGGAGGGCCTTGAATGAAAAAGGAACAAAGAGAATCACACAAATGATCTCAAATAGGGCTCAGGAACCTGTGGGTGAGGGTAGTATGGCCATACGTGTAGGGGGCGGGGGAGGGGGGCCAAGGATCACTAGCATAGATGCATGCAAGACAGATTTAATCATCATGATATTCTTGAATAGAGTTCCCGCTCTTGACCTTATTCTCTGAACCAGAGTCAATGTCAATTTCCATTTAATAGCCATAATGGTGGCTGGTCTTGGGATACAAATGGTTGAAAAATAAATCTTATTCCTCCCAACTCGCCGTCTATTGTTTCCGAAGAGGAAGCCATACAAGATACGAGCTTGGCATTTGGCAGTCAATACAGTAGCACCATTGCAAGGTCGGTGAGTATTCCTGCTTCGTCTGGAATTATTATCACATTAGGTTGAAGTGCATCCATGGTGCTTGTGTCCCCTCCTGTTTCTAGAGATCACTCAATTGAAACTTAGTCTTGGGTTGTTCATCCAATATTCCTCTTCTAAAAATGAACGAAATTGACAAGATTACCAATGCATGAGGAAATGAGCTTCTAGGTGGTCCCTTCACAAATCATTCCCACTAAATCTAAACATGTATAAGTAACCTTTTAAACATGAACTGCTCAATAACCTTTTATTGAAAGAATGTATGAAGGAAAGTCATCTATCAAATACTACCTTTAAGTGAATCCGTGTAAGGTTGAATTAATTTAAAACAAATGTAGGTGTTTGAACTCCATACAATGACTAATTGATTTGTTAATTTAGTGTACAAACAATGTGTAATTGTTACTGCTTCTGAGATAATGAATGTAGTTAGCTTTGATCCGGAGGACAGTGTGGCCTGAATACCCACAGACTACTCTGGAACATGCACATCCATCTTCGGGTTTGCATCAATAGGATTTATGGACATAGGTTTAATTAGGAATTAATCAACCCCTTATAAAAAAAATATATAAAACATTATCTTTATTTTGATAACCTTATGTAGGTGAATTGTGGCTTTGATGAATTAACAAATGTTTGTATGGTGGGGTATTAGGTTATTATTGTGTATGACTTTTCAGTTTGCCCTGCTGCAGAAGGGATGTGGCCTAGCAGTTCGGGCTGGACTGCCCCTTTTGGGGTGGGGCCAAGCCTGATTTGCATATGGTCTTTCCCCTTCTGTAATGGCTTGGCAGGCGAAGAACAGTGGTCTGGAGGGTTGCCCAGAGCATTGCCAGTGGTTAAGATTCATTCTAAACCTTCCAGCCATCACCTAGTTGTTTTTGCTTTGCCATTTGAGTGCTTACATGTATGAATTAAATACTTTACATGTTTGAAATATAGTAGGAACAACAAACTTTTAAAACTTTTCTCTTTATGGATGGACCTTTACTATGAACATAAGCAGAAGCTTGGCATCACGATGCAGATAGTGAAGTGATAGCCAGGGTTTACAAGATAATAGATGACTGGATGCACGTTAATTGGATGTGCCTGAACGACTCCAAAACTGAGCTGATGCTGTTTGGCTCCAGTCGCCAGCTTGCCAATCTGGGGGCAGAGTACAATTCTTTTAAAATCAAGAATGCCATTATCCAGGTGGTCCCTAAAGTAAAGACCTTGGGCATGATGGTCAACTCAGCAGTCTATTTTCATGCCCAGACTAGCTATCTTCAAAAAAACACAGCATATTACCTCAGGCTCATGAAAGCCATTAAGCCGTTTCTTAATGAGGGCAACATGGCCACAATAGCCAGAACCATCATACTATCAAGGCTTGATTACAGTAACACTTTCTTGTTAGGGGCTTCATCCAAGGATCTATCTAGCTGCCAGGTGATTCAGAACAACGCGGTCAGGCTAGTTAGAAATCTGAAGAAAAGAGATCACGTCACCGCAGACAGACTAGCTCTGCACTGGTGATGAGTAGAGGAACGCATAAAGTTCAAAGCTCTCTGCTTGGTTCACAAGTGCCTGTATGGCTCAGCTCCAGATTACTTGAAAAAGAGCTTAGTGCTCCACACTCCCAGCAGAAATATGCGCTCGGGGGGGGGGGGGGGGGGGAGTGCCTCTTGAACGTACCTAAGTTCAAGCTGAAATTCGGGCTGGGCAGCTCCTTCCTGGTGCTGGCCCCTAGACTGTGGAACAGCGTTCCCGAAACTCTTAGGTCCGAAGTAAACCACCTCGCATTTAGGAAGGGGTTGAAGACATCTTTTTAGATGAGGAATCAAGGAATTAGTGATCAGGGGCATTCACTGCCGTAGTAATAGGTATGTATTGTTTGTAGCACAGCTCTTGTTGTAAATCCAAGCGCCCTGATGCCCTCGGGCTACCGGCGCTATACAAAAATAAAATACATACATACATGTACACGAAGGAGGACCTTGCACAAGGAGGGAAATGGAGGATTTTTGGAAGATTTGGGAGGCGGGTCTTTAAACCACTTTTGTGTGAAACAAGTGTTCTGGGCAGATCCATGGAAATGATCAGGACGGGAGAGGCTGGTGTGTATTGTTCGGATCTCTCTCAGGACTAAAAGTTATTCTGGTGCCAGGCTGTGTGGTTATTCAGTCTTATATTTTTTCAAATGTATTGCCTGAGAGTTTTGTATGAATTACTAGTGCACAGAGTCATCCACTAGGGGTTCAGCACTTGAAGCCGTAATTGGGTGAACTGTTATTTACTGTTGCAGAGCAAAAAATTATACATCAGGTTTTTATTGGGTTCTGTTTCAAACAGGTGGAGGTGATTCAAAACTACATGATGGTTACAAAGAAACAGTGATGATTGCGGAGACCTGCACAATCTCAGTGCATAGATATATTTAAGGGAGGCAGGTGAAAACCACCTGAGCAATCCAAGAGTGTCATGCGGGGAAGACCCCTAACGAGCCCAGGCCTGCTTCCTGGATGCCCAGGTGAGCAGAGAAGGCAATCAGGGCACTGTGTCAAATGCTGATGAAAGAATGATCAGAACCCATAAGCATGTATGCCCTTGCCAAGGATATCACAAGATAGACTTGCATGGTAGCAGCGGCGGGGCTGCGCCTGAATCTGGAATGGCAATCCTGGTGCAAGGCAAGTGTATTGAAGAATGGATGCAGTTGGTTGCGTGACAATTCATGGGATCTCGTCACTTCTCCACAGAGGGGAGCCCTTCCCTATGAGGCCACGGAGGTGAGCCCACTACTCAAATATCCCCCTAGAGGTGGCGGAATAAGAGTCCTCACAGGCAGAGACTACCCTCATGATTTTGAAGGCAAAGAGTGCCTCTGGAGAAATCTCCTAATCACAACAATCATAAGAGAGACTTTGAGAATCAAAGAGGTTATAAGTGTGGTCTCTTTAACAATAGTGCCCCATTAGGAATATTGGAAGAAGCCAAGGACACTTTAGGAGTGATCTCCCTTGTGTCATTGCTCAATGAGAAGACCAGGGAAGCCCGGGATTGTACATTATAGTGAAAAGGAAGAACTGTTGGACTATTAGTAAAGCCTAAAAAAAATCCCTGGTAGGAACTACAAGGACTCTTGAAGGCTGTTCACCAGAGGCTATCCGAAAACAGTCTTTAATACAGTTTGACCAGGAGGAGTGAGGCTTTCTCGTGGGCTCACCTTTTTGTTGAATCAGAAGTCATTTCAAAAGATTGTTAGAAAACAGCACAATGCTGAATCAGGAGAAGTGAGGCATTCTCCTTGTGACCACCTTTTGTTTATAGAATACCTTTGTTTAGTGGTAGGGTCAGAGTAGGATAGTTTTTGGGCAGAGAACGGACACTTTAGTTGATCACCACCCTGACAATGAGCACCAGAGTTAGAATTCAACGCTTTAGTTGTAGGGAGAGAAAAGTCAGTTTCCTTTTTGGCAAATACAAATTGAGTTCAAATGCCACCCCTTTGTCAGACTCCTTCTTCTGACTTACCACAGTTGACAATTGTCCAGCACATGGTGGTAGTCACTAGAACAACAGTGCATGAGAACAGAAATACACTGGCTTTTTTGATTAACTGTGGGATCTGTTTTTTTTTTTTTTTTAGAGAAGGTTGTATGGGGCACAAGGGTGTTGGTCGATCAGGGGTGCAGAGGGCATTGATGCAACTTTTGTAGTGATCAGGTTACGTACCAGATGTCAGGGACAAAAAGAATAGGCAAATAGACACCCATTGGCATGCTGGACAGGGGTTTTGAGGCTGTATACGATGCAAGCCGAAGTTGGTGCAGTTGATGCTGTAATGACTCACAACATGAACTTATTGGTAGAGTTTTCTCCCACTGGCAGTTCTGGAAAAAGTTCAAAGATCTAAAGCTAATTAGTCGGGTTCCCCTGTTTTGCTTGAAAAGCCAAGACTATGAGGTTTTCAGGGGAAACGCAACATCTTTTTTTTTTCCCCCTAATCTGATTTCATGCAGTCACCTCATGGGAATAACCTTGGGCGGATGGTGTAGAGCAGGGTTGTCCAACTCCAATCCTCGAGGGCCAGAAACCTGACAGGTTTTCAGGATATCCCTCATTAATATTCATGAGCACAGATGTGTATACATTTAGAATCATTGTATGCAAATGTATCTAATGAATATTAATCAGTGGTATCCTGAAAATTTGACATGGATCCAGCCCTCGTGGCCTGGAGTTGGACAACCCTGGTGTAGCGTACACACAGGCAGGGTGGTAGCACTGTATGGTTATATGAATGATTGGAATGTTTGCAAGACCTGGTGACAATTATGGCAGGGTTGTGCTGGCTAGGATCTGTGAGGGTTTCTAGAAGGGTAAATGAGACAGTGATTCGTCGAGTCGAATGGAAATGGGCAAAGCGGGGGGGGGGGGGGGGGGGGAATAGTCCAAGTGTCTGTAGTGCAATGATTACATCTAATTTTATGTTGGGTTGAGCAAGGCATAGTGTGTACGTGAGGTGGAGCAGTGTGATTTTGGTTGGCTGGCATCCAGGGGGATCAGGTCTTTTAGGCATATGTCGAATGGGTGCGTGGTGGACCTGAACTATGTTAATTCTGAGAATATGACAAATAGGTCCACATAGTGGATAAGAGAGTCACATAAAAGGTGCCTGGTTGGTGCGGTGGGAAATTGACAAAGAACTTCAAAAGAACTTCAAAAGTCGGCAGCAGAAGATGTACGCATCTAGTTTCAGGGTAAGGACAACACTGCCCAAATTGAGGTTGTGATGGCAGTGCTGAATAGAACAGCAAGGAGTTTATAGCGGACAGTAGTGTATGCGAAGTGGCACTGGAGAAAAGAAAAAACACTCCCTGTGCTAAAGTATACCACCCAGATGTGTGGGGGGGGGAGAGGAGGAGGAGGAGGAGGAGGAGGGAGAGGGAGAGAGAGAATAAAGCAAAGTGAACTACAGGGCAGCACTGGCATCATTTATGAAAATAAAACCTTGCTTTGGCAAGAACTGTTAACCACATGAAATTAAGCTACTGTGCCAACTTCCTGGGGAAGTATTTCAGCATTTTACAAGAGGAACAACCCACAATATTGCCTCCCAAAATCAGCTTTGTGCACAGTAGACGGGATTCAGGTGAGGGAAGACGGGGATAAACAGTCTCCGAGATCCTCTAATGCGCCCCGCCTGTTGATAATGGTGCCACCACTGTTGTATAATACCGAATTGCACTTTCTCAGGCCAATGTACCTTTGCTTCGTTTTTAGAACCACGACTTCCAGAAAGCATCTAGGAGCAGCCAAGGAAACCTGGACCAGAACCAAATTACCAGACAAACCCAATCACCACAGCCAAATTGTTTTTCAGGCACAACCTTGCTGGAAAAGGGGGAGGTGGAAGGAGGCGGCGGGGGGGGGGGAGGAAAGGGAAGAAATCGGGTATGAAAGATTTTTGCCTCTTTTCCTGTGTGTGACCAGCCCCTGAGGGGTGGTTGCAGGCACAAACTGGTTCCTAGAGTCAGGCGAACGCTGCAGCAAATGGAAGGGGAAGTCAAAACTAGGCATATACCACTGTATAAAAAAGAGCCATAAGGAGAGGAAGAGTGTGCGTGGCAATGCTGAGGTCAGGGAGGTCTGGAAGTGGGCCAAGAGACCAGGCAGACGATGGATGGCAGAGCAGCATGCTGGAGCGTTAGTGTCAGAAAGGGAGCCTAGGGCACAGGGGAGGCATTTGTGAGAGTGGTACCAGTTTGTAAAGCAGTAAATGAGCGAGTGTTTGAAGTTGAGGGTAGTAGTTAGAGAAGAGGGGCATAGGAGTAGGGGAGTGCGGGAAGTAGGGAGAGGGAGTGGGTGCAGGATGAGATTAAGGATAGTAGGAGAGGACGGTGCAGGAGAGAAGTGGGGGAGGGAGTTCAGAAGCGAGTAGGACTCCATATCCCCGAGTAGAGCTCGTGAGGAGGAACGTTGAGTAGTTGATAGACGAGGGGTGCAGGGAAGAGTAGGAGAAAGTCAAGTGTAGAAGTAGCATGTGTGTGAAGACCAGAGGGACAGAAGAGGGGAAAGGGAGGGGGAGAAGAACATTGGAAGAGAAAGTAGAGTAAGACAACCAGAGGCAGTAGGAATGAAGAGGAGACTGTGACTTTACTTTTTCCCCTTTGTAGATCCAACACACATCATCTTATGTGGAGTGCTGGGGGGAGGAGAGGGGTTACGTAGTAGCCCCTTATCCTTCTTTCCCATGTAACATTTTTATGTTAGCCTCACTCCTTTAAATGGCTGGTGGAAGTGGTTTCATTTCTCCTACCATTGTGCATTTATACCAAAGGCAGAACCCTCAGCTGCAGTACAGCAACCATGGGTGACCATTCATTTTGTCACAATGGCCTGTCTTCTTTTTTCGCCATTTCTTGTTTGCGAGGTCTTTCTTGGCTTTTACCCTGTGCGTTGAGACAGGTTTGAGCCCTTCGTTTGTCTTGCCTTTGGCAGGGTTTACCCCGAAGCCCTCCCCTGGCTCCAGTTTGTCTGGAAGGACAGGATCTGAGGGAGGGTCCCGAAATGCCCCTGTCCTTTGTCTCTAGGAGTGCCTAAACGAAACTAGTGCTGATTGGTTGGCTGTCCTGAAAGGAAAGCCACCATGCTGGGTGATCAACAGCCTAGGCTGTGCATGAATGGGAGAAACCCAAGGGTTTTGGGACTACAGGCAGAGACAACCGCTGGAAGAACATCCGAAGAAGAAACCGTGAACGAAACTTGCTGCAACCTCCTGGATCTTCAATTGCCCGGTGAAGCCCTGCTGCTGTGCTGACCTCCCTTTTCACCTCGACAGAGAAGCTGTGCAGGAACAACTTCTCCCCTTAGGTTAGTGGGATCAACTAGCCCTGAGACAAACTCCACTTGGCGCCCTCCCCGACTTGCTGTCCCTCTCCATTGCTGCAGAAGCCCAATGGCCGGGGTCGAGGGACCATAATCGAGTACAACACCTGCCGTGGAAACAATCCAGCCAAAAGCTCCAGGAGCCTCCTAAGGACCCTCCAGGAGCAGGACATCCCGATCCAAAGTCCCTTCACCAGAGTGCAGGACTGATGGAGCACAGGGAGTTCAACCGGTGTCCAGCATTCTGCATCGGGCGGTTTACAAAGAGCTGAAACCGTGAAGTGCCTCTCAAACGAAAAGAGCCTGCAAGCTGCTGACGACCTTCCCCGAGTACTGCCTCCAGAGGTCTTCCCTCTTGTCCTCACGACTGAGGCTCAGGAAACAGGGTCTGTTTGGCTGTAGCATGACTGAATCCAGCTGGACCAACTTTTCTTCTAACCAGAGATACTGTTTGGCCTTGGGGGTACTTACCTTCTTAAGTCGTGCTGTCTCACTTGAGGCTTGCACCGACTTACTTTCGGAGTTGATTTCAACTCCCTTTTCACAGGCTTAACAGCTTGTGGCCCTACAAGTGATTGTTGTGAACTCTCTAACTTTGTGCAAGACTTTTATCCAAGAAGTGCATCAGAGCGGTTGACTGTGTCCAAATGACTTTGGCTGTCTTGGCTCCCTAAAGGCACCTTTCTGAATCAGTTGACTTTGGTATTGCTTCTCTCCCCCCACCCCCATAGTTTATGGCTTTTTAAACACAGTTACTGCTGGGAAAGGCTTATCTAGACTTCATTGGAGGAGTCAGTTGCCCTCACATTTTCTGAGAATCTGTTCTAACCTTTTTGCTTCCATTAACCTTTCCTTTCTGTAACTCTGAATCTGCAAAGTATCCTAGTGTAATATATAAATGCAAATGCTATCCTTATGATTGAAGTCACCTCAGGGTGTATGAGAACTGTATTAAGCATATCCAAATATTATTCACTGGCTTTTTTGATTCTGAAAAGTAATTTCAAATTATTTGTGTTTTTTTACAATCTTTTGCCTTTTTAAAGAAAGCTCTTTTAAAAACAGACATTAAATAAATAACTATAACTTAAACCTCGAGGGTATGTGTTACTTGGCTACTTGTATTTACGGATTTCAATTGTACAGCTCTACAGCTCACATTTACCCCTCTTGAGATAGGCCTGGCTGCTCAGTCACACTACCAACTTGTGTAGTACAGACCTATACCAAAAGGTGGGTTACCTAACACCAATCAGCTAGGTCTTGTTTAGTCTCACACAGTGTGACTGCGCCAATTCTGACCTAACAGAGTACAATACATATCTCAAATGTTTTAAGAAAAAAGAAAAACCCTTAACTGTCTTCCAGTTTGCATCATTAAGGCCATCTAAGCAGGCGCAAGCAGCTGTGGGTTATGTTAGACCTCTACCCAACTGCCTTGGTGTTGGGAACTTGCTTAGGCCCTTTTAGCATAATTGTTAAGGTGGATTTCGGTAATCTGACCTGGTGGGCAGAGGTTCAGAAGGTCAGCCCAGTTTCTTGGAACAGGGTAACCACCTGGACAAGCCAGACCAATCAAGGTAGATCTGGGCACAGAGTATAGGCTGCAACAAGACGCGGTCCTGAAGAACAGCTGAGAAGTCCAGATCTACCACTGTATCCTGGAATTGATGAAGCTGAGCAGGATTTGCTTTTCTGGCAAACCCAGGCAGACATTATTATGCCATTCTGGATTAAACAAAATCATTTGTTATCAATATGTGCTGCAGTTGTGTGTGAAATTACATCATACACTGCGAGGATCATAGCTGAAAGAAGAATGTTTCAATTGGCCTGATCTGTGATCACGAGAGCTTTAGATCCGAAAATACTCCAAAGTATACGCAGCCAGTAACGGTGCAAGGCAGGTACCAAGGTTTTCAAGCCAAAAGGAACTATTTAATTCAATTCTCTGGGGCATTAGAAGGGATCATTTCTGTTCTCAAAAGATTTGATTAAAAAGGATTTAATTTACATCAGGTTTCATACTAGACCCAGAACCTCCCCTCACATCAAAGTGCCAGAGGATTTGGGCTCGTCAGCATGTGCAGTGAAAGTTAGACCAAAAGATCTAGGGAATCTGGCCAGGGCACACTTGGGGAGGGGATAGGGGATAGAGGGTGGGGTGGGGGGGGGGAGGGAGGGAGGGACTGAAGGAGGGGGTCAGGGGTTACCACTTTGTGCATTCTTCCCAGGACGACTGTGTGGTCCAACAGATCTCACAGAAGCAACACTCAACAGAACTCCAGCATCCACCATCCTCTTGATGTCGTCCACAACACTAATAGGATGGAGTCTATGCTAAGACAAAGGCAGCTTGGTATCAAACTGTTTGTCAACTGGGAAATGGGTCTGCAATTACTGGGTTACCAAAAATCAAGATAAGGTTTCTTCCAGAACACTCCATAGATTGGTGCTCTTTGGAACAGTTCCAGGTAAACCCGGTGATGTTAAGTATATCTTTGAGATGTTCCCTGGAGAACAGATGAGGGGAAAAAAAAACAGTCCTTCTGATTAAATTACCTTTCCCGGGGAAAGATCTTTAGGCGAGCTCAATTGACAACATACCATTAACATTTATAGGTGTCTCAGATGAAACAAACCTCTTCTACACGTCTAATAGCATTATTTTTGCCTCACTTGAATGCAGGCACTAATATCAAAACTAAATAGAAGCACAGAAGTCCTAGCTTTTAAAATGACTGTTTACACTTCTGCACCAAAACCCTATAAGCACTCAACCACAATTTTAGCTGCAAGAACATTTCCCCTAAAAAAATATTTTCGTATAAATTACATGTGCAAATTACACGAATGCTGGACAATGATATTAACATGTTATTAACCTCTCCTGGCCTTTCAGAATTGTCTCAAAGAGCATCAAACTATGCAGCCCTAATCCTGTTCTGGAAGAAACCTTATCTTGATTTTAAGTAACCCAGTAATTGCAACTCTTTGAATCGATGGACTGGAAAGGTGGCCAATGCCTAGCAATTAGAGGCTTTATATGCATGGCCAAAATACTGCTCTGTGAAACCCATAAGGGTATCAAACGTGTTCCATGTTAGGAAATATTTCATATTGTAGGTAATTTTCCTTCCATGTGGCAACCCCCAAACTTGTTGCTGTTTTACACCCTGATCTAGACTTTGCCGGAGAAGCGCAGCCTTCCGCCGCACTCCTCTGGGCTTTCGCTCCATTCTTACGGGGAAACTGCCATGCCCTTAAGACAGTCAGTACCGGGAGACTTTGTTTCACTTAGTCCTTTCCTCATGTTGCAGCTTTTGAGCAACATGAAACGAGAGTGCACTGTAACTTACATTACTGCGCTCTTGGGTCTCTAGTCATTCCAATGGCCCTAGAAACTCTCGCTGGACTTATCATTAAATGTGCAAGTGTGTCACGGACGGGACTGGTGGCAGCTATCATTTCTTTGTGTTTTGAACCCCTTTTTGCCATGTTAACCGCGCTTCCCGCGTTTGGCCCAAATGGGTGGCCTGGCATCCAAAATGGCCATGCCACGAGGTTCTTTGTCCTGTCCGCTGACCGTCTTGCCCCTTCACCTCCCCCCAGGTCGAGCCGACCCAGGGCAGTCCTTATTTGGTCATGCAGCTTCCCGCAAAACACAGTGCTTTCGCAGGCTTCTGCATGCCTTGTGTGTGCCTCCAGGATGTGGGCTGGGATGTCTGTTCCCAATACACATCCTGGGTGCCAGAGAGTCTAGAGTGTCTTGAATGCCTGGGACCACCCTGGTCCGTGATAAGTCCATGTATGGTGGGAGTGTTTTGTGAGCAGATCTCCCATTGGATCCTCTCCGTTTTGGCACGAAGGGAACTCTGGATAAGAGGAGGCTGGAAACACCAGTAGCATGTCGATCTCCTGAGTTCTCACGAACGAAGGATAAGGAGCCAAGTATCCTGCAACTAAGAAGCTGTGTTGAGGAATCGCTGGTGACCCGCTGAAGGTTTGGCACCCTGCACTGCTGTCGTCCTGTGAGACCCCTCTGCCTCTGATTGAACGAGAAGGCCTATACTGGCGCTTCGACCCTTTAGAATAGTGGGAACTATTCTCAGCATCTTCACCAAATCCTGTACGTAAGCCTTCGGAAGCGTCCCTGGGCTATCCAGTGGACTGACCAGCCTACACAGGAACCTTGCTCTGTCACCGCCGTCTGGCTTACTGCTAATCCCGTGTCGTCAGCACTCTCACACTATTCGTACACTTGACATTCCCAGGTCTGTACTGAGACGTGTGCTTTGGGACCGGAATAACTGCGGTTGCCGAGTTGCCCTGCTGTGGTAACGAACCTGTGCGTGTTCGCTGCATCTGGGACACCCTTGACGCCGACTCCTGCTGTCGCGGAATCTACACAGCATTGAGACATCCTGCTGATCGCATCTGAACCTGCCAGTACCGAAACGGAACCGGAGAAGCCTGGGTCTGCCTGCATCGGGGACCGGGTGAGTAGTCAATACCCTAACCGGTCGCCCTCCCGCGGGAGCCTGTGGCTCTCCACCGCTGTCGTAAACAGCAACCCTTTTCCGCACTCGTGCCCTGCTTCTGCCCACAAGTGGAGGCCGCGCTTGAGTAGCAGGGAACTGCTCATCATCGTTTTGTTCACCTCTCTGAACTGCCTGATCTCCCTGAAGAGACTTTGCCCGTTGGCACCCGCGTGTGCAGGTACTTTTGAGCACAAGGCTCCACTCTTCGTAGGGCTCGGACTTCCTTCTAGTTAGGTGGCCTCTGATGTCGAACTAGGACTAATGATTACTTGCCTGTTTTCCTCCCCATCTAGGTGGTTTGCATATTTCATGCTTCTAACTCTTTAGACCCCTTGGTCGTGTGTGTGTGTGTATATATATATATATATATATATATATATATATATATATATATATATATATATATATATAGTATTGATTGTGTTGTGTTGGTTTACTTGAGTTTTATCTTGATTCTTAACTATGGTCGATGTTACAAAGGCCTTGTAATAAATGTGTCTATATTTTTAATATAACACCTGTCTGGAGTAATTTGTAAGCGTCCTTGCTTTGTGTGCTCATTGCGGGCTTTCAGTCACCCTCACCCCTCTTGAGATCTAGTCTTGACTGCCGCCATCGCTACCCTGATTGGACTGGCTTGTCCAGAAGTTACCCTGTTCCAAGAAACTAGGCTGGCCTTCTGAACCTCTGCCCCTCCAGGACAGAGTTTAGAAATCCATCTTAACATTCCACTTAGAATATCTGAACAGTTAGCCAATGGGACACAACTACAATAATTCATTAGGGTGATCAGGGTGTTGCTCTCGAAGGATTTGCGAAGTTAGCCATTGAACTGCACAGATTGCCACCATTGCACCTAGACAATCTCATGCGGCAGCCTCCATATAGTACTTGAACGTTTGTGGCGCTGGACAGGGTGCTGCACCTAGCGTAGCCTATTTATTGATTCTAGGCGATTTTGGAACGTGTATTACATGGAACGCAGGTGTTGGCAGAATGCAGCCTCTATGGTCATTTTGGGGTTTATAATGTAGCTAACTTTAGGATAGCTGGATACATGCAGAATGATGCCACCTTATTTATCTTCCCAGATGTTCAGGATCCTGTTGAATAAACCAAGTCTAGGCATTCCTTTGAATACAACCATTGTATTTTTCCTCTCGCACCCGTGTTTATGGAATTAGCCAAAGGCACGGCCACAATCCTGCACGAATCGGCTTTCACGCACAACTCGAATGGCACTCGAACTGTAGCTATGCACATAAGTGACTATCCTCTTGCGCACCCACTGCAGTTTGTTTCTCTAGTGTACCTCTCTCCACAATCCGCGTGCTATTTAGACATGGGTGGCTAGCAGAGACTTGGCCACCCCCTCATAACCTTTGATAGCCATTATGCAGACACGATTAATAGCACCTCAATTTTCCATGCATTGGACTTCGGTGCCTCCGAGGGCATTCAAACTAAAGCACGTCGGGACCATACCCATGGTGAACAGTGCTTTACAAATGACGAAAATGAAGGTTTTCACTTGCAATTTACAGCCACACAGTAATAATCACGGTATAAATATAGGCGTCAAAGAATAGTTAACTAAAAGCACATCTTAAGTACACGGGCAGTTTTTAAGCAGCATTTCATTATGCAACGTAAATATTTGCGCACAGGTGAGGGAAGATGCTAACTGGAGAGAACAGGGGAGGGGGGGCAATAATTGTTGTGCGCATTTGTTAAATGTTAAAGGTATTTGTAATGCGCAGCGTCACCAACGGAATTGGTCCCCAGGCGGATCTGCAAACGATAAAGGTGGGATGGGTTAGTAGGTTGAAGAAGGGAGTAGGATAGTGAGAGAAGTGGTGTGCTGTTGGCAGCTTCAACTCAGTATACACCGGGTGCTGAGCTTTGGTGCAGGTATCGGATTGGAGTCAGTCCACGTGTGCTGCTGTTCCGGTTTATGTGTTGTTGCAGTGTTGTGAAGTGCGCGCGGTTTGTTGTGCGAGAGATGGTTGTGTGATTTTTTGAGTGAGATAAGTATGCAGAGTTTGAGCTTATTGGTTAGTGGGTTACCTGACCTTTACCAATGCTAGTACTCGCGGTTCTGGGGAGAGTGGCACTTGTTGGCCCTCGCATTCCCAGCTAGGCGAGGCGCAGGCCAATGATTGGGGCTCCATACTGGTGTGATCATGCCAACATTCACACTTTTATCTGGTTGCGGCGCAGGCTAGTGTTTAGAGATCGGTCCAGGAGTGGGACAACTCCATCCGAACGCCACGCAGGTTGGTGTTCACAGCTTTGATTGTTGCTTAAGCTAGCATTCACGTTTCCTAGGCGTGGGCGTGTTATCCTTCAAACAGTCCTATCCACATGCGACGTGAGGCCAACGTCTATCTAGATGCGTCTGCCTGTCTGGCTGTGTTCGTCCGGTGCGTAAGAGCGGGAGAGTGTAGGTCTAGGTTTCGTCTGGGTCTAGTTAGGTGGTCAGTCTCTGTAGCCTTCCTTTGCGGCTGTCTTCCATGATGTCTTATGCTCTGTCGAGTGGTTGGTTCTTTGGCTTGCGCGTTTGTTCAATTTGAGAGTGGCCGAAGTTGGGGTTATTGTCATCATTGTCTTAGTGTATGGGCATTCCGGTGCGTCTCCGTGGTGGTTACGCTTTGAAGAGCCATGATTTGAGGAGTTTCCTGAATGCTAGGTGGTTTGTTGTATTCCGTATATTCTTAGGTAGGTCGTTCCAAGTTTTGGGTGCCTGGTGAGAGAAAGACGATCCTCTGAATTTTTTCCTGTTGTAGGGTTTTGATTCCAGGCGTATGTCTGTGCTTGATCTTAGTGTTCTTGTCGGTTGATGTAGGCGCAGTTTTGCGCTTAGGAATTCTGCGCCTTGTTTGTGTATTGCTCTGTGCGTGATGCACATGGCTTTGAACAGTAGCCAGTGTAGTATTTTTAGCGCGGGTGTGATGTGTTCTCTTCTGGGTAGCTTGAGGAGAAGTCTGGCTGATGCATTTTGTATGCGTTGCAGTTTTTTTAGACGTCGTTCGGGCATGTATAAGCTATTGGCATAGTCTAGTCTGGACAGGATCAGAGCGATGATGGTAAGTGTTTTGTTGGTGAACGACAGGAACGGTAGGATCCTTTTTATCTGCTCGCAGGAGGAAGAAACATTTCTTGATTACTGAGTTTACTTGTGGCTCCAGGGTGAGGTTGTTATCCATCAGGACCCCCAGGTTTTTTACCGTAGATGAAGGTTCTGGTGTGGTGCCGAGCTCTCTTGGCCATAGGATGTAGTTGATGTCTCCTCCCTTTTTTGAAACAATCATTATCTCTGTTTTACCTGGGTTGATTTTGAGATGGTTGAGGTTCATCCAGTTGAATATGTCTCGAAGGCAATTCTCTAGTGGGGTGCTTTCTTCTCGGGTGTCTTGTATGTTGAAGATTATTTGCGTATCGTCGGCGTAGTTGTAGCATGTGAGGCCGTGTTTTTTGATGAGTTTGATTAATAGGTACATGTAGATGTTGAATAGAAGTGGGGAGAAGGATGACCCTTGTGGTACTCCGCACGTGGAGACTCTGGGTTTGGATTTACAAGGTTTCAACCATATTGTTTGTTCTGTTTGTTAGGAAGGATTTGATCCATAGTAGGGCAGTGTCCGTTATCCCTAGTCCTTCGAATCTCTTTATGAGGATGGCGTGGTTGACCGTGTCGAAGGCTGCAGACAGATCAAGGAGAATCAGGGCGGTGCTGTTTGAGTCTGCGTTTGTTTTTAGGTCGTCCCATAATGAGAGGAGAGTCGATTCTGTTCCTCTCATGGGTCTAAAGCCAATTTGTGCCTGGTCTAGTAGGCAGTGCTCTTCTATGAATTCTTGGGTTATTTGGTAGACGTACGTTTCTAGCAGTTTGGCTGCGTAGGGTATGTTGGAGATGGGTCTGTAGTTAGATGGGTCCTCCACGTTTCCTGTTGTGTCTTTAAGTAGTGGCTTGATGTAAGCCGTTTTGAAGGCCTGCAGTACTTTGCCTGTTGAGATTGAGAGGTTGAGGAGATTCCTGTGGTATTCCATGGGGGTTCCTTGTTTGAGAATTGTTTTGTATATGTCCGGAGGGCAAGGGTCTTCAGGAGAGCCGGATTTGTTGCTTCGGTTTACCAGTTTGACGAAAGCCTCAACTGATATTTCTGGGAAGTTTCGTAGCTTGTTTGTGTGTTCCTCGTCTGTGTCGGTGGGGTTTGAGTTGTGGATGCTCGGATTGTTTCGTATGGTGTGTTGGATGGAGGTTATTATGTTTTTGAAGTGGTCTCCGAGGTCCTCGCAGAGTTTCGTCGATGGGATTGGCGTGTTGTTGCAGGCCGGCGGGTTTTTTATTTCGTTTATGATTTGGAATAGTTCTTTTTGAGCGTTTGGTGCTCTGGTGATTCGGTTGTCGTAATGTTTCCTCTTCGCTTTTTGTATTTCCTTTTTATATGCGCAGATTAGTTGTAGGAATTTCATTTTGTTTGTAGTGGTGTTGTTGGTCCTCCATTCAGCTTCTAGTTTTCGGTTTTTCCTTTTCATGGCGTTGAGTAGTGGGGTGAACCATTTTGCTGATGTTTTCTTGCGTGATGGGGTGAAAGGCTTTTCTTTGGCGATGTCGTCAAGGGTTGTTGTGACCCAGGTATGAAGTAGGGCAACTTTTTTGTCTAGGTCTGCTTCTTCAGTTGTTGATGCTTGTGGTTTGCTTAGTTCTAGGAGCTTGGTTAGGTTGGAGTTTTTTATGGTTCTCCAGTTTCTTTCCACCACGATGGGTTGTTTTTCTTGTTGCTTTTTTGTCGGAGCGGCCGTTGTGATTATGAACGGAATAATGAGGTGGTCGCTCCATAGTATTTGAATTGGGGGTGCCGTGGTGATGAGATCCTTGTTGGCGAAGATTGCGTCAAGTGTGTGCCCTGCTGAGTGGGTTGCTCCTTTGACTAGTTGTTGCAGGTTCATGGTTGCTAGTTGGGCGGTTAATGATTTTTGTGTGGTTGTGGTTTCTTCGTCGAACCAAATGTTGAAATCTCCAAGGATGATCAGATGGTCGTGCTTGATGGCTAGGGTAGTGATTGCTTCAGTGAAGGCGTCTATGAAAGTCGCATCGTAGGTTAGTGGTCTGTATATCAGTATGAATTTCAGGTTGGTTTTGTGGTTTACTGAAAGTCGTAGTATTAGGGATTCGCATTTCTTGATGTTTATTGGGTCTTCCATTTTGATGGTCAGTTGTTCCTTGTGGATGATCGCTAGTCCCCTCCCCCCCCCCCCTCTTTTGGATTTCCTGTTTGTTTGGATGCATTTGAAGTCTTCGGGCAGGCAGTTGTTGAGGGTGATCTTGTAGTTGTCGTCTAGCCATGTTTCAGTTACAAATAGGATGTCTATGTCTCCTTCTGACAGCAGGTCGTATATTTCCGTTGAGTGTTTGGCCATTGACCTTGCGTTTATTAGGTTACAGTGGATTCTCTGGGTGAGGTTCTGTTTTGCGGTTATATGTTGTTCGATTCTGTAATTGTATGTTCGTGGAGTTTCTGCATTGATGTTGGTAGGATGAAGAACGGCGACAGCTGCTTCTTCATTGAAGCGGTCTAGTAAGTTGTTAACAGGGCTGATTAATCTTGGCGTTTCTGCTGTGATGCTACTCGGATGCTGGTTGTTGGTACTTCGCCGTGTTGTGCAGGGCGTGGTGGGAATTGGTGTTGTCCCTCTGTTCTTGTAATGTAAGGGGTAACTGGGTCGGAGCCTTCCCATTCTCTTGTTGATTGCCCCCGTCTTTTTCCGGCATCTGTCAGGAAATTCTTTGCATGTTTAGAGGTTTCCGTGTTGGGGCGTCGGTGTACCGTAGTTGTTGCGAGGTAAGGTGTGAGGTATAGGGATTTTTCTCTTGTGGATTTTGTTCCAGTCGTGTCTGCTTTAGGCGTGTTTTCTTGCGGGTTCTGTCGGTGTTGTGTGTTCGCGTCTCTTGTTGCTCAGTCTTGTTCTCTTTCTCGGCGTCCTTTTCTGGTACGGGCCATTTTCCAGTCTAGATGCAGGCGTAGTGTGGTAGTTGGTCCTCTATGCTGTGTTGTGCGGTCGCCGTGACCTTGGTTTCCTTCTCTGGGTACGCTGGGGTGTTCTCTGGCTCAGTGTTGCTTTCTGTCGGTGGGTGGGGGGTGTTTCCCAAGGGTAAACTGTTGGGGGGTTTTGGGGGGTTAGGGTGTTAGTGGTCTGTGGGTATGGAATTTAGTTGAGTTAGGTAGTGGCGGGTTTTCGGGATTAGTGGGTACTGAACTAAGCGCGGTTAGATTATTTGAGAGACCTGTATAGTGGGAGAGAGGCCTATCAGTGCAATTTAGATATACAGTGCAATTAGGAGACAGAGCCCTGCTAAATTTGGGAGACCTGTATAGCGGGAGAGAGGCCTATCAGTGCAATCTAGATATCATACAGTGCAATTAGGAGACAGAACCCCTGCTAAATTTGAGAGACCTGTATAGTGGGAGAGAGGCCTATCAGTGCAGTCCAAATATCATACAACGCAATTAGGAGACAGAACCCCTGCTATAGTGGGAGAGAGGCCTATCAGTGCAGTCCAAATATCATACAATGCAATTCGGAGACAGAACCCCTGCTAAATTTGAGAGACCTGTATAGTGGGAGAGAGGCCTATCAGTGCAGTCCAAATATCATACAATGCAATTTGGAGACAGAACCCCTGCTAAATTTGAGAGACCTGTATAGTTGGAGAGAGGCCCATCAATGCAGTCTAAGTATCATACAATGCAGTCGGCTTCTTTGCTTTGGGTTTGGTAAGTGGTTCAGGATCTGGAGCAGAGTAGTTGCTCTACTCCTGATCCAGGCCACTCCTACCTTACTGGTCCCCGTAGGTGATGGTTGACGGCCGGCCCCTGCTTCCCCTGCAGACACCGGCTGACACTCCCTGGAGTCGCCTCTGTTGGAGTCGCCCTTGGCCTCGGGGCCCTTAGCCGCTGGGGGCTGCCGGGCAGGGGGCTACCCTGGGAGGACCGGTGATGAAGGGAGGGATGGGCGGGTCAGGAGGCGGGGGGGTGGGACCAGGAAGGGGTGGGAGGCTAGACCCGGAAGGCTGAGCGGATGGCCCAATCAGACTGCAGGGCGGGCTGGGAGGCGGGAGGGCTCGAGGGGACTGGAAGAGGGAGTGGGGAGGGATGGAGGGGGAAAACACGGGGCTCGATGAGGCCTGGGGGCAGGGGGGCTCGAGGGGACAGGAAGAGAGAGTGGGGAGGGATGGAGGGAGAAACACGGGCTCAAGGGGTTCTAGGCCCACGGAATGCCCAGAAGTTAGGGTCAGCCCACGATCCTGGTCTCACACTCACCGGCAAGGCTCCCTTTGCAAACAGAGCGCGATGGCCACGGGCGGGCCGCTAGACCCGGAAGGCTGAGCGGATGGCCCAATCATTTGGGAAAAGGAAGTAGTTTATCCTGGTGGAAACAATCACTGATACCATGACCTTCCTTAACGGGTTTGTTGCAAAAAAAGTTAAGTGTCGCAAAGGAGGAATTCACAATTTTATATTTATTTATTTAAAAAAATAGTTCACAGGAAAAAGTTTTTTGCATTCCCTGGTCGTATTTTACAGAGAACTAGCATAAACATTTAAACACACTTTACAATCAGCTAAAAGCAAGTTGTTGCAGGATTAATATTAAAGTACAGATCGTTCACCAGTTGTCTTCATACATTGAAATAAAAAGCCATTAAACACATCTTGTAGATGCCAATACATACATCACATCTAGGCGGAACAACCAAATCTAATCTCCGGGGCAATTTTCCAGTGCCAGTAGTATGGGGTCCATCAATGATCGGACGCATATGGACTTGTGCATCGCCGGTCAGCAAACACGATCCAAACCAAACAGGTGGCATGCGCTTGAAATAGAACTTGGACATGCTCACTTGTATTTTAAAAAATATATATATTCTTTCAAAGCAGACCCCCAATAATTTTCTGACAATGAGAATTCCATACTTTAATATTAGATTTACATTGTATGGTCATGTCATTCTCACGTTGCCTAGTTTTGGGAGGAAAGTATTCAGCAATCTTGTGGCTGGAAGAGGACAAACTCTGGTTCTGTAGCTTTCAAACAAAAATTGGACTTCAGTGTTTATTTGCAAAGTGCAGAATTCAAAATCGATGTGCTAGTATATGAACTCCCTTTCTCCTACTATTAATTTTTCATTTATCACCCAAATCAATGTTTTTATTTTACTCTCAATACATCCTCATTGTTTGCATCCAATTGTGAACATGCCTACACACAGCTTGCTTATTCGCTTTCAGCCACTTACATGCTTCCCCCGAATTGCATTTTTGAACAAAATTGTCCCAGGGACCTTTTATAAAAAGGAAAGAAAAAAAAAAGAAAGAAAAAAGGGAATTAATTTTTTTGTAGCTTTACCGACAAATAAGCGAATGGAAATACATTTCAGCTTCTGGCTGCACTGCAATTTTGCATACCTAGCGTGTTTGTTGACTTCCAAGCTGAAATCTTAGTCCCGATAAACCGATTCTGATCTAAGAATCCCTATGGAGGGTGTGAACTCGAAATATCACCTTTAAAAGATCACTGTAAGACCATTCTAAAAGTATGACTGCTGGGAACGCTCTGGACCTCACGCTACCTACATGTAACATGGATACAATCCTGGCCTCGGTTTTATCTGCAATTAGAAAAAGGCAGAGCTTGCTCCGAAGCATCAAACATTGTAGCAGACTCCACCTCTTACCGACTAGTTGGAGGTTCATCATGACCTTCAGTGGACACCAATAGCTGAGTTAAGACAATTTTGAGGTTCAAGATAAGTACACAACGGCCAGAAGATGGACACGAACAACAATTCACTGGGCAGGAATTCTTGAAAGCCCTAAAGGCAGAGTGCAAGCAGAGGACCTGCAACTTAAACCATAGCAGTTGGTCTGAGAATCACAGATCTGTATCCGCTTTAGTGGAGCCCAAAATGTGTGTGTGACCAACTGAGATGCCAAGACTCAGATGGTTCAATCCGCAAGTCAAGCCTTGTAGTCATATGAACTCCCTCTATATAGGCAGCTTGTCCATGTCCGCTAGCAGCAGCACTCACACAGAGTAGTTCACAGGCAACACAAAGGGGTTGCTGTAGGTTCCTACGACTATTGGAAATCAATCTTTGGACAACTAATAACACAGATCTGATCTCCTACCTTTTTAAGCCCACAATACGTGATCAAGGATGTGCATTATACAAATCAGGAATTTCTTGATGTAAACTGACACAATAAAGCCCCCAAACCTGGATGTCATGAAGGTAGTACAAGTAGTCAATTAGAAAAATTGAGCCACAGGTCTACAAAAAAAGCAAACATTTGATGTGGGGGTTTTCAGAGTGTATCTAGCTATACTTAGAAACACCCAACTGGTACAGCATGAGCTAAAGCAACATAATTTATATCTTAATTGCTTTTTACGAAGGCCCGATTTTACTTGCAGTTGGTATTTACTAAATCGGCATATTTTGGAACTTGAAAATTAATTCTCTATGCAAGGACGCATGTTTAAATTAAAAAAAAAAAGAATTACTATTTGGAGGCACAGATTTGAAAAGGACTCATTTTAAGACAACGTACGCCATCGGAAATTGGAGCAAAAAATATACAACAGAATCGTACATTACAGAAATGTTGCGGATCATATGCTTGACAAATGTGCCATAAACCTGCAAGAGCGATATGCATGTCAGGAAAACATTTTTGAGAAGAAATTGACATTTCAGAGGGACCTTGAGTAGATTGTTAATGTATGGAGGCCCCATGTTGGCCTTCACAAGTGATTATTCCAAACAAAAAGATGACCACCTTCTAAGCTCTGGATCACACTGGGGTAAATATTGAATACAGTTTTAAAGGTCTGAGTCGGGAGACATTTGTTCACTTACATACATTGAAACATGTACACAAGCAGAGCATTTTGTGTTAATCCATGACTGGGGTAATCCAGCCTTTATTTTGCATCACCCCACATGCTAATGCTGAGTACAGTGTGCGGCTGGTAAACTGCACCTAGTTTCCACAGCAAGTTGCTCCTGTTAAGAAATACTTCCAGTGGATGCAATTCTTTGCACGGTCTACTTCATTCAGCCAGGGTCCCCTCCTTTTAGGAAATCGAAATCTGGGTGCTTCTCTCAGTGCGCCGTCTCCCCTAGCCCCCAGTCTTCCGTCCACACTGCTCCTGCGTTCCCCTGTGGCAAGTTACCTGCTTGTACCTCCTCGGTGTGAACCCTACCCCTCCAGTGCTTCCTGTGGTGCGCGGCTCTGGGCTATACTTTTCCTCCCCATCTTCGCAAACTGCTACTCTATCTCTTAACCTATCCCTCTCACCAAGTCTGGAAGGAAAAGGTTCAAGAGGGATATCTGGTCTCCCCATTTCCGATACCTACATCAGCGCTTCCTCCAGACAGACTAACCAAAATCCTCTTCTTTGCTCCCTCTCCAGACCTATGGACCCCTCATATGGTCTCTCCTTTCTCCTCCTCGCCCATTAATGGAGACACCCAGTGAGAGGTCCTTGTAGCCCCCTTCCAATCCATCATCAATGTCTATCTAAATGGTACCGCCTGCCTCTGCCCACTCTCGGGCCCTTCTAACGCCTCTGCTAGGTGTACCTCACTCCTTCACCTCACCCCGGAAGTCTTTAAATGTGGCAAACTAAATTACATAGCTACTCTCGCTCTGCTGCCAAACATTCTTCTGACATCTGCCACCTCCCTGAAGACCTTGACATGGATGTCCTCGCTCTCATCAAGACATGGCTCACGACCAGCTCAGTCACACGTTTTGACCCTCTACTTCCCAAGGGCTACAAGATTTCTCCAAACCCAGAACCAAGCGGCCCAGAGAGGAGTGGTCCTGATCTATCCAGAGTGGGTCCCTGCTTCTGTTATTCTGACGCAGGCCTAATCCTCCTTTGAATGCCTAATTTGCAGGCTCTCGATCTCTCCCGGCCTCTCTCTTACTGTACCCACCTATCTACAGGCCTCTAGGCCAGGTCACCCTCTTCCTCTCATAATGGGCTGACCTCACTTCTTCCCTATCAACTTCTCCTCAGAGACCTCAAAATCCACCTGGACGCTTATAATCTCTCTCCTGGGCTTTCCACAACCTATGCGACTCTCTCTCTCCCTTCTACCCTCTGGCCCGACACTCTGCCAAACACACCTTGGATTTTCTCATCTCCTCAGTCCCCCCCACCCCCCCTCTAAACCTCTTGGCACACCTCCCTCTTGGACTTGCCCGCCTTTCACCTGAAACGTCTTGCCCCTCAGGCAAAACCTACCCCAGCACTGTCACCTTCCTCCTCGGTCATTCAGCCCATGATGTGTTTGTCAGTGGACGCATTTGTCCCAACTTTATCTGCTCCTCCAACTGCTCGGCTGACTTGCATTCTGATACAGCACTCTCTAACCTGCATCCATCTCCAACACTCTGGACATCCTTGCCCCCTTGTCATGAGAATCCGTCTGAAGCCTACCTCCAAGTGCAACTCTTGGTATGACTCCGACCTTGCTGCCCTGATACACAAGTGCAGGGTGGCTGAGAGGAAGTGGGTGGGCTTCGGGCGCATCCTCTGAATAACTGGCCTGCCCCAAAGGCAATACAGACTGTCCTCTCCAAGAAGCGGGTCCATATCAAAGCCTTCGTCTTTCCCGCCTCTCACAACACTGCCAATCTCTTAATGCAAAGAGCTGGCCAATCCTACTGCAGTCTCCACTGCTCCCGTTTCCGCCCAGGCCCTCTGTATGGCTCTGGCCTCTCATTTCACCACTAAAACTCGGGACATCCTGTACTCGCTTTCCCCTTGCCTCTACCTCTCTCAGGCCCCCTTTGGCTGCCTCTCCTCTTCTTTTTTTCCTCCTCTCTGACGACCAACAACTTCTCTAGACAAGTCCGATCTATGAAAGTGTCGTCCTCCTCTGCTCTTCCAGAACCATAAAGGGCCACATTACCAGCCTTGGCCGATTTTTGCAATCACTCTTTCACCACTGGATCTCCCCTTTCTCCTCAAGCACTCTTTCGTGCACCCTCCCCTTAAAAAAATCCTTCTTCCGATTCTACATGTCTGGCAAAATATCACCTGATTTCTTTTACTCCTTTCCTGGGCAAACTCCTGGAAAAGCTGGCCATCTGCAAGCTTACCCTCCACACTGAATCTGTTGGCTGCCTACATGACCATTAGTGTGGCTTCAGAGCAGTTAGAGGCACGGAAACTGCTCTCCCAAACGCCCATGAAGATCTGCTCTCTAGCCTGGACTCCAGCTCTCCCTCCATCCTTCTCCTAGACCTATTCTCCACTTTCGACAGTCAATCATGCCACCCTGATCAACCAACTGTGCGAACCTGGGCATCACAGATCAGGCCCCGATATGGCTGACCTTCCTCCGGACTGTCCCTCCGAGGTCCAACTTGGGTCCTTTCTCTTCAACTCTCTCTCTACATGTGGTGTCCTCCAGGGCTCTATCCTCTCAACCTGGTTCTTTAATGTCTATCTGGGCCCTTTGGCCCACCCAAGCTTCACTTTCTTTTCCAACTTTGTACACTGCGGATGACTCTGCTCTCTTTCAGGCTACCCTCAGCCTGCTCTCCACCCTCGCTTGCTCATTTATTCAAGACTGTATATCCACGATTCAGGATTGGTGCACCTCCAACAATATTTGCCTTCATACCAGTAAGATGCAGCTCCTGCACATTGGGACCCCTGCTCTTGCTTTCCGCTCTCACACTCTAGTCAGCCTCCTTGGGCCTTCTACCCTTGCCTTCCTGTGAGGCAGAAAACATTGGTGTCATCTTAGACTCCACTCTCTCCTCACATCACAGACCTTGCCAAAAAGGCTCTCTCCCAGCTGCACCCCCCCTCAGAGGTATTCTACCTTTTCACTACACCCCCTTTACCCCCGAGAAGCTCAGTGTCTCTAGAGCCTTGGTCCTCTCCAGGCTGGACTACTGCAACAGCCTCTTTCTCAATCTGCCTACCTCTACTCTTCACCCCAGCAACTAATCCAGGACAGGCAGACTTGTCCTTGGCAACAAGCCAGGGACCACATCTCTCCAGCCCTGAAATCTTTTCACTGGCTCCCGGAGGCTACAAGGATCAAGTTCAAGACCCTCTGGCTTGTCAACAAGACTTTCTGGGGCCGAGGCACGCACTACATCTAACTCTCTCTTCCGAAATACCTTCCTTCTAGAGCCCTTCACTCAGCTACCTCCAACTCGGAGGGTTAGATGCTTCTCCAGGCAGAGAGTAGGTGGTGGGAGTTATATCTCTCTCCTCTGCAGGTGTCTCCCTCTGGTACAGCATCCCTGCCCCCCTCTGACTTGAGCCGGACCGCCCAAAGTTCCCCGAAGCAGCCCAAGACCCAATTTTCTCGTCTGCCTTCTCTCTCGCTCCATTGCTAACTGACCGGTCTGCTGCACTGACTGGTTGCTTGGTTCCCTCTGAGTCTCACTGGGTACCAGGCGCTTCCATGACCAGTCTTCCTTTGCACTGCCTCCTGGCATACCGTGCACTTAGGGGCTGTAAATAACTCCTTGCACATACCGAGAACCGTGTTGCCCTGTTCGCACTTCCTCTCCTTCCACATGCACTTCCACGATCCAAATGACACAAGGCCTAGTAGGATCGTTTGTCTTGTCCTCCCCATGTCTTCCCTCCCTTGTAGCGCCTAGAAACACTTGTGTACAGGCGCGTTATAAATGCCATATCATACAATGGCAATAAATACCCAGCATGTTACAGATCTCCCTCGCATAGGATTGATGGGGGGACACTAGGTCTTCTCAAAATGGTTCCTCCCTTCCGTTCACTCCAATGCAATACCGTCCAAAGCACTTTATAACATTTCAAATGCCCCATGCCCAGCATGCAATCTTCAAGAATAAGGGGAAAAGCCATTTGAGGCGTCAGTCCAGCAAGTGTAAACGAAATCATAATAGGAGGGTTTGGAGGGACTTTCAGAGGTACACATTCCTCAGAAAATAAACACCATAATCTTAACAGTAAAGTGCAACCTCAGGATGAGAAATTCGAATTGGGTAAGCGACAACTATGAGCAAATTTAAGAATAACCAAACAGATAAAAATGGCAATATTTAAGGGAATCTTTTACTAAGGTTACTAGTTAAAGTCATAAAATAGAGGTGGCGTGCACGGAGCTAAACTGCCAAATGATTTACCATCTCTGTACAGTTTATAAACCAACTGGCTTCCAAAACATACTTTCAAAATTGCAAAAGGAATTCTGGCCACATCAGCAGCCTCTATGGAAAAATTGAAAGCCGTTTGGCTTTTACCAGTAACACAGAACACTGGCAAGAACGTACGAAGGGTTCAAGCAGTGTAAAAATGAGGGTGCAAACGTATAACAAGGGTATGGTTAATGTAGTTTAAAAAATAAAAAAAAACATGCGCCGTCTGCGTTTAGCAGCCACCTAGCACCTCGATATTTTCTTAGAGCCAAGCGCATGAAGATGAACGATACTTCCCCAAAGTTGACTCGGCTAAAGTAGACGTTTGAACAGTAGGCGCTTCCCTTAGGGCCTTGGATTTTAGATCAATGATACTATGAACTCACAGAAGAAAATTAGATACCTTATAATATATTAAAATCAACTTCCAGAACCTTCAACTACAAGTGTGTTTGTTGAACTCTTTAAATACATTTAAAACCTTGTCTTTTGGGACCTAAGCTCCTATGGTTGTCAGGTCTCGAAGTCCATCCACATCCGTACCATGAAACCTCAAGGTAACTGAAATCTGTGGTTTTAGCGTAAGCGTGCAAATCTGCTCCAACTGAAGGACCCTAAAAGAGAGCCTGTCATGCATTGCTGCCACAATGGAGGGCGTGTGCAAGACCTCTACTTCGATCCAAAATAAGCAGATCTTTCCCAGGTTCACCGCCAAACTAAGAGGAGGAGGTGGCTGCTTGTTATCTGCAATCCAAAAGAAGAGCAACCAAAGAAAATTGGCAGATATATCAGCAAATATTTAACTCACAGTTTGAATCCTCCAGAACAAAAACAAATGCCTGTGTCTCCTTCTTTCATATCAAATCTCATTATTTTTGGAGTTGAATAAATTCCAAGGCGGGACGAGAACATTGAGAGTACATATGTGGCGGGAGAAGCCGTAATTTAACCGGTAATGTTAGGAAGCAGAATTCTGCATCCCACAATTAATGAGGAGGTGGTCATGTCCATCCAATTAAGCAGTTAACAATGAGGGAATATGCCCTTTGAGGGCGCATGAACATCTGCCGTAGTCGTTATATCAACACCTTGGATCCAAGGAATGCAACCTGTAGCTCTCCAGAGGTTTTGACTACAATTCCCATGAGCCCTCACCATTGAGTAAACTGGTTAAGGCTCATGGAAGTTGTAGTCCAACACATCTGGAGAGCCAAAGGATACAGACTCCTGCCCTGGATGTATCCACAGCATGTAGGGAAACAGATGGTGTTTACATGTGTATGGCTTTCAACATCCACATGATCAAACACAAAAATAAACCACTCCCCTTCTACATAACCATCTCCTTCCCCCCCCCCCCCAAACATTTAATTAAAACAACACCTTGCATTTCCCATGGTGAGCTTGATGCTCAAAGAAAGTGTAGCACATCAACATTAAATAAGGTCCCACTACGAGTGTCAGGAGCCTATAAAAAGAAAAAACTCAAAGGAGATGCGAATTGGAGTTCTAAAAAGGTGTACATCATAGACAATACTTCTTGTTCACACAAGCCAACAGTTCGATCTGCAAATTCACATATTGAACATAAAACCTCTAGCTTTAAAAGACAATACCCAGCAGTTTAGGAACATACGTGAAACAATACAGTGTCTATCTAAACACACTGGCTCCAGAGTAGGACACCCCGATAAGGAATAGACCCTTTTCCAGATAAAAAATCAACATTTAAGTTAAAGACTCACAAAGCAATATTGCACGAAGAAAAGATCTTAGAAGCCGTGTTCATAAACCCATATGAAAACAATTCATATACCAAAAAAAGAATCAGGAATTTGCTGGTCCCAGTTACAAAGGGTTTGGTTTGTGAAGGCTACAGCACAGGGTTCCCACTTCCACCCACCTCCCCTATGTGACACCGAAGACACAAATGGATCAATGGGGCATGCAGCTGAAGTCACAAGCTAGGCCTACATTGAAGTATTGTTATTATTTAAATGGTGTACGAAACAGAGAAGTCACTCATTTACAGCCTAGACGGCAGGCAAATGCACTTTGTGAATTCATTGCTCACAGGTGAAGCTTTGGAACATGATCGTATGCAAAGGGAATGCATGTGGTGTAGAATAAACACATTCGGTCCATTAAAAAGCACAGACAAGACATGGTGGTGGCACAGAACATACCAATGGCATACGAGAACGAGAGCACAAAGCAACAAACGATGAATACCAGAGGACCACAACCAACTTCCGGCCATTTGCAGTGCACTTCCTCCCTTCGTCGAGGTCTCAATTCGACTGGGGGCGGATTTAGAAAGAAATGCCAATACTCCACTATGTTAATTCGTGCTTTTATAGCATCTGCTTCAGAAAGAATATCCATTTTGAAGCAATTGAGGTTTCTAAAACATTTATGTCCTTACTCATAAAATGCTGTACAAAGTGCCAGGCAGTGCCAAATGTAGACCGACCCTCCCCAAAAAGCATTCTGTGGAAATAGTCTTTAGTGGACAGTAAAAAAAAATATTCGTCTGGATTAAAAAACTACAGGGCAAAAGTCAATGTAAGTGCTTTCCCTACCACTGTGGGTGTTCCAAGTAGATGATTTAATAAACGTTCTTTTGGACCACTGTACTGCCATAGACCCAAAAGAGTGCACGCGCTGCAGTTCCAATAATCGGTATCAGTTTTCCCACTCTGATTGCCTCATTCCTTAAAACAGAAAGAAGTGGGTGGCCTCGGCATATACACGATAATCATGCACACGGAACATTTCATAATCTGTGTAAAAAAAGATCTGCCTGGTGATGCGGGTTGTCACCTCTCCTTACAAAACCATACGCAGGCATTTCAAAATAAAAAAAATTCAAAAAAAAAAAACTTAACATAAGCCAGTTATAAAACTAGAACTTCACAGAAAATTTAAAAAGTCTTTTTAAAAAAGCTTTAGCCATGGATGTGCGCGTTACACGGGGAGATGGGGTGATCTTGCGAGTCCTCGTGCTTATTGGACGCAAGCCTGGCGAAGTGGGCGGTCTGCTCCAACAGGTGGGGCTTTGGGAAGAGTCCAGCAAGGGGTTCCGAATGAGGCAACTGGGCCAGTCCTACGGGTTCAACGGACACTGCATTCACACCTGTACATGGCATGTCCTTCCCAGACTCCACCTTCACTGGGAGATGGGACTCCAGTCCAGCACTGCTGCCCGTGGTCGGAGGCCCGGCGCCTTGCGGCTGGTACTGCTTCAGCCGAATATGCCAGGCCAGGCTGCAGACAGCAGACACAGTCTTAAACTGATGGATGACGTTTCTGGGGATGAAGTAAATGTCGTTGTCGCACAGTTGGATCCTGGCGTAACGAATGCCTTCCCGCCTCATCTGATTCAGTTTGGCTTCATCAACCCACTGTACACACTGCAAGAGAAGAAAGCTATTAAGTGACAAAACTAGGTTGATGGATAAGTGCCAGTCCAAAACGATTCCCCCTTTTTTGCTACAGATTTCATCTTTATGTGCACTAAAAATTAACTACCAGCAACAGTTTTCTTGAACAGTCCTAGTTGTGATAAGTCTAGCACAGCCTATGCATACTGCACTATGTGCACCGGTCCCCTGCAGCCCCTGCCGCACCGGTCCCCCAACCCCCCCCCCCAATGCAGCAGCCCCTGCCACACAGATTCCCCTCTACAGATTCCCCCCCTCAATACAGCCACTGCCACACAGATTACCCCCAAAGGAGCCCCTGCCACAGCCCCCCCCCCCCACCCCACCACCCCACCCCTCAATGCAGCTCCTGCATATGGCAAAGCAGGAGGAAAGGTAAAGAAAGCAATGCAGATAAAGATGGGTACTCAGAAAAGAGCAGGAACTCATTTTTCTCACAACATGTGATCCATGTGGCCTGAACGACAGTGTCGAATGGCACAAAGTGAAATGCGTATACTGTTTTACTCTGCGTTTTAAGTATTTTGGTTCACACTTTTACTTTCTGGCAGCATGCTTCTCACTTGTACTCACTGCGTACACCTGTGTTCTAACTCGACCTCAGACGTAATGAAAATGTTGGGGGTAGCAAGCTCATGTAATGTTCTCTATTTTTCCTGAACGTACATCTAATAAGTTTCGACTCAAAGGGTCGAGTCAATTCGACCGAAAACAAAAAGGATCACATTTTTTTTTTGCTTTGGTATAGGTTAAAAAAAAAAAAAAAAAAAAAAAAAAAAAAAAAAAAAATTTTCGTTCGAATTGACTCGACCCTTTTGAGTCGAAACTTTGACCTATAACCCAGCTGAGTCTGGTAATTATATCACGACCATCAGTGACCTCACTATAAATACTGAGCATCGGTTTGTTTGTTTTATTGATTTATATAGCGCACCAAACCCGGGGGTAGCTGGGCGCATTGCAGCAGAAAGTTACAACTTAACATGAACAACACACAATATCGGCAATACATACAAAGCGTGCAGCACAGAAGACAGGCATTAACAGGCAATGAGTAGAAGACCGGCATAAACAGTTAACATAATAGGACAGGCAATTAGTACAACCAGAGAGACACAGGAAGAGCATAGTACGGCACTTGCCTGGAGGCGAGGTGCTGACCTAGCTTGAACATTGGTCCTTCTCAGACAACCAAGTTATAGAATTTCTCCTGAAGTTGGGGAAGGACTTGTTTGTTTTGAGGGAGAGTGGGAGTATGTTCCAAAGCTGAGCTACCAACACCTGGAAACTACCCCCCCTTTGTTTTTTTTTTTGTATCTAGAAACTTCCAGCCAGGAAGAGTTTGCTGACCTGGTCACCCGGGATGAAGATTGTAAAACGAATTTCTCAGTTAGGTATAGTGGGGCAGCATGATTGACACATTTATGGATTAGAGACAGTTTTAAGTTGAATCTTGTCCTTGATGGGTAGCAATTTTTTCTGTCTCCTTGACTCAGAGATAGGTTCTCTTCTTGATATGTTCAGGCTGTGGTATTGACTTGTATGCGTAGGTTAAGTGCCGAGTCTAGGTAAAAGCCTAGCGTTTTTACCTGTTTAATGTTGTTCCCATCGATATTTAAAGGTGGCATATTCGTTACTAAGTTTGTTCAAGTTGGCTGGGGAACCTAGAATCAAAAGTTCCGTTTTATCATCATTCAGGCAGAGGCCAGGGGTGGCCATCCAAGTTTGACTGATTAGATACATTTTATTCACTAGCACTACATCGGTGTCAGTTTCCAGTGAGCTATAGGAGAATCTGGGTGTCATATGCATAATTCATGTGGGTGACACCCAGATCGAACAGGGGCTTCATGAAAATGTTATACATAGTCGGTGACACGCAGGAGCCTTAGGGTACTCCACATGTTATTGGTATCGGGTCGGCTGCCACCGAAGCGGAGAAGACTCTCATGGTCCTATTGTTTACAAATGAGCAGATCCATGCTATTGTGTCCTGGGACAAATGGGCTGCTGTGGAGAGGCGATTGCATAGCAATTTTTGGTCAACCAAGTCAAAAGCAGCCGATAGATCCAACAGTAGAAGCAAAGCGGGTTTCCCCTTGTGTTTCATCAATCGGGGTCTTTAGATCAATCAACACCGTTTCGGTGCCATGTTGAGGCCTTAAGCCAGATTGTCGAATCCCTAAGGTATGAAACCCTGTCTAGTATCTTCAGAAGGAAGGGACTGTTGTGATGGACCTGTAATTAGTACGGATAGAGGGGTCCAAAGACCCATGACTCCTTTAGGTTCCTAGGGACGGTGGCGGATAAAAAAAAAAGAAAATTAAAAAATATTTTTTTTTAAAAGGCACTGATTAATTTAGAGCTGAAGGGTGCCAGGTCTCTGGCGGCATCATAGATTATCTGGGCGGGGCAACTATCTCCCTGGCATCTTGAGATAAGCAATGATTTTTTGAACTTCTGGGATTGTGACTGAGAGTGAAATCTTGGAGGTTTAGTGGAATGCTCTTGGGTTCTGTGAACGGTACCTCTATTGGATAGGGTCAATCTTTTGTCAGCTATTTTGTTTTGGAGAGTGGCAATTTTGTTACAGTATTCTGGAAGTTGTTACACCAGAGTTTATCCTTTAAGCAGGTGTCAGTTGAGGGCTGGGGGCCTCCATTTCTCTGAGGATAACAAAGAGCTCTTTTGGACCTAGCTTGGTTAATTCTGTTGTAGGTGTCGCGCTTAGTACGTAGTATCTCTTTATATTTGGCTGAGATATTCAGCAGGTTAGTTTTATTCTCTGCAGAAGGGAGGTGTTTCCACAGGACTTCCAATTTTCTTTTTTCAGCTCGCATGGCTTTTAGCTGAGGTTTGAACCATGAGTTCTGGTGAGCTCTAGGTTTGCCTTTGCATATTTTAAGTGGGGCAGTAATGTCTAGGGCTTTAGTCATCGTTGAGTTGTATACATCTACTAGTGTTCCTGGATCAGCAGTGACCTCCATGGAGTAAAGGGTAGGATTACATGTGGTAAGATAGTGTCCACAGTAATGTTCCGTTTGTTCCTAGTACGGAGTGGAGGCACTGTTAGGTTGGTCTTATTTGTAGATATTGGCTAAGAGGGTGAAGGACAGAAGATAGTCATCTGTCCAGGAATGTGGTATAATTGACATGATTGCAGTTTTGATCAACCACCCAATCTATGGTTCTATCTTTATATAAGAGTAGGCTGAGTAACTTTGAATAAAGCGATATTCGGTAAGGGTATTAGATACTGCTAGTGCTTGGTAGTCAGAGTGATTGAGTCCTACAATAAAATCTCCAAACATTAATATTTGAGAAGAGGCTTTAGTGTCATGTTAAAGGTATTTGTACCGCGCACCGTCACCATCGGAAGTGGTCCCCAGGCGCTCTGGCGGATCTGTAAATGATAAGGTGGGGTGGGTTAGTAAGGTGAAGAGGGAGTAGGATAGTGAGAGGAGAGGTGTTCTGTTGGCAGCTTCAACTCGGTATACACCAGATGCTGGGCTTTGGTGCGCGTATCGGGTCTGTGATAGGCCGCGTGTGCTGTTGGTCCGGCTTATGTGTTGTTGCAGTGCTGTGAAGTGCGTGCGGCTTGTTGTGCGAGAGCTGGTTGTGTTAGTTTGAGTGAGATAAGTATGCAGCGTTTGAGCTTATATTGGTTAGTGGATTACCTGACCTTTGACGTGATAGCCTTTGCAGTTCTGTCCCAGTGTGGCACCAGTTGACCCCCACAACTCTATCTGGATGCGGTGCGGGCCAATGTCCAGAATTGTATCTGGGTGTGGGCAAGCCAACATTATCCAATAATAGTGTCAGAATGTCTTCCTCGAAGGTACCCATGGGCCCAGGAGGTCTATAGATTAGGTGAACAGTTAAGTTACGGGAGTTGGAGATAGGTATTTTAGCAGTGAGTTTCACAGGATGCGAATGTTGGCGAGATGGCTATTCTTAAGTCTAAGTTGGCCTTAGTAATGATTGCAATCCCGCCACCTCTAGAGTTTACTCTGCCTGCTCTTATGATAGTGTAGCTATCTGGTACTGCAAGTAGGAGTGAAGGGCCAGCTGCAGCGTGAACCAGGATTCCGTTATGTCTAAGAATGATAAATTATTTATATGGCGCCTTAATCCAAAGTGCTTTACAAAGCACATATTTACATACAATATCACCCAACCGAAATTGGTACTCATTTATCGACCTCGGAAGGATGAAAGGCTGAGTTGGCCTTGCCGGGATTCGAACCTGCGACCGGCAGATCACGCTCAGCTAGGTCGGCAATGCCAGTCACGTGTGCCAGCATTGATATAGCATTAAGGCACCTTTAATGGTTTGTGTAATGGCGTTCGTGGGATTGACATTCAGTTTTTTGCTGTTGTTGTCTGTAGTTTTAGGCATATAATTATTACGTGCAACTCTGTTTTTGTTTAAGGCAGTGATTTTAGAACTGTGCTTATTCCTAGTAGATGGTGGATTTATTTGGAGTGGGGTATTGAGTGAAAGCTCATGCGCATCTCAGTAGTCGGGAGCGGAGTCTGTTATTTCTAACTCTAGTGGTGCAAGGTTTGTTAGGTTGGATAAATGGACAGTTAATGTGTTGGATAGAGGGTAGAAGAAGGTCAGGACCTCTACAGCTAGTGTGAGCTTTGCTGGAGGACTTGGTCTCTAGTTGTAATTTGGGTAAGAACTTAGTAGACCTTATTGTTATGTCCAAATGGTCGTATTTGAGCGAAGGCAAGAATGATGTGGGTTTGATCGCAGGTAAAGACTGTGTAGGATTCGACATGGCTAGATACTGATGGTTTTTATGCGTTGAGTATGCAGCTTTAGGTTGCTGGTTAGTCACCAGAAAGGAACCCATCACAAGTATCAGTAATGTTACAAGGGCATAATTAGTACAAGTAATGTGCCAGTGTGATTGTTTGTGTGCGATTGGCTAGGACGTACTGGATCAAGGTGTTTAATCATAACAGAAACAAAGTGATATCATGCTTTGCAACATTTGAGTGAGACAGATCCTTATGTAGAGGCAGTACCTTAGGCGCCAGGTAATGTAGGTGCCAGGTATTGTTATAGGCCCTAGGGCGGCCGAGGCTAATACACAAGTAATGACATGGGTATAGTATATGGCGTCAGACAAATGCATATGAGACAGGGCCTCTATATGGCATACTATGTAGTGTCAGACATCTTCGTATGAGACAGGCCTCACTGGCATGCAAGTATAGATACAGGTTACAATTGGCGGCAATGCAGTGATACGTACAGTCAAGTGTTTAGTGTTTGTGGAGTCGGCCGGGCCTACTCGTGGATAGTAATAAGGAGCACACAGACGTGTTTAGCACGTGGATCAGGCCTCAGATGGCAAGGAGAGACACACACCGCCATGATCCTGCGATACGCGCAGACAGCGTTTACTGGTAGAGTAGTTACAGCACCAAACTTAAGACAACGTGAGGCATACCAAGGCAGAATGTCATAATACCGGTAGTGCAGTAAGATCAACATTATGGTAACTGCTTACCCAGGCATGCGGCAGAAGTAAGGCACAGTCAGGAGTACCTGCACAGTCTGCAACATGTGAGTGGAAACATTGTCTCCGTCTCATACGGCAAGGGGACAAACGTAATGCAAACAGCTGTGAAACTGTGGGGATTAGGAAGCACACACTACAATTTAACAGGCTGGAGGCCCCGATTAGCGGAAGTTCGTGGCACATTAGAACATGCCTGGGTGCTTCTTACCCTGCAAGTAACGATAGGTGGAGGGGCAGGCAGCGTGCCTGGCCCCTTGTCTCCGCCTCTGCTCAACAGGCACCTTTGTTGAGGCACCTTAGCTGGAGATGCCGGCTTCTGCCTAACGGCCACCTAATTGGTGCTAAATGCGGACTGCAAACCAATCAGGTTGATCCCACGGGCTGCAGCGAGTCGAGGAGGGGCTGGTAGTAGATGAGGAGAATCAGCCGCCATATTTGCGTGTGAATTGCCACATGCCCAGTAATGGCAGTGGCTGCTAAATGCAGGAATAAGGCTCTGCATGGTACAACAGGCCAGATGAGCCCATGTAATTAGTGCAGATGCGAGATTACACAATGACAAAAGTTGGAAGAGATGCTCCGATGGCGCGGGGTCTCGGCGAGGCTAGAGGTGCTCAAAATTACCCCTGGGCTTACCTAGGAGGTAATGGGACCTGGATGGAGCAAGGGGCTGCTCCTACAGCGGTCCTCGGCAGGCAGCCTTCCTTGGATGAGGTCTTCGGGAGCTACCTGCTATTTAAATTATATAAATCACGAATTCCACGATGGCCGTTACATACACATGACAGTAGCGCATTCGGGACTGTGGTGTAAGGCTTGCGCCACCATTGGACAATGTGATCACGTGATTGCGACCTCCGCAGCATGTCGGGTCTTGGGGACTGGCAAGAGCGCATGTATACCGCTTACTACAGTGACGTGTGGTTACAGCAAACGCGAGCCGCTGAAGTCAAGTTCTTACCAGAGCACGGCCCGGAGGCCCTGGATGGCACTAATAACGAAACAGCAATACAATCTGACCTTTTGACCACAGCGGTGTACATATAGAAGTGGGCTGTTTCGACTCGCTCTAGCATGTAGTGGTATTGACTTCCAACCTGATGTGTTGCAGGGCCAGTTAATTCTGAGCATTAAAACTATTAGATGCTGACTGAGAACTAAGTACCCAACGTGATGAAAAACGACCCAAAATGAATGTATGGACCATGAAGCCACTACTCCTGATATAGTTTCAGTCGGTTAAAGGGCCGTATTGCGGATCACAAAATGGTGTCGTGAACTCATGGCTTTAGGCGCACTAAACTCATACGATTCCTTTCTAGATTAATCTTGCCACTTATTTTGATTGGATGCAGAGTCCGAACAAACAAACCAGAAATGTGGACCAAATAATCCAAATAAGAGGTTTTTTTTTTATTAGCTGTCGGAAGCATCCTGCTCACAGGCTACACCGAATAAAGATAAGGGTCTAGACTGTGAAACCCTTAATGGTGTAGTAGATCAGCATTAGCCGAAGCTACACGCACCGAATTGTGATGCTTACAAAAACGCAGTGATGCATATACAGTGGATTTAAATCCAGTCTTTTTTTGTTGAAATGTGCCTCAAATTGGCAATTATGGTTCATGTTGGAGTGCCAGAAACACAAATATAGCCCCTGAAGAAGTTCCTTGATTCATTCTATTAAGGAATGAAACATGTAGGGCAATATTAATAGAGAAACAAGTCCTTGTTTGGAGAATTGGTGCTAATTATTATATCACTCAGGGTTGCGGGTGTACAGTTTTGCACTTTAGTAGCATATTGCACTTGACGAGTTTTGGTATTGCAAATTTGGCTTTTATTGTCATAATTATGTGGAAAGTTGTGTCAAAGCATTGTTATCTGGCAAGGTGAGCCAGAAGAAACCGATCTATAGTAAATAATTGATTGTTGAACATTAAGAAATTAAATTCTAAATATTAGTTTGCATTAGCACCATAGGAGGTTTTTGGTTTAATGACAAAAAGGTCAGACACCTGCAGATTTGTTATTCACTATTTGTTGGCAGGATAGGCCCGATTGCTGGGGTGGGGGGAGGGGAGGGTATGTTGCCACATATGGGGAGCCCCAGCTATACATCTGCTGGTACAGCCAAGACTGGGCTTGTGGATGCAGTGAATAGTACCATACAGTAAACTGCTCTGTATTATCCTTAAAATATGGACATTATAGAGCCTAACTTAGCTAGTTACAGAGGCTTTAATAGCTCAGGTACAAAGTTAACCCCATTTTAACCCTATTTATTTAGGTCATATTTAATGGCCAGTCAAGCCTGCTATAATATAAAATAAGTACTTGGACAGCAAGCTCAGATGCCAATACAGTCAAACTGCAAAAGTTAAATGTGCTCCGAAGGGGTCAGACTCTGAATACATTCAGGTTTCAAATTAAACAAAGTTTCAAGGCTAAAGTGGCTGCCGAGCAATTGCACTCTGGAGAACCATCTGAATTAAAATCACCCCTTTCTATTTCCATGGTGACAGTGGAGACTATAGGTGAGAGACGGGGGCGTGGCCAAGTTAAAAAGGAGGAAGCTGCATGGAGAACAGGGAAAGGGAACAGCTGCTGAGAAAAAGCAGGGAAGTGAAGAGATGACAGATGAGTGCAGTGTCACAGCAGGTGGTGTGAAGCTCTGCAATCAGCAGGTTTTGTACAGATTCTAAGCCAACAGATTGGTGGCGCCCACCTCCCAGGTGCTAACCACCATTGGCATTCATTATTTCACAGCAGTGTTTGAACAGTGCCATACCTGCGACACGGGCGGTTCATGAAGGTCCAACTGTAACCTTTGTACTACATCGGAAAAATCCTCAGCGTGGAAGCATATCACATCTTTGGTTATGCGCGGTCGATCACTCCTTCAAAAGAAAGCTCCTATTAAAAATCTAAGCAAGATGAATATGCCAGCACTTACTTTGACATCAATGTACCAATAACATTTTATCTCAACACTGGATGTATGCAATCCTGGGTGTGTACGCAAACTGTTGTGGACGCGTTTCCACGGAAGTGTAAGCCATTCAGATGAGGATTTGAAAAAATGCCAAATGCTAGAAGGAAGTAGTCCATAAAATAGCATGCCTCCCCCCTCCCTGCACATACAACCAGCTGCAACTGGTTCACTTGCTAGGCCACTCTTAAAATGTGTTTACAATCAGTTGCATGCATTTCAGTGATGCACTTGGTAACAAAAAGCACCCACCTGGGCTGATCACTGTGGTATCTACTGCAACAAAAGGATCTGGAACATCAACACAATTGGAACACACCATAAAATGTTAAAGATGTTTATCTGCAACACCGATTTGTAATTATTGCAGGATTTATGCATCCCTTGTGCAGGAAAGCCAGCTTTGCTGTAGATTATTGCTAAAAAGAGCACCCAGGAGTGCGAGCCAATGTGACATTATCAACGTTGTTGACCTACCATTCACCAAACTGTACGGCTTTAAGAACCCCAACAGCAGCCGTACTCTCCCAATCAAAGCCCTGTCCCACATGGTCTGCATGAGCCCTCGTCCGGTCTTCGAAGAGAAGCTCCCTGGGCTCACTTGTGCGCGGTAGGTATTGAAGGTTCTTGATCTCATTCATTGACCTGTGACCAAGAGAATTGAATTAATATCTTGATGAGGCTTCCAACGCTTGATCCTAAAATGCTATCTACAAGGCTGTCACCCTGAAGTCACCAGGCTAGCCCACTGAAAGGCTCTGCATCTCTAGAGGCCTTCAATCCCCCGAAGTAAAGCCATGCACAGACTAACTCTGGCGTCGCAGGAAGGAAAAAAGGAGAAGGAGAAGACAGGCCTTCTCTGCCTATGCCCCAAGATTCCGGAACCTTCTACTCAACACCACACTCTGCCCCTTACTTCTACATTTTTGGAAGAAGTTCAAGAGCCTCCTCTTCAAGGAATGGCTCATCCCCAACACCTACGTCCACACACATTGCACTAAACCTGCGACGGAGTGATCTGCTCCCTCGTTTCCTCCACCAATTGCTTGTAGATTTCTTGCTGCCAAATTGCCCACCCCCTCACTGTTCGCGCCCCTTCCCTTGTAGATCTGCCTCCTAACCTGTCCTACTTTTGATCTGCAAAGTGCTCTGTTGCTTCCTGAAGCTAGGTCTGCGGGCAATCAGCACCTTAATAATAATAAAGAGCCACGGCTACCTTCAGAATAATTTTACAGCAATTCTTTTTAAGCACTACAGTCAGAACTACGTACCGGCGACGTTTGAATGGAGACTTTGGCATGTCTGCTGTCGGAATCATCTGCTCTCCAGGCCTAACCCACATTATAGGACCATCGTCACTTTGCGATCTGCACTTGAGTCGGAGAGTAGAGAGGGTTCCCCAAGGCAAAGTCATCTGAAACCAAAGGAAAACAGTGAAAATAGTCACCAAGCTTCTAAAGCAGAGTTCCTTCATTGATACCAGCAAAAGTGTCAGCATGGGTTATGAATAAACCATTCAAGGAATTCATGAACTGCTTACAAGACCAGGCCATAAGAATGGCGGCACCTAATGTGACTAGCAACATGTAGGGGCTTCCTAGACGTCCACAAACCAATGTGCTTGGAAGCAGGATAAGAGGTGCTGCTATTCAATTCTGCCATTAAAATTTGCTTAGTCCATGGAAAACCAGGGAATGTTCTTTTAATTCAGCAGTTAAAAGCACCGGCCACGGGAGGATTGAAGAGAAAACATTTTCTTTTTGGAAGCACATAAGTAAGCTAAAGTAGATTGCTATAAAAAAAAGAAAATGATATATATATATATATACACACAAAGAAGAAAAAAAAAACTTTGTTAAACTGACGTTATGGTTCCAAGTACTGAAAAACCCCTGAAATTCGCTGGTTATGGTAAGCTAAGCAACCATAACTCGTGCCACCACCGTGCACTGCTAAGACTAACACCCAGGACATCAAAGATGACATCACAAATGTCACTGATGACATCACATATCTGGGCCACTTGTTTTTGTTCATTTTTCATATATAGGCCAGGTGGTTTTGCTCACTGGCAGTCAGAATAATAAAATTAAAAAAGGTGCTATATATATATATATAGATGTTAACCTTGTCATATGTTCTTTAAGTACTTTCCTTAGGGTTTGGTCTCAGCTCATGGTGCACATACATGGGGAAATGAGCAGGCCTCAAACACACAATTCATTTGTATACATGAAGGTAAACTTTAATGTCATTAACATTTTCTGATGATGCAGTTTCTTTCTTCCTTCCTTACTTTAGTTTCCCTGTATGTGCCTCTGATTTCTATGCACTGTGGCTCTTCATATGTATTATTTGTAACAGCACAAGTGCTGTAAGTCTTGAATTGTTAGCTAGTTATTACATGTTTAACATTACTCAAAACTCTTATAAAAAGGTAGCATTCATTATTGTACTATCCAAAATTACAATATTATAAATAGTGTAATTCTATGGTGCAGTCATTGCCTATGTTTATATATGATTAGGTTTCTGTATTAATAACACTCCAATACAATACTAGATGAGTACATTCTTTAATAGATTAAGTAGTTCATGATAGGTCTCCCGTTCACCCCCGACATCTTGTTACCAACAATATAAACACAACTCCTTGTAGAGACATTTCATCAAAATGTATTTCACGTGTGATGTCATCAATGACATTTGTGATGTCATCTTTGATGTCCTGGGTGTTAGTCTTAGCAGTGCACGGTGGTGGCACGAGTTATGGTTGCTTAGTTTACCATAACTGGCGAATTTCAGGGGTTTTTCGGTTTTACTTGGAACCATAACGTCCGTTTAACAAAGTTTTTTCTTTGAATTTCAAAGGTTTTTATTAGTGCAACTTAACCAGAACGTCCCTTTAACAAAGTTTTTTCATTGAATTCCATAGGTTTTTACCAGTGCATGCTATTTTCCTACAACTTACTAATATCATACTTACCCAATATAGCAATATTTATATCCAATTTCCAAAGTTTCACCTTAAAACTCTACCATTTCCCACCATCTGGAATAATTTTTAACACTTCTATAGACTTCAACTATTTCAACTAGTTTTGCATCCGTAGAAGTCTACGAACATCTGACTTCATAGCGGACCTTCCGGACAGTTCCACATGATCATATGCTGGCGCGCGGCATGATGACGTGTCCAAGAACCCGTCGCACTTCACGATAAGATCTCTGCTTGGCGGACAGTTCAGAACTGCATTTTCTACTGATCTAGGAACCTCCAACTTCAAAATTTCCCTTGCACAGCTCCAACACCTATTCCTACTCATTATCCATTAACAATCTAGTACACGGTACACACTTTTAGCAAAACTTCAATTTATCTTAAAATGGCATCAGCTAATGCCATCCCTCTTCCCCAAGAGCCACCACCACTGCTGTAATCAAGGAGCATGAGAAACAGTGCCCCCCCCCCCCCCCCCAACTTAGAAATAACACGCACAACATTTTCCCTTGTCCACCTACACCTCCATATTAGTGTTTGGCTGCTCTTCCCTCATTTCCCTCCCCACCTTTCATTCCCAGCTCTCCCGCCAAAAAATAAATACATCCAAAAACAACAAACAACATTCCTCTAGGAACCACCTTTCACAATAATAAAATAGAACTATAAAAAAATATGTACGGACTCCATCTACTTTATATTTCTCAGTAAAGTACATAGATTAAATAAGATTTTCCAACATTTCCATTTGCATTTTGTGTTATGCTAATGGGAATATTGTTGCGTTCATCCTCTGTTCCAGGGACTGGAACGGTGGATACCGGCCCAGCAGCCCAAGTGAAGTGAGGGTGGATAACGAGGTCTCTGGACAATTATCACCCCCATTCCAGCCCCTGAAATGGGGGATGAAGGCCATTAGCACCCTAGGTTCCCAAAGCGGGAACACGGGGTGCTAAAAAATAGGATTTTTCTTCCAAGTCCGGAACGCCTGGTGTAGGAAGGAAAATCCTTTTCCAGGATGGCCACCATAGAAAGGGAAGGTGAGGGTTCCATACAGGGCCCCTCTTTGCTTTCCATAGCAGCCTGCAGAAAGCAAAAAGAGAACCCTATGACCATATTACCATGAGCACATTTTTCTTCCCTTTCAAGTCTATCCTAATTTAGAATATCTTTACCACAAAGCCAGTCCCAGGTGGACATGGACACTTTAATCCTATGTTTTATCCTTTGTGGTCATGGCCAGTAGCCAGATTGTCCGGATCATGACCTTATTCCATGACCCGGAAAATCGGACCACTGCCCATGGCCACAGGCTACCCCTCAGTCATTAAAGGTATACCGCTATTTTTTGTAGCTACATTATGACACTTGTCAAATAATAAAACACTGGCACATTTGCAAAACCATGCTTTCAGGCCCTTGCCAATGCTCCTTACGCAAGTTTGCTGGAAATCCACCCATGTTTTATTTTTTCAAAAGTGTCAAATGTATGCACATACAACCGTCATATAACCTAGACAAAATCCATTCAGACTTTACGAAAACATCTAAATCTAGATCTATAATCTTTTTGCACTCCTTTGTGTAGATTTGTCAAATGGCACCACATTTATAAGCCTTTACAATATTTTGGGACCCCCACTCTAATTTTTCTCTCGACAGAATCCCACCAACTTTCGCAAAAACATGTATATCTTGATCTATTATCAGTTTGCCAAATGAAGTGTAGATTCGTCAAATGGCATCTCATTTATAAGCCTTTACATTATTTTGGGACCCCCCCCTCTAATTTTGCCCCCTCATGACAGAATGCCACCAAACTTTGCATACTCACTCAGAATCAGCCCAGGAATATACATGCAAAATGTCACGCAGTTCCATTAAGTGGCACCAAAGTTATAAGCCATCCAAGAACTGCATTCCACCAACCCTGTAATGCTAAAGGTGTTCGCGAACATCAGGACTGTTTGCAGATTTTTGGGCAAAAAAAAAAAAAAACACACCCGTTTTTTTTTTTTGTTTCTTGCAGCCATATCCCATCCCATCCTCATCATCATCATCATCATCCCTCACCTTCCCAGAGATTATTTGATAAGTTTGACAAGTGGAATGCTGTGTTTTTTCATGTTTTTACCGCAATGTCTGCTGACATTGGCCGCGAATCGAAGATGGTGGGCGTTTCCAAAAATCTGACGCACTTCACACTCCTCACCATCCAATCAGCGAACACGTCGCATGTCCGCGGACATGACGCGAGCCGAGTAGCCAATCAGGACACTGTCCACGCAGCGAACAGGGAAGTCTGTCCACGGACCGGACATAGATACCACTCATTTTTTGTGAACTACTTTTTGGTCATTTTTTAAAAAAACTACTGGACGGATTTTCCCCAAATTTACAAAAGCACGCTTTCGGGACCAAGCCGCTGCTCTTGCTCCAAATGTGGTGAAAATCCATCCAGGCGTGAGCAAAGTTTTTTTCCCCATTCACTCTATGGGAATAAAAGAAATTTTGGGACCCTCCCTAGACCAAACTTTGTAAAAAAAATCCAGAGTGGGCCATATACTTTTTTTGCAACGTTTGGTGAGTATTTGTTTTGTCCAGGCAAAGTTATAAGCCACCCAAAAAGTGCTCTTCCTATGGGATTAGGAAAAAAGTCTCTTTACTCCCGGCTATCTTGTTTGGAATATCCGAAATAATTATTTGTAACACTCTGGTTAGTACGAAAATAATCAGTTTTTTATTGGTGTTTCCTTGAGTGGTTCATTCAATAGATACATTTGTGGGTGTTTTAGAAACACTGTTCAGGACTTGGTGTGCAAGTTCGGTCAGCCGACACGTGTTTCGACCCATAGGGTCTTTCTCAAGGCATCTATTATTCGCTGTGTGCCCTCAGTGGGGTTCTGTTGGAATTAAGACTGTCCTTACGGCAGTCTTGGCTCCTGTTGGGCCCTGTGTGCGCCGGACCGCGCCCATCTTCCTAATTAGCAACTTAACCATAACTACACGGCCACTACCGTGGCGCATATATTGCATTACATACCGTAAAAGCATTTCTGATCGTTGTATCTGCTTAGATTCACATGCTGTGCATAGTCCGACATCCAGTGGTCACTGCAGAGTATTGCATCTTGTTTTTCTAAAGTCGAAAAGGGGACGTTGACATAGGCGTGTCTGTAATACTATCCCTATGGTGACATGTAGTGTACCCAAAATCCCTCATGTGTCGAGGTCCCTCTGTATTTTTTCTGCCATGAGGGAGCCTTATGACTAACGTGAGTGAGTACAGAAAAGAGAAAGTAATAAGACGTCTAGGTTACTTCCATCTGAGCGGGGAGGAAGGGTGGGCACATGTGAATCTAAGCAGATACAACCATCAGAAATGCTTTTACGGTAAGTAATGCATGTCTTCTGATGTTTGTTAATCTGCTTAGAATCACATACTGTGCATAGACTAGCAAGCAGTACCCGGAGTTGGGTTGTGAGAAGGACAGATGTCTTAGTACTGCTTGTCCCACCTGGTAATCAGATCTAGAATGGGCGTCTAGACAATAGTCTTTTGTAAAGGTGTGTACAGAACTCCAGGTTGCCGCTTTGCAAATGGACTCAAGGGGAACATTTGCAGTGAACGCTATGGATGCCACAGTACCTCGAGTAGAATGTGCTCCTGGCTTGAAGGGCAGTACTCTTAGCAAGAGTGTAACAGAGTGTGATGCATTGGACAATCCACCTAGATATTGTGGATTGGGAAACTGCATCTCCTTCTCTTCCTTCCGCCACAGAGACAAAGAACCAATTAGTCTTTCTCAGTGGTCTAGTTCTTTCCATATAAAACTGGACTGCTCTGTGCTCATCAAGTGTGTGTAGGCTCTTTTCTCCCAAGTGTGATGGGTTTTGAAAGAACGTTGGTAGTTCTATAGACAGGTTGACATGGAATTTTTAAATGAACTTCGGTGCAAACCTAGGGTGTGCGCAATAGAACCACCTTATATTTGTGAACTGTTACAAAGGGATCTAGTATAGAGAGCGCTTGTAGTTCACTCGCTCTCCTAATTGAGGTGATGGCTATCAAGGAAGCAGTCTCAAGAGTGAGGTACTTAAGCGTTGCTTTATGCATGGGCTCGAAGGGGGAGCCCATTAGCCTGGTTAGTACCACATTCAGGTCCCATCCAGGAGCTGGGTTGGATTGAATCCTTTTCACTCCCTCCATGAAGGCTTTAATAACTGCAACTTTCCACCATGACAACTTATGTTGAGACGTAGTGTAGGCGGAGAGTGCAGCTAGATGAATTTTAATAGAATTAAAGACTAAACCTGAGTCCAACAAGTGAGTCAGGTATAGAATAATCTGTGTGGGAGAGCAGCCAACAGGGTTGATGCTCTTTGACTTACACCAGATGACAAACCGTTTCCACTTGCTAGAGTAGCAGTAACAAGTGTTCGGTTTCCTTGCTTCTCTGAGAATGTCCATGCATCTCTGAGGGAGCTGCAAACGACCAAATTCTTTGACTGCCAAGTTCAGGGTCTGTGGGCATGGGTGCAGCGTTTGGCCCCTGTCCTGTGACAGCATGTCGTATGGGCAGGGTAGTTTCACTGGAGGAGACAGTGACATCCCCATCACATGAGCGAACCAGGGTTGGCGGGCCCACATGGGGGCCACCAGTATCATGGTAACTGGTTCCTGGTGCACTATCTTGTTGAGGGGGCGGGGGGGGGCGGGGGAAGGGTCGGGGGAAAAGCGTAGACAAATTTCCCTGACCATGTTATCCAGAGACCGTTCCCTTTGGAGCGGTTCTGGGGGTACCTGGAGGCGTAATCTTGGCATTGGGTGTTCTCCAGAGTTGCGAACAGGTCGATCGCTTGGAAGCCCCATTCTGCGAAAACGTTAGAGACCATGTCTTTGTGTAATCGCCATTCGTACTCTGAGGGCAGAGGGAAGTCTCTGCTGAGTTCGTCTGCCAGAAGATGGAGTTCCTCTGGTACATGTTGAGATAACAGGAACAAGTGTTTGAGAGCCCACTTCCAGATGTTCTGGGACAGCTTGGACAGTCCTGAGAGTGAGTGCCCCCTTGCTTGTTCAGGTAGTACATGGCTGTGGTGCTGTCTGCGAGGATCAGCAATGTTGTCCCTTGTAGGTGTGTCTATAAAGCCTTCAGTGCTTTGAAGACCGCCAGTAGTTCCAGCAGGTTTATGTGTTTGGACGCCACGCTCATAGTCCAAACTCTGTGTGCAGTCTGATGGGATAGGTGAGGCCCCCCCCCCCCCGCCACCCCTAATCCTGTGAGGGATGCATCTGTGTGGTTAGAGTGGCTTCCATTGCGGGGGTTGCGAAAGGTTTCCCCAACACAAGGTTTTCCTTCGACCACCATTGCAGCGAGAGAACCAAGGCCTGCGAGACCACCACTAGATGGTCCTATTGTCTGCTGGCCTGACATCACTGGCTGTTGAGCCACTCTCATTGGCCGCAGGCGCAGGCACGCGTGAGGTTCCACATAAATACATGACGCCATCATTCTTAGCAACTGCATGGCCTTGCGTACCGTTACCTCCCGACCGGCTACATATTGAGGGATCTGAAACAGCAGGTTTTGGACCCTCTCGTTGGAGGGGAAGACGAGGCTGTCCTTTGTTCGAAATAGAGCCCCTAGGAATTGCTGGACTTGGCTGGGGTCTAGACTGGACTTCTTCTCGTTGATGGAGAAGCCCAGGTGGAACAAAAGGTCTACAGTCTTTTGGGTATTTGAGAAGCAGGTTTCGTAGGAATCCCCTGTTATGAGCCAGTCGTCGAGGTAAGGGTAGACTGGAATGGATAATCTGCACAGGTGTGCCACTACCTTCGTGAATACCCTGGGCACTGAGGCTATGCCGAAGGGTAGCACCTTGAACTAATAATGGTTGCCTTCTATCATGAACCTGAGGTATTTCCTGTGCGCTGGCAACATTGAAATATGAAAGTATGCATCTTTCAGGTCCAGTGTTGCCATGTAATCCCCCTGTGTGAGCAGGGGGATTACCTCCTGCAAAGTCACCATACGAAATTTCAGAGGTTTTACGAATTTGTTTGTTGGGTGCAGGTCCAGTACAGGGCGCATGGTTAGATCCTTTTTAGGTACAAGGAAGTACAATGAATAAATACCCTCCTTTATCTGTGATAGAGGCACAACCTCTATTGCTCCTATTTCCCGTAGAAGTTTGACTTCCTGAAGAAGGATGTAGAGGTGTTCCGGTGATAGGCGTCTTCCCCTTGGGGGTCTGAATGTTGGGGACCGACTGAATTCGATGCAGTAACCGTGGGCTATTGTTGACAGTACCAAATGATCTGTGGTAACTTCCTCCCATGCTTGTAGGAATGATGTTAACCAGCCCCCGAACGGAGATGCATGGGAGGGGACCCGAACTTTTGGGTCATTTGGTGTTGGTAGCCGAGGAGCCTCTGGGTGTGGCGCCCCAACCTCTTCCCTTGGAACGACGTTGTCCTCTCTGAGCATACTTTCCACTGGTTCCCTGGTCCTCCAGTTGGCGGCTGAGGAGTATTGTTGTTGCTGATTTTGTCGTTGGCCACGAAAAGAGCACCTGTTGCCATAACCTTGCTTATTATTAGGAGGTCTTGTGATTTGGTACAGAGTCTTTAGAATTTCGTGTTCCTTCTTAGCTGTTTCCAGTGCATCATCAACCACCTTGCCAAACAAGTTTGAGTCTTCAAGGGGTTTGTTGATGAGGAACGCCTGTGTTTCTGGCTTGAAACCTGAGTTTGAGCCAAGCGTGACGCTTAAGTACACCCTGGACTAGGGAACGACCAGCAGTTTCGGCAGCTTCTAAGGTGTTCTTGATGATGTTTTGGTTGACCTGAGTACCTTTTGTTACAATGGTGAACAAGTGGGTTCTCAAGGGCTCATGGGCTTCTTGTAGGTCTTCGTCCAACAATCCCAATTGGGCATCAGCATAGCTAGCCAACAAAATTGTGGTGTTGGCAATCCGTGTGGCAAAAGCTGCAGAGGATGTAATCCTCTTTCCTAAAGCATAAAGCTTCTTCCACCTCTTTGTCTGGGGGTGCTTCACTAGTAGATAGAGGAACTCCCGCCCCTTTCCTCGTGGTGGTTACTACCAGGGAATCAGGTATGGAGTGACTCCTAATATATAAGGGATCAGAAGGTGAGGGGTTAAAAATCTTCTCTATTCTAACCAATGCAGGTGTAAAGAGGGAACGAGGCGTCTCTTGAATGAGGTAAGAAGGGGTATGGCTTGGCTAGCAGGCGGCTTTTCTTTAATTATTTTCTCAACAAAATCTACTTCTGGGGTAGTTTCCCCTGTGGCAATTTCAAAATGTGCTGCCGCCTTGCATAGCATTGCATTGAAGGTGGGTTGATCATCCACAGGTGAAGGGTCCCTGATCTGAGGAGAGGGCAGATCTAACACATCAGGGTCTGTAGACGCCCCTGGTGACTGCCAGGGCTGTGGTTCACATATGTCTGGGTCTTCTTCAAAGTCCCCTACAGGGTCTTGTAGATCCTCAGTTTTTAGGAATTTTTCATCTTCCTGAAAATGTAGATCCTCTTCAGTGAGGTCATATGTATCAATTTTTTCCTCAAGTGGGTCGAAAAGTCTTGGAAATTTGGCCCTAGGGTCTTCAGGGAGCACCTCCCTTGGCCTCTTAGGTTTGTGTCCACCTCTGAACACATTACACCCATCTAGTCTGTCCATACATGATTCAAATCTTTCCCTAGTCCACTGAGATAACCCTGAACGGTCTAGTGGCGGAAAGGGCTGCACCTCCGCCTCTAGGCGTCGAGATCTCTACTATAGCGTGGAGGATATAGCCCTTTCACCCTCCGAGAACCATTCTCGTGGGGCTGGCACTGGGGACGCATGTCTGGCTTTTCACTTCGACGTGAGGGGGGGGAGGTTCTGGCGTACCCTCCGTAGATTTTGACATCTCTCTGACCTTGTGAGCAGGCTTCGGTGACTCTTTCACCCCCTCCGTCTCTGCGTGTGCTTTGAGACTATTCTAGCTAAGCTTTCCACGACTAGTTTTTCGAGGGCTGGTCGTGAATAGTTTTCGGCGAAGCCAGAAAGTTACCGTCGTCAGGCGCCTTCTTATGAGGCGTTTCGACTGACGTTTTGGTGGTAACCACACTTAGTAGAAAAAGGCCCAGTTGCTAGGCGTGTATGCAGCTGCGGGGAGGGGTGGCGACCCTTACAGTCAGCAGAAGCTGCTGGTTGTTTTGGCGTCTCCGTTGGCGCGGAGGCCTTCGATTTGGAAGAATGGCCGTGGGTTGTGTGCTTTGTGATTTTTTCGTGTGCGTCAGCGTCGCTGGGGTGTACATCCCCATAAGTAGTGCCGGAGCCGAGCTTTTGAGGGCCGGGGACAGACGCGGTGGAGCGGGAGCGCTCCATAGAGAGGTCGACAACCTCCGTTACGGAGGTAGTGTTATCACCATCCTCCTCGTCACACTCTGCGGCGGCGGCCGCTCGTGAGTAATCAGCCCTCGACATGGCGTAGGCTGCCCACCTTTTGACCCAGCATTCCTTCAAGGTTTTTGGGCGAAGGAGTACAGGCCGCACAGCTGGCCTCGTTGTGGTCGAGGGGTAAGCAGCGGTTACACCACTTATGCTTGTCCTTCCACAGGAAGTTGCTGTTACGAGGGCAAAATCTAAAAGGAGTCCTCTCCATAGCCGAGGATGTAATAAGTGATAACGACCCCGAAGGAAAGGGGGGAGAAGGGGAAAGGCATTCTAGAAGAAACAGAAATGTCCACAACAACCCCCACTCTCCCTACTTTGTATGCCAGCGAGGCCGGGCCACGTGTTCAGCAGCGCCAAAAGGATTGCCTCCGATGAAACCACCGCCGAAGAGCTTGACTCAGCAGGGAAGTGATTGGCTGTCGAAAGAGGGCAGGAGGCGGTTAAATTAAACAATAACTGACAAAATCGAACAAGGGTCGAATAATTGGTAATGGCAAGGTCTCTTACGAGCTCTGCATAAGGCGACCAGTATACTTGGCAGAAAAAAACAATCTGAGGGACCTCGACGCATGAGGGATTTTGGGTACACTACACGTCACTATTGGGATAGTATTACAGACATGCCTATGTCGACATCCCCTTTTCGGCTTTCGAAAAACAAGATGCAATACTCCGCAGTGACCACTGGATGACGGACTATGCACAGCATGCAATTAACAATCTGAGGGTCCTAGACGCGTGAGGGATCATGGTTACAGTGGATGTCACACTAGGGATAGTATTACTGGCACGCCCTGTGTCGACGCCCAATTTTCAAAAAACAAACTAATACTCTGCAGCTTCCACTAGATGTCGGCCTATGCACAGCATGTGAATCTAAGCAGATACAAGCATCAGAAATATATACATATATACACACACACACACACACACACACACACTTTTTTTTAACCAGAGCAGGGGTCTGCAACCTTTGACTTGGCAGACTACAGCTCCTCTCAGTCCCACCAAGCATAGTCAAGTGAGTTCATGGGAGTTGTAGTCTGGAACATCTGTAGGGTTGCAGACAGACGACCCTTAACTATGTATTGCAATACTGCCTGCATTTGGAGGAGGGGAGTTGACCTTCAGAAAAATGATCCATAAAGTTTCTAACGTGAAAACGGAGGTTGGCGCTCAGATTATTCTAGTAACCATGCATCACCTCACTAACAAATCATTAGGCACATCATGTAAAACGCAATTCAAAAGGAAATTTGATACGGAGATCAAAAGCCCAATGACCAAACGCAACTCTATGGAGGACGACCCAGCTGTGGATTGCAAGCATTTACACCAGTGTACAGTAGACCGGGGTCAATAAGCGGAGGCAGTTTGCCTTCACTTTGTACCCGGAGGTGGAAGTCCAAGAACCGTGCACCTCGGGGCATGGTTAATGGCGTCTGAATTGGACTTCATGTTCCATAGTTGGAAGCTTCTCCTTGAACAGTAAAGAGCTTGATGTGGTACCAGATTGAAAGCAATCACCAGCAGCTTGTCATCGCCATACCTTTGGACCAGGAGACCCAGGTACTCAATTCACAGGAAGGAGGAGTTTGAACAACGTCTCACTGCTCAGGGCACTGCAGCAAGTGAGCATAATCAACATGGGTGCTCTAACCATTTCACTACATAATTAACTTAAACCTCCTATCACAGAATTGCTTGGCACACATTACAAATCTACATCTGCAAATGCTGTGGACGTGCAGGATTTCAAAGTGGGTTATTTAGTCAATCCAGACGTGCACTATAAAAAGAAGCATTTGGCACTCTGCAAGCCTTATTCAGACTGCCCTGGAGAAGACACATGTACAAAAGAATCAAATAATAAGCCCCTATATGGCGCACCAAGTAACCCGATGACAGATGCTTGTACTCTGTATACCCAAACACCATTATCACATTTTGCTGCCTGTATTCAAAGCAGAGGACACTGTAGACTCAGGGCTTTCCCCAACTTTGTATTGGATGCAATCAGGTGGTACACTACATTTGTATTCCGCTCATCTGCGAGCACACTGGTACTCCGTATGAGGTATTTAGGCAAAAGACTAGATCTTCAAAAATAGAGGGGAGAAGAGGAAAAAAAAAGGGGGGCCAATCCGTGCTACAGCTCAGAAATGCACCTTTACAACCGTTTCAAAGTGATGCTGCTGCATAAAGTGCAGTTCCGGCTGGAGGGAAACAATATTGCTTCCAGGATTGCAAGGAAAACCCTTCAGGATTTGCCAGGGTTTAACCCTAATCGCCTAGAACTCCAATGTTGCAGCTGGCTGACTGTATGTCCGCTTAGTTGATACCCGTGTCGAGTTTGATTATCCAATACTCTGGACGCCAAAGGGCACTGTACTTGGATGGGGCCACACCTCCTGAATCATCATGAAATGGACGCCGCAGGCCGAAACCACGGTGACCTGAAAGCATGATCGGGTGTGCGGTGGGTGCATGGTGGCAGCAGAGAGATACTGGAACGGCTTCATGAAGCCGCCTTTCAAGGAGGACCACGTTATGCCATTCACAACCCTTATAGTGTTGCTGCATCAGACAAACTGGAAAAAAGATGAATTTTTCACTAAAACATTCTTAGAAAACAAACGTTGGCTATTTGAGCAAAGAAAATGCACCTGAACAATAATAAACTAAATAATGTTTTCCTCTTATTTAGTAGTAGCAGTAGTTTGCGGAAGGACATTAGATCTTCAGTTAGGCGGGTGTGGGGTGGGAGTGCGTTCCATAGCGTGGGGGCCAAGGCTGAGAATGATGATCCGCCTAACCTGACTGAGTTTGTTTTAGGTATGCCGGCTCTGCTTGATCTTAGAGGACGTGGAGGGTGATCGGATTTTAGCTTGTTTTGAAGATATTGAGGTCCTGTTTTATGGAATGCTCGATGAGAAATGCATAAGGTTTTGAAAGTCACCCTTTGGGCCACTGGAAGCCAGTGCAGAGTCTTAAGGGCTGGGGAGATGTGGTCTCTCGGGCCAAGCGCAAGTAGCAGTTTGGCTGCGGCATTTTGGGCCCTTTGAAGTTTATTCAGTTGGTAAGTGTGGACTCCGAGGTAGAGGGGGGGGTTTGCGTAGTCCAGTCTTGATATAACAATTGATTGGACTGTGGAGAGTCTGTTGGGAAAGGAGAGATATGGAAAGATGCGCCTAAGAGTTTTAAGGTGGTAGTGGCAGGACTTTGAGACGTTGTTGACTTGGCGCGAGAGTGTTGGCACTCCGCTCTATGCTGGAGTGTCTGGACGGAGAGGGAGTCGCAGTAGATACAGGAATCCCAATGATGTTCTGGACCAAGGCACTCCAAGCAAAGTGTGGGGATCAGCCCTAGCGAAGCAACATTCGCAGGAAGAACAGGACACTAATCCCAGACGCTCCCGCATAGACGGAGGACTAGGCGACCAAGGAACTGGAGCCAGAAGAAAGGACAACGGGAACAAAAATAAAATTCCCGGTGATATTAGTGCGTCCAGCCCCGACCGAGTGGAGAAAAGGACTGAAGGGCGATGCAGAGCGCAGGAGGGCAGGTTATGGCCATGTGCGGTACCCCGCGTAAAAATAGGACCAACATTTTCTTTCTTTATTCTTTTTGACTAAAGTGCGCCAGTCCCGCCCCAAAGGACAGAATGCCCCACAAGTATGGAGGAAAGGGGACGGAACGTAGGAGTATATTTCTTTCAGAAGAGAGGTGGGACAGGGGTCAAGGGTGGTTCCGGGGGGAGAGAGAGAGAGAGAGAGAGAGAGATCTCCTATCTGGCAGCAGACCCTTTGGATCTAAGAACTAGTCTCCCGAGATGGGTTGGAAAGTGTCAAAGGCTGGCATTGTGGTCGTCGGGTCAAGGGGATCGGGAGGGGTAGGTGTGGGGGTGAGGGTGGAGAGTTTGGTGTTAAGGGTTGTCACCCCGTCAAGTTCAGTGTTGTATAAATTTAGCGAGAGGGAGCCGCAGAGCATTTGCGTGTGGGTGGTTTTGGCAGATGTAGGTTTTACGAATTCTGAGATGATCTTGTGGAGTTCTTTGCTGCTGCTGCCAGAGTTCAGAATTAGTTTATTGCAATAGGCCTTTATGGCCCCTCAGATTTTAATTACGGTGGTGGTGGGCAAACAGATCTGCTGAGATCAGTGTTAGATGCTCGCAATTTGTGCTCAAGAGTTATTTTGACTTTTGAAAGTCTTCAGGTACGGCGTGAACCATTTGGGGAACGCTCCTTGCCGCAAGGCTGCAGGGAGTGAGAGGAATTGGTGATTCTTTAAGCAGGAGTCAAAGGATTTGAAAGGGTCTACCACAGGTCTGCGTCGCTGGGGATACTGAGTAGCAGGGCTTCGGCTAGGTCGGGGAATGCCTTTACATTGTTCCAGCATTTGTGATCAAAAGTGCGGGTGGGGGATAGGGGGAGCTGTGGGAGGAGGGGCTGGTGTGTCGATAAAGAAAGGGATGGCAGAGTGGTCTATCCAGATAAGCAGTTTGGGATTGGATATAGAGACGAGGTCATAGGCAGTCACACCCTTGATGCGATCTTCAGCTCCTGAGTCAGTTGGACCGGTGGTAAGTCGGTAGAGTACCTCAAGACTGTAGATCAGAGGTTGGGTCATGGGGTTGTTGGGCATATCGAACCAGATATTGAAATCTCCCAATAGTGTAAGAGTTGGGTGATTTATCCGAATGCTAGCTATTGAGTCACAGATTGTTGGCAAAATGTAGGTAGAAGCAGCAAGCGTTGATGGTAGCGTGAATTTTACTAGAAGGGATTCACAGGTAGCATTGCATGTCTGGGTTTTTCGACGAGTGAGACAGAAATGAGGTTTGTAGAGGATTGATTGGTGGGGCGAGGCACGGCTCCTGTTATTTGCTGTCATTTTGAAGATAAGATTAATGGGTGGAGAGAGAGTCTAAGCTATTGGTCGAACTGTTCCGGGAGATGATCTCCTGGGCTGATGAGTTGAAGAGCCACGTTTTTAGCTGCTTTCTGAAGGTTTGATGTACAGAGGTTTTTAGGTTGCAAATTCCAGAGGTTAAATGCTAGGAAGGAGAAAAAAGTTTGGCCTCCAAGCTAGCCTGTAAAGCAAAATCTCACAAGAAGTCATTCTCCCCCCACGCTGCGTCCATCTGAAACACAATCCCGTCTGAGGCTCAAAGCACCCACCATCTTCCAGTCCCACAAAGTATTTTTTTTTTTTATTTTTAAATTTGCTTTTATTGGTTTTCATCATCTACAACAATAATTACCAAAAAATAAATAAAAATAAACAAGAAGGAACATCAAGATACATACAAAATAATGCACCGGTTGACACAGTTGGGTAAAAGAAAAACAAAAACAAAAAGGCTTGGTGTCAGCTCACAGTGTCATACAATTATCTCAGTTCTCAATGGAGGTGCATTTCCTAATACTCAAAGAAAAAACAACTCCCCTTTCCCCCCTGACCCCCCCTCACTTAACTTGGCACCAATTCGTTTATCACAATTAGAGCGTCGAGCCGTTGATAGGGCAATGTTTCTGACTCCAGTGTCGGACCACACAGTCTTCGCTCGTGTCAAGAGATTTTCCCCCTTTTTATTTTCTTTCTTTTTTCAGTCACCACTACCTGGGCATTGGATTACCATTAGGTCTCCTCAGGTTCATCTGATAGGGACTCATTATCTGTCATTAGGTGTCGACTTCTAAAGTCACAAAGTATTTTTTAAATGGCTCTTTCAGCAATACCTGCTGGACGAATACAAATTCCTCTCCCCTCCACCATCAGTACTGTGCTGATTTATAAAATGCCAAGCTCGGTACTGGAAGCATCTGGTTACAAAGGGCCCCTCTTGCCTACGTCCATTGACAGATGGACCGAAGTGGTATTCCTGAGTCCTCCATTTTTTAATTTCCCCACACAGAACCAATGCGATCATCTCCTCTGTATTATCAAAAATAGACAACTAATAACCGCTAATGTAAACTAAAAGGACAAACAGAATAGAACGAGTAAAGTAGACCAAAGCAGTGAAGTGGGTAAAAAGAATAAATTGCACAGAAACTGTAATGAAGTTTAAATTAATGAAATGGATGTAATGAGTGCAATGGACAAAATGAACAAAAACAGGCAAAATGAATAAAGAGTAGAGGATGGAAAGATGAATACAAGAGACTGATGAGTACACAGACAGATGACCTTGACTGTATGTGTGCATGGCATAAATGGAAAGTACAGAATAGAAGATTCAAGTACATGAGACAAGAGCAGTACATGAAATAGAGCACGGAACGGATCCAGTGCGTATGTTTGTTATGCGCACCGGACCCTGAGGTAGCAGGGCGCAAGAGACAAGGAAGTTTACAGCTTAGTTACAGAAGTTACAAGTTACAGAACAAACAAGTTACAGAGTAGACAGAATTTTGGCTCTACAGGTGAGACAAGTACAAGTGCAGATAGAGCGCCACCAAACAGTCAAATCAATGGCGAACAAAATAGCAAGTCAGGTAGAGTACAAGTGGAGGTGCGAGAGGTAGAGTGCCATTTATGTTGTATTCTCGGTGAGCCATTTTATGGTATTCTTTCTGAAGTTGTTGAACGTTTGGTCGGATCTAAGTGCAAGAGGTAGGGCGTTCCATAACTGAGCTGCCTTGACTGGGTGTATAGAGTGGACGAGGGCATAGAGCGGACGAGGGCATAGAGCGGACGAGTGACAAGTGCATGTAGAGCGGATGAGTGAGCAGAGCTGCTGAGTGCATAAAGTGGATGGAATGGGTGACATATGGATGGAACGAGTGCGCAGAACGGACGTGTGCATAGAAAAGATGGAGCGGGCGAAGTATGTGGATGGAATGGGGACGTATGTGGATTGAACGGATTAAGAAAGTGGAAGGTACTGATGTAACATGTGAAAGGTACGGGTGAAATATGTGGAAGGTACAGATGAAATGTGGAAGTGGTGCCTAAAACAACTTAGGAAATGATCGGATTACATGAACCGATCCGAGTGCGTGGAACGGACTGGAGTGCATAGAAGTGCGCGACATACATGAATGGTTTGGAATTCATGTAATGTTTGAAAGAGCATGTAAACCATCTTATCACATCACCATGCTTACTCTCCTTTTTACACCACCACTCAACTAGAACACAGAGATACTATGACACCATTTGGTATAGCTGTTCTCATACCAACATCTGCCTCATACTCCACATCACTCTAATGACTGCTGGTTTCACACCCCACCAGCCAGGCGTTCTCCTCAGGCCTAACGCACCCAGAACCGGTCTGGATAAAGCCTACCAGAACAAACGCATACCCCTGATCTCTCAACCACCACACCCTACTGCTATGAAGCAGCTATTACACGAATGCCACACCAGCTGCACACATATCCGGTGCTCACAAACAACTTTGACTCTCTTTACTGACTTGAACTTCGGTTCCCGAGGGCGTTCAACCTACTAGCGCCTCCAGAACATACCAAAGGTACATAAGGTGCTATATAAATGCAAAGTAACATAACATAACGCACACAATTATCAGGCACTATGCAACCAAAAGGGAAGATAACCAACTACTGTAACAAGCAACATGCAGGCTACCTATGGCAATGACAGGTGCACAGTACCACAGATCCAAACCCCATTTCAGGATGAGGGTTTTATATATATATATATATATATATATATATATATATATATATATCCACACCCTCACCTCTCCAACCCTCACTCGATATGTGCTCCCCTAATTTACCTCCCTCTTAATCTCCTTTCCTTACACCACAAAGGAATACCCACCACAGAAGCAATCACATGCCTAGTCAACAATATAAGCAGATGACTAAACTAGGAATGAAATGCATCTTTTCAGCTCTACCACACTCCCTCACATTAGTGGGCAATATCATCCTTGGCATTCTCTCCATTTTCAAACTTTGGGATCTCCTTTTGGCATAGCTTACCCCCAAAAGTCTGCCAAATGCATAGTAAGCACCCAGGAACCAGATACGTCCGACCTGCACAGAACACACAGGCATTGTATCTGCCTCCCCAACTTTCCCACTAACAACCCCTCACCACATCAACTTTTCTTAGAGCCATGCACAACAAAGCCGATAAAAATGACAGAGGTGTTTCAAAAGAATATCATTAAGGAATATAGGGTAATTGTAGTTTTGAATAAATTGTCAAAAATAGTCTTGCTGAAAGGCCTAGTGTGGACATTGTTTACATGTGCAAAAGGATCATACAATGCTGCATTCTGTAAAATGAATCTTAAAGCTTCATCTTATTCGTCGATGTGAACAGCTCAAAGACACAGGTCCTGCTGTTGGGGTCCTGTAGGGCACCAGGATCCCATGACCAGCCGCCATCTTTAGGTGATCCATGCATGCCTATACTTAATCAGTATCCCTGTGTAATCTGCTCCGACAACCTCCTACCGTTGCTGCATATCTGTACTGGCTCTGAGAACACTTTCCATAACTTCTTGCATAGACGTCTAGGAACAAGTTACTTACCTGTAACTGTTGTTCTCCAGCATGGTCTGGAATGGATTCACATGCGCATGAATATTCCCCGTCGTCAGGCCGGGAATCCTCAGTATAGAAAAAATCAATATCAGTTTCATTTCTGATCTGTCTTTCCCAGTAGTAACCAATCACTGGTCTCTGGGTCATACTGCCCCAAGCCAATGACTGCCCTCTCCCTAAGCCCCGCCCCTGGCAGCCATCCTCAGATGGTAGCACGTGAAGTGGCAGTATGACCAAGTGAAGAGCCGCAGAGGGGTAGGCGGGAGGGTTCGCATGTGAATCCATGCCAGACCCATGCTGGAGAACAACAGTTACAGGTAAGTAACTTGTTCCTTCTCCAGCATGGGGTCTAGCATGGATTCACATGCTCATGAATATAAGAATACATAGCTGTATACACATGCACAACCACGGGAGGTGGCACAAGGCTCAATATCAAGCAATACAACAACTCAACATTAAGCAACTCTTACCTCCTCACCAGGCTCACCTTAGGCGAACAGTTTGCGCATCACTGCCTGGCTGACTCTGGACTCCTCCCTGGAATCCCGGCCGACGCAGTAGAATCTCGTAAAGGTGTACGTCGACCTCCACGTAGCAGCCCTGCAGATGTCGAGCAGGGGCACACCAGACAGGAACGCCGTAGTAGCAGCGATCGCTCTGGTCGAATGGTCCCTCGGACGGCCTGGCAACGGTCGGTTTGCCAACCGGTGACAGTGCATGATGCAGCCGGAGAGCCATATGGAAATGGAAGTCTTCGAGAGAGCCTTCCCTTGATTCACAGGTCCAAAGTTCACAAATAGCTGTGATGTCTTCCAAAAACTCTTTGTGCGGTCCACGTAGAACTTCAGCACTCTAGCTACATCCAGCGAGTGCAAAGTCCTCTCAGCCGGCGACCAAGGTGCCGGGAAGAAAACTGGCAACACGAAGGGCTCGTTGAGGTAGAAGTCCGACGGCACCTTGGGCATGAAGGAGGGGTGCGTCCTCAGCACCACCCTCGTGTCGTAAAAAGTCAAGTATGGAGGCTTGCAAGACAGGGCCTGGATCTCTCCCACTTGTCGTGCAGAGGTGATGGCCACGAGGAATGCTGTTTTCCGCGACAGAAACTTCAACGGCACTGAATGCATAGGCTCGAATGGGGCCCCCATGAGCCTAGTTCCCACCACGTTGAGCTCCCACGCCAGGGCTGGGGCCTTCACCGGCGGGAATGATCGGAACAGTTCTTTCATAGATTCCTTCACCAGACGATGAGACCACAAGGACGCCCGTCCTGTAGTTCTGGTGTAACATGAGACAGCAGCCAGATGTACCTTGATGGAAGCGTGAGCTAGGCCAGCCTTGGCCAAAGACAGTAGGTACGGCAATACTTGAGGGGCAGTAATCCGCAGAGGGTTAATCTTCTGTGCACGGCACCAGACAGAGAACCTCTTCCATTTATGTCCGTAGCACTTGAGAGTTGAGGATGCCCTGGCCTTTGCAAGAACCTCTCTGCAGTCGGCCGGGATGTCGTATCCTCCAAACTCTAGTGCTGCAGGAGCCAGGCCTGCAAGTTCAGCGACTGTGGTTTGTGATGAAGAATGGCGCCTCCTTCTCTGGAGAGAAGATCCGCATCCGTCGGCAGCTTGACTGGTGCGGACGCTGACAAGTCCAGAAGGTCCGGGAACCAGATCTGCCTCGGCCACGCCGGTGCGACGAGGATCATCCTGCACCGGGACCTCTTGAGCTGGTTGACGAGCCGGAGCAGCAACAGCAACGGCGGGAATGCATAAAGGAACAGGCCGTCCCAGGGGAATGAGAAAGCATCCCCCATGCTCCTCGGTTGGGGAAACCTGCTGGCGAACCTCTGGCACTTGGAGTTCGCCGCCGTCGCAAAGAGATCGATCTGGGGTTTGCCCCATCGTCGGAAGAGTCGGTCCACTTGATCCTGGCGCAGTTCCCACTCGTGGCAAGAGCGCAGCTCTCTGATGAGTGAGTCGGCAATGGTGTTTTTTATCCCTGCCAGATGAAAGGGTGCCAGAAACATCCCTTGGGCGACGGCCCAATGCCACAGATCATGGGCTTCCTTGGATAGGGCAGGGGATCTGGTTCCGCCCTGCTTCCGAATGTAAAACATCGTGGTGGTGTTGTCAGTGAAGATCCTCACCACCTTGCCCTTGAGGGACGGAAGGAAGGACCCGAGGGCCCAGAACACTGCGCAGAGCTCCAAGATGTTGATGTGGAGAGTCTTCTCCTCCGGGAGCCAAAGGCCTCTCGCGTGGAGACCCCCGGTGTGCGCTCACCAACCTTCCAGGGAGGCATCCGTCATCGTCACCTGGTGGGCCGGGGCTAGGAAACCTGTTCCCGCTGTGAGATGAGCGCGGACACCCCACCATCGTATTGCCCGACGGAATGCTTCGTCGAGCGGGATCCTGTCCTCGAAGCTGCCCGTCGTCTTTATCCAGTGGGCTTCGAGGAATTCTTGCAAGGGCTGCATCTGAAGTCTGCAGTGGGGCACCAGATAGATGCAGGATGACATCATTCCGAGGAGGGACTTGATAGACCTCACTCTGGCCACTTCCGTGGCCAGCAGACGTTGCATCTTTCCTAGGATGGTCCTTATCCTTTCCTCCGACGGTGAGGCCCGCCGCGCCACTGTGTCGAGCTGTGCTCCCAGAAACAGGACGACTTGCGACGGGACCAGGTGGGATTTTGGAAAGTTGATGGAGAACCCCAGGTCCGTGAGCAGCTGGACGGTCTTCGCAGTGTGTTCCACGGCGAGCTCCCTTGTCCTTGCCCGTATGAGCCAGTCGTCCAGGTAGGGGTAGACGTTGATCCCCTGCAGGCGCAGCCGCGCCGCCACCGGTGCTAGGCACTTGGTGAACACCCTGGGTGCCGATTGTAATCCGAACGGGAGGGCCTTGAACTGGTAGTGCCGCCCTTTGACCACGAACATGAGGAACTTTCGGTGTCTCTTTAGACTTGGGATGTGGAAGTATGCATCCTCCAAGTCCAACGATGACAGGAAATCGCCCTCCTCCAGCTGTCCCAGCACGTGCTGGAGGGCGACCATCTGGAACTTCTGTGCCTTGATGTATTTGTTTAGTCGTCACAGGTCCAGGATGGGACGCCATCCTCCTGTCTTCTTCATGAGGAAGTATCTTGAGTAAACTCCGGAGCCCCGAAGCCTCTTCGGGACGAGCTCGATGGCACCTTTCCTGAGCATCGCCCTTACTTCCAACAGCAGTTGAGGGACGTGATTTTCCTTCCTGGCCACGGGAGGAATGCAGGGGCACCTCTTCTGGAACTCGAGGGTGTGCCCCAGGGCCAGGGCGTCCAGCACCCAATAGTCGGTGGGGATGGACTCCCACACGCCGACGAACTTTGTCAGCCGGCCTCCCACCGGGGTGCTTCGGCGGGGGCCCGACCCTACGGTTGGTTCAATCTTGCTTGGAGGCCGCTTTGCCTCCTTGGCGACGACGGCGGGATCCACCTGACTTGCCGCATCCCCTGTAGGCCTCCTGCGACGAAGACCTTGCCGCTTGACGGTACGTAGAGGAGCTGCTGCCGGCTCCCTTGGAGGCACCCTGTCTGCCTCCAGAGCTCTGAAAGGACGGCCGTCGCTGTTGGAGCACACCCAGTGCACGGGCCGTCTCCGTGTCCGTCTTGATCACCTGAAGGGATTCATCAACCGCCTTGCCAAAAAGGTTGTTCCCATCGAAAGGCATGTCCAAAACCTTGGTCTGAACGTCCTGGCGGAAATCCGTGGCCTTGAGCCATCCTCGTCGTCTCAGGCAAACGCTGTTGCCCAACTGACAGAAACCGGTGTCGGCGATGTCCGTAGCCACCGTAATGGCGTGGTCCGAGGCAATCTCACCTTCCTGCAAGATAACCAGGACCGCAGCCCTCTTGGCATCCGGAAGGAAGTCCAACAGAGGGGCGATCTTGAACCACAACTCTGTCGTAGCGGGCTACGATGGCCAGGGCGTTGGCCGCCTTGATGGTCGTCGCTGCAGATGAGATGACCCCATCGTCCCATCGCATCCAGCTTCTTACCCTCGCCGCCCATAGGGGAGGTTGAAGTCGAGGCCGATGGGCCCCCCCCCCCGCTTTCTTCTTGGCCGCCGCCGCCGAAACGACCGAGTCCGGGGTAGGTTGCGCCCTAAGGCACAAGGGGGCAGCGTCGGGGACCCGGTATTTCTCGTACCGGTCCCGCTTCGCAGGAGCCGTGGCAGGGTTCTTGAGGAGGGCGAGCCCCTCATCCCAGATGTCATCAAGAAGCGGTACGGCGAGGACCGTCTTCCTTTTAGCCTCGCGCCGTTGGTAAAGGAACCCCTCCTTTTCCTCGGGGCAGAGCTGGAAGAGCTCGGATGCCCTGGAAATAATTGCATGGAAGGATCCAATCTCATCGGGCGGGGACGCCCGGGCAGGTGGGGTGACAGGGAACACGTCCCGTCGTCGCCTCCGTACCAGTCGTAGTCGTGTCTATGCCTGTATCATCCCCGTGGATAGTGGACCGGGGGAAGGCAGAGAAGGCCGCAGAGGCAGGAGAGGAAGCCTAGGATGCATCCTCCTCCTCTTAAGTGGTGGGCTCTCCGAAGGTCCTGGCTCCGGTTCCTCCGTCGGGTCTGGCTCAGGCACCTCCGTCGGGGGAAGGGGCAACCTAGTCCTCATCTCCGAGCATAAGGACTGGATGGCTGACAAAATGGCCGCCGAGGTGTCCTGCGGCGCCGGAAACGACGGGAGTGAGGGCTCTTGAGGAGCCTCGTCTGCGTCACCGTCGCCCTCGTCGGGATCCCTCCCGATGGGCTGGGCTTCCACTGCGACTTGGATGAGCTCCTCTTCAGAGGTCGTGTCTGTATGCACGACGGCCACCAACCCCTCCTCCACCCTTTCCAACGAGGACTTCGTAGGGGTCTTCTCGATGGGCCTGAAAGACGACTCCCTCCACGGTGGCAGGGAGACTCTGGTACCCGAGGGCGCCTCCACTGGTGTAGCCTCCACAGGCTGAGCCAGGGCCGCGGCGACATCCTCAATTGAGGTCTTAGCAGGGTGAATTAAGGCCAACGTCATCTTCTGTACGCCTGGGGCCTTCACCTTTGGGGGAGGGTCCGAGCCTCGCTCCCCCTCTGCCGGAATCTTCGAGATCGACCGGGGCCTCTCCAGAAGCTTCGCCGGGTTCTCGGACTTCCTCTTACCCGAGCCAGAGCGTTGGCTCGTGGTCGATGGCGCCGGGGAGGATGCGCCCTACCTGGCAGCCAAGGAGCCCGACCGTTCGGCACTCCCGGTGCCCGTGGACTCGCGGTGCTTAGCCTTTTGTTGGGCCCCCTTCGCCGGAGCACCCTCACAGGACTTAGAAGACCGCTCGGACTTCTTTTTCTTCCTCGCCTGGCGGGCTCTTACCTTCCAGCCAGTTGGGGAGACGGAGGTGGCGATCCCTCATGGTCTGCTCTGACATGTTCCCACAAAACACGCAGTCCTTTTCCTTGTGCGTCTTGTCCTCATGGAGACAGTAGAGGCATAACGAATGCTCGTCCTCCTTGAAACCGTTCTGAAGATGGCATCCAGGGCAGGCCCTGAACAGCTTCCCGGGCGTCGAGCTCCCTTTCTCCTGGGCCATGACCGGGGTAGGCCTCGGAACTTCTGGAATCCTCCAAAAGCGTAACTCGACGAAATCTTCACCCTTGAGGGGCGTAGAAACTCCCAAACGGATCCCCGTTGATCGGAAGTAGAAACGGTGGAGCTTGAGGCTCTATTTAACCGAAAAAATGAGAAAATCTCCTGAAAAAAGCACAAAAACGCAGCAAAAGCTCGAGAGCCAAGCACGAGGACTCCCAATACTTGAACGTGCGGTAAAAATCTGAGGATGGCTGCCAGGGGCGGGGCTTAGGGAGAGGGCAGTCATTGGCTGGGGGCAGTATGACCCAGAGACCAGTGATTGGTTACTACTGAGAAAGACAGATCAGAAACGAAACGGATACTGATTTTTTCTATACCGAGGATTCCAGGCCTGACGACGGGGAATATTCATGAGCATGTGAATCCATGCCAGACCCCATGCAGGAGAACCACAGTCTTAAAAGATTGGTCGGTTTATTGGAGCAGTCCCTTCTCATGTCAACTGCAAGCCAGTTCCAGTGACCTGCAAGCCTAAAATTTCAAGAGCTACTCCAACAGCAACCAAACAAGCACGAAAGCACCTTCTAAAACAAACATTTGCTCAGTGAGATACAAATATTTCATTTGGCAGGTAGCGCAAGGTTTTCAAAAGGACAAACAAAAGATACCTCATCTTTACAGAAAAAGCGGACAAAGCCAAAAAGGTATCCGCCTACATCAAATTATTGGGGTCACAAACAGGGTTTCACAAAGTTACATTTTTTTAAAGGACTGAGGCAGCCAACGCCATTCCTGTTACCTATGGTGTTCTACAAGGCTCCTGCCTCTCACCTATGTACAACATGTACACTAACCTCTCTTTAACCACCTGGATAGCTTAAACATTCCATACACAAACTTCGCAGATGATACGCAGGTCCTCCTCAAGCTCACAGGCAACCATAAACTAAATTCACCTAACTTCAACTGTATCTACAGCACCATTCAGGCTTGGATGTCTAACCATCTTTGTCTAGGCGATGGTAAAATGGAGCTGCTGCTAATGATCGGATCTCTGCACAGCCTTCAACTCTTAGACCCTGCTTTTACCTCCTTTTGCATCGACAGGAACACCATCCCAGTATCAACTAATGTCAAAACACTTGGTTGGTGCTCAGAGCAGTGTGGGACTTGAAACTATCTGATCACATCTGCCTGGAGGGACGAGAAGCACACTGGCTACCAATCAAAGCTTGCATAGAGTTCAAAATCCTATCAATCACTCAACATTGTCTGCACAACTCTGCCCCTCCCCATCTTATCCAATGTATCTCTAGAAAAAATCCAACGTACGCAAGTTGCAATCGTCCTGCTCCACCTCACCAATTACTCCCAGATTCATCGGAAAAAGAGCATGTGGACTGAGGTTCACTGTTGTTGCTCTCATGCTCTGGAACACTCTCCCATCCTCGATCCAAGAAGAACCCTCCTACCCGATCTTTTGCCCAAAGAAATAAATAAAAAAAAAAAATAAAAAAAAAAATACTGCACCATAACAAATATGCTTAATCTTGTGCCCGATTGTTTAGACTGTTCTCACAATACCTACCATGTATCGTATTCTACTAGCGCTGTGATCCTCCAGGTCCCTGGAATTTAAAAAAAGAATGCAACTTCCTGACATCTCAGCCTCACAAACTTATAATAATACTTGCCTTTAAAAAGGGGGATTCTTCCAACATATCGAGAAACTCTGGGAAAAAGTCTCCGACTTCTTCATCCACTGCTCCAACAAGGCTGATCTGTCTCATTGGACCAGCCCGGTACGTCCCACAGCAGTACGTCCGGCTGACCTGCAAATAAACAATACTTAATAAAAGCAGAATACAATGTCATGTACTTTAATTAAAACCTGCAAAGAAGTCTAAACACCATGTAAAAATGAACAAATTATAGCTAGCTCTCCACAAGTATTTTTCCAGAGATTATTATAGATTTATACATATGTCCTTAATTGCATATTATTTGCATTCATTTACGTTCCACTCTTCGGTTTACTCCATATTGTACAGTTCTAGTTCTTCGCACTTGGTAGAGCCTTTTGACAACCTTGTCTCGCGTGCTAAGGAATTTGGGAACTCCTTTCCATGGCACCCCAACACCAAATCAGTGTAGTTGTGAAAAGAAAGGAGGAGGAATTTTTTTTTTTTTTTAAAAACACAAACTTCGTTTGAAAACTCTACAAACATTTCTTTTCTCCAAATTAGGGAGTCTTGGAGTATGTCCACGCCACTATTTCATTAAAAAAAACACTCTACGGGATGTCATTTTGATGAATGTAGTGAACCATACGAAGCATTTTATACTTTATTGTCCACATTTTAAGAACAGGAGGACGGCCCGATTGATGAAATTTGTTAATATTGAATATGAGGATTGTCTTCAATTCTTATGGACTAGAATGATGCAAGGAGTGCAAAAACATTTTTTTTAAAAATAATTTTATTAGTTTTTCAATACAACCAACAATCCAAACCAAACACGCAGTGCAATCCACAATCATTACATTAGCAGCAATTAGTCTTTGTTCACTGCCCCCCTGTTCCCACCCCCCTTCACGCGCCTGTTTGTCCTTCACCCTCAGTATCTGCTACACATGGCAGGGCGTCATTTTCATCAGACTCTTCTGGATCTAACATTGTTCCAAATAGACCAGATATCAATGTTTTCCATGCCATCAGGGTACCCACTTCTTCCTCCCAAAACATGCTACTTGCCTCCTGCCACACCACCGTTTCAGCCTCCGCCCATTTCTGTAATTCTTTCCACCACACCTCCACCCGTGGCTTATGACACTTTTTCCATCCCATAGCTATTCTTCGCTTTGCAAGCACGTACGCCAAGTCTTTCAGTTTCCCAACATGCTTCAGTTTCCGCGGCCTAGGAAACCCTCCCAACAGGCAGGCCCAAGCCGTGTCTACGGCGAGCGTGACCCCTTTCTCTGATAGCTTTTGTGCAACTTCTCTCCAGAAACCCTCGATCACTGGGCATGCCCAAAACATATGCGTCATATCAGCATTCTCCTCATCGCACTTAGGGCATGCCAGTCTCCCAGCATTCCTGAATTTAGATATCCTCAGCGGGGTCATATACGCTCTATGCGTTACGTACAGCTGTATTTGCTGCAATCTGGCATTCCTAGATACTTTTATGGTATCCCAGGGCCCGCTCCCACATCCCATCCTCCATGTGGGATCCCACCTCTGTTTCCCAATCCAATCTCAAATGTGTCAATTCCTTTCCAACCTTAGTCATAACCATCTCATACAATCTAGAGATCTCATGCCCCCTCCCTCCCCTCAGTTGTGTCATACATCATCTCCATAATGGCGTCCGCTTCCTCCGCCAACACTGTCTCAGGCCACGTTATCCGAATCTTCCGTACCAGCCTGCGATACATAACATTCTGGCCCCCATGTAGTCTCGCCTTCTCTCCTTCAAACTCCCTGATGGTCCCCCTCCTACCATATATAAGCCAACGTAACCAGCCCCACCGACTCCCAATAGGTTCTGATAATCACCCTCAGTTGCTCATCTCCTCCCGCCAAAGCAACCAGAGGTACCTGCGGGGAACACGGGAGCGGGTCCCCCATTATTATACATGCTCGTCGCCACATTTTCCACCCAAGCCTCATCACTCCTTCATTTCTGACTCGGGCAACCAGATAATTTCTTTCAGGTAAAACGGGGAACAGTCATGCCCAAACAATCTAAATTCAGGGGTCGCTTCATCGGAGAGCCATTTGGCCACAAACTGTAATTGACCTGCTATATAATAGGCCTCAAAATTAGATAGCTTGACACCCCCTTTTTCGTGAAAGTTCTGCTACTTCCAGAGCGCTACTCTATTCCGGGTACCATGCCACAGAAAGTCTCTACACACCATTTAATTGAACAAAAAACCTCTTAGGAACCATATGCGGGATATTGCTAAGATAATGTAGGAGCCTAGGCAGCACAACCATCTTAAGCATTGCTCCCCGCCCCATCATTGCTAAGGGCAGTTTCTCCCAAAATCTCATACATTTGCGGATTTTCTCAACGGCCATCTCGGTATTACACCTGTGTTCCTCCTCCGCCGTATGGCACACATCTATTCCTAGGTAGCGGAAGGAGCCCACCGTCCACGGCACCTGCAACCTTTCCACAGGGATTCCCTTGTAACTGCCCAGTGGGAAAATGCTAGATTTTTGGGGATTCACCGCTATACCTGACAACCTCGCATACCTTTCCATCACCTCCAGAATATACTGAAGATTTTCTTCTGGGTATCTCAAATATAATAACAAATCGTCCGCTTACAGGGATATCAGGCCGCATCCCCCCCGACCTCAATACCCATCTCATCATATTGCTGCCTCAGGTATAGTGCCAGGGGCTCCAGAGCCAGAATGTACAATATCGGGGACCAGGGGCACCCCTGTCTAGTGCCCCTGCTAAGTTGCCATCTCTCAGATATCACTGTTCCTGTTCGCACCCTGGCTAGTGGCGCACTATACAGCATCTCCGCCCACCTAATGTACCCTGGCCCCATTCCATACTCTCCCAAAGCCGCCAGCAGCCACGCCCATCTGACCGAGTCGAAAGCTTTTACTGCGTCCAAAGACACGATTGCCATCTCTCCTTCATTGTCACAGCCCCATTCGATCACCTGATGGAGTCGCCTATGGTTGTGAGTAATAGTCCTGTCCGGGACATAGCCCCTTTGGTCCGGGTGTATTAATTTGCCAATTACTTTCCGCAGTCTATTCGCCAGGACAGCCGTTAATATCTTGCTGTCCTGGTTCAGCATCGACAACGGCCTGTACGATCCGCAGCTATGCCCAGGTTTATTAGGTTTAGGGAGGGGTATTATGACCGCCTCTGAGCGACTCCGGCAACTGTTCCACTTCAAACGCCTCATTGAGCATTTCCAACATTGGGGGGAGCACTTCCGCCCCATATGCTTTATAAAATTCACTAGGTAATCCATCTGCTCCCGGGGTCTTACTAGTAGGTAGCTGCCTAACAACCTCCTCCAACTCCTCCACAGTAATTGGCGCATCTAGTTTATTTACTTCTGTGCTTATCTTGGACAATCCCATGTCTTGCAGAGTTTCCAGCATTTCATCCCGGCTGCCTCCTCCTCTATCCTCATATAATTCTCTATAATAATCTGCAAATTCCCTGTTGACTCCCTCTTGGGTGTCTGCCACCTCCCCATCTTCTCTGGTTATGGTCCTAATCGGGGGCCTCAGGGTTTCACTTTTATATAGCCATGCCAGGAGACGGCCCGTTTTATCTCCACCCGCATGTTGTCTCTCAACGTACGTTTTGTAATTAAGGTTGCAGAGCCTTTCCCAGTATTCCGTGCACTGTTGCTGTAGTTTAAGCACCAGCTCGGTGTCTATGCATCCACTTTTTAATTCTCTCTCTAATTCGCCTTCCACTCTTTGTAAATCAGCCAGGACCCCATCCTGCAGGCCTTTCGATTTAGCAATGGCCACACCCCGCACCACCACCTTGAAGGCCTCCCGCAGTATCCCCGCTGAGTCAACGCTGCCTGTGTTTACCTCAAAATAGCTAATGATCTCATCTCTTATATCCTCCCGAAAAAACCGGATCTTTAAGCGCCTCCGCATGGAGGCGCCACGTCGGAATCCGTGCCCTAGGGCGGCAGTATTGCCACCCCAGAAGCAGGGGCGAGTGATCCGACAGGACCCTCGCTTTATATTCTATGTGAGCGATCTCTATCATTACATCTGATGTGGCAAAGACATAATCAAGTCTAGTGTGCAGCTGCTGTGGGGCCGAGTAATGTGAATATCGCCTCTCATTAGGATGCTTTGTTCTCCACACATCTACCAGTCCAAATTCGTCTTACAATGACTGCAATGCCCTAGCTGCCGGGGCAGGCCTGACCATCTTTGTCATCCGACCTGTCTACTTCGGGGTTCAGCACACAATTGAAATCCCCTCCCCAGATCACCGCGCTACCCACACACAAGCTCAGGTTGGTGCACATAGTCCGGAAGTACTCCGCAGTGTTTTGATTAGGGGCGTACGTGTTTACAATTCACACCTCTTTATTCTCCACCAACCCTCTCACTATGACCAAACTCCCCCTAGTTTCCACCATTTCCTGTATCAGTTGGAACGGGACGTGCGGCGCCACCCAGACCAGCATTCCCCGAGCATAGGCCGAGTATGAAGACCCCACTACAGTGCCTTTCCATTTTCTCCCCACCAGCTCCAGTTTTTCCCGTGTAAGTGCGTCTCTTGTAACAATGCAATAACTATCTTTTGTCTTTTCAAATACAGCATGACCTTATTCCTTTATAGATAACTATTGAGTCCCCTGACATTCCATGTCACTATTCTAAGATCCCCCAGGGCTTGTCAGTGTCCATCTCCCCCCCTCTCAGCCAACCCCATCCGCCTGCGCAATACAGATACAATTCTAGGCATATTCCCTGTAGGCTCGTGTTTAAACTCAAACTCCCCAAAACTATATACACATCAAACTCCCCACCTCCCTCCCCTCCCCCCGCCCATCCCTTCCCCAACAGCTCCCTCCCCAACTGTTGCACAGCTCCATCCCTGGATCTCAGGCACCCCCACATCTAGCCCTGTCTGGTACACCCAGAGCTCAGTAAGCTGAAGTCGCCCTAATGGCCACTTAACTATTAACACTAAATAGGGGTGTGAGGACTAGCCCTGCAAGGCTCCTTAATAAAGCAACAGTCACAGTGCACGCAATACATTATCTATCCTACTCCGGTCCCGTCTACGAACAGGCCACATCAATGACTTTAATCAAGTCCCATAGTCTTAAGCCGCACCATCTCCCTGTGCCCCCCATTACTCTTTACTTATCTCGTCCGCTTCCTCCTTCCGCCTGGATGTCAGACTCCTGGGGGCAGCCCTGCGTATCAAGCCATCCCATGGCATCCTCCGGAGTGTCGAAAAATATGGGTTTTTATGAAAAACCTTCAATTTCGCCGGGTTAAGTAGCATGTATTTCTGGCCCACCTCCGTCACTCTCCTCTTAACAGCCCCGAAGTTCATTCGGCTCCGCTGCACCATCAGGGTATAGTCCGGGTAGGCTGTTATGTTTGACTCCCCTCGCTTGATTGTTCCACCTTTGCGAAAGTGTTCCAGAATCCTTTCCCGGTCCCGATAGTTAAGGATCTTGGCAATAACTGGCCTAGGCGGATTGCCTGGCGGTGGCCTCCTCGACAAAGCCCTGTGTGCTCGTTCCACAGCAAATCCTTGAGACAGAACTCCTCCGGTTATCTCCTATAGCAACATGTTTTCGACAAACTCCGTGGGGTTGTGGCCCTCTGCTCCCTCCGGTATACCCACAATACGGATGTTGTTCCTTCGGGCGCGTCCTTCTGCTTCCTCCGCCCTACTCTCCAGGTTGCCCACTCTTTGCACCAGGGCATGCAGTTCCGACTTGTGTGAGGCGCAGTCTGCTGCGCTCAAACTCCCCTCTTTCTCCAGGCTCTCCGTATGCTCCGACAGGGACCTTACATCTTGGCGGAGTAGATTCACCTCCTCCTGCACTTCACCGACCTTAAGGTCCAACACTGTTTTCAGTTCAGCCACAACTATTTCGAGCTTGGCCTCCCAGGCCGCTTTCAAGTCTGCCTTCAAGTCCGCAATTGCAGCCAGAACCTCTCGATTCGTACCTGCGGAGGGCTTGTCTTTGCTCCTGGCACTTTCCGGGCCCGGCAGTGTTCTGGCATTAGACTGCTTCATGTCTAATAATAGAGGCTTATTAGACATGAATCAAAAACCGTATGTTGTGGGTCCGCCCACCTCTTTATGCTCCACAGGTAAGGGGAGGGAGGCGCACACTCCGTTCAATGTCCAAGGCCCTACCCAAGCGTGGGAGCCTCAGAGCCTCAAAAGCTCTGCCAGCCTCCTCCGTGGCAGTCACTTATTTGGTTGAGGTAATCAATCCTGTTGCAAATTTCTGTGTACTCAGACGGGCTTTGTATCCCCGTGTGCTCCTCACACTCTATGCGGTCCGTTACACCCGTGGGCCCCTCGATCGTGTGACCTACTGCTGGGGCTCCCGACCTTCAGCAATTTCAGCCACGGAGTGGGGGTGAGTTCTTGCGGATGTAAATGTGTGGCTGTCCCAGGGGCTCAGTCGGATGTCAAGCGGTACTGCATGATCGCTGCTCGTCTGCCCCTCAGAGTCATAAGGGTCAGTCTGCCCGCCCCCCATCTTCAAGCTGCGGCTTCTATCGCCCGTTCTGCCAGCGCTTTCCTTTTTTTGGGGTTGATCGCCATTTCGTGTCTTCCTACACGGGACCTCTGATTTCCTTTTGGCTGCAACACAGGTTCCGGGCATCAGTTCACATGCGCTTATGTCGTTCCCAACTCCTTCGCCTCATAGTAACTGTGTTCATTTTCCACAACCAACGTTATACAAAGCAGCATCCGCCGTATGTGTTGCTGCTCTTCACATATTATACATTTCGCTTTGTCTTTTATGAAGCTACCATCGTTGTGGAAAGCAGCATCCACCGTTCAGCACCACTCAATGTCTGCAGTGCCGTCGCCACAGTGTCGCACACTGTTACAGCAACCCTTCCAGTTTGCGAGTACTGCCCGCCGCACCCTCCGAGCCCAGCGCTCGTTTCCGAATGTTCGTTGCCACAATGTATCCTCTCCCGCAACCACAGAACGCAAGCTGTAACCGCCACCTGTGCGATCCAGTAACACAGCAATGTTCAACTTATACGCGATACTGTCTGTTGTTGCTCTCTTCAGTGAATGGCAGTTTTCGGTTCAGGCAGTCAGTTGGGCAATAGACCGCATCAGCCTTCTTCCTCCACTCTGCCTTGCGCCGAGCACCGCTTCCCAGATTACGATCATTCGGCAACAAGCTCACACTGCATGTTGGGACCGCGGCTGTGTTTTCTGTTAACTGTACGTCGCGTGGCTTCGTTTCTCCTCGCCGCGGACTCACAGATGGATCCTCTCGTACGGCTCCTTTGTTCTCTTCACTCGTCCGCTATTTTAGATCCGGACATCGCAGGTCCCTGCCATCCTAATTATGCCCTGGACTGTGGCACCAGCACCTCCCGTGGTTTCCCGACTTACTTCAAAGAGGCCCCATACGTTCATGTGCATGCACATGTGTTTTCTTTCACAGCAGGCATCTGCATGTGCACTTTTGTGACGGATTAATGCAGGATCAGCCGGATCTCCTCAGGGACCACGTCTCTCTACATGGCCCTGCAGCCACACCCCACAGGAGTGCATAAACATTTAATTTACGAGTTGGTAAGTTTCTGTAAGCATAATGAAAACAGATTTGATACTGTTTGACAGCTGATATATTTTAATTACAAGAGGAAAGATTAAATGGTGAAATTCGGTGAAAGGAACTGAAAAAATTGTTTCTCTGGAATTGCACTATTTTAAATGAACTATTATAGTGCATAAAACGAAAATTAGGAGTTATGTAAATTGGATATTTGTAAAAAGTGATTGTAAAGAAATATGTATGATGGTTCTTATATTTTAGTCTTTGTAAACGTTTTACAATATTTTTGATGCAATGAAATATGTATAGGATGGTTTTTTATATTTTAGATTTTGTGAAGGTTCTACAATCATTCTTTTTGTAATTGAACCAAACACAAATTAAAAAAATAAAATAAAAAAAAACACTCTTTAGAGGACTGACTTGTGCCTTCACATCTTGCTGAGCAGGCTTCAGAAACCACAAAACATGGAAGCCGCCTACTATCCAAGACATGCTTCGATGCCCATATGAACCCCATGCTCTCCCCACTGCACTGGCCACATGCGCAAATGGAATGAAGTTCAAGGAACTAGGAGTGACACATTGGGCCTGGTATGGTATTGCTCCAGCATTTATACAAAACAAATGTCAGAAAGGGTTCCCCTCATTCCAGAGATCGGTCTCCACTTTACCTTTTTTTTGCAACACCAAAGATGTGGTTGCAGCACCTTGGGCAGAGTGCCTTCTCGGTGCATCCAACCATGTTAGGGAATGTTCTCTCTCGATGACCATATCTGATTGGAGAGCGCTTTGAAGACATCTCTTGGCTGCCTAAGCGACTGATTGGCAAACGTCTCCTCTAGTTCGCCTCGGCGCCAGCACGTAGCCACTTCGGTGGACGGAGTGCGCTTCACCCAACATTACATTTGGACAGGATAGGATTAACTCAAGTGGTTACTCTGGCCAGCCCCGTTTTGGAACTTCACACCATCAATATGGGCATGCTTCTTCCAGTCCCAGAATTCGCAAACTTGATCCTCCGATTCAGTGGCGTCCCTGCTAGTGCATAACTGAACTGAACTGCCAAGCGTGCAGATACACTGGTGCACAATTTTACAAATATGCCAAAGCAGAAATGCAGGTGTTATTTTTGGAAATAACCCCTACCCCTCCGGTTATCTGTGTGACATGTCTGCTAAGATTGTGATCTTTACCTTGCATATTCGCGTTAAAGAACCCACAGAACTCGGATCGTCTGAGAAAGGCCAGGTGGGGCATAAGAGGAACTGCTACCGCATGTCAACACACAGGAAAGACGTTCAAAACTGTGAAAGTTTATGAGCGGCAAGCTTTCAAAATATCACAATTTATATGAAATATCAAGACTGTCATATTGTGTTCAGAGCAGCTATGTATAGAGGCAATCAGTAATAATGTGAGTCTAGAAAGGAGAAACCCCTCTACCACCTGACAGTTTCCTGCAACACATGAACTAATAATTTTGAGACATGTACTATTAGCTCTTGTTCAAAACTACTAGTTTGGGATTCATACAAATCATCTGGGATAATGTGTTTTAGAATGAAGTGAACCAATAAAAGTACAGACGGGTACGCAACAGATTGTTCTACCAGCTCTTACGCCGGAGGACGTGGCCTGCAGCCACCAGGCTCTCAGGGCTCGGTGGCCAACGAGCATGGTCATCCCACGAGGCAGGGGGCTGTTTTAGCAGATGACTGCATCTTTTCAGCTCTACCACACCACCCCTCCCCCCCTCGCATTGGTGGGCAATACCATCCTCTGCTTTCTCTCCATTTCCTAGATGGAACTTGAATGTTGGCATGTGTCACGCTTAGAATTGAGAACATCAGCCTGCGCCATATCTAGATAGGATTGTGAATGTTAGGATATGCCACACCTAGATGGAACGTGGATGTTAGCATGCGCCACATTTAGAATTGAGAACATTATCCTGCCCCATATCTAGATAATTATTGGGAAGGTTAGATAGTGCCGCACCTAGACGGAATTATGTAGATCAGAAAGTACTACACTTAGACAGAACTGTGAATGTTAGCATGTTTGTTATATAACCCACTAACCAATATAAGCTCAAACGCTCTGCATACTTATCTCGCTCATAAAACTCACAACCATCTCTCACACAATCAAGCTGCACGCACCACACCGCAACAACACATAAGCTGCACCAACAGCACATGCGGACTGACACGATCCAATACTCGCACCAAAGCTCAACACCCTGTGTCTACCGAGTTGAAGCTGCCAACAGTACATCACTCCTCTCACTATCCTACTCCTTCACCTTACTAACCCATCCCACCTTCTCGTTTACAGATCCGCCAGAGAGCCTGGGGACCAATTCCGTTGGTGAAGGTGTGCTATATAAGCACCTATAACATAACATTTCCAAACTTTAGGATCTCCTTTGCGGGTCCCGATTAGTCACATTGTTTCTGTCCAGCTAAGTGCACAGCATTTCCTTGTTGGACCCGGAACGTGGCTGGCCCAGCACAATATAGAGGGCCATGTGATGGGTAAACTTTTAAGATACTCTTACTAGCCAGTTGCAACATTTCCTAGCCACTTTGTGGTCTCCCCTTCCTTCAGCTATAAAATTGTTATTGTTATTTTGCATGTATATAGCGCCTTATATACCATTGCTATGGTCTGAAGGCGCTGGTAGGTTGAACGCCCTTGGGAACTGAAGTTCAGATCAGTAGAGAGTCAAAAGGTGCCTGTGAGCACCGGGTATGTGTGCAGCTCGTGAGGGAGCCGTGTGATACCTGCTTCTTAGCGGTAGGTGTGGTGGGTGAGAGATCAGGAGTATGTGTTAGTTATGGCAGAATTTAGCCAGACCGGATGTGGCTGCGTTAGGCCTGATGAGAACGCCTGGCTGGGGGGTGTGTAACCAGCAATATTTACTTAGTATGATGTGGAGTGAGCGGCAGATGTTGGTATGAGAACAGTTATACCGAATGGTGTCATAATATCTCTGTGTTCTAGTTGAGTGGTGATGTAAAGGAGAGAGTAAGCGTGGTGGTGAGATATGATGGGTTATATGCTCTTTCAAACATTCTCTGCATTCCAAACAATACTATATACGACACGTAATTCTATGCACGCAGTCCGTTCGATGCACTCCTATCCACTCATGCATCCCAGTCAGCTCCATACACTCTGGTCCGCTTCAAGCATTCCTGCTCGCTCGAGTCCACTCCGCGCGCTCCCGTCCGCCATGCGTACTCCAGTCAGCTCTCCACATGCACTCTTGTCTAGCCCACGCATGCTCTCCTGCCTGCCCCATGCTCAACGCATTCGGCAGCTATACGTATTCATCCATTCTACGCACTCATCAGTATTGGATGTAATCTGTGCTCATTCGTTCTACGTACTGGTCCGCTCAATGCGACACGTCCGTTCACTCTGGGTATTCGTTCGTTCCAGGAACTCGTTCGCTCCAGGCATTCCTCCGCCTTAAGCCCTCACATGTACTATGCATTCACCTGTTTTACGCACTCATCCCCTCAACGCACTCATCCCCTCAACGCACTCACCCCCTCTACTATTAGTAGATGGAAGAATACTCATCCCCTCTACGCACTCATGTGCTCCTCGCACTCATCTTTAAGCACTTGCGCTTTCACGCATTCAGCATCAGTATCATGTTCTATATATTTATCTCTTCACTCCTCTGTACTATACCTTCATCCGTTCTATACACTTATCCCCTCATCAGCTCGTCCACTCGATCCACACATTCGTTCTATCCGCTCTATCTATTCATCCTCTCTGTACACTTTATCCGCTCACCCGCTCTATCCAATCACCCCCTCAGTTCATTCGCCAGGTCTGTTCATTCATCTGTTCCAGCGGTCTACACACTCTCCACACTTCCATATTCGTCCGTTATCCAAACTCATGTGCTCCACATACTCATCTGCTCCACATACTCATCTGTTCCACATATTTATCTGGTTTACGCACATTCGTTCTGGACATTCATCTGTTTTACGTACTCTTGCGTTCTACTCGCTTCTCTGTATTTGCACACTCATCGGCGCTACACGCTGGTCCGTTCTACACATCCAGCCGCTCTACACACTCATCCACTCAACCTGTTCATCCAATCTGCATATTCACTCGATTTCCAAACTCATTCGAACTATATAGGTATTTGTTCTTCAACTCATGCATTCTTCCACTCAGCGCATTCATTTGTTCCACCCGTTTTATCCATTCTAACTAATTCATCCACGCCATTCCCTTAGTTCACTCTGCGTGCATTCTGACTATTTCAGGAGAAACTCTTTACTGTTTCCGTATGATTTACTCTTATTAGCCATTTCAGTGCTTTGATCTATTTTATTTGTTTAATTCCGTTTGTCCTAGTTTATATTAGGGGTTATTAGCGGTCAGTTTCTCGCATCAGGTGGTTTAATGGATTGGAGTCACTGAGTTGCTGTTGGTCTGTTTGGGTTTAGTTTGGTACGGGTTGGTTTTAGGGGAAGAGCCAGGTTTTCAGCCGTTTGCGGAAAGACGTTAAATCCTCAGTTAGGCGGACGTGGGGTGGTAGTGAGTTCCATAGCGTGGGGGCCAAGGCTGAGAATGATGATCCGCCTAATCTGCTTGAGTTTGTCTTCGGTAGGACTAGGAGGCCGGCTGAGCTTGATCTTAGGGTGCGTGGTGGGTGGGGTGGGGGGGTGGTAGGGTTTTAGTTTGTCTTGAAGATATTGAGGTCTGGTTTTGTGCAGTGCTCGATGGGAGATGCACAGGGTTTTGAAAGTCACCCTTCGGGCCACTGGAAGCCAGTGCAGCGTCTTAAGGGCTGGGGAGATGTGGTCTCTTGGGCCGAGCGCAAGTAGCAATTTGGCTGCAGCGTTTTGTGCCCTTTGGAGTTTATTCAGTTGGTACACGTGGTCTCCGAGGTATGGGGGGGGGGGGTTGCGTAGTCCAGTCTTGATATAACGATTGATTGGACCGCGGAGAGTGTTGGGAAAGGAGAGATATGGAAAGATGCGCCTAAGGGTTTTAAAAGGTGGTAGTGGCAGGACTTTGAGACGTTGACTTGGCGCGAGAGCATTAGGTCAGAGTCAAGGGTGCATCCAAGATTTTTCACTAAGTTGGAGGGGGTGAGTGAGTCACCCATGGCAGATGGCCAGGGTAGTGGGTGCGGAAGAAGTTCGGAGTTGCCACATACCATGATTTCCGTTTTGGAGGGGTTTAACAAGAGGTGGCTTTGGGTCATCCAGCGTTCTATGTCAAGGAGGCAGGAGGCCTGGTCAGGAGTTGGGTTTTGAGTTCAGGAGTTTTAGAATTAGTTGAGTGTTGTCAGCATAGTTGTAGCACAGGATGTTGTGCGAACACATTATTGGTGGGAGGGTGATCAAGTAGAGATTGAACAGGAGGGCAGATAGGCATGCTCCTTGTGGGACTCCCGTGTCGACTGGTCGGGCTTGGGAGGTATAGGTGGAGAGTATTGTTATTTGGTGCCGATCTTTGAGGAATGACGCTATCCATTTAAGAGCGGTTCCACGAATTCCTAGGGAGTGGAGGCGGTCTAGGGGGACTAAGTGATTGATTCAAAGGCGGCGGATAGGTCAAGAAGGATTAGTGCTGCGCATCCCACGGAGTCTGCTGTCATTTTAAGGTCATCCCAGATTGAGGTTAGGGTGGTTTCAGTTCCGTGACGGGCTCTGAAACCTGATTGAGTGGGGTCTAGGAAATTGTTGACTTCGACAAAGGCGTTTAGTTGGGAGTAGGCGGTTCGGTCAGTTAGGCAAGGAATCTGGTGTTTGAGATGGGGCGGTAGTTTTTGGGCTCGAGAGGGTCGAGTAAAGGTTTTTCAATTGGAGGTTTGACATGAACCGTTTTTAATTTGTCGGGAAAGATACCAGAGGAAAGGGAGGCATTTATGATGGATCTTGCGTGTTCTCCTGTGCAGGTGGAAGCGAACATTTCTTTGAGGGTTGTGGCTGGGCAAGGGTCCAGTGGTGAGCCAGATGGTTTGCGGGCAGACAGAAGTTTGAGAAATTGCTGTGGTGATATTGGACTAAAGGATTCGAACGTTGGTTGCGTAGTGGTTGCAGCTGGTGAGCCGGCCAGTATGGGGGAAGAATTGCTTGGTGGATGTAAGAGGGCCAGTTTGGTGGCTAGAGTATTTGTTCTTTCGAGAGCCATGGTGTAAAAGTGGAGGGATAGTGAGTCGCAAAGTGATTGTGAGGGAGTCGGGACGGTCGTGTTGCAAGTCGGATTAGTGAATTCGGAGATGATTTTGTGGAGTTCTTTGCCTGGTTTTTGCAGTTTAGGATTCCGGAGTTGTAGTGGGCTTTTTTTGCTTTCTGGATTTCAGCCTTGTACTGATAGAGGTGTTGGGCCAAGGTGGCCCTGCTCTCCTGGGTTTTGTCTGCCATTTGCGTTCTAACTATTTATATAGTCGTTTAGTGATCTTCAACTCAGGGGTGAACCATCTGGGGAAGAGGCCACGGCGGGTTGATGGTTTGCAAGGGGGTGTGAGCCACATCAGCGATGCGTTGAGCCATGAGTCAAAGGCGTCAGGGGTTAGTTGTTTGTTGAGTTGGCAGGTAGGTGGTGGAGACTGGAGAAGTGCGTCGGCTTGGTCCGGGACGATAGTTTTTTCCAGCATTTGCGTAGATTCGGGGTTTCAGATTCAAGTACGGGAAGGGGGGGGGCGGGTGAGTGAATGGTGAACGAGAGAATGAAGTGATCGGACCAGAGAATAGGGGTGGGGGGCTTTAAGTGAATCAGGGTGTTGGAGCTAAAGATGGCTTCAAGAGTGTGTCCTTTATAGTGAGTCGGGCCGTTTATATGGGGTTGGAGGTTAATTGCGTCCAAATGGTCAACCAGAGAGTGTGTCATGGTGTTGGTGGGGATGTCGAGCCATATGTTAAAGTCTTCAAGAAGGGTGAGGTTTGGATGGTTTAGTTGAAGGGTGGCAATTGAGTTGCAGAGGTTGTTTGCAAATTGTCTATCGTAACCAGGGGGCCTGTAGATTATTAGAAAGCTATGTGAGAGCGACGGGGAGAGGGATAGTTTAACGAGGAGAGATTTGCAGGAAGGAATGGAAGGTTGGTTGTCGATGATTGAGGCGTGGAAGAGAGACTTGAAGATTAATGCTACTCCTCCTCCTCCTCCTCCTCCGGGACGGTTCAGTGGGATGATGGAGTGGTCGGGGGGGGGGGGGGGGGGCAGGCTTCATTAGCGATTGGGGCGAAGTCGTCAGAAAACCAGGTCTGGTTTGTCAGAGGCGAGGAGGTCAAAGATACAGTTTCTGTTTTTGCTATGGATCGGACATTAAATAGGATGAAGTTCACATCGGCAGGCGAGGTTGGTGGCGGCGGAGAGAGTGGAGACTGGGGAGGGAGGCGCTCGATGGGAATAGCGGGCAAGCAGAAAAATTGGCGGGTTTTGGGCGGGAATGGGTAGCCGAGTGTGATAGGATTTGGTTCGGGGGATTTGAAGGTGGGGTGTGGGCGGTTAGGAGTTTCAGATGGAGAGAGAGAGAGGGAGAGAGGGAGAGAGGGAGAGAGGGAGAGAGGGAGAGAGGGAGAGAGGGAGAGAGGGAGAGAGGGAGAGAGGGAGAGAGGGAGAGAGGGAGAGAGGGAGAGAGGGAGAGAGGGAGAGAGGGAGAGAGAGCGCTTCGGTTCTTGCTAGGGCTAGGTGTGCAGTTTTTAGGGAGGGGAAAGGGGAAGGTGGCGGGGGTTTCTGGGCAAGGCAGGGGGGTTGATTGCTGGGCAGGGTGTGCCAGTTATGATAGTGAGGGGCGCGGGCATGGATAACATTGGCTGGTCGGTGATGGGGTTTGGGGGAGGAGTGGTCTTAGGGTGGTTGGCTCGCCATCGTGCCCCTCTGGCTTGGTGTTTGGAGAGGGGAATGGTGGGGAATGCAAAGGGGGGTGGGAAGATTTGGGCTGGGAGGGAAGGCAGATCGGGGAGTGGGGGCGGTCCACAGTGGTTGTTTCCGACAATCTCTGGTAGGGTGGGTGTACTCATGCTTGGTACAAGCTGTAGGTGGATTTTAGGAGGGTTTTCTAATTGTAGTTCTAAAATCAGTGGGGGGCACGCTTTAGGCACACTTCTAAGTTCAATTTGCACAGGGATGATATTAGACTATTAGGTGCACTTCTAGGTTCGTCTGTACACAGAGGTGATATTGGGCTTTTAGATACTATTAGGCACACTTCTGTCAATTCGACTTTATACAGGGAGGATATTAGGCGTGACTCTAAATCAACTTTGTATAGAGAGGCTATTAGGGAGATAAGTCAATTCAACTAGGCACGGTATTAGACTAATAGGATATTGGGCCTACCTCCAATTCAACTTACACAGAGGGGCAATTGGGCACACTTCTAGGTTCAACTTTCAAAGGGATGCTATTGGGCACATATTCTCAGTTCACAGAGGGCTATTGGGCTCACTTCTAACTTCAACTTTCTCTGAGAGTCTATTAAGCACACTTCTAAATTCTGCTCTGCACAGGTGTGTATATAGGACACGCTTCTAAATTCACAGACTGGCGATCGGGCTCACTTCTAAATACAACTTTCAAATAGCGGCTATTGGGCACACTAAGTTCTTTCACAGAGGAGTAATTGAGACTTCTAAATTCACAGAGTGTCTATTGGGCACACTTTTAAAAATTCAACTTCTAAATGCACTTCAAATTCTACTTTCACATATAGTCTATTGAGCACACTTCTAAATTCAGCTTTGCACAGGGGTGGGATAGGGCACACTTCTAAATTCACAGAAGGGCTATTGGGCACACTTCTAATACAACTTTCAGTGAGCAGCAATTGGGCCCACTTCCAAGTTCAACTTTCACAGAAGGGCAGTTGGGACACTTCTAAATTCCCATAGAGGTTAGTGGGCACACTTCTATGTTCAACTTTGCACTGGGGTGTTACAGGGCACACTACTAAAATCATGGAGGGGCTATTTGGCCCACTTCTAAGTTCAGCTTTCACAGAGGGGCAATTGGGACACTTCTAAATGCACTTCTAAATCCAACTTTCTCCTAAATGTTATTGGGCACACTTTTTAAATCAACTTTTAAAGCACTTCTGAATTCAACCCTCACAGAGAGCCCATTGGGTACACTTTTAGATTCAACTTCTAAAAATCAGCTTTCATTGAGAGTCTATTGAGCACACTTCTAAATTCAGCTTTGCACAGAGGTGTTACAGGGCACACTTTTAAAAAGCAGTTTCTAATGCATTTCTAAATTCAATTTTCACAAATCCACTTAGCGCAGAGAGGCTATCAGGGACACTTCTAAGTTGAGTGGTAGGGTAGTATGGCTGGAAGAAGTTGCTTCAGACCCCGCCCTTGCCACACTTGTTGTTGTCTTCTTGCTTCTCCTGGCTGCCTCCAGGTCACCAGGGATTTCACTGGGTCTTTGTGGCCACTCATTTCACAGCAGTGGCTTCCCATAGGACCACTATATCCACCAAGAGCCTTTTGGAACAGGGGCAGAGGGGGTCCATTTCATTTATAAAAATGGTCTCCCTGTTCCAATTGCATCTTAAATGGTCCTGTGGCTGTAGGTGAAATCTCGCAGTGAGGGCAGGTGCCTGCAATCTCTGGAGCTAGAGCTGTCGCATACTGCGACTACCATGCCTGACCACCGAGTATGCTTGCTAAGGCTTATTGGGAATTGTAGTCCAAGACACCTGCAAAGTCAAAGGTTTCAGGTGCCCAAGCCATGTCTCACACAGTGCAGGTGCTTTCTTAACTCATGATGAGGCTAGTAAGTAACTGCACCGTATAGAATGTGCATACTCTGGTTGATCCTGCCGTCACTATACAGCTCTCGCAGTGACCTGGTATTGTGTGCATCCCCTGGTGCACACTGCGGCCACTGTACAACTGTACATTAGCCAGCCCAAAACACGTTGCTCATCATCAGATGCGAGGGTCATTAGAAATCAGCAGGTAAATGCTGACAGCCGCCGTGCCAAATGACCCTCACGTCAAATGACCGGCGCCAAGATGGCTCTGGCGCCACTATGGCCACAGTGGTGCAGCAAAACGCCCCAAACCAAAAACCCTTGCGCCAAAACACAGTGTACCACCAACATTTGCATCATCTTAAAACAATACCTAGCGAAAGTTCAAGTTGCACACATATTTCAAAGTCTGAGGACGGCATCTACTAACATGCTGTTTTGGAGATAATGTGTTCATTGAACACATTTTCCATTAAAGTTTAGGGGGTCTTTGTTTCAGGGGACAGCCCTTGCTATTTTATTTATAGCACACCTATACACAATTGTTTCAAAGCACAACGAGGCAAGGGAGGGGAACAAAGGAAGGACAGGACAACGATCTTACTAGGCCAAGCGAAATTGAGATAATGCAAGTGCAGTTGGGGGTTGGGGGGGGGGGGGAAGAGTGCAAGGGACAGGGGAGGAATGTAAAGTGCTGAACACGAGCTCTAACAACAGCAGGTACTGCGGCCAGCAGGTGGTAAGTGCAAGAATAAGGCGCAGGCAACTGTGGTCTAATAACTGCAGGAAGGGGACTGTAGGGTTGCCAGGAGGCAGTGGAGGTGTGCAAATGGGAGGGCAGGGTCCTTTGCATGTGGATCAGAGGGTAGTCAGGTAATCAGTGCAGTATCAGGCAGGAGCTCAGCAGGGATGAGGCAGAGAGAAGACAGAAGCAAAGATGAAAGTTGAGAGAGGTTTCTGCTCAAGTTTCTGAGAGGCAGGGAGGCTGTTCCAGAGGGAGGCGCCAGCCGAAGAGAGATCTGCCCCCACCTTGATGCTTGCAAAAATTACTGACCTACAAGGATTGTTGCATTCATATAGAGGCTGGAGAATTGTAGAGTGCTTTTTCATTTAGAGCAACTTCATATTTGTCTTCTAAAGCGGTGAAATTGCAACTTTCAGTGTAGTCTGTCTTTGCTTACATTCGAGACATTGCATTTTTGTGCTATGCTGTTTTGTACAGGAATAATTTATGTCTCCATGCACTTTTTTACATTCAGAGATGCACTTACGATAAAGGACTGCCCTTCAAAATTGTAGTATTCGCTTTTTACATCTACCTACAATGTACATGTTAAGAACTATAGATCATTATGCTTCACTTTCAGGGAAAATGATCACTTCATACACAAACACGAATGCTGCTAGAAAATATATGTGCCACCTTATATTGGGAGCACTGCATAGTGATTCTAGTGACGTGGTGCCGAAATTAGACAACATATGGGTGGCTGTTGATATTTTGAAGGTATTCACGATTATGGAGTGTGCACAGTAAATCAGGTTTTTAAAAGGCGGTTTCTAATTTGACAGGTAAACCTTGACAAATGGTGTGGGGAAGTGTTGAAACCTGATCTTATACCTCTGAAGGTCACAAGCATTCTGGGAAAGTTCGACAACGAGGTGAGAAACGATAGGCAGGTCAATTTTCTATGTGATGTGGAGACCACTCCAGATCTGAATAAAACAAGGTGTTTTCCTATAGCTCTCATGTGGGGGCTCCAATGAAAATAGGAGATTAGTGAGAAGCGGTCCCCTGGAGGAGTTGGAGTGCACAGCATGCCTGGGAGACGTGGCATAGCTAAAAGAACCGTTTGCAGTGTAGAGCTAAAAGGTGTGGGAGCTTGGCTCTCACCAAGATGTAAGTAGTGTTGAGGTCACTGAGGGATTCACCTGCTCCATGAATCACAGGTGGAAAGACATGTACAGGAGCCCAACACCATCTGAGAAAGCATATGTTAACAAGTATAAGGTGGTCAAAAATTCGAGGCGGACAACTTGATAAAGGCTTTTCACAAGAAGTCATTTTATTACCTTAAAAAGGGTGTGATAAACGTCTCGCTTTCCCCAACCCACCGTGTGTTTCTCTGCCTATAACACTTAGACTAAAGGACAACACTAACACAAAAAGATATCTGTCCCGCACACGTATACGTACAACAAAAGCATTTATGGTATTCATAATGTTCAATTTCAACAAAATATTTAGAACCAAATATTTTTGTAACAAGGGTTGGCTGCCCCCGCCCCACGATCAAAGCATAATTTCCAAATAAAAGTTCCAATGAAGAAAGTTCATTCCAATAGTCAGATTGTACTTCAAAAGGCAACAAACAAAGGTTTCTCCTAATAACCAAGTTCTATTTCCGGCACAAAGTTTCTTCACTTGGAGGGTTTCACTTGTCATGATTGTATTATAATCCAACAAAGTTCATCATTATTCAAATTAATATTTCAATAGGATTGCTCTTTTCTTGAGAAAGATTACTACACATTTGTATGCGCAACGTTTTTTCCCTGATGGTTTTACCACAGTTCATCAAACATATGAATGGCGTTACCACTTTCTTTCTACCACAATGCAGTACTTGCATGTCTTCTTCCCGGTTCACTAACCTGCCAGCACTACCACCAACAATCCCTTTCCTGGTGTACTCTCCCGCCAGTATGAATCTCCTAACACTACTACAAGTACTCTGTGGTGTGGTTCACTGCAAAACATTAGTAAAGTCTTTCACTTTCAATAACAGTAACATTCACAACTTCTTCCATAAGGATGCAACACCCATTGATGCCGTTTGCTCCAATGATTAATTGGTCACATGTAATGCAGTCTATGTTACTTTCCCCCTTGACACTCTCCCCAAAGAGGGTAACTTTCCTGCCAACTCCGTTTCTGCCATCACATCAGGTAACTGTCGATTTGTTTCCCTCTCTGCAAGAAAGCCGTTTTCCCTTTTCCTTGGCTTAGGCAATGCTGTTAGTCATCTGATTTTGCCAATGATGGCCACTCTCTGGGTTTAATACTGCCCCTCCATCCTTGGGCAATGGTAATGACAGCGAACTTTAAATATCACTCTTTACTTGGATAGTGTTACTGTCTTATTTCAGTTTCTCTCAGCATTTGTGTTAAGCCAAAAATGCTTTAGATCATTAATTTGGTATTCCAAAGGTCTATATGCAGCTAGCGATTGATGACTGAGCACCCCGGGGTCACCTGTCCAAGGCCAGCTCACTGCACCCCCTACTCCCCCATGGCATTATGAGACGTGAAGTGCCCAGCATTCTCATTCTTCATTTCATCCCATATTTTGGTTTCAACTTTACCGGACTGTCTGCAAGACATACCTCTAGATAAGGGGCTTAAAGATATGTTTGTTTAAACCGGATGCAAGACCATATTTCTCAAAACGGAGGGTACTGATCAGATTCTTATACGGACCATAATGGCTTTCATTACCAATATCTTGGGTACCTTGAGGAAATGAAATTCGACTGAGAACAAGCCATTAGATACTCTGGCATTTTCGATATCTCACCCTTTGAAGAGGAGTACTGCGTCTCTCCTAGCGGAACACTCCTATTCCCTTGGGGGCCCTTCTCCTCCCAGGTGATTCATCCAGCTAACATCACCCCCCCCCCAGGGTTAGGATCAGGCAGTATCTGCCTTCCCCTGGCCACCGGGGAGGAAACTTTAAGCAGGGATTATGTGAGGACTCCATCGGATTCATCACACAGGTTTGCCATTCTTAGTGCCTTGGCCGCATCACCTCAAGGAACAGTGGCATAGCCTCAGTCAATAGTTCAAGCCCCAATAGTTCAAGGGGGCGGCCGGGTGTGGGGGGGTTGATGCAGATCAGTCCATCTCTGTGCCCAGTTTGATGATAGGCCCCTTCGCTAGCCTGAGGTTTCGACTTGGCATCACAAAAGTGATTTCCTGGAGACAGCCACCTCCCCTTCAATGACTGATCACCCAGCTGCCCCCCCCCCCCCCACATCCAACACCTTAGCTCTAGCCTTCCTCCTTTTCATGAATGCGCTGCTCCTTTTCCAAGCTTGCTACACTGGACCGCTGTCCTCTTCACCCTTCACTCAGCTACCATATTTCAGACTTTTTTAGGTGTTGAATAATAGGGCGACTGGAGCAATTAGTGCTTTGAATCACGGTCTCATTTCTGCCCTGGATTTCTTAACTCTATTTGGCCCTGGGGATCCAAGCCTACCGTTAAGGTTATGTTTTTTACACCCATCTCCATAACTTAGTGGGGTAACTGCATTGCTTGAGTTACGCACATGCACAGATCTGCCATTTCAAAATCAGGCAGGGGAAACATGGCAGTGAACTGCTCTCTGATGCTGCCAAGTGAATGCAAGCAGTGGTAAGAGCGCATATGCTTGACGTTTCCTAGTGACCTTGCTGTCCTAGCTTTTTCCTGGAGGTACAGTTGATGAACCATGCTATTCTTTGTTCTGTGGGTGCATTTCGAGATGGACGCCCCCTCTAGCTGGCTGCCATTTAGCCCAGATGTGCGTGTTACTCTGCGGTTTCTTTACAAGCAATTGGGTCCTTTTTCAATATGCTTAGGCCGCACGTTTCCCTTCTGACACCGAGGAAAAAGACTGGAGGAGCTTTGGGGTATTCTCTACTGAAGATAGAATGGGCGGTTTGGAACAAATGCAGCATAAATTACTTCATTTGGAGCTGGTAATATCTAATTTAGAGTATAGAAAATAGAGATAGCATTAGAATGTAGGGTGTTCTGCAAAATTCGGAACAGAATGATCCCAGCAGATTCTTAACTGAATGGACTCGAAGGTCCTGAACAGCTCTTTCAAACCCCCTCTTGAATTTCAAAGGACGAGTTAGGCCTCGATTGGTCTTCTTTGAAAGAATTTACTTTTTTTCTCACCCCCTCATAAATCCTTAGAGATTTGAATATATTTTTATGAAGTCACCACTTGCATCTAATATTCTTCACTCAGAAATTGGTCCTATGGTTACATCTGACCATGCCCCAATCCTTAATGTCCTTCAATCGGAACGTTAACTCAATTTCTCTTCTCAATGGAGAGGTTATTCCTTTCTATTAAATGATCCCCCCCTTTAAGAAATTAACGATTTCTGTACCAAATGTTTCATTAATACCAATCCGCCTGATACCTCTCTGCATATTAATTGGGATGCATTTAAGGCTACTATGAGGTTTTATTATAAAATATACTGCACACAAGAAAAAGATACAATATCAGAAGATCTATTTTATTCTATTAAGCTACTTGAAGCCTCATACTTAAATCCTCCCACAGTTGCTACTCTTAAATCCCTACTGTCTATAACCACATTGAACACAAATAACGCGTGCTCCTCTGTTCAGCACACAAGCCAAATTTTATTTTAAAAAAAGAAACACTACAATTACTTCAATTTTTAATCAGCAAGTCATTAGAGTAATGAATAGTGCCTTTTTATAAATTTAAATGGAGCTTTATTCGTCTGATCACACTATACTTGACGACATTATTCTTAGTTTAAGTAACAAGAACATTTCTGATAATCCATTGGATTTATCCTTGCTAGATCCCCCTATTAGTTATAAGAAATTTAAAAAGCTATTCTCAACCTTAAGACAGGTAAAGCTCCTGGGCCAGATGGTTATCCCATTGATTATTGTTCCTTATCAATCACTTTCGCCCAATCATGAATGATTTAACTAAATTTTCTTTCCCAAGGTCACAGCTTGGGGACATTTTTGGAGAAGCTATATAAATTGTATTTCTAAACCGGACAAAGACCACTTTTATGTTAAAAATGATCACCCCATTTCTTTAATAAATTCTAAATAAAAATATTTGCTTAAATTATTGCTAATAGATTAGATGAGATAATGGCTAAACTGGTTAATGTAAATCACTCAGGTTTTATTAAAGGAAGATATGCTGCTTTTAATAGCAGACCTTTTTAATGTTCTTGCTCATGCACAAAAATCAGTTAATCCTCTTATTCTTGTGGCACTTCATGCTGAGAAAGCTTTTGACCGCGTCTCCTGGCCTTTTTTGTTTAAATCTTGAATTTCGCACGTATTTAGTCCTACATTCTCTAAATGTAGGAAACTTTTATACTCTGCACCCTCTAACAGACTTTATTAATAATACACACCCCCCCCACCCCAACCATTTCCCATCTCTTGTGGAACTAGAGAAGGATGTACTCTTTCTCAATTACTATTACTTTTTATTTTGGCTTTATAACCTTTTCTTCAAAGCATTTCTTTAAATGACAAACTCAAAGTTATTACTATAAAGGACATGTCAATAAAATTCTACGCTTATGCTTCTTTAGATTTCGGATCCCACTACATCCATCACTGCGTTAATATCCAATATTGATCAATATTCCAAAGTTTCTGGATAGCAATAACATTTTGATAAATCAGAAACTAATTCTTGCATAAGGACTTACATTCCTTTACATGGTGTGATTTGGTGTACGTAATCCATTAAATATTTAGGTATCCGTGTTTGCAGAGTGGTGCCGTCTCGCTGTGAGACGCTGTTCCTGGATCTTCCATTTCCATTGGACTAATTGTGCTGTGGACATTACATTACTGGGGTAACCATGTAACGTGGACCAGCAATCCTTGCATATTGGACAATTGGCGTCTAGCCATTGAAGTAAATCTTCTTTTTTTTGTTCTGTTTGCTGCAGCCCGCCCCTCACTGAGCCTGCCCCTCCTAGATCATCCATTGCAACCACTCCTAGCACGCGCAGTGGTTATAGAGTGGTGCTGTCTCATCGTCTAGCAACCTAGCATACGCTTTGGCAGCATCCACGTGCCCCCAGGTAGGTCCTTAAATCTCCGTTACTAAAGTAGTGTCATACAACTATACTTGAGCACTATGGTACTCCACACGTTTACTTTGAAAACTGGCATGTCGCATTTTATTCCATTGGAGTCCTCCACCATGGTTCATTAACGGATGGCCGCTCCCAGACTTCCTCCGAAGCAATCTGCTTCACTATTTACAAACTCTGCCGGAACTAGAGTTCAACGCTCACCCTCTTTAACTTCTGATATTCGATCCTATTACACCAATGATTCACCTGCCACAAAATCAGAACAACATGACTTCATAAAGATGACGACAGCCGAGGCAGACAGAACTCCAATTGCGTTACAAATAATCACCGACAGCTCGTCGCAGCAATTACCCATAACGGTCAAACTTAATTCCAAAGCGATCCCACTCGAGATAACCACGTGTACAGGCCCACAGCGACCTCTACCAACACCCATAGTTAATCCATCCAGCTCCCGGAATCCATCGAATGAGTCTTTGATAAGGGAGGTCACTGATACAACCCTAGAGTCAGCCTGCATAGCGGGCAAATGACAATCTCTTGACCAGTTAGAATCAGTGGTCACGCTGATCCCGAGTTTATCTACAGAGGATCCTGATCTAAAACAGAGAACGGACAACCAACGATGCTCCACAACTGACCGATACCACGGCCCCAAACAAGATCATGGAACCTATTTGATGTTCCGTAGCAGCCCAACTGAAGCTACGCAAAGCTCATAAGCAATTGCGAATAGCGGGTGAGGTGGACGAGGACACCATGGATTTCATGTCCAATAATTCCTCCTTCTCTTCTCATGATGTTCTTTAAATCTGCTCAAATACTGGAGATTTGATACAGCTACAAGAAGATCCCTCACATAACAATACAATCATACCTGTCAAGAGCCTCAATTAATTCCCCCAACCTACCATCACTGTTAGCGCTGGATAAATCCTACAATCAAATCGGAAGAATCCCCTTCCTTCATAGCACCTACACCACGGCGCACAAGATCCCAAGAAATAGCTCAAGACTCGGAATTTTTTATACTTAAAGCCCACTCAAAGCGCTTCTCATTCCCTGAAGCACCGGCATTAAACAATACACTGAGCGCAATGAACACTGCTCTGTTGACTATCGCGAAACTGTATGAGGTCCTGGATAGCAAAATGACTTATCAAACAAAGTTATTAGAACAACACATCAATAAGGATCTCGTCTGTTTAATTAGTACTCTTAGTATAACAAATGACACATGCACACCTATGGTGCCTAGTGATACTAATGTGATCCCTAACGATCCCCAGCTCCAGATAGAGTGCTCGAGATGACTTAGATCATTCCTGTTCAGGACCCAATAGACATTCAGAATCTGACTGAATCCCAGTTTGTAACTGCGACTCTACACAGTCGACAACCGAGTCCGACCTGGTGTGGACTACCAAATTGATTCCACCAAAGTCAACCAATGTTTTTGAGCCCTTTGCTCCATCCGTGAACACCGACAAACAAATCCACAACTTGCCAACTCTCGAAGAGAGAACAGAAACGAGTCAACAAACCGAGTAAAAAAACGTGTTGCTCTTGGGTCAAAGGTCAGGCACGGAAATATCTTAAGATTCACTGTAGATTAGAGAAACCTTCTGGGTTATTATCCATAAAACCATCTGTTGCCACAACATTATCAACAACGATATACAAGCCGCTTGATGATTTAGTGGCATTAACTAAGCAAGCTGCTACAGTAAACACTCTTGACTCATCTGTGTTACAAACTTCAGTTGTAGTTCTTCCAACCACCAATGTCGATCCTTGTAAACCAGACTATGCGATATCTCCAGTCTTACCGACATCCAAAATGGAAGGAAGGGACGAAGTTCAGACAATCATTGCTCAACTTCGCGAAGAAATCAGAGCTTCCATTAAAGCATATACATTGCAATCTTCTTTTAAACCTCAAATAAACATTGCTTCTGAAGTGGATAGCCCATACAGACCACAATCATAATGCCCCAAATACCAGTCATGTATCAAGCAGAATCCACTTACCCTATAGCAGCTACTGTTTTGAATGATAATTTCAATACTGACCTAACTTCACAAATGGCACATGCTTCAACTACACTCACCAGTCATGCAGACCATGTAAAACGTTGTCAAACTGAAGTTCAAATGCAATTACAATCCCAACTATGTCCTAAACAGAACTGCACATTTGCCCCCGAAGCTCATACAGAGTCCTCGAGTCAATCCACTGTCCCTGTACAGGACCTAAGAGAATTTATCAAGTCCTCTATTGACTCATCTGCTAGAATCTCAAGCAGGTGGTCATGAAATTAAGACAAATCGCCAACTATGACATCCCTGACGCGAGTTCTCTTCTACAAGGTCCCCTATGATGAAAAAACAGGGCTCACAAAAGAAAAAAACTCACGTGACCAGTGATACTCGCATGCAGAGAACACCTATGAGTATACGGAATTTGCATCCAACAGGCAGGTCATTTTCTCATTGTCTGAACTTGAAATGTCGTGCCTTGCCGTTCTCAAAATATGTTCTTAATCGAACAAGTATATTAAATATTTGCACCGAGGTTCCAAGCCTGAAGGACCCAACTACAACAGACAGAGTTAGCAGAATTTGTTAGATTTTAGCTTCAGATAAATCATTCTATGTACAATCTGGTTTGGTATAGAACTTACTTTGGCAGGCACAAATTTCTGTTTGATTTGGGTTTTGTTTTGTGTAAAGATAACAATTTAAATAGTTACCAACCTGAGAAACCTCAAATAATGATATATCAACCTACCCAATGTGAACCATCTAAAAAAAAAAAATGGTTACCTACCAGACACCCACAACAACATCAGGTATGTCTGGGTCAAAATCATAACATAAGACTGTAGAAGATGTGGTTAGCCTCATCTCCTGGAATACCAGAGGTCACAGTCATCTCTTAAATCCTCGTAGTAATGAATTAAAAGATTTACATCATTGTGCTACAGGAGACATGGATTACGACTGCCCCGATGTGGGCCTCTCACTCAAAAGTCTAGACCTTTGCTATTAAAAAATAAAACCTATGGGACGTCCATCTGGTGGCCTTTTATTGGCTGACAAACATGCTAGTGGGTTCTCGGTAGCGAAATACCCTTCTCATTCTCCCTACTTTCAAGCTGTCACACTAACTCGAGGTAACAAGAGCATTGCTATCATCAACATATATTGGAGCAAGCGAAATATACCAGAAGATTTTTTTTTTATGCATTTACTATGGCATCTAGACAACATAGTTACCGACAAAAGCATAGTCTGCTCCATCATACTTTAAATCTTCATATATTATCCATCAACAATGCCGAGCAAACGCATGAAGAATGCAGTTGGTGTTGAATTATGAAATAAAGGGGATTTGTTATGGTAAATGACACTGCATTTGGTGATGTGCCTGCCCAGCCCACATGGAAAAGTGGTATGCAGCATGCCATCATCGATTACATCTATGTTAGTGCAGAGTTTTTGCCACAGGTACAATCCATGCAAGTGACGCCATCGCGAGGGAGCGATCACAACCAGCTAATCATGCACTTTAAGTTTTTATCCGAGACATACTTGCTGTATAAAAACATCTAGATGTCGCAGCTCCAAATCAACAATAGGGGCACTCGCCTTAAATGGAATCTTCAGAAATTGAATCATTACAAACATAACTCCCCACTAACGAATGCTTCAGAATGTTACATAAATATGATGCCAATCTTTAAGCAAGAAAAAATGCCTGACATTGTCAGACACTCTCGCACTTCTGACCTAGACATCCAAAAAGAAAAAGCTAAATTGAGGCGTGCAATACGTAATTTTAGGTACAAGCCTGTGAATGCAAGAGCTGATATGAAAAAGTACTTGAAAACCACTTCTAGAAATTGGTTGAAAGGTCAGAGGAGCCTTCATTATCAGAAAAATGGTGAACGAATGTTGAAACAGATACCCACAATCGACAAGTGGCATTTGGAATTGTTTAAATATAGCAACACTAAAGTCAGAAGCCGGATTTGTAATCTCTGCCGTAGGGAAAGAACAATGGTGCATGTATTTTAGAGATCTTTACTGCTCTCCTTTTCCAGAGTTCACTTGGAATCTCCATATGCCAACGATATTCCACTCCTTTCCGTGGGAAAATGAAGACATACTACACTATTAAAAATCTTAGCCGCTCTCGAGCCACTGGCCGCGATGGCCTTCATAATGGAATGCTAAGAGACCATCCACAAGAATGAGCATCTATTCTTAGTCAAATCTTTAAACATAAATTTACTGTTATATGTACTATAAACAAAAGTTCATTCCCGTCATTACATATGGGACTGAGGCTTTTGAGAAAAAAAAAAAACATACAATTATTGGGTAATTATAGAAGGATGCTATTGGAAAAGTTTTAAATCTACCGTCATCTGAACCCATATGTATCCTTAGGCACGAATTGGGACTATTATCTTTATATGCCATCTACAAATGGAAAATCTGCTCACTTTATCGAAAATGTGTACTTGCTGCTAATAACAATCGGCTTACTGGATATTGTTGCAAAATATCTTTTATCACCAATGGACTTATTCCCAGTGACTTGGAGGGCAAAAGCGCAAAAAATCATCAATGAAATAGGTATATCAATAACTCTCCTACTTGAAAACCCAGACAAAACAAAAAAACAATTATGGGAATATGATTGATAGAAACAAGGAGCGCTTGCTCGTTATATTGTACATTTATTAATACTCCCTTTGCTATGAAACGCTATGGAGAAATTGAAGATCATCTAATCCTATTTCCTAGCTCACGTCTGAGAGATGATGTTCTGCGCTACCGTCTAAATATTTGGCCTAAACATCAAGTTTTGCTAAAATGCAAATTAATTACAGTGGACAAGTTGTCTTGTCGATTTTGCAAATCTATCCCTGAAACATCTTTGAACTGAATGTCCTATGCTGCTTTCCCAGAGAATTGTGTTCTTTAAACCTTTATTTCAGGATTAAACTATTGTCATTAGTGCTCAATTGTGGGATCTGTTTCATTGTACAAGACAAGTGATATGATATGCTATCCTGAACTTTCTATACAGTCTGAGACTAATGTATACGATGACAATCCCAAACAAATTGTGATGCTTGTTTGTACCTCAGACTTTATGAAGTGGAAATAATGTTTCACTTTGCAGCTGTATGTTGTGATCATGTATGATGATTTGCAATCGAATGATTGTTTCTTTTATGGACTAGATCCATTTTTATTTAAGTTATTTCCCCTTCTCTTTTTCTTAATCGTCTTTATTCTAGCACATGTTAATGATTTACATTTTAACGTTATTTTGTGTATGCAAATTTTGTATTTTGTACTAGTTGAAAAATCAAGTTTGCTTGATTAAAACAACTTATAATAAAAATACTTCAGCTCTAAATCAAAATGTAATTATAGATCAAATAAATTGTTCAATTAACCAATAGACCCTCAGTATCCGTCCTGGTGGGGTCTAGTTTGTAAAAAAGAAAAAGAAAAAGAAAAGAAAAAAAAAAAAAAAGCAAGAGACTCTGACCTATTACTTTCAGTATTGATACACTACATTTTTTAAACAGTCAAACTGTTACGTAACTTGGAATAATAGAACTCCAAAAATTCCTTTCAATAAAAGCCAAGATAACGGCAATAACATTCCCAGATAACACAGATCTTTATTATTACGACAAATGGGTTTGTTTCATTTTATGAATCTCAACAAATGGATGTTCCTACTTCGATTAAAGCTGAATCCAAGTTAATTGCTTCTTTCTCTTTATCTCATTTTCTTCAGACTTCGTCTTGGACTGGCATTAAAAAGTTCCCTTCTCTACATTCTTTGAAAATACTTGAACTAGCTTATTAAATTGCTCTTTTGTTGCCCAAGATTCAATCAACACCTTTTATGGTTTAATACATTCTGTTTAAACCCAAAGTCGATATGCTGCAAAGATGGTACGCTGCTTGAATATTTCTGGTTAAACAATTATTCCTAAACAATATGGCTATTCCATTCCCCCAACTCTGTATTGAATTAAATCTTAGTAATGCTGATTACAGGTGTTATGCTGCCTTTGTAAAATCAGTTACTAAAGCCCTACCTTTCTGCTTCCAAAATATGCCTTATATGTATTTAGAATTCTTAATGCACTCCACACCTACCAAGGCATCTAAGCTATGGTCCATTCTCAACCAGCGCAAAGAAAGCAATCGTTTAAATTCTAAGATTACTAAGCAATGGGAATTTGATTGGAATTTATAACTCTCAGACACCCAAGTTGCTTTTCCACTTCAGTAGCTGCTAATGTAACACAATCATGCTATTTTATTCTACATCGAGCCTACCTAACACCACTTAGAATGTCAAACACTTCCAACACTATTTTGAATGTTTGCTGGTCCTGTCATTCCCCCTCCGCAGACTTCATACATTCCACATTTAAAAGGTAATTCTGTTTATTCCTTTTGGGAAAAAATATGGAAATGTTTGCCAAGTGTGTTTTTATTTCAGGAACCACTAACTTTATGCAATTTGATCTGTGTTTTAGTTAATCCTTATATGTTGCATATATCATCTACAGATTTGTTCCGTTTTCGTTTATCTATGTTGCTTTCCATCTTATTGCTACGAACTGGAAAAAAAATGCACAATAATTGACATACAATCTATGGTGCAACTCCATTTACTCATTCCATAGAACCAAACCAATGTACGCTTTATCCTGTAGAAATGTACCTAAAATGTAACAACAAATGTAATGTTTTTACCACATTCTTAATGTAGACTATAAACTTCATTTCAAATTATGCTGTTCTCCAGTCTCTCTTCTTCCCCATTGTGGCTTCTAGTTTTTCCTGTCCATTTTTCCCTGTGAGTCTTCATTTATCGAATATTGCTAAATGGGATAACCTCAGTTTGGAATATAATAGTATGCTTTAATAATACCAGTTTTTATATAGTGCTAGCTCACCAGAGGACATCAAAGCGCTGTAATATCAGCCGATATGCTTTGAAACTACACTCATTACGAATTATTCTCAACTACTACTCTTTGGTATATGACATTTTTCTATATGATAAAATGTTTGCTTTATGCTTCAATTCGTTACCACGTTTATGAAACCATTAATAATTATTTAACTTTAAAAATGCAACATTCTTAGAGTGACAAGATAGTGCACAATGCTGGGAGCTCCTTTCCATCAGTTCTGGGTGTTGTGGCACTCAACACTTTATACTGAGCCAAATTGCCTTTTGGTTCCTCAAAGCACGTAGGCTTGTCAAAGGGCTTCTATAGTGTGCCACTTATTTGAAAAAGGCCACCAGTTCTCCTAGGAAGACCGCTTTGACTGTGGGTGCTGGTCAAGAATGTTCATCCTTCAGGTACCCTAAACACAGTCCAATGAGCTGAACAGTGAATTGTAGGCTTTCACTGAGTGGAAGCTTCAAAACAAAGCCCTGCACAGCACTGTGGTTGGTCCAGAAAGGAGAGCTATGGGTTTATTTATTTTAACACTGTCAACTTCACAGCAAGTCTTGGCTCTCACAGGAGCAAAGCTACATTCACTGATTTTTCCAATCAAAAGGACCCTTTATAGGTGGTCTCCTCGCACCCCCCACCCCCAACTTATAATACAGGGTGATCCTCTTCCTTAGCAAAGTGTCAGCAGTGTCAGTGCTCCAGATAATTGCTGAGCTTGCTTACATGACGTTTAAGACGTTGACCACTAAAACGCAATGGGGTGTAGCGAAAGGCAGAACCCTGTGCACCCTGGCGTTTCAATTATTCGGGCACTGCGACTAAATATTTCACATTCAAACAGTATTCATGTAGGAGAAAAAAACAGGGAAAGCATGGCCGAAACAGTTTGGATGCGCCATCCAATGACAGAAATGAAAGGGAGACTGGTACCATTCAGTGCTAGATCGTGAAACTTTTGTACTGCCCCATATCTCCACAATCATGGGTTCAGTGCTCCAAAAGCCTCGTCCGAAATTTGGCGTAGTGTGTTCTCAGATGTGGCCCACCCCCTGCGCAAGATGGCACAGGTACGAAAAAAGGAAAGTTGAAGGAGAAAGGTTGGCTGCTTTATGATGGCACTGGTGCATCGAGTTACAATGGGTCCACAACAAGGATTGCTAAAAAAAAAAAAATGAGGCATATTCTATGTGAAAGTAGGTAGAGACTGGTTCTAGTGCTTAGCTGCATAACGCACTCTACGTTAGAGACGGCTCTTCATATTTGATGGATTGCCAGTTTGTTATATCTCCCGCGTGGCAAGGTCAGAAAAATGATGGGATTGCCAAGCCTGGATCACTACAGTGGACCAGTCCAGAGGAGACTGTACAAGCAAGATCGGTAGATACCAAAGAGAAAGCAGAGAATCATGTATCTGAATCATTTCTAGTTCTGCTAAGTGGAGTGTTTAGTCCAGTCCCGCCATAGTGGCGACTCTCCCAGTGACCACACAGAGGGACGCAGCCTGTGCATCCAAAACTACTTCTGGCAATGTGGACGTCCGCCCGTCTGTCCCAAAGTACAAAAGCAGTCAATTCCCTATGCCACCCACCGGCATGTCTCCCACACACACACACATCAATCAGAGCCACTTGTTGGCTGGCACTACAAGCACATACGTTGCTACACCAGTACAAGGCAATGCTTGCCGACATGCCCGGGAGGATAGCTGGGTGGGGGGCGGGGCTTGGTTCAACACGTTTGTCTTGGAAGCGAGAAAACGCAGAACAGGTTCGAATCCCAGTCCTGCGTGTAGAGACTGCTCCGGCATTAACCATGTAATAAAAGATGAGTTAGAATATAAAAGGATCATGCCATGAAGGAAACATCCATGGGCACTTTATAAAACAAAGGAGCATGCCAACACGAGACGGTGCATTCAAGAATGAAGGAAAAAGTATGCCACAAATGTAAGCAAATGAGCAGGTTATGTGCATGTCTAAAGGGCCAAACAAACTGAAGATGAGACTCACGCGATTGGCTGGAAAACTGTATAAACCATAAAAGAATGCTGTCATTTAAACTCATTTGCATTCGCAATTTACTAAATCTTGGCTACACTCTTAAGTGATAGCAGACGGGCAACGACTGACCAGATGCAACCAGCCCGTCATCGGATGAGCCCTCGTATCCCCGGCAACCGGCATTGTGCAGTAAATTGCAGGGATCCGATATTCAAAAGGTTTCACTGCCACTAATTTAGCCTTTGACCCTGCGAGATACGGCCTTAGCAGCCAACCACGTTGAGGTGTCGATTTTCCATGCTTTCCTGGTTCCTATGAAGACCGTTTAAAAAAAAAAAAAAAGAAAAGATCCACTGTACTCCCATTTCTCAAAGGTGCACCCTTGCTATATAAAATGCTAAGCGTATGTGCATGCAAGATACTTAGCTAAGGTACCCTGAGGTTCTAGTGCACCCGACATGGGCCTGAAGAACCGGCATGTTGCATAGGGCTCCACAGCATGTCCAGGGCACCCAATACGGTGGATCGGGCATGCCTCCATATTTAACAGGACACTGAATGCCAAGATATCCGGCTTCGGATTTAATACCCAGTATATTCTAAGATACTGCAATAAGATTACTTCATTAATGAAATGGGAGTCTCAATTTGATAGTCCACTCCACTTACACCATTCTGTGTGGAGACCATATGCGGTCCTCTGCATACTGGTACATAAGCGGCTTGGACTGGATGTCTCCTGCGATTTCAAAATAGGGACATGTGACTGTTGCTGTCCATGCTCTCCGAATAAGCCAACTACATGCCCTCTTCTCAAGCGTACCAACAAGTCAGCTTTCTGGACCTCTGCTTTATTCATATGGCAATGTAAAGTCCGGGGCAACCCAGCTCCAAAGAGCATGCTTTAGGTAGCCCGTCATTTTCTAGTTGTTTCTATCGGGAAATCAGCCACATGGTGTATATACCCCCAAACTTTCCATAAAGGAGCATGGGATTCTTTCAAATTGTAAAATAGAAGCAGAGTTTGTTCAGGACATGACCCCAAAATAGGTTTTACTTCGTCGGATTCTGCTTGTTGCAAGCCGTACAATTCAACGTTTTTCTCATGCTTCATCATATTCCCATGCGAGACAAAGAGCTGACATTGAGCCATTAAGAACAACTTCACGCCCGGATGCCCTTGGGCCTGGTGCGCTATATAAATAAAATCAATACAAAATACCAATTCATGTAGTGCCTTTCCTCGGTCCTTCAACTCACGCTCCTTCTCCGCTTCCTAGATTATTCATCACCGCCTAACGATTTAACTGGAGCTCAAATCTATTTTTTGTTCAGCTCTGTCATGGGTTTATGCGTCCCTTTGGATTGGCTGGTTAAAAAGGATGCTTGCCATGCATGGAGAGGATGGGGAGGGAGCGAAGGGGGGGGGTAATGGGGTGAGAAAAGGGGGAGAGACGGGAGTGTGAGCGAGAACAAAGCAAGGGAGGAAAGATGGAATAATTCTGAAAATATATTGGAAACAGGGAGAGAAAGTAACCTCTCTACTTGAAATAGAGAGGATGGGTAGAAAAATGAATTTGAGGTATTAATCAAAATATTAGGAGGCATCTAGCCCCGATCAGCCAGCATGAGAAAGTGCGGACACTGCACAGTGATAAATACAAACTACGAGCAAGGTATTGCAAAAGAATCACATGGCAGAAGAGATTGCTATGCAATTCTGTAGGTTTGCTAATCAAATAGACACCTGGCTAGCACAGCTGGCAAAAACTAAACCTGCATTCCTCTAGCCTTCAGTGCGGACCCTAACCCCTTTTCCCTGTAGGTTCAAATGAGCTAATTGAGAGTGGACGGGCCAAAGGTCTGTGTGGGAATGCTAAACAAGAAAAGTTATTTTTTCCAATTATCTCAAACCTGAAGTTAATCAGGATGATACTTTTATTAAGCCTAATATATTTTGTTTGGCAACGACCAGTACGTGTTAGCTATATGTTTTATTAGACAGTCCTATAATCCCATCCCTAGGAATGTAAGGCATTAGTATAATGAATACAGTATTTCTACTGTAAACACTATGTCTCCATGTTTTTAAGTAAAGTTTAGTGTATCTTAAGATCGTAGGGGCCCACCATATTTGCTTTTGTAGGTGCATCATACTGACAGGTCAACACTTTTGAAAATGTACTGCAAGGGTGCGGAAGTAAGGCAGGGACACAAGGGTGGCATGTTTTGGGGTTTAGACTTAATAAAAAGGAGGGACGGGTCTTTATCCCTAAAGCCCTGGGGGTGGGGGGGGGATTTCCTTTCCTCAAAAAGGAAACTAGTGAAGTTGTCAGGAAGTCTGAAATAAAGAAGTCCATCACAGTTGTGTCCCCAAACCCAACTTCCATCCCAAACACTAATCATCTAAGATAACTGTGCATGGATCTCTTCTCAAAAGGAAGCACAGGTCTGTGTGCTTCAAACAAAAGAAGTCCCCAGTTTCACTTGTAGTAAAAAAGATGCAAAACAAAGTTCCAAAATGCAAGATTCCAAAGCTAGGGTTCTGCTCATTTCCCCTAGACTACTTCCTGTCCCAAGTTGCTAGATAACTCATGAGGAACTGTTCATTGGCTTCACGGTTCGTCTATCCAGTCAGCTTAGTCTTGTGCTCATTCATTTTAGGGCTCCTGAGCCCCTTCTCTCCAAGATACAATGTCACTGAGCAATTCACAGGGTATTGAGTCTCGTGTTGGCGTTTCTTTTATCCTTTCCACTTGGTACAGCTTGCTATCAAGTGTAAGCTTCCCTTTTGTCAGTTCCAGGGTTCTTTATCATTTTGCTTTCAACCTCTCATGTGGTTGCAAGTTCCACACTCAATACTTTACACAGCTTGGTTCACTTTCCTGCCTAGCCAGCGTTCTTTCTTTCACAGGGTCCTAGACCTTCTTTCTCTCATATGGGTGAAGGTCCCACACTCCAATTGTATGTTGTATCCATTCGGTTCACTCTCCTCCCAAACATACAATTCTTCTGGCTTTCAATCACTTGCATTTCAGGCCCCAGACCCTTTTGTTCTCAACTTCTTATTTGGGTGTGGATCCAAGACTTGCATGGTTTTGTAGCCTCCCCTTGGTTCAATCTCCTGCCAAGTATACAACTTATTCTAGGTCTCAGACCCTCTGCTTCTCCTTCTCTTATTTGGGTGCAGGCGCCAGGCTCACACTGCTTCACTGTATACACTTGGTTCACTCTCCTGTCAAGCATACAAGTCACTCTGGGCCCAAGAACCTCTACTTCCAGCTTTGTATCGCTTCCCTGGACCTCATGCTGCTCCTGGACACCACGCGCACCAGTTTCCTTCCTTCTTAGAAATCTCTGCAGTTCCCAGACCGTTGTGTCCCTCTGTGAGGCTCCAGCAGCGTTCAGATTCCCAGCGGGGTCTACAGCAGCTCCGAAATCTTGCAACGCTTTTCAGCTGTGCATTCTTCTCCTGCACTTCGCCTGCGTTTGATATGCCTGGAGGATTCTCTCTCTAATCTCTTGGTATGGCTTCACTGGCACTTGTGTCCACTACCTTCCTGCACAGCTCCCGCTGTTAGTCCATGGTGGACTAATCTGAAACTCATGCGTGGGATAACTGTACTCCTTCAGACCAATCACTTGTGGAAAGAAGCTAGACCGTTCACACTGCGCTTCTTCATAGGGATTATCAGCCTCACAGTGATCTCCACAGCACCGGCCTCCACATTATATGTAAAACACTTTATATTTTGGTATTGTCATGTTTGTTGGTTTGACTGACTTTGCAAGAAAATGTGTTAACTCTCTTATCTGGGGAGGGCGAAGGGGGGGGGGGGAGAAATAGTACGATATAGGGTTGAACAAAAGGTTGAGTGTAATAAAGTGAGGTCATGCCGTGTTCTCAGACGATTGTCCCCAATCCCATAAGGTGAGTCCTTCCTCATGTGATCCTCCTTCGATGCACGGAAGCTGCTCTCCTGAACATCCGTGAAGACCTGCTCTGCAACCCTGACTCCAATACCCCCTGCGTCCTCATCCTGCTTGATCTCTCCTCTGCCTTTGATACTGTCAACTATACCATCCTACTCAACCGTCTCCGTGTGAACCTGGGTATCACCGGTCAGGCTCGGCTGACTGCTTTCCTCTCCAACCGACACTCCCAGGTTCAACTTGGGTCCTTCCTCTCTGCTATCTTTTTCTCTACCTGTGGTGTCCCCCAGGGGTCTAACCTCCCCCCTGGCTGTTCAATCAATACCTGGCACTCCTGGCCCACCGCATAGCTGCTCTCTGCCCCAACTTTCAGTGCTACGCGGATGACACTCAGCTCATCTTCAGACTACCCTCGGCCTCCTCTACCTCCGTCATCTCTGACTGTCTGCCATCCAGGAGTGGTGTGCCACCAATGACCTCTGCCTTAATGCCAGTAAGACTGAGATTCTCCTCATCGGCACACCCGCTTCCTCCTTTCCTGCATCTCTGTGGCCGGCCTCTTGGCCCCCTTCCTGCTCCCACCTGCAAGGCTACAAATCTCGGGGTCATCTCCGACTCTACACTCTCCTTCTCTCCATACAGCTCCGACATCTCTAAGAAGTCACACTACCAGGTGCACCGCCTCAGAGGTATTCTTCCTTCCCCTCCTTCCCCCCAGAAGCTCACGGTCTCGAGAGCGCTGGTTCTCTCCATGCTGGACTACTGCAACAGCCTCTTTCTAAATATGCCTGCTTCTACTCTCCGACCACTGCAACTGATCAAGAACAGTACTGCGAGACTTGTCCTTGGCCTCAAGCCCAGGGATCGTATCTCTCCAGGACTGAAATCTCTGCACTGGCTCCCAGTGGCTGCGAAGATCAAGTACAAAACCATCTGCATCGTCCACAAGGCCTTCTGGGGCCTGGGGCCTCAATACCTTCAACTCTCTTCCTAAATACCTTCCTTCTCGAGCTCTTCACCCATCTGCCTCCAATTCCCTCAGGGTTAGTCGCTTCTCCAAGCAACGAGTTGGTGGTAGAGCTCTCTCTTCGGCAAGGGCCTCCCTCTGGAACAGCCTCCCTAAAACTTGAGGATAACATCTTCCGTTCCGTAAACACCTCAAAACCTTTCTCTTTGCGTCCGCCTTTTTTCCTCCTCTCCCTTGTGGATTTCCTTGCTGACACGGAAACAGCACTGGTTACTGGACCACCCTCGGACCTCGGGCCCAGGCCCACTCCCCCGCCAGTCGCACTCCTGCACTGCCTTCCTGGCAACCCCCGCACTTGGTGACTGTTTCTGTATCCCTATAGTCCCCTTTCCTGCACTTACCACCATATGTCTGCACTTACCCTTTCACTTGCCACCTGCTGGCCGTACCTTTATTTATTGTTATTTGTTTATTGCTCTTATCCCTTGCACTGCACAGACCTCATCCCCCTACCCCCGCACTTCCTTCCCCTCCCCCTTCCCATGCACTTGCACAATCTGAATGTCACCTGGCCTAGTAGGATCGTTGTCTGTCTCCCCTTGTTCCCCCCCCCGACCCCTCCCTTGCCTCGTCGAGCCTTGAAACATAGGCGCGTTATAAATGCCATATCAGATCATATGGGGATTATTGTACTGCAGACGCACCATCTTGGCCTCCTGAGAAAGGTCTCCCTCTGGGGGACAAGGCAAGACATCCTCAGAATGGTCACAGTACATGATCACAAGGCCACATTGTTCTGATGAAAACCATAGTTCTGTAACCTGCAAGATGGATACATATGTCCAACTGGTGCTCAACCCATGAGCTGATCCCATACTTCTTGACCAGGTCTCATCGCCCTGTTGATTTATACGCGCTAACCTGAAAGTGAGGTATCCACATACTACAGTATACCAGGTTTGCCTAGTTATTGGCCAGCGGCACTATCCACTCTGCATAGTCTCTTACTTGCTTTCAATACACAAAGCTAACTAGCTGTTCACACAAAGTAGTGATTATTAGTTCCATCCAGTATGTACATCTACAGATCTAAAGCAACACCATACACTGCACTTAGTATCCAAAGCTTGCTTTGCTCTACGATCCTGATTACAAGTGAATAAACGAACATTGTTTTTTTAGCACCTGGGCGATCGAGCCTGCCAATCAAGAGGCCTGGAACGCAAGCAGGATCCACAATTAGCCACCCACATTTCATGCCAGCCCACTGTTCCTCTGCCCAGCCTTCACCTTGGAAGGTGGCATCCCAACTCGAATCTCCACCAGAGACCCCAAGCCAACCCCCCAAATGGCCCACCACCATGTCTTGAAATAGATAATTCCAAGAGCGAAAACGTGTAATTTCTTTTTAAAGGAAGCATGAATTGCCCAAAGCCAGATTCCCTTAAAAATAAATAAAAGTATCAGCACCTCAGATAGCAGCTTGCAATACTAATAGTGATTAAACACTGCTTTTGTGGGTCCGTAGGGCTGGAATGCTGTGCTTGGGCCTACCTGGATAGGGTTTGAGGGCCGTTACTGGCCCTGCCCTGAAAGTGGTATTTAACAGTCTATTGACAACTGTTATCAATGACAGGCATGGGCCAGCTTGTCCACCCCAAAGTTGGCAAATTGCCATACTTGCTGCAATGCCATACTTTGTATACTTAGTCTCCAGCTATGACATTGTGAACTTTTTGGATTTAAGAAACTTCTGAAATTCTCCTTACACAAGAAATGATGGGACAAGCATACGGGACACTATCCTGTGCAACACTGACTGTACCCAGCTGCATAGCATTCTGCACTGAAAACTGTTTTCAGAACCCTTTTATCACATCTATTCATGTAGATAACCTTTACAGTTTGCAGACAAACATCTCACTGATATCTTATTTCAGAGGTACACAAAAATGCTAAATTAATGCACATTTTGTGTCTTGGGTACACAATAACTTCTGGTGACAAAAATTGCTAATCAAATAAGTTTGCAAATCAAGAACATTTTGATTAGCAAACAGCAAATTCATTTTTGAAAACTAATGTATGACCTGAATCAGTAGATCCTGAGCTAAACTTGCCTTTCTCTCCCACTATTCTAACCAAATGACCCTACTGTAGCCTTTATGTGCTAGGGCACCATCAGCCTTGTGTGTCAGTTTCCTTGGAAATTCTTCATATTAGGAGGGGGTGTTTGTGTGCATCTGAACTACCTTATGTAGAGCATTGAAAACTGCATGACATGCAAGATCCACAACATGCAGCTGGGATTAGCAATCTACAGGTTTGTACAAGAGTTGAAATCCCAAATCGGAGGACTGCAATATTATATTCTGAATACAAAGTTATCACCCACTATGCAGCGATAGGCCACTACTAGAGGAGATAAGTGTGTTGCACTGTGCTATGTAGCGTGTGCTCTCCTCACCTGAGAGTGGAAGTTGGAAATCGTGGTGGTTTCAATATCCTTTTTGCCCAGAATTTCCATTTTCACTGGCGTGTTGGGAAAGTTAAACGCGAAGTAATCTAGAAAGTCAGGCAAGTACGCAGCAGCTCCATGAACAATCGCAAGCGCATAGCAGGATGCGTTTTTCTCATTCTCATTGAATGTCAAAGCCAGAAACTCTTCGGCAAACCTCTCCATCTCCACTGGAGACAAGAATGAGAGTTCGTCCATGTAGGCATGAAGGACTGGCGCACCGCCGTTGGACTGGTGTTCCTCGTGAATCAGGTTGCTAAATTTGGTGTCGGACTTGAGGCTGTTTGTGCGGATGCAGTGGTCCTGATGGGACATGAACGGCATCTGCACACCCTGCGGCACCCGGTACTCCTGAGTGCCCAGGTCCAACCGGCAGAGCTGCTCGTCCTTCAGGTACCGGCAGGACTCCTCATCTTCAACATCGTTCACTACTTCTGGGCTCTGTACCTCTTGGCTGATACGAGTTAGTCCAGCACACAGGGTCTGTACTTCCTTGTTGTACATTTTAAGACGCCGCCCCCTCATATCTTCCCGGTGTTTCTTTTTCTTTTTTTTCTTAGTCTTCTTTATAAGAAAATCATCCGTTTTCAGAGAATTTCCATTTTCACTTGGAAGATCTGCAAGAAAAAAAAAAGAACAAAAAAAAAATTGTAAACGCGTTTTCATGGTTTCGTTCACTTCAAAACAATTACAATGATTCGGTTTCTTATGGAAATAAGAATTTAAAGCTTTGGTAAATCCCACAAAATAAGTTCTGCTTAATTTCTAAAATGACCCATGACATCCAATATTAAACATATTCACATAGTATCTACTGTCCACCAGTCCAGTTCTGCCTTGCTTCATACTCCTGGAAGTTTCTCGCTAGTCGGGAGAAGAGCCATATTCCGGGATGGTTTCTTCAAGCACTAGCAGCCACGCCCATCCAGGCACCAACCCCGCCATTGCCGCTCCAGTCCTTCTCCTGTCTGCGCAAATGACGTCTACTTTAGCAGGGAAGTTAGACGGGTGTATGGAGGACTTCCCTTAAGGGGGAGACGCTAAAGTCCCGACAGTAATGCTCACAGAAAGCAAGGGCCACATCGCAGCCGCGAGAATCACGCTCCAAGGGCCATGCTTCTGAAAAGCAACCAAGGCCATTTAAGCCCTAGGAACATGAAGACCCTTGGCTCCACCAAAATATGGACACTGATGGGTTTCCACACGACTATGATCGTCTTGAATGCAAACTGATCCAGACAAAAACCCTGAATCGGAAGAACAAAATGCATATGTCCTGTCAACCGGGCAGGACCATCCTGCAGGATCTCGGGGGTAGGAGCTTCAGGATTGTCCTGCTGAGAGGCAGCTAATGAGGCAAACTTATGGGGGGGAACTTCCTCTGCCTGCATAGAGTGGTTTGGAAAGACAGTGGGTGAGGAGGTCTAATGGAAACGGAGGCTACCAGAGTGTGCAGAACCACCTGATCTGTGTGACATACTGTAAAAGGCTCTGAGGCTGAAAAGACCTGCAACTCAATCACCAGGATGAAACGATTGCCACAAGAAAGGCAGTCCTCATGAAACCGGACAGGTTTACAGAGGTCACCAGTTTAAAGTTCGGTTGACCAAGGACAAACGGAACACCTTAAAATCCCAGGACGGATGCGACCCCCGAACTGGTGGGAAAAACCAGTGGAGACCCCAATGAAATGACACAATTATTCACTAAAAGAAAAACCTGGTGCTCCTCTGAAATCCTGAAGGCCACAAGGGTTACAGGCAAGTATGGCAGGATCAGATTTCAAGGAGAGAATGGCATGCAGAGGGATTGTGGTGCCCCTACAAAGAAATCACTAGCGTACCACCCAGGTAACATGGTTCCCACCAGATGTGAAACAAGGCACTTGGCACTCAGAAGGAATAAGTAAGCATTCACTGAGGAAGCACCAAATCGCAAGAACAGGTCCTGCACCACAAGAGGGCAGAGTCCATTTGTGGCTCGTCAACGAACCGGTGAGGGAGTCCGCTTACTGATTGCACCCTCTTGGGGAGATGAAAGGCCAGATGATGGTTCGTCTGAGAAATAGCCCATTCCCACAGTTCAACAGCATGCATAACCAACTGAGGAGCCCTAGTCCCACCTGGCTTTTCCACAAAAACATGGCACTGATGCTATTGTCAAGACCCTGCACCAAAGAGCATCCGATGACAGGAATAATGAAGCACGTTAAAAACCTGAAGTTCCAGAAGATGTATACGGAGCTGGCATTCAAGGGCCCAAAGACCCTGAATATGGAGAATGTCAAGAGTGGTTCCCGAGCTAAGGAAAGAAAGGTAATCTGTAGCGATCATTTGGCAGTGGGGGAGGGGCATTCTTGGCTAAACTTTCTTCACGAGTTTGGCAGCATCCCCCAGCTGACAAGCATGAGTGGACCGAGTCCCAACAAAAAGACAGATGCAAATGTTTCAGCTGTTCACGCAGCACTGAAAAAACAAGCCACCAAGCCCAGAAACCGCTGGAAGCAACACACTGTGGCAGAATCGTTGCTCAAAGAAATCTCCCCTTTTCATGATATCCACTACGATAGGGAATACCTATCCAACCTTGCGTGAAATGGTCAACACATGAAAGTCGGGGCTCTGAGAAGCCATGGAAGAAGATTTCCCTCAATTCACCGAAAGGCCCAGGTGAAACAACTACCAGGAGACAGTAAGAGTGCTGGAAAGTGCCTGAGGACTGGAGGCCTGTACCAGTAACAGAACTTACTGAGGTAGGGCAAGAAACAGATACCGAAGAAAGTCACACCAGACCCCCGAGAAGACCCAAGGATGGATATTCGTGCCTTCCAAGCCAAGAGAAATATCTGCCAGCATGGAGCAGAACACAGGTGAACTGGCAGCCATTGCTTAGGTCCATGGAGGAGGCGGAGAAACGTTAAAAAAAAACAATATACTCGGCAGCAGTCATGTGCCGGTTCTGCGTTGCTGAGAGGTAGTGTGGGGGGGGGGGGCAATCGGCTGACCTGGCAAGATGCTCCTGTAATACATACGATAATCGAGGTCCATTTAACTTTGACAATTGCTTCTTTATGATGATATTGGAACTTCCCCCAAAAAGTCACTGAGTTCCATCTTGTGTAGCATCCTCTCCATATACTGCTGAAGCAGCACCTCCAGATTCCAGTGAACCCAAACGAATAGGCATCTGAAACTATTCTGCATGCAACTGATCACTACATTATTGAGAGCTCCATCAATAAATAGCGTGAGCCCGAAGCAACACAGATGTTTCCAAATTGATTTCTAACCTGGATATTAACTCAAATTCCTAAATCGACCATTCTTAGGAACATTGATGCTGGTTCTTACACGGAGAGCCATCTGTACAAGTGTTTAAGGCGCAGTTATCATTACTCACAATCATGACTTGTGAGCTGCTTATGAAATCCTGATCATTTTTGCACTGTCGGTGTTGCTAAGAAATGTGCCCTGTCAAATTGCAGATTGGCTGGTACCATGAATCTACTCACCTGATACATTTCTATTGGACTTCAACCTAACAAATAGCGTTCCGATAAACAGACTTGCCCAAGTCAAAAACCCAACTGCCAGGCCATCTTTTTCCAAAGCAAGCCAAATAGCACCGTGTTGAACGTCTACGAAAAACCAAAGCTCACAAACCCCATGCTGTGCAAGATCCTTACATTCAAAGTAAGGTTTTACTGCAGGATCACGGTCATCATGAAGCAGTTTGGATATGGCTGCGGCACAACCCATTGGCTTATAGTAGCGCATCCAACCCATTGGCTAATAGTAGCGCATCCATATTTAGTTGCGACAGCGTCCAGACTGTGCCTTACTCAGTTACAATGTTGTAGCTTGATATCAGCACCGTGTCCGACACAATGAGGCAACATCCCTTGCTCCAGCAGTTCGTATGCTGCCAATAGCTTGCGGGCTAAAGTACCAGTAAATGAAGGTTAGGGCTCCGAGAAGCCACGAAAGAAGATTTCCAGGTGAAACAACTTCCAGGGTAAGGTAAGCGTGCTGGAAAGTTGCATTTTCAGGAAAAGAACCCAAGAAGTTCGCCATTTATAACGAGGTAGACCCTCATATGCTTGGTGCATTCATGAATGAAAATGTCTGTAGAGTCGCACACAAAGAGGCGAGAACGCGCAGTGAGCAGGTTTAGCCACAGTAGGTGTGTGACCCCCCCCCTCGCCCACCTTCAATTACTCTAAAGAGCACGAGGCCGCACATTGGCTTCCCCACGTCATACTAAAATCTTACATTTTAGTGTGGAAATAACTCTTTTTAAAAAACAAAAGCAATTTAATTAAACTGTGTATTTGTTATTTTGGAATTCATGCAATTAATGCTTTTCATTTCTTTTGGGGGGAGAGGGGACTCGACTTTTTTAACCCTTATTTTTACCTACTATGTACAGTTTTTAAAATAAGAAAATCAATGGTTGTATTTAAATTGCAAGAATGCACACGTGTCGCACACGGCAAAGGTTGTGGTGTTGTGGTACTGGCTCAAGTAATGCTTACAGCTTTACAGAAGGCACCAAGATGGCAGACTCGCGTTCTGCACATGAAGCCCAGTGAATTGGAAACAATCTCTGGCAAGGGCAAAAGACTTCCATGTGAGAGGGAGGGAAGGGGTCATGCAGCTGAAGGCAAACCCTGCATGATTAATGAGTAGCTCCTAGTCTAGAAGGACCGAACACAAACCTCTCGCACCGGTGCGGTGTCCTTTACTTGGAAACGTTTTCTTTTTTACTTCAGTTTTATTCTGGAGGTTACGTCATTTCTAAAAAGAAGGGAGCTGATGCACTGGCAGAGAATGCGATTGGTCGCCAACTTGCTGCCCTCAAAACTAAGGAAAAAAAAAAATCACTTGACCTCCCAGGGGCATAAATTGTGGATCATTCGAAAATATGCAAAATCGATTACTATGGACCCAGTTCAGATCCTGGAATCTAGGCTCAATCTTGTCGCATACTACTATTCATCAGGTTTTTATAAATGCGCCGAGTAGGGCCAGTCCATCTCGGAATTCCCATCAGGGCAAATGGCAAGGGGATGGAAACCCGATCTCTCACAGGCTCAGGGAACATTTTGATGGGTTAAGTGCAAGCTGGTGTGAGGGGCGCCTTATTAAAGCAAAGAGTAAGACAAAGGTGCAAAAACAGTGAAGCAAGTAGCAAGTGCAGAACGTTACCTCACAAGTGCCTTTACCTGAACTCAAGCAGGCGGGAGTACGGCGGTAGGCGATCCTACACCAGGTTGGAGTTGGCATCTAGCTTTCATCAGATCCTATGCCTTCTTGAAAAGGAAGGTTTTAAAGTGTTTTTTGGAAGAAGAGTGGTCGTCTACTTCTCGGAAAGCCTCCCAAGTGTTTTCCCGGGGTGGATTTTGTAGTTTATGCCTGAGATATGGTAGATCATGCCCCCTCTGATGAGCCTGGGAGGTTTGGTGTGATCTTGCACTTTGAAGGTCAGGTCGAGTCTAGCAGCTTCATTGCAATAGGCGCAGAAGGTTCTGCCCAGTAGTAGACCATTACAATAGTCAAGGCAAAGGCCTGTGGCAGCATCCCAGAGTGGTCTGAACCTTTCACTACATGGAGAAGCAGGACAAGCGTCTCATACCATGCCAACGGATTTCTTGGCGATTACTACATGGTGGTAATTGCAGACACTGTTCAGAATGCTGCAGCAACACACATTGCATCTCTGAAGTGCCAAGCATTCGGAGGTGGTCCGCATTATTAAAAAAGTACCTCAAATACATCAAGCAGTTGTAGCAAAGACCAAAAGGAAGCCTGGGCAGAGCACATCACCTGGGCAAGACATTGTGATGCATCAGACTGCTGGCATGAGCTTTCTGAATCGGACCTCATGCTCCAGGTGGCTGCCAGGCCATGACTTTTGGAGCCATCCCCCATATGGTCAGGGTGCTCGGCATGGCTCAAGAGGTCTCAAGTCCCTTTCTAGGTAGCCCTCCTGGAGGGATCCTTGGCGCCAACACAGGGATCCTCGTACATTCACCCAGATCTAACCATTAGGTTGTGCCACTGCGCCACCCAATATCCAAATATAAAAAACCTACTCAGAAAGTATTCATTCAGTGTACCTTACACTAATGACATTAGGTCAAAATAACTCCGATTTATACTTTGTATGTTAGACAGCACAAATGAAAGCACTGGGCCGGAGCTCTGCGCAGTCAGGTGGCCTTGATAAGCTTGGAGGGCGTTTGCCGCATAAGAGGCTGGTGGTGCTGGCTTGTGAGATGGGCCGGCGTTTCATGCGGGAGCCTGCTGCAGGCCTATCAGAAGCACGCCACGGATATTAAAAGCCATGCTTGCGTAATCCCCGGGGAGGGCGGCAGAGGCCAGCGCCTGCCTGTGGCCGACAGACTTCCATTTATTACCGTCACTCACACTCAAGCCAATCTTCTGGGTCCGCAGTCATTTCATGTCACGCCGACAAAAAAACAGAAATAAAAACAGTCAGACTGGTGCATTCATTGTTGCTGTAGGACATCAATTGCCCCCAATATTTGGGCCCTTCATCTCTTAACAAGTGAGGTACTACACATTTTGAACATTAAAAGTAAACATTACAGCAGTCGGTACTCAATAAAGGGGCACTCCGCAAGCAGGGACGAGACCATTATGTTTTGAAGAGGAAAAAAAGATCTCTCTCTCGATCTCTCTCTCTCTCTCTTCCAACACCCCCCACCCACCCACCCGCCCCACACCCGCCAACGCAATTCGTGGCGGGGAGGGGGGGGGGGGGGGCAGAGAGAGACACACACAGACAGAGAGACAGACACCTGGGAGACACCCAGTGTGGGTCACTACACAGTCTCTGCACAGGGGCACTTTCCTTACTGTTAAGTTGGGCTGAGTATTAAAGAAGAAAGGGTAAACTGTATAAATAGTAGTAGAGTCCACCCTAAGTGTCATCCACCCTAAGTGTCATCCACCCAAACAACTCTCCGGGGACTTCGTAAACTGATGATCTTCTCTGTAAAGGAAGACCATGTGTAACACAAAGCAGACAAAACTCAAAGGCTATGAGGCCGAATGGAACTAACGACACAGGTGCTACAAGTGCTTCAAATGAGCATTGATGCAATTGCTCTCAAAAGTGGCACCATAAGGCAAACATTCTCCCCTGTCTAATTGGAAAAGAATGGCAAATAAATGAGGGGGAGAATAGAATCAGTGTTGAAGACAATATAAATAGACCTAGCTTCGTGGAAAACACGTGCAAAAAGGAAAAAGGAGGAGGGGGGCGTGGATAAAATACAAAAAAACAAAAACCCAGCAATAGGGAGCTCCAGAATCGGAGTTTAACGGCAAGTGTCATTAATGTGATTCCTGGGAGGGGAAAGCAACCGGACCACTGGGGGAATAGACACATCGCAGTGTGCAATCTATTTGCTTACACGTTTCCTCCCCTTCCTCAGGACCCGAGCGTCTTGAGGATGTTCCGGGGCTCCCATCATTGCGATATTCTCCTAATTAAACACCCAACCCCTCCCCCTCCCCCCGCCCCCATATTGGCCACAGCAGCACTTGGTCTCCAATATATGATATGATATGGCATTTGTAACGCTCCTATACACAAGTGTTTCAAGGCGCGACGAGGCAGGGAGGGGGGGGGGGGGGGGGGGGGGGGAAGACGGATAACGATCCTACTAGGCCAGGTGACATTCAGACCGCGCAAGTGCAGGGGTAGGGGGGGGGAAGGGAAAAAGTGGAAGGGGAGGGGGAAGTGCAGTACAAAGTAAGTAGAATAAAAAATAAATAGGGCCAGCTGGTGGCAAGTGCAAGGTAAGTGCAGACAAGTGCTGGGAAGGAGGGGCTGTAGGGATACAGAGACAGTCCCACAGTGCAGGGGTTGCCAGGGAGGCAGTGCAAGTGGAGAGTGGCTGGGCCCAGGACCCAGGTCGGTGAGGGTGGCCCAGTTGCAGATTCAGTGCAGTTTCAGTGAAGAATTTAGCAGGGGAGAGGTAGAGAGAAAGCAGAAGCAAAGAGGAAGGTTTTGAGGTGCTTCCGGAACCTGAGATGGTTCTCCTCAAGTTTCAGGGAGGCAGGAAGGCTGTTCCAGAGGGAGGCCCCTGCCGCGGAGAGAGAGATCTACCCCCAGCTCGTTGCTTTGAGAAGCGGCTGACCCTGAGGGAGTTGGAGACGGATGAGCGAAGGCCTCGGGGAGGAAGATATTTAGGAAGAGAGAGTTGAAGGTATTTAGGCCCCAGGCCCCAGAAGGCCTTGTGGACAATGCAGAGGGTTTTGAACTTAATCCTCGCAGCCACTGGGAGCCAATGTAGAGATTTCAGTCCTGAGAGATACGGTCCCTGGGCTTGAGGCCAAGGACAAGTCTCGCAGTTCTGTTCTGGATGAGTTGCAGAGGGCGGAGAGTGGAGGCAGGCAGATTTAGATAGAGGCTGTTACAGTAATCCAGCTTCGAGAGAACCAGGGCTCGGGAGACAGTGAGCTTCTGGGGGAAGGAGAGGAAGGGAAGAATACCTCTGAGGAGGTGCAGCTGGTAGTGTGACTTCTTATAGACGTCAGATATATGAGGAGAGAAGGAGAGTGTGGAGTCAAAGATGACCCCGAGGTTTTTTGCCTTGCAGGTAGGAGCAGGAAGAGGGCCAAGAGAGGCTGGCCAGAGAGCTGCAGGGAAGGTGGGAGTGGGTGTGCCGATGAGTAGAATCTCAGTCTTGCTGGCATTAAGGCAGAGGTCATTGGCGGCACACCATTCCTGGATAGCAGACAGTCAGATGAGGGAAGGAGAGGAGGAGGCCGAGGGTAGCCTGAAAATGAGCTGGGTATCGTCCGCATAGCACTGAAAGTTGGGGCAGAGGCCGGCGATGCGGTGGGCAAGGAGTTCCAGATACTGGTTGAACAGCCAGGGAGAGAGAGATTAGATCCCTGGGGAACACCACAGGTGGAGAAAAAGATGTCAGAGAGGAAGGACCCAAGTTTGACCTGGGAGGGTCGATTGGAAAGGAAAGAGGTCAGCCACGCCAGAGCCTGACCAGTGATACCCAGGTTATCACGGAGACGGTTGAGCAGGATGGCATGGTTGACAGTGTCAAAGGCAGAAGAGAGATCGAGCAGAATGAGAACACAGTGTTGGAGTCGAGGTTCAAGAGCAGGTCCTCACGGATGTTCAGGAGAGCAGTTTCCGTGCTTCTGGCTGCTCTGAAGCCAGATTGATGGTCATGAAGACTACCAACAGATTCAGCATGGAGGATACACTGGGAGATGGCCAGTTTCTCTAGGAGCTTGCCCAGGAAGGGAGTGATGGAGATTGGGCGATAGTTAGCCGGGCAGGAGGGGTTGGAAGAGGGTTTCTTGAGAAGAGGGTGCACAAGGGAGTGCTTGAGGGGGGGGGGGAAATGGGAAGACTCCAGAGGCGAAGGAGTGGTTGCAAAAGTCAGCCAGGGCAGGAGCCAGGGAGTCAATGTGGTCCTTGATAGTTTGAGGAACAGGGGTGAACCTGTTTAGACGAGACTTTCATAGATCAGACTTGTCTGGAAACCTCTTCAGCAGAAAAAAGGGGAAAGGCAGAGAAGGAGGGAGGCGGGGTGGCTGCTGAAGGGCCAGAGGAAGAGCCGGGAAGAGAGGGAGGGAGGAGAGTGAGGACAGGATGTCCGGAGTTTTAGAGATGAAGTGAGAGGCCAGTGCAGAGGGCCTGGGAGGGGACAGGAGAGGTAGAGACTGCAGCAGGGTTGGCAAGCTCCTTGGAGATTTTAAAGAGTTTGGCCGAGTTGTTAGATGCCGCAGAGATGCGGGCTTGGATAAGGGCTCTCTTCTTGGTGAGAACGGAGAGACGGTATTGCCTTTGGAGCAGGCGGCAGGCCAGTTTGTCAGAGGATGAACATGAAGCACGCCATTTCCCCTCTGCCACCCTGCACTTGCGTTTTAGGGTGACGAGATCAGAGTCATACCAGGAGTTACATTTGGCTTTGGGCTTCAGGCGGATTCTCATGACAGGGGCAAGGATATCAAGAGTATCAGATATACTAGAGTGGAGCATGGAGAGGGCTGCGTCAGGGTGGGAGTCAGCCGAAGGAGGCGGGGGGGGGGTTCGGGCGAGAAGGTGGCATCAAAAGCCTCAACTGACACGCGCTTCATGGGTCGGATGACCGAGAAGGTGGGTGGCAGTGATGAGGGTGGCTTTGCCTGTGGGGTAGGGAGGGTGAGGTGGGAGGATAGGAGAACGTGATCACTCCAGGAGAGAGGAGTAGAGAGAGGGACGGAGAGGGGAAGGTCAGAAGAGATCAGAGCATCAAGAGTGTGCCCTGCAGAATGAGTAGGCCCAGACGGGAGAATAGAGAGCGAGAGTCGCAGAGGTCACGAAAGAGTCCAGTCGGGGGACAGGAGGCATCCAGGTGGATGTTGAAGTCACCAAGAAGGAGGAGTTGAGTGGTAGATGACAGGAGTGAGGAGGAGAGGTCAGCCCACTCAGAGAGGAAGGAGGAAATTTGACCAGGTGGCCGATAGATAGTAGCCCCGGTAAGGGAATGGCTAGGAGAGAGAGAGAGAGAGAGAGAGTCGGCAGACAAGACATTCAAAAGAGTAGTTCTGCGTAGGAGTGACAGTGGCAGGAATTCACTCAGGGAAGATAAGGCCAACACCCCCCCTGCACGGTTGGGCCTGGGCACGGAGAGGATCTTGTAACCGTCAGGTAGGAGTGTGTCAAAGCTGGTGACAGAGCTGGCCGTGAACCATGTCTCAGTGAGACCGAGGACGTCAAGGTTCAGTTCCTCAAGAAGGTGACAGATGTCAGAGGAATGCTCGATGGCAGAGCGAGAGTTAAGAGTGGCAATGTGGAGAAGGTTGCCATCCTTGAAGGACTTCCGGGGAGGGGTACAGATTAGAGGTACGCCCTGCTGAGGTGTAGCAGAAGGAGGTGAAGAAGGAGCACAAGAGGGGGCAGGGAGGGAGGGTAGAGGCAAGGTAGCCGAGGACAGAGGAGGGGGGACAGCAGGAGAGGAAAGGAAGTTGATGAGGCGTGGGAAGCGTCTATCAAAGAGCTGAAGGTTTGCCCTGAGGGCCTTGGACCAAGACGGTCCCATTAACGTAGACATTAATGATGGCCTTAGAGGAGCGGAAGGGGGCCAAGAGGACAACGGGTGCCGCCATTAATGGGAGAAGAGGAAAATGGAGAGAGCACAGAGACCATATGAAGGGTCCATAGGTCAGACAAAGGCACGAAAAAGAGGATGTCAGTGAGAGTTTCCTTAGAGCAGGCACTAGTTTAGGTGTCAGCGATGGGGAGGCCTGGGTTGGAGACCAGGATGTCCTTTTTTAACTTTTTCCTACCAGATTTAGTGAGGAGAGCAGTATAGTCAATAGAGAAGCAGTTTGAGAAGAGAGGCGAGATAGAGAGCACCATGGAGGGAGTGCGGGGGGGGGGGGGGTGGGGGGCAGATGATGCGAGAGCACGCAGACAGGAAGAGACCGGCAAGCACAAGTTTACCACATTTCAGAACAGTAATGCGTATTAGGTGCACAGTGAAGAGGCCACCTAAGTTTGAGAATCCTGCGAGGGGAGAAAAACCCTAGTTTACCACATTTCAGAACAACAACAGTAATACGTATTAGGTGCAATCTACTGCTTGCACTGCACATCCTTGCCAAGAATCACTTACCTTGGCGCTCTGACACCTGAAAAACGGATCAGTCATGATAACCTTGGCTTGTCGGATTATAATCTTAAAGTATTGGCGTTGGCGGGAAGCCTTCTATGCGAGCACAATAGAAGGGTAAACTGCTAACATTTTTCCATGGGTTGTTGCAAACAACAAAAGATCCCCTGCAGGCCTCGAGGACATGCTCTCCTTAGCAAGGTTGGTTCATTCAGGTACGCATTCCAGTGTTATCAGACAGAACGTACATGGCGGCTCTTGGAAGCTAACTCCCAAACAAGGAACGAGTAGAGTCTCTAATTCAATAATTAAACACCATTTCAGGGGTTATTTCCCACCTGTTCCCAGTGACACAATGGACGATTTCGAACTGGGATCTTAACATAGTATTAACGGCTCTAGCGCATAAGCCTTTCAAGCCTATTGCAGTGACAGACTTGCACTTCATTTCATGGAAAACAGGTTCTCGTGGCAATTACGTCAGCTCACCCAATCAGGGAGTCCGTCAAAGAACCCGGTGCACAGGGATAAACTGTCTTATGGACCTCAGCCTTCGTTACTGAAGTTCGTCCCAGACTTCCACATGAACCAGGCAATCTCTACCAGGTTCCTTTCCTTTCCTGATCCCCAAACAGAAAGACTGAGCGAATGCTCCACTGTCTTTATGTTTGAAGGGCTCTGAGGTTGTATCTTGAGAGGAATGGGCCTCAAAGATCCTCGGACAGACTGTCACGTTCAGTGGAGTCCAGCCAGGCAACTAAGCAAGAAGCATAAGACTATAGCCAGGTGGATTGGCTTGTGCATTTTCTAGCACCTACCAAGTGCAAGGCAAGATCCCACCTCATGGTCTGCACCCGCACCAGACGGGAACAAAAAGCACAGAAGCCGCAGGCTTCTCAGAGTCATGTGCCATGAGAGGCCATATGCAAAAAGGAGCAATTTGGGCCATACTGTCACCTTTTTGTAAACACTACTTGCTAGATTCCAGTTTCTGGCCCGATGCTGTATTCAGGCAAGCCTCCCTAAGAAATATCTTCGGAAACCGTTAACGTCCATCCTCCCAGAGTTTCAGCGGTTCTTTGTACTCACTAAAAGTATGGAGGAACAGGGAAAGCATGTAGGAGCAAGAAAAACGTCCCATAGGGACTTTTGTACTCCTTGCCCAAGTCTCCTTTCCTCTATACGACTGCCCTCCATCCCCTCTAAAATTAGTAAGATAGTCCTCTCTGGGGTTGGGTCCAGGGAATGAAGGGAAAGGGGCGGAGGAGGCCGGGACTAGGGAGCGGTCATAGTACGCACATGTGACAGTCCCACCCCGCCTGCCCCCTGCTCATAAAATTCTTCAAGGGGAAGTGATGGCTCCAGTCCCATCCCCGCTTGGCAGGAACTCCCAAAGTATGGAGTCGACATACAAGTAGTTATAATGTACAATTCTGTATGCAAATCAAATGGATGTGTATGATTTACTACATAATACCCCAGTATACCAGCATTTTATTTTAGGAAATTCCCACAGTTCGCTGGACTCCAGGACCCCCATGGGTGCTCCTCCAAGACACTTATCAGAATTCTGAATTCCAGTGTTGCATTGCTTAATGCAGCTAGTTGAAAAGTAACTTTGGAAAGCAAATCCCAATCGGTCAATATACTGAGACTTTAGGTCACAACTCAGGAAGCCTTCCGGCTCTTTATATTGGAATGAGTTCTGCAATATTAAATCTAGCAAAAGTGAAGAGACTAAAGAAAAGCTGAACACACTCGCAGGACGTAGAGGAACCTGAAGAGGCCACTCCTCAATGGGGTCACATTGTGGTACCTCAAAAAAAGTTTAACAGATATACAGGCCACACATTTTGTGCTCGCCACCAGCCATTGGTAAAAGATGATCAATTCCTGGCAAGTAAGAAATTGTGTGAGGTGTGTATACAAATAATTGAGAGGGTGCCCGACTTCTTATACGAGGCTGGGCGATTGCAACTTGATTTAAACAACGTCCTTCCTCAGGGGTATTTCCATAAATCCTATATAGCAGAGTTGAGAAACATTAACACAACACAAGGATGCTACAAACCTCAAGGAAGGCAGCAAACATACAATGGTCGCCTAGTTGCCCCCGCAGTGCCAAATGCAGAATATTTGTTTGCTCAAGTCAGGGTTGTCCAATTTCAGGTCTCAAGGGCTGGACACATTTTAGATTTTCCAGCTACCTCTCATTAATATTCAGGAGATACATTTGCATACCAGGAGTTTAAATGTATGCCTATTTTTTCTCATGAATATTAATGGGCATATCTGGATAACTATTCAGGATTTCAGCGAAGAGTCATGGAGTTGAACAACCCTTCAAGTGAAAAGCTAGTTAGTTTGGGAAAGCGACGTGGATTGCTACATTGAATTCTCAGTCTACTTGTTAATATGTTGCTCATTAAAGAGTGACAGGCAAAAATGTAGGATATTTGATGCTGATGGAAGTAGTGCAGGAAATTAAAATGACGGAAAAATGGCTACACTATTCAGACATGGATATATGCAACGCTACGGGGCAAACATTTCAAGTTGCAAACTGCTCGCTAAGCATAAACAGTGCCCTCGATTCTCCACAAGCACAAAGTACACCATTTAATAGGCACCAAGATCAAATCAGAACTCGATAGGTTAGAGCGCACATTTTAAGCCCTGCAAAGGTTACAAATCTATTGTCCCCAACTAAGGAATGAACAATTTCGAACTGGAAAACGCAAGGGTTGAAAATCTTGAGGCTATACAGATCATTGAGTAGGTCAAACAAGAAGGGTGATTTTAAAAGAGGCACGTTTATGTGGGTGGCAGAGGTATTTTCTCTCCAAAATACACGGACCAGACATATTACTCATCCTAGATAAGTGGCCACCCTCAAACAGGGGTCTGCTCATTTTACAATAAAAACTCAAGATTGACATGGAGGGCAGAATGCTGGGGATAATAAACACGTACACAAATAATGGAGAAGACCCAGGTTTTTGGAATTAGTTGCTAGGAAAATACAACAGATCAATCACTAGATTATCTGGGCTGGTGATTTTATCATGGTCTTGAACCTGCAAGTAAACCTGTCCATCCCAGAGGAAACTGCCGAAAGCTGCCAAAGCACAGCAAGCTATTGCAGGATTCTAGTGTCTTGTGGTGGTCTGGAGTGGAATTTCATGAGGCCGTCTCGCTTATTGATTACATAACGTACTCAGAGAATTTACTCAATAAGGTCACTACATGAGTTATCCTTCCCAGAACCCTTTCTGGTCACTTGCTGTGCCCATGAAGGTCACAGCACAGTTAGCGAGCAACCAGCCCTCTTGATAAGGTGCGTATCATGCCTATTTACGCATGCAATTATAGGAAATACGGATGATTTTTGTTTCTACTGCGCACCATGTACGCTGTGTGTATTAATTAAAAAAAATTATATATATATATATATATATATATATATATATATATATATACACACACACACACACACACACACACACACACACACACACACACACACACACTTTCCACCACTAGATGGCACTGTAGCACGCAAGCTCCTACCTGGAGGCAAGCAGACCCTTCCCTTGCCAGTCTGAGACATGTATCCTAATCCAGGGCTCAACCCACCCCTCAGCACTAGAACCTTTCCAGAAACGCATGTGTCCTTCTGTTGCGTTTTTTCATTTGCAGAGTAAGCTGAGAGAGGAGGCCACAAAAGCGGTGACACCAGAGACACCAGCGAGGTAAGCATCCCTCCCTTCTGCTACTGGCGCTTTTCAATTGCATTTTTATTTTCTCTCCGACAGCCCAGACCGCTATCTGATCTAATCTCGCATAGTCCAGGCTGTCAGAGAAAAACGTAATTTAAACCAGTTGAAAGTATTTGGTTTCTTCCGAAGCAAATCTATCTGCTCGGGTCGGATGATCAAGCAACTGGCCGTTTCCAACACTCACAGTCCCCCTGAGACACAGGCTGTGTCCCTGATGAACTCCACAATACAGTGTTGTCGACACAGCCTGTGCGTCTCAAGGGGGGGCTGTGCCTCTGGGAAACACGTTTGCTTGGTCATCAGAAGCATAACCCATTTTATGCATGATGGGGAATACCCAACTGAAAGTCCACGAGTCCCCTTAGAAATCTATGACAGTTAAAGGGAGCAAGTTACATATCAAGCTATTAAACGTTCAAAGGGTGCTTTATTGTGTTGCTCGGAGCAACACAATAAAGCACCCCTTGGACGTTTATTAGCTTGATATGCTAAAAAGTAAAGTTTGCTTAGATGTCCTTAGTTGAATGTTGTAAACTATACATAACAGGCTGGAGCATGCGTCCATGATGAATTCCTCAACACTGTTGTCGACGCAGCCTGTGTGTCTCAGAGGGGCTGTGACTCTGGGAAACAAGTTTTTTGTCAACAGCAGCATAGCTCGTCCCCCTGTCACTATTTGTAGCCCCCATGCCACCCGTTACCATTGGGTCATGCCTCCCCTCCCTCCGCCCCCATGACTGTCGGGGCCCCTTTGCCCCTCGTTACAGTGTCATGCCTCCCCTCCCTCCGTGACCATCTCTGTGCCCCCTCTTTCCCCCCTCCATCCCCCTGTGACCATCTCTGTGCTCCCATGCCCCTGTTACAGTGTCATGCCCCCCCGTGACTGTTGCGCGCCACCCATGCCTCCCGTACCACCCCCATGATTGTCTGTTGCCCCCAGTTACCTCCGCATGCCTCCCCCCGCGACTGTGTTCCCCCAGTTACTGTGTCATGCTCCCTTGTCCCCCCGTTACCGTTGTGTCATGCCTCCCCCGTGACTGCCTGTGCCCCTTCCCCCGTTACCGTGTCATGCCTCCCCTCGCACCCCCTTGACTGTCTGTGTGTCCACTATCGTCTGTCATGTGCACAACTTATTATTTTGTGTGTTTTTAAAAGCGCTGAAAATAAAAGGTTAAATAAGGATATTTTTCTTTTGCATCTTAACGTTTTCCAATCAGGATGTGGAAAATAAAAGGTACCATACAGTGATATTATTTTGCCCCAACATGCTGCTATAAGTATTTACATGTTGTCATGATGCTTTACTATGCAATTTGGGTATTTTGCAAGTAAACTCTACAGGACGGTATTTTTGTAGGTCTTTGACACCCAAAACTTAAATATTTGTAAACCTGGAAGAAAGTGGCCATGCCCAAATTGAAAGAGTGGGTTAAAATCCCTGCTGCTCTGTTTAGCGCAAGTGTGTGATCCTGGGCAAATATTGTAATAAAATTAAAATAAAAAATATTGTACACACCATGGTCAAACAATCTATGATACTTAAGGGGGAAGAATACAGTGGGGAAACAATTATACACTGCTAACATACTAACAGCTGCATTCCAAGCGCTTTGAGACACTACAGCTGTCTGCAAAGCCAAAAAAGAAAGAAAACAAATAAAATAAGTGTTCTGGCATGCATCAGTGCACCATGTGAGCGGTGCTAGACCAGGATGTAGTGTAAAGGATTTTAATCAGGCACACACCCTAGCCTCGCCTAGCATATAGTGCGCAGATTAAACCCTTATTTATTTTTGTCTAGAAGTTCAATATTCTGAATGATATACCACTCATATCACACCCTTCTCAAAATACCCCCAGGTCACACTGAACCAGGAATCAGGCTAGTTGGCAAATGTAAAGATTTGTTTAATATTCAAATCACACATAGGTTTACTATAGATATGTATATGAGGCAGCAATCACCCAAAGGGTGACAATACAATTCAGAAATAAGCATAGCAATTGAATTTACTTATAAGGAGGTAAAATAGAAAAACACAGGGAAAAAGAACAGTTTGTTTTGCACACAGAGAACGTTTAGGTTAATGTTCCCTCTGCAAAGTTTTGTTTAAATACAAACGAGCAATCCTACACCAATGTGAGTAATCAGCAGGTTTTTGGGAATGAAATACAATGTCTAGAGTTATAGGCAATCCTCCCATCTACACAAGAGAGAAAAGCTCATTTTGTCAAAGGACACTTTGAAATGACAGGTGAAAATGGCTTGGTGAAATACTACAAAATGGTCAAAATGCCAAAATGGAGACAAATTCTAAAGAAAGCAACACTAAATCGGGGCTATAATATGAACCACAATATACACTTCAGATCAGGATGGGATGGAAAAAGCACTTTGAAATGGGCAAAAAAAGAAACGTGTACTTTGGCTGAAATTGCAAATTTGCGGCAAACTTTTACTATGCAATATTGAAAAAAATGGGTCAAATGTTCCGCAATGCGGTTTTTAATTGTGGAGATAGCTAAGGACGTTAGGTATCGGTGCGAGTTGAAATTTCGTTTCTATCTTTAAAACTGAGGGAGTTGGAGGTTTTAGCGAGAGGCGTTTTTCGAAAATAAAGCCACGAATTTGGACAAGAACTTGAGTTTAAAACCAGAAAATATGCTTTTACTCAAGACTAGAGCATTCAAACTAGACAACCGGGTTGGGACGAAGTAAGCTCTGAGACGGATTCATGACTTCAGTTACAGATCCCAGCGCCTTCCCCGGCGGAACCAGTCCAAACACTCGAAGTGAGATTTATGGACAAGAGTCACACAAATAAAAATGACTATGAAAATGACGCTTTAGCAAATATACAGTATAGGATAGCACTAAAGATTTCGACACCATTAGTGGTTATGAAAGTAATGATAGTTCATAGATTAGGGTGGAACAAGATAAGGCAAGGTGTTAGGAAAGATTTCTTAATTGTGGGTAATTTTCCTTCCATGTGGCAACCCCTAAACATTTTGCTGTTGTTTTCACCATGATCTAGACTTTGCCAGAGAAGTGCAGCCTTCTGCCGTACTCCTCTGGGCTTTCGCTCCATTCTTACGGGGAAACTGACATTCCCTTAAGACAGTCAGTACCGGGAAACGCTGTTTTCCGTAGTTTCTTTATCATGTTGCAGCTTTCATGCAACATGACACAAGAGGGCACTGTAAGCTAAGTTACTGCTCTCTTGGGTCCCTAGCCTTCTACAGGCCCTAGATACTCTTTTTGGATTGTAACTGATCAGTGCAAGTGAATCATGGACGGGAATGGTGGCAGCGATCGTTTGTGTTTTTGAGCCCCATTTGGCGTTTTAAGCGCGTTTCTCGCGCTTAGCCCAAAATGGTGGCCTGGCTCCCAAAAGGACCAGACCACGAGGCTCCTTTGTCCTGTCCGCTGACCGTCTTGCCCCTTCACCTTCCCCAGGTCGAGCCGACCCGGGGCCTTCCTTATTTGGGCATGTACTTTCCCGCGAAACACAGATGCTTTCGCGGGCTTCTACAGGCCTTGTTTGTGCCTCCAGGATGTGGGCTGGGATGTCTGGTCCCAATACACATCCTGGGTGCCAGAGAGTCTAGGGTGGTGTGAATGCCTGGGACTACCGTGGTCCGTGATAGGTCCACGTATGGTGTGAGTGTTTTATGAGCGGATCTCCCATTGGGTCCCCTCCGTTTTGGCGCGAAGGGAACCGTGGATAAGAAGGGGCTGGAAACGCCACTACCATGTCGATCTCCTGAGTTCTCACGAACAAAGGAATACAGGAGCCAAGTATCCTGCAACCACGAGGCTGAACCGAGGAATCGATGGTGACCCGCTGAAGGACTGTTCCTCTGTACTGCTGTCGCCTTGTGAAACCCTTTCTACCTCTGATCGAACCAGAAGGCCTGTACTGGTACTTCGACCCTTGAAATAGCGGGGACAGCTATTCTTGGCATCTTCACCTTCTCCTGCACGTAAGCCTTCAGAAGTGTCTCTGGGCCATTCAGCAGACTGACCAGCCTACCCAGGAGTCGTGCTCTGTAACCGCCACCAGGTTGTGTTGTATTCGAGTCCTTGTCACTCTCACAGATTCGTACACTTGGCATTCCCATGTCTGAAGTGAGTAGTGTACATTTGGCTGAGATACACACGGCCGCTCCGTTGCCCTGTTGTGGTAACAAACTGTGCGGGTTCACTTCGTTTGGGACATCTTTAACTCAACTCTGCTGCTGCAGAATCTACACGACGAGATGTCCCCTGCTCCCCTGAACCTGCCAGCACTGAAACTGACGCGGAGAAGCCTGGGTCTGCTTGCATCGGGGACCGGTGAGTAGCATAGCTAGGAACTGGTCGCCCTCCTGCAGGAGCCCATAGCTTTTCCCTGCTGTGTCAAACAGCACGCCTTTCCGTACTCGCGCTCTGCTTCTGCCCACAGTGGAGGCTGCGCTTGAGTCGCGGACCTCTGTTCTTCTTTTGTGCACCGAACTGAACTGCCCGATTCCCTCGAAGAGACTCCCCTTTTTGCCCGTTGGCACCAGCGTGTGCAGGTACTTGAGCACAAGGCTCTACTCTTCGTAGGGCTTGGACTTCCTTTTAGTTAGGTGCCTCTGAAGGCGGACTGGGTCTAATCATTATTTCGCACTGCCAGTTTTCCTCTCCTTCTAGGTGGACTACACATTTCGTGCATCTAACGCTTTAGAAACGTTTGTATTTGTATATATATTGTATTGGTTTGGTATGGGTTGGTTTACTAGAGTTTTATCGCGATTTCTCGCTACGGTCATTGTTACAAAGGCCTTGGAATAAATGTGTATATATTTTTAATAGAACACCTGTTTGGAGTAGTTTGTAAGTGTCCTTGCTTTGTGTGCTCATTGTGGGCTTTCAGTCACCCTCACCCCTCTTGAGACCTAGTCTTGACCACCGCAATCGCTACCCTGATTGGTCTGGCTTGTCCAGAGGTTACCCTGTTCCAAGTAATTAGGTTGGCCTTCTGAACCTCTGCGCCTCCAGGACAGAGCTCAGAAATCCGTCTTAACACAAGGTATGCAATAGTTCTCTAGCGTCCCGTTAATACTTACAATCTAATGGGATTTAAGATTTTTGGACCGTCAAAGTTCTGGTCAATTGTATCAGGTGGATCAGGGAAGGACAGCACATCAGCTAGGCCGGTCACCGGAACTGCACGGGATCTGCACTTCTTGTTTCTGGATATTTCAGATCAACGGATGGCAAGTTCAGCAGGCAAGCCTTTATGGTAGCAAGCCAGATAGTTTCAGGATGCTTCCCCCCCACCACAGTGCTTCACTGAGTTGTGAGGATTAGCTGAGGATTGAGGCCTAGCTGAAAATGGTTCAGCTACTGCTTGGCCTGATCCTTGGCATCTGGATCTAGAAAGATGTTGAAGGCTGGATGCTGAATGCTGGATCAAAATGCTTCGCTGGAATCAGAAGAGAGCGCGTGCATGTGTTGTCAGAGGTCCCTATTTATCCTGTCAACTGACATAAGCAAATGGGTGTATGGGCTGGCTTAACTAAACTTGCTCCTGTGAAATGGGATTGGATCAGAGCCTCATCTCCGCCTTGCATCCGGGTGATTGGATCAAAGACAGATGATGTCAGGTTTATGTTTTGATTTTTTACAATACTTAGAAACCTCCCCTAGCATCAAAATCGAATTTTGTCCTAAATACATATTTATACATTTGTAACCTCTACAAAAATCACATACAAGGATTACATATTTTATGGAGTATCTGTTCATCAAAATCCCACAGCTGTGAGACCTTGTTTCGCCTTTCTGCCGCATTTTGTCCATTTCGCCATGAAAACATTTTCCAAAATGTCTCCAAATTTCCACAAATATGCGCGTTTACCATAGGAATGTGTGTGCAAAGTTTAATTCTAGCATAAATACAGTTTCCATATAACCACATATTGCCATTCCTGTTCAGAATATGCTACAGTTCCACCAATTTTTCAAATGTACGGCCAAAAATTAGATGAACAAATCTGCCAGTTTTATATTTTTCACCACTTCCGATAGCAAGTTACAAATCTCTAAAAATGTTCATTACATATTCGTTAACAGCAGATGTCAGCCTTTTGTCTGTCTCTGGAGGCAAGGAGCAGCCCCTCACGTTTGGGATTTCCTTCTGCAAGCCTAGTTTATGACCACTTGACATGTCCATTTCCTGGCCTGGAGAATCTGCCATTGTTCGGTCCCTGGCAGCAGGCACAAGTCTGGCATACCCCACAATTATGTGTCAGTGAGCATCTGCTGAGAGCAATGCCCTCCCCTTGGGTGGAAACCTGTTTTTCAACCCCTTCCAGGCCCAGCCATCCTAGGTTAATTCTTAATTTCTTGACCTGAAATCCAGCAGAAAACAAACTTGTTGCATCAGATAACATCTATAATTTACATTCTTGATTTAAACCTGTGGGATCAAAACTGAGATCCATGTTCCTTTCAGCAACAGTTCTTTTATATTTGCTAATCTGGCAGACCTTTAGTTTAGACAACCTTAAAGTTTGATCAAGAGAGCCCATTTCACAGGGGCTGTCACTCACAGGTAGCCCAGCGTGGCTGCACAAACATTTTTTTTTACAGGAGTGGTCTTTCACAGGCAATCCAGTTTTGCTGAGAAGGCGTTTTGCTCTTAACATTTCAGGACCTTATCATTCACAGTGCTTCATTAGATTAAATGAATTTTAGTGTCAAGCATGATTGAGTGTTGTAAATTGTTATGTACAGGCATTCTGAAGTTTCAGCAGCAAAGTAAATGTCATTTACAGGCAAATTTTAGAGTTCACTTGCAAAATGATGCTTCTCCCGCTATACTCTAGGTTTACTTGTCATGGAGCCCACTGGCACTTTATGCAGCATGTGCTCTGTTCCACCACACATGCACCATGGGTGGCAGGTTGTGCAGCTATCTTTTTGTGTGTTGAAAAAATGCGGTTTTGGCGCACACAAGGGTTTTGCCGCCATTTTACTGTTTCTCGCATGATAGAGTGAGGCTGCATAGTATAGCAGAGCGGGTCAATACATCCCACAGTAGGCTGAGGAGATTGACCCCAAGAGCCTCAAACACCCTTGTTATGTAGGCAGGCTGTCTGGGAGGTGGGGGGTCAACTAGTGAGATCCAGCATAGTGGAGTGGTCTACTCTACTGGAGTGCCCCCTAAGCCCACCAGATACATTTTGGGATTCCTCGTACCTGGAAAGATGGTTCCTCTCCTAAGCCAGTGCTAGGATCTTCTGGAAACACCTGCATGTCATTCCTGCCCAAATTGCCTCCTTACCTCCCTGTACTATAGTGCATGAAAAGATGGCAGCGGGATAAGCCCCTCACCGGGAAAAACTGTGCGAGGCACACTTGTTTTGGGGCTGTGCAATGGGCAAGGACCCTCCTGGGTATGGGAAGGGGCGCCTCTTGGTACTTCCGACTGATCACTGGATGAAGCACTTCCTTGCGCAGCACGATGCCTGGATTGATCGATGTGTAGCTTTGGAAGCTGACTGAATACAGCCTACAAATGCTTTTAGCAGTGCGCCTTCCAAGGACGGGAGAGCGTACGATTAACCGTGCCTAGCTAGGACATGAAAGACCAGCATTCTTTAAGGGTGGAGGCAGAGTTTCCGGTGGATGGTAGGAGAGCGGCATATTGGAGGGGAGTTTTAGGGGGCAGTTCAACATAGAACATGAACAGCAACTGGTACGCATGCCACAGATCTCTTGCTCCGAAAAGGCTCCATTTTATAGAGAACATCTCCTTGGCGATGCTGCACTTTCCACCAGTGCAGTTGATATTTATTTGGGGGAAAGGGGAGGAGGGTCTATGCAATCAGCTGCAGGATTCCATCCACAGGCGGTGTGGGGGGGGGGGGGGGGTCTCATCGAAGTTTGATGATCCCCTGGATCCTTCACCACACAATAAGCAACCGTAAACCCAGCTGCGCGCCTGCACGCTCGTCGGAACCCGGTAATTGCAGTGCACCCAGTCCTCCCCCCACCCCATAAAGCAAGTGCGAGGGTCTTCAGGAAACATTAGCCACCCCTGCGGTCACGCCAGTGGAATCATCGCCAAGTCAGCTATTACAAGTATAGGAAGGACAGCGTTGGCACCCATTGTGAGCCCAGAGGACTCGATGGGGATTTTGGAGAACTTACTGTGACTGAACATTCATTTCACTGCATGACATGCTTAATGTACTGGCCCTAAATCCTCCACCTCAACACCAAAATCAGAATAGGCCAGTGCAGTAAAAGCAGAGCTTTCGGGGCATCAATGCCATTGTAACTCGGCAGAATTGCATACATGGCTAGATGGCGTCTCTGCCAGAATGCCTTCTTAAGCTTCTGCTGCTCCGGGCTGTGGGTGGTTGCAGATGGGGCTCTCCTGCTCCCGTGGCCACGTGCAGTTCTATTTATACGGCTCGGCATGGTGCTGCTTTGGCTTGGTTTCTAAGGCACACTGCAGAGGGAGCTGGCAGGACTCAGCGAGCCTGGGACACTGCAGCGCAGGCAGAACACCTCTACTTCTACGCTGGGACCCCACTGCTCTGCAGCGTCAGAAGGTGGCGCGACTTCTAAAACACCATACATAAAATAAAAAGAGCGTTCAGCAAGCAGTGAAAAGCTGGGTTGCAAAAAAGTGTACACATTTGGAAGGGTGAAGGGGTAAAAGTTTTGAGCAGAGAACATATGAACATAACCTGTAAAAGGTAATCAATTTAGAGCAATTACGCCCTGAATTCTGCTGCTCTCAGAGCATTCCAAACTCAGGAAGCCCAGTCCATTGCGGCCAGAGAAGCTGTGGGATGGTTATTTCCTAATGTGTGTATGTCTGGGCTTAGAGCATGGAAGATGGAGTGTTGGATGGGTAGAATGCTATGACATAGGTTGCTGTGATTCCAGAAAAGTCCGTTGGGAACTTATGGTTGGCACAGGGGGACCGGTGGATGCTTCTCTCCCATGAGCTTGTCTCATGTCTACCCTGTTGTACTTCCCTTAACTTACAAACCCAGTAAAGACCACTTATTATGTCACCTGAGGCTCCCGAGTAATCTGCACAACCCCAACCATCAAATGTAACACGCACCATCAGTGAACGTACCCAGTTTCTTCGATTTCAGCAATAAATTCAAGGTTGTTTTGCACATATTCAGAGAGCTGTTGCAAACGTAGCAAATTTGGATTTCTGACATAAAATCCCTCCCAAATGATGTTATCGAGGTAAGCGGGAAGGCTTTACCGCCTGCGTTTTCTTGGGCATGGCTCAACTCACCCAGACTCACCAGGAGGGGAGTACATTACAGACATACGCCCTAGCGCCGCGATCACCTCTCCAGCTCTCTCTCCACTTGGTGCTACACCCCATAGCCGAGACCAAAGATAAATTCCATGCAATTGCACACAGAGCTCCTCCACATTTAATTCATGCTTTCCTGAGCCGTTTATTATACTCCGCCCTCATACCAGCAATCTCGCACACTTTGCTTCTCCCTACCTCTACTGAATCCTCTATCATACTCCTCCCATGCCTCTCCGACAGGCAAAGCGCTTAAACACCAGAACCTATGGAAGCGGGCGCTTACTTCCGCTAGGTCTGTGACAACGACCGATTGTCAGTCGTAACTTGACTCACAATTGGTCTTCTGCTAGAGCGACCTGCATTAGTTGCATCTGTAATACAATATCATAGGTGGGCTTTGACTGGCTAATTATCAGGCTCCCTCCGCCCCCCCCTCACCCCTATGAATCCAGGGGGCGCAAGGCTTTAGGAGGCGTCCCCTTAAAGCATCCGCATAATAGGAGCTCTGCCTTCCTAGCGTGGCGCCGCCTGAGGACATTGCGGTGGCATTTCAGAAGGTTACCATTGAGATGCCAGAGCAGACAAGGTTACACCCGAGTAGAAGGATCACGATTGGAACCATGCTAAGAAAGGGCTCCCATAGGCTTCGAAAACCTGCCCATTGCCAACAAACACTGTTAGGGGGTGCGGTGTAAAACGCAAGCACAATTTAAAGAAAAGAATAAAATAAAAATGCACGTAGATTTTGACAGCACCTCAAACCTTTTTATGGGGGTGAAGGGCAGCTAGAGTTTATGGAGATGTGAAAGTGCGAGGAAAATGGACTTGACTGAATGCAGTTTTTCCGCAACTTTTACATCGCATTTCACCGCAAAACAGTAGATGGGAGGGTTGGGGAATGGTATATAGAAAGGTGGTTGTATGTGGAGAGCGAGGTGGTACCCCACCCCTTGCATAAAGAAAAAATAACCTGTAAAAAAAGGGAATCGCCGAAAAGCCGGCGAGTAATAACTTCGAACGCAAAATATTAATCTCCAACGTAGCAGCAGGCCGCGTGTGGAGCAACAAGGGAAGTGGAAATGGCCCTCAACAGGTATACAGCAAGGGGGGGGGGGCGGAGACTGTGCCATTAGACCTCTACACACCAGAGGTTGAAACACGGCTTTATTCTTAGAAGGAATAAATCAATGCTACGCGAGTACCACCCGACAGCGGCACGATGGAAACGATAGGTCAGCATTCCAATTTTCTAAAGGGACAACCGAAAATTGCCCCAAATCATATGGACCACTTTCTTTAACCAACAGCTCTGCTCAGATGTATGGATGTCTCATCTGCGGCAGACTAGAGCCACGGGCAAGAGGAGGACCACACTGGAAACGCCCATCATGGCTGCCTGCGAAGGTCAAGCACTCGACCTCTATCTATGGTCTATTGTCAACCAAGCATTTTCTGTTCAAAGGGTCACCAAGTAAGATTGCCACAGTGCCCGGTCCTCCCTTATGTTGAGCGTAAATATAGTTATTCTCTTCATAATGAAGAGTAGTAGACATATATTGGAGCGCCAATATTTGCACACCCCACCTCTCTGCGCCTAGCAATTCCTGCAAGTGTCTCAGGCATGTGGCACGGCCGCGCTGGAAGCATGGAGAGGAACATTGCCGGGTGCTGTGTGGGTGGCAGCAGGGTGCGGGCTCCAGTGCGTCCATTGCCTATTCTTGGATGGCACTACTTTCCTTTTGCGGTTGCAAGCACTTGCTTGTTTTTAGCAAGAGGGCAGTATGGGAGCCACTCGTCTGCAGCGCCGGGCGGACGATGCACTCCTCATAGTGACACGAGCCTCTCATGAAATAGGTTACTGGTGGAACTTCTATCTGGGAGGGCTGAACAAATCCCTTTAGGAGGCCAAGATTTACTCATCTGAGATGTTCCTCTGGACGCGCACTCGTTCCAAACAAGGGCACCTGGTGCCGAGGTCTGAGGCAGCAAAGCCACAAACCCTTCTTATATTCCCGTCATTATCTGATAATTACAGGCGATCTAGGACTGACGTGTGAACACAAAACACACGCGCCACAAGAAATTATATAGTCTATCTAAACAATGCCCCAAGTTCAGGTTATTGGACTATTAAGGTTAAGCACCCTTTAGGATTAACTTTGAAACGTACCCACGTTTTTAATCAATGCTTTTGAAGAACGTGCTAACAGAACAAAAAAAACGCCCAAGTGTACTCCCACATTTCCAAGCAAATTCCGGGGAGACTGCCCAGACTCCCCTGTTAATTGAGTTCTTACGCTTACACCAATGCTACCAGACGAATCGCTTCTAAATGGCCTTGAGCCATGGTTTTTCCTACAAAACAAGCCTGAATTGAAGGCTGGCAAGTAGCCATTTACAAGTCGACATTTCTGTTTCGCCAGTTGAAACAGAAGATAGGCGGAAGGTACATGCCAGTTAGGCGTCATAAATCACTGGAGCTGGGTTGCAAGACTACCTTCCGGGCATGTTACTGCTCTTGCCCCTTACTTAGTCTCCCTACCCCAGCCCCACCACTTCCAAAGCAAAGTTCCTGCAGCTTGCTCCCCTTACTCACTGGCGTCATTGCCAAGGAGTCCAGCCAGTCCCTGGGCCAGAAAGTCGAAATTAATGCAGATGGCACGAACAGCGTGCAGACCACTGCTTCAAACACATCAGAGCCAGCACGGAAGACCCACTCCAGTCTCCGCTCTGGCGAGGTAGTGATTTTGAGCCGAGACTAGATTATGGTGGAGCAGTCCACCGCCAGCAAAGGAGCTGGCCAAATGTAAGCCGACCTAGTTGCAGACTAGGGGAGGTGTGGAAATGGCAATTTACATGTGCCCTTTTATTTGCAATGTAGTTACATGACTTAATGTCCCCACTGTATTCTTTCACGTTTCCTGCCTTGCTTTGTGGCTCCAGATTCCTTGAAAAGGGAGCAAAAACGGCAGACTTTTCTCCTTCCGACATCTGCACAGTTTACATTGCGTCTTTAGGGGGTTGTGCAATTCTTCCAGCTTTACGAAAGGACTCCACCAGTTTCCCCTGTCCACTCCCAGGCATCTAGCTCATGCCCAGTAAACGAAGGGGGTCACATTCCACCCAAAGGCCAGCCAACTCCCCCATCGTAAAACCGTTCAGCAGCCTCTGAGCCGAGACCAGGCCTCTGGTAAACACAGCCTGTAATTATCCCAAGTCACCAAGCTAACCTCAGTCCAACAAGCCTACAATTATCCTCCAACTGCCAACCCATTACCTGGGATTCACACACACACACACACAATACCGGAAAACCTGTTGCCCATCTCCCCTCCCCTGCTGGCTTGCAGGGGTGGAGCGACCAACTTGTCCTTCACCACCAAACAGACAAGACAGGTTGTCTAGTCTCCCCTTCCCTGGCAACCACGTGTGTCCGTGGGTTGGGGCGCTGGCTCCGAGTTTCCTCTATCGAGGGACGTGATGGAGCGGGCTACCTGAAACTGTGTGCCCGCCATGCAACCCATGGCCCCTGGCAACCACATGCTGCGGCCCTGCACTCTTATATAAATAAGCCTGTGGAGAGAGGGCTGTGTTGCCCCCTTTTTTCTTGGCTGCTGGCTGTGTGGTCTGCTGGCTGTGTGGTGTGCTGACGTGGGTGGGGGCAGAGGCTGCAGAAGCCATTCTGGCAGGTACCCTCCCACCGGTCTGGCCTTATCCTGCTCACCTGGTTCCCTTCCTCCCCAACCCTGCTCAATATTTCACCAGTGGGTCTCCTGGCCTCCGACTCTTCTTCCCTGCGCTCCTCTCTTTTGGCCCCTCAGCCTCTGCCCCTGCCTGCCCCTCTCCCTTCCAGTTCCTCTCTGCTTCTGCCCCCATGTGTCTGTCCCCCTGTGTGTCTGCACTGGTTTCTCTCCCTATCATTTCCCCCTCACCACTTCTACAAGCCCCTCCCTCCCCCAAACCCCTTCTCCAACCCTTCCATTTCTCCCTTGGTGCCCCACCTTGCATCCAAGAGTACTCCCCAGGCCCCGGGTTCCACGTCAGTGGGTGTTCCTAGGTAGTCCAGTGTGTAAAATGTATCCTGCTGGCAATGGGTTTACTCCTTTTCCTGTAATAAATCTGTTCCTGGTTTCTACAAAGATATGGTGCCGTCATTCTATTCCCACTTTTCCAAGTAACCTGCCTGTTATTACCAGAAGGGTGACCCAGTCAGTCTGCTTACACAACGCAACCCCGCCGGGTCCGTTGACTTCCTGGTCCAAAACTGTGGCTCCAACTGGGGTCTCCCACACAGCCTCCCCCATTTTGGCCTGCTTACCACTTCCAAAGCAGTATGGCGGTTTCTGGTGAATGGCAGGGTAGGGAGTGGAAAACTGGTGGTCAAAGCACTTCAGGTGTTTATAACAGACTTATGCAAATGTGAGAGGTTTGTAACTAGTAAGCAAGTTAAGTTCACGGTAGTATCTACAGATAGAAAGGAGGAGCCCCGGCCCAAATAAAAAATAAAAAAGGAAAGGAGAAGCCCTGGGTTGCAAGCTGGGGCATTTCATGTTTAATGTAACTTTGGGAAAAACCCACTGCTCTAACTAAAAAGGTAGGCAGGACGTGTGCCAGGGTCCTCCTCCCAGACTGCCTGGCTTGCTCTACAAAATGAAAGTAGAAACACCATTTGAACCAAATCACACATGCGACACTGCCACCTAGTAACCATCCCTGGAAGTTCACTTCCAGTTCAGAGCCACATCAGCAAGGCATGGCAGGTACACAAACTAGCCCAAATCCAAGCTCTTTGCTTCGGAAAAAGTGTCCTAGTCTTACAGGGAAGTGCTACTGTATATATCGCTTAATCAACCCATGACAGACTTTTCTCAAGGTCGCAGTGAACTACATACCTGGTTTCACCCGCATTAGGGATCATCCGTGTAGTGTAGTTATGTTATTTTGCATTTATATAGCGCCTTATGTACCATTGGTATAGTCTCAAGGCGCTGGTAGGTTGAACGCCCTTGGGAACCGAAGTTCAAGTCAGTAGAGAGAATAGAGAGTCAAAAGGTGCGTGTGAGCACCGGATGTGTGTGCAGCTGGTGTGGCATTCGTGTGATAGCTGCTTCTTAGCGGTAGGTGTGGTGGTTGAGAGAGTATGTGTTCGTTCTGGCAGGTTGTAATCCAGACCGATTGTGGCTCCGTTAGGCCTGAGGAGAACGCCTGGCTGGGGGGGGGGGGGGGGGGTGTAACCAGCAGTGTTTAGTTAGAGTGATGGGGAGTATGAAGGCATGAGAACAGTTATACCGAATGGTGTCATAGTATCGCTGTATTCTATTTGAGTGGTGGTGTAAAGAAGAGCGTAAGCGTGGAGATGTGAATATGGTGGTTTAGGCCTCTTGTGATCGAGCCTACTCCAATAGTTCCATGTGCTCCATCCGTTCTATGTACTCCGACTGTTCAGTGCATTACGACCGTTTCAAGCGTTCAGAGCGTTCCTTTCAATGCTCTTTGACGTTCCATGCCCTCCAAACCATTCCATGGAAGTCACGCCAGTCTATGCGCTCGCATCCGTTCCATGTACTTCAGCCATTTTATGCACTTCTCCTTTCATTCGTGCTACCCATGTTATCCTTTTCCATGCATCCTCCATCCACATAAGTCATCTTCACCCGTTCCACCCACTTCACCCATTCCATCTACATACTATACCCCATCCGTCCCCACCCAGTACATCCGTCCCCACCCAGTACATCCGTCCCCACCCAGTTGAGACAACCTTGTGGTTGGAGCATGATTAGCAAACACTAGCAGGTATGCGAGAATGACAAAACCATGCATCCTTTGCATGTGTCATGAACATGAAGCCTGGACAGTGTGCGGTCAGAGGATGAGGATGATCGGAAAGACAGTCGCAGTAGAGGGGGGGGGGGGGGGGTCCACCCTGTACTTCTAAAACAGCGGAGACCTCGCAGGGAGCATGTTTTACACCACGTGGTGAATGGGGCCAGGTCCAAGATACATCAAGGAACAAGCCCTCATCCAGCCACAAGAAGGGTAGCACCAAAGGAACAGTGAAAGGGCTGGCAGCAGTCGTCGTCGTTGGCAGGGGCCTGTTAAAGGGCTGGCTGCCAGTAGCAGCAGTCATGGGAGGGGCCTGTGAAAGGGCTGGCTGCCAGCAGCAGCAGTCATGGGAGGGGCCTGTGAAAGGGCTGGCTGCCAGCAGCAGCAGTCATGGGAGAGGCCTGTGAAAGGGCTGGCTGACAGCAGCAGTCTACAATATAAAAAGGAAAAAGGGGGGCGTGGGTCTACCATTAGAGACACCCCTGCCCCCTGCACACCATTCAAACTGAAAATCCAGTCAAAAGTTTTCACAAATGTACTTGTAATTCAGTGATACAACAAAAATACTGTTTCTCAGCACAAATGCATTTCAAAATAAATCATCTGTCTACAGAATCATATTAATTCTATACAATGTACAATCCTTCTCCCATACAAAGGGAAGACACAAGCCACATCTCGTCTCAGAAGAACTTGCAGCGCAACGCGTTTCGGTGATAAACCCCTTCTGCAGGAGCAATTAACTGTAAAGTAACATATGAAAACCCCACCAGGCTTCTGTTCTGCACCCAGTTCAACAATTCTTACATGCATGGATAGGATATCGTTGCCACGTGAATGTTACCGACCCAACTGTTACCATGGTCTCCTCAGTGCAAATCATGAAGTATGCATATGCTAACCAGCATTTCCGGATCAGATTTGAAATGAAATGATATTTTATTTATATCGCGCTCGTACACAAGTGTTTCAGAGCGCGACCAGGCAAAAAGGGAGGGGAACAAGGGAGTGAAAAAACAAAAAACAGCGATCTTACTAGGCCCAGTGACATTTAAGAAAGCACAAGTGCATGGGAAAGGAAAATGGGGGAAAAGTGAACCCCTAAAATGAACCCCTTCAGGTTAGATATTGTGAATAGAAGAAAGTTACAGGCGACGGGGTACCATCATTGTGGGCTCATTCTATGTGTGCGGGATCAATGATTTTTTTTTTATATTAGTAGGGAATCGTGAACACCCCCCCCCCCCCAAATCCCCCCACTCGTCCTCCCTTCCCAATTGGTGTTCCAATATTTCATATCTCGAACACCACAAAGTGTATAGTCTAGGCGGCCCACCTTCCATCTGGTGCCACTGTGGTCTGCACCCGTTTTGGGGAGAGAGAAGTCTCGACACCCTGTGTTCACCTTAGTTACATTACTCCTCGGGACTAATCACGGTATTGCACACCTACATGCAACCGCAGGATGGCGCGTCTATGGCACAGAATGAAAGTGCATTCACATATTCGCCAGGCTGGGGCTTTATATGTGCATCCTCCACTGTTCCTCCACTGCGTATGAATCATTCCCCAATGTTCGGTGCCCCATCTAAAGGAACCGGAGATGCATGCAGAATAGTTACAGGTGGATACAGCGATCATCTCCCTACAGGTGTATGTAGGCTGATGTGCAAGGACTCTCCTCCACACTTCATCTCCAATGTTTGATTCCAGTGGGTCTATCAAAAGTATGGATACGCTCGGGTGAAAGAATCCCTCCGTTCCCGATGCCTAGGAATTGCATACATAACGGGTCAAATGCCGTTTTCCGATATCACGTGGGTAACCTCTGGTGTATATGTAATTTCCTATGAATATGAATTGCCTTCAACAGGGGAATATGCGTCTCAGTCTACACCAATGTCATGGTTTACAGTGGCGCAGCATGGACGTCAAGTACAGTAATCTGCACAAGATGTAGATGGGGTGCAGAACATACTAGAATGTTCCACAGCAGAAGGCACCCCATCTTCCTTTGCTCCCCCCCCCCCCATAGGCAGATCTAAATAGACTGAGTTAGACTGGGGTTGGGCGGGCAGCGACGGGCACTGGCTGCCACACAAGCCAAACACGAGCAACACGCTGCGTGTCCCTCCGCAAATACCACCCACCTCACCGTATCTGAACTTGCATTGCCCATTAGGTGGCTTCAAAATGCCAACACTAATGAGCGGTGAGAATAGGGATATGTTGGTGGAAGGCTGAGGCAAGATGGCAGAGGGGTCATGTGGTCTAGGACAGAAGTCAGAGCCCGTCGCACTGCAGTTACTTTCACATGTGTAAAAGCGTTTGCAATGTGAGGCGTAGGGCAATAGTGGTCGGCCCAAAAATCATACAAGGTTTGGGAAAGATCTGAAGCCGGCAGTAGAGGCCAGGTCTCTAGCATCCAATCAGCAAATCAGGTGCTTAACTAAATTTCCAGGGTATGTCTGGCCTGCGCAAAAATGGGTTGCCGATGTGGCTTTAGCCATGCACAAACAGGTTTACTCCCTCTGTCCCCACAGGGCATACTGCACCCCTCTGGTCCCCCGTGATGTTCCACTGTGCCCCCCCCCCCCCCTCTTGCATACAGTGGTTGCACGTTTTGCTCGATTCTTCTACCCTGCTCCACCCCCCCCCCACGCTTACTTCTGCAGGAGTCTGTTCAAATACATTATGGTTTCATCATCACGTCTTGTGGCCAATGCTGAATTTGACTTTTATGGACTTCATTGATTCATGGTGCATCACCCTTTCTCATGGTGCCCCTGAATCATGCTGTTCCCATCTTCGTCTTGTATCGAGGCTTGCAACATTATGTGTTACTACTGACTTCTGCAATTGTATTTGCTCTCCTCTTGCTTCTCCACTCTTTTTGACTGCTTACTCAGTTTTCTCCTCCTCTCCCCTTTCCCATCTCATTCCCTCCTCACCCTCCCCCCTTAATTTCGTCTATGCACTTACTCTATCAGAATTGTCCCTGGACCTAGTATGATAGCAACCTTGTCTGTCTCCTCTCCTGTTTCTCCCTCCCCACACCATCTGAAACGTAGTCAGGCCTAGTACAGCGATAGTCGCTTGTTTTGTCCCTCCCCTCCCTTTCTGCACCCCTCTCCCTCATCTTTTGTTTTTCTCCGGCTCTTCCAGTAATGTCGTCAGGCCTAGTACGGTAGTCACATGTCCGTTTCCATTTCCTTCCCACTCTCCCCTCCCGTCCTTATCTATGTCTTAGCTCTTGCACTATCTGAAATGTCGTCAGGCCGAGTATGATAGTTAACTTCACATCCTTACTGTTCATGGCCTGTAAGAAGGTCATTGTATTTTTCCTTGTACCCCGCCGCCCCCTTGCCTTGAAGCGCTTTGAAACAGTGTGTATAGGCGCTATGTAAATGAACGATCATATTACTGCTGCAGCGAGCAGTCTTTACGCGATCAGTGCTCGCTGGCCTTTCTTGGCTGCAAGTCCTGAGCAACACACATCTTCTCTGAAGAGGTCGTGCGCAAGTAATGGAAAGCGGATGACGAAGGACAGCAACACAGTGCAGGGTTGTGATCCTGTGGCGTTCCTGCATGCATTACGTGGCTTTCAAAACACATCGTGCACGAGTATGTACTGTTGCAGAAAACTTGGTTGTCGTAAAACAAAATCACGTTGGAAGAAACGGTTTGTCCCACTTTAGCATTGGTTTATAAATGGTTATCGGCCCGCCAAGCATGTAGAATTAATGTCTGCTTGATCTCCCAGCCAGCAATGAAATGGGCATAGAAGGAATACAATGCCGGGACGCCGATAGGTGTATTGTTCCCGTTTAAGTGGGAGGTTAGTAAGTCATTTAGTTAGAAAAAGGGACTACAAATTGGCGAGCACAATTTTTGCACTCTGCCTAGTATGCGTGTGCTGTTGGTTATCCCAGCGCCTAGTAATAGGTTCGTGGTGTGTGCGCCATTATCGCTCTAGCGTAGTCAGATCTGCAGTACATTCCCAGGCAAGCAGGCCCTCAGCAGAAGCCAAAACTTCAATAACTAACAGCCGAACTCCAACCAGCCCCGTGACAAAGGGACTGGTGTACAGGGACGAGTAGCGGCTACATCGCCTACTACGCCAGCAATTACCCCAATCATAAAGGTAACACGGGCACAGACCGGCAGGTACACTTTCTTCGCCACTTGGGGTACCACAAGTGATTTTATAAAGGAGGTGCGAGCTGGTACAGAAGCAACACAACAGAAAAGAAAAACGGGTACCAATACCAAAGAACAATCAAGGTTAAGTGTAATCATCGGTTGTGTGCTTTTCTGTTGAACACCACTAGCCCTCCCCGATAAACGGCAGTCTTGGTTTGCAGACAAGGGGGGGGGGGGTGGCGGGGGGGGGGAAATCAGGCAAACACTTTAGTAGAAAAATGTCAGTTATTGGATATGTCAAAGGTCTGCAACAATTGGCTCTCCAGATGTTTTGAACTACAATTCCCCCATAGGTCACTTCAAATAACTTTACATCCCGTCTTTCAGGGCTCCGAGTAGAGGCAGGCTTTTTGGTGTTGAACTGGGAGTCTTTGGTGACAAACCGGGGGCAAGTCAGGGAGTTGTGGTGACTGGTTGCTACAATATTGTGTTTTTCAACAGAGGCGATGGCTTGCAGGGCTAAGCTGCTGGAAACATACAAGGTATTGGGTTGGCAGCACCAGAATACGCTGCTCACTTGGGTGCAGAGAAGCAGAGCCTAGCATTAACTGGCGCAACAGTGTTGTGCTACTGCTGCAGCATTGTACAGGCGCTCAAAACTTGTGGTAAGCAGGCATGTCAAGTCAGGGATGCTAGAATACTCCGTGGATTTCATATAAAAGGAAAGTGGACCTTCTACTTTGAAGCAAAACTCAGATGCAGAGGTGTTCAAGGTCGAATCCGATTCTAGTCGTTTCCTTGCAGTTTCAATGGCATCGAAGGTGAGCAAACCAGAGTTGAGACGTTTGGAAAAGCAGAAAGGGCAAAGGGTCTCTTCCTTGGTTCTTCATTTGGTGAGAGACCCCAGTCCAGGGTCCCATGGGCAAGAGAAATCCTCTCTTTTGTCCTTCCTAACCAGGTGGTCTGTATCAAGCGCTTGCCATGTTCTGTGCAGTGGCAATAGGCTTTGTCAAGCCAACTGCTCAACACAACAAGCCCCAGAGATAGTTGGGGATTGTGGGGTTGGGGGGGGAGGGGGGTTGCGGGGGGAAGAGCAGCAGCGAATCCTCCTGTGTGGGGATCCTGGAGTTCACCTCAATGGCAGATGACAGAGTAGACTGTACTCCCAATCAGGCTGCAGTAAATCCATCTTCAAACAGTATCCAAAAGGTTAATCAACCCCCCCACTCCCCGTCTATTAGTCAAAATGCTACAGCGGATTAGTTTGAAGCAAGCCTGGTTTTAAGTGTCCTTTGCCTTCTAATGTCAGGGTTCGAAATTGAGGGGAGCTGGAAGCCATTTAACTCCTGCTTTTAGCACAGTAGAGCCTGTTACCTTGAAACCAACAGCTACCAGGAGCCATTTTTGGCTCCTAGTGCAATCTGGTGCTTTCCAAATCTGTAACTGAGTATTTGAGAATGTTAATAAATAATAATCAAACACATCTAATATACATTTAAACACAATATGTCAAACAAATTGGAAAAAAGTTAAAGGAGAATCTCTGGTAGCTCCTGCCTACAGGCTGATGCCCGAGACCCACGAGCTGGTTTTAGCTCCTGCTCATCAAATCTCAATTTCGAACCCTATAATGTCCTATTCAGAATGCCTGGTCTACAGAAAGTGGGTGTGTGACGGAACGTTTGGGAACGAGAGCAAAATCCAAGCTAGAGAGACCTCTCTCTTCCCAGCTACTCTAATCCCCTAAAAAAAAAAAGAAAAAAAAGTTAGGGCTTCCTTGGTTGCATACAAACATGGTTGTTGCGAGTACCCTTAGCCCGGATAGCTTAATACAGACCAGGCGATGTCATGAATGAGTCATTATACATCAAGCAGACGTTAAAATGACTGGGTTGTATAGTTGCACAATATCAGCAGCCACTATGTCAAAATCAGACATGTTAGATTTTCAACAACCAATTTTGATATTTAAAATAAGGTGCATATTAATGAAAGTCACCTATGTGTTAGAACTTTGGGTTCAAGCAGCTGTGTTCAGGAGTGCATGTGACCTTTTACCCTGTCCTATTGCTACTGCAAGAGAACAGCTGGGCATATCAATAGTCGGTCACAGGAAGGTGGCATCATGTTGCTTCTTTGGGGGCATGGAGCATTACGAAAGTAGGGTTCCATTAGGAGATCACACTTTCAGAAACAGAATTACCCACATTCAGGGGTCGAAATTAAGATTGCAGAAGGAGGAGCTAAAAGCAGCTCCTGGTTATCCAGCATTAGCCAGTGACCAGGAGAAACCAATGGGGAACAAACTAGTTCCACAAATCTAACTTACACATACATTTTGATATTTATGACCCAATATGCTTTAAATGTTGAATAGATGTGTACAGATTAAATTCACATAAGGGTTAGGTTACTTACCTGTAGATATTGTTCTCCAGCATGGATGTGGCATGGATTCACATGCTCATTAATATTTCAGCATCAGGCGGGGAATCCTCGGTAAAAGACAAAACCGTTTTACATTCACATAAAACTGTATTTCTCCTTTAAACCAATCACCGTCACCTGGGCCATACTGCCCCTATCTAATGAGAGTCCTCTCCCTAAGCCCCACCTCTAGCAGCCATCTTCAGATTCAGTAAGCACGTAAAGTGGCAGTAGGACCAAGAAGAGCTGCAGATGGGACGGAGGGAGGGTTCGCAGGTGAATCCATGCCTGACCCATGCTGGAGAACAATAGCTAAAGGTAAGTAACTTAGCCCTTCTTCAGCATGGGATCTGGCATGGATTCACATGCTCATGAATAACTAATATATATCAGTACAACATTACACAACCACAGGAGGTGGCAAGGCTCAACAGAAGCAATTACACTTACGCCTGGAACACTCACCTCAAGCAAACAGGTTGTGCAGCACTAGTTGGCAGACTCTGGACTCCTTCCTGGAATCCCTGTCGATGTAGTAGAATTTTGTGAAGTTGTGAGTGGACCTCCACGTAGCAGCCCTGCAGATGTCGAGCAGGGGGACACTAGACAGGAACGCTGTCGCAGCGATAGCTCTGGAGGAGTCAGCTCTCAGATGGCCGGGCAGCAGTTGGTTAGCCAACCGATGACTGTGCGTGACGCAGCCGGAGAGCCATCTTGAAATGGAGCTCTTGGACAAGGCCTTCCCATGGTTCACAGGACCAAAGTTCAGGAACAGCTGGGAAGTATTCCGAAAACTTTGTGTGTGAGACGTAGAACTTCAGGACACGAGCAACGCACAGCGAATGCAAGGGCCTTTCAGCCAGCAACAAAGGTTTTGGGAGAGGAAAAAAAAAAATATACCACACACCACACAGGTAACACCAAAGGCTCATTGACATGGAACTCTGACACAACCTACGGCATGAAGGAGGGGAGCGTATGTTGCACCACCCTAAAGTCAGGTATGGTGGTTTGCAGGATAGGGCCTGGATCTCACCTACCCTTCTGGCAGAGAAACTCCTTCACGAGTTGATGGGACCAAAGCGAAGATCTTTCCTGCGACCTGGTGTAGCGGGAGATAGCCGCCAGATGTACCTTGGAGGCGTGCACCAGTCTGGCCTTGCCAAGTATAGCAAGCACAGGCTGTTTGGACAGGATTGTGCCCCATTTTATTTAAGAGATGATCTGGCTGCCCAAGACAGATGAAAGAGCGCCCTAGGATGATGATGATGCTTGGATGGAATATGTGGGGCCGGGCATGCCAGATGATGGAAAACATATTCCCATGTTCCCCGCAGATGCCGCTAGTGACACTGGCAGGGGTGATTAGCAGTTGAGGATGACGATTAGGACTCACTGGGAATCGGTGGGGTTGGTAACGCTGGGAGATGTCTGGAGAGAGGGGACTATTAGAGTTTGGAGTGCTGGGAGGAGAAACAGGGCTACACACGGGCCAATATATCACATACTATAGAATGGTGCAGAGAATCAGGAAGACATGGCCCGAAACAGTACTAGAAGGAGAACCAGATACTACCATAGATGTAATATATGATATATCAGAGAGGGGGGGGGGGAGGGGCATGAGATCTCTAGACTGTATGAGATGGTGATGTCTAAGGTTGGGAAGGATTTATCGCAATTGAGACTAGACTGGTAAGAGGAAGTAGGAGCCCCAATAGAGGATGGGATGTGGGAGCGTGCCCTGGGATACCACAAGAAGGTGTCAAGAAACGTGAGACTGAAATATTACGCACAGGGCGTATATGACACCCCCGAGGATATCCAAGTTTGGAAACGCTGGACGACAAGCATGTCCCAAATGTGACGAAGAAAAGGTTGACATGGTACACATGTTTTGATCATGCCCAGTAATTGAGTTTCTGGGGTGAGGTGGCACAGAAACTAGCAGAAAAAGGGGTCCATATCATCATAAATACAGCAGGGGCCTGCTTTCTGGGGGGGGGGGGGGTTCCCCAGTTCGCAGAAACAAGCATGTTGGTAAGCTAAAAGACCTAGCATATGTGCTCGCAAAAAGAAGAATTGCCATGGGATGAAGACATGCCACAGGCAACGGCTGGAGGTGTGGTGGAAAGTGTTGCAGAAATGGGCAGAGGCGAAAACCATGGTATGGCAAGAGGCAAGCACGGTAGGGGGAGAGGAGGAAGCGGGAACCCTGTTGGCATGGAAATCATGAATAGCGGAATTGTTTGGAACAATGCAAGACCTGACGGACTCCACGGAAAGTGTGACCCCACCACGGGCGACAGATGCAGACTGTGTGGAATAAATAAGCTCATAAAGGGGGGGGGGTGGGATGGGAGGAGCAGTGGTCAAAATTAAGAAATGTATAATTGAACTGTTGATATATGCACTGCGAGTTTGGTTGTGGTGTTGTTTGGTTGAATAAAATCAATAAAATATATATATATATATTTTAAAAAGGATAGCAAGTACAGCAGGATCTGTGGGGCCATGACCCTCAGAGGGGTAATCTTTTGTGACCGGCACCACGTAGCAAAACGCTTCCACTTGTGGCCACAGCACTTCAAAATTGACAACGCCCTGGCTTTGGTGAGACAACTCATCCTTCAAACTCTAGGGCTTCAGGAGCAAAGCTCTCAGTTTCGGCGATCCTGGGTCATGATGTAGGATTGCACTGCCTCTGGTGAGAAGATTCAGAACCAGGGTAGCTTGACCGGCAGTGAGGCCCACAGGCTGAGAAAGACTGGTTACCAAATCTGCCTGGGCCATACCGGAGCGATGAGTATCATCCTGCACTGGCACCGGGTGCAGGGTCATCCTCTTCTGGATCTCAGACACCAAGGTATGCAGGGTCAACAGAATGTCCAGAGACGACATGTGCCTCGGCTTAGCTGGCGAGATCAGGAAACTAGGCCCTGCACCTTCGGGGTCCTTGACCTTGAGCAAGGACTCCTGGTCATAGTCTGGACAAAATGTCCATGGCTTGGGCCACGGCCTGGGAGGGCTGTTTCAGGGCCTACCGTCCCCTCTTGCCCCCAAACACCTCCCTGTCCCCCCCATACTCTTGCGTGGCTTGAACCGGGGCCGGAGCCGGTTTCCCCCCTTTCTGGTGTGCCAGCAGACTTTGCCGAAGTCACTGTGACTGTCACGCCTTGAGGGCAGGGATACCTTCTGTGCTGAGTCAGCTACCTTCACAGAGTCGGCACCCTTAGCCGTTGTGATAGCAACCACTGCCAACTCCATTGTCGATAAAGTCTTATCGTGTGCCATTTGGGCTGTTCGGCCTTATTTTCCTAAGCCCGTTGCTTCTCAGACTTCTTCCACAGTTTAGCTGGGGTAGATTTTCTTTGAGGAGGAGCTCGATTGCCGGCTGGCAATGAAGGTAGAGGGTGATGTTGATCGTGCCCTTTCCACCTTGGGACCCGCTTCTGCGGCAAACTTAGTGGACTCAGACTTGCGGTTCTTAGCTTTGTCTTAGCCCCCCACGGATGAGACGCCCTCAAGGGACTTAGAAGACCGCTCCTCGGAGCGGCCAGTCCTGGGCGAGGCATGATCCTGCTTGGAGCATGGGGCCAAGGCCCTGGCGTTAAGCCACGCCTCCAGTCTACTGTGCCTGTCCCTCGTCATCTTCTTGGAGAACCCGAGGCATATTTCACACTCCTCCTCCTTATGGTCTGGATGCAGGCAGTAAAGGTATTACAGGTGCTGGTCTTCTACAAACACATTCCGTAGGCCGCATATTGTGCAGGGCTTGAAGAGGGACCTTTCCTCCTTCTCTTCCGTCATGGTCGGAGGGTGCAAAGTAGGCCCAATGACCTTCTAGCATCTTCGACGATCTTCGCCCTTGAGGGTTGCTGAAATTCACCGACATCGGATTCCCGCTGTCGGTAGATGAAGTGGGAACACTGGCTCCTTTGTAAAAAAAAATAATAATAATAATAAAATAGGAACAAAAATAGAACCTTTTTCTGTCTAAAACACGAAAAAAAAACAGAAGTAGCCTGCAGAACAAACTCGAGGACTCCCAACACAGAAGCTAGCGGTAAAAATCTGAAGATGGCTGACAGAGGAGGGGCATAGGGAGAGGACTGTCATTAGTTGGGGCAGAATGATCCAGAGGACCGGGATTGGTTTAAAGGAGAAATACAGTTTGTAAGTGAAAGTTAAACTGTTTTTTCTTTTACCAAGGGTTCCCAGCCTGACGACGGGCAATATTCATGTGCATGTGAATCCATGCCAGACCCCCATGCTGGAGAGTATGTTTGTTCAGCATCTGTTGGCCTGGTGAGTCTGAAGGGCACAGATTCTCAGAGGGCATAATATACTCTTATTTATTAAAGTAACGGTACAATGCCTAACTTTTCTTATGACTGGTCCCTAACCTATCTTACTACAGTGCTTTTTCTCATTCGTGAATGTCCAAAGAAATAAGCACGCTGCCCAAAACTACCCTATCTAACCCTACCAGTAAGAGAAATAACTAAGATCAGGAGAAGAACTCCCTTCGCCTGGGGTACTGCTAGTACCAGTCTTTAACATATAATCTGCAGATAGTGTCTGTCTGTTGCAGATTCTTTCTTTTTCTTTGAGACACTTTTGACTATCTTAGCCGGTTTAAATCATATTCCTGGTTGTGCCCTTCTCCTGAGGGAATATGGTTTTCCTAGGCTTTCACTTTGCAGTTCGAACAATTCAACTTTTCTTGGATCACTGGGGTTTGGGTGTTACTTATAGATCTGTAGGCTCATAGCCCTGTCTTTCTGTCTCTTTATACCATAGTGTTCTTGTGCAGGATGGCTTTGTTCCGCCCTCGCCCCCTTCAGCAGGATATTTTGTCCCATTGGTTCAACCTACATCCAGCTTATTAACAATCTTCTGCCCTCGTTTGTTTTCCTAGTTAACTCTGTTTTATATCTTTACTGTGAGGCATTAACTGTGCATTATAATGCTTTTCTCTTGATTTACATTCTTTATATCTAGTTGCCTTCAAAGCTTACAGTTTCATATACTCAATCACATTTATGTGTTCGTTATTAATGCATTTCAACTTGTGCCTTTCTGCATTTTAATCAACTGCCTTTTTGGCTCCCTCTGCTAAAATCGAATCTAGGTATCTAAGTATCTGTACCCGAATACACTGCTACCGCGATTACTGCTGCCTTACTTTCTGTGCACGCCACTGCATCTACAGTGGTCATTGTTATTGTTTAACATTGCGTGAAATTGCCTACAACAGCACCTCTACCTCAACCACCCTTTTTGTAGATCTGGTAGGCATCTGCTTTTAGACTGTATTAGGCCAACATGCCCTCAACCCTCACTACTCTATTTGCAAGAATACTGCCCACACTATACCTCACATGGAACACCACTGCCTCCCTCCACTACCCCAATCTTCACAACACCAGGACTATGCCGTCCACTGATCACCACACCAACCCGTACCTCAACAACCCAGCCTTATGGCTCCAACACTTTGCTTCCAGACCTTCACCAAACATACCATGTTCTATCACCCCGAGAAATGCCAGACTTGGCTCGCGACTCACGCACGCCTCCCATCACTCTGTGCATCTTAACAAACAGCCTCCGACCCCCCACCGCATCCACACACTTGAAAAACCCATCATCACCTCACCCCAACCTCCCCAACCCTGGAAATATTAAGGGTGCATTAATCAATGTCAGATCACACACGGCTCACACTCGAGAAGTGGCTGACCTTATTCTTACCCTCGACCTCGACTTTATGGCTATCACCGAAACTTGGCTTCACGCAGCCTCTGGCCCACTACTCTCCCTTGCCATCCCTCCAGGTTACAACATTATCAGACACGATCGTAACTCTAACCAGTCCAAAGGTGGTGGCATTTCCACTTCCACCTCTCCTCTGTGCATCACTTTTCCTCTATGGAAGCACTGACAGCCAAACTAGCCGTCACTGCTAATCACTATCACCTTCCATCTACTTTACCGGCCACCTGGGCCGCTATCCACCTTCCCTGAGGACCTCTCCAACATCATCACTCATAACACCAAAACCAAGCCTCGATATTAGGGGACTTTAACCTGGGCCTCACTGATCCCAATCACACTGCTGCCATGACTATTGATAATATGCTTATGAATGCAGGATTCATGCATCTTATGAATGCAGGATTCATGCAGCTTATCAACTAACCTACCCACGTTAAGGGCAGAACCCTCGACTGGCTCGCCTCCCACAATTGCCCTATCCATATCATCTCTAACCAACAGTATGCATGGACCGACCACAACTTTATTACGTGTAACATTCAGTCCATACCTGCCAGCCTCTCTCCTACCATTGCACCGGGTACTGCCACCCGCAATAAACGTGACATCACTTGCGACAGATTCCTCCCCCTTCTCCTCCCGGCTCTCAATGACCAGGTTTGCTCATGCTCCGACCCCACGGTTATGGTTGATACCTTTAACCTCGCTATGCAAAAAGCCTTAGATATCATCGCCCCATCCAAACTGAGAAAACCCAAACCTCGAGCCCACCTGAACTCTTGGTTCACACCCCAGCTCAGAACCCTGCGCAAAGAAAAACGAATTGCGGAATCACATTGGAAAAGCAGCCAGTCCGCAGCCAACAAATCGTGCCTCCTCCTGGCCATCCTCAACTACAAGGAAACCATATTCCAGGCTAAAAAAGACACTTACAATAAACGTATCGAACAAGCCAAAACCAACACCAAAGAATTGTTTAGAATCCTAAAAAAGAACTTGAAACCCCTGTCACTGCACCAGACACTTGCATCAAAGATAGCACTTGGTGTACCAAAATCCAACAGGCTCTCCTCGGCAAGATTGCCACCCTCCAAATTAAAATCTATAACAAACAATCAAGCCTACAATCCAACCCGCAACCCAACCCTATCCCCACCCTAAACCACCCCATCCCATACTTTCTGACTCCTTTTAGCTTCTCTCCACTCTCCATTTCCGAAGTGGAAAAGATCACCACCAGCTTTAAAACGACCAATTGCCAAGGCGACCTCTGCCCATCCTATAATCAAGGAAGCAGCTCATGACCTAGCGCCATTCATTACTACCCTCATCAACTCTTCTTTTAGCTCTGGGATCGTACCTGACAATCTAAAGGACGCGTGGGTCATCCCCCTATTGAAAAAAAACCTACCCTGGACGCTAGTATACCCACAAACTAGAGGCCAATCACCACGGTCCCGTTTTTACTAAAAATCCTCGACCGTGCAGCATATCTACAAATTCAAGATTACCTTGAATCTAAAAACTCTTGGGACTTAGGCAATCTGGGTTCCGGCCACGTTATGGCACTGAAACTGCCCTCAGATTTAAAAACACAGATTGAAGATCTAAAAGACAAAGGCAAACTTGCTCTCTTACTCCTCTTGGACCCCTCGGCGGCCTTTGATCTTGTCAATCATGAAATCCTCTGCCACCACCTTAAATCAGCTGCACACTTCTCTGATAAAGCTACAACCTGGATTAGCTCCTTTTTAGACAATAGATCTATGCACGTATTCCCTCCACTAGCAGCCGCCCCACCTGCACCCGTCTCCTGTGGCGTGCCACAAGGATCTTGGGTTTCATCCACGTTGTATAACGTGTTCACCAAACCTCTCTTCAATATCTTGGACTATCTGGGCGTCACTTACACCAACTATGCCGACGACACCCAGATACTAATCCCTATCTCAGGTGACTACAGGGCTGACTCCCTCGCTATCAATGTCATCTACCAGGTCATCCAGGTATGGATGGCTCAACACGGACTGTCTTCATGATGAAAAGAGCTCCTTATTCTTGGTTTGCCACAAAAACTTACCAAACTCGACCCTGTGCTCCAGTCTTTCATCATCAATGGGAATATTATCCCAACCGCCAAGGACACAAAAAGCCTAGGGATCTACATTGACTCGACCCTATCCCTGACCAGACAAACTAACTCAGTCTCTTCCGCAGCGGCATATACCTGCAAGCTTATTACAGCCTGTCGCCCTTTCCTCTCCGCAACCAATTGTGTCACCCTGGCTAGAACTCTTGTATTATCCAAGATTGATTACTGCAATGCACTGTACATAGACACCAATTGCTGCAACCTAAGCAAGTTACAAATTGTCCAAAACAATGCGATTAGAGCTGCCCTCAACATTCCAAGGTGCCAACACATATCCGACACCAGGCACAATATTCGCTGGCTCTAAGTCCCACACCGTATCTCCCTGAAAACCCTGGCTCTTACCCACAAATGCCTTCATAACCAAGCTCCCTGCTACCTGGCCAACCGATTTGTCCTCCACAACTCCATTAGACCCCGCAGAATGGCTCATTTAAACTGCCTTGAGGTTCCACGTTTCAATCTCCAAAGATCAGGTGGAATTAGCTTCCCTATCTTGGCAGCTAAACTCTGGAACACGCTTCCTAATGAGCTTAGAGCAGAACCCTCATTCCCGAGATTCAAACCCCTTACGAAAACCTTGCTGGCCGCCCAGGACATTTAGCTCTGGGTTCTCTGCTTAATTTGTACATGGATATATAATCTGCTTGTCCTCTCATTGCTATTATTATACCTGTAAATTCTGTATTATACTTGTAAACTTTGTAATTATGGTTCTGTCTGTTTTTCTTATGTTGTAACTAAGTGATGTGCCCGGTTGCCCCTGGGCCTGGTGCGCTATACAAATAAAATACAAATACTCTGACAAGTTAACTGTGCAATATATTGATAGCCTTGAATCTCCCCCTGCACCTCCCATTCTCCCGCTTACCTTCATTCTTCAAGGAGAACGATGGAGGGATTCGGTCTCAGGGTTTCTTTCTCTCTCCCTATCGTGGACGCAGTCTTCTCCCCGCGTTCGCATCCTCGGTTTCTCTCTCTGTCTCTTGGTGTCCCTGTGCTCGTCTGCACTCACGGACACCTTCCGGTCCTCTGTTGTTGGTGTCTCGGCAATGTTCTTCGGACCGACAGTCCACCACAGATTCATCTCTGTGGTCTCACCCCCACCTCTGCTTGGGTATCTGCCCGAACAGCGTATCAGGTCTCAGGACTGCCGCAGATTTGGCATCCCATGTAACAGCCGTAAAGGAGTTAAACTTGTGTTTCTTGATTTTGGCTTTCGCCCACTGTTGCACAGCTTGGTGCCTTCCCACAGCCTCTGTCTAATAGTCTCCCTCTCTTCCCCAGCTTCTCGCTCTCCTCCCGGTTTGGAGGCACACTCCTTAACAAACTCCTCTTAGTAAAGTGGCCATCTGGATGAGAGTTTCTTCGTCGTAGTCTTGACAGGTAATATTTTCTTGTGTGTTAAAACATCCCATGTAGACCATAGTACGTCCAGCTGGGAGTTCCTCCTGAGAACGTGAGTCCTTGGCCCCTAAGGGGAGGGGTGAGGGGGGGGGGGTAGGAGGGGTCTCTCCTCGGGAGGTCCCACTTGCTTCTACCCCTACGGAGGGCTTTGCAGAGAGAGGGCTCACCTCCCTAGCCTCATAGGGGTGTGTGGGGTGGCGAGGGGGGCAGAGAAGGAACGAATTCTGTCCATTGGTCACAGGAGCCAAAAGTAGCTGTTGGTATCAAGTTAAGCAGGCTCATGTAAGCAACACGCATGAGCTAAATAGCTCCCAGCTCCTCTCAATGTCTAACCCTGCATCATAATTTTAAAAGTTCATGCTATTTTAACTTTGCACATTACATTCTGTCGCTCCCTCCCAACCTCTAGGACACCAAAGGAGATGCAGGCGCATCGATCCATGGACCCTGTGCCTTGACCTTCACGTCCTACTAGCCCCCTTTAAAAAGGACAATCTAGCATGCAGAGCCCAAGCTTAGCAAAGATAACCATTTGGCCTTTTCCTCTCAACTGTGAGGCAATGTTCCTTTAGTAATGGAATGCAAAAGGAAATGACTTGCAAAAAATAAAATCTAAAAAAAGAATCCTGTTGCTAATAGAGGATGGTTCTGCAAGGTTAGAGCTTAGAACTCTGGTAAGCATGGCATGATAGACTTGTATAAATGAGTATACACTGCTACGTTATTGTTAAGTTAGGTGGAAAAATACCCAACAGAACTTAGTTGAAGCAGTTAAAAACATGAAGGTACCCCCAAACAAAGGAGACCCTGATCATATTGGGAAAAGAAACCACAGGCACACAAGGAACCGAAAAATGCACATGACCACTCCACTTCTAAGCAACGCCAACCCAGCCCTGAGGGGGAAGAGGGAGGGAGGGGAAACGAGGAAAACAGCAGGAATCTCTACTGTATACTGTAAGTTGTTGGTAACAAAGGAATGAGATGCCAAGTTGATATATCACATTGTTTATTGAATCATCTGAAATCGTGCTGTAATGTAGAATTGCATGTATACGCATATGTTTATCTCTCTCTGTTCCTGGAGAGATTTGTTCTGTGTATAAAAATCAATATAACTGAAATAAAAAATAAAAAAAACCTTTCTGTCACGAAAAGAAGAAAAAAGCCTTAACCGTCCCTATTTCTATGGGGGTGTCCCCTGCCTATAAAAATAACCAAGGTGCTTGTCCATCCTTAGGAAGTCGTCAAGTAAAAAAGTCTGCCGTCAGGAAGGGGGGGGGGGTGGATTAAGTTATTTGGGTTGCCGGCAGTGGGTGCTTCCCTCTTGTTGTAATGTTCTTTACTCAATGCTCGCCTGTGCTCAAAACCAATAAAATTCAATTTACCGAAAAAATACAAGGAAGGAGTGGCTCAGCATCTGCTAGAGGTAAAATAACTGAGGCCGTTTCTTGGTCCCTCTGGGGCAACCAGGGTCAGCCAGGTTTTTGCCACCTCGACTCCAACAAAAAAAATACTGAATTCTCATTGCTACTCAATTTGCAATTCAAAGTATCATTTCAACCTCAACTAGTGTGTTGCTGTGCTGCTGCTAGGGTCAGCAAGGCAGATAGATACACTACTGAGCCTTTCGCACAGTCATTAATACAAGTCTATCATGCCAATCTTACCCAGAGTTCTAAGAACTAACCTGGCAGAACCAGCCACTATTAGATTATTTTGTTAGATTTTATTTATTTTTTGCAAGTCATTTGTACTGCACAAAAAAAGCACTTGGTACAAAAGAAAAGATACTAGTTAAGTCCACACAAATATTGTCCCTACTGCTTTATGCAGACTATTGGAAATGCATCCAAAGCATTGGTTAGGTGGTTGGGGGGTGCAGAATAGGCCCCAAGCAGGGAACCTAGACACCCCCTCGTTTCCACCGAACACATGCAAACAGAAGAAAAAAAACATGCTTCATCAAGTAAGCTAATGACAGGCAGCATCATTTGGCTTTGCTGGGGTGACTTGGCACTTTCTGCATACCACTCGTGCTCCAAGACAGCGACACCCCAAGAACGGCAGACATATCAGCTATCAAAACATGGAGAGGGTTCAGCTCCCGTTAAGTACATGGTGTAAAGTGGTTTTGAACGTGGTACAATAAAAACACAAAACCTTGCTGGAAAAGGGATTTAAGCAATTGCCCAAGATCACACAATTGCTTGTCAAAGAGGGATGCCAATCTGTATTAGCTTTATTTACGCTCAAACAGCCTTGCTACAAGACGTCGTCCAAATATGTTCACAATTATCTATGGTGTGTGGCAATTTCGTGATTTGTCTGAATATTTTGCGAGCTTTGTGGCTGTATTATTGTGGGACTAAACTGCCAAGAAGCTTAAAACTGGTCACTGGAAAAAGGAAAAAAATACTAGAGCGAAATGTCTTCTGGGGAGCTCGATAGCACTTCTGAAATAAAGGGCAGAGCCTAAATAGTTTTAAATAGACACCTGGAGAATATAAAACACAAAAACGATGCTGTACGTTATAAGGGATTCACTTACAATAATGAACTGGTGATGAAGCATAGTAGGGGGGTGGAAATGTTTCGTTTGGTTTGAGTCTTAAAAGAGATATTCAAGGCAGTTCATGCAAGAATGTACAGACAAATAACGGCCTGGAGGTCGACCAAACCAGCCACCCCGAAAGAAGTCAGGGTTACTGCCCAGCGACATGACCAGTTAGCCCCATCAGTGAGGAAATTGTGGCCTGTGAAAGGCAAAAATGTTTTGGGGCTGCGCAAAGGAATCGATAGTGCTGGGTGTGAAAGATCCCAGCTACCCCCTAAAATGCTAATTAAAAAAAGTGCTCACCCTGTAGAGAGCATAGGTAGCGCCAGAAGAGCCCCCTTATTCTTTCAATGGCACCAGGGACAAGATGGCAGCAGCTAAGGAAACACAGCTGGCAGAAAGTGTGTGCACACCTCTGAAACTATACCCACGATTAATATGCACAAGATAAACTTGTGTACATTTAGAATCATTGTATGCAAATTTATCTCACGAATACTGAGACGGGCAATCCGGAAAACCAGTCAGGTTTTATGCACTGGGACCCTGGAGTTGGACTACTGCTCTGACTGCAGCGTCACAGAGCCCCGTGGCATGTGGAAACGGCATGCACTTGTGACACTAACACGTGGGACATCTATTAAATCCCCAAGCTTCGTCTATACAAAGCCCCATTACCCATCTAAAGGCCACAACGCTTTCAGCAAATCACATTGGAAAAGGAGCACTAACAGAGAAACACCTGGAAAACCAGGTGTGTGACATCAGGAGTAAGAGGCGGGAAAGAAACCATGGAAACAGGCAATGCCATTCCTTACTGTTATCAGACCAGCACACGCCCCCCTACTCCCACCACTGGAATGTGGGAAAACGGGCACAGCAGGCAATAATCACCTGTACGGTCCAATAGGCACATCCCTGAACGTGTGAGGTGTGGAAGGAAAAACACGTAAAGCTATTGCAAAGTAAAACAATTATGCTGCGGGATGTGATAACGTAGCCAGTCGGAAAAGAACTGGCAAGCGCTTCTCATTTCCATACGTTCAAAATATATATTTCGCTGTCCGAAGGCCTTAGAATGCTGGACCGAAGTTACATTAAAGACGGGAGTGGCGAGAAAAAAAATATAATAAAAAACACACAAACATACTGCAGATTCTAAGATTAAAAACAGCACGCCTCCAATCCAACGGTCAGTTAGTGGTCATATTATATAAAATAAAATGTCTTAAAAACATGTTTTAAAAATGTAACCGCTCGTCCGCGCCATTTAGAATTCCGTGCTTTAAACATGACGGAATCAAGAATGTATTTAAGGGAACTTAATATCCTTGAGATTAGATTCAAAAAGGCAGAAAGAAATGCGCACTGTCGGGACAGAAGCAACCGTGGCACTAGTGGAACAAGTGTAAGGCGATCTCCCACCCACCAACAGGAGCAAAAAACAAACAAGTAGAAAGATGGGCCCCGGGCAGCAGGAAATGAAAGCTCGCGGTCAGCTGGCCAGGTTTAGGGAGGAGTGGGGGCGGGTCTGCGGCCGCTCCACTGCTGTAAACACGGGAACATGGCAGCACTACCCCGAGCCTGGCCTCAGGGATGCAACAGCAAGCAGAGAGGAGAGCGGAAACCAAGGCAACAGCAACACAGGCACAGACAAAAGAAGAGGAAAAGGCAGCAGCAGCAGCAAGAGCGCCGGGAAGGGCAGGCAGGCGGCGGGTCAGTAGACGCCCAAGGTGGCCAAGGGCCGGCCACCGCCGCTAGCAGCCCGCCCGGGCCGCAGAGGCAGGCCAAGCCCACACAATGCTGCGACTCTGCACCCAGGCTTCATGGAGAACGACTGGAACACTCGACATGCCACCCAGGAAGGCACCGAGCCAGGTGGAGATCAGTCGCTTCTGCTGGGAGTAAAATGCAACTTTAATACATTTACAACATGCCCATTATTCGAAACGTGGACCCAGAACACGTGCGGCTGATTCCGCTGCTGGAGCTACTAGGAAATGGCATAAACAGTAAACCGTGGTGGGACAACGGTTATGTGGGAGAACATTATTTTAGAGCAGCTATGCCAACATACCAATACAAATTCTCTGACCTGTGCAGCCAAACCCGAGCACACCGGGTCATGCCCCCGGAAGCAACGAGAGGTGTGCTGGTGCCTTAGGCCAAAGACTCGGGCCACAACTGCTGGCCACCAGGTGACGCCACAAATGACCTGTGTACTCACTGACAATGCCCGACAACTGGGGGAAGGGTTTCCATGTCATGCTTGTACAAGTTGCAAATCAAATTCCGGTGCTCAGTTGGGCTGGCTTAACACCCTGAAGACGTTTAGACCATGCTGTGCTGCTCTACACGGTAATGTTTACCGAGGCCGTGTACTGCGGGTGGCATGGCTCTTGGTAAAGCGAGGTGCCAGGCCCAGCTGCCATGCAGACACTAGATTTTTAGGCCAATCATTGTTGGTTGGACTCGGTTAGACACATACATTTACTGCAATTGTGAGCAGCTTCTGCTACTGCGCAGAAGTGTTGGGAGGTAGGATGATCACCGAATAGGGAAGGCCGCGTTGTACTACGCGCCCGTCATCAGTCTTTCAGCATCTGAGATAGGACATTATGGTTTGAGGAATGCCAAAAAGCCTCCTGGATCTTCAGGGAAACGAGATTAAAAACCGTGCACGCCAATCGAAGAGATTGTGGTCAAGGGTCCCCTGCTGCACACCACTAATGCATGCAGGACAATGCAGCGTTAGATTTCAGAGCGCAGGGAATATCAATTTCCAGAAATGCACTGCCTCAGCTGTACTGGCACTACAGTCATGCATGGAACGCCCTCCCCGCGCCCCTCCCCCTTGCTTTTGCCAGTATGGACCAGTTGTCAGGGGAACGGAGCAGCCTCGACAGAGAATCGGCTTTGATCCGAACGAGGCTCGATTTTGTAGCGTGTTCATTTTACCTTGTTTTTCTGAAGACAATCAGACATTGCAGGAGATTAACGCGGTCACTCGCTTATAATAATGACATCCATACTTGCTACAAATAGAAGCGTCTTAAAACCCAACTCATCAAGTTAGACTTGCATGTAGTCTGCCAACCCCCCAGCCCCTCCCCCGGGGGGTTGAGGGTGGTTATACTGCTGCAGCTTTAAGATTTAAAAATTGGTTGAAGACCGAAGACAACACCCAAAATAAATCAAACAAAAAACAAACACCAAAAACATATTGAAATTAAGGATGCAAGACTCGGAATCCAGTTACTAATTGATCCAATCATCAATAGCTCTTTCCTTTAGGCCGCCCTTGAAAGCCAGCGCATAGTCCATGGAAGGGGCGGGGGGGGGGGGGCGTCTGACGGCTATGATCTGCACCTCGCCATGCACACGCTTTCTTTAATGCGGACGGAAGGGCAGCAAAGTACAGACAGGCATTCAGGAGTGTATACAACTTTGTTTTATTGCGAGCATGCAACAAACGGCTCCCGAGCTTCTATATATTCTTCAAGGCAAATGATGCAGTCCCCAAATGATGGCCGATGGCGAATCAAGGGGCCATAATTGGGAGAGGGGTCAGTATCCCAAGCAATAATGACCCCTCCGCACATAAAGGCTATCAGCACAGTGGTAAACAGCAATTAACGTTTTTGCCGTTGGTGTGGCGAAGAAAAACATGCTAATTTATTACAGAGTATAAAACATTTGAGTAAATTAAACGAGATATCAATTTGTAATATTTAAATAGCTAGCTTTTCTTCAAAAAAAAGGCATGCATATTTGTGTGGACCTGGAACAGATTTAGAAGGAACTTGCATGTTGTGCAACGTTAAAAGTGTCTTTATTTAGATTTCACTTTGGCCAGTTAAAATTGGTTTCTGCCTGGGACATTAAAGGTAGGGATATACATTATTAAAAAAATAAACTAAAAACAAATATTAATAAATACAAAATTGTTACGAGAGGGAGTGTTTTGTTGAAATACATTTTTAAGGCAGTTGCACTGTGGTTTCTTGAATGCAGAGAAATGCTCGCCGTTTCCTTGGCTGCTTTTGAAGTCAGAATGTCTGGAATGCAGTCAATACCTGTACTTATTGACTGCATTCCGATCGACTGTGACGAGGTAAATAAGGACTTCCATCAGATTTATAGACCTGGTCCGAGGGCTGTAGCAGGTGGCTTGGGCCGTGAATTCAGAGCTAAACGAAAAAGCACAGCAAGGGCATTTAAGAAAGTTACAGGTAGAGGCGTAGACAAGGTAGGGCCCCCGAGCGGGCAAGGCCCACCCAAAATCTGTAAAGGCACACAGAGCAGCGCTGTGCTGGAATTTACAGGTGTTCAGATCACTGCTGTGGGCCCAGCTACATTAGCTTCAGGCCCCACTTCTTAAGACAATCCTGGCTCCGCCTCTGGTTACAGGCCGGAGGGTTGAGTCTATAAAAGCTATGACCCGCATCACTCGATAGTTTAAAGTAAAGTAGTTTTACATCTATAGCAGAGTAGCACATAAATCCGGCACAGCAGGGAATTGGTTATGGGTGTCCTCTGCGCTGCCAAAGGACTTGGAATGTAGTGGGTGTACACATTTGTGAGCTATACTGGTTTGTATTGCCCACAAATTACCCAATTAGAATGCGAAGTGATAATTCAGAGGGTTAGAACCAGTGTTCCACATAAGATTTTGAAGTGGGGGTATTTTACTACCTATTTTTTAAATTTGGGAGCAAAATTATTTTTTTTATGGCTTAAGAAAATAAGCAGAATTCCCAATGAGAGTATTTTAAAAGCGGATACAATTTAGTTTTAACTGGAAAATAAAAACCTTTTTGTAATCCACATTTACAAAAAATAGCACCTGGTTATTTTCTCATTGTAAGACGTTTGCCCAGTGCTCTAGAGAAGTTTTTGGTATCTGACAATATAACTCGCACACAAACAGTCGCCATAAATAATGTCGCCGGGAAAAGGCTGTGGCGACATTACGTATGGCGACATTTGTAAAGGGGGGTGGTGGGGGCAGGCCGTCCCGTCCCCCTTGGGGCAGGGGAGGAAAACATTTAAAACAGTTGCAGGGATGTCCTCTGCAGGTTCACTGTGATCATGTTGCTGCAAATCACATCCTTTTGCAGCGACTTTTTTGCTACAAAGCCTTTTTGCAGGGACAATATCACATGGAACCAAGATTCTCACGTGTGAGCATTTAACTACCTATTTTTTACAAGTTCGGTGTAAAATGATTTTTTTATCGAGTAAAAAAATAAGTCCTGCTGCCGATGGGAGCATTTAATAAGAGTAAAAATATATTTTAGCAACTGGCAAACAATGTTTTGTTATAAATATTTTTGTTCCCAGTTATTCACGCTTTTTAAAAAGATGTACATTTACCTCTTCAGATCAGCAATAAAAATGATAGTTTTTTCTTGTGGCACTACGTGTGCTACTTTTTCAAACATCTAAGGACCTGTGTGAATGAAAACTGAGTGACAGGCTCCTGTGCCCGTTTGCTATTTTTTGTTGGTAGTATTTTTACTGCCCATTTTTATTTTTGGGGAGCATTTGCTTACTACTATCTAGTGAGTAAAACTGCCCAATACACACCTTATCTGTAGGGCTGCGTGAGCCTCGTAGGATCAGGCAGTGACACCAGTAGTTTCTTCCTGGGGGGTTACATGCACTACTTCTCCAAATAGCCTGTGAGCTGTGCAGGTGAAAACAGGGGGTACAAGTTTCCCCACTTTCTCTTGAGAGTAGGGGTGTAACACTTTGAGGGCCAAAAAATAAAAAAAGTCAGGTTGCATTCTAATAGCCAAGCATAAAAGTCGCTCCCCCCAACCCTATTCTGGGCAGACACACAGCACACCCTTTGTTATTCACCAAAAGTTAATCATCAAATGCCAAGCGCTAGCAGCAACTGAAAGGTCTGCACATTACTGCCATGTTCCTCGACACAAATAAAGGGCGCTTGAGACGAGAGGACAACATCAGTGAATGTTTTGGTCCCTTAGGCTTAAGCCGCAATGGCAGGGACCGAATAAAGAGCCGCGAGTACGAGCTAAAAGCAGCTCCCGGATATCAGACTTGCCCAATAGGGGCAGCTTTGGGGCAAGTACATTGCACGCTGCAAAACTACCACATGGGGTGTCTGTCCATTAGATACCAAGTCTTACCTGTTTTTAAGGTTACTGATTTGCACAGACGGAAATCACTCACGGTCGGTTTATTTATTTCAACAACAAAACAAAAAAAAATGAAAAGGCGGAAACGTAGAGCAGTTGCTTCGCGCTCCATGTTATCAATCAAGTATATTGGACCAAAGCAATCCATTAACACCGCTAAAAAGTATTCAATTTCTCTCTGCAGATGTGAAACGGCTATACAGATGTTATCACAATACCTAGAGAAGCCATTCGTTTCTAAGGTGAACATCAACGTTGGTTTAACGCCCCGAGTGAACAAGCACAGTCACCCAAGCACTACATGTTTTGTATTAAGTGTGGATACATTCGGAGAGAATGACCCAAACAATGAATACGGTTACATTGACGGACATGTTTAAAGAATAAACAACTCATCAGGGACCCTTAGTCACGACCCAGTATCGTTTAAACATATTCAAGGCATGCCATAAGCCTTTATACAGTTAAAGTCGCACAGGTATAGTTGTATGACCGTACTTGGCCTAGGCAGTAAATAAAAGTATCTCATGGTAGCTATCGGTATCAGAGATCATTGTTCGGGCAATACAAAAATAATTACGAGGACATTAAATTAGTAAAGCGAACGTCCATTCGACATATGAAATCATTTTGCAGGCATCGATACGTTTTCTAGTACAGTACAAAAGGATGGTAATGAAATAAGTATGCAATTGAACAATCAATTCTGGGAATGTGTACATCGCCAAAATGAATCCACGTGAGACGTCAAGGTTTGTGTACGTGGCCCGGAGAAAGCTCAAAAGAAGCAGTAGTCAGTAATAGATAACTTTGGCTGGAGCGACCAATAAGCGGCGTGGATACGCAAATAGTCACCTCCCACTTTCCGGAAAGAGATGGGCTGTCATGAGAAAAACAGCAGAAGGGCAATTCATGGTGTATTGTCGGTAGTCAACACCAATCAAGGACGCCGACTTGGTTTTAAACCCCATTGAAAGAAAAAAGAAAAGGAACAAAAAAATATTCCATTTTGTTTTCAATTGTAATGTCAGTGGTACATTCCAGGCTGTGCGCGTTCAAGTATCTTCCAAGAGAATCATCTGTAGTGCAGCCTGGATGGCGAAACACCAGCACGTGCAAATCAAACACCCAGTGGCAGTGAAATGGACAGCTCTGGCTTCGGGCCCCGGGTGCTGCCAAATGCAATCCTCTGGAGGGGGTCGGAAAAGATGAACCATAGCAGAAACGAGGAATTTCTCATGATGCCCTCTCGAAAGAGAGATGAGCAACCACAAAAAAGGGAATGCAAAGAGTTCATGTGAGCGGAGCTACAACTCAATGGGTGCACACGAAACAGTCTTCTAGCGAAACTACTCTCCCCTGCCAGCGTCGGATCACGCAGAACTCAAGTGCTTCTCTCACCACACGGGACGCCAGATACGAAGGGGGTAAGAAAAGCAAAGCTCAAGAAGAACGACTGCAAACAATGCGACTCTGTAGCCCAGCCACAGCCTACACGGGCCAAGGCAACCAGAGTTACAATTGCGACATGCACTACTGAAAACCAAAGCCAAGTGGCAGAATCCCACCACTGCGACAATAGAGCCAACCAGGGGCACTACGGCCTACAACATTAAAATATATAACTCACCAGGAGCACTGCAGCCTACAACAACATTAAAATATATAATTCACAAGGAGCACTCCAGCCTACAACATTAAAGTATATAATTTCCAAAGGTCGAGTTAGTGTCACATCGACAGTGCATTGCAGATCACACTAATCAAGAGAAGCAGACATGGGCATATATACAGACTATCGCCCAACTAAAATATAATTCATCACAAACAGAAGTGACAAAAACAGGAGTACAGGCCGACCAGGACACGTGGCTTATTTAAGAATCGTTCGGGGGATTTTGAGATCGGAAGAACAGACTGGGGAAGGTGACAGTTGCCAATGCAGGCAGTCTGGCGTGCACGTTTGAATTCCACTCCAACATGCACCTAGAACACCAGTAAGACTGCATGCACATGCCTATCTCTCACGACCAACTTGGCACACCCCATGAAAGGGCTGTCCTTTCCAGGGCAAAACGTGCACACAGTTCAGTATAAAACACCCTCTCACAGGGAGAGCTGTGCAAAACTCCTGTGTGCAGAAACATGCACATACTTGGCATGAGCACACCCTTTTTATGGCCACCCACGCATACAAACTGTTTCCAAAAAGAAATATCCATACTCTTATTTTCCATGGACATATGTGTTCACATGGATAGCAGCACACACAAACAAAAGCCCCATTTCGCATGGATACACGTGCAGTCCCACACATGCAGAGCTTGCAAAAAATGCATGCACCATTAATGCAGGATTCGAAACTACTGAGAGGTGGGCACTGCCAGTTACAATTTGCATCGAATTTGAAAGCAAAAGGTTCTGCTTATTTCGAGCTGCAGTCGGATTCCCAAGTACGCGGTTAGCTTCTGCCAGGCAAATCTGTATTTCGATCTCTTCTTGTGGCTACGAACGGAAGATAAAAAAAAAAACAGATCCATGCCCTATTCATGGAGAAATGTTCATGCATGCGTTTGCAGACTTTGCAAGGGTTTATAAGGCTATCTACGCTCTTATAGGCCCCCGCGATCATCTGCATACTTTAAGGGGAAACTATGCCCTCCAAAAGGACTCACTGCTACCCATAAGTACCCAGGGAGGGGTGTTTATGCAGGCACTTTTTGAACGATCACACACCTGGCAAAGATGCACGACACACGTGAATGGATATAGAGGTGTGTGCATTCACACACTCCCAGTGGAAATTCATGCACATTAAATAATGCATTCCTGCCCGTTAAGTGCACGTGCAGAACCACCCCACCCATGCACACTCTTGACAAGGGCCCACAGCATGGCCATCTAACCTCAGTGATGTTATTGACTATGTAAGGACACGCCCCCAGCAGGCACACAATCGGCATACACAGCAATGCATGCATGTACGCACGCACGCGCCTACCTTCTGCCACCCCATCGACCCCCCCCCCCCCCCAGCTCACCTCTTGCGGTGGCAGGCTTCCCAGGAGAGCTGCTGGTGCCCCCGGTGTTGTCCCTCGAGCTCCCGCGGTGCTGCTTCCTGTGCTTGGGCTGCGGGGACAGCTTGAGGGGACAGAACGTGAAGAGCCCGGGGCTGAGGGAGGAGACAGGCTGAGGGCTCCCCAACTCCCTGGTGGCTGGGCCCCCCATATCCGGGGCCCCTGCAGTGTCGCTGGTGCGCTGATGGTGGTGGTGATGGCGATGGTGGTGAGAAGGCTCCCGGCTCAACCTCGCCCGTTTGCTACTCTGCCCCCCAGAGCTCGAGGACCCGTCCTCCTCCCGGTGCTTCTTCTTTCTCCCCCTGCTTTTCCCTTTGTCTCTCCCATCCTCCCGGACGCGCAGCACCTCGACCTGCGCAGCCATTTCCAACATTATTTTAAATGGCCCCACAGTTTGACAGTGCGCATGCCCAGAAGTCCCAAAGCAGGCTGGGGATTGTGGTTCAAAGTGAGAACTACCTCATCGATAGCGGTAACTCCTCCAACAGCAAAAACAATACACTGCGCGTGCGCATTAGCCCAGGCATGGGACTTACGGTCCGTTGCCAGCCCCTAGACTGCGGCTACAATGACGTGCGGAATGTTCTCTGGGAGGGAACGTGCGTGGCTGCACGCGCGAGGCAGCCACATCCTCATTGGTTGGGTGACGTTGCTTGGCAGTTTGACAACAGAGCGTCGGAGCCAGCTGTGCTCGCACGCTATGACAGGAGGAAAGAGGCAAGTTCAAATGAAAGGCAGGCGACCAATAAGAGACGGCGGAAAGATGCCAAAGGGAGATAAGACCCGAGATACAGCTCAGTGTGTGACAAAAGACAGAGAGCAGCCAATAGGCCGATTGCTTACCGGGAATCTTCAATACCTTTACGCCCCTCTTCCTCGTCCCCGTACTAACATGTGCGGTAACCACCTCAGTGTCAAAAAATCTTCTTTTATTACAATTATTGTTACCCATGCCCTACCCCTGGCCTTGGGAGTATAGTTCTCAACTGTTATGTTAGCGGTACTTGTATAGCGCACCGTCATCAACGGAATTGGTCCCCAGGCGCTCTTGTGGATCTGTAAACAGGAAGGGTGGGTAGGGTTAGTCGGGAGGAGGGGAGAAGGAGAGTGGGAGAAGTGGTGTGCTTTTGGCAGCTTCAGCTCGGTATACACCGAGTGATGGGCTTTGGTGCTAGTATCGGATCGGATGAATGCCTCGAGTGCTGTGGGTGAAGTTTTATGTGTTGTTTGTGCGGTGTGGTAAAGTGCGTGTGGATTGCTGGGAGAGAGATGGTTGTGTGGTTTTGCGTGGGTTTAAGTATGCAGAAGATTGAAGGTTGGGTTAGTGGGGTCTGTATTCTGGTTCAGGTACTTCTGATTCTGTTATAGTTGTATACCTGTGGATTCGGATGTTGCTGCTTCCTCGTGAGCCGACTCGGTTTGGTGGTTTTGTGCTGATCCAACTGTATCCTATTGAGTATAGTTTGGATTGGTGGGTGCCTCTGAACCTAATCTTCAGGTGTGGGACTGGGAGGGTGATATCTATTCTCAGGTGATCTAGTGTGACCCTGGTCGGTTAATGCTTTGGGTGGTTCACGGTCGGGGTCGTGTTGAAGTGTTGTCCTAGTGGATCCGTCTTGGTGAGCGTGTATATTCAGACGTTCGTATCCTTCTGTCCCGAATGGTTCTTTGATTTCTGTGGGGTGAACATCCTTGGGACTGTTGTTTAGTTGTAGTTTTGTGTGTTGGGGCATTGTGCTTCCTGCTTTGTATTGGTGGACCATGTGCAGTGATGAAACATTCTGTGTCTCACCCATTGCATTGGCCCATAGTGCAGTGCTTTCTTTCCCTCTCTATGTTTTGTTCTAAGGGCTGTAGGGGAAGGTCATAGTTAGGTCCTGGTCCTCTTGATGATTCGTTCTAGTCTTTCTGTCTTAGTTTGCTATGTTTACTGTCTTTGGTCGTATTGCGACTGTCTCCCGTTTGGTCCTTTAGTATGCCATGGGATATTTACCTCAGCTTTTTCCATTGATTGATCGGTGCGTATCGCGGTCACTCTACGTTCATTGATGTTTTTAGTTATGTCGGTGCCCCTGTGGCCAGTCTTTCTAGTTATGACGTGAAGAGCTAGGTTTTGAGTAATTTCCTGAATAATAGGTGGTTTCTTGTGTTACGTATGCACTTTGGTAGGTCGTTCCAGGTTTTCGTGGCTTGGTGAGAGAAGGAGGATCCTCCAAGTTTTCTTTTGTTGTAGGGCTTTGGTTCCAGGCGGATGTCCATGCTTGATCTGAGCGTTCTTGTTGGTTGATGTAGGCGCAGTTTGTCTCTTAGGAACTGAGCGCCTTCGTTGTGTACTGCTCTGTGCGTAATGCACATTGTTTTGAATTTTATTCGTTGTTTAATTGGTAGCCAATGTAGTGTTTTCAGTGCTGGTGTGGTGTGTTCTCTTCGGGGTAGTTTCAGAAGTAGTCTGGCTGCCGCGTTTTGAATGCCTTGTAGTTTTTTTAGGAGTCGTTCAGGCATGCCTAGGTATAGGCTATTGGCGTAGTCAACTTTGGACATGGCGAGGGCGATGATGGTGGTTGTTTTGTTGGCGAACGATAAGAATGGTAAGATTCTCTTTGCCGCTCACAGGAGGAAGAAGCATTTCTTGAGGAGAGCGTTTACTTGTGGCTCTAGCGTGAGATTATTGTCCATCAGAACCCCCAGGTTTTTTTACAATCGCTGAGGGTGCTGGGGTACGTCCGAGTTCCCTTGGCCAAGGGATGAATTGGTTTTCTCCTCCATTTTTTGTGACAATCATTATTTCAGTTTTGCCTGGGTTGATTTTGAGGGAATTGGAGTTCACCCAGAAGAATACATCGCAGAGGCAGTTTTCTAGCGTTGAGTTTCTTTCCGGGCTGTCTTGTATTTTGAAGATTATTTGTGTTTCTCAGCGTAGTTGTAGCAGGTGAGGCCGGGCTTTTGATGATTGACAAGTAGATACAGGTAGATGTTGAATACTAGCAGGGAGAAAGATGATCCTTGTGGTACCCCACAGGTGGAATCTCTCGGGCTGGATTTGAAAGGTTTCATTCATACAGTTTCCGTTCTGTTTGTTAGGAAAGATTTGATCCATAGTAGGGCGGTGTCAGTTATTCCAAGTGCTTCTAATCTCGTTATGAGGGTGTCGTGGTTGACTGTGTCAAATGATGCCGATAGGTCTAGGAGTATCAAGGCAGTGGTGTTGTCTGAGTCTGCGTTGATTTTTAGATCGTCCCATATTGAGAGTAGAGCTGATTCTGTTCCTCTCAGTGGTCTGAAGCCAACTTGTGCCTGGTCTAGTAGGCCATGCTCTTCTATAAACTCTTGGGTCGTTTTGTATATGTACGTTTCAAGCAGCTTGGCTGTATACGGGATGTTGGAGATGGGGCTGTAGATGGAGAGGTCCTCTATGTTTCCCACTGTATCTTTGAGTAGTGGCCTGATGTATGCAGTTTTGAAGGCTTGTGGCACTTTCCCAGTTGCGATGGAATGGTTGAGGACGTTCCTATGATATTCCATGGGCGTACTTGTTTAAGAATTGATTTGTATATGTCTGGTGGGAATGGGTCTTCGGGGGACCCTGAGTTGTTGCTTTCATTCGCCAGTTTGACGAATGTCTCCACTGATATTTCTGGAAAGCTTCATAGTTTGTTTGGGTGTTCCTCCCGGGTGTAGGTTGGGGTTGTGGTCAGATCAGATGGTCTGCTTTGAATGGTTTGTTGGATGTTGGTGATTTTGTTTTTGAAGTGGTCAGCAAGGTCGTTGCAGAGTTTCGCAGACAGAGTTGGTGTGTTGTTACATCCAGGAGGGTTTTGGATTTCGTTTATGATTTGAAGAGCTCTTTTTGGGTGTTTGGTGCTTCGAAGATTCGGTTGTCGTAGTGCTTCCTCTTTGATTTTTGTATTTCCTTTTTGTAAGCCCGATTGTGTTGTAGGAATTTCAGTTCGTTCGCCGCGTCATTTTGTTTTCTCCTATCAAGTTCTAGTCTTCGGTTTTTTCTTTTCATGGTGCACACTGGTGGCGTGAACCATTTTGCCATAGACCGTTTATTAGAAGAAGCAGAGGATTTTTCTTTGGCGATGTTGTCTATAGTAGTTATAATCCAGGAATGCAGCAGGGGTACCTTTTTTGTCCAGGTCATCTTCTTCCATGAATGTTGGGTGTGGTTTGTTTAGCTCCAGGAGTTCATGCAGGTTGGAGTTTATGATGGTTCTCCAATTTCTTCTCATGGTTTTCGTTGTTTTGTCCGGTTGATTGTTTGTTGGCCTGGTCATTTTGATTACGAATGGGATGATGAGGTGGTCGCTCCAGGGTATTTGAATTGGGGGTGCCGTGGTGAGGAGTAGTTTGTTAGCGAAGATTGCGTCAATTGTATGCCCTGCCGAGTGGGTTGCTCCTTTGACTAGTTGTTGTAGGTTCATTGCTGCTAGTTGGCTGGTTAGCGATTTTTGTATGGTTGTGCTTTCTCCTTCAAACCAGATGTTGAACTCGCCTAGGACTATCAGGTGATTGTGTTTGATGGCTAGGGCGGTGATTGCTTCTGTGAAGGAGTCTACGAAGGTTGCATCATAGGTTGGTGGTCTATATATTAGTACGAATTTCAAGTTTGTTTTGGATGTTACTGCTAGACGTATGATTAGGGATTCGCATTTATCGATGATTAGTGGGTCTTCCAGTTTGATATCCAGGTGTTCCTTGTGAATGATTGCCAGCCCCCCCCTCTTTTGGTTTTTCTGTTTGATTGGACACATTTGAAGTATTTAGGTAAGCAGTTGTTGAGGGTGATCTTGTAATTGTCGTCTAGCCAGGTTTCTGTTACAAATAGCATGTCGATCCCTCCGTCGCAGAGCAGATCGTATATCTCGATGGCATGTTTCGACATTGATCTTGCATTGATGAGGTTGCAGTGGATCTTATTGGTGTGGTTTTGCTTGTTGGTTGTACCTTGTTTTGGTTTGTGGTTGTTTGGTTGTGGTGCATCATTGTTGGCATTGATTGGGGGTGGATGAGGATCAGCGAAGGTTGTATCTTCATTGTAGGAGGGCGTATGAGGATCAGCGGAGGCTGCATCTTCATTGGGGCGGTCTGCTAGATAGAAAGCTTGGCTGTACAGTGGTCTTGCTTCTATGTTTGTGCTGGTTTGGTGAAGGTCTGTGAAGGCTTCTTCTTCGTTGAATTAGTCAGTTAGGTTCATGTTTGGGTTGTTGGTTATAAGATCTTTGTCGTCGTTATGTCCGGTATGGCGCGGGTGTTGGGGGTGTCCTTCTGTTCTTGTGATGTATGGGGTGATGGGGTTGGACGCTGGCCACTTTCTTCTTGGGTGTTCCGTCTTTTTTCTGGTTGTCTCAGGATTTTCTTTGTCCGTCTTGATGTCTCTGTGTCGTCGGGGTATCCTGGTTCTGGGGTTTTTGCGAGGTATGGTGTGAGATATAGGGAGTTTTCCCTTTGCAGTTTTGTTCTGGTCGTTTTGGTTTTTGGCGTTGTGTATCTTCTATTTGAGGTTGTTGCTTCAGTGGTAGGTTGGATTTGTGTGCCTGTTTCCAGTGCGGCCTTGTCTTGTGCCCTTTCTCGGCATCCCTTTCTGGTCCGGGACATTGCGGAGGTGCCGGTTGAGGAGTGCTGGTATTTCCTCTTGTATTGGTAGGCTTTGGAGATTTTGTGTGGTCTGTCCTTCCGGTGGGTCGGTTTGTGTGTCCTCCGAGCGCTGTCTGGTGGGGTTTTGGTGCTGGGCGTACTGTTGTGAGGGGTGTAGGTCAAAGTTCAGTGCTGTCTGTGTAGGTCTCTCTGAAAGGATAAGGGCGGCTACTCTATGGCAGTATGCTAAGGTGGTTAAGCTAAGTTTGTGCTTAGGGCTAGTTCTGGTTACGTTCTAGAGTCTCGTGTGGTAGGAGGGACCCTAAGGAGTATTGTAATCCTTATGATAAAAAAAAAATCGGAGCAGAGTCCCTGCTAAATTTGGGAGACCTGTATAGTGGGAGAGAGGCCTATCAATGTAAACTGAATATCACGAAATGTGGTTTGGGACCAGAGCCCCTGCTAAAATTGGGAGACCTGCACGGTGGGAGGGAGGCCCCCCAATGCAATCCGAATATCACAATACAGTCTGGGAACAGAACCCCTGCCAAACCTGGGAGACCTGTGAAGTGGGAGAGAGGCCTATCAATGCAATCTGAATGTCATACAATAACATTTTGGAATAGAACCCCTGATAGTTTTGGGAGACCTGTATAGTGGGAGAGAGGCCTATCAGTGCAATCTGAATATCATACAATACAACTTATCAAAGCGATCTGACTGTCATACAATGCCATTTTGGAATAGAACCCCTAATAGTTTTCAGAGACCTGTACAGTGGGAGGGAGGTCCCTCAATGCAAACCGAACATCATGTAATACAACGAATCCCGGATGGGCTTGGGGGACCTGTATACTGGGAGAGAGTCCTAACTATGCAATCTGTATGTCACACAATGCAATTTCGGGGACAGAACCCCTGCTAAATTCGGGAGACCTGTACAGTGTGAGAGAAGCCCATCAATGCAGTTCGAACATCATACAATGCAATTCTGGGGACTGAACCCCTGCCAAGTTTGGGAGACCTGTGTAGTGGGAGAGAGGCCTATCAGCGCAATCTGAATATGATACAATACAGTTTTGGAGCAGGCCTGTATAGTGGGTGGGCGGCCCACCAATGCAATCTGAATATCATACAATACAATTTGGGGTAGAACCCCTGGTAAATTTTGGAGACCTGTATTGTGGGAGAGAGGCCTATCAATGCAATTTTAATATGATGCAATACAGTTTGGGAGCAGGCCTGTATAGTGGGTGGGAGGCCCACCAATGCAATCTGAATATCACACAATACAATTTGGGGTAGAACCCCTGATAAAATGTGGAGACTTGTATAGTGGGAGAGAGGCCTATCAATGCAATAAGAACATCATACAATACAACTTGGGGACAGAACCCCTGATCAATTTGGGGGCCTGTATGGTGGGAGAGAGGCCTATCAATGCAGTCTGAGTGTCAAACGATACAGTTTGGGAATGGAGCCCCTGGTAAGTTTGGGAGACCTGTATATTGGGAGAGAGGCCTATCAATGCAAACAGAAAATCATACTATGCAGTTTGGGGGCAGAACCCCTGATCAATTTGGGGGGCCTCTATAGGGAGGCCTATTAAAGCAATCAGAATATCATACAATGCAACTTGGGGACAGAACCCCTGATAGGTTTGGGAGAGAGGCCTATCAATGCAATCTGAGTTTTATACGATACAGTTTGGGAAAAGGAGCCCCTGGTAAATTTGGCAGACCTGTATAGTGGGAGAGAGGCCTATCAATGCAAACAGAATATCATACTATGCAGTTTGGGGACAGAACCCTTGATCAATTTGGGGACCTGTTGGCCTCTTCTTTCAATATATCTTTAATTGGAGAACAAGGTACCAATACCTTTTGATTTAATCACGGGTTAGATCACAATTGGAGTTTAGCAAGTTTTGAAAGTATTGAAGAAGAGACCAACGCGCAGCACCTTAAACCTCATAAGGCAATTGAGCCATATATACAGTGGACTTTCTCCACGGACTCACTAAAGAAGCAACAGTCCTTATGAACTGCAACAATTATTTTTCACTCGTGAAGTTATCTTGCAAAACCATTTAGGGATTAACCCCCAGTAACATCTAGGCCTTGGATACGACCTGCTGGTCGAAACACGTGTCGGCTGTGGCTGTACTTGAATAAAAATCACTTCTCTCATACTGGACAGTTTTCATCTATAACTTTTGAAATTGTTTTGAGACCGGTATCTCACTTAGAGAGTATTGAATACTATGATTTGTTAATCTGTTTGCGAACCTAACTATACAACACAACTACTCTATACTATGATTTGAGGTGTCAAGGGGAACCTCATGTGTAGTTTTTGCTGCATTCGGATATGATTTACGAAAGTAAAATTGAGCGCACTACATCCAGTTACACCCCTGTCTAGCTACTTTTGAATCTGTTGGTTGCCTTCATGACCATCAGCCTGGCTTCAGAGCTGCCAGAACCACGGAAACTGCTCTCCTGAACATCCATGAAGACCTGCTCTCCAACCTTGACTCGAACACCTCTTGCGTCCTCATCCTGCTTGATCTCTGTTTTGCCTTTGACACTGTCAACCATGCCATCCTGCTCAACCGTCTCCATGATAACCTGGATATCACTGGTCAGGTGCTGGCGTGGCTGACGTCCTTCCTCTCCGCTATTTATTTCTCTACCTGTGGTGTCCCCCAGAGGTCTAACCTCTCTCCCTGGCTATTCAACCAATGCCTGGCACTCCTTGCCCACCGCATCACCGCTCTCTGCCCCAACTTTCAGTGCTATGCGGATGACACCCAGTTCATTTTCAGGCTACCCTCTGCCTCCTCCTCCGCTTTCCTCATTTCTGACTGTCTATCTGCTATCCAGGAGTGGTGTGCCGCCAATGACCTCTACCTTAATGCCAGTAAGACTGCGATTCTCCTCATTGGCACACCCGCTCCCTCCTTTCCTGTTGCTCTCTGGTCGGCCTCTCTTGGTCCTCTTCCTGCTCCCACCTGCAAGGCCAAAAACCTCGGGGTCATCTTCGACTTCACACTCTCCTTCTCTCCTCACATCTCTGACCTCTCCAAGAACTCACACTACCAGCTGCACCCCCTCAGAGGTATTCTTCCTTTCCTCTCCTTCCCCCAGAAGCTCACTGTTTCCAGAGCTCTAGTTCTCTCTAGGCTGGACTATTGCAACAGCCTCTTTCTAAATCTGCTTGCTTCTACTCTCCGCCCTCTGCAACTCATCCAGAACATGACTGCGAGACTTGTCCTTGGCTTCAAGCCCAGGGATCGTATCTCTCCAGGACTGAAATGCCTGCACTGGCTCCCAGTGGCTGCGAGGATCAAGTTCAAAACCCCCTGCATCGTCCACAAGGCCTTCTGGGGCCTGGGGCCTCAATACCATCAACTCTTCCTAAATATCTTCCTTCTCGAGCTCTTCGCTCATCCGCCTCCAACTCCCTCAGGGTCAGTCGCTTCTCCAAGCAACGAGTTGGTGGTAGATCTCTTTCCTCGCCTGGTGCCCCCCCTCTGGAACAGCCTCCCTGCCTCCATTAAACTTGAGGAGAAACATCTCCGGTTCCTCCCCCCTTCCCTTAATATCCCCCCTCCCTCCAGCACTATCGGAAACGTTGTCAAGCCTAGTAAGATAGTCGCTTGTTTTGTTCCTCCCCTCCCTTTCTGCACCCATCTCCCCCCTTTTGTTTTTCTCCGGCTCTACCAGAAATGTCGTCAGGCCTAGTACAGTAGTCGCCTGTCTGTTTCCATTTCCTTCTCACTCTCCCCCACCCTTCCTTAGCTATGTCTTAGCTCTTGCACTATATGAAATGTCGTCATGCCGAGTACGATAGTTAATTTCACATCCTTACTGTTCATGGCCTGTAAGAATGTTGTTGTATTTTCCCGTGTTCCCTCCCTTGCCTTGAAGCACTTTGAAACACATTGTGTATAGGCGCTATATAAATAAACTATCATATCATAATATACCTCAAAACATTTTTCTTTGCTTCTGCCTTTTCTCCTCCTCTCCTCTGCTGACCTCCTGGCTGTAACCGGTACTGCACTGGCTACCTGGACACCCTCTGATCTCAGGCACAGGTGCCTCCCCCACCAGTGGCACACACCTGCACTGCCTACCTGGCAATCCCTGCACTTGGGGACTGTTCTGTATCCCTACAGTCCCCCTACCAGCCCTTGATACCTGATGTCCGCACTTACCCATGCACTTGCCACATGCTGGCCATTATTTTACTTATTGTTATTATCTATTCCCATGTACTGCGCTGTCCCTTCCCCTTTCCCACGCACTTGCACGACACCTGGCCCAGTAGGATCGTTGTCCGTCCTCCCTTTGTTCCCCTCCCTAGCCTGGTTGCGCCTTGAAACACTTGTATAGAGGCGCGTTATAAATGCCATATCATATCATGCCGACTCACCTGGGCAGGAGATTTTATCAGAGAAATTGGTAGTTGCACATTTTCCCATAGGGATGCATTGGGCCCCGAAGCATTTTAGGCGGGAGAGCGTGGAAAAATAGCAATATTTTTTCACGAAAAGTCGTGAGTCTCCCATCTAAATCGGGAGGGTTAGCTTGTACGAGATTGTGCTGTAGCACCTTGAAGTATCTTTTGTGCTAGATGGAATTACAAAAATGGTCACAAATCAAATGATCGGCCAGACTCAAGGAATCTGGCGAAGTACTACTTTATTATCAATTCAATAAAGCAGGGTCAACTAGCAGACATCGGACTGATGCTTGCACACTCACACAGCAGCTTGATTACATAGAGGTCTTATACTCCAATATGTGTCATCTATATTGTCATTCTTTGTGGCAAAATACAAAACCTATCAAGGGCAGGGATTGGTGTAGGGAACATATCTACTTATAGAACATATAAGGATAAGTGTATCATTGGCTACCCCTTATCTGTAGGGCACGCCTTGAACTACCTCTAAACACTTATAGGACTGATTATAATGGACATACAATAGTGGATGCAACAGTGGATTAGTTCCCGCAACATTGTATGTTAGGTTGTCCCCCAACCCCACTGATTGGTTGGCATACAATCCCAACCTTGGACTTTTGGCTCTTAAGCAGCACGTACGTGAAATGAAACCTAGGTGTTTTAATCCCGTCAGACTACTCCCCATTTCCCAATTAGTCCATCTGTCATCGGTAGGCCAGCAGTCAAAGTCTTCTGTTTGTAGTTGACCTTGTTGCTGCTCACTGTCCTGAAACATTCAAGTGAGTGTGAGCACACCACTATCTTAGATTAAGGCTCTAATGAATAGCATTTGTTTTTGACTTCTGAGTCACATGTGAAAAGACCATGAATTTGTCCATTTCAACCTTTAATTTACTGCTATTTGATTGAATTATGTAGTGTGCCATTGCTCCGCTTGGCCTCTAGAGACTTGCTCACTCTATCTCATATGAAATTTATGTAACTAAGACATTTTCTTGCAACAGCGCCTCGATGCCCGTGGGCTGCAGTGCGTTTCACAAATACAAAAATAAAATAAATAAATGTATACACTTTTAATTGAGCAGCAGTTTGGCTCTAACAGATGTTTTCGTCTTCCATCGAAGTAGAATGTCGCACCTTCAGCGCTTATCCATGTACTCCCTTTGTGCTCTGTTCTTATCCTTTTAAAAATAGCATCTTCGCTTTGGGCCAACCTAGACTCATCGCCGACTCTGCACACAAAACTGTTTTCTTGCGTCTCCTGATTCTTGCAGTCTCTGCCTTTCGCTGCGGTAGCTTGGTTAATTTCAACGCGAGCCAGTGTCCATTTCTGCAACATCCTTGCCACGTTATATATTCCTCTATAGGAAGCTTCTATTCCTTATCTTTTTACCTTGCATTATTGCGTATTTACAGTTATTGGATAGAAAGTTACTTCATCTTCTTTAGATCCATGATTACTTTGTCTTTGGGTTCATGTTAATCTTAGAGCGTCAATTACATTGTTACTTAGTATTTTTGTATCGTTTGAACATAGGTTCATATATCTTCTTCATGACACCACTTGGTCCTTATCAAATTTCACTTTAACGTCCATCCATGATATTCATTGATGCATTCTGACATCTTGGCAAGTATCATTCTTCCATGCAGCTTTCTTCCATGCAACATCCTTCCACATTTTCAGTGAGATGGTACATTCTATATGGCTGTCTAAGTGCATAACATCTCTCATATACTCGATGAGGTATAGGAACGATGCAGGGGGCCCCATTTATGGCTCTTCTTTGACTGTTCCAATATGACGGTGGTGAGGGGGCAGGAAATGGCAAGAAAGCATTTACCTGCTCCTCTACATTCCCCCCTCTGGTCGGATTTATAACCAAATTCTCTTCTTCCATGATCCATATCTCCTCTTTATCATTTATCATCATCTTCTCTTCATTCTGCTTCTTTTTCGGGATCCAAATCTTTGTCACCTCCCTCAGGAGGCCTGCATACTGTATATGGGTTCCATGTAATAATGTCCCCGCAAAAATGTAGCTGTTTTTTGCTGAGACATTATTACATTGACCATGCGGGGGACACCCCCACAACCCCTGATTTTTTAAAAATGTTTTTTTTATTACAAGAGGAGCAGGGGACGACCCTGCAACCCTTCCCCATACATAATGTCACCATATTAACAGGGTGATTCATGGAATTAATGTGCGCCGAAAATGGGGCAAATGCGTGCAAAACGCATGCAAGTGGCTGTTTTCCTATTCATGGAACACATTGGGTGTGGCTTACCTGAGACTTGCGCTAAATCAGCACAGGTCCAGCACGTCACTGTGACATCACGAACGCCTTGCGCGAGATGCCCAGTGACGAGCAACCCGTTCAGCACACACACCTAAAAAGGGGGCGGAACACGTGGAATCGGGAACAACAAGTGTAAATGTGGGCGTTAGGTGGGAAGTACGAAAGTAAAATACTCGCAGTGCCCACACGCACGCGTACAGGAAATCGACAGGGCTCTACTGTGTGCAGGAAAAACGTGCTAATCCGGAAACACGTCCACCAAGCGAGAGCAGGCGTAAGCGTCACTGCACACCTAATACAATGCATAAAAAGCAAGCACGAACACAAACACGCATATACAGCTACAATGAATGTACCATTCCTTGCAGCATTGATCGTGGGACACCGCAGGAGGAGGAGGATAGCCAGGCCCTGCATTTTTTTACCCAGGACCAGCCTTTTTGGGATGCCTGAAGACCAGGTCTATGGCAGGTATAGGTTTCCACCTCATATCATCCTAGACCTGGTCACTGAGTGGGAGGATGACCTCACATCACCCTCCCTTTGCTCCCAAGCACTGAGTCCCTTGGAAAAGGTGCTCAGTGTACTGCATTTTTTGGCCACTGGGTTATTTCAGTGGACAACTGCCATAGTTGGGGGCTTCTCACAGCCCACGCAGTCACGCTGCTGGTAAGATAGCTCAGCGGGTTGAGCGCTCGCTGCTGCGATCTGAGCGTGATCTGCAGGTCGCAGGTTCCAATCCCGGCAAGGCCAACTTAGCCTTTCATCCTTCCAAGGTCAATAAATGAGTACCAATTTCGGTGGGGTGATATTGTATGTAACTATGTGCTGTGTAAAGCGCTTTGGATTAAAGCGCTACATCATTATCATTACACCAGGTGTTGGCAATCATGACTGCACGCCCCTCAGTCCTCAGGCACATATACATGCCCAGAGCACTCGCAGAAAGGCAAGCCGTGGTCCAGGGCTTTTACGGGGTGGCACACCTCCCCAAAGTGCTTGGTGCCATTGATTGCATGCATGTGGCTCTACGTCCACCTAGGGCCACTGAGCACATCAATCGCAAGCACTGGAATTCCATCAACGTGCAGGTTGTATGTGATGCCAAGGGAATCATTACCTCTTTCTATTCCACCTATCCAGGGTCTACCCATGATAGTTTCATGTTCAGAATGTCACCCCCAAACCGGGTCCTGGAAGCATGCATACATGCACACAGATAAATAGACAAACCCAACTAATGACAACCATTATCACCTCCCCAGGGGACAGTGCCTACCCTCTAAGCACCTACATGATGATGCCAATACGGAACCCCACCACACCACCCCAGGTAAGATACTACCCCATATTGCAACCAGGGCCATAGTGGAGCGCACATTCGGAGTGCTAAAGACATGCTTCCGCTCCCTTGACCACTCCGGTGGACAGCTACTAAAAGCACAACCAGTAGTGCGCAGGATCATTGTGGCAGCATGTGTCCTGCACAATGTTGCAACACGTCGGGGTGTACCGGTGGACATGGTGGTGCCCCCACATCCCCAACCACATGCACGCCTGCTGCGCATGGGAGGGAAAGGACATGTGGCGAGGCTGCCTGTACCCAGCTTGTGGCACAATTTTTCACCTAAAATCCCACCCCTGCGGAGTGCACACAGGCTTGGCACATTCCAGGTGACAATCGATGATGACAAAGGGACAATCAAATTTCACAACCTTACCACCCTGAGGATGTGTCCTTGGAAATGCTACATTGTGTGCATCCCTAGCTACTTAAACCAACACAATCCTGTATGACCAAAAGGCACACATTCAACATGTAGTATGCCGCTGACCCCACGGAAAACAGCACATCCAAATACTGGTATATCACCTAAACCATCCCAAAACCCATGTCACCCGGCCGACACACCACGCCATGGCATGCAATGTAAAAAGTCCAAAGTAAATGCACAACACATGACACAACTGTCACAAAGTGCACTTTGACAAATGGAAATAGGTCAGACACAATTCCCTCTGACACATCAAAATGAAACCGTACACAGGAACATCCTTTTACCAGCATAACATATCATAAACACAGGACTCAACAGTGATAATGTCAGACAGTGACCAATCACAATAGCACAAGTGCCTCAATGTGACAAAGCCACCACATGGACCTCTTCCATCTTGAGTGTGTCTCTGCTAGCTAAAGGGGACAGGGTAAAGCATACAGCATGAATCAAAGATGAAGACAGGCAAGATAATGCATGTAGATGTAACATCAAAAATTGCCCATTTACCAATATACAAACCAAAATGCATGCTAACAATGCACTGGTTAAACGATCATGAATCCCCACTAGGGGTGTATACACATGTTGGACTTCAGACTGGCCACAGAAATGATGGAAGCCCAATGCCTCTGTGTAAGTTACTGTCACACGCTGCCCTCCTTGCAAGCCCATGGAAAGGGGAAGCAGGAGTGGCATAAGTGTCTGGACCCCAAGCCACAAACACGAGACAAGCCTGTATGGGCTCAGCCGGAACACACAGTGGATGCCTTTGGATGCCACACAAAGCAACACACTGTTACATGAATGCACAATAGACAAAAAAAATTAAATAAAAGAAATACAACAAAATGGCCATGGTGGACCGGGGGGACCACCCAGGAGGCAGGAGGTGCAGGGTGCACCTCCACACCCACATGCGTGGATGTTGAGAATAAAAAAAAACCTCCATGGGTTCATGACCTGCACGGCTAGCCTACAGTGGGAGAGCTCTCGCTGCTGTCGGCACCCTCTGGTGTAACATTAGGTGTGTGTGGTAAGAGAGGCAGACCACGCATAGCCCTGGTATGCTCCTCAATGGCAGCAAGTATGCAAGCCTGAAAGGTCTGATTCTGCATGACTATGGTACAGAGGTCCCCATGCAGCACCCCACGAGTTGCATGGAGATCCGCCTGCAAGGCCTCACGTGACGCACGGATCTCCGCCTGCAAGACCGGCCGGGTTGCACGGAGTTCAGCATAGATGTTGTGTGTCTGCTGCTCCATCTGCTGTTCCGCCTGTCTACTGCGGCCCATCTCAAGTGCAGCCAGAGTAGATTTAAGGGAGGAGTTTTCTTCCTTCAGGGCATCGCTGTGGGCCTCTGTCTCTGCAGCTATGTCTGTGCACTGAGTCCCCAGTTCAGCCCGTCGGTCCCTGTTGCCGGCCAATATGTCCAGCCTGTGCGAGCGGCATGTGGACCACACTGCCTGCTGCTGTAGCTCCATCTGCCTTTCGGGGGAGAGAATGGAATTGGCCACCCTTTCCACAACCTGAGCCTTCATCTCACATGATGCCCCCTGTTTCTGTGCAATGGCATACATGGAATTCTCCCACACAGGATTCCCGAGTGAAACACGGCCACCGCGTTGCCGGACACCACACCTGTCGGGCCCAAGGATACCTGGCCCTTGCTGCCCTGGCACTGCCTGTGGCTGCAGGACTGCATTCCTCCTTTGCTGAGTTGCCCCAGGAACAGGAGTAAATAGTGGGGCGCGTGACCCTGCATCCGTAACCACCACAGACAGACGTACCAACACTTGACTAGCCCTGTGAGGGGTCTACACCGCCCTGCAGGTATGTCGGACAGTGCAGCATCCATAGCAGAAAGGCTCACCTGCGACAGCAATGACGGTTCAATGTCCGATTCCGCACCAGAGGCATAGGTCTCCTCAGAGGTGTACACAGAGACACCCCTGGCCAGGATGGTCTGGAGCACCAATGGATTATCGTGGGCCACCACACCACGGCCTCCACTGGTGCCTGGTTGGGGCTCTGAATACATCACTCCCTCCACCATCTCCTCCTCTTCCACTGCATCCAGTGCCACATCATCACCTGCAGAAAATCAAAAGAAGACATGAACACACATGTTAAAAGCATAGACCACACACATAGGTATCACAATGTTGACAGCCAACACATGAACCAGCCATGTCACACATGACACAAACTCAGGCACGCAGTGTCAATGAAATGGAAGGGGAGCCTGAAAGAAGACATGAATGCATCTGAAATGGCAAAATAAGACATGTACTGCATGGTGCATAGCACCTGCATCACACACACGCTTCTGACTGGCATAGTCCTTCCACAAACATGACAGATGCCAACACACAGATGGCACATAACATAGTCATGCCCAAACTGTCAACCAGACCCAGATGGAAGCTCAATACTGCCGTCCATGAGCTATGTACAATGCAAGTCATTTGACATTTAATTGAAATCACTATGACAAAACACATGTGTCACAGGCTGAAACGACGCTAGGGTGTTGAAATACAGTGAAGGAAGGAACATGGATACATCAATGGCAGGTCACTTTGACATCACGCAAGTGAATAGGCATGTGGAAGGGAAGAACAGGGTTCAGAAGTTTGTGGGTGGAGTGCAGTACATGTGTACGGCCTCAACTATCATTGAGAACACAGAGGCCGTAATGTAAATGTCATGGACTGATGGCAGTGTAATGGCAAGTGCAGTAATTCTGTGTAAAGTGTTGATAGTGGGCTCTAGGGATACAGTAAAACCTACCCCCTAGGGCGGTGGATAGCCTGGAGGTAGTGCATGGCTCAAAATGATTGCTCAGAGTACCATGTTGTAGCAGACAGTGTGGGCAGGTGTAAATTACATTCTTTCAGTCATCTGGGACTACAGCAGGGGAGAGAAGGACAGAAAGCACAGCACATGAGGAAGCATCAGAAGTGCCGCCAGACCTGGAGAAGCTACAACAGCAGTTGCATAGAGGCAGGGAGGCTGTACCAGAGGGAGGTGTCCGCTCGACACAGACGAGAAACCCAAACTAATGTCCATGAGGAGCAACTGACCCTGAGTGAGCAGGAAAGAGATGATCATATACGATGAGAAGGAAGCAAATACTAGAGATGGAGTTGAATGAATTGCTTGCCCAGGACCCATATGAACTTGCTGGGAATGCACAGGGTCCAGGAATGAACACTCATAGTCACTGTGAGCCTGTGCCATCCGCACAGTCCGAGTGAGATGCCCTGCACCAAGGCCAAAGGACGTTCCACACAGTCCAGGTCTGGCAGAGTTGCAGAGGGAAGAGTGTATATTCACAGAAATTCGGGTATAGCCCATTGCAGTAGTCCGCCATCGGAATCACCAGTCCCATGGAGACAATGAGCTGCTGGGGGATGGAGAGGTAAGTAAGAATCCCTCTGAGGAGGAACAGCTTGAAGGGTGACCTCACAGAGATGTCATTCATGTGACGATAGAAGGTGAGTGTTGAGTGGAAGATCATCACAGGCTATCCGCGACCATAGGTTGGAGCAAGAATAGGGCCAAGAGAGGCTGCACAGAGATTGTCATGGAAGGTGGGAGCGGGTGTGGTGATGAGGATTGCCTCCCTGTGCAGGACACGGTTTGTACGCAGTCTCCATGACAACAAGCACGTATCAGTCCAACATCACAATGGGTCACACATGGCAGTCATGTTAATGTAGCCTGAACTGGCAGACAATCATAACGCATCACCCACCAAGCAACATACACATGGCCTGGACACACACGCATCACCACGCACCGGACATTGTCTCATAATTTGGCAGCTCTCCCACACCTTGGACCTGCTCCACTGCGATGAAATCACCGGTAATCTCCTCATGGGCAGTAAGTTCATCGGCCTCTGGTGGTGTCCCACTGCCAGTCTCCAGAGCAGAGGCGAACTTTGTAGCCTGCTTCTCTTTGCCTCAGCATCGGAGGTCATTTCAACGCTTAATGACATCATCTGCTGTGCGCCTCTCATGTCCCAAGGCATTGATATGGTCCGCGATGCACTGCCAGTGGGCCCTACGCTGAGCAGGCGTGTGCTTGCTCCCTGCTGTCACTAGCATGTCGCGGCCGTGAACCAACACGTAGTCCACAAGCGCATCCAGTTCCTCATTACAGAAACTCGCCTTTATTGACGTGTTGGACTCCTGAGCCGTGTCTAGTGTCCCAGCCCGTACCTCTGGAACACGCTTCTTCCTCTTGCGAGGTGGTGCGGACAATGAGTGGCTTGTGCCGCTCTTGTCAGTAGGGGCTGAAGTGCAGGAGAACTTGCCAATGGAATCAGGCAATGACGTGACGACCGAAGATCAGACTGCAGGTATTGGCAGCTGGGTGCTGTTGCCAGGACCCTGTGCCGCACCTACCTTGGTGCCAAGGGCCGGGACCAATACAGTCCTGGCTGGGTGACCAAGAGCTGGGGTGGTGGTGGTAGCTGCAGTTGCCCCTGCAGCTTCAACACCCTGGCTGCTCGGGACAGCAGATGACACTGCTTTTCCAGAACTACGTGACCTGGTGACAGCAACTTGCACCACACGTGCCTTGGCCTTCCGGACATGGAAATCGGCCATTGAGTCACCCTGAGCCTGTTTCGGACCACTGCAGACTGGGCTGGCTGACCCAGAGCCTGGGTGGTGGTAGCCACAGCAGCCCCTGCAGCTTCCACACCCTGGCTGCTCGGGACAGCAGATGGCACTGCTTGTCGAATCTGACGGTTGCTGGGGATGTCATCAGAAGCTTCATCTCCCTGACCCGCTTGGGTGGGTGGCATAGCCATCCCTGCATGGGCCTGGACACCTTGCCCTTGTGGACCACCCTGGCCACGTCGCCCACCTAGTCCACCTTGGCCACCTCGCACACCGCGGCCACCTCTGGGAGGTCGCCCAGCTTTGCCTCCCTTACCACTTGTTGCCCTCCCAGTCATGGCACTGATGTACTAGCCCAATGGGAGGTGCAGACAACAATTCTTCTGGGCAGTTGGGGTGAAGGGGCAGAATACATGATGGAAAACGTATCACTGTGCTCCAGCAAGGCTCTATGTGACCCCTGGGGAAGTAATACCGATCATGCAACGCTCAGGCACCTCAAAAACAAAACCAAACATGCATGCGACCCCTCGGTAGCCCATGGGCAATAAAAAAACATCCCTTAGTATGCTGTGGCACACAGAAACACAAAAAATGCATAGGCGTGGAACACGTGGGCTACTATGACCTCGAAAATGGGGTACGTGGCACACAGGCACAACCACAGTGGGAAAAATGCATGCGCGACTCACCATCTGCGTGGAAAAATGAAGAAAAACACACGTGCGTGTGTGCGTAGGCAACCCCCCGGCAAAAACAAAAAGTATGCACTGCCACAGTAGTGAACAATTCACGTGTGAACCCACAATAATATGAATCTCACGTATCGGTTTCCACGAAAAGGACATACAGTGCATTGTCCTACGCGGACCTTTAACCGGTACTGAACGGCAACGCCCAAAGTCCAGCGCACGTCATGTAACTTAAGCACTTAGGGCCTTTCCTCTGATTATACGCTAATACGCTGTTTCCACATGTGCGGAGTCACTCTGTTTCTGGCTGGCCACGCGAAAGAACACGGAAGACCCACGCTCTTGCCCACAAGGCCATTTACCTGCCTCCCACTGCCCCGAGCTGCCTCCTAGAGCCATCTGCTGCTGCCAGCCCACTCTGTGTGACTACTGCCCACATGCCCACTTGCCCTGCATTTTGGTGCCTGCTGCCAACGTGCCCACATGCCCTGCATTTTGGTGCCTGCTCTGAAGCCATTGCCAGTGATCCTGTTGCTGTGACCGCCTCATCTGATCCTGAAGATTCCCGACTGCCATTCCATCGCTCCACAGCCCAGCCCCTGGACCACCTGCCAAGTCTGACCCATCTCAATGTGAGGCAATTGGCAACCCCCGGCAGAGAGGCAGAGGGCTGTCAGCTTCTCTTTCAGAGCAGTTGGCATCCTGGTGGAGCAAGTCCTAGGGCATCATGATGCCCTCTTCCCTGGACCATTGCGAGTCGACAGAGTAAGATCTGGGCGGACATCGTGGGTACCATCAACGCGGAGGGGGTGGCACCCCGCGGCTACCGACATGTCCGTAAGCGCTGAGAAGACTTCAGGTCCAGGACCCTCAACAAAGCCCGGCACCTCCGCAAGGCTGGTGATGATAGAGCGAGGCGCAGGGGCCGTTTGACCACCGATGAGATGCGGGTCCTGGAGCGCATCCACCCAGCGCTGTACGCCCAGGTCTTCGATTTGGTGCTCCGTCTAAGTGTTCATGTTTTCTTGTCCACCATAGTGCATGTGTATGCTGACGTGTGGCTGGAGTGTGTACCTTGGCTTCATGTCTGGCATGCCTCCTATACAGATATCTGTGTGCATGTCCCTGACAGTGCTTCATGTGAGTCCATTCAAGCGTGACTCACATCAATGGTACCTGTGTTGCAATGCCTGATGCGCACCGGCATGTAACGAGGTGCACATGTTTCCATACCTGTGTCTGCACTGGGGCATGCAAGAGGTGTGACACATGGCTGCTTATGTCACCATCATGGACATGCATGGTGTACATGTGCGTATGTCTGAGTAGTGAGTGTGTGACTGGCCAACCTCATGGATGCATGACACATGAGCATCTCAATGCGTGATTGAATCATGCGGCCCAGTTGTTCCCAAGTGCACTGTGACGGGAGGTCTACATGGCCTGATGCATGACTGTCAGGTGATGCGTTTTTATGTGATGTGCATGTACCATGTGTGTATGTGATGTGCATGTACCATGATGCATGTGAGGTTCAGCCCCTCCTCTGATGTGCCCGCAGTGCCTTGTACATGGATGTGAATGTGTGTTGCACATGGCATGCATTTTTGTGCATGTGTGTTGCTTGCACTGACGTGTGTCTTGGGGAGGGTGATGATGGTTGTGACGTTTGACAGTGCCACTCATGTGCATTTGCTTTGTGTCAAGCAGACATTTGTTTGGTACACTGATGCTAGTGTTCAATGTCTCCCTATCCACAGCGACGACGGAGGAAGAGGGCAGAGTTGGCGCTGTGGAGCACTGCAGCAGGGATGCCTCCACCAGGCGGAGACACAGGGCCCAGTAATCCTCCTAGGTACCAACATCTTCCGGAAGCAAGGACACTGGTGCAGCGTCCGCAACAACGTCCACAGCTGCTGAGGGGAGGCCCAAGAGGGTGAACTCGGTCGTGGACTCCTCGGTAGTGGGAGGGACAGGAGAGACCACACAGGGGCAATCTGATGCGGAAGACAGTGGGGAGTCATCCAGGTTGGTGGTGGACGAGGAAGAGGAGGAGGCCACATCAGCCAAGCACATGGGGCCTGGTGGGGGTGATGAGGTAGGTGTGACTGGTGCAATCCAGGATCAGGGGCCGGAGGCAGTGCTGGTCACTGTGGAGGGGCCTGTGACTGACCTTGTCCCTGACTCCGCCACTGCATCAGTATGCACCTGCGGGCATGCCTCAGGCCGGATCCATCCAAAGGTAGCGGATGCATCCACATCACATCAACAGATCTTCCACTACTTGCGGATGAAGCAATTCGTGCCAGGGTTGATTCGATGCTAGCCGGTACTGCGAGGCGTACAGGTGCCATTTGTGGTGATGTGCAGGCTTCCAATAGGGACCTTGCACATCATCATGAAGAGGTCTGTTGCCTCATGAACTGGCTAGCTCAGCTCATAGTCACAAATTTCTTACGTGTGCTGTCCACTGCTGTGACTCCCTCCTCCTATTCCTCCACTGTGCGCCAGTTGTCGGGAGTCGAAGGAGGATCAGCAGAGGTGGTCACCGCAGCAACAGGATCAATGGCAGTGGAGGTAGTGCAGGCACCAAGCAGCAGGGCACGTACACGACAGCCCCGGGGGTTGGCATCATCCCGAAGGCTGTCCCGGAGGCGCAGGCACCGGGCTTTTCGGAGGCAGCAGGCTCGGCGTAGGAGGCGACAGGACTCAGGGCCCTCAATATCAGGGGGCAGGTATCGGCCATCGGGCCGGAGGAAAACGTGGACCTTGACACAAGGATGTCTTCTGTGTTGCATCGATGGGCCAGCAAATCGGAGCAGACCGGCAGCAGGCACAGGGGGCATGACTCGCTATCCCCAGGGCAGAGAACACTCTGCGGCGGGCAGAGAGGTGGTCTGAGTTCCCCAAGGAGTCTCGCAGGGAGTTTGAGAGGAGCACATTGGAGTCCCTGCAGGCCCTTGAGTGGAGAGCACAGGCCCGCCTCAGGGAAATAGACGCGGAGTTCGATGATGCCCAGGCCGAAACTCTTGGGGGAAATGGTGAATCGTAGGACTAGCCCACTGCCTTTGTAAATAGTTCATTAGGGTTAGGATTCCTTTATTTTTATTTTGTTTGGAGTTCATGGACTTTGTTCCGCATCCTGTAAATAGTTCTTTCTTCATGTGTTTCTTCCGGATTTGGATTTATGTTTTGGGATCATGGACCCTGTAGCTTTATATATAGTTGGACCTAAACCTTTTTTCGACATTATTATTCACCATGGAGGAATGTTTTCTTTATTATTTCAGTTTGAAATTTGAGAGTCATCAATGGACTTGGACCACTTTTTTGTGTTTTACATTTTTTGCCATTGCATTTTTTTTTATTTCATTTTAATTTGGATGACATTCATGTTGATTTTACTAGTTGTTTTTAAGTTAATACATTTTTATACCTCACAATCAAAGTGGTGTCTGCTTTGTATGCTTTGATGCATGTCTCACTCTTCCTTGCCGCAGTTACGGCTCCCTGCTGTTGAGCTATGTTGTTCATGTGTGTGCAAACATGCATGTGTCAATTTGTGATTTTGTGATTGCCATGCCATGGGGCATGTACTGGGGAGCAGGCCCAATGGATGGGTGTTGTGGTACACTGTGGGGGTCATCGTCTGGTGGCATTTTAGTGGACATATGCTACATGATTGCATGTTAGGCCAATGTGTTGGAGGGGTGGGGGACATGGGTCGGGCTTGCCTGCAGGTTGCCGTCACTGCTGGGAGTGGGGTGACATGAGTCGGGGCCTGCCTGCAGGTTGCTGTCACTACTGGGGGTGGGGGACATGGGTCAGGGCCTGCCTGCAGGTTGCCGTCACTGGTGGGGTGGGGGACATCAGTCTGGGCCTGCCTGCTGGTTGCCGTCACTGGCGGGGGTGGGGGGACCTGAGTCGGGGCCTGCCTGCCGGTTGCCATCACTGCTGGGGGTAGGGGAACATGAGCTGGGGCCTGCCTGCAGGTTGCTGTCACTGCTGGGGGTGGGGGTCATGGGTCGGGGCCTGCCTGCAGGTTGCCGTCACTGGTGAGGGTGGGGAGACATGAGTCGTGGCCTTCCTGCAGGTTGCCATCACTGCTAAGCGGTGGGGGGACATGAGTCGGGGCCTGCCTGCAGGTTCCCGTTACTGCTGGAGGTGGGGGGACATGAGTCGGGGCCTGCCTGTGGGGTATGGTCACGGGTGTTGGGAGGTCCCTTGTGGTGTGGGCAGCCTGAGGGGTATGGTCACGGGTGGGCTGCCTGCGGGTTATGGTCAGGGGTGATTGGGGGGTCCATTGTGGTGTGGGCTGCCTGAAGGGTATGGTCACAGGTGTTGGGGGTCCCTTGTGGTGTGGGCTGCCTGCAGGGTATGGTCATGGCTGATGGAGGGGTCCCCTGTGGTGTAGGCTGCCTGTGGGGTATGGTCACGGGTGTCGGGGGGTCCCTTGTGGTGTGTGCTGCCTGCAGGGTATGGTCATAACTGATGGGGGGTCCCATGTGGTGTGGGCTGCCTGTGCAGTATGGTCCCATGTGGGCTTCCTGCGGGGTATGGTCACAGGTTTTTGGGGTCCCTTGTGGTGTGGGCTGCCTGCGGGGTATGGTCACAGGTGTTGGGGGGTCCTTGTGGTGTGGGCTGCCTGCGGGGTGTGTTTGCGGCTGATGGCAGCACATGCTGCCCTTTTCATGCGATTTTTGGCTGGTGCGAGCGGGGTATGCGATTTCGCAGGGGTACGAGCGGCCCTTTTCTTGCAATTTGGCTGGCGCGAGCAGTGTACATGATTTCACGGGGGTACGCAAGGCTCTTTTCATGCGATCTGGCCGGTGTGAGCGAAGTACGCAATTTCACGTGGGTACGCAGGGCCCTTTTCATGCAATTTGGCAGGCGCGAGCGGGGTAGGTGATTTTGCGGGGGTACGCGAGGCCCTTTTCATGCGATTTGGCTGGCGCGAGTGGGGGTTGCTCTGATTTTTCATGCGATTGCGAGGGGGGGCTGTGTGCTGGCCCATGCATGGCGCAGGGCGTTGCGCCGTATTGGGCTTTTCACTGGCTTTCTCCAGCGCACCGGGCGGTGTTGGGGGGCGTTACTGGCACTGCTTGCTGTTCATTGCGCCACAGCTACTGATGCCTCGGGAAATCCATGAATACGTGTGCCACACAATTGCTGGTTTGTGCCACGGCTGGCGCACGCATGGCGCACGCTCTTTCTCTGTGCGCGCCATGCTGGTTCTATGAATTGCGCCCATAATGTCACCATGGCTTTTCTCTGCAACATTATGCATGGCATGATATGAAATGGCATTTATAATGAGCCTATAGACAAGTGTTTCAAAGCACTACGAGGCATGAGAGAGGGAACAGAGGGATGACAGAGACAGCGATCCTACTAGGCCGAGTGTCATTCAGATCGCGCAAGTGCAGGGGAAGGGGGAAGAGGAAAATTGTGGAGTGGGAGGGGGGGGGGACAGTGCAGTACATGGGGTAATAGAATACATAAACAATAAGAGAAGTAGGGCCAGTTGGTGGCAAGTGCAAGGGTAAGAGCAGACATCAGGTATCAAGTGCTCGTGGAGGAGTGTACGGATACAGAAAACAGTCCCCAAGTGCGGATGTTGCCAGGTAGGCAGTGCAGGTGTGTAACTGGTGAGGGAGGGGCGGACCTGGGCCCAAGATCCGAGGGTGGCCAGGTAACCAGTACAGTTTCAGCCAGAAATTCAGCAGGGGAAGAGGAGGAGAGAAAGCAGAAGCAAAGAGGAAGGTTTGAGGTGCTTCCAGAACCAGAGATGGTTCTACTCAAGTTTTAGGAAGGCTGTTCTAGAGATAGGCCGCAGGCGAGGAAAGAGATCTCCAACCAATTCGTTGCTTGGAGAAGCGACTGACCCTGAGGGAGTTGGAGGTGGATGAGCGAAGAGCTTGGAAGGAAGATATTTAGGAAGAGAGAGTTGAAGTATTGAGGCCCTAGGCCTTGTGGACAATGCAGAGGGTTTTGAACTTAATCCTTGCAGCCACTGGGAGCCAGTGCAGGGATTTCAGTCCGGGAGAGATACGAATCCTAGGCTTGAGGCCAAGGGACATTATGTATGGGAACATTATTGCCTGATACCTGTATATGTGCATCCACACTCCAGGTCATGTGACAGCACACTCCAGATGGTGAACAGACTATCCAACATCCTACATACCTTTTCCGATCCTTGGAGTATTGAAACCTGGTTCCTGGAGGTGCAAGGATACTTTTCTTTATATTCTCACAGGTACTGGCTTTATTTTGCATCTGTTCCAGCATCGATATCAGTCATTATCTTCATCCCAACAACTTTATTGGCTGTCTTCTTGCATTGTCCCACGATAATCCTTATGAGCCCGAATCCTAGCAATACAAATACTAGTATCTACTCCAAGCATTTTGAAAGCATTTCCTAGACAAACTGGAATCCATGAGAACAGAGAGGTAAACCAATCTTCACCTTCAATTTCGTCTACTTCCACCACCATCTTTGTTTGCAGAATTGACAACATGGTTATTTTATCTGGCAGGGTTCCATTTCCTCCATCATGAGATGGTGTGAATGTATAGCAAGAAGGGACGACCTTGGTGCACACACCTCCTTCCATTGCTGTAATAAGGGGCAGGGCATACCTGTTCTGAAGAGTCATCAGTCTGATGTCTCTCAATTCTTCCCTGATTGCATTGAATCCTTTTATTGTTTCATTGATCGTCTGCAACAACTCCCATCTTGAAATCTGCAGCCACTTGGTGTTTAATGCAGCTTGGAGTCCTGGCAAAAATATAGCTTTTGTTATTATTGCTGTCTTGCTGAACAATTTGTGCTCATCTGGAATATTGTCATAGGCATCCATTGATTTTGCTGAGAAATAATTACTTCTCTTTAGTCGGCGGAGTTCGGATGATCTCTTCATCCTCAGGTGTTTATCCATTTCCGGAAATTCTTCAGTATGGAGGTCACATTGGGGGAATCGCCAATGCTGGTACATGTAGCATTACGTAGAACATATTCCTCCCCAATTCTTAGTCAACTGCATGTAGGTTCTGGATCCATAGGCTCAATATCAATCCACTAACACTGCAGTTCCTCCATTCATTCCTGGGACTTCAATTATCTGTCCACATCCTTTATTTTTTTCCTTCAGGATCAGGCCATAATTCTTGAAGCACGTTGTTGCATTCCTCAGTGATAATATAGAAACCGGTCCTGCTTCGTTGTCGACCCATGTGAGTAGCTTTGAGTTCTTAACCCATGATTTCAGGCATTTGTCACTCACTATCTGCACTATGCTTGCTGATTCCTTCTTCAACAGATGTGCCGGGCAGGCCAATAGCCCTTCTTCCCATCCAGTACTGTGAAAACATGCCCATATATCACTAGCTGAGGACTCTCTCCATATCCTGGTTCTCCTTGTTTTTTAGTTATGTCTGAGCAATTCAGCTTCTTCACCTGAGCAACCTTTATTTGTTCTCCAATCTGGGATGTATACATACATTTCTTGCTTGTCCATCCTAGTCCATTTTCCATCCTTCTTGTCTTCACATAGGTGTCTTTATATAGAAATACTCCTTTTGATCACCATCGTAACATAGCCCATTTATCTTCAAATTGTCCTCTGTTTGTGCATGCTGCTAGATGAGGGAGGCATTTTGCATCATCATGTGTAGACATTTCTCTTCCAATAAATGTTCTTGCTGCATTCATGGCACATGGTACTAGGGAACAAACATAACAGCTTTCGTCTGAAGTTCTTTTGCCTACCTCTTTCATATGCTGGTACCGTAAGTTAGTCTTTAAATTAACTGAATATTCAATGTATTTATATCATCATGTTCTCTTCAATATCCCTTTTAAATTGAAATAAACTTCTAGTTATATTATAAAACAGTCTGTCTGTGCCGTTAGTGGGAACAATAATAACTGTTTAATTAATACCTTCAATATTTGTACTACCTTTAGCCACATTTAGAACTGCCATAATAATGGGAAAAACACAAATCATAATACCAACTGATATCATCATCAATATTCCATGAAAACCTATCAATGTTCTGGATGGCAATGAACATCTAAAATGTTGAAGCCTCTCCATTTTTATTTACTTTAATATACACATTTGTTATCTCTCTTTTTAATCACTTCTATATCAAAAACTGGATTGTTATTGCAATTATCACTCTCCAGACAATACAGTTGTTCTTGGGGTCCTCCAAAAATGTAATGTTTATTCCTCTTTAAATTAAGGCTGGATAAGTCTTCTATATCTAGGAGAAAAAAACAGATAAAATGTATATACTAATGTAATGATGGGTATCATAAATGATAGACAATGCCCTTCTTCTTCAAAGTCCAAACTCTTCTCATGTTGCTCCTTGAAACCTGCCTAAAAGGATTGTTCCAAGTCTATTTTCTCCTTGTCAAACTCAAAAACCAACACTCTTCAGTTGATTACGATAAACCCCAGTCTATAGTGCTTGTGTGCATTTAATTCTCCTTGTTCTTATTCCTAGATATTTGACGAGTCTACATGTGTGGACCAACTTCTCTTGCTTCGTTTGGATGGATCAGCACATGCAGAACTACTTCTCTTGTTTCTCTTGGGATGTCTTCAGGAGGAGCCGATGTTTTGCCTTTATACGGTTTGACGTTGTGTAGATGTAGCCTCGCTCTTCGACCCCTCAATTTCACTGCAGTGGGGCTAGCTTCCTCTACCTCATGGGGACCCTCAAAGCGGGGTGTATTCCAGGTGCGTATGAATTTGCTTACTAACTCCTGGTCTCCTGTATACAACCTCACAGGTTTCAGCAAATCTTCTATTTCATGCAATTGATTGTCTTTGCCACGCCCTTTTGATCCCTCCCTTCTGTTTTTGATCTGTTGAGACACAAACAAAAACACTTGAAAACATTGTTGTTAAGTAATCATGCATCTCGTCACCTAATGTCCTCCCTACTCTCTGGGCATCCTTTCTTACTCTAGTTGGAGGAGTCAATGGGGTTCTCATTCAGTGTACAGTCACCAACTCATGTTGATTCAGATGATGATCTGAACCAGGTTGGTTTCTCAATGCAAACAGTGCAAAGGGCAGACAATGCAACCACCCCTTTTTAAAAGTAATCTTGGTTTTTGCTATCCTCTATTTGAGGAGTCCATTTAATCCCTCACAGATACCATTGGCCTGTTGGTGATAAGCAGACATAAATTTGTGTTTTATACCTAACTGAAGTACTATCTGCTCAAACAACTCATTTACAAAATGCGGTCCATTGTCAGACTGCAAAACCTTGCACATCCCCCACCTGGGGAACACCTTGTGTACAAGGAACATGGCAGCGCATGAGGCATCAGTGTGTGTGCATTGGCCTACCTCTATCCATCTAGAAAAAGGACATACTACGACCAGCATATATCTGTAAAGTCTGAAATGAGCCTAGGGATTGCTCCTCATACTGTTCAGAAAGTGTGTCCTGCAGTGAATTTCCGACACACAATGCAATTCACATTGAACTGTGCCACATATTCCAAGAGATTAGGTGAGAACAATTCTTCTGTAATTTTTGCAGCTAGACTTTCTCGAGTCGTGTGTGCTGGGTATTGAAGCTGCTCCAGCGCATTTCTCAATAATGCTAGAGGCATAACTGGCTTTCCAAGGCTATCTTGCCTCCAAATTGCCTCAGTGGCAGATAGAGAACACCCCCGCATTCTCTATAAATCCTGTTCTCCTTGTGGAGCACGACCTTGTATTTCAATTAATTGAAAAATAGATAACATTTTAAAGCCCTCCTTTACCAACATGCATCGTCCTGTCATTTGTTTAACATCTTCCTTCTCTAAACTGGATGTGGGTGGGTAATAGGCTGCTTTTCTGGCCTCTACATCTGTGGCCTCGTTTCCGCAGGAAATTAAATGTGCTTGTTTGGAATGTGCTGATCATTTTACAACTGCTTTAGTTAATGGAAGACTGAATGCTTCTATAAGCCTATCCAATAGGGTTGCATGTTGCACTGGAGTGCCGTCTGCGTGAAGGAAGCCCATCCTTTTCCAACGTAACTATCCTGCATGCATGGTTGATGTCACATAGGCGGTGTCTGGTTACACTGTACCTTCCCCATCCTCAAAGCTCTGCAGCACTTCGATGAGCACCACTAATTCTGCAGCCTGTGCTGAATAATTCAAAAACAACCTTATGCTCGTTACTACCTCAAATTCACCTTCCTAATTCAGTTTCACTACTGCTGACCCGAATGCCTTTCCCCAGTCGTTTGGTCAATTTTTCGTAGAACCATCAATTAAAACAACTTCCCCCCTCACAATGGCATTTTCTCTAACTCTGGGCATTTCATTATAATTCTGAACCTACGTTGCGCAATCATGTACATAGTCATCCTCTCCTACTGGTTCTGCTATAAACGTTGCTGGATTTACTGTTTTATATCTAACAATTTTAATCGCAAGTTTGGAAATACTCACCTCATACCTGATGCTCTTTGTGTGGTCAATACACTTTTGGGCTTCTCTAAAATTGCAAATAATGCATGCTCTGCAAATAATATAATTGGGCACCCCATCTTTATACTTGAAGCTCTTTCAATTGCAAATGCGGCAGCAGCTAAAGATTGCTCACAGGGATTGTCCCTTCATTAATGGGTCTAAAATCCCACTATAATATGCCAATGGTTTGTGTCCATGTCCTAATGTTGTCTTCTGTGTAAGAATTGCTGTCATGACTTCTCCATTTTAATGGGAGAATAAATAAAACCCTTCATTGTAATCTGGGATCCTCAACACGGGGGCTGTACTGATTGCTCTTTTCAATTATTCCAACCCTTCAGTCATCTCATCTGTCCATGGTATTGTGTTTTTAACTACTTGTGCTTCTTTAGGTCCTTTTAAAAGTGGTCGAATGTATGTGCTTTTTAACACAAGATAAGAAGAAGTTGTTTGAGATTCTATTCTTTTTCTTCTACATATACAGTGGCCTACAGTTGAAAAGAAGATATAATGGTTCACTAAGAACAGAAGAAAAAATGAAAAAGAAAATACCTCTGAGTGGCGTACTAAAGAAACCACTGGTAGATTGTGAAGAATTTACTCCAAGAATTACTCTCTGGATACCCTAGAAAATAATAGAAATACCATCAAAGGGGTTGAAATTACAGAAGAATAAAGACCTCTTGAGTCGGAAAAAGGAGGATCCTTGAAGCGAAAAAAAACCTTTCCCTCTTCTAAATGAGAGTCCAACCACATGGCTGGGCTCCAGATCTGAAGAAAGTTGCCAGACTGGTGCTAATCCTGTTGAAACCAGTAGACGATTATAAGTGTTCAGGGTGATTTCAGGAACCCCTGGGACACTCAGACTAATTGAGAGCCTGGGCTGAGAAAATCATTTTTTAATGAAACAAGCAAAGTTAACTGCATATCATTTTTATTACACTGAAAAGGATGGAATAAAAGAGTGAAAACTCTCCTTGGTGTCTTGTTTTTAGCAATAGGAAAGAAGTGAGTCAGTTGAGGATCAATCTCTTCTCTATCCCTTTTCCTAGAAGGCGGTATCTCAGCGCAAACTAGGAAAAGAACTACAGGGTTGAGGGATAGTTAGACTTTCCAATAGGGAGATTTAGCGAGCTGAGGGCCGCTGTATATGTAGAAGAAAAGAATGGAATCTCAAGCAACTTCCTCTTGTGTTGTGTTGAAAAACTGTGGGCATCAGGCAGAAGTTGCTGCTCTTTAACCCTTGTCAATAACGGTGTGTTTTGATATTCAGATGAATGTGCAGTAATCAAAAACCCAGACCCTGCAATAATTGCATAATCCTAGAAACTGCTGCATTTGCCTCACTGTTTTAGGTGCTATGGTTTTCATGATTGCTTCTGCTCTTTCAGGTGTCACTTTTTTCCCTTCATGAGAGATCAACTGTCCTATAGACAAGACTTCTTCTCAACAATATTATAGTTTCTCCTTACATACCATATATCCTTTCTCTGAGAGTATGGTCATGAGTTTAACTGAGTCTTCTCTGCACCTTTCATCTGTCTCACTACACACAAAAATGCATTCCACATACTGAATTATTGCACTTTCGAGTCGAACATTACCCAAGTCCATCTGGAGGACTCTATTAAAGATCGAGGGGGACGCACAGTACCCTTGAGGTAGCCTAATATGTTTCAGGTGCATATTTCTATACGAAAAGGAGGTAAAATCCTGTGATTCTTCATGAAGAGGAATCAAGAAAAAAATATTTTTCAAATCGACAACTGTGAAATACTTGGCCGTGGATGGGATATTGCATAATATCATTGCAGGGTTCGACTATACAGCTTCGACTATATTGTTTAGGGGATCGAAGGTCCTGAATAAATCTCCACAACCCCCCCTTTGATTTTCTCACAGGGTACCTGGCAGTGTTACATGATGAGTCTGATGCCACCAATATGCCTTGCATCATTGAGCGGAAATGGTCTCATATATACCGTCATCTGACTCTCTAGACATAAGGTATTGCTTTGCTCATGGTAAAAGAGCTCCTGGTTTTAATTTAATTTTAACTGCACCTATATGCTTTAATAGCCCACATCATATGGGTTCTTAGTCCATAAAACCTCTGCCACTTTCTCTAAGTCTTCCTGAAAAAATGGCAGCTTCTTTTTACCAATGCCATTCTCTGCGGTATTTCTATATTCTTTACCTTAATCCAATAATTGATACTTATAAAAATACTAGTTCATCATCAGAGTAGTCATCTGTATACTGTTCTTAGTCTGTTAAATCTGTCAACCTGTATCCCAAGGGCTATCACTGTTCTCAATCCACACCCTTCATCACCTGCCCCATGCAACATCACCCTTTCTTCTCTGATCACTGCTGCTTCCAACTCCATGGAATTTATCTGCCCTTCCTCATCGTCCATGGGGATTTCTGGTCCGAACATAAATTCATCAGTATTTTCAATATTTTACCTTGCAACCTGGGTAACCAAGATAATAGAATGGTCACTCCATACATAACTACTTCTGGATCTAAAGGTAATCCTCGTAATGCCTTCTAGCCTGTAAAGGCTAATATAAACTCTCCCACATTCATATAGTGTATCCCTGGAGTAGAGCACACTATCCCTTCATCAGTAAAAGATATTGTCATGCTAAGTTTCGTCATTAAGTCACATCCCAAGATACTGGCCTGATCACGACCTTGGGGGTAACCCTTAAATCCGGCGGTAGCGCTATTACCGCCGGATTTAAGGGTCCGCCGAATCAGGGCTTCAGGGGATTTCGCCCCAGCTCTTGGCTGGGGGGAAATCTGCCGAAAATTCGCGCTATTACCACCGGCGGGAAATCTGCCGGCGGTAAGAGCGCAAATTTTCCCCATTGAGCCCAATGGGGAATGGGGCATTCCCGAATGGGCTCAATGGGGAATGGAGACTTCCAAGTCCGCCCAACTCGTGATCCCGCGCTATTAGCGCCGGGGGCTATGGCAGTCGCGCTAATAGCCCCCGCACTAATAGCGTTAGCGTTACCGCCGAGGTCGTGATCAGGCCCACTGACTGGCATCTCCCCAGAGTACAATATTATTATATGATATGATTGTGTATAGGTGCTATATAAATAAAGTAGGTGGTTCAAAGCACTTCAAGGCAAGGGAGGGAACAAGGGAAAATAATGTGACATTTTTACAAGGCCCTGAACAACAAGAATGTGAAAAATAGCATTTACATGTCATTTTCTCCGATGGAAATTGCCAATTCGTCTGTAAAAGGACCTAAATTCATCACCACAGAGAACCCTTGAACATTCATGGCAGTACTTGACATTGGATATTTTCTCTCACTGACAGAGGAACGATTGGCTCCAGTGTCTACTGAAACTGAAAATGTCTTTCCTCCTATCGTCACCTTGGCCCTTGGTTCCTCTTGGGGGTCTGGTGTTACTGATAGTGTGGAACATATCAAGTCACTCTATGGGTTGTCCTGTTGTGGATATACATTCACCCCATACCTGTGAAAGGATTTCCTTCTATCACAGCCACACTCCCCATTTTAGGTGCGGGTGCCTGTTGTGTTGCTGGGGTCATGCTCCATTGTGGTACAATAGCCTGCTGTATCTGTGCTTACTGCGATTGTGTTTGCATAGGTGCCTGCTGTGGTTGCCCTTGCAGCGATTGTATTTGCAGCGGTGCTGGCTGCATTTGTAGGGGTTGCAGCGCATATGTCTGAGCAAATGTGTGATCTTGGGCATACTATTTCTGTGGTTCTGTATTATATTGTGGAGCATAACACATCCCCCCTCTTGGATCTTGCCAATTCTGTTGCATGCCTCCTCTATTTCTGTATGTCCTAGCTATATGCCCCATTCTCCCACAATGCCAACATTGTTGTGGCTATCCACCATTAAATCCTCCTCTTCCTTGAATATTTTTAAATCCACCTTGCCCTACTCTTCTAAGCCCATTCCCTCTTCCTCTTGGCCAAAAACTGTAACCACTCTGATCTGCGGGATATCCTGCATTATATTTCTGCCCCGACTATGTCTCCTGTGTCACCCCTCCTTCATTACCTATCAATACCTCTTCCTCAGTGGCTATTTTATACAACTTCTTCTGAACTAACTTTGCTTCCTCATGCTTTCTACTCTCTGCTTTCTTCTTATTTTTCTCCTGCATTAATCGGCAGTGATGCACAATTGTCAATTGTATTTCTAGCCATAGCTTCACTTCCATTCCCACCTGTTTTTTCAATTGCTGTTGCACTGGTTCAGGCAGCCCCTGACACAAAATGTGGTAAAATAATGACACAGTTTTATCCCACGTTTCACGAGTTTCCTGACACCATCTTTCATGAATATCTTGTATATAAACAAGGCTGATCTTCATCCTCTCCCATTGTCCTAGTCATAATCGCACCCATGGCAGATCTATCAGGATATTGCACTCTGAGTGCTTGCCATACGTCGACTCTGCAATTATTAAATGGTGTGTCGTGTTTTGCGCAGTCACACCTGAGTATCGTGTTCGTTTCCAAATGTCATCAGCTCTCTCACCTAGGATAGCTGCTAGCAGCCCTTTTATGCCAACTACAGCTAACCTCTTTCCTGATGTCATCCTCACTAACTCATAAATCCATGTTCCTGCACTGGAAGTCAAGCTTGCCAATTAACACCTTAAATTATCTTCGTCCATCTGTGGCCATGGTATATTATGGTCGTCCTCCTCTTCTCCAATAACGGGAATTGTGAAAATCCTGCATTGTAATGAGTGAGATAGTCTCACTCATTTGTTTCTTTCCTGTTATTGGTCTTAACCTGCTTACATATGGTGTGGATATATCCCCTATACTGCGTGATTGTGCTGGTGGTCACTCAGTATATGGTATTGGTTCTAGTGTCCTCTCTTTAGGGTCCTCTTAATCTGACAATTTTACCTCTTTTTCTGCACTCTATTCTTTTGAAAAACCACATGTGCCCTCTCATTCTCCTCCCTTTCTTCATCTGACTTCATTATGCCCCAGCTCGTGTGACTATTGTCTCCTTCCGCCTCGCCGAGATCTAATCTATTTAAGGACAATGTCCCGTACTCGTCTGTTATGACGTCCCCTGATCTACCTCCAGTTACTTTTAATAGGGCTTCTTCTATATTTGCTTGGGTTACATACCTTCCTCTGTCCCTCATTTGTCTATATTGCTTCCCAGGCCTCTGCTCTATGTCTTCTGTATCCTGCACACCAGTCCATGCTGATCGCAGCTCCCTACGTGGCTGTTGTGACCCTCTGTCCTCTTCCAATTGCTCTTGTGCATCAATTGGCACTATGCTCCTATGGTATAAATATTTCATAGTCTTTTATTCCCCTACTCTAGTTCATTTCACCTTCTCTTCTCCTCATCTCCCTCAATTCATCTTCCTCTCGCCTTCACTGTAAGTTCCTTTCTGATTGTACTTGGGTGATGATTCTTCACCCATGCGTCCCCCTCTTCCGGGCTCAGACCCTTCTCGAATATCAGCCTGCCTTCGTCAGGTTCACTTTGGCTTTCATTCAAAAGATTTCTCTGTTGGATTCACTTGTCAATGGGGTGCTGGATTTTCACCCCTGGATCACCCTCTTCCGGGCTCAGACATTTCTCGAATGTTTTCCTCCCTCCGTCGGGTTCATTATGGCTTGGTGTCCAAAACAATTTCACCTTTTGCATTCACTATTCTTAATGTCTCTTTAAACAGTTCACGGTGTACATCCCTCTGTCGGGTTCACTCTTGTCAACACACTGTTCATTGGGACTTCAGGCCCATTCTAACGGCATCCCTCCGTTAAAGACTTTCAACTATACAGGGGTTTTTTCTGGACCCCTATATGACCATTTTGACCTTTTCCTTCCGGCTCTCCTAGGGCCTTCTGGTATCAGTAGTTCAGCTGGTTTTCCCTTAATGTTAACAGTTCTTTGAACTTTCCTTATTTGCCATTTGCGACTTTCTTTCAACACAGTTCAGTTTCTTATTGGCTCTCCCCACGACTCACTGGCTGTGATGAACCACTTCACTTTTCTTGTCTCTGGAGTCAGGGCCGGTACCACGGTAGCAAGCATCTTGGCCTGATCGGATTATCTGTGTAAGCGTGCTCCATGTTACGTTGATATCTGCTGCAACACACGCTGGCTATTGTTCGCGGTCTTACGATTCCGTCCATGGAGGCTTTGCGGGTCTGGGTCGGAAAGGGCAAGGTCCTTTATGATGACCATTGTTGTAATTCTTTCCACGTTTAAATGTCAGGCGTTGAAATGACTGGCGATGAAAAAACATATAACCGTCCCATATATGCAGATAAGGTGGCGTACATATGGAGTTCTTTGTAGGAATGAGAGTTCATGTTCCATAAGGGGGAGTCACTCCCAGTGAGGTTCCACCTGCCCAGATCCCTACGGAGGGTCTTGCAGAGCGGGCTCACCTCGCCAGCCTCTAAGGGGGTGCTTCTCCTCTGGCGAGAAGATATGAATACTCTCAATTCGTCACATACTCCAGTACTCCTTAAAGCGACATGCTTTTTTCTACCATTTACCGAGGCAGCACAGAATATTAATGTTATAATTTTTTATTTAAAAGATTGTTGATCATTGTGGGAATGTTTTTATTAAAGATGTATGCTTTCAACAAGACTGCCTTGTTGAACCACAACTCCCGATTCTGTTTAAGAACTCTGAAACCCTCAGATACGTTTTTTTACAAATAAACCCGGCATGTCTTTTAACACCTGAGTGACATAATGCTCCTTTTGCTTTCCAACAATATTAACTACCATTGTGTGTAAGATATTAATTGCTTATGATGTATTCAGCAAAAATGAAACACAGCTTTCTTCTATAGTGGTCGCAGCGGATAACGAATCACAGACATTACATTGTGTTTAGGCCACCCATTGCTCCATATGGCCTCTTTCTAAATGAGGCTGACGTGGAGGAAAAGCATAAGAAAGACAATCTGGGCCTTTTAATCCTTGTCCATACCATTCTTCAAGATTTACTGTGCTTGATTCCCACACTGCACAGCATCCGAAAGGCGATCCATGAGAATCAGTGATCTGATCCTTGCATAGTGCCTTAATTCCTTCAAGGTGGGCCCCGCATTTCCTATGTCAGGAAAAAGGAGGCACAATCAGCAGGAAACTGTTGTGCAATGAAGGTTGCTATGTTTTTCATGGTGGCCGCCATTGGTGATCTTGACCATGCTCTCAAAGGCACCGGAACCTTGCAGGTCCTCATGCCTTTTTCTGCCAAATAATGTTTATCCAACTGAATGATCCAGTACATGGGTAGAAGTCGGGTTTTGGGTAGACATAAGGGTTTTTCATCCATATCATCCGAGCTCTACATTATACCTATGAAAAGGTCTCTATTATATACAAAAGGAGGAGCCAAGCAGTCATAAACACCTGATTTTATATTTTTTTATTTGTTATTGGTATTTGGCTAAGAAAACCTAATACTTTAACAGAAGCACAACATCAATACAAAAAATCCACATCAGTACTGCAATATGATAAGAGAAAAGAGACCACAGAAGGAAAAAAACACAAAATATTATACCTAAAACAGATAACTCAACTTGGAAGCCTTCCCTTTCGGGCACGGATCAAAGCTGTCCTATAGATGTTACAGGAATTCTCAGACAGTACTTCCAATTTTAATGACTGCAATGACTGTAGAGGTGGTATGACCAGCCATACAATTAGAACAAATCTTCTCTTCATCACCCAGCCCTGCACATTTATTTTAGTTGGTTCCACCTTAAGCCTTGCGCAGCAGGACAGAATAGCATCAGATGTTTAAGGGTTTCACATTGACATTCCACATCGCAAAATCGACATCCTGCCTGATCAATCTTCACACTACCAAACCTTACAAAAGACTGTTTTATCCTAATCAAGTTCCATTGAAAACAAAGGAATGTATGCCATATAAACTTGGCTGGGTAGATAGCCAAAAAAGGGGCCGGTGTTCCTTGTTTCTTGTGATCTAGCTGGAGATGGCTGACAAGTGATGGCTACGAATGCATTTCCTCAACGGTTCTAATCCAATCATAACTAAAGAGAGACCTCTTAACTTTTGTTGACTTATCTACTAAGTCTGTGCATGTACTGCTACTCTCCATCAGAAGATCACAGAAAAATGTAAGAACATCACCCAACCAAGAACTACCCTGAATCAACTTCAGATCCTCAAACAATGAACCTTTCCGAAGGTCATACAATCTTTCTAACAAGCAACAAGATTTTCCAGTGGGCCCTGGTGTAAAGACTGGAGGGGGTATCTGTACTTCTGCCCTTGATATGGCAAAGCAGAGGCACAGAGCACCCCAGCCAAGGTTCTCTATTTGGTAGCTATGGATGAGAAACCAAGGCTTAAGCTCTCGGAGTGATGCAGGCTGGTTCCTAAGTACAGTGAGTCCCCAATCCCCCACAAAGGAATGTCCACACACTATGTTATGTGCTAACGCAGTTCTCTCTATATAAAAATAAGGTTCAGCGATATATACACAATTCAATAACACACTTTATACTCTGGTAATTCTATAATGGCAAATCTATACAATGCTATGTAGTGCAACACTTAGACTTTAGATTCCTTTCAAATGCATCAATTGCTGCCAGTTATAATAGGGCATACAAATCATTCAGTAAGGTGTATCAACATAGACAATAAGGAAGGAAGGAAGGCAGGTTAAGGTTAAAGAATGGCAGAATGCCTACTTTTGGCTATAGATACCCTATTCTGTGTGAGGATCCCCCCACCTGGGCAACCTGTAATAGAGTTAACAAGCCCAGTCCATGAAAGTTCAATAAGCCTTGCTTCTTGGTTAAAAGGTTCAACCACTCCAATGTACCTGAGGTGGAAGAGTTTCTTCAACAGTTAATCGACAGGACCCTTCGGGGGGGGTACTCCCTTTCAAACAGCAGCCCTTGGGCATCGGGAACATTGAGGAAAAATGGAACACTTGCAGTGATGCTGCAGCTTCGACCTTCGCAGTGCTCTTCGACGATTAATCGTGGAAGTACTGGGAAGATGAGGCATGCAGTAAACCTGGATGCAAAGTGTTTGGTGCCGCAAATAAGACACAGTGATGGATGCAGGTCCAGCGGCGGGTGTCGGGAATCCCATTCAGTGGTCCTCTGGCCTGTCGGTGCTGCAGCACATACTTCGGGATAGCTTCAGCGATCGGGACTCAACCACGGGCAGGACCTTGGATCTTCACTCCGTCAGTGTCCTCGAGACGACTTTGTCAGCTTCTGGTGGCGGGAAACCCACCAGCGGACTTTCCTTGGTAGCCGGTGACCTCGACTTTCTCCGGTGACAAAGAGGTTGACGGCAACAGCAAGGGAGCCCTCTGTCAAATGTTCTTAGGCAAAGGTGGAGCTTTCATGGCTCCGGACATCAAGCAGCACGGCATCAAGGTATCCCCGCTTCTGGGCAACACGATTCGACTTGGCTTCCAGCGGTTACGGAAATCTTCCAAACCCTGTTCGACAGCAATGGACTTCGATGGCCTCGATGTCCAGGCACTCTCTTCAGGATTCTCAGGGAACCCCTTCTCCAGAACGTCAGCTTTCAGGGTGCATCGATGAAGAACATCAGTTTTTGCACAATGATCCCTGGTAGCTCAGGGAGAGGTCTCCTAGCCAGCTCCTCTCTCAGATCAGTCCTCGACAGACTCGACAGCTTTCAGATTACTTCGAAGGAAATGCAGCAGAAATCTTCTTTTTTCCGGCTGGGCTTCAAGGATGAGCTTCAAGTTTCGACTTCAACTTCTGAACAAACTAAGTGAGAGGTTCCCAAATATACACATCTGTCCCTCATTCACTCTGGCTGAGCCAGCCCCAGTCAGCCAATCATACAGAAGGGCATTCATGCATGCTGGCAGCCATTCTGGCTCACAGGCATTGAGGCCATTCACTTCCGCCCAGACACCCATAAAAGGAATGTGGATTGTGGCAAGCACCCAGCCTTTCAGCACACCACACTGTATTCATGTCATTTTCAGGCAGAACTTTCACATTTATTGTGTCACACACACAGAAACCAGACTCCCATAACATAGAATGCATAGTGGTCACACACTCAAGGGTGTACCCACAACATACAGTCACTGGGAAGGTTCTCCAACCCAACAGCCAGTCAGGGGAAGTGACAGAGTCAGGGCTTCCCAGGACTTTGGTAAAACAAGGTAACAGACAATAGACACCAAGAGGCCACAGGGGCCATCTTGCCTTCTATCAGGAATCCACTGATTCTTATGGCAGGGCCTGGGTATCCCAAAATGGAGGATACTCAGAGCTCCTATCATATCAGCATGAAGCTGCCACCAGCCCATACCCTGCTCTGTGAGCAACACACAGGTGCCCAAAAACATATACTAGGGGTACAGTGTTTTACCCCCACCCATCGGTGCCATAAGGGTATCCCAGGGGTCTCTGTTAATCATGACCAACAAGAGAAAGAGCTGCACTTCGAGGGTGTCCCAACTGAACTCCTTTACAGAAAGCAACACAGAACACACGATAAGGGAGTACAGGACAAGGACATGGAGGCCCTGTCCCTCCAATGCATTTCCAGCATCCCACCTGGCCCTCAATGAGACAATGCCCAACTCAAATCTTATCGCATGAACAGGGATGGAATTGGGAAGATGAAATGTCCTTTGCCAAATCAGAGCTTCAAGTGTTGGCAGATTCTCCAAGACCGATAAGGGATAAACGTCCATTCCATATAGTATCTTAAGAACAATCTTTCCTTCAAATTACTTTATGCATGGCCACAAGGTGAATCTACCATATCAGGAGTCAACCCTCAGCAGTTGATTAGCGAGGGCCAGAGCACGCCTCTTTAACCACTATTGAAGCTTAACTGGACAAGGTTTAGAGAAAAGCAGAAACTCCAGATAAATCAACAAGTCCACTTTACCAAATGGCTCTAACCCAATATGCCAGTGGAACAAACTCATTTTCCTGCCCTTCGAACATTGAATGATTTTTGTTTTGGGAGGATTCATTTGCAAATAATGTTTATCCACAAAAACAGGAAATGCATTAATTAGTTGTTGGAGGCCCACACATGTACAATTGAAGATGAGAATATTGTCAGCATAAGCCAGCCAAAATGGTCTCATGTGATGGAGGTTTGGGGAGACAAAAACTGCTGTTTTTAAGTAATTGCCTAGATCTGCCATATATACGTTAAACAGGCAGGGTGCCACCACATATCCCTGTCTGACTCCACTACAGGTCAAAATAGGACGAGATAGAGATCCAGTATGTTTCAGATGAACTTAAATTTTGGAGTCCATGTACAGAGCTACTATCAACCTGTAAAGACCAGCTGGAATGTCCCATGTGTTAAGTTTGGACCACAGTATACTTTGAGCCATGAGGCAAAAGCTGCGGAAAGGTCAATAGATGCTATAAACACTGAGTCATACATTCCTCCCCAAGCCAGATCTTGAATGTTCTTCACAATGAGACCATTAAGAGGTGTTCCCATATTCTTCATGAACCCAATTTACCACTTTACGAGTCTTCGCGCTCCGGAAGCCCACAATTCGAGATGAGACAGCAAGATTGAAGCAAAAACCTTGATGTCTGCATCCAGAATAGCAAATGGTCTATAATTTAGGGTATTCGATCAAGCTCCCTTTTTGTATAGGCATGATAAATACCATGGCCCACGAGGCCAGGAAGAGACCAGAGCTAGCCACACTTTTTTTTTTTGTTTAGATATTTTTATTGATTTTCAACATGAAAGGCATTACAAACAATTATACCAACAATTAATTTTATTTTGTTCAAATCAAAACCCCGTACCCCCAACAATTCCTCAGTTTTTCACATATTTGGTTTTAAATAACAGTGTTCAGTACAAATTATATGGTACAATATATGTCTTCAGTTGATTAATCGGGGGTAATGAGAGAGAAGAAGGGGGAAAAAAGAAAAAAGAAAAAAAAAAAGGTTTACAAAGTTAAATTCATTGGGTCAGTTATCTCCCCTTTAACTGGTCAGAAACATGAATTCATTAAGCAATATTAGATATCAAGAGTTCATAGTCATGACTTCCAATGATGCACATCTTCTATCAAAATGCGGGGCTAACAAATCTATAGTCGATTTAGGAATTCATGAAGTGCTTCAGGAGTTGTGGTTGGAAGAACATATGTTCATTATCAGAGACAAAGTCCAGAAAAAGGCGCCAGGTTTTCTGGAATTTCGAGAGCTTTCCCTCCACCATTGCTGTAAGCGAGCTAGCCACACTTTTAAACAAAACAGACAAAGTTGTGGCCCAAGCCTCCGGATCATGCTTAAACAAGAAGTTAAAAAGTTGTTTTGGACCGGGAGCATGGGAAGAGATAATCTTCTTAATTACTCCTAGAACATTATCACAATCAAAGAGTGACAAATTCAGATTATCATTGCGTCCCCAATCAGGAGAAAAGGGGATATGAGCAACCAGGGGTCGCAAATACAAATATTTTAAATGGGACACCCGGTCGCTCTCAGCAACTGTGTTGAGTTGTTTACACAATTGAGAGAATTCAGTGCTATTAATCAATCTCCCAAAAACCTGAGAATTTCTATTTTGTATAGTTGAAAACATGACTTCTGCGTCCACCCTACTCCTTTGGGTACGACTCTGATGGAGCCAATCCCTACACGTCTGACGTATTCCCTTTATCATGTAGTCCTTCCTCGCAGGTGACAGATCGGACCCGTCTCACTTCACGTTTTTTCATGGACACTGCTCACTAAACACATGGGAATGCCTGTGATGTTTAGCCGCTCCCCTCAAGTCCATTTAACCTCTCTGTGGCCCTAGGATCCCACACCCCATTGCATTTAGAAAGCATCTCTCTCAGAATCCCTGCTTTCCGGTTCTCTATCCGAATACTCCCAATCATTCTTCTCCATGTCCCTCTAGTCATTCTGTTCTGAGCACCCAGTCTACTTGGACTAAAAAATACTGTTCCCACAACCCCCCAGTTCCTTTAACAATAATAATCCCAGTCATGTGTATCAACCTTCCCCTTCTAAGATCGTCAACCCTCCTGATACAAGGGCTTTTCCCCATCCTACCCCGTAGGATACTCTGACACACCAACCCTTCCCTGTCCTGACCTAAACACTTATTCACACCATAGAAAACACTAGACTAACCCTAAAGCAGTTTACCTGACATGTCCCAACACAAGGGTCAGGCAAATTCAGGCAATTAACCTGAATCACACACACCTGACGGCCCTTTCCTTCCCCACAGGGATAAAAGGTGGCCCAAGAGCACAGTACGAGCAAGGCATTACTGAGGACAATAGAACAAATGTGTGTTGCAGCAGATGTCAACAGTAGATGGGGCATATCAGCGCTGTTAAGCCGGAGCGTGGGAGACTCCTGCTTATGTGGTACTGGCCTTGACCCGAGTCACGAGGAAAGCCAAGCGGTTCGTCACAGCCGGTGAGTTGAATGGAGAGCCGATAAGAACCGGGCTGTGGTGAATGAAAGTGGCAAAGTGAGAGAAGTTCAAAGACCTATACAATTCTGGCGAAAGACCAGCTGCAGAAGGGGACTGGCACCATGTGGGTGCTGCTCGGAGAAACTCTGGTCAGTACCCATCTGAGTGAAACTACAGATACCAGAAGGCCGAACGATAGCCGCCAAGATAGGTCAAAGTGGTCCTACAGGAGGTCAAGCAACATCCCAGTACAGTCAAAAGCCTGTGACCTAAGAACTGTAGAGAATGTAAGGGAAGTGAATCCCGCAGCGTGAGAAAGCAAGGGAAGAGAATCCTGCAAACATTGAAAGCAAATGTGATGTGAAGTTGGCAAGTGTGAACCCCGTAGAGGGATGCTGACGGAGAGGGGGCAAAGTCTAAAGTCCTAAGAAACAGTGTGTTGACAAAAGTGAACCCGGCAGATGGATGTCCACTATGAACTGTTGGAAAAGACATTAAGAAGTAAGAGGAGTGAAACCCACTATAATGACAAGAAAGCCATAGTGAACCTGGCGGAGGGAGGCTAATATTTGAGAGGGATTAGCTCCCATAAGAGGGGGACCCGGAGGTGACCAACAATCACCTCAAGTGCAATCCGAAAGGAACAATTTGTTTGTTATTCTTTTGCAAACCTATCAGGCCCTCAGAATCAGGAGACTCAACCTCCGAAAGGCCTTGATATCAATAGGAACTGTTTTGGGGATCCAAACCTGGAAGTGGAAGATGCAGGGTGTGAAAAATCTATCACCCAACAACACGAGATTCCTTGCAAATTCATTCTGGGGAGGTGTGGGGGGGAGAACATATGTAAAAACTACATTAGGTTTCAAACTTCAAGGACTGAGAAGGATACAAATCTAGAAAACAAAACACCTAGGCATCTCGAGTTAGAGGAAAATATTGGCAAATTAAAAAGAACCTAATATATCAGGCCTTGGAGGACATATCCTTTTATGCAGCATCAGGAAGAGGTTTAGAGACCCCCTTTTCAGAAAACAAAAACCCAGGACCCTATCCTTTCCATTTAGAGGGCAAAACAGAGCGCGAACCATTAAGGGGAGATGTGAGGAAAACCCTATATTAATCAGAAGGGACAAAATCTAGAGAATCATAACACCCTGGAAATTTGTTTTAGCCCCCTGAATAAGAGTAAGGGAGAATCATCATCTACTATATCTTTAGATATATCTGAAACCTCGCAGTTAGAAACATGCCTATTTTGTGACGAGAAGGGCCATGCTACAGAGACCTGCCCGGAAGCTATGAATGAAGAGATAGAGGAGACTCAAGAAAGGGAAAGGAAGATCAAGAGAGAAAGAGAAGCAAGTGTCATGATCCCAGTCAGTGAGCAAAATTCCCATTCAGGCATACAAGAGAAGCAAGGGACATCACATCAGTCAGCAGGTCAAAAGTGGGTACAAAACCTGGCAAACATGGCATTTGTACCATTCATAGCATATGCTCCCATAGCCTCTCATAGTGCTTACAGTGGTCTCATACACTAAACATGGCCACCGCCAGATCCATTGATAACTTACAGCACACTCTATACATATTACAGAGGGAGCTACTTAAGCACTGCATACACTCGAGCGCTCGCTTCACGTCTCTCCTCACAGATCCTGTCAAAGGAGAAAACAGAGACATTTGTTTTTACAGAAAAATCAACCAAATTCCATAGTTATTGAAAGTCTTATCGAACCGAAGTTATCTCCGAAGCAGTTCTTTAATCAGCTGTGTTTGTTCGTAGCCGCAGCATCTTCTGTCAGAAGTTCTCTCACAGCCGCAGCATCTTCAAGCAGCAGTTTTCGTTCGCAGTCGCAGTATCTTCATTCAGATGTTTCCTCAGCAGCCTCTGCATCTTCCAAAGGTATTTTTCCTCAGCTTTCCGAAGACCTGCAGACAAACTAGGTATTTCATTAACAAACAAACTTAATAGAAATAAAGAAAGAAGAAGTTTAAACAAGTTTATGTACCTGAAGTTTCTCAAGTTTTCACTGCACAATTGTTACCGTGCTCTTCCCTGAAGGCTGCAGTTACTCTGTATAGACGAACTTATGTTTGTTAAATGTTTCTTCATCCTGAGTAACGCTGCAGTCATTCCGCAGCCATTAACCTTTCCGAATTCCGAGAACCTGCTAGAAAAAAGGAAAATATTAGAAAGAGAGATTTCTCCAACGTAGGGACTATTCCATATTTAAAGACTATAATATTTTCTCCAGATGCTTACCCAAAGACAAACTCTGGAAAAGCAAAGATATTATAAAAGCAGGAGGCTATTGAACACATTAGCCTTCCAAAGTTTAAAGTTTCTTCATTCCAACGCACCCCTGAAGGATAGGAGGATGGAGAGCTCCACAAAACATAAACACAGGTGAGAAGGGAGGGATTACCAAAAGTACACAGTTATACACTAAATTCCTAGAAATTAGATGTTATAGCAGTTCGATTATTGTTATTGTTGTTTACACAGAAAAGGAATCCTGAAAGTGCCCAAGTAACAGGTCCACAGGCTGAGAAGGCATTACGCTCCCGAGGAGTCCAGGTAAGGGTTACAGCGAGAGAACTCTTTAGGTCATCTCCCATGCAAACTTTGATCTACCAGAAAAGGGTTAAAAGTCCCAACGATAACAATCACGGTAATATGCTGGGAGACTTGGACCAACATACAAGGTGTTCCATGGAGAAATTCCCACATGAAACCCCACTGTCCAACAAGCATAGGAGAAGGATATGTGAGAAACCTGAGGGTATTCTCCCAGTAAGACCTAGATAATCCCTTATTCAGGTGGCCGTGGCACAGGCTGACGTTTTGAGATCCCAACTCGGAGGTGGACAAGCGAGGGAGGATCACCTGGGTAAGGGAACCCGAGGTTATGCTTGGGGGAATAACCCTGGTGAGATGCGGTATCATACCGGGGAAGAAGGAGAGGAGGGTGACATCCCTGAGATCTTTGAGGACTGTACCACATCTAACCCCCCTTTCACCTATTGAATCTCTCCTACACAAATCTATCATCCCCTCTGTATATATCCAATCCCCTAGGACACCACACCCCGTTGCATTTTGTTTGTTATTTTTCTGACCCTCGAAGGCAAGAGACTTTTTAGTAAAAGAGACTTGGCCATCGAGGCTCCTGATATGCTGAAACAGAACTGTCAACTCGTGCTGGGAAAGCTCTAGTGTGTGCCGTGCCCCAAGATCCCACCTTAACATGTGCTCAAAACGTGGGGAAGGAAGACCCAGGCTACCATATCCTGACATATAGATACTCTAAGACTGTATCCAGATCACACATACCCTCATGCCAATACATATTGACAATTCAAATGTTAAACTTTGCTTTTCCTGAAATTTGAGCATTGGTTGTTAAAATACCAGAAAAGTTGTCTTTATAGGTTATTACAGTGATTTCCTTCCCAGCTTGAACAAGAGTTAAAAGGCCACCATACAGGTGACCCCTGCCACCTCGTTTGGCTGGCTGGAAAATCACTGTGTAACCATCAAAGGTTGGGGGATATTGCAGCCAGGGTTCCTGTAGACAAACAATCATTTGCAATATAAATTTGAAACCTATTATTGGGTTAGTAAATAAGTGGATGTGGCCACGTGTGTTCCTGGGCAACATAGACAGTGGACAATCCCTAACAATTACGGCAAACGAAGGATAATCCCTAGTCTCGGTGCATCACACTTAATAACCAGGACCAAGTACTTGTCTCTTCAGCGACCTTCATCTTTAACTTTAAAGCATGTATTTTAGTCCCCAAAAATGGTTTCACCCTCCCTCCCTTTGGCAACAGTGTCAGTTATTTTTGTCTCAACATAGAGGGAAGTATCAAAACCTATTGTCTGTAGAAATTCACGTTCTTTCAAGATGATGTCAAAAACAAGTTTAGAGCGTGATAGACACTCTGAAGGTCATACGAGGAAATACCAGCCAAACTGGGAAATTCTGGAATTAAGCGAAGGATGTTTGCACGATTAAGAACAAGAAGACTGTTTTCTGATAAAAAAAAGACTTTTGAGTAGAATCCTGTATAAAAATGCAGGCTCTTTAACCTTCAGGCCATGGCTCTTAGCCTGTTTATTAGTAGTCAGCAGGGCTGTAGGTCCCATTGGGCGACGCTCCAGGGATACACCACCATTGTTACTGATTGCTAGGGATGTTTGGCAATTTGTGGAGCTAATATTGGCAACACGATTACATACATTTCCCACTGCGTCTAAAGTGGTTTTGGAACAAGAGCTTGTCACAGGCCAGGTGTTCAGCAGGCGTTGGTGCAGGCCTACAGCGAGACCCCACTTTGGCTCGGTGTAGTTCTGCAGCGTATTACCCACAACCGTGGGCAAAGCTGCTGACATTACAGTGGCAGATAACGGCTTATTAAAAGACTGTGCCATTGGTAGCATTGCCAAGGGAACTGCAGCCAGCACTGGTGGCGTACCCCCCTCCATGATTATAGGGGCGGGGGAGCCCGAGTTGAGGTTAAATCAAATATATCCATGTCAACTGAGGCAACAGTTGCCGCCCAACAGTAGAATTGGACAAAGCAGCTTTAACAGATGGCTGCAAAAACAGGGTTCCAAAAAATCAATGAGTAGCCGAGTTAGTCATCTTCAAGGTAGGACGATTTTGTTTTTTCTTCAAATGGACGATTTATCTGCCAACCTGAGATGTAGAGGGAACGGGAAGACCTGTTAATGCTGGAATGGAATTTAAACCCGGTCTCACCCCACCGGCCCAGCCCGTGTCTTGGTGGGGACTCCTCCACATGGATCACTTCATAGTTGGAAAAGGGTCCAGAGGGGCGCAAACAGGTTGCTGGTACAAATGTAATCAGTTCAGGTGCCAAAACCTTCAAGGGAACTACGATGCCATCATGCACCAAATTAATCTCCAACAACAGTGCATTGCCACTCGTAATGTCTTTATGAGCCGACTGTATCAGGGCTCATTTGGACACACAGTCAGGTGGAGTCCAAATGAGCCCTGAGGCCCCGGCAAGACCTCTGTACACCCCTCTACATCCTTCGTTAGATAGGTCTTCACAGGTTGTAAGCGCACTAACTCTTCCTGCTTGCAAAGGGTTTGGTTAAACAAAAATTCTTTCGCAGACAGTGAAGCTTGATCTTGGCAAATTTAAATAGTAAAGATTCAAGGAGCCCCGAATTAGCTTTTGCTTCAACCTTCAGACCCCCATAGAGAGAGACTAAAATACAAAGAACCTGGTTTATCTCCACTAATGCCTGGGCTCCAAGAGAGCCCGTCTCATATTGCGGTTGTTGCTGGTTAATGGAACATTTTCTTAAAGGGTACCAAAGGTGGGGACGAGCCTATAGAGAATAATGAGGAATCAAAATACGGATCAAATTGCTGCCCTAAATCCGGGTGGGAATCCCAAAAAGGTTCACTTTGAGCATTGGTATCCATATTGACAGTCAGTGGTCGTCTTTCTTGGTCGACTCCTGCAAAACAGGTAGAGCTGGCAAAGTGGAAGTTGCCCCATTTGCAGTTTTAATGGCCACCACTCCTTTAGAGGGAAAGAACAAGGTAATGTTGGTGAGAGGTTTTTCAGTAGGCGTTTTCGCCAAGGGCATTTTGGACGTTTTGAACATCAGTCCGGTGGGTGTACCTGTCAATATGTCAGCACTGGGTGGCGCAGTTACAGGATTATCCCAGCTTCCCTATTCTGTCGTGAAAAGTTAATGTCAGTCCCTTGGGAGAGGGAAGCAGAAGGTTAATTGCAGCCAACATTTCCATCGGTACTGTAATTGGGCAGGGGGGCATGTTGCATTTACCACTCCTCAAATCATACATAAGTGTATGCGCTGAATTAAGGCCTCACCTCGAGAAGGCACTTGTGGTAATAGATCAGCCAATGTTCTTACTTGCCAGCGGTAGATGTAACAAGGGAGTGGCACCAACACAAAGGCACGTCTGTATGCACTGCACAGACTGCATCTCTAGGCAGCTCTGCAGGTCAGAAGGATTTTTAAACTTCCTTCTTCCTTTTTTCCTTGTTCACAAGACAACAGCCAGGAAAGAGAGACCCACGGCAACACCAACTCCAAACAAGCTGCACAGACTACACCTCTACGGAGCTCTGCATAATTCTTTGATTTTAGAAATGATGGAGTAACCAAAATAGTTGTATTTATTACCTTGAACATGTCTGTTTTGTTTCAAGAGGTTTGCTAAAGTGACAAGCATGGTAAAATCGTGTAAAAAAGTCACCCCTCCAAGATTCACCCACTCATCCCCTCCACTACCATGCCTGCACTTCCACGTTTTCTAGTTGTTACTCCTTATAGAATTAAATACCACAAAGTTTGCTCTTATGAATTAAACATGGAATACTTGCAGGTAGACTACTTGTTATGCTCTAAACAGATATGTTGGCACTTGGCTATGCAATCGACCATGCCATTGTATGCTCTTTTTTCAGAATATATTCTTAAATTACTAAAAAAAGAAGCATGAGAGGGGAGCTATGATACACTGGATGATCATGGAAAAAGGACCTAACCAACGACAGGCGGGGAGTTTCTTATTAATACAAATTGTGGTAATATTTTGAGGTCTATACCTACAAGCACAACAATTTGGGGCAAAGTCAGCACAGACTTCAGAGAGGGATTTTGGTAATGTGAGGATTAAGAAAGAGTTGAATGTTTGGTTGGGTCTACTGTGCTAAAGTAGGTATGGAAATAGAATTTAGAAACTTTGAGTAGTGTACAAGCGTAATTAGCACCTGGGAGGTGTTTGGAAGCCAATCCGAAGTCTCGGAGCATGGGCATTAACTACTTGTATTGTCTGTATTCCTATCCTTGTCTAGATATCTTCTCTATAGCCTTCTCTATAACTCTTCTCTATAGCTCAGCCAACCATCGAGGCCCCTCTCTCGATTCACTCCCCCTCCTCTCTTCTCCTTTAGATTTTGGCCGTGTTCAAGATCTGCATTCTCTGCCAGGGTCTTGCCCATCTCCTCTTCATTTTCCACAATGAATATTGAAATAAAGCAGGATCCTTGGGCACATCAGGTAGGTTCCAGCAAGTTACTTTAATCTGCTTCAGAGGTTACATTAAGATGTCAACAGAGATAACCACTGGCTCCAACCACCCAGGCAGGAGCTCTCCAACTGACACAGTATAGAACCTTTATGCCAAGCATTCCCTCATGCACAGCATAACATTCTATCTGACACCCCAAAACTCTCTCTTACATCACCAGGCACCTGCATTCATGTCAAGTACAATACAACACTTCTTCCCTTCTCTCCAAATCACGCAACATCACAACAAAGCACATCACAACAACAATGAAATGGTGTCTCCATCTTATTCTAACAGTGCTCCCTTCTCCTTTCCCATGGTGGGCCTCTTTTGCTGTTTTGTGTAAATTATTTTTGTTAAAAACGCCAGCGCTTTTAACAAATTCTTTTCCACCGTCCATCATCTTTCGCTTTTTTTCTGCACACTGAGCTGGTGGTTGGCTGCTAACTGCTTTGTGGCCCTCTTGAGTGGGCTTTATCGGCCGTTAAGCGTACTGGATCCAGTATTTTAATGGCCATAAGAGCGTCTAACAGCCAGCATAGGCCACTGTGTAGAACCACATTCATAATACAATCAAATAATGAATCAAAAATTGCAGTGAGTTGTCATCCATTTTGATTTTAGAGTAATATATTCTATTTGTTTGCAGCTCTACAAAAATGTCTAACCCGGGAAATGAGGAACTACAATGGGATCCGGTGTCACAATTTACAAAAGCGTGGGAGCCTCTCAACGCAGAAAAAGCATGATTCAAACACCCTCCTAACTGGAAGAAATTCACTAAAACAGGTTATTTGAACCATATTCATTTTCAGTAGAGTGGTACCGCCAGGAGTCCCACATGAACTCCTGTGTGGAAAACACAACAGAACACACGATAAAAAGCAGTAAAGGACAAGGATACAGAGGCACTGTCCCTCCGATGCATTTCCAGCATCACAATCACCACAGCTGTGCTGCTTTGGAAAATTTTCGGCGTCTGCATCCTGCGTCGATGACGTCGATACGCTGTCGTCGAGGGCCTCCTTCGAGCCGACGTCACCGGGTGTTATAAGTAGGGTGCACGTCACCCGTAGCCTCAGTTATGTTTTTTCCGTGAACGTGTTCGCTTTGGAGATCTCGGCGCGCCTTGGTTCTTCTGAGTTATTCTATCGGTTGTTTCGAACGTGTTTGTTGAGAAGATATCATGTCTTTGTCTTCTTCCAGCCCGCGGTCGGGATTCAAGAAGTGTCTGGATTGCGGTTCCAAGATGTCACTTACGGACCCGCACAACGCCTGCCTCTGGTGCCTCGGTGAGGACCACGCCACGGATGACTGTGACGATTGCCAGTCGTTAACATCGAAGGCCTTGTGGGAACAGAAGAAGAAGCTTTCTGTCGGTAAGGTTTCCAAGCCCCGAAAGTCGAAATCCGCTTGGCTGTCGACCGACGATTCGAGAGGTGACTCTCCGGGTCATCGGCGTAAGTCCAGGGGGTCTCGGTCCCGGAGTGGTTCTCGCCATTCCTCTGCCTCTTCGAGGCACTCGCGGAAGCGCCGTCACCGGTCGCCTTCCCTGTCCTCGTCCGAGGACTCCGCCCGTCGGCGGGTTGCTTGTCCCAACAAGCACTCTTCTCCTGCGGAATGGGATGCATTTTGTACGGAGATGTTGCCGATTTTCCATTCGCAGGGCTCCATTCCATCCGTGCCTTCGAAAGAAGCCAGCAGGGAACGTGCTAGGGCCGCCGCTCGCACGCCTTCGGCTCGGGTGGTCGACGCGATCATCGGGACCCTTCGAGGTCCCGATCGGACAAGGTGGATCGCTCTAGCCATGCCCGCTCCAGGTCCCGGTCCTCGACGCCCTCAAGACCGTCGGAGCCTGTGAGGTCTTCGAAGAAGACGTTAACGCCATTGGCACCATGTCCGTCGAGGGACTCTCTCGAGGCTCCACCTCCGAGGAAGTCTTCGATGCCATCGGCGCCGAGGCCGTCGAAGGACACGCTCGGGGCACCGCCCTCAAGGCCTGTTTCGAAGCCATTGGCGACACGTGCGACATTGACGCCAATTCTGTCGATGCCCTCGACGCCTTTTGAGGCGGCTTTATTGGAGTTACCCCGGAGACCGGTGGAATCCCTGAGGAAGGCCCTGGCCAAGTCGAAAAATGTTTTTGTACCTTTTTCTGTGCCCCCATTCCAGCCTCTGGATTTTATTTCTGAGGTGGATGAACGGTCTGATGAAGGTTTGGTTCCTGATGAGGTTCCTGACAAACTCTTGTCGGGTCATAGCCAGTTTGAAGACCTGCGTCAGTCTTTGCACGACGCCAATGGTCTTGATACCTCCCCGGAGGTCGAGTTTGGCAGGCCTGGTGCGCATGTTGAATCTTCGTACAGGCGCCTCATGTCGAGGGTGACGGAGTACTTGGGGTGGTCTGCGCCCCCAGTGGATTTTCTGTGGGATGACCTGACAGATATCCACCCACTGACCCAGTGTTGCCATTCCATATGGCTGTACAGACAAGGGTGGCGGCGGATTGGACTGCTCCGGAGAGTCTCCCGGCAGTGAGCAAGTCATTGCCTAAAAAATACCGGCCAGCCAGTAGCGACCCCTGCTACTTGACTATGCACCCCACTCCGGAGAGTTTGGTGGTGCAGGAAGCTATGGCCCCAGCAGAGCAGGCGTCGTACCCTACCATTTCTCCTGATAGGCACGTCAAGCGTTTTGATGGCTGGGCAAAAAAAGTGTTTTCTTCAGCGGGTATGGCTTTACAGGCAGCCAACTCCGTGTGTGCCTTAGCACGTTTTACTCACACTCTGTGGAATTTGGTTGTCGTTGGCGGCTGAACATATTCCAGAAGGGGAGCAACGGGATGCTTTTCTTGCCCTCGTTCAGGATGGCAAGGATGCCATGTGTGAATCTGTTCAGTCGGGTCTGGACATGGCAGACTGTGTCAGCTGGTCCATGGCGGCGAGCACTGTGATGCGCAGATTTGCGTGGTTGTGGAAGTCGGGTTTTGCTCCTGACGTACAAGCCAGGCTTCTCAACGTGCCCTTTGACGGTGTACATCTTTTTGGCTGCAAGGCTGTCGAGAGCCTTGAGAGGTTGCAGACCTCTAAGGCTGCAGGGAAGTCGTTGAGCGCTGCAGTCCGCCAACCTCTGCCTTTTCGTCCTAGGGGACAGCAATGGAGGGGAGATTCCTTTCGATACTACTCATCTTTTGGTAGATCGAGGGGAGCAGCCAGTCAAAGGGGCCAACGTAGGAGTACCAGAAAACAAGGTGGAAAACAAGGTACTCAAGGTGCCAAAGCCGCTCGGGTAGTTGCCTCTTTGCCCTCAGGCACTGCTGCAGCCGCTTCAGCTCAGTCATGAAGTGGAGTGGTCCTTCTCACTTCTCTACGCGTTTCCTCCAGTCCCCGCCATTCAGCAAGTGCTGCGGAGGTTACGGAGGTTCGGTTCCTGAGTGATCCTCATTGCTCCGGCATGGGCCAGGAGAACGTGGTACCCAGACCTTCTCGACATGTCCATCTGCCCTCCACGCCGTCTTCCTTACCGAGACAATCTGCTCTCACGCGAGGGGGGTCTGGTTCTCCATCCAGAGGTCAAGTCCCTCAACCTTCATGCTTGGCTTCTGAAAGGTTGAGGTATAAGGATTGGGACCTCCCTGCTGAAGACGTGATGGAGGTGTTGCTTTCGGCCAGAAGGCCTGCAACGAAGGCCCTGTACCGTTGCCGTTGGAGAAAGTTCTGCGACTGGTGCATGGTTAAGAATGTGGATCTTTTTTCGTGTGCCATTCCTGTAGTTCTGTCTTTTTTGCTTTCATTAGCCCACAAGGGCCTGCAAGTGGGTACCATTAAAGATTACCTGGCGGCGCTATCCATATTTAAGCGCTCGTCTGAGGAGTGTTCTTATTTTAAAATTGCTTTGATTTCTCAGTTTCTGAAAGGGCTCACTCATGTGTTCCCACCGTCTCCTTTCCAGGTGCCCGGTTGGGATTTGAACCTGGTTCTAAAATTCCTAATGGGTGCTCCGTTTGAGCCTTTACATTCTTGCCCTTTGAGACTGTTGACCTTGAAAACTGTATTTTTAGTTGCGGTTACTTCCGCTTGCAGAGTGAGTGAGTTGCAGGCACTTTCCGTTAAGCCACCCTTCACAGTGTTCCATAAGGACAGGGTTGTCCTTAGGGTTCGCCCTTCTTTTCTTCTGAAAGTTGTGTCGGAATTTCATTTAAGCCAGAAGGTCATTCTTACGGCGTTCTATCCTCCTCCGCATCCTGGTAAGGAAGAGGAGAGGCTCCATAGTTGGATCCTAGGTGAGCTTTAAGTTTCTACATCTCACACATGTCCTGGGTCAGAATGGAGGATCAGCTCTTTGTAGGATATGCTGGAAGGCGTTTGGGACAAGCTGTTACTAAACAGACTTTCTCTAGATGGATTATCTTGACAATTTCTGAATGTTACCGCTTGGCGGGTAAGGACCCTACGGTAGGCTTACGGGCCCATTCTACTAGGGGTTTTAGCTGCCTCTACTGCCCTGCAGAGGGGTGTTCTCATTCGTAACATTTGTGAAGCAGCCACAGGGACCTCTGTCCATACTTTTGTAAAACACTACTCCCTGGATTCTATGCATGGGCAAGATTTGGCCTTTGGCAAGGCGGTCCTCCATTCTGCAATTTAATTGGGCATTCTAAAATTCTAAATTCTTTTCCCTCCTCCTTACGTTGGTACTGCTTTGGGAGTCTGTCATAGATGTGGAATACGTCGGAGGAACCAATCCCTTCGAAGAACAAGTTACTTTCTTACCTGGTGGGTAAGATGGGATGTTCCGATGACGTTTTCCACATTGCTCCCTCCCTACCTGCCCCTCTACAGAATTTCTTATGCGATTGCAGCTTTCGTTTCCGCAAAGCTTTCTGTAGTCATTCTGGCAGAAGATTGGTGCCACACATTCTGGGGAAAAAACTACAACTGAGGCTACGGGCATTGTGCGTACAACTTATAACATCCGGTGACGTCGGCTCGACAGCGTATTGATGTCATCGACGCAGGACGCAGACGCCGAAAATGTTCCAAAGCAGCACAGCTGTGGTGATTACCTGTCATAGATGTGGAATAAGTCGTCGGAACATCCCATCGAAAGAACGTTACCAGGTAACAAAGTAACTTGTTCATTTAATGAGTATAGGAAGAATTGATTTAAATAAATGCTGCATTCTTGCATTTTGGCAGAGGTCTGGCTTAGTGTGGTTGTGGATAATGCCCAGTTACTCTTTTGATTTACAAATTGCAACTGTGAAAGTATAAATCACAAAATCTTTGTTGTCACCTTGATTTTGCAAGTGTCAATTTGATTATGTTTTTAAAGTGAAAATAATAAAACATATGGAAATATAGATAGAAAATCTAATTTTAAGGTATTGAATTTGGTATTGAATTTGTACAGTTGTAAATATGCAAGCTCAGCGCGGTTAAAAGGTGCAAACTTACCAGCTGCGGGAGTAGTGCTCTGAACGGGGAGGATGCTTCCTTGGTAGCCACACAGTAATTTGAACTGGGCTGGAGAATGCCCAAAATAGCATTGTCTCACGTTAAAGAAACATAGAAAATTAAGATGGGTCACAGGTAAGTATATAAAATTTAGCATTAGGCTGAGGCACGGCAAATAGACCTCTAAGCATGCTATTCCAGAAACGTGTGCTCATTTCATTAATTTTCTAGAAGCCGCAGCAGTTGATAGGACATTGCAAATTCCACGATCCCAGGATCGCACGGTAGGAAGCAAACAAGGTTTGTTACTTTCGAGGTCATAAACCAGAGCTCATGAGTCCCGCGAAAGGCAATGAATGCACAATTATTTTATAATTGGGTATACAATTTTATGAAGCCTGATCCACGGGCAGTTTTAGAAAGCCCATGGCGGTTTCAAATTGCCCCTGAAAATATTTCTGCCTGGGGAGAAGGTCAAAGAGTTCTTAAGGTGTTACATTTACACAATAACTTGTTCTTGGTTCAATGCTCTAACAACGTCATGGTAGAAGGCTTTCTCATGAGAACGAAGATGAGATGACCGGTACAGATGTATAAAGTTCCGCTGGTCATCTCAAATGTTTCAATGAATTGGCGCTATGATGTGGGAATTGGGGGTTGGATTATGGCATCACAAGGGAGAACCAGGGGTGGTGTGGTAAGGTCTGCAAGACCCAATCATAAAAAATAATGTATGCCCTTCTATAGGGGTTTGATATGCAATCGCTAATTAGCTACTTGTGGGGAGACTTTTTATATTGCAAAATGACTGATGTTAATTAGTTTCGACAGTTATAAAAGCTTTTCATTTAGGGGCATTTCTTTGACAGCGCCTTTTCATGCAGTTCTGTTCCGCATTCTGTTTGCATATTGCGGTCCCAGCTGCGTCTGCGGCCCTGTGTTACTACTTACCTGGCATCTTTTTGACTACTTTTGTCATTTTTTTTTACTAGTGAGTTCCAAGGCAACACCCTGAACACAGTAGTCGATAAAAAATGAAAAGAAGAACTGTAACAGCACTTACCAGCTCATATCTTGGCAATAATGACCGATGGGCCATTGGCCTGCTAGCTTGAGGTTATGAAGCGAGGGGACAATTACCAAAAGACAGTGGCACGGTTCCCAGCTGATTATGGCACATGCCATTGCAGCTCCGGCAACTCTGGCTTGCTGATTGTTTTTTTTTTGTGGGGGGAGAGGGGCTGGCGAGGCTCATGTGATTTAAAAATATCTGGTAGGGGGTAATACCTTTTATTATAGTTTTGCCTTTTCTATCTGTTTCTAGCGATGCCTCTAAGATGGTGGAGGATGCGCTTCCGAAGCAAGAAGAAGAGAAACCCTGTGGCATTTGCGTAACATCAGTTTATTTAATATGCAGGTGAGAGTGATGCGTAGGAAGCATTTGGGGTCAGGGGAAGCCAGAGGCAGACAGCACTCAGCTTGCTTGCAACATGGGCATGCAGTTCCTAGAGCTTGTGATCCATGCAACCTATTTGGGCCAGTGTTGTTCATCAAATGGGATGGGTTGACATGGAATAAAACATTGATATATTTTTTCAACATGAGGGCAGATTATTAAAGTTGAAGATACAGCATCGAGATGTAAGAAAACCATACGAGGACCAGCCGATTGCGTACATCTGTGTTATAAACTCACGATTATAGCATAGCCTATAGATGAGGGAGGTAACTTTATATAGACAGTCAAGGAAGTATATACTACTAACAAGTGGAATCGTGCCCATTTACCCAAATTTAAAAAGTTGATGTGAGGGTAGGATTCAAAATGAGGTGTTACAGCCTTAACAAAATGAAAGATGTCTTTATTAACTACAGTTTGGCAAAAACATTTGTATTCAAATATATTTAAATTAGCTCTTGTTACTGTCCAGTTTAATGGACAACTCTTTAGCGTATGATATTTTATTGAGACAAAAGATATCAGACACAAGAGAAATTCAAAAACTCACAAAATCTAACCCACAAGCAATAAACTGAATTTCTACACAAAGTACATGCATGGATTCCTTGATGAATGCTGATTGATGAATGCGACTGGTGGCCTGTGTCCTTTATGAGTCTTACCGGGGTCAGGCCCTCTTTTGACCAGCCTTCCACGCACCCCATCCTACCAGCACTTCTGGAACCCTTCCCTGACTAGTCTTCCAAGGCTGGTCCACCCCGGTCCTCGCACTATTGACCACTCCCCTTGGTCCCCCTGGCACTTGTCCTCCTGGGCACCGTTGAGCACTTGCCCAGGCCCTTGGGCCCCCTCCCTGCAGCACTTCTCTCTCTCATACTCTCCCTATTCCACACCTTCGCCCGATCTGCCTCCTCCCCCTGCACTTCTTTATGCTGCACTTCCATGGTCCGAGTGCCACAAGGCCTAGTAGGACAGTTACTGTTGTTTTTCATCCCCTGTACCCCCACTCTTCTTGTCTTGTGGCACCTGTAAACACTTGTTGCTGTATAGGCACCATACAACTGTTCAATAAATAAATATTAAACTCGGCCGACTGTATTGCTCTGTTTAGTGCATCGTGAGCAACTGTGCATGAGCTGCGTTAATTGCGCATGTGTGGAGCACAGTCCTTCAGCATTTTGCCTTTTGTTACTCAAGCACATTTTGCACGTGTGAAAATTGCACATTTGTTTCGGGGTGTATCTACTTCCATGAGCTAATTCGCTAATAAGGACTGAAAATGGGCAAATGAAGTGCTAGAAAACTCAAATCATCCAATTTGTTTATTCGAAGTGGGGCGGACTAATGAAAGGCAACTCGAGTAAATGAAACACCAAAAACGCCAAGCTCACAGAATGTTTGCTGATTCGACAAACTATGGAAATATGTCCTCAACCGCATCTGCTCGAAGGTCAAACACGTGCAACCACGGAGCAAATTGTATGAAAAGGTCCTATTGCCTTAGCATTACACCAATAAGTATGTCCTGGAGGATCTTCAGATGCACATCGAAATCAATTAATCGAGGAAATGCATGAATCTGTCTTTGTTTGTGGCTCTACCTATTTAGATATTTATCTATCTTTAGATGGAGTGATAGATATGGTAAACAACCTATATGTCCATTATAATGAAATATTTGTTTTATTAAGTCACACATTATATTCTATGTTGTACAGATTTAACACAGCACATTTAATTAGCTTGTTTATTTTGAAGTTTTGTAACATGCCAACTTATACCACTGCTAAGAAAAACAGTGCATTTTTACTTGAAGTGCTTTGCTGAATACCCTAGCCAACAACACCTTGTATTCTGGGATGTGTAGTTTCCTTTTCTCCAAAATGAGGATGGTACTACAATTGACGCCATTGGAAGCCAGGACTGGCTATAGGTTTCATTCCTGGCTTGGATCCACTTGGAACGGGTGCAATGGGCAATGATAGGGTTGCACAACTAACTGGTTTTGTCCCATGATCTCGGATGCACAAAACCTTTTCTTTGTCCACCATCAGTTTTTCCATGAAGTTGAGGACACAGCGGAGGGACATTTTCAGTGGATCCGACCGGAGGTCACTTTTTTGATTGTCACATATTCTGTACATATGAGTGGATCACCAGGACTTTGTCAAACAGGTGTCTGGCAGAAAAATAATGTCATCAGAATTTTTCTTATGCACATTTTGACAAGGAGATGTTAATTGACCCTGACACATTACCTGCAAGAGCCATTCACCCTAAAACATTTGCATGAACCATTAGCCCAGGAAACATTTTGCCATATGCCATTTACCCCGTCACAAGTTTCACAAAAGCGATGTACCTCAACATAAGCATCATTGCATTGCATATTTCCATTAGCCGGCGCATGTTGCTGTGTCCGTCAGCATCAACAATGTATGCACGCGTGGGCAAATGAGAATGTGTTCCTTGTATCTTTCTATCAGTGTTCTTGTGCCTCAATCCCATTGGCTCATTCCCTCAATGACATCATGGAAAGCATGCAAGGTCGACTGAGCCTTCTCGGGGGTGGAGGGACACTGCGGCCTGGTAACATTCCATGCCATCGGAGATACAACCAGTTCCATAATCTGAATCCATGGGAGCCATTCACTTCGGAAGAACCACAGCAGCCCTACACCATTGCCTTCTCCTACATTATTTGCCTGGTGCAGTCAGTGGGACTATACTATCATTTGAACTGGGCCATGCTGCCTTATGTATCTTCATCTTAACACAAATTATAAGCGTTGCTCAAGTAACCTCTGGATACGCGTCTACCTCCTCACATGACCACGCGATAAGATTGGAAATCCAGAAGTTGAAGCCATTGTCACCCTCGATAGAGCAGGCCAAGGTTGCATCTACCCAGAAATGTGAGGTCAAATGTCCCAAGATTGCGGCGGATTCCTTGGTCCTTTAGGTTTCGAAAAACGCTTCCCAAATCCTAGAGGAGTGATAACAAGAAGAAATAAGAAAAATAACACATTTGATTTTTTTTTATTTTTCTGTTTACACTGTTGCGGTTTAAGAAAAAGTGCTGCTCAGAAGACATGACTAGATTTTCTTATAAGACTTAGCATCTAGTTTAGCCTGCTTGAAGTTGTTCTCAGTTTTGCTGGGAAAGGGAGAAAAGCAGGTCCCACATGTTTTAACAGAATGTATGGCTGATGAGGGTCTTTTTGTTCTCTCTTTCCTCTTCTTTGTGTTGTGCAATATTTAGTCTAGCCATAGTGGCCTGGGTAAATCGTTCAAGGGGTTATGGATGTCTGTGCGTGTATGTGTATGTGGCGTGATCTTTTGTTTTCTGTGTCTGGTTGTATTTATGTTTGGTGACGATTTGTTTAGTTATGACTTCAGCTATGTTTTTTAATGTGAGATCCTCTTTTTATCACTAATTTGGGCATGTTACTTGGGATGGTGGGATTAATTGTTACTGCCAGTTGGTTTGCATTCCTGGTGTTAAATTGTATCTTATATGTTTTTTTTTTGTTGTTCTTTTTGTGAGAAATTGTAAAATCTATAAATAAAGAGGACACAAAAAAAAAGATTTAGGACTCGTTTCTCCAGGATCCACATGCTATTACGTAATTACAAATCAAATACCCAATGCCCCACCCGATTCGCCATGTTGGCTGCAATTGATAACAGGATGAGTGAAATGGGCAGGACAGGGACTCTCTTGCAGGCGGAGTGCAGGGGTACCGTGCTCCTTAAACGCTGCTTTTAGTGGAAGAAGAACACGGTGTCCTTGCTCTCTCCTTACAACGGATTGTGTGCTTGACCCACTCACTGATGCAGCCTTGCTTCTGCTCCCAATTATATCCTGGAAGGAGGTGCTGCATGGTTGCCACAGCAACCAGTGGAAGGCAAGCATAGAGGAGGAATGGTGTCATCCCCAAGCTACTTTCAGTGAAAAAGGCATCTTGTCTCGACTGTCTCCTTGCCTGGCTAGTTTTCTTTTCAAGTATTTCAATGCAGATGCTGTTTGATAAAACATAGCCCTGTTTCATTGCTTTCCCAGTGCAAGGGTCAGGAAAGAGCCAAACATAAAATGGAAGCAAGTTTTAATAGGTAAGTCCCAGGAGGTGATCTTACTTGGAAGAGACCTGTTCGGCTCTTCTTATGCTCTTCCAATTTAAAATTGCGATCAGTCCAGTTTTCAAAAGTATTCTTCAGAACTCTAGCAGAAAAGTACTGTGCATTTCTAATATTCCTGGGCTCTCAAAAGTAAATCTATAAACCATAACACTATTTCTATTTCTATTTTGTAAGTTAGCAAATTATATTTGGTTTAAGGGATTTAATATGGGTCGACAAACCACAATTGCATCTTCCCATAAAAGCATCAAGGAGAAAACCTTTTCTTTATATGTTAGGCCAACCCTTAGTTTGTTGTTACCTAGGGCCAGCTCCTTAATCCATATGGGTTGAGCAGAGTAACCCTAATACAGGTCACGTTTGTGTGTAAGAATTATATTGGAGGAAGATTGATTTGTCCTCTGCTCAAACACCAAAGTTGCTGATCTGCAAATGAAGGTCTAAAGCTTCTGCTCCGGGGCTTCACAAACCTGTGCATTAACTTGATTAGATATATTGCAGGATTGAACCATGCGCTCGTGGAGTAAAAACGATGAAACAGTGCATATTCGGAGTTGAGTGAGCACTGTTATTGTTTTCAAGTATGATTCGGTAATATGTCGGATAAATGCCACAGTTATATTTACGCTAATATCCACCCACATTTAGGGCCTGATTCTCAGAACGTTTTTTCAATGGGATTGAGCCATTATAAAGTGCTTCTGTGCAGGGGCGTTGCTAGGGGGGGCTAAAGGGGCTATAGCCCCTTATCTTTTGGATGTAGCCCCGGATAGAATCTCAGGAGCTACAGCCAAAAGACTAGCTAGCCCCCAGTCCCAATAATTCCGACATTAGCGTAGCCCCGGGTCTTTTCCAGACCTAGCAACTCCCCTGCTTCTGTGAATCAGGCCCTTAGAGTTTATGCAGTACCTCCACTCAGTTGACATCTTTTGGAGTTTTGAACTGCAAATTGTATTTAAGTTTGTTGCCAAATTGGCATAGCTCATGCACATTTGCATTTTGTAATAGACAAGTGACTAATTCGTACTCCATTCAAAAGGTGTTTTTTAATGTAGTCATATAATTGCTACAGTGTTCTGTGTGAAAGGATGGCGGGTTACCGGCAACCCTGTAACGTCCTTACTGCCGCCTGATATCCCGGTGCCACTTGTATATAACAAGCGGCAGCGGTAAGGGTTAATCCCCATGCTAACGGTGCCAGTGCTTCCATGATAACCATGCCGGTAGGGGCCTGGTAAACCCGGCAGGTCAGGCCTGCCGGTGGATCCGTGGACCATCCCGGCATCGTTGTAGTATGGCGGTCTGAAAAGGGTGCCGGTACGTTGCTGCCGGCACCCTTATTTCCTGACTGCGATTCTCTGAATGAGGCCCAGTATCTGGCTTGTTATGACATTTTAAACATGCTTTTGAAAAATAATTGTAAGATCATTTTGTATGGCTTTTTATCCTACTAACAAACGAATAATGAATGCAACATGTTTATCACTCTTTTCCCACCTTCAGTTAAAGTGTGCAAGAGAAAATGGATTGAAGTTAAACTTTATGATTGCCCCCCTTTCCTCATTATGTGTCATAATCGTAGAAATGGCTCTGCGTGATCTGCAGTGATAAGTGGGGAGTAATCTTGAAACAATACCTTGAAGTCCTTTCCCTTGATACAAGAAACCTAGTGTTTTTGTTAGCAGGAATTGTGCTGGGATATTTCCTTCATGGCTCTGGTTTGCCCAGAAGCTTGCCAACATATCTGGCTGTTGCAGTCTAGAACAATATTGCAGGCGCAATTCGTTGCTGACCCCGTGTACCCCCCAGTGCATTCCTGCGGGTAGATCCACATGGCCACTCATACACAGTGAGTTGTACATATTTGACTGTCTTTTCCCCTGAGATCTAGAGTCACCAGTAATGCAATTCAACTATCAGTTGTATTAGTATCATCATTGTAATATAAATCATTGTTTCCTGCATTTGGAGTTGGGCTGTTGGATGCTTAGCAGAAAGGGAATTTAAAGGGACCCCTAAAGTTCCATGTCCAGTCCTTGAACACCACCAACGATACCAGTTGTTTCAGTCACCTACTGTTAAATAGCTCCCATTCAGGCTCACAGTATTTTACTAGCATCATCAATTAACATTTTGATCAAGGAAATTAAAAAAAAAAACATGCAATAATTACACCAAGAACTTACCAAAATTTAGGAAAGAAATTGATTGGGTGGATTGAGAAGATACACTTGGGTTGACCATCGACGGTGCACTACATATTCCTAAAACAACAAATAGTTCAGAGGGCAGAACATTAGCACAAGACAAATAATGCATTAATTGATACAGCTCATTCTTAAAATAAAGAAATAAATACAACTGGTTTCTTAAATCTCGCTTCATGTGGGACTCCAGCCGCAAAGCGCAGGACAGGGTATCAAACCCGGCTTCTCAGCCTTCTCTTGTTTCCTAGATAAGCACATTGTGCCTTGGCTATCCTACCAGACCATGGTTAGATGGTTCGTAAAAAACAACTCATTTAACATTCTATCTAATATAATTTTGATCCTTTGCAATGCGTTCAGTCCGGCATGGCAACACTTCACATTCAAAGATTCTCTCAATTTGCTCCAGGTTTATTTAATACACTCTCCCAGAGTATTGGAAATGATACAGGTGTGAGGAACTCATGGTGCCAACAGTAAAGACAGACACAAGTGATCACAGTTCATGGGTATTTATTAAACTATATGCAGTTTGGAAAAACACCTAATCTAAACCTAAATCTAAGATGGGAGTAACTGTCGACCATCAAATGAAAATAAGGCAGTTCTAGTGGCGTTGTGTCAAAATAAAAGGGTCTATACTAAGAAACCCATTGCCAAACCTTACAACTAATACAAAAAAGCATTTGGGATAGTTCTCAAGAAAAGAAAGAAGTGTTCTCATAAAATATGCCAGGATGCGGTAGCCTGGGTCTCCCTTCCCCAAGTTTTGACCATGGGGTAAGGTGGGATCTTGGAGCACAGTACAGTCTTGGGCTCCTCCAGCATGAGATGGCAGTTCAGCTTTCAACTCTGGAGCTTTCAGTTATCAGGGCCGCCAATGGCCAAGTCTCGTTTCACCTTAAAGTCTCTGGCCTTCGAGGAGCTGACGTATTCCAATAACAAAACAAAAGTTCCTTTAACCAAATGAAAGTTTGTTTTCTGGTTTCACTTTGGGTGAGGAATTTTCACCTTTGGGTCCCCCTCTTCTGGGCTCTGACCCTTCTTTATTTTCAGCCTCCCTTCTGTGGGTTCACTGTGGCTTTTCCTTCGTTCACAAATCTTAATGACTTTTTATGCAGTTTCAGTGAACATCCCTCGGCCGGATTCACTCTTGTCAATTTCACATTCACTTTACTTTCAAGAGTTGCAGGATTCACGTCCCTTACTTTCTCTCAATGCGGGATTTACTTCCCTTTCTTTCACAAAGTTCATAGATCAAAGTCGATTGTACAAGGATTTTACTAGACCTCCTGTATGACCACATGGTACTTGTAGTTTCACTCAGGTGTGGATCGACCTGAGTCTCTCGAGATAGCACCCACCTGGTGCCGGTTTCCCTACACAGCTGGTCTTCACTTAACACTTTCCCACACAGTTCATTGGACTTGGTTCAAACTTGCCACTTTCCGCATCTCATTCAACACAGCCCGGCTCTCCCCTCGACTCACTGGCTGTGATGAACCACTTCGCTTTCAGCTTCTCTGTAGTCAAGGCCGGTACCACGGTCGTAGCAGATTTCCTGGCTCCTGCTTTTTTGTTTTCAGACCGTCTTTTAATAGGCTTCATGAAGCCAATTGTTGGATACAAGAATTCCATAACCACTAAATAAAACAGTGAAAATGCAATTGCTTCCAGTAAAAAAAGGACAACTTAAAAAAAAAGTGAACAACCAATTCTCTTGACATCTTGAATTAGGGCGGGGCTGCACTTAACCCTTTATTACATACATGCCCCTTGCCAACACGAAAGGAATGTTATAAAAGTGTGAGCGTTATCTGTACTTCAGGAAATTCCACCACTTTAGTATCCAAACATCGCATTTCTTTCTTGTGTCATCAGGACTGGGCAATGATATAACTCAAGGCGAAAAAAAACCTCAGTATTGCATTGGCCAGCTCGGATAACTAGCTTATCGGCGTAGGCTTGCCCTGTGTACCGTAGACATCTGCTGCAAGACACTTGTGCTATTGTTTGCGGTCTTAGGCTCTCTTCCACTAAGGTTCCACGGGCCTGGAACGGAAAGGGCTAGGTCACTTCTCTCCTCACCACCCTCTCGATTCCTGCAGTCTTTGTCCTCCTCTTGAACTGCTGCGCCTGATTAGCAGTCTCGTCTTGCTGTCTCATACTTGATTGAGCACCAGTGCCAGGTATAGTTGTGTCTGTTTATGATTCATCATACCCATACAGGTATATGCTTTTGTCACTGATATACTTAATGTTCTCCATATAGGATTTTGTTCTGATCATTGATGTTCTCACTGAAATATTCAGATTCTACTACATACACGGGAGTTAATACAGCTAGGATCACTTTTGTAAGTAACAATTTCGACAAGCCATTGGGCCAGGAATCATTTGGAAGAGTGTTGTATGAATTGATTACACATTTCCTTCTAAAAAGGATTTCTGCCCTAAAAAAGAACTACCCTGCATCAATTTAACAAGTGATTAAGTGCTGTGGCAAGTAATACTGGAGGCGGAAACAGGTCATTTTCGTAAAGCTCTTTATTATCAAAGGAATGAAAGCCTACCTTTCCCTAAGTCTAGAGAGGTCTTTGCCCTAGTCTACAAAAGAAAATATTAAAGGTGCTCGTCCGTCCGGATATCTTTACAATAAAAATCAGTCCTCTGTCACAACCCTCATCTACTCTAGGTCTGTTTCTACCACTAACAAAAAGGAAAAACATACCTCTCCCAGAGCCTGTCTGCAAAAGGACTTTGTCTCAGTTCTATTGTCAAGTAGCAAACTTCCTGGAATCTCTGGGATAGGAGGAAGAGGAGACCTATTTGCGTCATTTATGCAAGTTTCCAAACCAATAGAAAAAAGTGTTCTCATTCGCCAGTTTTCTAATGGGAGTAATGCAAAAACACACCCTGAACCTAAGAGGGAGGTGTTAACTGTTTGTGATAACAATGTGTGCATGTGTTTCAGCAGCAAGTGTTCTTCCGCCAAGGTGTTCAGTCGACAGTGCAGCGGGTAGCTTGGAGGCAGAGAAGAAGACACAGGGGTGTGGTTAAGGGGATGGACCGAAATGAAATAGTTAAAAGGGGAGGGGCCACAGTAAAAGCGAAAATCGTAGGGGGCAAGAGTAGGCAATTATGCAAATTAGACAATGATGTCATTTAGTTACTTCAGGCGACTTTTAGGGCAGGCAATAGCTACTTTCCTCACTGAGGGGTTGGCAACACTGGACACTCTTATCACTTGCTATATCAGACGCTGACCTTTGCAAGTCCTTGCATAGCTACTTTCTTTTAGCGCCCCATTGTATCCAGTATCGCTGCTGCAGTAAGCTCTTTCCCTATTTTCTCTGTTTCCTGGCATCCTGTGTGCTCCTCGCTCCTGGTCGCTGTTTTCTCTGAGCTGCGGATCCATGCCCGGCTTCCTCATGCTGAGCTGTCTGTTTTCTCCTGGCCACTGTGAAGGCATTACGCAACCAATGCTTCCTTCGTCTCCTCTGCCGCGTTCAGGACGGAACGGTGTTGCCGGCATTACTCTGCTTGATAATCTCCTTATAGCCCTTCAGACTTCTGTTACCTTCCCTTGGACCCCCTTGCATTCCCGGCACCCTGTCAATTTCAAGACTGTTGCTTGCGCTCCTCGCGTTCCCTCATCTGGACCTTGTGCATCTCAGTTAAACGTGCTCCTCGCATTCTTGGTTTCTGTCTATCTACTGTTTTCTCTCTGCCTTCTGCCCTGCGCACTCCTTGCACCTCCTTTTCCTGTCTATGCCAAGTTTGAATACTGCCTTGCTCTTTACTAAGCGCTCCTAGCGTATGGTATAGTCTGTGCAATTTCCTAATTACTGCAACACGTAGACTGCAACTCCTCTGCTTAACAAGTCATTTGCAGTCCTCTCATTTTCTACAGCCTCTACTGTCAGACTACAGCCCTCATTCCAACAGACCTTTCTCCCTGGGTTTTTCCCATCTGAGGGTTTCCCCGACTCTGCACAACCCTTGTTGTTTCCATTCAAGGGTCTGGCAGAGTTGGGGATTCCCTTCCTAATCATCAGTGGACTGACAACGGACTACAGGTCAGCGTGATTCCTTACCATAACCTGATACCTATAAGATCTTGACTGATTTCTGACCTACAGAAACATTTCTTTACAGTTTATACAATGCCAAGTACCATAAGAAAGAAAAATATTCTCTTTACTCACTTTACTCAGGTTTCTCACAAGCCACGTGCTTGGTTGTATAGTTCCCAATTCAGAAGTATATTCTATCCCCCTTTTAGGGGTTTTCTCTCCGGTACGCCACCGGAGACTATTGTAAGTCTCAACCCCACTTGGGGTATACTATATCTTATCTCCTCCTATGTGAAAGCTTCTCTCACCCTCTCTTGGATTTCTAGTGTTTCCACCCCGGCTTGCGGGACTTTCTCTTTCTCCCTGGCGTGGAAGCCTCTCTCGCTCTGTCAGCCCGGCTCACGGTTCTTTCTTCCTAAGCCTGATGTTGGTCTTTCTTCGTCACTCGGGCTTGGTGCAGCAGTGTTCCTCTGGGCAGGTGTTCTCTGGTCTGGATGAGGAACCATGGCTCAGCTTTCTGCTTGGCTCTCCATGACTTCTGCTGAGCTTCGTTTCATCCCTTCAGCGCTTGACAGGTCCTCAGCGTCTTTGGTTACGGTCGCAGGTTGATGACTGTTGGCCTGGTTGTTTCCCCTCTTCACATGTGGCCCAGTCTCTCGGTCTAGGAGCCACATAGGGGAAAGGTAGCGTTCCTTGGGCTCTGGAGCTTCTCCACTCTACACAGCATCTGCATGGGGCAGTATCTGGACTCTGCTACTTCATACCTGGGAACTCCTTCCTTTCTCCCTCTCTCTCTGAGTGCTCTCACAAGTGTTATACACTCCCGCCTGTCACGAGATTAGATAGTCCAAGTACAATTGTCCTCTTTGATTCCCATAAAACCAACAAATAAATGGGACTTCTCAGGTAAGGGAGGATGAGTAAAAAGTGCATAGTACCATATAGGGATTCCTTGTCCCCAAAGGTGGGGGTGGGTGGGTGATCATCCTCAGGGGGATCACGCTTGCCAGGGGGGTATGTAGTGTGGTAGGCTAACCTCCCTAGTCCCAAAGGGAATGCTCACCCTTATGGAGAGGGGACAAATTCCCTGGATTCGTCATAGTGCATAGTACTCTTGGTAGACAATAATTGGGTCAAATATCCTCCTCTCATGGGCATTCTACTCTCTTTTTATTTTTTTATTTTTTTTACCTTTGAATAGATGTTTATGGGATTTTGTTATTTTGAGGAAGACGTGACCAATACTTATTTTTAGGTTTTCTTATCAATAGGTATTGTTGGGGAGTACATCCAACGCCCCCACAAGCAGGGAAATACAAGCTGCCAACGTCCCTGTGAAAAGGCACACAGCAAAAAAAAAGCAGCCCCACACATATAGACTTCCCTGTGTAGGCTCAACAATGAACTATTAGCCATGCTTCAGTAAGTCATATCTCTGACAGGCAAATAAGCCATAGAACACAGATCTTACACTTGAATATAACCACACATCCTTAATGCATGTAGTAGCACTTAACAGTAGTCAGGGAAACAGTAAGGGGGTACTCATAACAATAGCAAATGGCAATGAACCTTTACACTAATCAAATAAATAACACACGTAGGCCTTCAGACCCAATTAGTCATCTCAGAAGCATGAAGGCCCTTAGCCCCTCAACAGAGAATATCAGCCAGGGACTTGCAAAGAGGTGCACACATACCAAGCTGCAACTTTCCACAGCAGGAACTGAATGTGCGTAGTGATTGGTTTAGGCAAGGGGGCAAACACATTCCCAAGCCTGAATTGTGGTAGTGTGGACATGGAAAAGCAGCAGAGAAATACCAGACCCCAGAGTTAAGGGACAACCACTGTACACAGATTGGTCAACACACATCATCATAATGAAGGTCAAAGCTGGTAGGGACCAAACAATGAGCAGTGAAGAGTATGCCTGACAAGACAGACTGATCAAAGAGCAGCCCTGCCACTGTAGGAAAAATCCCTCTGAAAGAGCTCCAATTGCTAAGGTAGGAACCATACAAAACAACATCAAACATAGATTAGAATTGATCAGGTACCAATGACTTTCATGGAAATATATGAACGACCCCCACAGCACATAGACAATATAAGTGAAGAGTGTGTTTATAATATTGGCAAGCTACATACATATATTCATATCATTGCAAGAGAATGAAGTTTGCAAGTATCTAAGCTGCCAGCTCATAAGGTCAGGGGCAGGGCAAATAGAATCTTTAGGAAAGAAGAGAAAGCAAGTAATGTTAAGACAGTGCCAACCGATGAGGTCTTTTAGGATGAGGATGCAAATGTCATAATTTTGTTGTCACACTGTCTCATCTCACGCAGGGATTGGTTGAAATCTGTCAAGTCACCCACTCCACAAATACTCCTCCTGGAACAGCCAATCAAGTACCCAAGTCCAGACAATACAAAATAAAAAGAGCTACATCGAGTCAGCATCATGGGAACAGGAATGATCTCAATGCTAATTAATTAATAAACTGATGTTTTGCTTCAGTCACAAGGATAGAATACGCCAATAGGGCTAGGTACTGTATAGATTTACCTGTAGTGCAAATAACAGTGCTCAATCAGAGGCTTGGAAAGTGTGAATAACTTGCAACATTTGTTGTTATTTTTCCTGTGTTAGTTTCTATAAAACCAGCCATTTTCTGTCATCATGTTGAATGTTTTTTTGATATTTCCCTGGCCTAGGCTGTGTTGTAAAAAAGCTTTTGTTTTTCTCATATCTCATGCAATAATTTTTGGCTCTTTGGATTGATTCGTATTATTGAACATGGGACTTGCCTTACAGTATTCCGTCGAAACGGGTAATTCAACTGCATGGATTAAACACATGTAACTCATTTTATGTCTTGTCCTCAGTTCATTATATTTTGTGGTGACCGAGGAAAAGAAGTCAGATGCACTGAGGACAATATCAAATGGTTCTTTATTAAATCAATTAAGAAATGGCCTATCTATCCGATCGCTAAGGGGATATCCCTTGCCTAAGAAACTAAACTACTGGTGCCTGTCAGTCGTCCAAATATTCAAATATGTCCTCTGTCCAAAACCTAAGTCGATCTGGCCCTACAACTATAGAAAAAAGAACCTTAAGACCAGAGCAGTGTGCTTCTGGTTAAGACTTCCCTTGGCCGAACTCAGTGGGCTCTTCTCGGGGTAGTGTTCTTAGTTCCAATGAAAAAAGGTGTTTTTATTTAAAGTCAATAAAGAAAGATTCTTAATCCTCCTTGCACGCTCCTCAATTCATTCATGGTATACATTTAAAGTCTTAACATCTTTACCTATCAGGATCCTCCTTTCACCCGTTCCCTAATTCCTTGTATTGTTTTTCCATGAACTTTCTTCTGTGACAGGTTGAATCCTTCATATTCTATTCCATGAATTACTTTCCCAGTGTCTTTTACAGATGCCTCCAAGCCGTCCTGATTCCTTATACTAGACAACACTTGTGGCTCTCGCCAATGTTTACACTTCGGGTTTCTCAGGTTCCTGTAACCCACATTCACAGTTACTTCACTTGTTTCCAGTTGCCGCCCCCTTCCCATGACCGCTCTGCTACCTTCTTCAGCATCGGCTGTGTGATGAATCCGATGGTGTCATCATTCCTTTCCCGGTAGTGACCTCCTCCCATGTGGCCATGGGACGGAAGCCGCTACCTGATCCTTACCCTTGGGCGGCTATATGAGGGAGGATCACATGGGGGAGGAAACCTCCGGGGAGGTGTCATGGCATCATCGGATGAGACATGGTATCCTCCTTTTCTTTCTGAGGATGAACCTCCCGTCCCTAATACCATTATGGCATATTGTCATACATCTCCACCTTGACCTACGAAGAATATTCAAAACCTTTTCCCAAGACCCATAGGTCAACTTTCAAACTCTGATCTGCCTTGTGAAACTTATGAAAACACATTCTCAGATTTCACATAAAAATCATCCTGGACTGACCTGCCCTTAAAAACCATTAAGAATACTTATCCAGGTTATTCGTGCAAATTGTGAAAAAGGGACTTCCAATCCTATAACTGCCAAAATACTGGACGAGGAAGAAGAACCAGATAAAGCACTGCGAAGGAGGCCACAAGCACAAGGAGCACTCTAGTTGTTGGCCACATACACCTGTCGCCGGGAAAATTAAAGAGCAGAAGCAGAGAGCAGAGGTGTGCTACTGGCGGGAGAGAGATCCTCCTCTAGGTGCAGACCAAAAGACTAAAGGGCTGGAACCAGTGCGGTCAAGCCGGCCGATTTGAAAGCTAAGACGAATGAAGCTGCCATGGGAAGAGGACACACTGCGGCAATGCCAGGAGCGGCAATATTTTACTGGGTGTTTGCAGGTGTTGACAGGAAGCATCTAGATTATTGGAGCCTGGAACAAAGCAGACAAGTACAGCAGAAGCCGCGAGAGACAGAAAAGCTGAGCGAAAGCCGCCATGAGAAAGAAAGCACCAAAAGACCGTCATTGACTGACTGCGAGAGAAACCAAGAACGCCAACAAGAAACAATGAGTCCATCCAGGGACAGCGGGGACACCGGGCATATCAGCGGCCACGCCGAAGGCAAATAATTGTGAATAAAGAAGTTGAGAGAAATAGCAAGAGAACCTATTGTTGAAAAGAGAAACAAACTGCAAGTGAAAACCTTTCAAGTTTCTCAGTGTATACTGTGCAGGTCTATGGGAAACACAGACAAGATAATATATCAAATGGATACATTATCAAACCAAGAAAACGTATAAGAAGCCCTAGCCGGAGAGTGTACAAGCAGTTACAAGTGTGTGATTACAAAAAGCCCTGGCAGGAAAGAATACCAGGCAGTTACAAGTGTGTGATTACAAGAAGCCCTGGCAGGAGAGTATACCAGGCATAGATCAAAGTCGATTGTACAAGGATTTTACTAGACCTCCTGTATGACCACATGGTACTTGTAGTTTCACTCAGGTGTGGATCGACCTGAGTCTCTCGAGATAGCACCCACGTGGTGCCGGTTTCCCTACACAGCTGGTCTCCCCTTAACACTTTCCCACACAGTTCATTGGACTTGGTTCAAACTTGCCACTTTGCGCATCTCATTCAACAAAGCCCGGCTCTCCCCTCGACTCACTGGCTGTGATGAACCACTTCGCTTTCAGCTTCTCTGTAGTCAAGGCCGGTACCACGGTCGTAGCAGATTTCCTGGCTCCTGCTTTTTTGTTTTCAGACCGTCTTTTAATAGGCTTCATGAAGCCAACTGTTGGATACAAGAATTCCATAACCACTAAATAAAACAGTGAAAATGCAATTGCTTCCAGTAAAAAAAGGACAACTTAAAAAAAAGTGAACAACCAATTCTCTTGACATCTTGAATTAGGGCGGGGCTGCACTTAACCCTTCATTACATACATGCCCCTTGCCAACACGAAAGGAATGTTATAAAAATGTGAGCGTTATCTGTACTTCAGGAAATTCCACCACTTTAGTATCCAAACATTGCATTTCTTTCTTGTGTCATCAGGACTGGGCAATGATATAACTCAAGGCGAAAAAAAAACTCAGTATTGCATTGGCCAGCTCGGATAACTAGCTTATCGGCGTAGGCTTGCCCTGTGTACCGTTGACATCTGCTGCAAGACACGTGTGCTATTGTTTGCGGTCTTAGGCTCTCTTCCACTAAGGTTCCACGGGCCTGGAACGGAAAGGGCTAGGTCACTTCTCTCCTCACCACCCTCTCGATTCCTGCCGTCTTTGTCCTCCTCTTGAACTGCTGCACCTGATTAGCCGTCTCGTCTTGCTGTCTCATACTTGATTGAGCACCAGTGCCAGGTATAGTTGTGTCTGTTTATGATTCATCATACCCATACAGGGTATATGCTTTTGTCACTGATATACTTAATGTTCTCCATATAGGATTTTGTTCTGATCATTGGTGTTCTCACTGAAATATTCAGATTCTACTACATACACGGGAGTTAATACAGCTAGGATCACTTTTGTAAGTAACAATTTCGACAAGCCATTGGGCCAGGAATCATTTGGAAGAGTGTTGTATGAATTGATTACACATTTCCTTCTAAAAAGGATTTCTGCCCTAAAAAAGAACTACCCTGCATCAATTTAACAAGTGATTAAGTGCTGTGGCAAGTAATAGTGGAGGCGGAAACAAGGTCATTTTCGTAAAGCTCTTTATTATCAAAGGAATGAAAGCCTACCTTTCCCTAAGTCTAGAGAGGTCTTTGCCCTAGTCTACAAAAGAAAATAATAAAGGTGCTCGTCCGTCCGGATATCTTTACAATAAAAATCAGTCCTCTGTCACAACCCTCATCTACTCTATGTCTGTTCCTACCACTAACAAAAAGGAAAAACATACCTCTCCCAGAGCCTGTCTGCAAAAGGACTTTGTCTCAGTTCTATTGTCAAGTATCAAACTTCCTGGAATCTCTGGGATAGGAGGAAGAGGAGACCTATTTGCTCTTCCCATTTCTTCCCCCAAGATGGCTGCTGCATTGGGATTAACATCAAGACCTCCCACAGCAGGCTAGTCTTCTGGCCTAGCCGATCCATGAGCCCCATGACACCCTCAGTGTTACCAACTTGGCGACTTTCTCCCTATATTTAGCGAGAAAGTACAGCCCCCTAGCGACTTTCTGTTAAAAAAGCAGCTAGTGAGAAATCTAGCTACTTTTTTCTATTGGTTTGGAGACTTGCGTCATTTATGCAAGTTTCCAAACCAATAGAAAAAAGTGTTCTCATTCGCCAGTTTTCTAATGGGAGTAATGCAAAAACACACCCTGAACCGAAGAGGGAGGTGTTAACTGTTTGTGATAACAATGTGTGCATGTGTTTCAGCAGCAAATGTTCTTCCGCCAAGGTGTTAAGTCGACAGTGCAGCGGGTAGCTTGGAGGCAGAGAAGAAGACACAGGGGTGTGGTTAAGGGGATGGACCGAAATGAAATAGTTAAAAGGGGAGGGGCCACAGTAAAAGCGAAAATCATAGGGGGCAAGAGTAGGCAATTATGCAAATTAGACAATGATGTCATTTAGTTACTTCAGGCGACTTTTAGGGCAGGCAATAGCTACTTTCCTCACTGAGGGGTTGGCAACACTGGACACTCTAATCACTTGCTATATCAGACGCTGACCTTTGCAAGACCTTGCATCGCTACTTTCTTTTAGCGCCCCATTGTATCCAGTATCGCTGCTGCAGTAAGCTCTTTCCCTATTTTCTCTGTTTCCTGGCATCCTGTGTGCTCCTCGCTCCTGGTCGCTGTTTTCTCTGAGCTGCGGATCCATGCCCGGCTTCCTCATGCTGAGCTGTCTGTTTTCTCCTGGCCACTGTGAAGGCATTACGCAACCAATGCTTCCTTCGTCTCCTCTGCCGCGTTCAGGACGGAACGGTGTTGCCGGCATTACTCTGCTTGATAATCTCCTTATAGCCCTTCGGACTTCTGTTACCTTCCCTTGGACCCCCTTGCATTCCCGGCACCCTGTCAATTTCAAGACTGTTGCTTGCGCTCCTCGCGTTCCCTCATCTGGACCTTGTGCATCTCAGTTAAACGTGCTCCTCGCATTCTTGGTTTCTGTCTATCTACTGTTTTCTTTCTGCCTTCTGCCCTGCGCACTCCTTGCACCTCCTTTTCCTGTCTATGCCAAGTTTGAATACTGCCTTGCTCTTTACTTAGCGCTCCTAGCGTAGGGTATAGTCTGTGCAATTTCCTAATTACTGCAACACGTAGACTGCAACTCCTCTGCTTAACAAGTCATTTGCAGTCCTCTCATTTTCTACAGCCTCTACTGTCAGACTACAGCCCTCATTCCAACAGACCTTTCTCCCTGGGTTTTTCCCATCTGAGGGTTTTCCCCAACTCTGCACAACCCTTGTTGTTTCCATTCAAGGGTCTGGCAGAGTTGGGGATTCCCTTCCTAATCATCAGTGGACTGACAACGGACTACAGGTCAGCGTGATTCCTTACCATAACCTGATACCTATAAGATCTTGACTGATTTCTGACCTACGGAAACATTTCTTTACAGTTTATACAATGCCAAGTACCATAAGAAAGAAAAATATTCTCTTTACTCACTTTACTCAGGTTTCTCACAAGCCACGTGCTTGGTTGTATAGTTCCCAATTCAGAAGTATATTCTATCCCCCTTTTAGGGGTTTTCTCTCCGGTACGCCACCGGAGACTATTGTAAGTCTCAACCCCACTTGGGGTATACTATTTCTTATCTCCTCCTATGTGAAAGCTTCTCTCACCCTCTCTTGGATTTCTAGTGTTTCCACCCCGGCTTGCGGGACTTTCTCTTTCTCCCTGGCGTGGAAGCCTCTCTCGTTCTGTCAGCCCGGCTCACGGTTCTTTCTTCCTAAGCCTGATGTTGGTCTTTCTTCGTCACTCGGGCTTGGTGCAGCAGTGTTCCTCTGGGCAGGTGTTCTCTGGTCTGGATGAGGAACCATGGCTCAGCTTTCTGCTTGGCTCTCCATGACTTCTGCTGAGCTTCGTTTCATCCCTTCAGCGCTTGACAGGTCCTCAGCGTCTTTGGTTACGGTCGCAGGTTGATGACTGTTGGCCTGGTTGTTTCCCCTCTTCACATGTGGCCCAGTCTCTCGGTCTAGGAGCCACATAGGGGAAAGGTAGCGTTCCTTGGGCTCTGGAGCTTCTCCACTCTACACAGCATCTGCATGGGGCAGTATCTGGACTCTGCTACTTCATACCTGGGAACTCCTTCCTTTCTCCCTCTCTCTCTGAGTGCTCTCACAAGTCTTATACACTCCCGCCTGTCATGAGATTAGATAGTCCAAGTACAATTCTCCTCTTTGATTCCCATAAAACCAACAAATAAATGGGACTTCTCAGGTAAGGGAGGATGAGTAAAAAGTGCATAGTACCATATAGGGATTCCTTGTCCCCAAAGGTGGGGGTGGGTGGGTGATCATCCTCAGGGGGATCACGCTTGCCAGGGGGGTATGTAGTGTGGTAGGCTAACCTCCCTAGTCCCAAAAGGAATGCTCACCCTTATGGAGAGGGGACAAATTCCCTGGATTCGTCATAGTGCATAGTACTCTTGGTAGACAATAATTGGGTCAAATATCCTCCTCTCATGGGCATTCTACTCTCTTTTTATTTTTTTATTTTTTTTACCTTTGAATAGATGTTTATGGGATTTTGTTATTTTGAGGAAGACGTGACCAATACTTATTTTTAGGTTTTCTTATCAATAGGTATTGTTGGGGAGTACATCCAACGCCCCCACAAGCAGGCAAATACAAGTTGCCAACGTCCCTGTGAAAAGGCACACAGCAAAAAAAAAGCAGCCCCACACATATAGACTTCCCTGTGTAGGCTCAACAATGAACTATTAGCCATGCTTCAGTAAGTCATATCTCTGATAGGCAAATAAGCCATAGAACACAGATCTTACACTTGAATATAACCACACATCCTTAATGCATGTAGTAGCACTTAACAGTAGTCAGGGAAACAGTAAGGGGGTACTCATAACAATAGCAAATGGCAATGAACCTTTACACTAATCAAATAAATAACACACGTAGGCCTTGAGACCCAATTAGTCATCTCAGAAGCATGAAGGCCCTTAGCCCCTCAACAGAGAATATCAGCCAGGGACTTGCAAAGAGGTGCACACATACCAAGCTGCAACTTTCCACAGCTGGAACTGAATGTGCGTAGTGATTGGTTTAGGCAAGGGGGCAAACACATTCCCAAGCCTGAATTGTGGTAGTGTGGTCATGGAAAAGCAGCAGAGAAATACCAGACCCCAGAGTTAAGGGACAACCACTGTACACAGATTGGTCAACACACATCATCATAATGAAGGTCAAAGCTGGTAGGGACCAAACAATGAGCAGTGAAGAGTATGCCTGACAAGACAGACTGATCAAAGAGCAGCCCTGCCACTGTAGGAAAAATCCCTCTGAAAGAGCTCCAATTGCTAAGGTAGGAACCATACAAAACAACATCAAACATAGATTAGAATTGATCAGGTACCAATGACTTTCATGGAAATATATGAACGACCCCCACAGCACATAGACAATATAAGTGAAGAGTGTGTTTATAATATTGGCAAGCTACATACATATATTCATATCATTGCAAGAGAATGAAGTTTGCAAGTATCTAAGCTGCCAGCTCATAAGGTCAGGGGCAGGGCAAATAGAATCTTTAGGAAAGAAGAGAAAGCAAGTAATGTTAAGACAGTGCCAACCGATGAGGTCTTTTAGGATGAGGATGCAAATGTCATAATTTTGTTGTCACACTGTCTCATCTCACGCAGGGATTGGTTGAAATCTGTCAAGTCACTCACTCCACAAATACTCCTCCTGGAACAGCCAATCAAGTACCCAAGTCCAGACAATACAAAATAAAAAGAGCTACATCGAGTCAGCATCATGGGAACAGGAATGATCTCAATGCTAATTAATTAATAAACTGATGTTTTGCTTCAGTCACAAGGATAGAATACGCCAATAGGGCTAGGTACTGTATAGATTTACCTGTAGTGCAAATAACAGTGCTCAATCAGAGGCTTGGAAAGTGTGAATAACTTGCAACATTTGTTGTTATTTTTCCTGTGTTAGTTTCTATAAAACCAGCCATTTTCTGTCATCATGTTGAATGTTTTTTTGATATTTCCCTGGCCTAGGCTGTGTTGTAAAAAAGCTTTTGTTTTTCTCATATCTCATGCAATAATTTTTGGCTCTTTGGATTGATTCGTATTATTGAACATGGGACTTGCCTTACAGTATTACGTCGAAACGGGTAATTCAACTGCATGGATTAAACACATGTAACTCATTTTATGCTTTGTCCTCAGTTCATTATATTTTGTGGTGACCGAGGAAAAGAAGTCGGATGCACTGAGGACAATATCAAATGGTTCTTTATTAAATCAATTAAGAAAAGGCCTATCTATCCGATCGCTAAGGGGATATCCCTTGCCTAAGAAACTAAACTACTGGTGCCTGTCAGTCGTCCAAATATTCAAATATGTCCTCTGTCCAAAACCTAAGTCGATCTGGCCCTACAACTATAGAAAAAAGAACCTTAAGACCAGAGCAGTGTGCTTCTGGTTAAGACTTCCCTTGGCCGAACTCAGTGGGCTCTTCTCGGGGTAGTGTTCTTAGTTCCAATGAAAAAAGGTGTTTTTATTTAAAGTCAATAAAGAAAGATTCTTAATCCTCCTTGCACGCTCCTCAATTCATTCATGGTATACATTTAAAGTCTTAACATCTTTACCTATCAGGATCCTCCTTTCACCCGTTCCCCAATTCCTTGTATTGTTTTTCCATGAACTTTCTTCTGTGACAGGTTGAATCCTTCATATTCTATTCCATGAATTACTTTCCCAGTGTCTTTTACAGATGCCTCCAAGCCGTCCTGATTCCTTATACTAGACAACACTTGTGGCTCTCGCCAATGTTTACACTTCGGGTTTCTCAGGTTCCTGTAACCCACATTCACAGTTACTTCACTTGTTTCCAGTTGCCGCCCCCTTCCCATGACCGCTCTGCTACCTTCTTCAGCATCGGCTGTGTGATGAATCCGATGGTGTCATCATTCCTTTCCCGGTAGTGACCTCCTCCCATGTGGCCATGGGACGGAAGCCGCTACCTGATCCTTACCCTTGGGCGGCTATATGAGGGAGGATCACATGGGGGAGGAAACCTCCGGGGGGGTGTCATGGCATCATCGGATGAGACATGGTATCCTCCTTTTCTTTCTGAGGATGAACCTCCCGTCCCTAATACTATTATGGCATATTGTCATACATCTCCTCCTTGACCTACGAAGAATATTCAAAACCTTTTCCCAAGACCCATAGGTCAACTTTCAAACTCTGATCTGCCTTGTGAAACTTATGAAAACACATTCTCAGATTTCACATAAAAATCATCCTGGACTGTCTTGCCCTTAAAAACCATTAAGAATACTTATCCAGGTTATTCGTGCAAATTGTGAAAAAGGGACTTCCAATCCTATAACTGCCAAAATACTGGACGAGGAAGAAGAACCAGATAAAGCACTGCGAAGGAGGCCACAAGCACAAGGAGCACTCTAGTTGTTGGCCACATACACCTGTCGCCGGAAAAATTAAAGAGCAGAAGCAGAGAGCAGAGGTGTGCTACTGTTGAAAAGAGAAACAAACTGCAAGTGAAAACCTTTCAAGTTTCTCAGTGTATACTGTGCAGGTCTATGGGAAACACAGACAAGATAATATATCAAATGGATACATTATCAAACCAAGAAAACATATAAGAAGCCCTAGCCGGAGAGTGTACAAGCAGTTACAAGTGTGTGATTACAAAAAGCCCTGGCAGGAAAGAATACCAGGCAGTTACAAGTGTGTGATTACAAGAAGCCCTGGCAGGAAAGTATACCAGGCAATTACAAGAAAAAGGATTGTGTAAACCAGGAGAGAAGGAGCAACACCTGGCAGCAGAGTATACCAGGTGCCCTGATAAGACAAAAGTAGAAAACCATACAGTTTTTTGTGTCAGTGTGGTTGCTGGACAAGAAAGGCATAGGGTACTGCTACTTGTGAAAACACCAGAAAGTAAAGAGGAATCCAGGGGAAGGGAACCACCAACTTTTATGTTGGAGTTATTAATTCCTTTTTAACACTTTTTTCTAGAAACCATTCTAGGCCAAAGACATTCCCTTTTTCACTGTAGAATTTAGTGTTAGAGTATGAGTGCCAGAATAGGACTTTGGACACGGGACAGTTTTGTTTTGAACATTTTGACACGGAGAGATCCTTAGTTTTTGGTTAAGGTAGGGAAACTCCTCTTAGAACAGGATCAGAGAGGTATTTTCCTAACTCCTTGCATTTATGAAAAATCTTTAACCAAAAACAGGTCTCACTTGTGTTTGAGTTTAATTCCTGACTACTTGCAGCTGGTTCCCGGGGTTTGGCGTTTCATCAGGGTGTCTTCCCCTGGTTTTGCTCTGTGGTCACCAAGTGTCTGTTTTTCAGGCACTGTATATTAGAGAGGCATGGAGCACTGTAGCATAATATGGTCAGTTTGGCAAACCAGTCTGTAGACTAGTTTTACAAAGGTAGCGGGCGCCCCTCTCTCGCAAGAACAGACATGATAACCTGTTCAGTGGTTATTAACCACTTGAGAGTTCGCAGCCACTGCTTTTACTCACTGTGCCTTTCACAGATGGGAAATATCCATTTGCATATCAGTCTTTGTCCTGCCCAGGAGCATTACAGCACCGAAATACAATGACAAATCCAATCTGAACGAGAGTACCACCAGCAACCCCATACACGTGTTTCACCCTTGTTGGGGATCATCAGTGAGGTGAAGCTGATGCCTCTCTGTAGACTAGCTAACAAAGTGGCAAATTATTTAGCTGTTTCAAAGGCAAGGCATCCATATATTTATGTAAATGATCATAGCGCGCTCATAAGTATCAAGATCCATAGAGATCTACAAACAAAAATGCAGAATGCTGACTACAACAAGAATTGAATGTTAAAGAGCCCTATTCTAGCCTAGTTTGTACTTTAGAATTTTTAAACCATTTTTGTACTGTTTCTTGTGTACAGTTTTTCATATTTTGGCGTCAAATGAGGTGTGAGTGAAGGAGAAAAATCAGTCAGAATGAAGTGTTGAATTTATATGCATTTTCTTTTAACATAAGATCATTGTAATACATCTCTTTTTATAATCATGAACATTACTGCAGTTTCGTATTTGTAGAAGGAGATATACTATGTAGCAGTGGACCGCCGCAAGGCTTTCTACGAAGGCGATATTGACCTCACAGGAGGCCCTGAGATATGAAAGATAGTAGTAGCACATAGAAGTTCACCATGCACTACCTTCATGTGGGTTTTAAGTTCTGTATTTCTACCTGCCTGCTCAGCAGTCTCCACGCTGTAAGAAAGGCATGGCATCAAAGTAAGACAGACACAAGTGATCACAGTTCAAGGGTGTTCATTAAACTGTAAAGTGGGTGAGGTAAACGCCTAATCTTAACCTAAATCTAAGATGGGCACAAGTTACAACCGTCAAATAACAATAATACTGTCCAAGTGGAGTCTAGTCAAATAAAAGGGCCTATACTAAGAAACCTATTGCCAAACCTCACAGCTATGTTACAAAATAGTGCAGGATAATGTTCACAAGAAAAGAACGAAGTGTTCACAAAATGATAAGTCGGGATGTTATGGCCGCGGTCTCCCTTCCCCACGTTTTTAGCACGGGACAAGACAGGACTCTCAAGCACAGCACACTCCTGGGCTTCTCCGGCATGAGCTTACAATTCCTTTTCTCCGTATTACGGCCTTCTGTGCCCAAGTCTCTTTCTCATGCAAAGTCTCTATCTTCAGAGGGCCTGATATGCCAAAACAACAAAACACAAGTTCCTTCTGTTATCTTTTACGTCGGGTGATTAGCCTTCACTCTTGGATCTCCCTCAGCCGGACTCCGATCCTTCTCTCATTTGGTAGCCTCCTTCAGTCAGGTTCAGACCAACCACTCACTGTGGATATCTCTCAGTCGGGTTCATACTTGCCATCACAATGTTCACTGGGGTATTCATGCTCACTCTAATTTGTGTGCATCCCTCAGTCGGGTTCATATTTGCCAAAATAACAGTTTCAGAAAAAAGTCCTTCCAGACCCCTTAGGTTCTTCCCTGTTAAACCTGGTTCTCAGCCCCAAGTCAGGCTCTCTCTATAGCCCCTAGTCAGGCTTCGCACAGTTGTAATCCTCAAAAATCCTAATGTCTTTTTAAACAACCCATTCGGTTAAGTGAGGTCAGACCTTCCAGAGCACTGGCCAATCCAAACAGAGACTTCCGAAGGGTGCTGTCGTCTCGCTGGGTCCCTCTGTTTGCTTACGGCAAGTGCGGGTTTCACACCTTCACATTTCGCATTGCGTTTCCCTTAGCCGTGTGCAAACACCTGTATCAAAATGTCAAAACTTCAGTAATGGCTTAAGGACTTTAGATTGTACAAAGGATTTGTCTCGACCCTCGTATGACCACCCTAACCCTCTATATCGGCCTTCCCTATGGCCTCTTGGTATTTGTAGTTTTCGTTCTTCCCTATGTTCAATACAGTCTCTTCGTTCATCAGAGGGGTACCAGACTGAGACCTTTGACTGGGCGTCCAGGTCACTCTTTCTGTGGACCAATGTGTTCACAAAATACCTCTTGTCTAATTATCTTCTTACTGTTGCCACTGCAAACTTGAAACAACAACAAGTCCGGTTTACTATCAGCTTTTACCGGCTCACCGGCTGTGCTGAACTCGTTGGCAGTTCCTTTGCCACAGGAGTCAAGGACGGTACCACATGGCAACCTCGTCTCCCCAACCTGGCTATCAGTGCAGGAGGGGGCCATGTGCCGCTGACATTCATCACACCATGGGCCAGCTGTGATTCCTGGTCTTATGTTTCTTTCATCAGAGGTTTTGTGGGTCTGGGCTGAAAATGGCAAGGGCAACTCTCTCCTTGACATCCTTTCGGGTCTCACCACCTTTCTTTTCTGTTTGAACTGCTGTCCTGGAAGGGCTGCTTCCTCGTGCATTTGGCCATGCTCGGAGTGTGCTCTTGTTTTCTGTCTTTTATCCCTTTGTATCGTAGTTGTTAGTATTTGCCTGACTCTGCCTGACCCTTGTGTTGGGACATGTCAGGTAAACAGCTTGGGTATTAGTCCGTTGTCTTTCATGCTGTGAGAAAGTGGGTTAAAAACGGGGGGGTACAGTGTCTAAGTATCCTACTGGGTAGGATGGGGAAAAGGTGTCATAAGGAAGGGGATACTGCGTCTCAAACTTCGGTGTCCCACTTCCACTCCCCGAAGTCCCCTCATCCAGGTGATCCCACCCCACTGGTCCACCCCCAGGAACTGGATCCAATAGCAATGGCCATGTCCTGACCACCTGTATGACAGATCCCGTGGGACTAGTGAGTTAGACACCTTCCGGTTTCTCACAACGCACACAGGCGGAGCGGAGGACTCGTGCCTCACGATGCGTTCAGTATCAGCGTTTGTTCATGGGCTCACAGACCACCACTGAAACCCGTGGTCACGCCACCAAGCATGACGGTGTTCTCGACCACGTCCCTGCAGAGGTTGCTCCACTGCTCTCTTTGCCGGCCTTCCACCGTTCATCTCTGCTCCTTCGATTCTCTCTTGCTGCTGCTGGTTCTGAGGTCCAGCAGCGCTATGCCCCTCCAGGACGTTCCTTTGCAAGAGGCTCTCGTTCAATAACAATAATAAAACAGTAAATGAAATTAAAGTGTTTGCAAACCAATGGTTAAAACGCCCATTGGTTAAATATTGTCCTGCACACTGTAGGGAAGGCTTGGCATCACAAGTATGACACTGACACAATGGATACAATTTGTAAAACCTTTATTGAAAATGCTGGGGTCGAAGAAACTCCTAATTTGCCCTATAACAAAGATGGGAGTAATCTTGACCATCAAACGATAAACAAAACCACAGTCCTAGTGGTGTCAGCCAAATCAAGATGGCCTATGCTAACAAAACCTAATGCCTGCCCTATCTCTTGTACAAAAAGTGTCAAAAGGAGAAATGTATGCAAAAGAAAATCAGTGTTCAAAATAATAAAGGTAGTTGAACCAGCTCTCCTTCTTAAGTTACACCTCACAGAGTAAGGCTGTCCCTGTAGGCAGGATGACACATTCTGGCTCAGTTTCTAACACTCTAAGCAGCTCCAAAGCCTCGGATTGAGGCCTGCCTGGCCTGCCACGGTAAAATATTTTTCTTGACTTTCCAAAATTGTATTTCTAACATAAAGTTCACAAAGGTCCCCCTCTGCCGGGCTCAGACCTTAAAACACACAGTTCACAAAAGTACCCCTCTGCCGGGCTCAGACCTTACAGCACACAGTTCATAAAGGTCCTCCTCTGCCGGGCTCAGCCGTTACAGCACACAGTTCATGAAGATCTCCATCTGCAGGGCTCAGACCTCATAGCACACAGTTCATAAGGGTCCTCCTCTGCTGGGCTCAGATGTCTCACGTCGCAGTTCAACACAAACTGCAAGAGGGCTCCCTTCCCCTACTTTATTGTACTTCGGGTCTCCCTCTCACAAACAATCCCTTCGCTCTCACCTGAGGAATACGTATATGAGGCAGGGGAAGGTTCTTGGTTCGCGGATCTTCTTTTGGCTGAGTGTCTCTTCTCGAAGAGGAACGTTCTGTTCCAGGAGGAAGCCACTCTGCCCGTCCAGGTGGATACGGTTGGGAAGAGCGGCTCCTCCCTCCCGGAAACAGCCAAAAGTGGGGAAAAAGCTGATGGCACCAAAACACCTCTCAAGATTCAAAAAGCTTGTAGGATGGCAGCGGCCGGTCCATTCCGGTGTAACTGACGGAAGAATGCCGTAATTGCAAAGGAGGGTAGCACGGCAGTCAAAGCACAAGAACAGAAAAAGAGGATCCCGGGATGGCAAAAGCAATGAAGCAGATAGAAAGATCGACAGAAGCAGAAGGCAGGGAAGCAGGGAGGACTAGGAGAAAGAAAAGAACACAGTGAAATCAGACTAGCACCTTACCCAAAGCGAAAGTAGCAGGGTTGCAATGCACAGACAAGTTGGAGACTGCTGTATTTACGGTCACGCTGGGCAGCCATGTTGGAGGAAGGCTAGACTGCTGAGGTGCGTTAAAAGTGAAAATGTGCTGGGTGTTCAAAGCCTGTGTTTCCACATATGCCATAACTTCCAGGATGGTAAGGTTATGACTGTATGCCCCCTCTTATATGTCACTGTGCCAGCTTCCCGGAGTGGCATTTGTGAAAATGTCAGAGAAGTTGAGGTCATGTGAAATTGCAAAGGGGTTCCCAGGAGTTTTCCGAGGAGGGCAGTCCCTTCCATTGTACCAAATATTGAAGGCGTCCTTTCCGATACCGGGAATCACAAATCCTTGATACCTTGTATTCCTCTGGAGATGGATCCTGAGTAGAGTGTGGTTTCTTTTCATGGAGTGTTCATCTGGGGCAAAGGTTTGTAACAGAGAAGAATGCAACACAGGGTGAATCCAACAAAGAGATTTAGGTAGTCTCAACTTGAAGGCAACTGGGTTGATCTTTGCTAAGACCTCATAAGGACCGAGTTAACAAGGGTTGGATGCTCTTACCCATCGTGGAAGGTATTTGGTAGATAACCAGACTTGTGATCCCACATCCCATCTGGGAACTGTTCTCCTATGAACGTCTGCTTGTCTCTTATTTTTAATTTTTTTAAACATATTTTATTAGTTACCATAGCAAATAATACACATTGCATCCAAAACACAGTGCATAAAACAATTCCCAAACTTCCTCCTCACCCCCTCTAACCACTGCTTCCCTCCATAGCACTGTTTCTGCAACTGCTCATTTCAGGAGGTGCCGCCACCAGACCTCTGCATTCGGTCTCTTGCTTGCTTTCCAGCTCATTGCTATCCTACATTTCGCTAGAATATACGCCAGGTCTTTGAGTTTGCTCACATGTTTGAGTTTACGCGGTCTTGGGAATCCCCCCACCATGAACACCCACAGAGAGTCCACTTCCAGTTTGATCCCTTTACTACCTCTCCACATTTCGGGCATTCTGTGTATTGGAATTCGTGAACTTAGCAATCTTCTTAGGGGTCATGTATGCTCTATGGGTAATATATAACTGAATATGTTGTAGTCTCACATTTCTTGACACTTTCTTATGGTATCTTTGCATTCTTACCCACAGCCTGTCTCCTATTGCTTCCCCACCATCTTCCTTCCAGTCCCTCCTTATCTGAACCATCTCCTTTCCAACTTTGGACATCATTATTTCGTAGATCCGGGAGACCTCATGGCCCTCGTCAGATACCGCCTGAAGCGTTTCTATGGTAGGATCTGGTTGCTGGGTCAGCTCCAACTGTGACCCTGTGACCAAGTTTTCTTTATCATTATCACCCGCCTAGCGTGTGTAATATATTGTCCACTGTGTAAGCCTGTATCTTCTCTCAGTGTATCAAATTCTATTCTCTCCCCTTCTTGCCACACATCTCCTATAGTTGTTACACTGTTACACCTACTGGCTCCCAGTGTTCTCTAATAGTTCTCAATTGCTCATCCACCCCCTCAGTGCCACCAAAGGCACCTGTGGGAGTACGGAAGAGGACTTCCCATCACCTGGCATGCGCTACGCCAGATCTTCCTCCCCAGATCCAGTAATGCCGACCCCCTTCCCATTGGAGGTTCTGCCAACCACATCCATTTGTTAAAAAAATAAGGTGTACTCTCCGCCCTCAGCAATCTAGACTCAGGTGTGGAGTCCTCGGATAACCATCTTGCTACTTATTGAAGCTGGCCAGCCAGGTAGTACACCTCAAAATTGGGCAGTCTAATCCCTCGTTGGTCATACGGGTTCTGAAATTTCCATAATGCTATCCTGTTCCTGGAGTTGTGACAGATGAACCCCCTGCATATGCTCTGTATCCTAGTGAAGAACCGTTTAGGTATCCTCTACGGGACATTCGCAAAGTAATGCAGTAGCCTGGGTAATACTATCATCTTCAGCAGTGCTGCTCTGCCCATCATGGTTAGAGGTAACCGGGCCCAGAACCCTATACTTCGTTCAATATTACCCACCACATTTTCCGTGTTATGCTTGTGTTCATCCCCTACTTTGTGATATATATCCACCCCAAGTATCTCAAAGTGTCCGTTGTCCATCTTATCTGTAGCACTGGTAGTTCGTGCTGTGGTATTTCTACATATCTGACTATGGGGAATATTGTGGACTTTTTAGGATTGATTGTTATGCCGGAGAGTATAGCATACCGTTCCATTACCTCTAGAATATATTGCAGGTTTTCTTCAGGATATTTCAAATACAGCAACATGTCATCTGCGTACAGTGATATCAAATGCTGTCCCCCTTTCTTGTTGATTCCCACTACGCTATATTGTTTTCTCACATATATCGCCAAAGGTTCCAGTGCTAAGATAAAGAGCATTGGGGACCATGGGCACTCCTGTCAGGAAATGTGGATGGACGCTGTGGAGACGGTGGAAGCATTAGGACTCGCTCTAGTCCTCACTCAAGATGGCAGAGTCACGTATAAAGGTAGACTCCGCCCATTACTCGGTGCATTGTATCTGAGTTTATTACCTTTGTACTTCGGTCTGTGAACTCCCGTGCCTGCCTTCTGATAGCTTTGTATAACAGCCTTCCTTTGTAACTTTCATCACTGTTCCCCTGCATCTTTCCTTCCTTCGCTACTACAGCCTACTTTTGTTTACTTTCCGTTTATGCATTCTCGCATTCTCCCTTTACTTTCGGTTTCTCTCTGCATTTTACCGCCGCTGTCAATAGCTTGAACGGAGTATTGCAATTCCTTTTGCATCACTCTGCACCTTCCTTCCTACTTTCGGCTGTCTATAGCCCGTGACTACCCTTTCTTTTGTATCTTTTTTCAGGGTATCTTACGTGATTTTTCCCGAATCACTGCTTTCCTCCTGGCGTTTTACGCCTTTCCCGGTTTCTGTCACACTTTACTATCCATTCCTTCGCCTGTTACTTCTTAACAAGGCGGATTCCTGTTCCTATCTAGACTGTCCTTCGTTCCATCCTCTATCTCTCTTTACATTCTTTAGTTATTTCCTTTTTATTGCTATTACAATCAGCCAGCCCTTCCCGTTGGAGTTCTGCTTACTTACCTTCATTTCCTGGTTCGAGATCATAACTCCTGCACTGAGTACGCAGTAAAGAGACTTGCCTTCGGCAGTTCCTGATCCAGTTTCCTCTTTCAATCATCCTTCCTGGACTACAAGTCTTCACCGCTTATCCAGGGTTTTTTCTGCTTTTCGGCTTTTTCCCTGATTTCAGGGCTGGCTCCCTGGGATCCCCCGAGGGCAGGGTCTTATCTCTGCCAAGGTGGCCTCCGGGGGAGCCAGACCCTATTTATACGACCGGAAGGACCACAAGCCTAAGGAGAAAGAGGCGAGGAAGTAGCAATTAAGTCGCAAGACCCAGGTCAAGATTCCCACTGCAACATCCTCCGAAGAATCAGGTGAGGAGAATTGGGAGGGTGAGCCCGCATCTGACAACTCCTGCCTGGTGCCCCTACTCAGAGTCCATCGTTCCGAAATGATTGGTCCTGTTCGGTCTCGTGCCACTGGTTCGCTGTACAGCAATTGAGCCCATTTCAGGTACACAGGCCTATCCAATATTCCTTCAGAACCGCCATCATCCACGGCCATTTGACTTACTTGAAGGCTTTTACTGCGTCTAGCGAGATTATCGCTACTTCTTGGGGGCTCCTTTCTGTCTGGTCTATGACGTGGTGAAGCCTCCTAAGATTTCGGAAATACACCTCCGTGGGACATACCCCGTCTTGTCATGGTGTATAAGTTTATTTATTATTGGCTTCAGCCTATTTGCCATCACTGCGGTGAGTATCTTGCTATCCTGGGTGAGCATCGACAGTGGTCTGTAAGATCCGCAGTCCGTGCTCAGTTTATCTGGTTTGAGGAACGGGATAATTATTGCTTCCCTGAGGGTCTCTGGCAGCCTACCCTTGTCAAACACCTCGTTCAACATGGCTAATATTGGTGGGAGTAAGTCAGCCTTGTATGTTTCATAGAACTCGCTTGGGAGACCATCCGTCCCCGGGGCCTTATTAATCGGTAGTGTTTGGATCACGTGCTCCAGCTCTTCCACTGTGAGTGGGGCCTCTAATTTCTCTCTGTTTCTTCGAGCTTGGGTAGGGTTATCTCCGCTAGTGTATCCAGTATGTCAGTGTCCTCTTCCTCAATCCTGTTTGCGTATAATTCTTGATAATATCTATGGAAACATTCATCAACTCTTTCTTGAGTATCCTCCATCAACCTATTCTCCCTCTGTATTTCCCTGATTGCCTGTCTTGGGGCCTCCATCTTACACAACAAGGCTAGTAGCCTGCCCGGTTTATCGCCTTGTGCATGCTGCCTTTCTATATATTGCCTATAGTTTAAGTTACTTAACCTTTCACAGTGGGCTCTTCATTTCTCTTGTAGTTGGCGTATGGCCTCAGCCTCTCCCGGGGAATCCGCCCCTTCTTGCATTTTAGTTTCTATCTCCTTTTCCGCATCTTGTAGTTCCCGCACTATACCCCCCTGTAATCCTTTCAACTTTGAGATTGCTTCCCCTCTCACCACCACCTTGAATGCTTCCCACAGCGTACCGGCTGACCCCACACTCCCTGTATTATGTTCAGAGTATTCCTTTATAACCTTCCTCAGGTCTTCTCTGAATATTGTGTCCTTCAGCACTTCGGCTCTGAGCTTACATGTCAGGATTCTCAACCTGGGAGGAGAGACCTGCCACATTACAAACAGTGGCGCGTGGTCCGAGAGGACTGCTGCTTTGTACTCTGCACTCCTCACATCTTCGATTAATGTACTGGCTACAACTATGTAATCCAACCTAGTATGTAGTTTGTGTGGAGCTGAGTAATGCGAGTACTCCCTGCGTTGTGGGTGAGGTCTCCTCCACACCTCAACCATATGAAAATCATTCACAAGCGCCCCCAGGGCCTTTGCCACCGGGTTGGGCTTGCTTCTTTCTTATCCGATCTGTCAAGCCTGGGGTCTAGTGTACAGTTGAAATCCCCCCCCATTATAACTGCTCCAACTATATATGGGCTGATCTTGGCATATAGGTTTCTGAAATATGTCGTAGGGTCATTATTTGGTGCATATATGTTGATAATTCTTGTTCCACACCAGCCCCTTCAGTAACACTATTCTACCATCTGTCTCCACCTCCTGTTGTACCAGTTTGACCGGAACATGTGGTGCTATCCAGGTGATGACCCCTCTAGCATACATGGAATACGTTGCGCCTATTATGGTCCCTTTCCATTTCCTCTTCATCACCTCTAGCTTATCTTTGGTCAGGTGGGTTTCTTGTAACAATGCAATGTCTATTCTCTGTCTCCTCAAGTACATTATGACCTTATTTCGTTTGATGTAACTGTTTAACCCTCTTACGTTCCAGGTCACTATCTTCAGGTCCCCCATGTCAGCCATACCCCATTCCCCCCACCGCCACTCCTGCTCTCTTCTTTTTGTGAACTGGCTTGCGATCGCTGGCTCTTCCCTTCCCACTACTCCCCTCTCCTCCCCCATTGTACCTACCCCAACGACCCCAACTCCCATCCCTCCCACCCCCCACAAACAGTTGCCCAGCTCCATGCCTGGATCAAAGGCTACCCTGCATCTAGTCCTTTTCTGTGGCCTTCGCCGATACTTAGAACCCAGCAGGGGGATACTATACTACTAATATCCTAACTAAACTGCCTACTGGGGGTGAGGACGCATCTCTTTCCTATCTCCTGCATTAATGCCACAATATATTATCCGCTCGTGTGTTCTAAGCACTGCATCGCTATCACATCCTAGGTGACCCACATTACCCTTGATAATATAGTCCAAAAGTTCGGATCTTAGTCATGTGCTGTATCTTCCGCCCTTGCTTAGTGCAAGTCCATATTACAGAAGCTCGTCTAGTTTACGCCATCCGCCCCCTCTCATTTCTTTAAACGAAACGTAAGTTCACTTATCATCACCGCCTGCCGTCTGATCATCCGCTGTCACTGGGCAGTTCTGCGTGTCCATCCAATTCGTTGCATCCTCTGAAGACTCATGGAAAAACGTCTTGTCCTTGTGTAGGACTTTCAATGTTGCTGGGTACATCAGCATGTATTTCTGGCTGGATTCACGTAACCGTCTCTTGATCACCACGTAGCCTAGTCGTTGTCTATGTACTTGGAAGGTGTAGTCCGGATATGCTGTTATGGTTGCTGACGCTCAACTGATGTGCCTCCTTTGCGGAAATATTCAAAGATTTTCTCTCTATCTTTATAGTTTCGAATATTAGCAATGATCAGTCTAGGGGGAGCTCCAGGTGGTGGTTTCCTCGTCTGGGCTCTGTGTGCACTTTCAACCGTGAACCCCTCTGCGAGCAAGTCCGCTCCGATCTCTTGCAGCAGTAGGTTCTCAATGTAATTCGTCGGGTCCAGGCTTTCTGTTCTTTCCGGCAGACCGACAATGCGGACATTGTTGCAGCGCGCTCTGCCCTTCTGCTTCTTCCGCCCTGTTTTCCAGGTTACGCACTTGCTGTTGGAGCGTCGCGATTTCCTTGGCGCTGGTGATGCTGCTGCTGGTGTTCATTTTCATTTCAGCCTCCAATATGCCCGTGCGTTTGGCTAAGCCTCTCGCGTCTTGCCTCAAGAGGTTGACATTCACACTGACTGCATCTATTTTACCTTGTAGGGATGTCGTTAAGTCTGTGATGGCAGATCCCAGCTTGGTTTCCCACGTCACTTTCAAGTCCGCAATTGCGTCCAGGGTCTGTCGGTCATCTCTCATAGAAATGATTTCCTCTGGTTTACTTCGCTCTGTAGGTTTTGCCATCTCTCCTGCTTGGGGCGATTTCACAAATATGTCCATTAGCGGCTTCTTCTCTTTGAGCCTGTTTGTTTTGGACGCCATGTGCTCTGCTTCAGCTACGTTACGGCTTCCCCCTCCGAACTAAAGGTGGCCTGTCTACTCATGGCCTGGTGAGTGTCTGGTTGCGTTCTTTTGTCCGTTGGCCACGATCTTGTGCCTCCACCTTTGCATCCGTGTGTGGGCCGGGGTTAGTAGCTCCGCTGTGGCTCCCGATTAATGTGGTCCACGTGCACCGCTTTGCTCCATTCGTCATTCTGGGCTCCTATTACAGTATTGTTTGGCCATGACTCCCCGTTTCGGTGTTACGTAGGTCTTTACATTTTTGCCATTTTGTTTAGATCACTGCAGGACCGAATTGCTTTGCATTCCCTCATAACGTCAGTTCCTCATATCTGTACCATTCGATAATGCCATTGCAGCATGCTTCACATATTCATGCAGCATTAGGTCTTTTTACATATCGCGAACGTTGTCCTGGTCACACGCGCGCATCAGGATTTTGCAGGATCAGAAGGAGCTTCCAGGAGATGCGACTTATCCCATGGCTGTTAAGCCATGCCCCCCAACGTCTGCTGTCTCTTATATCTGTTCTTGTTTTTGTCCAGATTGTTATACGCCTACTTATGGGCTGAAGATAACTTGTCCAGAGCAGAGTCTATGGTAGGTAAAGCAGTGACTGCAAAAGGTGTTTCAGGAAAAGATCTGGGATGTCTGCGGTAGAGACAGTAAAAGGGGCTCATCTTTATGGCGGTATGGTAGGTATTATTGTAAGCAAATTCAGCTGTTGGTAATAATTCAACCCAATTGTCCTGTTCAGTATTGGAAAAGCATCTTAGGTATTTTTCCATTGTGTGGTTTAATCGCTTGGTTTGCCCGTTGGATTGGGGATGAAAGCCGGGGATAAGGCCTGATTAATACCAAGAAGCCGACAAAGTGTCTTCCAGAATAATGATGTGTATTGGGACTCTCGATCCGATATAATGGCTTGTGGAAGACCATGCTGATGTCCTTGAAAAAACACATGAGCCATCTCTGTGGCGTAGGGGCTCCTTTTAGGGGAGTAAAGTGGGAAACCTTGCTGAAGCAGTCCACCGTTACCATAATAGCTGTGCATGCTTGAGAGGGAGGTAGATCTACCACAAAGTCAGTAGAGACGTGACTCCAAGATTCTTTCGGGAGATCGCACTGTTCCAGTAGTCCAATTGGTTTTGCTGTGGAATATTTCCCTTGTGCACAAACAGGGCATGATCGAACATAAATCTTGACATCTTTGTTGATCGTAGGCCACCAGAAAGATCTCGTAAGCTATTCAGTAGTTGCGGCTATACCCTTGTGTCCAGCAATCCTGGAATCATGTCTCCATTAAAGGAGTTGTAGAGAAAGTGTGGGAACAAAGAGGCACTTCCTCTGAAAGAGCATCCCATCCTTCCAGGCAACTTGAATCGGTCTTGAGAAGAAAAGAAGGGTATATTACCAGGAGTTGCTTCCTTAACCTCCTGTAAGAAGGAAGATATGTCTCCAATGAATCTGTCTTCCAAAAGCATCCGTTCCCTGGAAAGAGAAGTGTCTAAGCATGCAGAAGGACACCTTGATAAACTGTCTGCAAGTAAATTGTCAGTTCTGGGGATGTAAGTGATATTAAAATAGAATTGGGCAAAGACGTAAGCCCACCTGGCTTGTCGTGAATTGTAACAATCCATTTGTTGGAGAACACGAAGATTGCGATGATCTGCCCGGATCTTAAAAGGGTATGCACTTCCTTGTATCACCCCTGCTGAGGCATCGGTTTCCACAATAAGGTTCTGTTTGATAGGATTGTTTGAGTATACGTGCAGAGCAAAACATGAATTTCAAACTCTGAAAAGCTTGAACCACCTTGTCAATCCAGTTAAAGGTAATGTTCTTCTTTAATAATGCAGTTATCAGAAGAACAACGTTAGAAAAGTTCTTGATTAATTTTTTCGATAAAAGTTAGGCAGACCCATAACCTTCTGGAACTCCTTGAATGAATTGGGGACTGGCCACATGGATGACATCTTCTGTTGGCCCATTGAAATGCCTTAGTTGGATAACAAAACACTGAGGTAAGGCACTGAAGATGCTTCAAAGAGACATTTCTCTGGCTTGGCCAGTAAAGTATGGGTGCATAGTCGACCAAGGACCTCTGTAAGGTGAATATGATGTTGTTCTCTAGAGGAGAAGACCAACATGTCATCCAAATATACAATTACGGACAAGAACAATAAATTGGCAAACAGTCTGTCCATAAAACGTTGGAAGGTGGCGGGAGCAATAACTAATCCGAACGGCATTACTTTGTATTCAAAATGTCTGTAGGGAGTACGAAAGGCTGTCTTCCATAAATCTCCAGGGCATATTCTCAGAAGATGACGGGCCCCTCTTAAGTCCAGCTTGGTATAAATAACTGCTCCCTGTACTGCTTCCAATATGTCCTTGATCAATGGCATGGGTAGCGATCCCGGATGGTAGCTCTATTCAGACCTCGATAATCAATACACGGCCTGAGTTAATTTGTGTCTTTCTTAGGGATGAAAAAAAGAGCGGCTCCAGCTGGGGACTTAGATTGCTGGATAAGTCCATTTTGAAGATTGTTGTCTAAATATTCCTTTAAGGCCTTCTTTTCAGGGAGTGTCAAGGAATACATGCGTCCAAAAGGTACTAATGCATTGGGCAACAAATCTACGGCACAGTCTTCTGGTCTGTGAGGTGTGTAAGGAACTCATGGTGGCAACAGTAAAGACAGACACAACTGATCATAGTTCAAGGGTGTTTCATAAACTGTGTATGCAGGTTGGAAAAACACCTAATCTAAACCTAAATTTAAGATGGGAGCAAGCTACAACCATCAACTAATAATAGGGCAGTCCTAGTGGCGTCATGTCAAATCAAAGGTAGATAAGATAAACCCATTTCCAATCCTTATGCTAAATACAAACAAAGAGCGTGGGATACGTTTCAGAAGAAAGAAAGAAGTGTTCACAAATAATAAGTCAGGATGCAGTAGTCGGGGTGTGCCATCCCCATGTTTTTAGCATGACAAGACGGGACTCCTGAGCACAGCACACGCTCAAGCTTTCCCAGCACGAACCAACAGTTCTGCTCTCAGCTATCAGAGCCTTCAGTGGTTAAGTCTCTTTTCTACAAAAAGTCTCTTGCCTCCGAGGACTTGATGGGTTTCAAAATAATAAACAAAAGTTCCTTTCTGATTGTATGTTGGGTGTTGCCTTTTCACCCTTGGATCCCCCTCTTCCGGGCACAGATCCACCAAGAAGTTCTTTGCAATATCAGGACCTTCGGTAGTTACGTTTCTTGCTTCCGAGGGTCTGATGGATTTACATACACTAATAAACAAAAGTTCCTTTTGGATTGCACTTGGGGTGATGATTCGTCACCCATGGGTCACCCTCTTCTGGGCTCAGACCGTCTCGAATATCAACCTCCCACCATTGGGGTGACCATGACTTGTATTCAAAGGATTTCTCTGATGCATTCACTTGTCGGTGGGGTGATGGCTTCTCACCCCTGCATCCCCCTCTTCTGGGCTCAGACCCTTCTTGAATGCTTGCATTCCCTCCGTCGGGTTCACTATGGCCATTTCAACACAATCTCATCTGTGGTTCAAAAATCTTAATGTCTTCTTAATGTCTTCTTAAACAGTTCACTGTGGACATCCCTCTGCCGGTTGACTCTTGTCAACACACTCTTTATCAGGACTTTTAAGCTTCGCCCCCTTTTCATTGGCATCCCTCCATCAGGTTCACTCTTGGCAACTTTGTCAATATACAGTTCTTACGATACTGGATTCACTTCCCTTATCTTCACAATCATCTACCAGTCAAAGACTTTCGACTGTAGAGAGGATTTTACTGGTTTATACTCATAATCTCGAATTTACAAATCTCGAAAAAAAAGGGCGAAAAAAAAGTCGAATTATTTTTTATGACGTTTTTTTTCTCGAAATGGGGGGGTTCCCCCCAAACCCCCTTTTTTTTTTTGTTTTTACCTATTTTATTTATATATACTAGAGCCCAAAAAAAAATATAGAAAAAAAAAAAATTCGACATTTTTTTTTTCGGCCTTTTTTTTGACATTTTTTTTCTTCGAGATTTGTAAATTCGAGATTATGACTGACCACTGATTTTACTAGACCCCTGTATGACACCTTTGACCCCTTTCTCGCGTTTCCCAAGGCCTTCTCGTAATGGTACTTTCAACAATCGGGTGATTGCCCAGAGTTTCCTGAGTGAGCACCCACGTGGTGCCTGACTACCTCTGTTACAGGTTTTCCCCTCTGTGCTATCACAGTTCTTCGTACTCTTTCACAGTTCAATTAGCCATTTCTTTCTTTTCTTTCAACACAGTTCGGTTTCTTATCGGCTCTCCCCGCGACTCACCGGCTGTGATTAACCGCTTGGCTTTTCTTCTCTCTGGAGTCAAGGTTGGAACCACGTAGACAAGCATCTCTCCCCTGCTGGGTTTATCAGAAGAGGAAGACCCTGTGTACCTTTGACATCTTCTGCAACATACGCTGGCTATTGTTTGCAGTCTTAAGATTCCTTCTGCTGAGGTATCACAGGCCTGGAAAGGGCATGAATGCTTCTCTCCTTGTCACCCTCTCGGTTTGCGCCATCTTTCGTCTCCTCTTGAACTGCCTTGCTGAGTTAGCTTTCTCGTCGTGCGGTCTGCCTTGCTCATATTGTGCTCTCGTGCTCCACCTTTTATCCCTGTGGGGAATGGAAAGGGCCATCAGGTGTGTATGATTCTGGTCAATTGCCTGACTTTGCCTTACCCTTGTGGTGTGACATGTCAACTAAACAGCTCTGTTGTTTGTCCGTCGTCTTTCGTGCGCGAAAGTGCTTGTGTTGGAAAGGGGGGAGGGAGGATAGAGTGTTTGAATATCCTACGGGTTAGGATGAGGAACAGGTGTTATAAGAAGAGGGATACCATTTATCACCCGTCAGTGTCCCACTTCCACTTCCAGAGGACCCCCTGTATCAAGGGGATCCTCTCGCACCAGTTCACCCCCCGGAACTGGATCCCATAGCGATGGCCTTGTCCTGGCCATCTGGATGACAGATCCCTGGTAACTAATAAGTAAGACATCTTTGGGTTTTTCACAGGTGGAAAATCCTTTGGAGTCTTATCCTCAAGAACATCACTATAATCCAGAAAATGTGCTGGGATACAATTAACAACAGCTGTCTAAACTGAGGAATACCCAGCAGGTTCCTCCTTCTTTGGTCCAAGGCAATGGGAACAACAGTAAGTAGACGAAAAAAGAACTGTGTTCTTTGGCCAGTCAATCAATGGAATGGGCAAACCAACCATGGGATTCCTAATATGACAGGAAAATGGGCAGCTCTAATGATGTCAAATGTAAGGATTTCTTGATGGTTGAAAATTGAGACTTGTAAGGGCGCAGAAGCATGAGTAATAGGACGGGAGCACAGGGGCGAGCCATCAACTCCTTCGACCAGTTGATCTTCCACCTTGAGACATCTAGGTATTCTTTCCTTATCTGCCCACTCTATGTCCAGAACATTTCCAGCAGCTCCGCAGTCCAGTAGGGCCATGACATCCATCCTGCGTCCGTCTTCCAAGAAAATCCTTGTCTTGACCACCATCAAGCGAGAGTCTAATTCTCTGGGTGTAGTTTGCCTGGAATCTATGGGACTATCCTTCAATCCCCGGCTGGGTTTCCCTCCTAGGACTGGGATCTTTCATTTTTCCGATCTCCAAGGGGAACCGATGGGCAATCTCGAAGCAAATGACCCCCGGAGGCACAATACAGGCATAATCCCTTGTCCGCTCTCTGTTTTCTTTTGGTTACTGTTAAGGTACCTCTGGCGGTACCTATCTGCATAGGTTCATCGGTGGAGGCACCCTCCAAGGGAGTCAATGAAGGCATAGCAGAAGGCGGTGACAAGGGCGATCCACGATTACGTCTTCTTTCTATCTGTCATTCAGAGAGATGGAAGTCTATCTGAAGAACTAGAGTAAACAATTCTTCAAGAGAGCCTAGACGAGAAGTCTGAGCTAACTCATCCTTCAGTTCATCTTGTAATCCTCTTCTGAATATGGTGAGTTGAGCAGCTTCAGGCCAGCCGGCCTCTGCAGCAATTTGTTTGAAAGCAGTGATGTATGACATTAAGTCCGAAGATTCCTGTCTCACATCCAAAAGGTTCTCTCCGGCTGCGAACACGATTTCAGGATGCTCAAAAGTCTGCCTAAGTAGGGCAATGAAGGCATTGTAATCATATAAAATTAGATTGCTGGTGGTCACCAATGGAGTAGCCCATGCTAGGGAATTTCCATGGAAATAATAAACCCAACCCATGATCGTTCTGATTGGTATGCTGTAGGTCGGAAGGTAAAGTATACCACGCAGGCCTTGATAAATTCCTTTATTTTCTTAGGCGATCCATTTCCAAAAGCAAGCACCAACGGGGGTAAATCTGTTTGGTGTGTATCCATTGCAGTGACTAATTGCCTAAGAACGGTGTTCTCTTGCTTTAATCTCTGGACTTCCAAAGACAGTCCTTGGACAGCTGCCAAGAGTTCTTGGAACTGTTCAGCTGTTGCCATATTAAACTGGCATTGCAAGCTCTCACAAACAAACCCTTTGCTCTCACCTGTGGAATCCGTAGATGAGGCAGGGGAAGGTGCTTGGTCCGCAGTTCTTCTTCTGGCTGAGCGTCTCTTCTTGAAGAGGAACGGTTTGTTCCGGGAGGAAGCCACTCGGCCCATCCAGGTGGATACGGGTGGGAAGAGTGGCTCCTCCCTCCCAAAAAAACAGCCAAAAGTGGGGAAAAAGCCAAAGGCACCAAAAAAACCCTGAAGATTCAAAAGGCCTGTAGGATGGCAGTAGCCGATCCATTTAGGTGTAACTGAAGGAAGAATGCCGGAATTGCAAAGGAGGGTAGCACGGCAGCCAAAGCACAAGAACAGAGAAAGGGGATCCATGGATGGCAAAAGCAATCAAGGAGAGAGAAAGATCGGCAGCAGATAAGCAGGAGAGGAGAGAGAAAAGAGCACAGTGAAATCAGACCAGCATCTTACCCAAAGTGGAAGTAGCAGCGTTGCAACGTATGGACAAGTTGGAGACTTCCATACTTACGGAAGTGCTGGGCGGCCACATTGGAGGAAGGCTAGACCGCTGAGGTGTGTTGAAAGTGAAAATGTGCCGGGTGTTCAAAGCCTGTGTTTCCACGTAAACCATAACTTCCAGGATGGCAAAGTCATCCCACTCAATCGGGCTCAGACCCCTTTCTAAGACTTTCAAATGTGCATGGCGATTTTACCAGACCATCGCAGGACCACTTCGACTCAAGGTTCACCGTTACTTTCACTTAATTTGCTTTTGCTGTCTGTTTATTTTATAACTTTGTGGGAGTGCTTTTGCAAGTGCAGGTACGCACCTGGACTTTTGCTGCTTATGAGCCTATTCTGTCTGCATTTGGAAGATCTTGCTACATTTTGTATTGTTACTTTACTGCCGAGCAATAAGCTATACCCCTTTTTCTACACCTGCCTATAAATCGGCGGTCGCGCGTGCTTTTGCGTGAGTGCTTTCGCTAGTGCAGATAGGCAGGAGGTCTGCTGGTTGGTGAGTGCTTTCTGTTTCCATCTGCATGCCCTTCCAGCTCCTTCTGTTATTCAAACAGCCATCTGATAAGTCCTCCATCTGTAGTGCGAATAGATCCTGCCCTTACCTTCTAACTGCCTGTTAACATGTCAAATTGCTACACGCTGCAAACAAACATGCCATCTCCAAATGAAGTCAGCAAGTTATTAAAGCGTGTAAATGCCAAACCTCAACAGACTCTGACTTCAAGAAGCAAGCTAAGTGAAACTGCTCCACAGCTTGGCTCACAGTCCTTAATAGCTGACATTCGAGGTTTCTGTAACCTGGACCGTTCTTCTAAGGTCACATTCCCGACAGCTGTCCGAGAGTCTGTCCCTGTGTCGGAACCTCATATCGTCACTTCTACTGTTATTTCAGAGGCTCCGCTCATAGACTTGTCAGAAATTCCAGGCTCACTTGTAGATGTAGGATTTACATTACCCTCCACAAGCCTTAATGATAATATGGAACAAAGCGGAAATCAGTTGACTGGGGCTCACAATTCAACCTGGCGAGCCAAATTATGACAAGGATACCCCGCAGCACACGGTCACAACACTTGCCCAAGTACATATTGATGTTATCCCTCAGAACGAGATAAGCCGGTCAGAAATAGGCCATGCCCACAGCCACAAGCTGGCTGGACTTCTGCTCAGATGGCATGCCCTACACCCTTTCAAAGAATTGATTTTGCATTCAATCATTTGAACTGCCCGGCAGAGTTGACTGATCAACTGACCTCTCCAGAGCATTCATCTCACCCTCTCCCCACCAGTTTATCTCAATCTCCTATCATGTTTGCTAACTCTCTCAGCACTTTCCATCTCCTTCACCAATCCTACACCACGCAGACCTATTCATGCTAAATTGAATTCTGCCCCTTTTGTGGAGCTAACGCTGAGCACCATGAATACAGCACTCCTGTCCTTAGTTAAATTACACAAAACATTAGACACGAAAATGAATAAACAGACATACTTATTAACAAGTATTCTGGACAATTGCCTAAATAATCAGCAAAGCTTCCTAGTCCCAACGATGCCGGAGAGGCGGACCTCAAGTAGTTCTGATATAGGATGTTTGGCAGTAAATGGGCATTCAAAACTTAACAGGGACATTCTCACTTTTCCCACCACGATTCATGACTCCATCATTTTTGTATCTGACACATTACCTAATGATCATGATAATGTCCCGTCCCCACTATTGCCTCCCAAACCTTCCTTTACAATTTTTTCACTGTAAAAAAACCCTCATAAATCGGCTAACTCATAAAAAAAAATCAAAAATTTATTCAATCATGATCTATGCCAGGGAAGCAAAGCAAAATTGCAATGAATACGATAGTAAACAAATATGTGAACCTAGCGCAAGCTAAAAGTGATTCTGAAAACGACATTAGACCTTCATATCTTGCCCCAGTAACTCGTAATGCTATACCTTATGGAACGCTTGACGATCTGGTATTAGAAGCAGAGCATTTGGGGAGAGCGGCTCTGATTACTAAGGCCATTCCTTTCATCTCTGGCCAACCTGGTTCTAACTTACTGGTTGCAGGTCTCAATGTTTCCCTGAAGCAACCACCCCTCCAAAATATAAGTTCCTCACACTGAAACAGTGGAGAAATGAGATCACCAAATCGGTTGCAATATATACTGCCTTGCCAAAAACCTCTAGTGACAGAAAAAATATAACCCATGAATCGTGGGAGGAGAATCCGACTACTTTACATAGCAATATTATAATAGACCATGCTTTTTTAAAGCCCACTAAAGAGCCTCAAGTGCAATTGCTCTGCTCTTCAGTTCATAGACAGTTAGATGTTCATGCTATTCATAAAAATCATCCTAATCATGGATCACCATCGACTCAAAATAAGTCCTCCCTGTTGGCTATGGATTTTCATCAACTTATCCTTCGTTGCAGCAGAGGAGAATATCCAGTGTACGATCTGAATAGAACTAGCATATTAAACATCTTTAGCAACATTCAAAGTTTAGAAGATCTTTGTTCCAATGACGTAGCCCAAGTGGAATTTATACATGATAATGATCTCATAGTGGTTAGGCTTTGGATCCCATCTTGGTTAGTCCTAAATACTATATGGTAAGCAAGGTTACAATTCTACAGAATGGGTTTTATTCTCACACAGGATCTGTCATGTCAAAAGTTGGATACATAAAGTGGACATGGTTAAGCGCGCCAGTTATGCAATGAGGTACCAGCTTCCCGGTACAAGCAGCCTTGGCATGGAATTCCCTCCCACTCAACTTACGTACTGACCCAAACCTGCACAGTTTCAGGTTCACACTACCGCTCCACTGCCTGAGTCAGTAAACTAGACTCTACCTGCCCCCTCCACCGGCTCCTATGACAACGCCTGCTGACAACTTCTCAGATGCATCCCGCCTTCTCACTGACAAATGTATCCTTGTACCCGAGTTGTGTCACTATTGTACTTATCTGTTATGCTTCCACGCTCCTACTACCTTTGACGTTCTACTATGTATCAATATCCACTTGTATGTACTTATGTATCTTAAGATGTCTTGTAAAGTGCCCAAATACCCCAGGGTGTGGCACGCTGTATAAATAATAAACAAACAGCCAAACAATGATGTCAATGATAACTCCAATTTAAGGATCACCTGCATCAAAGGCGCTTTTGAGCCATCAAGACAAGTCTAGACTATACACAAGCCAAGAGGTCGCCCCCTGATACAAGCTCAAAATCCAAATTAACAACTCATGATTACACAGCAGAGAACCTGTAAGTTAGCTTGCTGGAATACCAGAGGGTTCAAACACCTTCTGTCCTCTGCTAATAATCCTTTAATTGATTATGACATTGTAGTGTTACAAGAAATGTGGTTAAAAGAACCTCCGATATGGGAAGGCTACGACGTTGTCCTTGAACCTGGTAAGAGTTCAGCCAGAGGAAGACCAATGGCGGGGCTACTGGTAGCAGTGAGAGCTGGTATGAGGCTTCGATTGGAACCTTTGGCTACTCCTAATATGTTCACACAATTGGTTAAAATCTGAACTTCAACCCAGGTGTTGGATATTGTGATCCTTTACTGGAATCAAGCTGGCATCTCAGCTAAGACCTTTCTTCGAGATTTAGAAAACACATTAGATCTAATTACTAATGACCCGATGGTAAGCTATACTTTATTGGCAGGCAATATCAATCTCTATTGCCTATCTGTCAAGTCTAACAATTTTACGAGCTTAGCGCAATTATGGTTCAAGCTGATGAATAAAAGACAATTTGCAATGCTTAATGGAGCAGCCCAAGGAGATATCCTCCTCATAACACATGGAAGGGGGTTCACAAACAGCAATCATAGATTATATCTTTGTACACAGAGACATGTTCACAAGTATTAAAAGTCTTCAGATTATTGCCCAAGATCATAATGATCATGAACTCCTTCCATTAACCCGGATATGGTCTTATCCCTTAGCTTCTGCAGAGTATTATAAGCCTATACTTAATTTGACTAGAAGAAGGAACATATTTAGATGGTCCCCGATGCAACTAATGCATCTTGATAAATGTATCGGAAGCCAACATGAATCAATGGATGCAGAATTGATTAAATCTGCTGGCCTATATGTAGCAGCTTTGTATATATTTAAAATGCAGATCCCTTTTCAACCTAAACCAATTTATTGACATAAACATGTCTATGATGCTGAGCTGCACTGGAGAAAAACTCAACTACCTAAAACTAAAAGAACTCAATCTGGGTTATCCCCAGGGATTAGATTGATGAGAATATGTCAGCTGAAGATGCAACATAACAATGGGCTAAAATCTTATAATCACATTATTGTACAGCGAGATGCTAAGGTAATGCTAAGTGCCGTAGCCTCCAAAAACAGTGCTTTAATTTGGGGAATATGAAATTGCGCAAATCATGATACTCAGACACAGACTCAAATTAATGCTGTACAAAAAGAAACCTGAGTGCAATACTATTGTAAATTATATGCACAGATATCTTTCAATCAAGCCGAGATAATTCAGATAATTCAGACATGGCCTGATCACGCATTCGGCATTTGTAGACTTCAAAACGGCTCTTGATTCAGTGCCGGGAGAATTGTTATGGAGCAAGCTGGCAGAGGCGGCATGCCTCCTCCACATTCTATCTTTGGTTCACCAGTTACATTCGAAAAACATCAGTCCAAATTCGTCTGTCCCTAGATGGAAGACTATCAGAACCTGTGTATACATACAGAGGTCTAAAACAGGGCTGCATTTTGGCTGCAGCCCTGTTCAATTTTTTTATATCAGATATTGGCCGACACTTGCCAGCGATTGTATCAGATGCTCGGAAACTTGGCTATTGTGCCGGTTTGTCAACTGATGAGTATTGTAAGGAATTAACTGGGTCTGCCCTCACTTAGTATTTGTTATATTTGGAAACTGTGCAGTTTATATAGAAAATGTTTGTTAGCTGCCCATCCTGACTCCTTGCTGTTCAATTTAGCTTCTCATTTGAACACTTCCAAAGATTATTTTATGGTAACCTAGAAAAAGCAACTGGTGGCAGTAATGGAGGCTGCACACATCTCAGCCACGCTTGTAACAATCGACCCGGAGTGTGCTAAGCACAAATTATGGCTTTATGACTGGATTACAACTCGCCAACAATGTATGACCTACAAACATTTTAAGAATGGGAACTTTAGGATGAAGTGTCTTTACGAGCTAGAACCTTATCTTGTTAAGTTCCTGTGTCCTCTATTTAGAAACCTATTTCTCTATTTTCGGCTGAACATCAACAAGGGATGTTTTAGCAAACCGGAGGCAAAATGTTGAGGTGGCCAGGTTCGGCCGATTCTGCAACAATCCATCAGAGCCAGGAACTTTCCAGCATTTACTTACAATTTGTTCTAGCTTGCTATCTAAGAGAAAAGTGTTCTTGCAACCCCTGGTTCAGGACTATCGGAATCTAACTTGTGAAATGTTATGGTACCGACTTTAATGGCGAGCGCCTTTCTGTTAGAGTTGCGACTATGAAATTCTTATTGTCATTGGAACTGTAATAATATATTATTGAACTTCATGCAATCTGAACTAATGATATCCTAATTGAATTTGCTTAGAAGCAATGGAATAGATAAATAGAGAGGTTATCTTATATATGTTGTGTAAACTGATCCCCTTATATTCGACCATCCTTTGTTGCCCCTGATACCGTGCATTTATTACAATAGTATGTGGTTTTAGGGATTGTATGTAACTCTTTATAGCTGTATGTAATTTATATGTGGATCAATTCAATTTTAAGGTATTCACTGAACTGTTTTATAGATATATTTCATAGGTATTGACTGAACTGTTTTTATAGATATATGTTTCTCTTTTCTTTTTTCCTTTTCTTTCTTTCTTTTTATTCTTTGTATTCTTTGTATATTTATTGAAAGGTTGATATGTCAACTTTAACAATCATTTTAAATTTTCTTTCATGGAGACTTTCGAATAGGCTACTTTCTTTTGCCGGACCACTCTGTTACTTAGTATCGCTGATCTCACAGCTGCTTTTTACTTTAAAGTTCATTCACAGGTCTGCCTTTCATCACGTCACACCCACAAGCATGTAGCCTTCACTCTTGATACAATGTTGCTGCTTCATTCGCTTTAAGACACACCGGCCTTTCAGGTCGCTTGCCAACTCAACGGCTGAGTGAGATTCTTTCTTGCTTTGCTATTTTCAATTCATGAGTCGAGGTTAGTGTCACTGGCTTGGCCTCGCCGCCCCAACTCTGCTGTTCACCCTGGAGGGAAGCTGGCGTCCTTGGAACACAATGCAGTCTTCACTTATGGGATTGGGCTTTCTTCACGCATCTTTTGCGGTCTGTTGGAGGCAACGACCTCCAGTAGGGAAGCCTTGGGCTTTTCGGCCCATTGCTCTCGTCCCTTGGTCTGTTGCTCTGCTCCAGTAGGTGTTCCCTCGTCCCGGAAGTTCTGCTAGTGCATGTGTTCCGCCTTGCTCAGAGTGTGTCTTTAGGTGTTGCCTTTTATTAAAACCTAAGAAAGGTTTTATAGCCACGTGTCCGTCTCCTCCAATGGCACTTAATCAGGCAAATGTAATTAATTGTTAATAGACACAATCATTTTAAACACAATGCCACTGCGTGAAGATCAGGAACTCTTAAGCTGTAGCACTGGATTAATAATGGGGAAAGTATGTATGATGCTCTGTTAGTTGCTATTACCAATGCTAGTTGCTATTTTTAGACTTGCTCAAGTAAATGTCACTTCTGGAAATTGGGGCTCTAAGTAGCCCATATATATTTTGTTTCGTTAAACGTGCTCTTGCTTCTCTGGGAAGCTTAATCTAGGGAAAGTTAAAGGAACAGCAGTATCCAGTTTAACATAGGATTAAGGGGAAGGAAAATAAACACTGAAAAAGCAGACCTTTCCAAGTGTCTCGGGCTTGGCCTGGAAAATTGAATGATAAACTCTGTTAAAAAGGATCACTCACCAGGAAGGAACAGCAGTGTCCCGTTTGGCATAGGATTAAGGGGAATGAAAATAAAAACTAAAAAAGCAGACCTTTCCAAGTATCTCAGACATGGCCTGGAAAATCATAAGATAAACCTAGGTTAAAAATTATCACTCACCATGAGTCGTCTGGCAAGAAACTCACAGAATTACAGTGAAAAGAACCAAGTAAAATAATTCTAACAGGATGTAAGTTCCATAATGTTTCTGTGGAGAGTGTGATGGCATCAGGAAGTAAGACGCAGACAACAAATTCCCTTTTCTAAATAAAATGGTTTCTTTTTCTTAAATATCAGGATGGGGGACGGCCTAACTTGCCCTATGCTAGGTTGGGATTTCCCTACCTAAAGAAACTAAGGATAGTCTGTGTCATTAAGTTCAATTCAAAAGTCTGTCTATGTCCAAAACCTATACTTGCCCTCACAACTAAAGATATACAATGTGTAGGGATGTTAGCAACAAAAGAAACAGTGATCCAAATAAAGTTCTGAGCTTCTTCCAGCACCTGGCTTACTTTCCAGCTTCCCTTTACCCAAGTTCAAAACAGTTCTGAAAGGCCTTGGGGTTCCCTTCCCCAAGAGTTCAGTTCTTTCAGCTTCAGAACTACAACTAGTCCAAATCTCTTGGCTTTCCAAAACAGTTCCAGTTCAACTTCGTAATCATCCAGGCTTTTCAGTAGTACACACAGTCTGCTCTTTTCCTCCTTTACTTCTACTTGTTATCCAATACAGCTTCTTTATCTTGGCTTTCCTTGATTCTTTCCAAGCTGGGGTCACTCAGTCTAGGCGCAGTTGTTGGACCACACCATCCACCCATTACAGGTCACACAACCAATAACTCTTGGCTCTTTGTTATGCTTATATATTCTTCCGGTGTTCTTGCCAGCACAGGTTTTCTTTCTCTGAACCTGTCATTAGTCAACATTCAATTCTGATTCTCCTTGATAGTCTCTTGGCGTTGCCACAACTTGCATTTCACACAACTCACTCTGTGGTGTTCATCCTTTTACGCCACTTTGCTTTCACATTATTCTTAAGTGCTCATCACTTGCTTTTCACTTTGTTCATAAGTGCTCATCACTTGCTTTTCTCAAATGCTCATCACTTGCTTTTCACTCGTGCTACATTTCCAGATGCTTTTCATATCTTTCCTTTAGTTCGGGATTCAATAATACTTATTGCACTCTGAAAAACTACTGATAACACTTTTCAGCTTGTTCGACATTCAAAAACCCTCCATTTGGTGTCCAAAACCAATTATCACAATTTTCAGTTCATTCAGCATTTACATATACCTGCTTCCAGCCACTGGAGCACCCGGTATGAGTTTTCCATTCCTTACACTTTTTTCTATGCCACCACTCCTCTGGGCGTCTTCTTTCTCCTTTCCAACTTCCTTTTGCTCCACTTGTGATTTTCGTTTTCGGGAGCTCCAGCGAGCAGCGTTCCCTATCTTCGAGCCTTGCTGCAGCGGCCTGCAGCAATCTGGAGACTTCAGTGTCCCACAGCTCTGGCTGTGGAGATTCCTCAGCTCCACAGCCTAAGCTGTGGAGCTGAGGAACTCCACACCTTCTGCTGCACACAGCATCCTTCCCGCCAGCCCCTCTCCAGCCTGCTCCATGTCTGCCAGCCGCGTCCTTCTCTCCATGTGGAGTTCTCTTTCTCTGTTTTCCAGGCGGTCTCTCATTTTATGCACCCGGGGCCCATTAACTGGTTGCAGGTGCAAGTCCTTTAACTCAGTTGCCTGACTGTAGTGGGACATGCCATTAGTATTACAATGGTGCGCCTCCCCAGTCCTCTTTCTAGTCTCAGGACCAAAGTTGTGTGAATGAATGGAAGTGTGCAATACTCCTAGTTGCCTCCTCCTCATCCCATTCTTAAAGGGAAATGGCTGTGGGACAGTTTGTTTATAAGAAAGAGGTAAAGACTGAGAATAACCTACAAAGGCGGGGGCGGGGGGGTAGGATTCATCATGGGAAGGGAACTACAGATACCATGTCTCACCTGTGAGAATGGAATGGTATTAACAGTAAGACAGACACAAGTGACCACAGTTCAAGGGTGTTTATTGAACTTCAAAAAGGTTTGGCAAAACGCCTATCTAATACTAAATCTAAAGATGGGAACAAGCTACGACCATCAAATAATAATACTGCAGTCCTAGTGGTGTCTTGTCAAAACAAAAGGGCCTACACTAATAAACCTATTGCCAATCCTTACCTCTAAATACAAATAGTGTGGGAAACAATGTTATGTAAAAGAAAGAAGTGTCCAAGAAATGACATGTCAGGATATTCAGCCCCTGGGCCTCCCTTCCCCACACTTTTAGCATGGGAAAAGGCGGCACACTCAAGCTTGGCACAGTCTCTGGCTTCTTCAACACAAGGGTGCAGTTCAAACTGTAGCATCAGGGCCTTCTGTGCACAAGTCTCTTTGTATTTCAAAGTTTCTTCTTTCAGAGGGCCTGATGCGACAAACAAATAATAAGTTCCTTTCTTCTTAAGATTTCACACATACTCAATTTCTCAGCGATTCACAATATACCTCGGATCCCCCCAGCCGCGCTCAGATCCACCTTAACACAATGCTGATAGGATTTTTATATATCCAATTTCTCGGGTGATTCACGATTCACCCCAGATCCTCCTCAGCCAGGCACATATCCGTTTCAACACAATGTTCAATCAGCCTCCCTCTGTCGGGCTCAGAACAATCTTAATTCTCTTTAACACAAACTTGCTTTAACCCAAAGCTTTCAATTGATCTCCCTGGTTGGTGCTCGGACCACCTTTATCTACTTCGTCAACAACTTTATTTACTGCATCAACATTGAAGACTTTCAATTGTGCACAGGATTTTGCTTGACCCGTTGCAGGACCACTTTGATTCACAATCTTTTTCCATGCTTTTGCTTTTACCACCTCTCAGTTGGATACCTTGCAGAGACCTTCAAATAGGCATGCACGCTGTGCTGGACCACTCTTTCAAAGGTATTGTATCTTGGTTTCAAAGTTCAATCACTCATCTATTGTTCAATTTTACTTGTGTAGGTTATCACATGCGTTTCATACACTGTTCGCTTCAGCACTCATCATACAATGTTGCCATTTGCAACCTTGGTATCGACCTTCCCAACTGGCGCTGCTTTGCTGTGGGGCCAAGGACAGTACCATGGTAGCAGGCGATTCTCCCCACCTTGATTATTGATGCGGGAGGGCCCCTACTATCTACAACACACAAGGCAGAATTCTTCAGCTTGGTTTCCTGGTCTTAGCTTTCTATTCTTGAGGTTTTGTGATAGTAATGGTTCCTTGTCCATAAGATGAAGGGCACTTCCCTCCTCGCAATCCCCTTCTGTTTCGCCGTCTTTCTCCTCGTGCTAAACTGGCATCTTGGGACTGCTGTTTCCATGTGTGCTTTACCTCGCTCAGAGTGTGCTCTCATGCTCCACCTTGTATCCGTGTGGGGAAGTGTAATGGAAGTCAGGTGTGCGGAAGTCAGGCCTAAGACTGCCTGACCATTGTATTGGGACATGTCAGGTATACGGCTTGGGTGTTAGTCCGTTTTCTCTCATAGTGATCTGTCCTTGAGAAAGTGTTTGTGTTGTGAAAGTGGGGGTCGGGGATGCGTTCCTAAGTATCCTACCTGGTAGGATAGGGTAAAGATGTTACAGGGAAGGTGATATGGCATCTCACCATCTGGTGCACCAATGCCAAACCCCTCACCCAGGTGATCCTCCTGCACTGGTCCACCCCCAGGAACTGGATTCAAAAGCGATGGCTGTGTCCTGGCCACCAGGATGACAGATCTCTGGGTATTAGTGGGTGGGTGAGACGCCTTCAGATTTCTCACACACCCTCTCCCTACTCCGCAAGGTCCCTCCACCAGGTGATCCTTCCTCGCATATCCACCTCGAGGGTCGGGAGCCAAGAGTTATGGCCTTTCCCTGGCCACCTGAGACGAAGATCCAGAGATAGTAGATGTGAGGATGCCCTCACGTTCCTCACAAGAGATACTTGTTGGATGTGGTTTTGAGTACTTCGATAAAAAGACCTGATATGTTTCATGAGGACATCATTGATTGGGATGGTTTTTAAAGAATACATGGTTTTTAAAGAATACAAGAAAGAGAGACAGTCATTTACACAGAGATGGTAAGTCATAACTCTAGGTTTTGCCACACAAAGGTATGTTAGCATCACACCAATTCATGGTCGTAGAGAGTAAAAACAGTGTAGCTATATTCTAAGTTATAGACACGTAGACACGTGCAGTGTCTACGTGTCTATAACTTAGAATATAGCTACACTGTTTTTACTCTCTACGACCATGAATTGGGCTGTAAAATGCTGACAACCTGTGTTTCGAGAGTGGAGAGAAATTGATCAAGCATTTATGGGACTTGACACTCCGGCAGTTCAGACACAAGCAAGAGCATTGAGCCATTGGTGCTCAATATTGCACAGTCTAGGTGCTACACAGGCGGAGCCCAGAAAGCATTTTTTATTATCAATCACACAATGGCGACTTAATTAGTTTACATCAGGGGTCTGCAACCTGTGGCTCTTCATAATATGTTTTTGGACATGTTTTTTTGGACAAATACCACCATCCGTCACCATTGATGATGCTGGGTCGGGCTGATGGGAGTTGTAGTCCAAAACATTTCTAGAGCCAAAGGTTTCAGACCCCTGGTTTATAGTGTCCTGAACTTGTACAGCAGGTTAGCTTTACAGGCGCTGCAAGCGTCCATATTAATAGCACAGCGCATATCACACAGAGGCTGAAAAGGCAGAGTTATTCTAATTCAAATGTATTGACTTTAATGCACGCTTTTTAAAAAGAAAATGCTTCGGGAGACCCCCCACATACCCCTCGAACATTCCCGCTATCCTAATCTAGTCTCTTACCCTACACCCCCTATCTATTTATTAGCAAAAAAAGTTGCAAAAGGTCGAAAAATTAGACCCAAAAAAACTCAGCCTCGTTATTGTGGTATTCAAAATGTTTGGGCATTAGAGTAGGCACGGTATCCGGTCATTCCATCGAGTCCAAAGCATCGACAGACCATACCATTGAAAAAAATGCATCGAAAAAAACCCATTGAATGTATTTTTTTAAATGGCAAAGGGTTTAGTTTACTAAAAATGGGTTTTTAAGGTTAAAAAAGGGGAGTTGAGGGGGAACCCCCCCATAAAAAATTCCCCCATAAAAAATTTAAAAATGCATTCAATGTTTTTTTTCGATGCTTTTGGTGTCTATGGTATGGTTGTCGATGGTTTGGCTGTCGATGGAATCACTAGGAACCTCTGTCTGACTGAATGTGTATATATGGTTCTTGAAGGTGTCCGGTCATAGTTTCGAATCAAAAGGGTCGAATGCCCTTTTGATCGAAACCAAAAGGATCGAAAATAAAAGGGTCGTTCTTTGATTTATTTATTTATATTTTTTTTGTTTGGTATGTGAAAAAAAGTTTTTTTAAACGAGAAAACGGGGGTTGGGGAGAACCCCCCCCCATAAAAAAAATTTAAAAAATCGACCCTTTTTTTCGATCCTTTCGGTGTCGAAAAAAAGGCATTCGAGCCTTTTGTTTTCGAACCTTTAACCTAGAACCGTTCTTGAATATAAACGCGTTAATGCTATGGAGAATATAGTGAAAAATTAAATGAGTACCAAACCCAGTCTGCAATAGGTGCTTTGCTATTCACAACCTGTTTATCACCAGTGCATAATCCAGTGAGATGGATTCATATGCACAGGGCAGAATGTGAATTAGGGTACATACTTTTTTGGGAGCAAAAACTCGTATATGCAACAAGCCTGTTGCAAGATCACACTCTGAGATTACCCATCTGGTATTGCATAGTTTGGCACTCTCCTTTTTTTCTCTCCTTTCTTGTTTAGTTTATAGTTATGGTTTGAGTTCCTATCGTTACCAGTCCACCTGTCGTCTTGTTCATTCGCCTACTTGTGCAGAAACACGCGCACTCTCACTCCATCACCATTCACTCGCATATTCTAGTGAGTTATTCTAGCATATGAAGCCTTTCATTAGGCAGTGCTGTGCATTGTGTGGGTGTGTGTGCTGGAGTATGCTTGTGGGACTGTGTGTGTCCGCTTGCATGTAGTGTGTGTGTGTGTACATGCATGGTTGCGCGTGTCTCTGGACGCCTGTGTGTGTATGCTGGAATCTGTTGATCTGTTGGGGTGTGTGTATGTGTGGGTGGGCGTGCCTTTGTTTGCACTTCCATAGGTGCACGTGCATCCTTCTGCAATGACTATCAACTAAAACTGGACCAATGCCTTTATGACAGTTTTACCAGCCCCGAAAGGCGGGCATGACAGTCCACATTTGGGGTTTCTGTTTGCTGCTTTTAACTCGATCTGTTCCTTGGCAGCATAGACTGAAAGGCAAACCGACAGAAGGTCCTGGGCAGAAACCGAATATTAGCAGTTTACTTTCTTAAATATTATAGAATGTACTTGGATGATAGATTTTCAAGACTTACCTTTTTTCATACACCGTAATATTTTGAAGCTCTGCAAAATAAAGGAAAACAAGTGGAACATGAAATTAAATGCCTCCAAAGGTGGGTCCTTCCCCCGTCTCCCATCCGGTGGCATCACTCTGCATCTACACTGCTGCTATGTCCCCCCCATCTCAGATGCTATTTGGGTTCCTCCAAGGTGTGTCCTTCTCCCCTTCTCCCCGTCTCCCATCTGGTGGTATCACTATGCATCCACACTGCTGCTATGTCCCCCCATCTCAGATGCTATTTGGGTTCCTCCAAGGTGTGTCCTTCTCCCCGTCTCCCATCTGGTGGCATCACTATGCATCCACACTGCTGCTATGTCCCCCCATCTCAGATGCTATTTGGGTGCCTCCAAAGGTGGATCCTTCTCCCCCTCTCTCATGCAGCGGTATCACTATGCATCCACACTGCTGCTCTGTCCCCCCATCTCAGATGCTATTTGGGTTCCTCCAAGGTGTGTCCTTCTCCCCGTCTCCCATCTGGTGGCATCACTATGCATCCACACTGCTGCTATGTCCCCCCCATCTCAGATGCTATTTGGGTGCCTCCAAAGGTGGATCCTTCTCCCCCTCTCTCATGCAGCGGTATCACTATGCATCTACACTGCTGCTATGTCCCCCCATCTCAGGTGCTATTTGGGTGCCTCCAAGGTGGGTTTTTCTCCCCGTCTCCCATCCGGTGGCATCACTATGCATCTACACTGCTGCTATGTCCCCCCATCTCAGACGCTATTTGGGTGTTTCCAAGGTGAGTCCTTCTCCCCGTCTCCCATCCGGCGGTATCACTATGCATCCACACTCCTATGTCCCGCCATTTCAGACACATTTTGGGTCCATCCACACTCACCAGCGCCCCCTTTTCAATTGGAATCCTCTCCATTGGGTGTTTACTCCTAAATCATTTTAGATCCTGTTTTAAGTCCTCTCCTTAACCTTGCATTTAAGGAACTTCTCCCCAACAAATGAAGTTCATATTTCTGAGGGTATCTTTCTCCAAATGTTAGTACTATCCATACCGTGTTTGTAAACCTACTCAGAGCCCTTTGGTAAAACCACAGTGTAATTCAAATGACATAAACGCATGAAATACATTCATGCTTACTGCATGCAGTCATGGTTGCTTGTGAAGAGTGGATCGGAAGATCCTAGCGGGTAATCGGAAATCGTGGTTTATCTTGAAAGAGCCTTTGTTTGCCAGCTTCTTAGACTGGAAAGGCAAATCATTGGAGAGGAGCAATGCCACAGGCCTGGCCTGTTGTGAGGCCATACCGAAATTACATGGACGGGATCGTGACAGTGCTTGTGATATGATAGGTATTTATAACGCACTTAGTACCCAGAGGTTTCTAAGCGTGGACCAGGGGAATCGAATCCGTGTTGCACTGGATCATCTTGCTTCCAAGGCGAGCACGTTGCCCCTGAGCTATCCTCCCGAGACTCCTTGAATCTTCACATTTTTGGTAAGGAGCAAGGCGTAGTCTATGGCCTAACTTTATATACATTCTTTCAATGTCGGAAATTGATCATTTTCCCTAATCCGCGGATTTAACACTCGAGGCCTACTTGGAGTAATCAAATTGCAAAATGCCAAACTTTTAATCCTGGACGTCATACAATGGTATTAATGGTATAAATGTTTTTTTAAATATACTCTTAATATAGTAATATAAGAGCTGTTCTGTTTACCTTAAGAAGTGTTATTTATAACAGCCCGTGTTGGCCCTTTGCATTATAGCCTCTCCACTGGCCCCTGTTCCAAACCATCTGATAAGCAGGTCTCTGTGGCTTTTTGCTCCTTGCATTTCATGATAAAGTACCTATTTTAATCAGACACATTTTTAGGTTTGGCTCACATAGGCGGGCTTAAGGACCTATAAGAAAAACGTATGGTATAGTTAACGGACTTGGTACTTTTCTCCTTGCCCATTCTCTGTGTTTACTAAATCATTGTCACATAAGGTGACGTAGAACAGCAATTCCTGCATGCAAAAGTAGTTTTCTGAAAGGTAATAGGTTCATTATAGCTGTGAAGATGCTTCCTGTTGTCTAGGATGTTCTAAACGCAGGGTGTCTGACAGCTGCTTGATGTATAAGTAATACAGAATCCCAGAACGCCGCTCTCTATTCAAGACTTGGGTTGTGGTTCAGGTCCCTGCTTGGTTAAGCCACAGCTCTTAAATGGACATAAACATGACATCAGTAGGACTAGGATTTACTGAACTGTCTCTGTTCAGAACACTCAGTTCAGTTCGAAATGCTGTGTGTCTTTCTGAGAATAAACCCTACAAGACTTGACCATCTACTACCCCTGAGTTAGACATATTGATCTTCTAAAAAATAACAAGCACTGGCAAAGCCAAAAATGTTGCCTTTGGCCTAGGTTGTTTTTTTTCGAGTGAATGGTCGGAGCGGGTGATTGAATTTATTTTTCGTTTTTTGTGTATAGAAAAGGTTAAAAAGTAGAAGTGTCATGTAATTAATTGTACTGGAATGGTTTTTAAAAACCTAAACACACAAAAGTTGTAATTTTAATATTATACGGATGTTGGGGACATGTCTACATACAACAGGGGCCTGCAACCAGTGGCTCTGTATATTTTGCATTAGTACTCCAAGATCCCTCACCATGGACTATATGAGCTAGGTTTGATGGGGGTTGTAGTGCAAAACACCCAGCAAGCCTAAGGGTGCAGACCCATTGCCTATAACCCCTGGCCTATAGGAAAGCCCAGCTGTTGTCTGCCAAAAGATGTTGGATCAAAGCAGTTTAATGGTGGAATAGCCTGCCACCCACTACACTACATTGCATGGCCATTGCTCTTTCATGACGACATGTAAAGCCTTTCTGATCTTCAAGTCTATCTCCTGGGGTTTTGCTGATGCTTGGTCTGCTATCTTCTATATCATCATGAGTGCTATTAGACCAACTATTCCACTTACCTTGCACCTCGTGAGGTGTTGTGCGGGGTCGTTTGATTCTTTCGTCACCCTGGCGTCACCGCTGCCAGGCACAGCTGGCCTTGCCGCCGCAGCATGGCCCTCTCCTGAATGGGCAGGCATGTCTACTAATGAAGAAGAATATTTTTTAGAAGCAAGTATCTTTGTTCAGCAAGAAACAGGGCACTTGTGCTGGTCTGCTTCACGTTTCAGTAATTCCAGCCTTACAAGCATTTACTTGTAGGTTGCTTGGATTTACACCATGCAACGATGCCAATTACACGGTCTTCAGGTGCTCCAGTGGATCTGAGAGAGATGGGTTAGGTTAGGGGCGAGGCACCTGGTGGATCTGAGGGAGATGGGTTAAGTTAGGGGCGATGCAGGGAAAGTGCTCACACGGTCTCCAGGTGCTCTGGTGGATCTGAGGGAGATGGGGTAGGTTAGGGGCGAGGCACCTGGTGGATCTGAGGGAGATGGGTTAAGTTAGGGGCGATGCAGGGGAAGTGCTCACACGGTCTCCAGGTGCTCTGGTGGATCTGAGGGAGATGGGGCAGGTTAGGGGCGAGGCACCTGGTGGATCTGAGGGAGATGGGTTAAGTTAGGGGCGATGCAGGGAAAGTGCTCACACGGTCTCCAGGTGCTCTGGTGGATCTGAGGGAGATGGGGTAGGTTAGGGGCGAGGCACCTGGTGGATCTGAGGGAGATGGGTTAAGTTAGGGGCGATGCAGGGAAAGTGCTCACACGGTCTCCAGGTGCTCTGGTGGATCTGAGGGAGATGGGTTAGGTTAGGGGCGAGGCACCTGATGGATCTGAGGGAGATGGGGTAGGTCAGTGGCGAGGCAGGGAAAGTGCTCAAACGGTCTCCAGGTGCTCTCGTGGATATGAGGGAGATGGGGTAGGTTAGGGGCGAGGCAGGGAAAGTGCAAGATAGCCTTGCTGTTGTGTTCACGCGGTCTCCAGGTGCTCTGGTGGATCTGGGAGAGATGGGTTAGGTCAGTGGCGAGGCAGGGAAAGTGCTCAAACGGTCTCCAGGTGCTCTGGTGGATCTGAGGGAGATGGGTTAGGTCAGTGGCAAGGCAGGGAAAGTGCAAGATAGCCCTGCTGTTGTATTCACACGGTCTCCAGGTGCTCTGGTGGATCTGAGGGAGATGGGTTAGGTTAGGGGTCTCCAGGTGCTCTGGTGGATCTGGGAGAGATGGGTTAGGTCAGGGGCGAGGCAGGGAAAGTGCAAGATAGCCTTGCTGTTGGGTTGGTGCATGCTGATGGGAAGTATTCTGAGCCCTGTGCGGGTGTCTTCTTTCTAGGTTGTTTGTGTCAAGGGCACAGGGGCCATTTTGGTACTGATGGTACTCTTGTACGCCCATGCTGCTAGGATGCATTTGCCAGGCCGTTGTATTGACAGTCTTGCACTCGCTCTCTCTCCCCTCCCCCAATCTCACCATCTTTACCACTGCTCATTTTCATCCAGTGTAGTTCGACCTGGAACCTACGTTTTTCTTGTCCCTCGTTTTTTCTCTATTCATCCTGAGTAGTCATTGTTAAATTCCTGTTGCTCAGTTTTTTTCTTTTCTTTTCTTTTTCCTTCAGAATCTTAGTTGTTCAAAGTGCTTTCTATCAGTCTACTTTGGCTTCATTTGTTTTTTTACTTTTTGTACAACTTGTGTTTTTTCTTATTTATCATTGACTCATTTGGCTTGTTTGTATGTTCTATTTGTTCTCTTTTAGTTCTGTTTAAGCCTTTGATTGACTTTGCTACAAGGGTAAAGTCATTCAGAAACGTCCATGACCAGTGATCTGGCAGCGCCAAAGTGACCAAGTGCCGATTACGCCCTCTCTGGAAACTGAGGGATTACCAACACATCCATTCAATAAGGCAGACTCCACACATCCTAGGGAGACCTATAAATACATTAAAGTTGCCATACTGGATACGATGTGTTTATCCGTCTATATGTTCATAATCCAGGTTATCCGAAGCAGAAAGCATATGCTTTGTATTGAAAGCCAGCTTCTGAGTCACCCGTTTCGTTCCCCACCAAACACTCTACCATGGCTCCAGTGGTGACCGTGCCACTGCTGCCAGTCCTTACACAAGACTTCAACATGATCTACTTCAAACTGATATTCACTGAAAGTGTGGCTACAATGATGTTGACTCCAAACACAGTCTTGTCCTAGTTAGCCATCATCCTAGTTCTAGTTATGCATCATACTAGTCCTAGTTATCCAGCATCCTAGTTCTAGTTATGCACCATACTAGTCCTAGTTATCCAGCATCCTAGTTCTAGTTATGCACCATTCTAGTCCTAGTTATCCATCATTCTAGTTCTAGTTATGCACCATACTATTCCTAGTTATCCAGCATCCTAGTTCTAGTTATGCATCATACTAGTCCTAGTTATCCAGCATCCTAGTTCTAGTTATGCACCATACTAGTCCTAGTTATCCAGCATCCTAGTTCTAGTTATGCACCATTCTAGTCCTAGTTATCCATCATTCTAGTTCTAGTTATGCGCCATAGTATTCCTAGTTATCCAGCATCCTAGTTCTAGTTATGCACCATTCTAGTCCTAGTTATCCATCATTCTAGTTCTAGTTATGCACCATACTATTCCTAGTTATCCAGCATCCTAGTTCTAGTTATGCACCATACTAGTCCAAGTTATCCAGCATCCTAGTTCTAGTTATGCACCATACTAGTCCTAGTTAGCCATCATCCTAGTTCTAGTTATGCACCATACTGGTTCTAGTTATCCATCATCCTAGTTCTAGTTATACACCATACTAGTCCTAGTTATCCAGCATCCTAGTTCTAGTTATGCATCATACTAGTCCTAGTTATCCAGCATCCTAGTTCTAGTTATGCACCATACTAGTCCTAGTTATCCAGCATCCTAGTTCTAGTTATGCACCATTCTAGTCCTAGTTATCCATCATTCTAGTTCTAGTTATGCGCCATACTATTCCTAGTTATCCAGCATCCTAGTTCTAGTTATGCACCATTCTAGTCCTAGTTATCCATCATTCTAGTTCTAGTTATGCACCATACTATTCCTAGTTATCCAGCATCCTAGTTCTAGTTATGCACCATACTAGTCCAAGTTATCCAGCATCCTAGTTCTAGTTATGCACCATACTAGTCCTAGTTAGCCATCATCCTAGTTCTAGTTATGCACCATACTGGTTCTAGTTATCATCATCCTAGTTCTAGTTATACACCATACTAGTCCTAGTTATCCAGCATCCTAGTTCTAGTTATGCACCATACTAGTCCCAGTTAGCCATCATCCGAGTTCTAGGTATGCACCATACTAGTCCTAGTTATCCAGCATCCTAGTTCTAGTTATGCACCATACTAGTCCCAGTTAGCCATCATCCGAGTTCTAGGTATGCACCATACTAGTCCTAGTTATCCAGCATCCTAGTTCTAGTTATGCACCATACTAGTCCTAGTTATCCAGCATCCTAGTTCTAGTTATGCACCATACTAGTCCTAGTTATCCAGCATCCTACTTTGTAAGGGTTGACTCCCAAGAACCAAGTCTGATTTAGTGCTGGTTTCTGTAGCATATTTTTAAACTTTAAAAAAAATCTTATTTGATTAGCTTAATTCACTGAACTGTATTTTTCTACTTTTTTCACACATTCATGTTTTAACCTTTAAATGGCTATTCAGCTTATGTTCTCCTTGTCTAATTAAAGCTTATCTCTCTCTTACAGTAGGTTCATATAAAGGTGTTTTTAGAGCTTTGAAATGTTATTACCAGGGATAATCCACCCCACCCCCCCCCCCCCCCCGAAACACTCCTTTTATACGTGGATCCTGCTTTGCTACCAAAAGTTCTCATTATCTATGTACAAATGTCTTGTCCGGCCAACAATGTCTCATCTGCTCGTGGCTACGAATTGGTTAACACGAGTGATGTTCAGAGCCTTATAACGGGAGCCATAGGGTGCGAATAGCTGTCACCCCATTGTTTATAGGGGCACAGGGTCAGCAATGGACTGACTGAGGCCACCAGACAACCCTAGATAAACCATGCATGTTCCATTTAGGGTTGGTCTGGTGGGCCGTTCCCAGCCCTGTACGCCCAAGAATCGGGGGTTGGCGGGGGAGAGGCTGCGGAGGGTGGATTGTTCTATTTTCCATGCTCACTGTTTTCTCTTGCACTTGGTTCTCTCTTTTCCCTTTCTTCCATTCATATGTTTACTTTACTTTCATTAATTTGTACCGCGCGAACCAAACAGGCCCGGAGGCATATGGGCGTGGAGGATGACACCCGAGGGAAGAGTAGATAGAGAATGCATTGCATGTGGGCAAATGGCCCATTGTTTGGGGGGCACCGAGAAAGAACTAGTGAAAGGACCAATGAAAGCCAGGATGACAGAAGACAGTCTCTGATGGTGAGCCGGATGTGAGAGACTAGAAGTCTCATGTGAGAAGAGCCGGCGAGATGAATGAGCAGGACTGTTGGAACCCCTGAACACAACACCAAGGAAGCAGGAAAGAAATCCTGCTGCAGAAGAGACTGTTTAATATAGGACTAATGGGTAGACAAAGGAGAGCCACAGAGAAGAGGCATAAGGAGCAGGGCATAGAAATGAGGAATTAATTGCAAAAAGGAATGGGGTAAGTGGCAAACAAATATCAAGTGATGAAGACTAGCCAAGCCAGGTGTGATGTGTCTGAATTAGTGCATTGGTAGCAGGAAAGTAAGGCTGGCACCATTCTCCAATGGCATTTCATAGCAGGACCGCATTGTCCTAGCTCAAGGCTCTGCAAGCTTTGACTCTCCAGATGTTTTGGACTAGACTCTCATACCACTTCACCATTGACTATGCAGGCTAGGTTTGATGGGAGTTGTAGTCCAAAACATCTGGGAAGCGAAAGGTAGCACACCCCTGTCCTAGCTGATGCAGGATTGTTAATGTATAAGCAAAGATAAAGGACATTTTCACTCACTGTCTTCCTCTGGAATCATGAAGGACTCTGGGGTTCTTTCGGGTAGTTCCTCCTCCAGTGACTGCAGGCGGGTTTTAGCAGGGATTTCCTCCTCCTCCGCAAGCAAGAAGGATTCCTCTGTCCTTTCGGGAAGTGGAGGAGGCGAAGGCGAGGATCCTCTGAGCTTCTCTAACAATGAAAGGTAAGTGCAGGCATGAAACAACAGAGCTGTCAAGTGGAACCGAATACAAGGTATCTATGTTCACTTGACACTGAAAACCTTTTCCTGTAGGAAAGAGTCAGGCACAAAGTGGTCCCCAGCAGAGGGCTCTCGATTAGAGGAACCACATGACTCCATGTCACTGGGACAGCCTCATTTTAGACATAGGGCCTCATTACACGGTAGGAGGTAACCATGCCGCTATTAGCGGCATGGCTACTCTCTTACCGCACACCGGGTCCGGGTAGGCGGTATGGGGACTTACCGGGTCATTCCGACCCTGGAGGACCCGGTAAGTCCCCATTCCAAATACCATTCCCTATTCCCATTCGAGCCCCAATAGGGCTCAATGGGAATGGGGAAGGAGCTAATAACGGTACCACAATTTGCGGTACCGTTATTAGATCTGAAGTCATTTAGCGGGCCCCGTCCTTAACACCTGGTCAGACCAGGCGTTAAGGACAGGACCCGCTGAGGGACCTCGTAGTAGGGCGCTAAGGGATTACCGGCACCGGTGACCTTACTGGTACCGGTAATCCCTTACCGCCTACCGTGTAATGAGGCCCATAGACTTTTATTTAAGAAACACATGCCTTCTGGGAGCTGCATTCACTGCCATTAACTCCAAATTAAGGAGAGAGCAGACCTGGAAAAGTGGCGCCCCAATGGGCATGGAGACATCCGGTCACCCTATGATATGAATATCTGAATTTTTAAACATCTCCTGGCAGAAAGACTAAAAAAAGACCAGCTCGAGCTCAAATGTTGAAAGAACATCTCGTCCTATGGTTGGCAGCAGCTTCTCCAGACACATAAACATGGACTACCCCGCCCCCCCGCCTTTATTGCATGCAAGAACACAATTGACTTTATGCAACGTGGCGCACACTGAACATTTCTGACCGCAACCTCTGTAGTGGTTCCAAGCTGCATGCGGCTTTGTACAAATCATTCTGAAGCGTTCAGCTTTTTTGCTCAACCGAATCTCCTTTAACTTCCTAGTATTAGTATAGGACCCACCTTGGAGGCATCCTAGTATTAGTTTGTAAGAATTGTGCTTAACTTGCAAAGATTCTTGGTGTAACCAACCTGCTCAACCCTCAACGTTGCAGCAGTAATTATGAGTTATAATAAGTTGCACTGATTACTAAAGATTTTATGATCATGAGGACCAAAAAAGAAGAATGTTCCTGGTTTGTCGATGCCAAGAAAACATGTATGTGCTCATAAGTACATCCTCTTTCAATATTGTTGAGTCACAGATCCATTTAGAGAATAATCGACTATAGGCCACATCCTTGAACAATGTTTCACTTCTTATAGGTAATACAACATTCTGTGAATGTCTCCCCTTTACCACTCAGACGAGAAAGAGGGAGAGAGGAGTTAATATCATTGGAAGTAAGACACCAACTCCACCTTTTAGTCAAAGGGGGATGTTAACAAGCATTGGGACTTATGTCCATCCCGTCCCCCTTTGTATAATACTAAAACACCAAGTACAGGGACCTATGGACATTCCTCTCCCATTGGTAAACCCAGGACAGCAAATGCTGAAACTCATAAACACTCCTCTCCCTTTAAAAATATTAGAACAACAAACAATGAGTCCTATGCACTTATCCCCCGCCTCCCTCTTTACAACACTGAGACGAGGAGGAGGAGTGGAATAATGAAGATTGCCAAGAGTGGCAAACCAAACCAATGCTGCGGTGTAGTCATTGAACTTTACTAACAGGCCCTCAGGGTCGGTGTTATCAATATGCAAGGTTGAGCGCTTGCCTATTTGTTGGAAATGTAGAGCATCAAAATGCTCTGTTAACATCTGCACACTAATTACTGCCTTGACTGTAGTGATAGCACCGGCCCTGCCCTGTTGTTACACTGTCTGCAGACTGACTGCAGCAGACAAGGTGGCGTCGTGAAGGTTGGGACTTGGGATCGGGTCAGGGTCACGAGTGACATGGGCATGGCAGCGCTTGCATCTGGGCCTTAGCACGACACGAAGCACCGCGTGTGCCCCCTCGACTGATCATCGACTCAATGGTGTGAGTCAGTGAATGCTCCAGTGCACTGTGCAGCCTGGCCGAGCCCCCTGAGCCTGTTAACTTGAATTGGTCTGGACCATCAGATGTGGTGGCTGCCTAAGCACCCTGCACTTGCTGCGGGCCTGCAGCAGCCTTTTGCTGTGCGGTTGACCAGGCCACTGCTCGTACTAGGCCACCTGATCCATCCTGGTGGCGGCAGCTCCTGCTGTGCCTGCGAGACCGGCTCGGGCCGGGCCTTGGCTGTGCTATGCTGAAAGAGTCACAGAGTAACAGTCCGACGCAGGTGAGGACCGAGGTGCCATGCGGACTACTGCTGACCAACACCATGGTGCATCATGCATGTGGTGCTCCTCGACCCTCTCTCTGTCTTAATTAAATGCGACACCTATGCCTGGCTGGCTGGCTGCCAATGCTCAGGCTGCAGGATTTAACAGTAACAGCCCCTCAGGGGTGGGGGGCAGCCTTGAGTCTGCCACTGAGGCTTAGAGCAATATTATGAAAAATAATGGAATCATTTTATTGATAATTTGTTATTATTATATCGCTTTCGCTGTATGAGTTGCTCACATCATTAAGATAGACTACATAATCTTTGTGCCCTGATAAAAGTGTGTAGCTGGATATGACTCTACCCCTTGTCCTGCCAGGACACTCAACCCCTGCTCTCCTCTCTCAGTTGCATACTGCACGGTCCTCGCCGCCGCCGGCCGACCCTATTCTTGCATGCAGCATACCGACTTTCCAGTCACTGTCTGGCTGCCACCTCTATGCCCTGCTCCAGTGCTTTCGTTCCAGTCAGCTCCGCTCTTCTGTCACTGTCCCACTCCTCTCCCGTTCTCTGCAGCCTGTGCATTTCCTTCTTTACTCACACCCTCCCGTGCCCTTAGTACTCACTGCATTCCCCTATTTCGTCTTTCTGTCCACATGCCTTTGCGGCCTTGCTCTGTCTCTGCCTAACACTCTCCATCCTTCTGCCATGCTCCCTGGCCCCATCTTCGTGTCCACAACACTGTGGTTGGGGTACCATCTCCCTTTCCTTAGTCTATATGCCCTTCTTTCTCCAGTCTTTATCCCTGTGTCCTTTAGTCCACTCCTCTGTCTGGCCCCTTCCTTCTGCCACAACTCACCTGCCCCTATCCCCTATCCACATATTTACATCGCTCTATCCTGGACGTGTGTGTGGGTCCCTGTCTCACCCCCTAATGTTTCCAATACCCCCTTTACTCTTTCTCCTGTTTCCTGTTCTTGTCCTCCTGTCCCCTTCCCACTGTTTTCTTGCCCCCCTCCTTGACCCATTGCCCTCTCACCTATTAATCTAATAATAAAATGCCCAGTAAATCTAGTCTCCTCCGCACTGGTCGTGCTGGGCTGGTGGAGTTGCCCCATATGCGTGCGTGGGACACGTGTGCCGATTTGAGCTTCCAACCTCCCCTCCGACTGCTGCCCGGCTACAAGGAAGTAGAGAGATGGCTTAGCAATAAGGAAAACCTTAGGGTTACCACGTCCACAGCAACCAACAAGATCCTGTGCAGGGGGGATGCTGAGAAGATACCCACGCCTACAACTCCCCTGTGCCCCACCATGCAAGGAGCCTGTCCATGACCGTTTGTCCTTCTTTTCGAGTCCCGGCCTTTCCGTCAACTGATACGTCCTGGTAACTGTAGATTTGGTTACAATTTATTTACGAAAAAAATGCAGTGTGGCCCAGGCCTGCCACAATGCTGATGGAGGTGGCGAGCAGAAAGGGCACTTGTCCTGCAGTCCTGGACTTCACACAGGCCGTGTGATGAGAGCATTGATTTTTTTTTGTTTTGGAAAGCGATTTTTGGTTTTGGAAAGCAACACCGAATTATTGCATCTGAGTGGGGAGCAATGGCATATGAGGAGGCACACAAAGGTTGTCGGTGGTGTTTAATTAGTGACCCACCCATTGACTACCCAAGCCATCCTAATCCCAATGACCATTCTAACCCACTTGCTGCACAAAATGCATCCTCTCCTGAGATGTCTTTGATTTCACATTACTCACACCTTACCATAAACCTTTGCATTTGTTGTGCCTGCCAATGTTTTTACAAATCAGTCTTCTGAGAGTTACCCACTTAATTTGAGCTCCACATGTGCTATTGATATAATATAGATGTCTTATCAGGCCTGCCTACAGCCACTCGATTTATAAGCACTATGCTGTCCTTCACTGAAGTCCTCTTAAAAACAAGCATTGGCAAAGCCAACAGTTTTGACTTGTCTATAGGTATTAAGCATTTGCCAGGCACTGCAGTTATATGACCAGGTACTCGCACCATTTGCACCTGCTGCCATCAAGGGCCAGTTAATACCACTACGGTAGCGCCTGGCAAATGCCTTTCGTATGTCTACAAAAATGCCCACACCGTTGGCATTGCCAGTGCTTGTTTCGTTTGTTTTGGTGGTGTGGCGCCAAATCTGGCAGGGCACCTGCAGCTGCTGTTTTGAGCTGCCCCACATTGGTTTGTTAATTTCTTTTTATGCATGTTGGCCTAGACATCAGCCCCTCTTAAGGCTGTGGGTGGAAGGTGGTGGTTGGTGGGAGGAGGGCAATTCAATGAGAGTGAAGCCCGGCCGGTAAGTGCCAACAGCTGTCTTCAGCCCTTTAGCCTGGGAGCAAAATTTTACATGACTCAGCTCTTTAAAAATAAAAAAAAATGAACAGTTCATCTTTTTTGAAATGTGGAAGTGGGGTTTTGTTTCATTAAGTTTGTCTACTTCTAAAATATTAATTCTCAGCATGTGTCCTTCCTCGTTTTTGACATGCCACTTGGTAGAGATACACAGACGTGTGTCTAATGTTTTGAGCAACCTATCTTTACGGCATTAACTTTTGAAGATATACATTTGCTCCTGTAGTCATTTCTCCTCTAAAAGCGAACTGGGTATGTTTTGCATAACATGTTTCTATAACATTCTACATTGTATATTGCCAGATTCACTTATGAGCCTCAGTTGTTTCCCAGAAAAGCCAACCAAATGTTTTGCTATGTTTGTTGGGCGAGATTTTCTGTAAGGTGGGTCTTCGAAAGACAACGCCTCCTATTTGGATGGATCTATGGGGTATTTGTGTCAAACTGTTGAAGGGCATGCATGTAATTTAGCAACAGGAAAACTGGATCAGAAAACAGGATGACCCACTTTACCAAAATTGTGTGATCTTGAGAAAATCACAGTTGCTTTCTGTCGCTCAGTCCACCCAAGTGCCTAAATTGTGAGTGCAGAAACCTGGAACCTACATGAAACATATTTAGATACAATTATCACCCAACCAAAGCTGGTACTAATTTATTGTCCTCGGAAGGATGAAAGGCTGAATTGACCATGCTGGGATTCCAACCTGTACCTGTAGATTACACACAGATCACAGCAGTGAGCGTTCAACCCACTATCTATTTTATGGCTTACTTTCCTATGTTTTAGTTGCATTTCTAGGAGGCTCTGTGATTGATTATCAAATCCTGTTCCCAAACGTCTTTTCCCCATCAGCCTTCAGGATGAAACTAGGGGGGGATTTCAATAGCCTTCCCAGGAAATGTGGTACGGTAACTTTTAAAACTTATTTATAAAATTGGTAAATAGCTGCCACAAATCTGGTCTTTCTACAGCTCAACGCATTGGATGGAATAGGACGTTGCGACACTGTTTCACTGAACTAAGCCCCATGCACAAGTATATGATGTAGTTGAAAGAGGTTTATGGCAATCAGTAACAAAATGAGGATGGTTGGTTGAGAACGATTAGGATCTGGAGTGGGGGGGCAGGAGTTTAACCAATCTGACAGTTTGTCTAGGGTGGCAAAATTCCTACCACCGGCCCTGCAGGTCCTGGGACATTCACAAGCAGAACACCTGAGCAACATGGGGGCGATCCGAGCCTCCCAATGCTGGCTGGGACATGAGAGGAAGTGCGGCAGTCCGAAGCAAGGACATGGAAGAAGACGGCATCCAGAGACGTCAGGCCGAGAAGGGTTCACCACGTTGCCAGGATGAGCAGCCAGAACCACCGAATGAAAGTGAATGTGAGACGAATACAGAGAGGCTGAAGAGATGCTCTCCAAGACAGCAGACGGACCGTAAAGAAACCGTAGAGAAACGAGGGATGCTGATGCTGCCATAGACAACCGGCAAGCCCAGAGAAGGAGAATGGGATACCGGGGTGCTTTAGGCTGAAAGCCATGTACCGTTAGCAGCAAACCGAAGCCCTTACAGGGGATGTGGGACATTTAGCTTAACTGGAGAAGTGCTGATGACCCAAAGTATAGGAAGTATAATTAATTGGATACAAGAACGAGCATATGCAAGTAGAGGGAGCAGACCTGGCATTTGCATGCAAATATTGCACAGATTGAAAAAGCCCCGGCAGGAGAGTAAACCTGGCACTCAGCGAGTCTGGGGTTCACACTCAAGACAAGCAGCAAAAGTAGAGGTGCAATACTTTCAGTTGTACCAAACCTGCCCGTTAGGAACGAATTTGGTGTCTAAGGAGAGGTGTATTACTTTCAGCTGGAGAGTATGAGGTCCTCCCAGCAGTGCTGCAATACTTTAATTGGGAGAGTAATGCAACTTCTCAGCAGAAGTGCAACACTTTCATTTACGAGTACTAGCCCTTCTAGTCAGAAATGTAGCACTTTCAATTGAAAATCCCTAGCACTTCTCGGCAGAGAATATTTACAATTGGAAGATGGCAGCACCCCTCATGGGAGAATCAATCAATCTGGTAATTCTGCTGGAATATGGCTCCCTTACACACTCGATGTACAGCGCAACATACATGATACATTGCAATATGGGCATAGATGTATACCCTAGGTTTCCAGGTTGTACTTTTTGACAATGCTGCCATCTCGTGGATGCATGGAGAATAACCTATTGTTTAGAGATTGGGCGCCGATTAGAATTTAGGCCAAGAGTTCAATCAACTTTTGGAACACAAGCGAAACCCTTTGTTGAATACATCATATTTTAATTCACACACCACACGTATTTTGTCAGCACACGCGTATCCAGCTTTGGGGGAATCATGGGGAGCGGGAGAGCGCAACCTGTGAACAATTACTGATTTATTTTTTATGAGGGAATTATTTTTTCCGAATGTGTGGTCAAAGAAGGCAGCAAGACCTAACCAGCCACCGTATTGGGCGTCCCTGTCCCACTCGACCATACCAGTACAGCCTAGAGCAGTGGCAGCTGGTGACTTTGGAAAGTGGAATTGGGGGGCGGGGCCCGGGGTAATTACACGTTCCATGAATTTGACCAAGCGATCGTGCATGGACTAATCCAGCAAGGTTTTGGGCCGTTCTTTCCTTAATGGCTTGAAGCTCATTTCAGGAAACGTGTGCAATGAGGGCAGAGAATGTGTGCTTAGTGCGGCAGGGCAGCACGTGGAGCTCCCTTTGATGCACGGTCACATGCGGTGCACCGGAGCATTTTTCAACACGCGTTGATGTTAGCTTTTTGAAACCAGCAGGCCGGTCTCAACAATATATGCCAGCTTTGATCCACTTTCACGTAGGTTCTGCCCAAATCGGATCATGAGGTATGGACCCTGCATACATGGATACAAAACACACATTTTTATAATACAAATAAATGCATTTTCACACCTGCTATTGGAAACCATGATAACGTCCTTAAGACTTACCCCAGCCCCCCAGAAGAGCCTTGGTGATAACCACACTTGCTTGTAGTCCCGTTTGACCAAGATGTGCACCGTCTTGTTATGCATAATGTACACAATATTTGAAGATCAATCACTCAGTGCTAACAGTTTACAGGAACGGATACTATTGAGAGGAAAGGCCAGTCCCTACATTTGTGCCATGTGTGCTGCGGTCAATGAAAGAACTGGAAGGAAAGGCACGAGTGAAAAGACGATTCGCCAGTGCCACTCAGGCGGTCTGATGGCAGAGTAAATAGGGCACTTTCTATCACCCGCAAGGCCCTGCTGCCGCCGCTGGCTGAGGCTGGAGACGGCTCCGATATATGCCGAGTCTCTGCCATGTGGAGCCCAGTGCAAGGAAACCTGCCCTCTCGCCCCCACCGGTCTGGGCTTCAGCTCTGTGGGTGCACCCAGAAAGGCTGCCCCTTCAGTTTGCCAGCTGATGGGCTTTATTGGGGCAGCGGCGGCGGGGGAATGTGACCTGCGGGCAGGGGTGGCTATTGTATTTTAATTTAAGTTTGGGGGCCGAAATCGGGGCAGAAATTCGTCCCCTATTTCCCGCTGTTTGGAGTGAGCCTGGAGGCATTTAGAGGGCCTTTAGATGGTGCCCGCAAAGATTTTAATTTTCCCAAATTAATCAGAATGTTTTTTAGGGGGACAAACGTTTTTAAAAGCCCATACATGTTACAATCAGTTCAGAATCCGAGCATCCGAACTATGACATTGCTTAATTTGTCAGGACCCCCTGCCCCTGATTGGCTCTATGTCACTTGGACTGTCCCCAGCTTCGCCTCGTACCACTCTCTTTTGCCTTATGAATGCCCCATTGTCCCAGTGTTTCCCATTGGTCCTCATATCACCCCCCACTCAGTTGTGCCCCATTGTGCCATGCGGCTCACTTCCCACGTGTTCACTGCATTCCCCCCTTCTGTGTATCCCAGCTGTGTCCCATTTCCCCAGATGTGCCCCACTTCATGCATTGCCCTCAGATTCATCCCATGCCACCTTCCTTGGACACCAGTTCTGCCCTTTGTCACTCATTGCCCCCTACTTTGGCCCTGTCACCCTTCTTTACCCCAATGTGTAAGTCACCGGACAGTTGTGCCCCATGGCACTCATTTTCCGCATTTAATAAAATGAGGTGCTACCATCCTCAGAGGTCGCAGTATCATGTTCCCATTTGATTTCCCAACATAGAAAGGTGGGCAGAGCATAATGGGAGATCGCTATGGGAGGAGTGGGCTTCCTGATGCTCTGTCTGTGCAGTGGGTATTGCATTGCTCCTCCCGGTCTACAATGGCCCTGTTCCCAGTCTTTAGTAGGCCTGTTTCAGACTCCTACTTCCAGGCACCGGTCTTCTTCTGCCCATCTGCCTGTGTGCCTGGAGCCTTTCTATCTCTATAAAACACCTGCCCCAAGATTCTAGTACCCTTGGTAGTTCTCTGAGTGTCTACTCTGCAGTGCTCCTGACCGGTCTTTAGTGCATCTAATACTTCTCTGTGTCTCTAGTTCTCTGGCACCAGTGTGGAGTGCCCCTGCTGTTGCTGCTTGTTCTGTTGCCTCTGAATGTCTCTAATGCACCTGTTACTGATCACCAGTGCCCTAATTCTGCAGTGCCCCTACCCAGTCCTCTGTGCCTCTGATGCGCCTGCGTGTCGCTAGTTCTCTGGCACCAGTGTGGAGTGCCCCTGCTGTTGCTGCTTGTTCTGTTGCCTCTGAATGTCTCTAATGCACCTGTTACTGATCACCAGTGCCCTAATTCTGCAGTGCCACTTCCCAGTCCTCTGTGCCTCTGATGCGCCTGCGTGTCGCTAGTTCTCTGCCACCAGTCTGGAGTGCTGCTGATGTTGCTGCTTGCTCTGCTGCCTGTAAATGTCTCTAATGCCCCTGCTACTGATCAATCACCAGTACCCTATTGTTCAACTCATTCTCAAATCTGCAGTTCCCCTGACCAGTCCTCCGGGCCTCTGATGTATCTGTGTGTTGTTAGTTCTCTGCCACGAGTCTGGAGTGCCCCTGCTGTTGTTGCTTGTCTCCTGGTGCCTTTAAATGTCTCTAATGCACCTTCTACTGATCACCAGTGCCCTGTTGCTACACTCAGTCTCAGATCTTTAGTGCCCCTGACCAGTCCTCTGTGCCTCTGATGCGTCTGCATGCCGCTAGTTCTCTGCCATCAGCCTGGAGTTCCCCTGATGTTGCTTCTTGCTCTGTTGCCTCTAAATGTCTCTAATGCACCTGCTACTGATCACCAGTGCCCTATTGCTACACTCTGTCTCCAATCTGCAGTGCCCCATACTAGTCCTCCGTGCCTCTGATGCGTCTGCATGCCGCTAGTTCTCTGCCACCAGTCTGGAGTGCTGCTGCTGTTGCTGCTTGTCTCCTGGTGCCTCTAAATATCTCTAATGTCCCTGCTACTGATCAATCACCAATACCCTATTGCTGTACTCAGTCTCAAATTTTCAGTGTCACTGACCAGTTCTCCGTGACTCTGATGCATCTGTGTGTCACTAGTTCTCTGCCACCAGTCTGAAGTGCCCCTGCTGTTGCTGCTTGTCTCCGGGTGCCTCTGAATGTCTCTAATGCATCTCTACTGATCCCCAGTGCCCTTTTTCTGCACTCAATCTCAAATCTGCAGTTCCCCTGACCAGTCCTCCGTGCCTCTGATGCATCTGTGTGTCGCTAGTTCTCTGCCACCAGTCTAGAGTGCGGCTCCTGTTGCTGCTTGTCTCCTGGTGCCTCAGAATGTCTCTAATGTTACTGCTACTGATCACCAGTGCCCTATTGCTGCACTCAGTCTCAAATCTACAGTGCCCCTGACCAGTCCACCGTGCCTCTGATGCATCTGTGTGTTGTTAGTTCTCTGCCACCAGTCTGTGAAGCTGCTGCTGTTGCTGCTTGTCTCCTGCTGCCTCTGAATGTCTCTATTGCACCTTCTACTGATCATCAGTGCCCTATTGCTGCACTCAGTCTCAGATCTGCAGTGCCCCTGACCAGTTCTCCTTGCCTCTGATTCATCTGCGTGTCACTTGTTACCTACCATCAGTCTGGAGTGCCCCTGCTGTTGCTGCTTGTCTCTAATGCACCTGCTACTGACCCCAGTGCCCTGTTGCTACACTCAGTCTCAGATCTGCAGTGCCCCTGACCAGTCCTCTGTGCCTCTGATGCATCTGTGTGCCGTTAGTTCTCTGCCACCAGTCAGTGGTGTCCCTGCTGTTGCTGCTTGCCTCTGGTGCGCCCCATAACTTTCTGATTACTCTAGCCGTATCCTGCTGCGGCACTCTGCATTATTCCTGATTTATCCTTCTCTTCTATTGTCCGACCATCCGCCAGTTCATAGTCTTATGCAGTTCACCACCCTCTTTGCTTTGTTTTTTTTCACACCAGTCTCCTGAATTTCGTCTCTTTGCCCAAATTCCATATGCTGCTGAATCTTCCTTGGTTCCTTATGCTGTTTTCTCCCTCCCCTTCAGTGCTTTGAATGCTCTCTGAATAAATAGTTGCTGGCATTTGGGGCATATCCTGTCAAGGGTTTTCATGCTCTAGTATTCACATTCATTCTTTATGACAGTACCTTTTGTCCAGAGGTTGGCTGTTGGGTTACCCAGCAGGCAATCCTGCTTGACCCAGAAAGGATGCTGTCTCTTGAACATTGTTTCCTTGTTTCTGCTTGCGGGTCCGACCAAGGCCACTGTCCTTGATGCTCCAACTTTAACATGAATGGCAAGAGGAGAAACCAGAGTTCTCACTGCTACCCTGGGAAACACTAGGACCCTTCTTTGTGCCCGTTAGGACTGATTTTCTCTACTCTGGCCTGGTGGACAGATGTATTGAAGGCCAACCTACATTGTGGCAGGGACAACTCTGGGGAGCTGTAGCCAAACCAGTTCAAGTTAGCAGTGACGAGAGGTCTAGACTAAGCCTCAAGAGGTGGTGAGCTTGTAAAAGGTCCTCAATGAGTACAAACAATGGGAATCACAGATTACACTTAGACGGTATGTACAAAAATACAGTTATTTATTTTATGGCCAAATATCACTATGAGCAATGACTACGAATAGGTAGAAATATCACCCATCACTAATAATAGATTACATATATACAGTCACTGGTTGAGGGCATAATACAAATCAGACCCCTGTGAGTACAGATTAGTTTATGGACCAATGGTCCACAGAGAGTTAACCCTAACCTCAAAAGTCCTTCCCTAAATTGTCTGGGGCCTTATGCCCAAAAGGTCAGAAAAGTTCCAAAAAAGTTTGTGAAGCTGGAGAAAATGAATGTAGGGTCTCTGGGGTCCAGCGAACAGTTCCAAGGGTTAGAGGACAATATATTTTAACTAATAGAGGTGTCCCCAACTTTTGCAATGCTTTCCCCAGCAAGTTATGGTAAAACCAAAGTATATTAAACATTTTGTAAAAGTTGGGAAAACTTTTAAAGGGAGTTTAGGGGCAAGTAAGAACAATTGTAACTTACCATCCATACTCAGATTCCCGCCCAGTCTTGGCAGGTAATTGGAATAGGGTCAGAGGTTGCTTTTCCCGCCGTCAGTCGCAGTCCTCGATTCACAGGGGTTGCAGGTTTGAGCTGATCACCGGTTGGTGTCTTTCGCTGGTGCAAGGACTTTCGTTGGATGAAAAATGTAGAAAAACTCTGGACTGGACTTGGGTCAAGTAGGCTGTTTCGGATGGTGGTCACTGCAGCACAGCAACACAAATGGCCTCACTTGTCGAGGTCAGACTTTCCCTACTATCTTGGGTCCCCTTGAAGCTAGGACTCAGACATTTTTCTGAGGTAAGTTTCGTAGGATAAGCTAGGAGCCTCAGGTTCTAGGGCACAACTCAGAACGGCGACGTCGGCAGCACGGTAGCCCAAACTCTGAGCTAGTCTGCCACAGGTTATCCCAGGACACTTACAAAGGTTCTTCTTTACAGGGTACCGAGCAGATGTCAGGAATGGATGTTCCCTCCACTCCAAGCCTCGCAGCTCCCTCACAGGACTGCTGAAGATCACAAGCAAGGCAGGGCTCCACCAGGACAGCAGCAGAAGTTGGTTGCCAGGCCTCCTTCAGTCGGGACTCCGGTCTCTTCACGGGTCTCACGGCTGTACAGAAGTCTTGGCTCCTTCAGGTTACTCCAGGATCTCTGATGAATGGGTACAGGGGTCCTTTACGTATCCTAAAAGCCAGGTAAGAGCCAGAACTTCCACTAGCCAATAGCAGGACTAGCCACACACACGCGTCCCAATCAGGACCACTGGCGGGAACATTCATGCATACCGCTCAGACACACTGAAACAATTTTGTGGATTGGGACCAGACAGTCCCAGCCCACATCCTGCCATCAAAAACACACAGTCCTCCAGTAGCCCGCCAAAAGCCTCTGCTTTCCCGGCCACTGGAAGCCCTTATAATGACTTTCCTGGCCTCACAAGCCAGGAAGAAGACTAAAGAACAAGATAGCCAAAGTGTAAACCCATGTGTGGACACTAGCCACAGTTAGTAGCCAAATGTGGTAAACACGGTAAGGCTAAAAACGAAAAAAACACCAAACAAATGGTAAAAATTCACTGCTGCCACCAGCTTGTCCATTTAGCACACTTAGAGTAACCAAACATCCTTTGAGTGTTAGTCTAGGGCAAAACGAAAAGTGTGCCCCATTGTACTGCATTGTAAAATGCATTGTACAATGATAAAAAAAAGTTACCACTAGTGATAACAAGTTACTAAAAGTAGTAACAAAGTCGCAAGACTGAGGGAAACAATGTTTCCCAGCACTGACATGTCAGTTTCCCCGTGACAGATGAGCAAAAGACAGTGCAGTGAAGCTTAAGGCTTCAATGCACTGTAAAAAGTACAGGTCAGGATCAAAAATAAAAGCAACACGTTTGGGGGTCCATAAAAATGGAAGGAAAGGTGCAGTAAAGAGAAATCCTTCCTAGGAGTGTGCCCCCACACACCTCCAGGGAGAGCTTTAGTGTTTGGCTTAGTTGTAATCCTCTACCCTTTACGCGTCGCTGTCTTCATTGTTGCTTGTCTGAAAGCGTTGCCTGTCCTCTTTTATCTGCAGGCCTCTTTTTCTGGATCTACCCGGAAGAGGAGGGGGTGACCATGCGAAGGATATCCTTTGCCCAGATATGGACTGAACTCCATGTGGCTGCCCGACATACCTTCTGCCAGGAAATGCTAGCAAGGGAAGCAGTAGTTACACCCTCAGCGTGTGGCGCGCACACTTGCATTCCGTGCCCCCTAGACCGTGGTATTCATGCATGAATGACAAACTCCCTGTTTACTAATCCGTAGCATGTGGCAGCATCTTGCGAATCACAGATCACTCTCCAGGAACCTACTTCCCCCCTCTGAAGCTGACCCCCCTACCCAACGTAGCTCCTGTGCTGCTTCCCCACACTCTAATTACAACCTTCTGGGGCGTCCCCTATGTATGTAGCGCTGCGTTCCTTCCCAGCAGGTTTGCACTTTTTATAAATCCCATGCATACATATGTTGGAACCTGTCTGTCTGTACCCTGCTTGTCAGTACTGGTGTCCACGCTCAAGGCAAGAAGGTCAGAAAGACAACTGCGAGACAGTTAATTCCATCTGTGATGCAAAGCTAGGTATACCCAGCTGCAAGACACCATAGGGTAAATGGGTTATGGCACCAGAGGTAAAAAGGGTCACTTCTCAAAGGGGTCTGCTCGAAGATGTTTCGAACTACAACTCCCATCAGCCCGATCCAGCATAGTCAACGGCAAGGTATAATTGGAATTGCAGTCCTCAACATGTGGAGAGCCACAGGTGGCAGACGCCCGGTATAGAGCATCATGGGCACTAGTGCATTCAATCTAAGTCACCTGGTTAATGTCACATTCATCCTGCACCTTCCCTGAAATGACTTCCTGGTTTTCTTTCAAGTCATTGATTTACCAGCATTTAAATAATGCATTGAGTTTGTAGATGCTCTGTTTACACTCAGTCGTGCCGCCGGGGGGGGGAGGATGGGCATGTGGGGGTCCATGCCCACACTCTGAAATCATGTGCCCCTCCTTGTGCCCCCCTACCTAAGGCGAGTAGTGACCGTGTTCTCTGTTTGTGGTGTTAGGGTGGCCAACTGTCCCGTATTTCACGGGATTGTCCTGTAATTGGAGACACTGGGGGTCATTCTGAGTTGCGCAGTAAGGGAGACCGGGCACCGATAAGGAGACCGGTGCCAGTAAATGCTTACTGCCCAATTCCGAGGTCCCTTAGCGGGAGCTGCAAAGAACGTGTGGTCTGACCACACATCCTTTACGGGTCCCGCTAAGGTACCAGGGCGCTAATAACGGGCCTGCTATTCGCGGGCCCGTTATTAGCACCTTCCCCGTTCCCATTGAGCCCTATGGGGGCTCAAATGGGAATGGGGAATGGTTGGTTGAATGGGGACTTACCGGTCCTCATTCAACCAGACCGGAGCCGGACCCGATATTGGAGGCAGCCATGGCGCTAATAGCGCCATGGTTACCTCCAATCTCGGAATGAGGCCCACTGTCCCACAGTTTGAGGAATGGCTGTGCGGGACGCAGGTTGTCCTTTGTTCCCTGGAGTGGGACTATTGGGAGACAGCAAGTGAGGACAACCTGCCAGCCCAGCCCCTCTGCAAACTGAAGTGGCATTCTACACAGCAAGTTGCTGCCGCCTGCTGCTTTCTTTCTCTTCGTGGCCCTTACGCTGCTTACGCTCTGACACATGTCTTCTTTCTAATGCTAATGTTTTGTTCCTAGGGTCGTGATGTTGATGTTTGCAGTTAAAAAACGTACCATCACCTCCCAAGGACAAACCTTTTGCATTTCAATTAAGCCAGGTGTTAAGAGCCATTAACACATTTAAATTATAAAAGCGGCGGACCAACCGTGAATGACGCTGTGACATTATCACCTCCTTGTGGGCAAGTGTCCTGCAAAAGGATATAAAAAAGTTGGCCACCCTACGTGGTGTTACGAAGGCAGATGTCTGCATATCACACAGCAAATAGTCTCCTTTTGTCTCAAAGTTAGCAGTGATCTTGGTATGCATGCTCCATCAGTGTGAACATGAGCACGAGCCACTTCTCAGGTGTTCCTGGACGGCTTCTGCACAGCGACCCCCATAGTGTGCAGAGCAGCTTGCAGCCCCTCCCATCAGAATGTAGCCACAAAACTGTTAATAATTAGCCATTAGTCACTGAATGGTTTTCGTTCCTGCATTCTGATGGGAGGGGAGATGCAGTGGGGTGTGGGTAGTTGGCGTGCACAAAAGCCTCTCTGCAGGAGTGCTTGTTATGTTATTTTATGCTACTGATGCTTCTTAAGCGCATGGTCACCAAAGGCATCTTGGCGCTGGAGACGTCACACATTACCTTTCATAGGCGGCCCCCCACTTTTGTCTGTGGCCGCCCCTACTTTTGTCTTTGGCTCCCTCTGTGCCCTCTGTGCCACTCCTAAATTTGATTCCTGGCGAGGCCACTGTTTACACTCCCTGTATGAATCGGCAATCGCTGACCATGGGGTGCTGGCGCTGTTTCTATGGACGCTGCTGTCATAGCTTGCACCAGACACTGCTACCATGGGTTGCCCTGCATCCAAAGTATTACATTTACCGGAAGTTCCATGGCCATGTGTCATTGGTGTGTTAATCATCGGCCGCATGTCTAAATGATTCTTTAGGCCTCCTTTTTAGTATGGACAAAAGGTGACATTTTAAATACCACTCCCTTTTAAAATACCTCCTACTCACGAGTCAAGCCACGTGGGATATTTTCCACATGTGTACATAGACATGACGGCACAGTGTAAATATGTGTCTTTGACTCCGATGTCGTGCTCTCTATCTATGTAAACCATTTAGTGCATTTCTCACATAATGCCAGCTCCTAATTAGACACTATTTACAAAACGATGGCATTTCACACGCCATACAGGGTTACTTTTGGGAGACAGTTTGTAATGATCCCAAGACGGCGGGAACAGGTGCTATTGGCCCAGACCCAAGTTGGCTATAAGGCAAAGCCGGGAGTATGGGGCGATAACACCTGCTACAGCCCTCTCTCTGCCATGCCAGTGTAATATGACATGGTTGGAGAAGGAGCTTGGAACCTTTGAGCAATGATTCAGAGGAATAGCAGGCCTCTTGACTGTGGTTAAGGCCTCCTTTCGACCCTTTGTTTACAATGGCCCACTAAAATAACGAAGTTATGATGAGCTTTGATGCAGAATGTTGTGGGAAAAACAGCAACCATCTAACAGCAGTTAAGGCCGTCTGCTGACACATCAGTTTAAACGACTTGCAATCATTGCAATCATAATGGGTTAATCACCAAAAAAGGAGCACTTACCACCTGGTGACATTTCCCGGGAAACAGCTGCTTGGTGAAATGGTATATGAAATGTTGCTTTTGCCAAAATAAAATAAGGCATCCATTATGTGGGCTGACATTCACTATACCGTGTTCCCATTTGACATGTGCACCTTTCTGTGGGTGGCTCTTTGCACATCAAATTAATTGAAAGAAAGCAGACTCATGAATGAAATCGTGCAAATTGCCCCCAGGAAGGTATTGATGCGGGCTCTGCAACGTGGGCTATGACTCCCAGGAGCCCTCACCCTGACTCTGCCTGCGGGGCGGAGGAATGAGAGTTGCAGGACAACACATCTAGAGGGACACAGGGTACACACTGCTGCTCTACAGCCATGAGTGGGGTCAATGGGTGTACATCTTATTAAAGTTAAGACATAATGGCAGCCTATTTTCCAATGTATGAGAGGAGATTAACGTGTAATGCCACCCCACATGCATGTATAGGTTCCGTAACTGTGGCCTGTGAAACGGACTAGGATCCCAATGGAAACGCCTGGCACCAAAGGTCACATCTTGTGACACATGGGGTTGACTCAACTGCTCTAAAAGACACTCCCTCCACTCGAGAAACATGATACATGATTGGGAGTGGTCTAGGATCCAGACTGGGGCAATGGAAAGGGTGAGTAATATTGGGTTCTACATACAGGCCACAAAGCATGGGCACCAGGAGACTTCTGATCTTATACTGCTACTCCTCTCAGCCAAAATGTGTGCTCTTCCACTCCTGCTTACATTCCAGTGCCGTCTAAAAGTGGGTGCTGTTGATAGGGCCAGGGGAAGGCACAAGATGCCACTGTTCATCGTCATGATTACAGGGGGGCTGTGCTCAATGCTCCTACACTGAAAGAGTGCTGGTGTACCTTATTACAGGGGCATAATACAGGGAATGGATGCCTTGAGGCCTGTCATCTTCAAATGTCTGTCCTGGGGTGTGTGTGGGGGTGGGGGGGAGGTGCCTGGAGGCATTATTCAATTACAAGTGGACATTCCTCTTCCCACATGATCAGCGGGATCACATGCATACCTGCGCATCTAGTGTAAACCGGGTGCCCCCGACCCTCTCCCAACGGGTGGTCCCCGCAGGCTGCATAATGGTATCACAGATTTGATCCGCTTGCTTTAAGGGCGATGAATACAGAACCCTCTACTCTCTTCAGTGATAGAAGCAGGACACCTTGCCACATGTAGCTGTATAAACGATACGTAGTGCGTGCTAAATTTGACCTCCGACGGGTCCGAATTCCAAAGAAGCTGCTGTAATATTAAAACCAGGAGTAAAGTAGGAGTAAGTGACTCAGCAGTCAGAGTTACACCTACTCATTTCTGTGGTATCAGGTTATATTGTCCCCATACATATGGGCGCTAGAAATAATGTCGCCAGGAAAAGGTAGTGGCGACATTATATATGATAACCATATATATCAGGTTAAGGAGAGCGGGGGTTGAGGGGGTGTGCCATTTTTTGTCGACTTTTTTTGCCAGGCAACATGTTTGCAGGAATCGTTTCTGTGTGACTCAAATTGCTCTCTCCAGGGTTAAGCCAAGGGCAAGTCAGAGTAACTTGTTTGTGAATCAGCCCCATTTTGCATGTGAATGGCATGATGGATTTATAATATGTCCATCTCCTTTAAAAAGGAGCTTTGTTTGTTTGTTTATTTTATTTCTATAGCGCTCCGGACCCGAGAGTAAAAGGGCGCTTAGTACCGGTTACAATGCACAGTACATGGTAATTAGCAGTGATACTTTAACAGCAGTTATATACAGTTATATACAGGATATAAGGCAGTGATACTTTAACTACAGTGATGTACAGAATATACTGACAGTGGAAGTAGAAGCAACCAGTAATGACATAAGTGAGGCATGTGCAATATGTACAGTTTAGCAGTTTAGCATGTATCGGCACGCAGCTTTGGATTGCTGCGTGCTGATTAGTACTATAAGTGCTTACCAGAAGCTCGTGTGACCGCCAGGGGTGTTCTCTGGTCCTGCAAGGTGCCTAACAGAGGACGAGAATACATCTTAAATCTTCATATATTATTACCAGTATACCCATTGCAGTTGATTATAGAGGCAGCCTTACCCATTGTCGAACTTCTGACTTTCACACTCTGTAAACAATAAAAATAGATTTGTTGGTAAATTAGGGCATCCATCAGGTGGTGTCCTTTATTCACTGTTCGTAGCTGGAAATTCGCGACTCGTGGACATTTTAGGCCACCCTGGTTGGCTTGGATTTGGGGTTTATGGGGGTGTCGTAATAGCCAATCTATTTCAGCCAATCAGACTGTTTGATTCCACCGTACAGTGGGATCTGGATTTTCTTTCACGTACCCCTCGACCTGCTGTCACCCCCCTGTCCTTTTAAGGTGGGAAGGTGTTTTTTCATTGCAGGCGGCCCTCAGTAACCTCCCATTTTTAACACATTTATTTATTTATTTATCGTTTGCTTGTTAGGCACTTATACAATAAGAATATACTGTTTCAAAGTGCCCACAGGGCAGGGAGGGAGGGCTGGAAATACATTACAACACAATAATTAAGAGCAGAGGGGGGAGATGATGAGGGGCGAACCAACTTAGGGTAAGGCGCCCGCGCAAACATGTTCAGATGACCCATCAATGTATTGATTTCCTTTATTTCTATTAGAATCCGAACTTTGCCAAAACATAGACACATTTACATTTCAATGAGTCCTCAAGAACGTCCACATTTACCTTGCTTCTTGACTTAAACTTCGTCGAGCTGGTAAGGGGTGATGCGCCACTCCATTCCATCGAAGTGCCAATTTTTAACCTCACTGAGGCCGGTGCTAGGCAAATAGGTGAAACTGGCTCCGCTGAAGGTACTAGAAAAATGCGTTGCATTGTGTTAATTTCTGATTGGAGCATACAGCAATGCAGAGCTAACAGAGGCCGTTTAGACTGCATAGCCAAATGTCAGCTCCAAGCACTAGAATGAATCCAAACCTATATAGAGCCGCAGTCGTTAAATCATTGTAATAATTAAAAGCCATAAAACCACATTATTTACATATATTCCCTATTCTATTTATGGACTATTACTGCAGTCCAGTATTTCTCTTTGCATTTTGGGATTTGTAGACCTGGATTTCCCCATACCTGATCTAATGATTTTGCTTCCCATGCTGCACCCGGCGCATGCAAGCCCCTCTTCTATATTCATTATGTAAAAGACAAAATGACTAGCATGACTCTGACGTAGTGTGCAAAGTGAAACTAGAGAAAAAGTTTTCTTTCATTTCATTTTTTTTAAAAAGGGGCACAAGGAGAACAAGAGGAGGCACTGCTCAGCCATCTCGGAAAACAAGCTCATTCAAGGGAATACAGACTACTTTCCGAGCAACATGATTGGCTAGCACCATAGCAACACAACTCTAGACACTGGTGCATGGTAATGGCCTGCAGCCCAAAGTTAATTTACTCGAAAGGGGCGTCAATGTGGGCTGTAGCGACGGAAGCACCTGCTGCAGCATGCAGCCATGGGAATTAGTGATATGATATTATAGGTTATTTATAACATGCTTAATACCCAGGAGGTTTCTAAGCGCAGACCCGGGGATCGAACCTGTGTGCTCTGTGCCGTCTTGCTTCCAAGGTGAGCACGTTGCCCCGAGCTATCTTCCCGAGACAGTAGTGCTACCAGCACCTGTGGCCAGCAGTTATCTGCCCACATGGGTTTCTTCATATATGGATACATGCTTCCACTTGGACGTGCTTTCAGAAATGAAACCCCCCACCCCCCCCCGCCCACTACAACATGGCCGTCGGGAGAAATGGAAAGGGGCTGGCAAGAGAGAGCCCTCCTTCCTAATCCTTTTGCATCTAAGATGCAGCAGAGTTAGGGCAGACACACACACACAGATAACATACCTTTACATTTGACTTTTTAAAACAAATCAGGGGTGTGTTGCAGAATTGTACCAGTAGGTACAGCCCCCATTCCATGCAACTTCACTGGCTGTCAACCCCCCCCCCCCTCCGGTCTCAATGCATAACAATCACTACCAGGGATCTGCAATCTCACGCTCTCTATATGCTTTCCTGTGATTCCCAAGGTCCCTCTCCATTGACTAAACTGGCCAGGGCTGATGGGAGTTGTAGCCTAAAACATTCAGAGAGCCAAAGGCTGCAGGTGACCTTGAACCATACACATGCCACTCATTGAACCCAGGGCACACATACTTTAGGTTTCAATAGAAAATAAATGAAGAGTAAGGTAGCAAGGTATTGCCTTGACATTAACACATTCGAGCCTATCACAGTGCTGTCTGCACTGTTTTGGTCTTACCGGGTTCATCGTCCACTATAAAGGATTCTGGTGTCCGTTTAGGTAAAGGGGGAGGAATTTCTTCACTGAAGTGAGGCAAGCCTGTTAAAGAAACACATTTCACGGATTAATAGAGCCGAAACATATAGCGCGGATCGAGCAATTGACTCCCCCATGGTCGGCAGAAGCCATCATATCTGCGGTCTACAGCCTACTAGCCTTGCCAGGCAGCTAAATGCGAATAAGAGCTTAAAATGAGCGATTGATATTCATTAGATACACCTATTTATTAATACCCTCAGACTGGGTAGCAGCCAATCAGGATGCGGGGAACCCGCTGGGAGGTGCCTGCGCTCCGTGCTTTCCATTTGGCCACCATCCTCTATTCATACTGTTGTCCCCATCAACCTGTCTCTTCCTCTACCACTCCTTAGCATCTTCACTGTTCTCTCCATACGACCCTCCTAGTCTGTTCTTTCTATCAACAGCCGACACTCCCTTCCCTTGGGTGCCCACCAGCTTCTCTTTTTTTAAGCTTCCCCTGGCTGTTCTTTGCTTGTGTATGGGTCCATATGGCTATAAGGCCCTCAGGGGTGTTGTGTTACTTGCTTTAACGCCCGTCCAACCTGTAATGCCTTCACTTTACTAAGGCCATTAACCAGAGACCAGTCTCTATGCGCGGGCCTGGGATTCGAACCTTAGTTACTCTGCGTTGACTTGCTAATGAGACAAAAGTGGTGCCCCTGAACTATCCTCCCAGCCCGAAAGTAATTTCCTGAGGATGGCGGGACATTAACACACAGTACAGCCGTTCACAGATGCCTTTGCGATCTAATAGAACAGACATTGCAGTGACAGAGCAGAGTGCAATAACAGCTATTGTGATGCACTCAGGGTGTGCACCGATGCCCGTGAGCCCCCCTCCCGCTACGAGACTGCAACAGGACACGTCTTCACAGTTCGGGCTCCGCGGTCGCTCTGCGCGGCCAGGAACGCCCACTTTATTTATACTGCATGCGGCGGAGTGCAACATCACTCCGCCGCGTGCGTGCAGCCCTTAAAGGGGCAGCATCACACTCCTCCTTTTTCATATCAAAACGAACAATGAACAAAGGATGCTTAACTGTTCTAATAACTACAATCACTGCACACAATCCCCGGAGCCCCTTTAATATCAACCACCTGGGTCCCCGGGACATTCAGAACTCCCACTCACAATATTACTCCAACACAAAGTCCGTGAGACGGGCAGGTTTCCCTCGCCCAGTCCTCTCGGGGTATCTCCTGCCACTATCTCTGCTCAGAATTCCTTCTCAAGCCTGCTCCCGCGCTAGTGATCCGAGGAGTTCAGGCGAACCGCCCCCTTCATCAGGGACCTCCATGGCCGGCCCACTGGGTGCAGGATCAGTCCGTGCCTTAGTCCGTGGCTCTCCCAAGCGCTTAAAGAAAATTGCGTTGCGTGTCACAGAGGTGTTTCCGTCAGAGGCGGTCACCATCGACCCCTTTACTGCCACCACGTCCAACGTTGCTGGCTCATAAGTCAGCGACAGTTTCCCTTCGGGATGCCGGTTGCGTACCAGTACCTCATCTCCGGGCACCAACCTCTGCGGCTTCAGTCCTCTCCGAATGTTCTCAGTTGTTGTCCGTTCACGGCGCTCCCGCTCCACCTCTTTGTTGTTGATCGTCGCAGGCTCTAGCTCACCCAGCTCTGGCAGTAAGTCCCTGGGGCAACGCCGGAACATGGCCTCTGCTGGGGCCACCCCTGTGGAGGTATGGGGAGTGTTGCGATATCCTCTGAGGAACCTGTACAGTGCCCCTTCCAGGCACTTCCCTTCCCCTTGGGCAATGCGAAACACTTTATTGAGCGTCCGCATCATTCTTTCAGCCTGCCCATTGGCACTGGGCCACAGCGGTGTTACCTTACGATGATGTACGCCGTATTCCTCCATCAGGCCTGCAAAACTGTCCCCTTGAAAAGGTGGTCCATTATCACAGCAGAGCACCGTGGGAAGTCCATGGGTTGCGAAGAACTTTTCAATGGCCACCACCACCTTGTCGAATGCCACTGACTTGATGAACTCCACCTCTGGGTAGCGGGACCACACATCGACCACCACCAGGAAGTGGGTGCCTCTCGACGTGGAGCCAAAATCCGCATGGACAACCTCCCACGGTTTAGTTCCCCTTGGCATGGTTTCGATCTCTGGCTCTCGCTGGGCCGGGGATGACACCTGACACCACACACATGATGCCACAAACTCCTCCACCCTCCTCTCCAGGTCGGGAAACCAGACCTTCTGGCGTAGACAGGCCTTTGTTTTGGCCGCACCTTGGTGTCCTTGGCGTGCCAGCACTATCATTTGTTGTGTCTGACTCTGAGGAATGACGATGTGGTCACCCCTCAGCAGGAGTCCGTTCTCAGAAAATGTCAACTCCCCTCTCACTCTCCACAGCTGTTCCAGTGTGGACTTGGCCTCCTGCGTCCTGGCCACCAGCGAGTCAATTACCAAGTGCCACAAGTCCTGTTGAATGGCAGACTTGAGTATTCTGAAACAGTCATCTTTGCCTGATGCTTTTTCCAGGACCTGTATAGGCATCGAGTTGGGAGTCACGACCTCCACCACGAGCTGTACATACTCGTCCGCCTCCTCTGCGCACGTGGACGGCACACCACCAGTGCCCTCTCGTGCGTGTCTCGATAGATAGTCCGCCGCGTTGTTGCTCCCAGGGCGATAGACTAGTGACACGCCATACTCTAAAAGAGCCAGCAGCCACCTTTCGATTCTGGCTGGTGGCTTGGACGATGACCCTGTCACGATGGGCAGCAGAGCTTTGTGGTCCGTGACCACTGTCACAGGTCGTCCCAAAATGTACAATCGAAAATGGCAGTAACCCCACAGGACGGCAAGGGCCTTCCGTTCGATCTGGGAATATCTTTGCTCCGTCTCCGAGAGCACTTTGCTGGCATAGGCAATGGGACGAACCTCCTGGTTGGCACCTATTTGTGTCAGCACAGCACCAAGGCCAAACGGGCTCACGTCCACCACGATTATCGTTTGAAGCATTGGGTTAAAGAAGGCCATGACATCTTCAGCCGTGAGAGCACCCTTGATATCCTCGAAAGCCGCCTGCTTGAGAGGGCCCCATTGCCAGGCCATATCCTTCTTTGTGAGGGCCCTGAGCGGCTCAGATCTTGCTGCCAGATTGCGGATGAACCGGCCACAATAGGTGACCATTCCCAAGAAGCTCCTCACCTCCGTGACATTCTCAGGGGCCCTGGCCTCCACAATGTCCTTCACCATGCGCGGGTCGGGTGACACCCCACCAGCCCGGAACACAAAACCAAAGAATTCGATGGTTGTGCGGAGAAATTCACACTTCTCTTGGTGTAGTGTCAGGCCCAGAGATCACAGTCGTTCATACGTCTTGGCAAGTTTCACCATGTTATCAGCCTTGGATTTGGCGAACACCAGAATATCATCACTAATGTTCAAAACACCCTCCAAGTCCGCCAGTGCCCCACAAATGATATTCTGAAATACCTCCGCTGCAGAGAACACCCCGAAACTCAGCCTCTTGTACCTATAGAGGCACTTGTGTGTGGTAAATGTTGTGATGTACCTTGATTCGGGGTGTAAAACCACTTGATGGTACCCGGCCCTTAGGTCCAGCTTTGAACAGAACCGGACACCCTGCAGTTCAGTGATGATATCATCAATCGTGGGGGTGAGGTGTCGCTCCCTCTTTATGGCCTTGTTGGGCAGGCGCATGTCCACGCAGATGCGAACTGAGTCTGGTTGTTTTGGTTTCCGAGCCACAACAATAGGGGACACCCACTGCATAGGGCCTTCCACCTTTTCTATGATGTCCAGTTTAACCAAATTGTCGAGCTCTTTGTCCACCAGATCTCTTAAGTGGAAAGGGACCCGTCTATGCTTCAAAGCAATGAGCTGCACCGAGTCGTCTATATGCAGTTTAAATGGATCCCCAACCATTTGTCCAATTCCTTCAAACAGAGCCGTGTGTTTCTCCAGGAGGGTCTGAATGTCATCCACGTACACAGAGTATGCAAATGTCACTATGCCCAGTGCCTGTGCCGCCGCACAGCTTAGTAGTGTGTTGCTGCTGACGGGCGTCACATAGAATCGGGCCCTTATGGCTGAGCCACCATGCTCCACATCAGCAATGAACGCACCATCCAGCTGTATTGGGTCTGCTCCTCCGAAGGTAATGATGCAAGCCTTTGGCTTGGTCAGGGTGGGTGGGCATGCCATGACGTCATAGTGTTCGCGAGCCATCACGTTGACTGAAACCCCAGTGTCTACCAGTATCGGGACTGAGGACTCGTTCACCATCACCAAACATTGAGGCTGCCTCCTTGTCTTCGCCTTCGATACACCAATGCTGGATATGAAGAACACATTTTCTTCTTCCTCCTCCTCTTCCTCATCGAGTGCTGTATTGTCCTCCGCCTGATCAAGTTGACCAACGCTCGAGGAGTGCTGTTGCCGAATGAAACCAGCCCGCACCGGGCCTATGGAGACAGGAGCAGTGGCCCTGCACATCCTTGCATAGTGATCGGGTCCCCCACACCTGCCACAGGTCTTTCCAATCACTGGGCATTCCGCTGGATAGGGAATGTAATATCCACATTTAAGGCACGAGTTGGTGGGTGCTGACCCTCTCTCGTTGGTTCACTCCCCCACGTCTGGCCCCTCTGCCATGTCCGATTGCACAGACCTCTTCAGTCCTGCTGGGCCACACACCTGCCTCCATGCGGGATGCCCGCAGGTCGGATACCTCCTGGCACCTACCAAGTTCCAGAATGCGTGGCAAGGTGATGCCCAGCTCCCTCAGGACTTGCCTTCTCCGTTTGCCAGACGTGCAGCCCTGGATGAGCTGATTTCTGATCATTGCGTCAGGATCCACCCATGCACATGGCACTGCAAGCCTTCTCAGCCTACCGTAGAACATTTGTTTGTTTGTTTGTTTGTTTATTCATTTGTTATGCGCACCAGACTCGTAAGTAAAAAGGCGCAACATTATGGAAATGCAAAGCTTACAAGGTTGCGACATGAGCACAAGATACAATATTTACATGCTTACAAGATATACACAATGTACAAAATAATGGCAAGGAATAAAAATATGGCCTATATAGTTACAGGAATAAACAATAAGCACTGTACAAAAATATATATTACATAAGTAAGGCCCTACGTATATCACTTACGCTCACAAGTAGACTGCGTACAGGAAGACTGGATTGCACATGGTCTTCAAAAGTGGCGCCGTAATACACTATTACTGCAGGTAAGAGGTCTCTTCAGAGATAGGCAGTTCCACAACAGGTACAGGGGGACAAAGGGTCAGTGGCGATAATGTATTTTATTACATTTTTTCTGAAATGTAGGTAGGGTTGGTCAGCTCTCAGATCTTGAGGCAGTGAGTTCCAGAATTTAGCAGCCTTTACAGTAAAACTGTTGCCACCAATAGTGGTGAGCTTGCATTTAGGTATGGTCAGAGCATTAGTATTCCCAGTTCTGGTAGGTCTGAGAGAGGTTTTTCTCTGGAGTTTATTTGTAAGGTAGCTGGGGGCTGCGCTATTGTGGGCTTTGTGGGTCAAGGAGAGGGTTTTCAGTTGTATTTTATTAAATGTAGATAACCATTTGTGCTGGCGTCTCACAGAGGAGATGTGAGTTTTTTTTATTTATGCCTAGGGCTGCTGTAAGGGCATTATTCTGTAGTGTTTGGAGCTTTTGGATGGTAGATTTATTAGCACCACTGTACAGGGCATTACAGTAGTCAATTCTGGAGAGTATTAGGGCTCTGACCAGGATCAAGCAACTGTTGTCGGAGAGGAAAGGCTTACCAGCTCCGAGTAGCTTGCAGGTGTAAGCTGTAGAGGAGGTAAGGGATTTGATCTGTTTATCAAAGGACAATGTCCAGTCCAAGTAGAATGCAAGGGTTTTTACCTCCTTAGAGACTTTGATGGTGTTCCCGTCAATATTAAAAGAGGAAAATTCTTGGCCTAGTTTTTTAATGTTGGCCTGTGAGCCCAGAATTATTAGCTCAGTCTTATCATCGTTCAAGCACAGGCCATGAGTAGCCATCCATGCTTGGATGATAAGGTAAACTTTGTTTACTAATCCCGTGTCTGTAATGTGATCCCCAGAAAGCGGGAGGAGAATCTGAGAGTCATCTCCGTAATTAGTATAGATGACACCCAGATGGTCCAGATCGTCAAACAGTGGCTTAGTGAAGATATTATAAAGCGTTGGCGAGACGCAGGAACCTTGGGGAACACCGCATAGGATAGGTGTTGGGTCAGAGGCTGCCGAAGGGGAGAAGACTCTCATGGTTCTCTCACTCAGGAAGGATTCAATCCATTTGATGGCTCCAGTGGAGAAATGGGCCGCAGAATCAAGGTGTCGGCATAGGACCTTGTGATTGACCAGATCAAATGCGGCAGAAAGAGCAAGTAGGAGCAAGAGTACTGTCCTCCCTTTGTCTCTCTGCTCATCTATTTGGGACTTTAGGTCGATTAAGGCTGTCTCTGTTCCGTGTAATGGCCGGAAACCAGATTGTCTGTTAACTAGGAGTTTGTGCAGTTCAAGGTGTTTTTGAATTTGGATATAAGCAGCTTTGTACAATATTTTGAGTAGAAATGGGACCGTGGTAATGGGCCGGTAATTAGTGGGAATAAGAGGATCTAATGCCTGTTTCTTGAGGAGGGGGAGCACCCATGATTGTTTAAGGTTAGCTGGGATGGTACCTGTGGCAAATGAGGCATTAATCAGTATCGTAATGAATGGGGAGAGTTCTCTGGCAGCATCTTTTATTAGTTGTGCTGGGCAGATATCACCTTTGCAGTTTGAAGGCTTCAATGACAGGATGATGTTTTCTACCTCCAAGGTGGACATTTTAGAAAAATGGAAGGTAGTAATGTGTGCCGGTGGTGAAACATTAGGTAAAAGGGTATTGGGCCAGTGCTGTAAGTTCAGTACTTCTTTATTTTGTTGAATTTTAATTTGAAGCGTGTTAATTTTATTGGCTAGGGCATGTTGGATGTCTGTGCACCAGGATTTGTCCTTGGTGCAGACATCAGGTATAGCAATTGGGGACTCTGGTTCCTTGAGTATGGAAAAGAGTTCTTCCATGCTAGAATTAGAGTTGGCAATGCGCTCATCGTAGGAATTACATTTAGCCAGGCAGATTTCCTTCTTATAATATGAGGAAAGTGAGGTTAATTTAGCTTTATTCTCACTAGAGGGGCATAGTCTCCAATTGGTTTCACTTTTATTCTTTAAGATGCGGAGGTCTTTAACTTGAGGTGTGAACCATTTGTTTAAGTGGGCTATTGGTTTACTAGGTCTGAGTTTAACAGGAGCTATTTTGTCCAGTGTGGTGAGCATAATATTGTTAAATTCCTGAACTAGGATACTTGGATCAAGATTTTCTGGCAGTGCATTGAGTGTGGGCAAGATGGTAGGCATAACTTTCTCTACAGTGATACTTTCTTGCTTCATGTTAAACATGGTGGCGCTAATGGCTGAGCCATTGGAGTGGGTCTTATAGTAGATAGGTGGAATGACACCAGAAAGTGGTCTGTCCACGATAACGGCAGGATGGAAGAGATAGTAACTGAGCAGTTAAAGTCCACTATCCAGTCCAGTATCCTCCCTTTTAGGTGGGTAGGTTTGTTGACTTTTTGGGAGAGGCCTAGTGCGTTAATTGTGTTGACTATATCTGTTGCGTTTTTATCTGTTTGGTCGTTGAAACCTAAATTAAAGTCTCCTAATAGGATTCATTGCGAGGTAGGTTTAAGGTTGTTCGAGATTATGTTATACAGATCTTCCTCAAAGGAACCAAGAGGGCCAGGTGGTCTATATATTAGGTGAATCGTAAGTGATTGTGAGTCATTTATCTGAAATTTGGCAGTAAGAACTTCACATGATTGAGACAGATGGGTGGGTGCTAGTCTTAGTCCCAGAGCAGTTTTAGCAATAATGGCAATACCGCCACCTCGGGCGTTGTCTCGGTCTTGTCTAACTATAGTGTAGCCATCAGGGATAGCTAGCATAAGTGTGGGCAGGGGAGTTGCTAGGTCTGGAAAAGACCCGGGGCTATGCTGATGTTGGAACTGTTGGGACTGGGGGCTAGCTAGTCTTTTGGCTGTAGCTCCTGAGATTCTATCAGGGGCTACATCCAAAAGATCAGGGGCTATAGCCCCCTTAGCCCCCCCTAGCAACGCCCCTGAGTGTGGGTCCTGCTGCATCATGGAGCCATGTGTCCGTACTTGCGAGGAAGTCCAAGTTATCTTCAGAGATTAGGTCGGCAATATCGGTAGCATGGGCGACCAGCGATCTTGCATTGAGAAGCGCACCTTTGAGGGAGGGAGTATCAGATGCTTTGTTGACTGGGATGGGTTTTTCAGGTTTATTATTACAGGACTTAAGTTTATAGTTATTAAGCTGGAGGGTATTCAGATTTGAGATGGCCGGTGGAGGAGCCATCTTTAAGTGGCTGGGTCTCAGGCTAGGCTTACGGTTGGCTTTAAAGTTAATGGCCGGTAGTGATCTTCTCAAAGGTTCGTATAACTTAGTTAATCTGGCACAGAGTCTGTCATTTCTATTAGATGTGGCACATGGTAGAGAGGCGTAGGATGCTGTCTCTAGGGCTCTGCCATGTGTGGATGGGTTTGTGGGCACAGTATTTGTAGGAGCTGGCAAGCTAGGGTCTAGGAAAGGTACTAGCAACTGGGCAATGTGTTCTTGGCTTCTAAGGTCCACATACATGGCAACAGCCGTAGTGCAAAGCAGTATTACAAGGTGTAGCATCCTTCCAATTCCAATATCAAAGAGGGTATAGCACATAGGTAACTCAGTTCCAGCTAAATGACACAGATTGGCATTTCAGCAAGAGAATGACTGGCATGAATCGGTCAACAACATTTGTTAAGGCATAGCGTGAAGTAGGCTGATGTCAAGGCAATGATAAGGTGATATGGAGATTAGCAAAATCAAAATGATCAGCAATGAGCAAAACAGGTATGGAATGGAGATTGGCAATAGTATGTTACAACAGCTAGCAAGGTCAAAGTTAGAGCCATGGCGGCATTAGAATAGAGATTATGGCAGGCATAACACAATGATTGCTATAGCTGGGAGTACACTATGTGTTACAAACAGCCATGGCGGGCCTAGAGGATGTGTACTCCGGACTAATTGTGGGTCTATACTAGACACCATGTCGGTAGGACACATTTCAATGAGAGAGCTTGTAATTAAGCTAGCGTCAGTTGCAATGAATATACATGTCAATCACATTAGTGGCAGTACAAATGTGCTGGGTGAACCGTGACCGCAGGTCTCAACACGGACTAAGCAATAGGCTTAGGCAGATGTCAGCGTGCTATGTATGTGAGCGCAGAAGGAGGCATACAAGGCAGGGCGACCTTGCTTGTAGATGCGCTTTACAGCGTTGTGGCCTAAGTGCAAATGTAAGTCTTGTTAGACCGAGGTAAGTCACTACATGAGTATATGACGAAGGGTGGAAAAGGTTCTTATAGGATGCGGGCAAATTGCAGTGTCAGAAGAGTCATACCGGCAAAGAAGTGCAGAGTACATGGCTCGGGCTATGGAATGCTCCGGACAGGCTCCAGACAGGTATGGATCCTTAGGTGGCAGTGCCTAGATAGGCAGGGAATGGCCAATGAAATCACGCGCTGCTGTCAGGTGGACGTCGAGAAGGTGCCGGCGGACATTTTGGATTGGGAGCCCCTCGTTGGTTCCAATGTTGGCCGAAATAATAGCTGGAAAAAGGCTTTGGGGCTCAAGTCGTAGCCTGGAAGGATTTTATCCTTACTAAACAACAATTGTAGTATACAATCAAGTGCACTCCGAGATTCGGCTGAAGGATCAAACGGATGGTAAGAAGTGAGGCAGGGTGACTACGTCTGTCGGGGTGAATTCAGCAGGACTGCTGACCAACTGCTCCAGCAGTGGTGGGTGCTCCTGCACCTCTGGGGTACTATGCTTTCTGCAGGGCAGGCTCCAGACAATGTGTCAAGTGTCTCATTGTTCTTCTGGCGTGCTGCCCCCATGAGAACTCTTTCACAGTCCACGTTGGCAAGGAGTAAGAAATAATCATGGAGAGCATCTTTGGCTGCAGCATAGGTGGCATCACGTAGCTGAAGTGACAGGAATACCTTGTGCACAGCTGGACCTGCACAATACAGCAAAGTGGCTAACTTGCTGTCATCATTAGCCTCCAATGTGGCACGGAAATACATCTCCAGTCTGTCTATCCACATCCTCCAGCGTGGCCCTAGGCTCGAAGGCGCCCCTGAGATGTCAAACTCAGGCATTAGTGGTGGTGGTAACGCACCTGGATTTCTTGCACCTGGTAACTGCAGAGCTGCCATCACGGGGAGCTGTACTGGAGGCTGAACAGGTGGAGGCTGAACTGGTGCTACTGGAAGCGGTACAGGAGGTTGGACAGCTGCCACAGTCGGCTGCACTTGAGGTTGCGCCGGGACTTGAGGCGGACCTTGATCTGGTTGTGCTGCTGGTCCACCGCCGTCCATCGCCCAGAGCACACAGGCACCTTTGTGTGGGACACCAAAGGCTGCAACTCAGGCTCCTTCTCCTTGTAGGCACAACAGTGCAGGACAGCAGGCTCCCCTTCCTTGCAGGCGGGCAAATGGTCAGTCCACCAGCTTGACTTTGTGAAGTGTCAATGTCTTGCCAGGGTTGGATGTTACCCAATGTCTTTCCCCACCTTGTGGGTAGGAGTTCAAAAAATTGAGCCAGGTGGGGCCTAGAGATCTCCTACTGGCTTAGCAGGCCTCTCCAGGGACCACCATTCACACAGTAAAAAACAGACAAAATGACAAAAATTCTGTCCAAAAACCACAGCATGTTGTCAAGGCAGCTCTCTGCTGCCAAGCGTTCCAAAAATTGGCCTTGGATGTCCTTCAGAAGTGAAGAAAATCACTGCCGTGGCCTTCCTAGGCCCGGTCACAAAATGGCCACCGACCACATGGATTGCTTCCTGTCCTGCGGCATGATCGAATGGTGCTAATGTTCCAAAATAACAAAATTCCCTGTTTGATTTTTACAGCCCGGCCCGGGATGCATCCGCGCCTCATCGCCACTGTTGTGATGCACTCAGGGTGTGCACCGATGCCCGTGAGCCCCCCTCCCGCTACAAGACTGCAACAGGACACGTCTTCACAGTTCGGGCTCCCCAGTCGATCTGCGCGGCCAGGGAACGCCCACTTTATTTATACTGCACGCGGCGGAGTGCAACGTCATTCTGCCGCGTGCGTGCAGCCCTTAAAGGGGCAGCATCACAACAGCTATTAAACTCATGGAACGTAAGGTAGCCCACCCATTGGACAATGCACAGGCTATATATACAAGCTGATTGAGCCTCGAAATTCTTGTATATCCCATAGATTCTTCAATGTTCTTAAGACGCCTCGCAGGAAAGCACTTCCTGCTGCCCTTATGAAAAGCAACCCTCTCTGCCAGGCCCACTTACCTGTCTTGCCAGCGCCCTCACGCCTCCTCCCCGGTATCAGCTCCTGGCGGGCCTGGTCAGTTGTTGGTGACTTTCAAGAAGGCAACAGTCAATTTCATGTATCTGCCCAGGCGCATTCATCTTAAAAAGGAGAGAAAGTGGTAGGCAATTCCCCACAACTGCCCAGGGAATTTCCTCTAAAATGTCACTAGCCGCCATGTTTAGCAACAAGACATGGATTATCATAGCTTTATAGCACCGCCGTCAGAACGTTCCATAAGTTATGTACCCATAGACCTAGTGAAATACCCTGGATACGCTTGGGCCTGTATTAATGTCATGTTCTTTACTTCCCCATTATTCCAAAACCTATGTTTCTGTTACCACAATATGCTTATAGACTCAACGATTATTACTTATCCCACACTATCCGTACCTTGGTTTATCTTCATCCCTTGACTACAGAATCCCGTCTAAGATCTCTTACCACATCCTACTACACACGCACAACCCCAACAGACCGCCGCTACCGGCCTATCTGATACGGTAATGGGCCCAAATGTCACCCTCATAATTGCGACTGCCGAATTTCTGACTTTTATTTTAGATCCCCCCTTACACCACATATATATATGTGGAAGGGAATGATATAATAGTAATATGGGGGTGCTGCGGGGGTCTCCCCTGCAAATGTATGTGCTGTAAAGGGGGTATAACAAAAAACATTTTTTTTAAAGTCGCATTTTCGGACATCGCAATCATGGGGGTCGCAGTCATCACATAGATCCTTTGATACCACATGAACATTATTTAGCTACTATGAAACTTCCCCCTTTAGTACTATTATACTCACCCACATCGGAAGGGTACCTTTATCCAGTCATTAATTGGGATACAAAACTAAGTTGGACTCTAATGAGTTGCAAACACTATTTTGGGCGGGGCCTAAGAAGTGTCTGCTGCGGCCCAAGTTTTGTAAGTAGCTAAGAGACCTTTAAAAGGTTTATGGCCTTTTGTAACTAAAGACGTTGCCTAAAAGATGCAGTCACATTTTCATAGTTGACATAAAAGGGAGTCAAGTCTATTATTCAAGATAATATAATTGATCAACAGTGAAAATCACTCCTATCGAAAACATGCAAGTTGGAATGCGCAGCTCTCGCGCGCTCACATCCCCAGAACCCCTTACGAGAATCAAGAGCACATATATTCAGCGAGCTGATTGACAAATATACATAGGGGGCAGGCCATGGGCCCAGTTGAACAGAACTATGATACTCCATGGAATTAAACACTCGACCTTGTACAAGCACGGGTCTGAAAGGCCTAGACACCAAACATGCTGCACAAATTCAGGAGTGCCGGACAAACAGAACCTTGAGGGAGCAGACCTTAGTTTAAGGGGGGGAGTTGTTACGGGATTTGTTTCTGTTACTTGAGATTCGGGTCTAAGCGGAAGGACAGGGGTGGGGAGGATGTGGGGGCTGCAAAATCAAGGCGCGGACTCCAGCACCTTCCGTGCTCTACCTCTGCCTCTACCGGAACATTAGTGAGACAACATGAACAGAATACCAAGAATTATGCCTAATCTCTACCGCATTTAACTGCATGAAGTTTGTACCTATATATATTAAATGCCAATAAAGATATTGTAAAAAAAAAAAAAAGTAAATCAAATGAAAATAGATCACTGCAGGGTTTATTCCCACAGTTCCTTTGAAGGAAACCTATTCTTCTTCTGTGTTAATTCATTGTATTAAATAAGTCTGATAACAACACTCTAATACTTCCAAAAATCACACATGTATTCTCTGTTATATTTACCTTAGCAAGACCAAACCTATAATTTAAATCCAAATAAGTGAAACTGATTTAGGAATTCCAATAGGATTAATCAGTGTCACTCACCTTTGCATTGAATTTGAGCTCAGGGAAATGTTAGCGTGGAGTAATCAGGCCAGAGAGTCCTTAAACTCATTTCCTGGCCCTCTTCCCAGCAGATTACATATCCCCAAGGGTCTCTGTCAAACCAATAGAATCATACGGCGCACAGGACCTGGGTATTTTTGACTTGCACCCATCAACACCACAGGTTTCACATCGGCCTCTCCCGCAATCGCACTAACATCTCCTCTCTCCTTTCTTGCAGAGCAACTGACAGCAAGGCAGAAGAGACTATACAAGGCCATTTTACATACCTACTCATAGACCTGGGGAGAGGCAATTATTGCTTGGGATAATAATGCATCCCCCATCTAATGGCCCTGGATGGATCATTACCCTCAATAATGAAGTGTCCTTCACTCTATAAGGCTACGGTATTAATCTACTGACACAATTTCCAATGTTTCTTTGTTGTCTCTCCTTGTGTTACAAGAAATCGCTACATGTACTGATGAAATGTTTCAATAGCGATAGTGCCTCCTTCCTCGGCCCATTACCAGATCGTAATGTCCCTTCCCTTGTCATGGCCCTCGGAATGTTAATGTTAAAGGTTACTTGAACTGTGCACTATCACCACCGGAGTGGCCCCTGGTGCTCTGGCAGATCTGGGAACGGACGGTGTGAAACAGGGAAGCTGTGGGAGTGGTAATAGGAAGGTGAGATATTATGTTCTGTTGGCAGCTTCAGTTCGGTTTGCACTGTTCGCTGAGCGTAGGTGCGATTTCCGAGTTTGAGCGATGCTCATGTGCTGTTGTGCATGGTTATGTGTTGTTTGGATGTTGTAGCGGTGTGGTGAAGTACATGCACTTTGCTGTGCAGGGATGTGGTTGTCTGAGTTTCTTTAGGAGAAGAGTTTGTGGAAAAATTAGGTTTTAGTATTGGGTTAGCAGGATTTTATTTCTTACCTCTTTGCTTTGGGTTCTGTGGCCGGCATCTATGACCATCCTGTGTGTTTTGATATTGTTTGGCATTCTAGTCGGCAGGCACGTTGCGATGTGGTAATTATCTTCTTTTGAAGTCTAGTGGTATGTGGACATGGGTCAGGGTGTTGTGTTCCCCCCTGTCGTAGGGTTAGAGATGGTTAGGTTAGGAAGGTTATGAGTCTCTCCCTTGACTTCTAGTGGGGGGCCTTGCCTACTGTGGTATTTCTCTGTGCATGAGAGGTCCAAAATGTCCTCCCTATGCCCACAAGTTGGGGATTGTTAGGGAATGGATTGTAGGTCCTTCCCTGGGCTTCCTGTTTATACCAGAAAGTATGATTACTACTCATTCCCTTCTGATTCTGGGTTGAAGAGCCAAGTTGTTACTCATTTTCTGAATTCCAGATGATCCCTTGTACTGCGTATGTTTCTTGGTAGGGAATTAGCTTCATCTGAGTGGTCTTGCTGGGTGGTAGATGGTTATTTTCTTCTGTAGGAACTCTGCTCCTCGGCTGTGGATTACTCTGTGCGTTATGCACATTGTTTTGACCCTTATTCGCTGTTTTATTGGTAGCCAGTGTAGCATTTTCGGTGCTGGGCTAATGTGTTCTCTTTGTGATAGTTTGAGCAGGTGTCATGATGAGTGCGATGATGGTGAGTGTTTTGTGGGTGAAGGAGAGGAACGGTAGGAACATTTTTACTGTGTGCAGGAGGAAGAAGCCTTTCTTGATTATAGCATTTACTTATGGCTCAAGGGTTAGTTTGTTCTCCATCAGGACTCTGAGGTTCTTTACTGTTGTTGATGGTGTCAGTGCTGTTCCTAGTTCTGTTGACCATGGGATTTAGTGGTTGTTTTTGGATATAACCATTATTTCTGTTTTGCCAGGGTTGAGTTTGAGGTTGTTTGTGTTCATCCAGCCACAGAGGTCTTGTAGGCATTCTTGAAGGTTTGTGTTTTCTTTGCATGTGTTTTGTACTTTGCAGATCATCTGTGTGTCATCAGCGTAGTTGTTGCATGTGAGGCCGTATCTTTTAATGAGCTTGATTAGTGGAGCGAAATATATGTTGAAGAGCAGCAGAGAATGGGAGGATCCTTGTGATACTCCACAGGTGGATTCCTTTGGTGTGGATTTGAAGGGTTTGATTCAGACAGTTTCTGTTCTATCTGTTTGGAAGGATTTAATCCAGCGTAAGTCTAGGTCAGTGATTCCTATTTCTTCCAATTTCCTGATGTCATGGCTGTATGTGTCAAATGCTGCTGATGGATCCAGAATATTAGAGATGCGCTTGTGTCTGAGTCTGCAATAGCCTTCAGGTCAGCACACAGATTGAGAGCAGTGCTGTTTCTGTTCCTCTCGTTCTGAAGCCTACTTGTGCCTGGTCCAGCAAAAGGTGTTCTTCTATGTAATCTTGTATTGTTATTTATATGAAGGTTTCGAGCAGTTTTGGTGGATAGGGGATGTTTGAGATGGGTCTGTAGTTGCAGAGGTCTTCCACGCTGCCTGCTGTGTCTTTGAGGAGTGGCTTGATGTATGCCGATTCGAATGATCACAGTACTTTCCCTGTTAATAGTGATTGGGTGAAAAGGTTTCTGTAGTGTTCCACGGGTTCTTCTTGCTTGAGGATTGATTTGTGTATGTCTGAGGGGCAGGGATCCATGGGGGAGCCGGCTTTTTTGCTGTTTCTCACCAGCTTGACAAATGTCTCTGCAGTTATTTGGGGAACATTTTGTAGTTTTTTCTGACGATCCCCGGCTGGCAAGGTCAGTTGAGTGTTTTGGTAGCTTGGTCTGCTTTGTATGATTTGGATGATGGTACTGATTTTGTTCTTGAAGTGATCTGTGAGGTTGTTGCATAGTTTCAGTGAGAGCATGGGTGTGTTGTTGCAGCCAGGGGGGGGTTCTCATTTCGTTTATGATGTTAAACAGTCATTTTTGAGTGTTGGCAGTGTTGGAGATTCTGTTGTCGTAGAATGTCTTTTTGGCCTTGTGGATTTCCTTTTTGCACAAGCGGATTTGTTGTTGGAATTGTAATTTTTTTGCTTGGTCGTATTTATTTCTCTACTCTAGTTCAAGCATCTTGTTTTGTCTTTTCATGTTGCTAAGAAGCGGGTTAAACCATTTTGCTGTTGCTCTTTTGTGTGATGGTGTGAAAGGTTTTTCCTTGGAGATGTTGTCGATTGTTTCGGCAATCTACTTGTGCAGTAGTTCTGTTTTTTTGTCGAGGTCAGCTTCGCCCAGGGCCGTTGTCGGTGGTTTGTTGATTTCCATTTGTTCTATTAGGTTGCTAGCTTTGATGGTCCTCCAGTTTCTTCTCATGATGGTGGTCAGTTTGTCTGGTTCTTTGGCTGTTGTGCTGGGTAGGGTGATTACGAAAGGGATGATGAGGTGGTCGCTCCAGAGGATCTGTATTGGTGGTGCCGTGGTGATGAGGTTTTTGTTGGTCAAGATTGCATCCAGTGCATGAGCCACCATGAGAGTTGCTTCTTTGCCTAGCTGATGTAGCTTCATTGTCTTCAATTTTTTTTCATGGGATTTTTGTGAGTTAGCGGTTTCTTCTTCAAACCAGATGTTGAAGTCTCCCAGGATTATCAGTTGTTCCTGCTCGATGGCAAGGTTGGTAATGGCTTATTTGAAGGCATCTACGAAGGTCGCATCATATGTCAGTGGTCTGTAAACTAGAACAAATTTGAGGTTTGTTTTGGGGTTTGCTATTAGGTAAACAATTAGGCACTCACAATTTTCGATGCTTAGTGGTTCATCCGTTTTAACTTTCCGGTGTTCCGGGTAAACTACTGCCAGTCCTCCTCCTCTTTTGTTTTTTCTGTTTGCCTGTGAGGACTTGAAGTTGTCATGGAGGCAGTTGTGGAGTGTGATTTTGTAGTTTTCGTCTAGCCAAGCTTCGGTTATGAATAGGATCTCAAGACCCCCGTGACACAGGAGGTCAAAAATCTCTGTGGCATGGTTGGACATTGATCTTGCGTTGATTAGGCTTCAATGGATCTTTTTGATGGTGTTATGTTTGTTTTTATTTTTTGTCTGTTTTGTTTTGCAGTAGTTCTGGTAGGTTGCTTCTGTTTTGCTTACACACATTGATTGGAGCTCCGTGGGCTCTGCTTCGTTGTTGAATTGTTCTGTTAGATTAATAGCTGTGCTTGATAAATATTCTACTTCTTCCTCTTCAATGTTTTGATGTAGTTGTTGACGCTGCCCTTGTATTTTTGTAATTTAGGGAGTGAAGGCGTTGATTTAGTTCCTTTTTTTTCTCAGATCTTCTCTTCTTTTTCTGCAAGGTTCTAATGGGTTTTCTGTCTGCCTAGAACTGCCAGTGGCATTGGGGTGTTGCAGTGTGTAGGCAGTTGCGAGGTACGGTGTTAGATACAGGGATTTTTCTCTTCTCATGAGTTTGGTTCTGTTGGTCGTGGTGTTTGTAGGGGTGTGTTCTATATTCGTGGCAGTTTCTACTGGAAGATAGAGTGGCTGTATTGGGATTGTCCCTTGATACGTGTTTCTTTCAAAGCGTCCTGTTCTGTGTTGAGGCATCTTGACACACCCTAGTTGGTTGCAGGGCTTGTATTCTTTTTTTTCCCTTTTTGGTTTGGATTGCAGGGGTTGTAGCCCATCTGTTGTTAGACCTTGTCTACGTTACACAGTAATGAAGTTTTAAGCACAATCTATTTCAAAAGAACTTGCCTGTTCTTCCTGAAAGGTCCCGATCTGGTGCCTGGTGTAAGTGGAACAAGGCCCAGGAAGCCTCTCCTATGCCCCGGTAATGAAAGGGAGCTTAGGAGGTGCTCCTGGGGCCAAGTCCAAACTCCCGGGGAAAAAACCCCAAAGGGGAAAAACCCTGTGTAGGTATTCCTTTCTTTCAGCAGCTGGCTTCTGAAGATGTCCCAGTAGTAATCGAGGAGCACAGTAAATTCCAATGAAGTGTATTTCTTGAATAGGGAATCGGGAAGTACCAAGATGGTTAGAAGAAAAGAGGGGCTACAGAAGTGGTAGGGTACTGAATAAACAGCAGTAAGGGGAGGGATTCCAATGGAAGTATAATGAATCTGGTCGTGGAAACAACACACACAGCGTTTGGGGCTCCGAGCTAATCTGCAGGATAGTGTGGCAGACAAGGAGCACAAGATTAAGGCTGTAAGCACAGTGAAAAGGCGCCTGCAGGAAAAGCCGAGCAGCGGGGAGAAACAGCAGTAAAGCAGAAGAAGGAAAACTGCTGTGCCGCGGGAAACCAGGCGAGTGAAAGGAAAGGAAAATGGGCGAGCAGTGGGATGGAACAGGGGCTGCCTGATAGCAGGAAGAGAGCTACTGCCGTATAAGGTGGGAGGAATGGCGGCAGACGGGTAGGCGAAAGAAAACCCAGCGGAGCCCGGAGGAATTATGCCCAGAAGAGCCAAGGAAGGCACGGACATAAGAAGTGTGTAGCTTACCCAGCAAAGGGAAAAATAGCGTAACACTTTGAAAAGACAGTCGGAGCAACACACTGGTCTCTATGCTACACCGGCCTATAAGCGCAATGGAGAAACTGGTGCTTGAGCAGCCTGCTCACACTGCCCTCTGGTGGAACAACTAGAGAGATGGTTTTGGTATAATAATGTGAGGACCCAGTCGTCACCATCTTGGGAAGGTGTGAGAGCCATAGTGAGGTCTTTTGCGCCAATGCTGCCAGAGAGACCAGGAGGAACGAGAATTCCTAACACCCGTAGGATCTCTTGTGGTTTGGATGGTGTTGAGTATTGACCGTTTGTCTTGTGATTGCGCAGTGCACTATGTGGCCTCGCTTCTTTTGTACATAGTTATAATCTGGGGTTAGTTTTGGGGTAGTTATGATACAGTGGGCTGCTGTTGTAGATTGGCTGGGGTGTCTGCATATGAGTGATTTTTTAGATATTTGGGGGATTCTCCGCTTGGGTTGTTCCAGGGTGCAGGTAGTGGCTGCCTAAATAGTGGACTTGGGTTTTGTATCCCTCCTTCCTTTGGGTGGAGGGTCTAAGTGCAGTGGTGTTGGGATATTAAGAGTTGGAGATATGGTAGGCAGTTGGGATATCAGATGGTTGTGGGAGGTGAACGACCTGACCTTAGTTCTTAGTTATTGGGTAGTGATCAATCTATGGTTAGTTGCTTTCAGTGGGTAGCCGGATGTTGGTGAAGGCCTGGGTTTCCCAAGATGGCAGATATGAACACTCCTAAATTTGAGATTCCTGGAATGTGGGAGAAGGGCCTATGCTTCACAGAGTGGCAAATATAAGCACACCTAAATTTAAGACTCCTCGACAGAGGGAGCAAAGCCTTGGTTTCACAAAATGGCAGGTATAAACACAGCTGAATTTGAGATGACTAGATAGTGGTAGAAAGGCCTGGGTTTCGCAGAGTGGCAGATATAACCGCAGCTAATTTTGAAATTCCTAGACAGTGGGAGAAAGGCTAGTTTTCACAGAATGGCAGATATAAACACACCTACGTTTGAGATTCCTAGATATTGGGAGAAAGGACAAGTTTTCACAGAGTGGCAGATATAAACACACCTACGTCTTACATTCCTAGATAGTGGCAGAAAGGACTGGTTTTCACAGAGCAGTAGACATAAACACACCTACGTTTGAGATACCCAGCTAGTGGGAGAAAGGCCTGGGTTTCGCAGAATAGCAGATATAAACACACCTACGTTTGAGATTCCTAGATAGTTGTGGAAATGCCTAGTTTTCACAGAATGGCAGCTATAAACACATCTAAGTTTGTGATTCCTAGACACCGAGCGAAAGGCCTGGGTTTCATAAAATGGCCGAAATAAACACAGCTACATTTGATATTCCAAGATAGTTTGAGAAAGGCCTGGGTTTCACAAATGGCAGATAAAAACACATCTACGTCTTAGATTCCTAGATAGTGGGAGAAAGGCCTAGTTTTCACAGAATGGCAGCTATAAACACAGCTAAGTTTGTGATTCCTAGACACCGGGCGAAAGGCCTAGGTTTCACAAAATGGCTGATATAAACACAGCTACATTTGATATTCCAAGATAGTGGGAGAAAGGCTTGGGTTTCACAAATGGCAGATAAAAAAACATCTATGTCTTAGATTCCTAGATAGTGGGAGATAGGCCTAGTTTTCACAAAATGGCAGATATAAACACAGCTGAATTTGAGATTCCTAGACAGTAGGGGAAAGGCTCAGGCTTCAAAATATGAAGGGCATTTAAGTGAACTTGGATTCTCACTGGTCTTCCCAGAAGATATCACGGGCGTGTGTGATTGATGCAATTATTGCACGTTTTGGTTGTTTAGGGTGAGTTCAGCATAACATGGCTATTACTACCTGAAAGTTGTGCCTACCTTATCCGTTGACGCTGGTTGATGGCCGTCTAGTCCCGATGTGGCAGGTGTGGACACTCGACACAACACTGAATAACACCACTGAGTGTTGGTTACACAGCAGTGAAGGGGCATTCTTTACTAGTTGGCTGATTTTGGTATGATTATGTTGTGTAGGTAATAAGAGAGGCAGGGCTTTTGGAATACAGTGTTAGCTGTACTCCCCACCCAGATAACACTTATCTTGTCAGTCGCTGCTGGTTGACGGCTGGCTACTGGCTTCTCAGGCGAACACAGTCTGCAGCTGCTTCTTTGGGTGCTGCCCTTTGACTTGGGGTCCTTCGCCGAAGGGACTGCACAGGCAGTGGGTGTCATACACCGCCCTTGGAAGTGCTGGCAGAGTTGGAAATGCACATAAAATGGCTTACTCTGGTTCCGTTTTGACGGTCTAGTCCTCCTGTAAGACAGCCGCCAATACTATATGCTGGGAGGAATCCTCTTCCTCCTCGCGTTGTATCCGTCTCTCTGGTTCACGCTGCCGGTCCCTGTTTTGTTCAGTGTACTAGCGTTCCTTCTTGCCTTCTGAGTTTCTTCCTGTATATTCGTCTTTCTCTAAATTTCTACACTTTCGGGTGTCATCCTCTACAGGTAATCTTTCACGTTACTTCTCTTATTTTTTGTTCATGTTTCTGGCTTTTCCTCTGTAAGCTGACCTTAATGTCCACATCTGTTTTTCTCCTTGCTCTCTGTCTCTACCCTTTGAATCCTTTCACTCTTACTGTTAATGCTCGCGGTTCCGTTTTCCTAGCCTTGTCAGCCACGTTGTCTACTTTTGTTCAGCCCGTCTTTTCTTTAGTCTGTTTCTGATTGTCTGCTTCTGTTGCCCTTTTTTCTTTTCTTCTTTATTCGTAGCCTCCGGTCTCTTCTTGCCTATCGTCCCTAGAAACTCTCCTTACATTGTGCTACAGCTTGCTGTTGCCGTTCCTCTTCTGCTCAGTAGTGTACTCTCTTCTTCTGTCTAGGTCTGTTTACTTTTTGTGCTCTACTCCTACCTGCTGCTGTTAGAACCCATCCTTTTGGTTCCGTGGTAGCAGCCTATTTTTGAGAACCGCATTTGTCCAGTGACTTCCTTACCATTTCTCGCACTTTGTACTCACACTCAGAAGACTTCTTTAACTCTTCCAGTGCCAAGTTGACTCTAAGGATTTATCCTGCTCATTGGTACATCAAGCAAACCCATCTGGACAGATACTTGCCATATCAAGGAATTCAGACCAGATCCTGTTACATCTACATTCAGGGGTTTTTGTGCCTAGAAGGCTTTTTCCCATATTTTGGGGGCTTGCTCCTCAGAGGTCTCCTGGACCTGGATTTTACTCGGTCAAGCTGGCCACGGAGGGAGCTCGCCCCTACTTACACCAAAAGAAAGAAAAGAATACTAAGGAGCAGAAAAGGCTATGGAGAAAGAAGGATTCCGAGACACATGAAAGTTCCATAGAGAATCCAGGTGAGGAGGAGTTTCAGGAGGGATTAACAGTTTATGACAGTGGGCTGCCCTAGGGGGTGTGGTTAAGAGCCTGCATCCTGGAGGGTGACACCCAATCACGGACAAGGGGCAGGGAAGAGGTCACACAGGTGCAACAGAGAAATGGAAAAAAGGCCAGAAGGCAAGTGGAAATGAAACAGACTAAAAATGGATCACAATCAATGTACAACTACTTACTGAGCATCAACCAGCCCCTAAGGCTGCTTTCCAAGTGGTTACCTTAAAGGATCCTTCAGATTGCAGTCCAGAAGGCAAGTGGAAATGGCTGCTAGGATCAAAGCCACATACACACCTGACTATTCCAACCAATTGTAATGGGGAGGATGGGGACCGGGTGAAAGCCAGAAGTAAACAAAGGTCTACACCCCAGGGACAGCACACTACTCACTGACTATTCCAACCAATTGCAAGGGGATGGGGAGGGGTAGTGACAGGAGGAAAGCCAGAAACAAACAAAGGACTACACCTCAGGGACTGCACACTCTAGATTGAGGCCAGCTCGGAAAAACAGGGTGTGAAGCCAAAGAAACACAAGAAAAACCCACCAGAATAGGAGCACATGAAATAGACCAAAAACAGATTACAATTAATGTACACCTACTCACTGTGAATCAACCAGCCCCTAAGGCTGCTTTTCAAGTGGCTTTCTTAAAGGATCATTCTAGATTGCAGTCCAGAAGGCAAGTGGAAATGGCTCGCAGGAACAAAGGCAGAGACACGCCTGACTATTCCAACCAATTGCAAGGGGGGATGGTGTGGACAGGAAGAAGGACAGAAACAAACAAAGGACTACAACCCAGGCACTGCACAATCTAAATACAGGCCAGCTCAGCATAATGGGTTAGAAGCCACAGAAACGCATGAGAAACCAACCAGAATATCACAAACGAGTCAAAAAACGATTGAAAAAAGCACACAAACCCCTCCACAGGAACACATGAAACGAGCCTAAAATGGATTACAATCAATGTACAGCTACTCACTGACCATCAACCAACACCTAAGTCTGCTTTCCAGGTGGTTTCCTTAAAGGATCATTCTAGATTGCAGTCCAGAAGGCAAGTGCAAGTGGCTGACAGGAAGGAACAACGGCAGAGACACACATGACTATTCCAACCAATTGCAAGGTGGGAGGGTGGGGACAGCAAGCCCGAAACAAACAAAGCACTACACCCCAGGGACTGCACACTCTAGATGCAGACGAGCTTAGAAAAACAGATTGAGAAGGCACAGAAACACAAGAGGAACACACCAGACTAGCACAAACTAGTCAAAAAGCATTTGAAAAAAGCACACAAACCCCTCCACAGGAGCACATGAAACAGGTCAAAAACAGATTAAAATAAATGTACACCTACTCACTGAGCATCAACCAGCCCCTAAGGCTGCTTTCCAAGCGGTTTCCTTAAAGGCGCCATCTAGATTGTAGTCCAGAAGGTAAGTGGAAATGGCTACCAGGAACAGTCAGAGAAACACCTTACTATTCTCATCAATTGCAAGGGGGGGGGAGGGTGAAACAGGCTAACAATGTATTACAATCAATGTGGCATGATTGTTCAATATATTATATTGACAAAACGAATATAGTTTTTTAGTGTCTTGGTTTTTTTCACCTATTTTCAAGAGCCGCTCATAGGGGTGCTATGGACTGCACCCTAATTTAGTTTCATAATGCAAAAAGTCTTTACATACATCAATAACACTAAAGAAAGAATTGGGTTTACTACTGACCATAGTCATATATAACTACATTTTTGGGATGTTCAGATAAACATAGTGGATCACAAATTGACTATGACGCGTTTTATTAAACCTACTGACAGAAACCATTTGCTACATGCTGGAAGTTTCCATCCTAAACCCGCTACTGCAGGTTTACCTTTTAGTCCGTAATTAAGAGTTCCACGGATTGCGTCTGAACTTTCTGAACTAGCCTGGCAAGTACAGATGATGGCCTTCAAATTTCAGGAGAGGGCTTACGATAAACAAGCCCTCCAGAATGATCTCCAGAGATACTAAGGGCCTAATTCACAAAAGAGTTTTATATTGGCACAACCCCACTGGAAAACGCTCTGTGAATAAGGGCCAAAGTGTTTTGCAAAAGAAATTCCCAACATTAATATATGTTACCACATATTCTATACTATTACTATTACTAGTCCTAATTTGAAAACTATATTCTGAAAAAATTGCCAGCTGTTTAAGCATGATTTATGGATTTGAGTATTAATTATTTAAAGAACCAACTGTGTTTGCTAACGGCAACAAACATTCCTTGGGGAAGGTACTGCTGAGGGCATAGTTTTGAAGTAAACATGAAAACATGAGAACACAGTGATCGGCCATTGAGATGGGGTCCTTTTCGCAGCCTCAACTGTCAGCATTGTTAGTGCTTTAAGTGGGTATGAAATTGAGGGGGGGGGATCCTCATTTGAGGGCATGGCCTGAAAAGTACACAAACCATATTAAGGTATGCAAACAAGTTTATAAATGTATGTAAGCATTTATAGATTCGTATGAGTACCTTACTATGGTTTGTGTACTTTTCAAGCCATCTATTATAAACATAAAAATATATTACATATTTCTCTGTTTATAAAAGATGACTTGAAAGTACACAAACCATAGTAAGGTACGCACTTGTTTATATACCTTACTATGGTTTGTGTGCTTCAAGATGGCTTCAAAAGTACACAATCTATAGTAAGGTACGTACACAATTATATAAATGCTTACATTTATATATTTGTGTGCGTACTTTACTATGGTTTGTGTACTTTTCAAGCCATCTATTATAAACATAGAAATATGTACCATATTTCTATGTTTATAAAAGATGGCTTGAAAGGTACACTACTCAAGCCATCTTTTATAAAGCTTAGCCAACGGACAAAGCCCGAGGCATCTTTGTCGACAGAGCTTTATAAAAGATGGCTTGAATGGTGTACTTTTCAAGCCATCTTTTATAAACATAGAAATATGTATATTTCTGTCTATATAAAAGATGGCTTGAAAAGTACACCATTCAAGCCATCTTTTGTAAGACTTTGCCAATGGACAGCGACACCTCGGGCTCAGTGATCTGTGCGCTACAGAGCAGACTCGATCACCGAGCCCGAGGCGTCTTTGACCCTCAGCGAATCTGGGGGCTCTGTGAAGTTACAGTGGTTGACAGAAGTGCCAGACAGCGAGCCACAGCGTTGCTGAAATTGAGCAACGTTTTGGCTGGCTGGCACTTGTGTTGGTCACAACTTGCCTGACTTGAAAATGTCAGGCCCATCTCCCATTGTGGCTGTGGTGGGATAATGTGTCCCGCCATGGCGTGGTGGGACCGGGGGCCCCATTATGGCCCCCTTCTCAGCCCCACTTTTTGGATACTGCAAGGGCCCAGGCCTCGGCTGGCCCCAGCCCACTTAAGCACTGACAATTTGATAAGAGGAGCAGTATCCACCGTCCGTACACAGGTGCTATGATCAAATTTAGACATTATGCAACATGCGATTTGAGTAATGCTATTTATGGCATTCAATGCACTTGTGGCATTTTGTTTGTGCTCCAACAGGGAGAAAAGCCAAACAAAGATGGACATAGCATACATCAAACATCTGTACAAACAATGCAAAATCACCTGTGTTTTATACTTTACAGAATATAGACATTCAGTGGTTCAGGTGAGATATATTATTCTAGACTATGTACAGGTTTAAAAAAGAGTTGAAAATATCATGCAAAGGTTACAACTGTAGGGTTCTCCGACTCAAGGCAGCGTTGCTTCGTTCTGTGGAGACTTAGGGCTAGGAGGGACTACATGTCCTGGCATGCCTTGCTTCGGCGTGTGCCACCGAACTGAACAGCTGATGCCACACTCCACCGGCATGCCGTGATGCACCTGGCATACGGCAGACACCATATGCAGCATAAGAAGATGCAGAACACGGAAAACAGCTCTCCTCAGTAGAATAGAGTAAGTCGCATTTGTGCTTTGTGCCTGCACTCGCTTTGTTTGTTGTTCTCTCTGTAATTGCCTTTCCTGACTTCCTTGTTCGTCCTGTACCCACATTTCTCCCCCTTACCTGTTGCATAATTGTCTTTGTCTGCCCGTGTGCCAACTCTGCCTGCTTATTGACCTGCCTTTTGACTTGTGATAGGAACTTGGTTTATTGTCTGCTACATTTTTTGACCTTTTGCCCGCATTTGTCTATGCCTTGGATTTGTGTTTAGCATTGGTTTCTTGTGGAATCCCTGGGGATTCTACCTGCTCTAGACCCTGGACCCGGTCCTCCCTGCTGCCCAAGGTGACTCTTTTGTACAGAACCATTTGAGATCCTCCTTTTCATTCTTAGTTTTGTCCTCGTGTCGTCAGGATATGTCCCAGAGCATTTTTGTCATGCCTTGTGCTGTTCCTGCAGGCATTCGTGATCTATTGGGGACGCAAATCCAGTCACCAACTTGGTTCTTCTGCTACATCCTTCTAGCTCTAGGTGGGTGATTATTGCTTTCCATCGTGACTCTTAGGCATTACCTTGTCCTGACCATACAAATATCTCTTCCTCTTACTAACAGCCTGAGGGCTTGCGTTGTCGGCTCTGTTTCTTCCTCCTACCACCTTCTGACACTTAGGAAACTCCCTGTTGTACTTGGGATACCGCAGTGTGAGAGATTGAGGTTGGTTTTGTTTACTACTCAGACGTCTCATAGAACACCACTCCTTACACCGACTTGGTAAGTTTGACAACAACAAAGAGAGCTACAGTGGACAGATACATTGACATCTCTGTAACCTAAAGGCATAATTAAAGAATTTGATATTGAAGGTTTTCTTTGATTTGTTACATTTAGTTAAAATATTTTACCAAAATCCCAATCTATTATGGGATCCTTCCAGGCAAGAATAATCGTGTACTATATGCCAATCAATTTGTGTTATAATTTACCTCTTTTTTGATAGTTGAAAATGTATATTCATGAAGATTTTTTTGGTGAACAGAAATAAAACCATTGAAAGTTTTCTTCTATTTTGAATGAAGCGTAATTTGTTTTGTCATACATATATGTTCCAGTTTCCCAAATTATTAATTTAAGTAAATGGTATTCTACTAATATATATTAATTATACCTTATGCTTCTAAAACAAAGGGATTAGATGGTTAATGTATATACTTTACGGTTTGATTTCATTAGTTAATGTAACTTAATGTTTTCTCTTTTTTGTGTAATGTTGAAATGTTCTTTAATGCATATTAGTTTTTACTTTGTGATACATGCCTCATCCAATCTAGGAAAGATACTCAACAACTTTGTTTTCCTAATTTTGTATGGTACGTGGGAAAATACCTTTATGATGGAAATTGAATATATTGTGGTCCAATATTTAACCACATTAGTACTATCACTTAGTCTGGTATTCTCATGACCTTTTCTGCAGCATTCATACCATATGAACACACCTTTTACATTCTTGCATCTAAATTATCTATTTTGCCTGCATTATTTTAATATAAAAACATTACTACAGTATCTCCATATATTTTTTCATCTTTAACAATATCTTACATGTGTCTATATGTGTGAATTCACGGTTTATAAAATAAGTCTGAATTGTTTTCGGCCGTCGTTCCCTTGAAAATGACCAAAATGGTGACCTAAAATACTCCTGGTTTTACTTGAATGTTTCCCAGTTTTGGGAAAGGCCACATTTGTTTCACTTTGTATCTGTACCACTGTAGGACAAAAGAAGCTTGCCTCTAAAGTCCTACTGGAGTAGCATTTCGATATGGCCACTGTAAGGAATCAGGAGTAAGACACAGACAAGGGAGTGCCATGGTGGTTGGCAAAGTCTTTTATTAACCAAAGTAGAAAGGGGTTGGAGACAATCCTATCTCGCCCTAACTCTAAGAGGGGTTTCCCTGCCTCAACAAAACAAAATGTTGTCCATGTCAGAATGTCCAAAGTAACGTTCTCCATCCTGTGTCCAAATTATAACCTGACCCTTACATGATTGATTGATTGATTTGTTTATTTATAGAGCGCTTTACACCAAGGCTAACCTCAATATAAAGTGAAAAGGGAAACATCTCTCGAGATGGCCACTCGCAGCTTTTTTGGACAGTTCCGACATAAAGTTCCAAAGAAAGGTGCGGAAAACAAAACAAAGTTGCACAAGTCTCGGGGGCGGGGGAGGCTACCCTTCCCCTGAGTTTCTTCAGGTTTCCTATACTTCACACCTCTCAAGAGGTTTGGACCATCCCTTGACCTATCCCAGATTTCTACAGTTCACAAATCTCCAGGGGTATGACTCCTCGCTTGAGCTTTCCAGGTTTTCACAGGGTCAAGAAGCAACTCCACTTCTTTTAGCCTGCTGACAGCACAAGGAGGGGTGATTCCCAGGCCACAATTTGTCCCAGTTCCAGGGGGATTCGCTGCATTTCCCTGAATACCACACACTCCAGAAGGTTTCACAAGCATGAGAGTGAGTCCCAGACCCTCCACTGTCAGTCTGGCACACTCTCTTATTATGCTTTCAATTATTAAGATCAACACAATTGGGTGCAGGTCCCAGACTCACAATTCTTCTGCCTGGTATACTCTCCTGCCAGGGTTTTCTTGACTGGCTTAAATGTATTTGGGTGCAGGTCCCAGCCTCGCAATCCTTATTCCTGGTATATTCTCCTGCCAGAGTTTTCTATTAAGGAACAAACTTTCCTTCTTTCTCAATGTTAAACAATTTCAAGATTTGATATCTGCTTCTTTTATACATTGGGTCCTCGACTCGTTCTTGTCTGCGTTACTTTCTCTGAACAAATGTATCCGCCTACCAGGTCCCCGGTTCAGCTCACCAAGTTCATGTAATTCTTTTCTAATGGTATGCGATACACAAAGCATCCCAGCTTCCCAACTTCCCTCTATGGGCTCACCGGCTTCACTCCGCAGATTTGGGATCCTTCTCGGTCTTTGGTTCTCTCAGTGACTTTCTCCCTTGTCTGTCAGGTGTCTCGTCGGCTGTCCGGTTTCTGCGATGCCTCTGACTTCACTCGGCAGCTTTGACTGCTTATGGCATTCACATGGCAAACCTCCTGCTTCAGAGCTTCTTCTGATACGCCTCCAGGAGTTTCCTTGTTCCACACTGCAGCTTGCTTCCATCGGATTAAGTGAGACTCCTTCTTTCCAGAGGCTTTGTGTTTTGAATGTCCGAACACCTATCAAATTCTCCCAACAACTAGACAACGTCTCTTGCTTCTCAACCTCAGCAATCTTCATTGTTCTAGTCATCCTTCTCGTTTCAGTATTGCCGGACATTTTCAATAAGGATATGAAAGAACTTTGCTATTAGTCATGACTGGATGTTCTTGTCTAACATTAAATTATGCCATGGCGGATTGGGGAGCTATGGGGGTGCTGTCAGGCTCTAAGAGGAAAGGGGGATACAATGTCACACCTAGGGAGTCCACTTCTCCCCTTATGAGGTCTTCCCTCAGATAGCCACCCCAGGGTCATGATCTGGTACCTTCTGCCTTTCCCTGGCCACATGAGGAGAGACTTTCTCCAGGGAGGCAGTGATGACATCGCAAGATTCATCACACCACATGAAAAGGTTATTAATTCATATATTTAACCTTAATTTATAGGACACATTTATTCGTGATTAGGCACTCTTCATTGGAACATTTTCGTTATGCATAGGTATCCAACAAACACATTTTCTGACATAGAGCCCAAAGCTGGCATAAAAAGACCAGTTTACCTTTGTGACACCTCAGTATCTTTTAAGGTAAATATAAAACATGTTTCGTAGAGAATAATTGTGTACTATATATCAATATGTTTGTTTTTATAATTTATTTCATTTTCGATTGTTGAAAAGGTACATTCATGAAGATTTTTTGGGTGAACAGAAATTAACCTATTGAAAGTTTTCTTCTATTTTGAATGAGTTTACATGAAAAGAAGACCAAGAATAAACGTATAATCACTAAAATATTGATTTAAAATATATATTGGATTTTGTTTTCTTACAGCCTAAAGTTTACAACTACCTTTCTATATAAGTGACAAAGTATCCATTTTTACACTATTTGATTGAAACGTATATCTAAAATGGATATTAGGGCGCATTTGTTATTTTTGAAGATTGGGTTGTCTTAATACATTTACCCGTCCTTGACCAACATACTATTAATATTCTTTCTGCATAGAGATAATGCAAGTTGATACTCCTGAAGAAGGGTTTACCCCAAACACATTGGGGGTCATTACGAGGTTGGAGGTAGCCATGGTGCTATTAGCGCCATGGCTACCCCCATACTGCATACCAGGTCCGGGTCCCCTGAATGGAGAATTACGAGGCCATTTCAACCTTGGAGGACCCGGTATTTCCCCATTCAGGGAACACAGCCCCGGTACATCCCCATTCCCATTCGAGCCCCCAACTGGCTCAATGGGAATGGGGACCATGCTAATAACAGGCCCGTTATTAACAGGCCCGTTATTAGCATGCTGGTCCTTTAGCATCTCCCACTAAGGGCGCCTGGTAAAACGAGCCGCCCTTAGCGGGACCCGCTAAAAGGACCTCGTAATGCAGCGGTAAGGGGTTAACGGCACAGGCACCTTTACCAGTGCTGTTAACCCCTTACTGCCAAGGTCGTAATGACCCCCCACAGAGTTTGAAACAATGTGATACTATCAAAGTATCTTGACTGAACTGATCAATAAGCCAACATTACAAAGTCATATGTGAATTTATATTCAACAACCTTTTCGTCCATCACTTATTGAACAATTATGTAATTTCAGTATTCTGTCATCTGGAGATTTGGTGGGATTTTATGAAAAGGGGGCAGAATTAGGGTGTGGGTTTAAGCATTTTTAGATGGCTTATAACGTTGTTACCTTTTGATGAATGTGCACAAATGATTTTAGGAAGAGTATAGGCCCAACCTTGAATTCTTCTTTAAAGTCTGAATGGATTTTGTCAACTGGGACATAAGTTATATGTTGTTGCTTTTCAAAAAATAAAGCATGACAGATGTGCAAGGAGCATTGGGAAGGACCTGAACAAATAGGGCTATACCTTTGGTGACTGAGGTATAGCCGGTAGCCATGGGCAGTGGCCAGATTGTCTGAGTCCTGGCCTGTGGCCATGGGCACTGGCCATGGGCAGTGGCCAGATTGTCTGAGCCATGACACGGATAGTCTGGCTACTGGCCATGACCATGAAGGACTGGCAATGGGGTTAAAATGGGCATGGCCACCAGGAACTGGCTATTTCGTGATGTTTTTCAAAATTGGGATAGGTTTTAAAGGGAAAATAAATTCTGCCTGTGGCTAAAATTCTGTCCGTGGCTACAGCCCGAAGTGCTGCACAGGATTGCATCATCAGATCGCATACACTTCAAGACAATGCTAATCAGCAGATAATTACCAAGCACACTGAACCAGGTGCCCACATGGTCACCAGGCCACCCCTTGAAATCATTACCCACCCTTATTTGCGACCATAGTTGGACAAGACATTGGGATTGGATGCTGGACTCATTTCCACAACCTGGCAGCAATGACTGGGCAACAATCCACATGCCTTGAGAAAGACTTGAGAGAGTTGAATTACATGTCATCTGAGTTCTAATATAAATATAGCATCAAGAATGGTTTTGAAGACTGCTTCATTATGACAACAGTTACATATTGAATAACCCAGTGTTGAGGTGAACAGGGCTCACTCTCCTATTTGAAAACCTAACACTTGAAGAAGGACAGGGACCTTCACAAAAGACCCTCATCACTAGCGGCAGAGTAATCCATTTAAAGTACTTGGTGAAGTGCACCGATCAACCATTCTACTGCCCTGCAATTACTTGATAATTGTGTACTCTGATTTGATTATTGGGGCATGTAGCATGGCCGAACCCTAGGTTTGAATGGGAAGAAAAATAGTGCTCTACTGAATGACAACAAACCCCCGCGAGGAGCATCAGCAAGGATCTGAAAGCATGGTTTTGCAAATCTGTTTTGTGTTTTATTTTTCCAAAGTGTCCAAATGCAAGCACAAAAAATAGCAATATAATTTTGGTTCATGGACAATGGGCCTGGCCCTCGGCAAGTGCAATGCCTACTCTGAGTTACTTATTGGAGCAGGCGGCATGGCTGAAGCTCTAAGATGAAATGGGAAAAGAAATATGCTTGTGGCTGCAGTCCGTAGTGCTGGACGGGATTGCAGCAAACATGTGTGAGGAGCGTCAGCAAGGACATGAAAGGATGCTTTTGCAAATCTGTGCTGTTTTTTATTTTTTTGAAAGTGTGAAAATGCAAGTACAAAAATAGTGATAGACCTTTTCTGCAGTGGGCAGTGGCACACAAAATAGTGACGTAGGTTTGGCACATGGACAATAGGCCTGGCCCACGGCAAGGATGAATGCCTACTCAGATTTACTTATTGGGGCATGCGTTTGGAAATCTGTCCTGTGTTTTACTTTTTTAGAAATGTTTGCAACGTAAGTACAAAAAATAGTGATAAAACTCTTCTGCTGTTCAGCAAGACAAATGTCTACTCTGATTTGACTATTGGGGTACTCGCTGCTGATAACTACTCACATAAGTATGCGCTGCAAAAAATATGTTTGTTAAAGGAGGTTTATAGTTGTTTTATATATGTTAAAACAGGAATTATTAATAACTTATATGCAACGATTTAACATTATTAAACATTTTCATTTATGAAAATGCATTCAATTGACAGAAAAAACATTGTTAAAGGGATGATGCAGTTAAGATTGACCCCACCCATGGGACTCCACTGCCCCAGCAGTTAGCATGTGGCTTCCCACCTTTGCATCCCTTGGCACTGCCCTCCTGGGCTCCCATGAGCACTTGTATGCACTTCTGTCACTGCACAATGCATAGGTCTTCGTTGTGTGTCTTGTCTTTGTTTCTTGTGCGCCCTGAGGCACATGGGCACGTGGCGCGTAGCAAGAATTAAAATAAATAAATAGATAAATAAATAGGTGCATTTATAGGAGCACTATGTACCATTTTCTGGTATAAGTATGGGAAATGTAGATGCAAACGATTTGCAAAATATTGTTCAGTGGCAATTGGTGGGTGGAAGTTTAATATGTTGATAGGCTATATGTAGAGTTTTTTAAGTGATTGGTGGATATATGTGTGAATGGCTTAAAGCAGGTTGTGAGGGAGTGTTACAAAGATAACAGTATAAAGAGTAGAAGGGCTGTTTTGTGTGATGGTGTGCATGTGCAATCAGGGTTTTCTGAAAAGGTATGGGCTAGACAGGGGAATGCGGTGACTGCGGATAGCTATAAACTGCAATGGATTATGTTGTTTATTGTATACTAGAGAGAATTCCAGACAGAAAATTGTTTCTGTGCTTTTTCCTTTTTATCTAGTATACAATTGTCCATTAGTCCCATTAGCATAGTAGAAAATGCTAATGGGAATATTGGAGAATCTTATTGAATTTAACTACTTTACTGAAAAATGTAAAGTAGATGGAGTCTGTAAGATTATTTGTTTAGTTCTATTTTTACCTATGAAAGGTGGTTCCTAAAGGAACCTTTTAATGTTTTTTTTATTTTGTATTTATTTCTTTTTTGTAGGAGAGGCTAGACAGTAAGGTGGGGAGGGAAATAAGGGCAGGGACACCAACCACACATATGGAGGGGCAGGTGGACAGGGGAAGAGGTTGCATGTGTATTAAATCTAAGGTAGAGGGCAGTGTTTCTCATGCTCCTTAATTACAGCTTCAAAAGCACTTTAAAATTGCTCCACCCTGCAGCGTGGTGTGTTGCAGTAGATACAGAGTACTGTTGTTTTAGAAAGATATGGTTCAACAGCCTCTTTTTTTGCTGAATAGGTAGCTGGTGGGATTTCGTGTCGCACAGAGGTAGGCTGTGTGGTACAGCATTGGTTGAGGAAGATGAGGTAGAGGAAGACAGCCTTCTACTTCCTAAGAAAGGAACAGACTTTCTGAGAGCATTGCAGTGGCTGGATTTGGTGTGACGGTGCATGCAGGTTGGACCGTAGGAGTACTGCCCAGGTTGTCCGCAACTGAGTACAATGGTGCACTCAGTGCATTTCACTTTGGTAGCTTTAGCCTTTCCTACATTCCCAACAGTGGTAAAGAACTGCCACACCCATGATTTGCTCTGGGTGTTAGAGGTAGGTACTTCTTCTACTTCATCTTCCCGGTCTTCTTGATTGTCTTTTGAAGTATTGTGCTTCTTTCATTGTGTAGGTCCTCCAGCTGGTGGTATTGGCTAGGAGAGATGCAATAGCTGATGCCATTTATAAGATAAACAGCAGTTTTCCTAATATTTTTCCAAGTATATGCTGTGTGCTAGATTGTTAATGGATAATGAGTAAGAATAAGTGTAGGAGCTGTGCAAGGGTAAATTTTGAGCTTCAAAGTTCCTAGATGAGCTGAAAAATGCAGTTACGAACTGTTCGCGAAGCACGGACCCATTTGCAAAGTGCGGACACGTTCGCGGACACATCATCATGCTGTGTACATGCGCATGGTCACGTGACACTTTCCGAAAAGTCTGCAATGACGTCAGACTCTCATGAACATCGGAGAACGCAAAAACAGCGGAAAAAGTAGCAAAAAGTGTATAGAAGTGTTCAAAATGATGCTACAAGTTGGGGAATGGGGACACTTTCTAAATTGGAGAAAACGTTGCTATATTGAGGTAAGTATGATATCAATAAGTTGTAGTAAATTAGGTTGCACTAATAAAAACCCACAAAGTTCAGTGAAAAACTTTGTTAAAGGGACGTTATGGTTAACTTGCACTAATAAAAACCCATGAAATTCAATGAAACAACGTTGTTCAAGGAACGTTATGGGTACAAGTAAAACCGAAACCCCCCAGAAATTCACCAGTTACGGTAAGCTATGCAACCATAACTCGCGTCACCACCGTGCACTGCTAAGACAAACACCCAGTGCATGAAAGATGACATCAGAAATGTCATTGATGACATCACTGATGACATCAAATATTGAAATAATTTTAATGAGCAGTCCCTACAAGGGGTAGTGTTTGTAATGTTGGTAACAAGATGTCAAGGGTGATCAGAAGATCTATCATAAACTGCTTAATGTATTAAAAAAATGTTCTCATCTAAAGAAAACATTATGTTCGAGTGTTGTTGTTAATACAGGAACCTAATCATACATGCACATAGGCAATGGCGGCAGCATGTACCAAAAAAGTACAATATTTTTAATCTTGTAATTTCCTATAGTACATGAATAAATGCTACCTTATCGAAGTTTTGCGTAATCTTAAACATGGAATAAATAGCTAATAATTTCAAACTCACCACATACTTGTGTTAGTACACAAAATACATATAAAAACCCAGAATGCATACAAATTAGAGTGACATACAGTGAAACTAAAGTAAGGAAGAAAGAAACAACAGCAACAAAAAAATGCCAATTACATTATAGTTGATTATCATGTGCACAAATTATGTTTGAGGCCTGCTTATTGCCTCATGTATGTGCACTGTGAGGTCAAATCAAATTCTATGGAAAGTATTTTAAGAAGATATAAGAAAGTTAATGTATATATATATACATATAGCACCTTTTCAATTTTTAAAGTTCTCATTGGCACGTGTTATGATTGCTTAGCTTACCAAAACTGGCAAATTTCTGGTTTGTTTTGGTTTTACTTGTACCCATAACATGCAACTTTACCATAACATCCCTTTAACAAAGTTTCTTCATTGAATATATATATGTATTGTTTGTGTACATCAGACCTGACCAATCCAAGTCCATCTATTATTTTTTTATAAATGACAGCACAGAATGTATCAATAAATATAAAAATAACTTACTTTTTGAGTAGCTCTCAGTGATGTCAGAGTGCTGTGTATGATCAACCTGGTGGAAGGCCTCCAGTGGTGCTTCTGCTGGTTGGACCGGTAATGCTAGACAAGAGGTTAGTTCTACAAGCTTCTCCGGTGGGCCTACCCTTGCACTTTCAGAAAATGTTACTTCCACACAAAAATTTGCAAACCTCGGAGACCCCAGGTCCGATGAGGAACTTGGTGAGAAATATGGGTCTTCTGTCAATCGACGGTGTTGGGGACTTGGGTCGGCGTTCTGATAACAGGAAAGCAGTCCAACACTTGAAATACAAGAAGAAACCGGTTTGGTTGAAGTCTGCTCTTTAACAATTAATCCTTTTGGGGTACTTAGATCTAGCAACTGGAAACTGACAGAGGAATTGGGAGGCTCTTGATGGACGTTTGGGGCCATTTTACTACTGGTTGGTTCGAAGGGACTTGATTTGGCCCGTGCTAATGGTACCTTGACATCCAAGCTTCTACCAGCAACACTTTGTGGTTTTGGCTGCCACTCTATATAGCCCCCGTTGTCCAAATCCATACCTTGATGTCTTTGGAGACTTTCACCACGCAACACATCTGTGTCCCTCCGAGGACTTTTGACGCTTGACCATCTGTCTCCCTTTAGCTTTAAATGTTCGCAAGAGGTGATGTTCTTGTTAGGGCCAGTATCTGGTACATAGTTTGTTGTCAACATGGTGGCACCAGAAGCAACAGATGACATAGTCGATGAAAATCTTTCTTGTGCCGCAGGGTTAATGTTTTCATAGATCACCCTTTCTTTTGGTGTCAAACTGTAGAATTAAGATACAACACCCATTAGTAATACATAGATTATTGATTCATTTAGTGGTCACTGTTCAACAGTGAAAGGCCTCCTATGAGCTTCATCACGAGTTTGGCGGTAATGCTTTTGGAATTACTCGCCATCCCGTTTCATATTTACCACCAGGGGTTCGCTAAATGCAAAAAACTGCATTTCAGTGTGTGGAAATCAAAGTTAGCTCCGAAGGAGGGGGATTGATTAGAAGAAATGTACAAACTTGCTGATATGGAGGGAATAATATTCAAGTTGCTTAAGAAAAGTGCAATATTCGAGAGAATTTGGGGTAGATTCTTGGAACTATATTAACACTGTATTAGACTTTGTTGGGTGTTAATTTCTACAGTTGTAAAATTAATACATTGTAAATAAAAATAAATAAATAAAAACATTTACCACCACTCATTTTTTTGCATTTATTGCAGGATTAAGAGAGGCATTAAAGCAGAGTTAATGCCAATGTCTTGTATCACTAGAACTCCATGGGGATTTTTAAAGATTTACCCAGAGTGGTAATTCTGCTGAGTTAAATCTGACAATTTGTGGAGGTGAATCTACTTCACCTCCAAGGCGACGAGGTAAAACTGGCGACAATTCCATTACAGCCCAGAAAATGTGGCGGTAATGGAATCAGAGCCAGAAATTTACTACACCGCAGAACTCGTGATGAGGCCATATATGTTTTATTTTTTTTTTTAAAGTGTCATTTTGTGACCCTCTCCTCCGCCACCCGTGTCATCATCAGCTGCAACCTACTTGATTATCACAAAATCAAAATAAAACAGTCAGGCTAATGAACAGCCATCTGCTTGATTGTCCTTGGGCAAGGCTTTAGAGTGAGATTTCAGCTGACAGTGCAGGCCACAGTCCGTTCCTATAGGTAACGCTGTAGTGCTTCATTGATCATTACACATTGTGTTTGAAATACCAATGCTCTAGTGTTGTTAAGACTAACATTTCAGTGACGTGTGCAATGGTTAAACAAAGTGTGCTGGGAATTGGAAAGGGATTAACATCGAAAGAATTGTTAAATTGCCTATATTGATTTTGGTATCTGGAAAACTGATCTTACAGAAGTTCTCCAGAGCCAGAAAATGTAAAAGTAGTGCTTGGATCTACAAAATGTCTAGCAAGTCTTTTTATTTAATGTGTCATTTGTTTTCGAATAGTATACTAAAACATGAAGTATTGGCGTACAGGCCAATCACATGGAGATGTGGGAAGTGAAACATGTTGGCCGCAAATCCCAGCCATTTCTGGCATCCTGACTCATGTCAATGGCCCCATCCACACAATAGGGTAGTGTTTAGATTTCTTTTGTAAACATGTGGGTGGGACAGGTGGGTGTAGGCTTGCATGGATATGTGCGTGGCGTCGAATGACATTAATCTCTGGGGTTTTGTTTTTCAAATGTAGGCAGGTCTGGGCATACAACAATGCAGACATGGACTAGGAACGTCACAGACTGACAATATATTCTATACAGGCAATTAGGCTCCAAATACCAGCATCCAGGATGTTCCTGTGGAATGGACCAAGAAGGGTGATGATGTGGAGGCAGGAGCCTGCGCAGGGTGGACAGAGAATGGGCAGGTTGAGCAGGGCTTGGGATCTCACCTCGCAAAGTGGGGGATAAAGGGAGATATAGTTGTCTAGGTGTGGTGGGCAGAGTTGGGGAGGGTTCATGTTACCTTACCTCATTGCAGAAGCATCAGTTGTGAATGCCAGTGGAGTTGGCGTGCTTGAATGGTTCATATCCACCTATCAAAACAAAAGAATTGAATTACGTCCCTGTTTGAAGTATAGCAACATGCACAGTGTAGTTGCACTCGGCATCTGGCTCACACTGGGTGGTGGGTCTATGATTAACTAGCTGCAATTGTGCCAGCATAGTGAACCAGCTTCCCTATGGTGGCTGCCCCTGATCCTTGATTGGTGGGCTAGCCAATGATGTTCTTTGGATAAGCCATCAGGGCTGTTTTTCTCTAGTCCTGGCCTTGCAGGGCCAGGCTTGTAAAGGAAGACTTGAAAGCGCAAGTGGCATCATGCACAGAGCTCTTTTCTAAAATGGATGCACTTGAAAAAACTGCCCTTCAGGACAAAGGGCTCTTCGGAAGCTAAGCCTTTTGCTTAGACTTTACTTTGTCATCTTTAGGCCCGTTTTGGTATTTTATTTGGTCCATATGCACTGATTCCCTTTAGCGATAAACGTTCTTGCTACTCTCACAATGCACATAAATATTCAGAAATTGTCAATATATTCAATGCATTAATGTTGAGGTGGTTATAGAAGAATTATATCTAAAACTCCAGGGAAGGCAAGAGGAGTCCAGTATCTATTATCTATAAACATGAATCAATCTAAGACTAACACAAATCATTCTAAAACTAACATGAATCAATCTAAGACTAACATGAATCAATCTGAGACTATCAATCTAAGACTAACATGAATCAATCTGAGACTAACATTAATCAATCTAAAACTAACATGAATCAATCTGAGACTAACATTAATCAATCTGAGACTAACACGAATCCATCTAAGACTAACATTAATCAATTCAAGACTAACACGAATCAATCTAAGACTAACATTAATCAATCTAAGACTAACACAAATCAATCTAAGACTAACATTAATCAATTCAAGACTAACATGAATCAATCTAAGACTAACATTAATACATCTAAGACTAACAATAATCAATGTAAGACTAACGTGAATCAATATAAGACAAACATTAATCAACCTAAGACTAACATGAATCAATCTAAGACTAACATTAATCAATCTAAGACTAACATTAATTAAGCTAAGACTAACATTAATCAATCTAAGACTACCATTTTCGTCAAAATTGGGGGTTCATAGTCAGCTTCAAGGCCTCGACCTCCTAGTTCTCTCCTAACCAGCAAAGAAGGGTTCACACCTTGAATTTATGGGGGCCACATGACATCTGACTCTACTGAGACGTCTTCACCTGCCACACTCCTACCCGGATTATCCCATTAGGACATCACAGGAACTGACCACCGTTGAGGGGGACTGCCTGCAATCCTGCTGGTGACCAGCCCTTTTCGGTACAAAGAGCCTTTATGCTTCCATCAATAGTATCCTGGGCCCGGGTGCACCAGCAAAAGCCTTTGCTAAACCTAGGGCCGGATGAAACCCTGGCAAGTTAATTTTCCAGAGCTTGCCTTTGGAGAAAGGCAAGCAAAAGCATCATCCTCGGTTCATCATATAGGATCGACCTCAAAGTGTGGAACCGGGTACCAAGAAAACCTGTGAGAAATGGAGACAGCTGTTGATCCTTCAATCCTTGAGGGAGGCTGTTTTGTAATTAACCTATGATACCCTCCCTGGTGCCCTTCTTAGAATATGAAAAAGTACTGGAGGGAGTACTAAGCTTTTTATTAGCATGGCATGTATGCCAATGCCAAATACCACTGTAAAGTATACACTGATTGCAAAATTGTTCGGGCAGTGGAGACAGAAAAGCCCCAGTGTACAACCTCAGCCAATACATGGCGTACCTTTTGCAAGGTTTGTCATGGATATAGTTGAGCTACTGCATCCCTCTAAGTAAGGATGTAAGTACCCATCACTACTCGCAGAACATGCTGCCAGGTAGTGTGAGGCGATCCCCTTAAGAACCTTCACCACAGCCAGTGGTCGAAGTGTAAAAACAAAAAGTAGTGGCACTATGTTCCCATTGACCAGGCCCTTTTCTGCGGACTCTGCACCTCTCCCATACTCACCGTCGCCCCCCCAAATCAAACCCCATACCCGGTCCTGCCTTTCCTCCACTGCACCCTGCAACACTGCGTTTTACAATAGTACTAGCAAGACTGAAGAAATCACAGTGCATGAAAATGCATTTAAATTACCACCATTCATTTGTCATTGTCCCCACAGCATGCCGCTCTATGCAAGCCCCCCCTTCCAATCAACCACTATTTGCACCTCTTAAGGTACACGCCCATGTCTATAGCCGCACACACCCCTCCCATTACCAGCAAACACTGCTGCACCTACATCAATTCATCTGCAGATCACTGCCAAGCTAGGCTTTTTGGCAGTCTAATGAAATAAAGAAAACCAATTCGGACATGCAAGATAGCAGTGACACGTTGTACTGGCTTGTTATTGGCAGGGCTCTGCATCGAATCCCCAGTTGGCATAGAAGTTTTTTTAAAAAAAAGAATATGTTGCCGTCCTGGAGCGGTAATTCGGGTTACATACAGTAAGGGAACAGCTATGGCTTTCCCTGAGAAGCAAGGAAACATCGTACCCTTTAGTTCCTGGCCACTTACTCTCCGCCATTTTGTTGTGTCCTACCAGGCTCTCAAGGGCCTGGTAAGCACTCCCATGAGTCATCATTACTGTTCTCTATGCAATGATTCCAACATGGCTCACCTGGTGCCGTGCATCAGCAGTAGGGCTAGAACAGGGTTTTCATTGTAATTTTTCTCCATCACAACATACCTAAACAGTAATAATTCACCGATGTTCTGTTATCTAATTTTATGTAAGTTACCCCATTTTCTTTCTTTAACCCAGTGCACAAGAGCAGCAGGTCTACTCTGTTCCATATCAGTTTTGGCTAAATAGGTTTTGTGAATAAATGAAACAGCAGGATTTGTGTTCATAGAGATCTTTCACAGTTCAGACTAACCAGGCATACATTAATGTTTCCAATTAATGATATGCCGGTTTGCTGGAATAGGAACTATTCCTGACCCTTTCACACCAGGAGCACTCATTACTTCGAATTGCTCGGTATCTCCTTGATATGTGGATTAAATAAGTAATAGGACTCATTTCATCTAAAGAGCAAGGCCAGAGGCATTGCTAGGGTGGGGCTAAGGGGGCTATAGCCCCTGATCTTTTGGTTGTAGCCCGGATAGAATCTCAGGAGCTACAGCCAAAAGGCTAGCTAGCCCCCAGTCCCAACAGTTCTGACATCAGCGTAGCCCCGGGTCTTTTCCAGACCTAGCAACACCCCTGAGCAAGGCCAAGGTGAATAAACCCTAAATTTGCGTCAAATCCCTCTTAAAATGTTTAATGTGTCAATAAAGACTGGAAGGTGAGTATCTAAAGATATTTGTTAATATTTGGGACATCAAGGGCCTCATGAAGAATCTTGCACACAGACGATGAAGATGAAAAGTTCCCATCACCAACACAACAGACGTTCTTGCTTTACTAACAGAAATATGCTTAGTATGTTTTTCATTCAATAATTCGTGGGAGCACTGTTTTTAAAATGAACAATTACTGCCTAAAGGTTTTCTTTGGTACAGGAGCAATGTCGACAAAAAGTACAATTCAGCTTGGAGATGATCTAACCTTTTCATGAGTATGTCCTACTTTTGCAAATCTTGTAATAACTGCAATGCTATTAAAACCATGCGTGTTTCATATGGTTAACTGTCAGCCGTGTTTAGATATCCGAGCATTGCCCCCTAATCATAGTAAAATTGATGTTTTGTGTATTGGTAATGAAAGCAAACTCTTACCTGAACGTCCGCAGAGCCTGAAGTTGCATTCAGGTGGTCGAGATGCATTTTAAAGAGCTGGATAACAGCCTTGTGGATAAGTTCGTATTGTTCCTGCAGATCACACACGTGCATAATTAGAACAATAATTTATGAAAATGAAACCAGATCTAGCAATGCAATGATATAAAGCCAAACTAACTATCCATAATATTTGTGCTTTGTATACATAATGACTATACATAATGCCACTTACAACATTGCGCCTGAGATCCTTCAATACCAATTTTGAGCCATTCACTGTAACTGCCATTTTGTGAGTGTGTAATTTAGCAGTTTGGGTCCTTTTTCATTGTAGAGGATCAGAAGAAGTACACTGATGTGGTAAAGGTATGTTATTACTCTGAAGTTTATTTAAAGTAAATTACTATATGGTGATCCCTGCCTATCTTACTAACCAAGGAGCTTGTCAGTCAGGATGAATGTACACAAACAAATGGGTTCACTTCTCTTCCAATGTATCAAGTTTTGCAGTACTATTAGGGGACAGATACTTCCCTGGTCTTTATTCCTCCTTGTCAGCTTAAGTCTATTTAGGCTAATTATCTCCCTGTTGTAGGGTTCCTGAATCTCTGTTACACTATTCTCCTCTCTTTTATGGTAGCTCAAGTTCCAATTACAATGCCAGGACGCCCAAACTCATACATGAAACTGCGCCTTGAGAATGGTCTCAAGGCACAGTTTCATGCATGAGTTTGGGCTTCCTGGCTTAACAGGTTTGTTCTCACCAAATGCCTCCCTTTTCTGTGCCCTCTTTATTCGAGAGATGGGCGGGCCTTCCCTTTACCCCAAAGTGAAATGCTTCCAATTTTATTTATTTCCAACGCTGTGCTCTTCATATTTCTTCTTATCTCATTCAAACAGTTCTATTTCCCTGAATTATTTTCAATAGTTTTCCCATTAGTACTGGGATGAGTTTTGCATAATTTATTTATTTTTTATTGTTACCTGTTTTAATTGAAAATCAATTTTTACAAGAATCGAAAAAAATTTCATTTCTGTAGTTTGATCAAAGTTTAAAAAGAAAATCAGGATCCCAGGGAGGGGATGGGGGGGGTTAAATGAAAGTGGAAGGAAAGATGATTAGTAGATGCAATACACAAGTTGCTAAAACATATACTCTGTTAATCTAAAACCCAGAAAGTTCCATTTCATTTTCCGAGTATAAGTTCCACTGGTCAGTTCAAAAGACTCCTTCCCCCCGACCCGTTGTGCAGTCTTTCATCTTAGCTTTCAATCCATCCCTATGGTCTCTAATTTCAAGTTCTTAAAAGATTTGGTGACAGCGATCACCCACGTAGTCCTTTCGCCACTTAGCAGACGTGACCACCGTTCATTTTCATCATAGGAGTGGAGATCGAAAAGAATATGTCCAAAATGAGTCTTTCGCTGCTGTTCAAGGGCTTGACATTTTAGTAATAGGTGTCTTAGATTTTCAATGGACTCCTTATTTTGACAGAAGCGGCAGGATTTTTTACTTTGTTTGCTCCTTATGGCTTTCACTTCTTTAGTCATTAGTAGGTTTAATCTTATTCTTATGAGATTTTCCCTTAAAGTTTGTTAGGAAATTTTTGAATGTAGTTTGGAGGTTGGTTGATTTTATTTAGTATTAGGGGAATATTCTTTGTCAATTTGTTTCTGTTAACCCGATCTTGTGTTAATATCCAGTCGTGAATGAGTAGCTTTTTTTTTATTTGGAACAGATTTTTCAAAAGATCTTCCTCTGTGCAGCTGATTTGTTCAAGTCTCTCTTTAAAATATGTGACCCATCTTGACATGATCTTAGTGCTGTTTTCCTGAAGTTCTTTTTTAATTAGGCCAACTATTTGAGGGATTGCAGGGTCAATTGATCTTGGCCTTATAAAAGTTCAGGACCGGAATGAGGGAAAATGTTCCGTATTTCTTGTTTACTGCTTTAGTCTGTACGATCAGGGATTTCAGTGTTTCCTGGAGTGCCTCTTGCATTGATAAATCCCTTCTGCTTGAGCTGAGGGTCACACCTAAGTATTGAAACTCGTGACAGTGTCTAATTTCTTCCCCTCAATGAATCACTTTCAATTTACATTTTTCTTTTTTACGAGGTCAAAAGACATTATCTTAGTTTTGGAGTTGTTTATTTCCCGATCGTTTTCTTTGACAAACGAGGCCAAGTTGTTCAATTTTCTTTGAAGACCTATTTGTGTTTGATCAATGATGATAATGTCATCTGCGTAAATTTATCGCGGTAGTGGTTCACTGCCGAAGGTTGGAGGAAAAGCTGAGACTTCGAGTTCACTGATTTTATAATCTGCGATGTAAGCGTTGTATAACACCGGGGCCAAGGGGCAGCCTTGTTTCACCCCTCGGGCCATTTCAATAGGTTTCGTTAATTGACCTGCTTTGCTGAGGCGTACTTGAATTGTGGTTTTGGAGTACAATGCTCTGATTTGCGCCAATAGTTGCGATGGGCATTTCCACGAGGCAAGTTTATTCCACAGTTTGGACCGTTTAACCTGGTCAAATGCCTGTACGAGGTCTATAAACCCCATAAATACTCTTGGTTTGCCTTCCAGCACTTTGTTCTTAAGTACGCTCAGCAGAAGGATGTTTGCTGTTGTTCCTTTAACCTTAACAAATCCAGTCTGCAGGGGATCATTGATTTTGCTGTTGTTGGTCCAGGTATGAAACTGATCCAATACAAATGAGGCAAAGATCTTTCCTATTGTGTCAAGTAGTGCAATTGGACGGTAGTGTTTTGGGTTGTCCCTTGCTCCCTTCTTAAATATTGGGACAATGTTTGTGCATTTCCATGACACTGAGATTGATTTAGTTCTCTGGCATTTTTCAAATACTTTGCTGATGAATATCGACCATGCGTCCGCATGTTTTTTCAGATCGAAATTGGTCACCCCATCTGGACCTGGGGCTCTAGAATGATTTAGTTTTTTTTATTTTGACCAATATTCACTTTGGATTATGTGGAATGGTCCATGGCTCAGGATCCTCCTCCGACATTAGTTGGTGCAGTTGTTTCTTGCTTGGTACAGTTGTTCAAAATGATTAATCCACTTCACTTCTCCGACGCTATTCTGTAGTGCCTCATTTGTTGATCTTATAGCAGTTTTTACTAAAGTCCAAAAGGTACTTGTTTTTCTCCCGCAGAGGGTTTTCAACATCTCTTCAGAGTCAGTCTGATACATTTTATTTCTGTGGTTTCTGTGTTTTTCTGCTTTGATGGCGTCCGCTATTGAGTTGGGTGAAGTTGTTTTTTTTGCTTGCCTCTTTAATTTGCGCATCCATCTGCGCTTTGCAACTAATTCTTGGTCATATGTATGATTTTCGGGTCTTGCATAGTTTTTTGATTTTCTGTTTGGTTTCTTAAATGCCAAGAGGAGTGGCCGGTAGTCTATTGTTTTGTCGGCCATGCATAACTTATGATGAGTCCTGCTTGACTTGCCCGTATTCCCATTCCCTGTTTTACCTTTGGAGTTTTGAGGCATGGTCTGTGGTACCTGCAGGTCCTTGGATTCTATTTCCTTCTTGTTGCTGCTCCGCGGCATGCTTTCCACTGCATCTCCTTGCTGGATGTCCTGTTCTTATCTTTGGAACATCACAGGGATCGTAACTCGGACTGGGAACTGCTTACTCTTCTGGATGGTCTCAGTGTTGTTGTACGGGCATACTGCCCACCACTCTGATTTCGGGCTAATACCACCACCGCTCTTTTTCCTCCACCTTGCTTGGCTTTCTTCTGTTCTCACATGCCGGTCACTCAGAATTTCTGGTTCAGCACGTCAGCTCTGTGTTCTCCCAGAGCCTCACCTCCTTCCACTCTGTTACGGACAGGGAGCTCTCCCTGCATCTCTCAGGTTCTAGTTCTCGCTCAGCCTCCTCCTCTCACTTGTTGGTCTCCCATCCCTTGTCAGCCTCCTCGTTGCAGTCCATTGGAGACTTAAATTTAAAGGGATATTTTCCATTTCATGTCATTCCTAATATATCTACACGTTAACTTCATGAGTTTGATAACATTTTGGTATATTGTATAAGTACATATATGCCATCACTTGGTGGTCATCAGGAAGTTCCTCACTGGAACTGGAGTCATTTTCGCCAAAGGAGGAGTCTCTTCCGGTAAGGTAGGGTGCTGCAGAGTGGGCTCACCTCCCTGGGCTACTCCTTGGGGGCAAGGGACACATTCTCTTAATTTGTCACACCAGCCAGGCGGATTTATGGATCTTACAAAATGTCAGAACAGCCAGAACACATAGGTGAAGCTCTCATGTGTGTTATCCCTGCTAACCAGCTCTCAGATCCCATTCTCTTATTTTGAATGTACTGCAATCTTTTATTGAACGTCCAAATAAATCTGAGGACATTTGTAATCCCTGTGAGAAGAATAGTTCAAGTATGGACCACTAAACTAGACTTGCCCAATGCCACATCCCTGATGTTATACTGACTCCCTTTTAACACCCGAGTAGGCACACATTTTAAAGGGAAAAATGTGTTCCTGGCTTCAGAAATGTGACGATACCAACACATCATTGAATTTCCTTATTCCAGAAAACACCTCTTTAAAATGCCTAAAACAAACAAAAACATAAAAGCAAACAACGATCAAAAATAATTACTTACAACCTAGTGAAATCCTGGAACCTAAAATAATTCCCTACAAATGTACAGAGTTTCAGAAGTGGAAAATAATGCCCTAAACTCTCTGGGGCTTAAAATCATTTCTTACAATTTTTGAAAAATCCTGCTGCTCTAAAACAATTCCTTGCAACCTTAGGGAAATAAAGGATGACTAAAATAATTCCTAGATAGAGTGACCAGGTCTAAAAGAATTCCCTACAATCTTAGAGAAATCTGTTTGTGGCTTAAAAATATTCCCTTCAAACATGGAGAAATCTAACTTGCCTAAAGAAATTCCTTACAATTAAATAGAAATCCTTATGGTCTATAAACATTCCCTACAAAATGATGTTAATCCAGGATGATTGAAATAATTCCTTACATCTGTAGAGAAATCTAAGAGACATGAAAAGAGTCACTGCAACCTTGGAGGTATCCAGGAAGTCTGAAAGTTTTCCCTACAGCCATCGAAAAAAATCCATAAAGCCTAAAACAATTTCTATACAACCATGGGATAATACAAGAGATCTAAAATATTCCATATAACTTTAGGCCCACATTTTGTATTTCTTAAACCAGAGGACATTTGAGAAGGTATAAAATAATTCCCTACAAGTTTTGAGAGATTGATGAGGTCTAAAATAAATCCCTACACTCAAAATCCAGGAGGATTCCTTGATGTCATACTTCCTTCTTGACTTTACGATCTTTATGGGTTGGGTACAAGTTTCTTTTAATAGGGTATCAGTGAGATCTCATGTAGTGTTTCCTTTTCAGCCTATTTTGTAGTTTGGCAGGCCCTTTATCACAGTAGGAGCAGCTGTGAGACCTAAAGGGGAGAATTTATACTTGATCTGTAGCTATTTTACGAACCCAGGAGTAATTATTCTTTAATTATTTGATTTACATGGAACTCCATATAACTTTTAAAAAAATTATATAGTTTGCGTTCTGATGCAGGATTAATATGTATGTAAAGTAAATCCCAGGCATTAAAAAGAATATTTAAATGTCATAATACAAATTTCTGTCAGACTTCCCAATCAGTAGTCTTCTTGTTTAAAATCAACTATCAAGGCTTCTATACAAAAATATTTAGACAGTAAATACATGAATAAACAAAGGAAACGTCTATTAGAAAAGTGATATTCATAGAGAGTAATACACAACATTAAAAAAACATATTTAGAAACGAGGCCAAAAAGGAGGATGTTACGTCCCGGCGCTCACCTCGTTCTGTGTCTAGACTCCTGCCCCCTGCATCCATAGCCGCTCGGTTCTCTAGGGCAGTTGGGAGTTCCCTAAGTGCGGCTATCAGGAAAGTCAGGAAAGTTACAACACTCCACAAGGGGGTGAGGCGTAATACCACTCCCTTCTACACACGGTGGCAGCTGCCTTGGAAGTTAACAACATAAACTCCATTTCCCGGAAAACCTAGCTCTGTGTTGTAGTTTGGTGATTGAGCCTCGCTTTGGCATAGCTCCGCCTCCCTTATTGATGTATTCCGCAGCAGCAGCCAAGACACTGCTTCTGTTTACAGTTACAGCCGGCTACTCGAAGTTCCTCCTTCAAGTGCCATTTTCCTTGTTTCTTGTGGTATTGACCCGGTCTGGCTAATTGGACTCCTTCTTTCGATTTCCCTGGATCATTTCCTGCTCGCCCGTGTATCAGACCTTTGCTGAAGTACACAGACTCCACAAATAACATTCTGCCATTGTCTTTGCCCGTTCGTGTACCAGACCCCTGATTGCTTACACAGACTCCTTACAAATAACGTTCTGCCATTGTCATTGCCTGCACGTGTACCAGAACCCTATTTGCTTACTCTGACTCCTTTGCGAAACATTCTGCCATTGTTTGTTGCCTGCTAGTGTACCAGACCTTGCCTGTATTCACAGACTACCTGCAATTTCCCTGGATTTCTATTGTTTCTATATGCTGCTACCATTACAACATCTACCATCCCTCTACCAGCAGTGGTAAGACTTTCCTTTCTGCTTTCATGGACTGACAATTGGAGTAAAGCTTGTTTTGGCAAGTGCACATAAGGACGCTCTGCTGCTGTGTACCACCCTGAAACCAGTGCCACCCTCGTGCCGCTCGGGTATAATTACCCTACTAACCTACCCTTTTTTTATTTTATCCTTGCCGTTGTGTGCTGACTTTACTCAAACATTGCTGTCCTAATCAACTGGTAAGAACTTGTACCCATCTCCTGATTTCTGTTATATCTTTATTTACACTCTTTAGGTTGATTCCTGTGTTGATCCTTTTTCTCATTTCAACGGGGGAGAAAGCTCAGGTATTCCATCAGTTAGTAGGGCTCTAAGGGGATAAGGGTCACTTTCTCAGAACACTTACCTGTTGTTTTTTCCTTGCAGCAGGGTCGGTGGCGGTGCATTCTCCCCGCTCCTTTGGGTGATCGGTCCACTTGTCTGCTTATCACACAGCAAGGGGTCATATCATTTAGAAGATCTATATTCCCTCATAGAGAGGAGGCTCGGGTGGAGGCCAGTTCGCATTTCTAGGCTCCTGTTTTACATGCCCCCCCTTACCGGTGAGTAACAGAGGAAGGGAGATACCCCTTGTGGGGATACAATATAGGGTAATTCCCCTATCCATGTGGATCAATGATCACAATTTCAGAAACTTAGCTCTAAAGGGAATGTCACTGAAATTGCAGTTTTTACACCTTCCTTGTACCACGGATGGGGAATGTAAATACATTATAGAAGTGCTCATCCCTCCCATGAGTATTACCATCTTATGCATTTCAGTGCTGCTGGGCATTTAAAATACCCCTGACAGCATTGCGCCTTCCCACAAGCACGTCATGTGACAGGGTAAAGTTATTGCATGGCAGAGAGCCACATCTAAAATCACATCCTGTTGTGAATCAGGATGCACTTTGAACTGTCAATGGCCACTGCATGGCCCGACCCTGCCCGCATTCAGCGGATGGGCTGATTCACACAAGTAGGTCTGCCCATACAAAACCATTTTTTAAGGGCAAATTAGCTTTCGTAAATGTGCCAGGTGTTTTTCCGTCTCAGGAGGATAGCTCAGAGGCAACGCGCTTGCCTTGGTAGCAAAATGACGCAGAGCAACACAGGTTCGGTCCCCGGTCCGTGCTTAGAAACCTGCAGGTATTGAGTGTGTTACAAATAACCGATCATGCTTGTGACAGTGCAAACAAGTGGACTAAACAGTTTCATGAATCGGGCTCTTTGAGACACAGACTCCCCCATTGCATACTTTTATTTTGCTTGTACATAAAATGAAACATTGGCTATTGGTATTCTTCCAAAATACAAACCCCATTTTGAAAAGCTAAAACATACATCCGACTACAACATGCTTTTACTTGTAGCAGGATGTGTTTGTTTGAAACCAGCTGCACTAGAAAAACAGGTTTTGTTTGTTTGTTTATTTATTTATAAAGTGCTCCTCACCCAAAGATATCTGGGCACTACAAGAATGTGTAGTTTCTTAGTTCCAATACAAAAAGGTTACAGACTATAGTACAATACAGTATAATACAGAAAGGGCATAATGGGATATACAGTGAAGATACCGTACAGGGATAGTATACATATGTACAGCAGTGGCAAAGGTGATGCTGGCAAAGTCCTAGTAGAGGATGCTAACAAGGGGGGAGGTCTTTGGAAGTGAACCAGAGTTTGGTGCATTTCCTAAATTTGAATAAGGATTGGTCTGCTCTTAAGGGAGCAGGTAGGGCGTTCCAGAGTTGAGCGGCCATGACAGGAAAGCTACTGCCGCCAGCTTTTTTTTTAGTTTGAACATGGGAACTCTTAGGCGGCTGGAGTTGGTAGTCCTTGTGGGTCGTGAGGAGTTATTTTTAGTGAATTTTTCGGCAAGGTATTGAGGGGCTGAGTTGTTGAGACATTTATAGGTCAGGGAGGCTGTTTTGAGATTTATTCTGTCCTTGACAGAAAGCCAGTTGTTGTCTCGTCTGAACACATTCTTTTGGAGATGCCTAGGGCTGATCGAAGCGCGTTGTTCTGGAGAATCTTGAGTTTATTTGTGATGTATTTACTGGCATATAGGTACAGTGCATTACAATAGTCAATTTTTGACAGAATTAGAGCACTAGCCAATGTAATGCAGCTTTCTGTGGAAAGAAAGGGTTTGCAGGCGTGGATTCGCTTGCAGGTGTAGGCTGTCGCAGACACAGTGGCACTAACTTGTTTACGCAGGTTCAGGGAGGTGTCTAAATAGAATCCCAGGGTTTTGACCTCTTTGGCCACCTTGATGTCATTGCCATCAATATTGAAAGAGACGTATTGATTACTCGATTTCTTCTGATTGGAGGGATGGAGGGAGTGGCTAAGAGTAGCAGCTGAGTCTTCTCATCATTAAGACACAGGCCATGTGTGTCCATCCAGGTCTGAATGATGAGATAGATATAGTTAATCATGGCTAGATCCTTCTCTTAGTCGCCTGTCAGGGGTATGAGGATCTGGGTGTCATCTGCATAGTTAGTGTAGGTGACACCCAGATGGTCTAAGTCATCAAACAATGGTTTGGTAAACACATTGTACATAGTGGGCGATACATAGTGGGTTGTCCAGCCAAGTCACACGGAAATTCCCAGAGCGATTGCAGTCAGGCTTCTATACATTATAACCATCAGGAAAGGCACATGTATCATAAAAGACCCAAATTAACAGACATCTAGAAATCCAAACAAAAATATTCCTAGAGCAATGACCGAACTGCTCTCACAATATCTGTACAGTACAAACGCAATCATGATTGTAGCCATTATTACAGTCCAGGACGTACCTTGGTTTGTACAAGTGAGGGCCTCTGGCTTCGCATTTCGAGTATCAAGCTGTAAATATCAAAGTTCTCTGGAATGATCTGGATAAGAAATTGAACACAAGCACACACACCTATTTAGTTATTGAGCACAGTCTGGAGGGATCGCACCATGTGTTCTCACTTCTTTTTTCGTTAATTTGTTATATGAATCTGAAATATGACTGTCCTCTATGTAGACCCAGTCACAGGATCCATGTTTTCCCTCGTGTCTGGCCTGGGTAGCCCATCTGCATCTTTTTTGTTCTTTGCTTTCTGGTACTTTTAGTCTTCAGTTAATAAAATAAAGTGGCAATAATACAAGTATCAGAATGCAAAGAAATTGAAATGGATTGAAAGAAGTACTCCTGCGACACATGTTTTCCATTCGGTATCTGACATATGTTCTTAAACATGTTAATTACGATTAATAATAACAAATAATAAATAACACGATTACACTAGCTATGTTTCAAATATCTTTTATGAAGTTATGTAATGCTTTATGACACATTCGGTACAAAGGCAATGGAAACTGAAGAGTATATTGACATGCTGCCCATTTTGTAGATAACTATAGGAAACAGTCATTATGTGCTTGGTAAGATATACAAAGACATAGGGCCTCATTATGAGGTGAGCGGTAAGGGGTTAACGGCGCCGGAAAAGGTGCCGGAACCGTTAACCCCGTACCGCCCTATTACGAGGTCTCTTCGCGGGACCCGTAAGGACGCCTGGTAAAACAAGGCATCCTTACGGGTCCCGAGAGGAGACCAGGGTGCTAACCAGGGTGAATGGGGAGGTTAGCACCCTCCCCATTCCCATTGAGCCCTATTGGGGCTTGAATGGCGATGGCTTCCCTGAATGGGGAACTACTGGGCCCTCATACGTCGGAATGGCCCGGTAATTCCCCATTCAGGGAACCCGCACCCGAGTTTGGAGGCAGCCATGCCCTTGTTAAGGGCATGGCTGCCTCCAAACTCGTAAGGAGGGCCATACCCTTATAATAAGAATGCAATCACCTAGAAATAAAATAATTGAATGGATAATAACTTAAAATAAATGACTGTTTTGTATGTAAAGACAAAGTATACATTTGCTGTACATTTCACTGTTGCCCATGGTGGCATTAAACTTGGTGCGTACGTAACGAGGGAAAATTCTCTGTGGGGCTGCATCCTTCCTCCCTCCTGCTAATCAATCCAGGACATGTATTCTCATTTCTCTATGCAGCTATCCCTCAATATTCTTCCAGTTCCCCCTAATTTTTATGAAGTGGATCAGTTTGTGATATCATCGCATGATGAAGATACTACGGCAGACAATAAGCTCCGACACATTTCAGAGCAATGATCCGCCTTCAGGGAAAATCTGCCCTCTGTTATATAACTTCCCTTATCTGCCCTTAGTGTCTTGACCAGGATGGTTCCTATGAAATAAAGCCTGGGTCTCAAACAACAGGATGCAGCCATGATCCAGTTTGTAGCAATTCTCCCAAGAGTGCAATCGAGCCTAAACTGTACACCTCCAGGAAAATGGTTTCTTAATAACCTGACACAATACATGTAAAGCTTGCAGGCCCTATCAGCCACGTTACAACAAGAATGTTGACCTCAACATTGTAATGTATCTTACCCCATCTTTCAGTAGCTTCCAAGTATAATCAATTGCACAAATCACTCCAGTTCTCCCACATCCAGCACTGAAATCAATAACAAGTGATGTATTCACTTTTTTGTTTAAAGAAATTACAAAAATACACATACACACATTACAAACTCTTTGTTATTCGACTTTAATCAGATATTCATCAACTCTCCTCTTCTGCGCTCTTCTTTCAGTGACTAAGGAGACCTGCTATAACTAGGGTCTGCAACTTGCAGCTCAACACATATTTTGGACAACAACTCCCATGGTCCCTCACTATTGACTAGGCAGGATAGGGTTGATGGACGTTGTAGTCAAATACATCTGGAGAGGCAAAGGATGCAGACCACAGCAATACTAATACTTAACATAAAATAGAAATATGGAGATTATTGATGCACTAAGGGGTTTTATTAATGATATCGTATGATACTGAGCAGGCTATCGTCATGCAAAGGTGATGATTCAATATGACTTTTATAAAGCTGCACGCGCTGAACACATTTTAGCGTGGAACAGGTTCTTTTTGGTACATGCTTACCTGCAATGAACGCATATCGGTATATTGTCGTCAGGTTGATAAAGGCGAATTTCACTGATCATGTCCAGGATGGGGTCAATAGAAGCTGGCACATCGTGATCAGGCCAATTCCTATAGTGGAACTGGTAAATGATTCGATTTTCCTGCAGGGTAATTTAATGACAATGTAATGTTGGTCTTTCGTTAACCCTTTGATTGCTTAACACCTCTACCCCAAGGGGACACAGTGCCACGCCCCTAGAGTACATAGATCTGCCCTCAATTCATTACCAATAGGTTCGTCCTAAGTGCAAAATGGGGTGACATTCATTATGACATAAATATATTGTATGGGCATTTAAAGGGTGAACTCAATACTGTCTAGACAACCTCGCTTCCACAATATTTGCAATATACCGTGTTTCAGTCTTCTGTTGCTTAATATTTAGCTTAAAGGTGTATGTACTGGTCTTAAGCTTACATTTATTATATAATAGGTTTTCATAAAAATCGAAGACTCTAAATCCATCTTATCATGAAAATACAGTTATCTCACTTCCGGCTCAGAATGAGTAAAATAAAGACGACTGGTGCAGGACAGCAGCCATGATCTCATACTCATGACTGATCTTTTGGGCACATCTTTGCGCCATCCCTTAGTCTGTCCAAATATTGGTGGGCTGTTGGAAAGAGGATGGATACCTGTGTGGGTGAAGGAGTTTGGATGAGTCCGGCAACATCTACCTTTAGGATGATCGAGGGATGGCAATTGCTCCTTCGCTAATCTTGCTTTGGTGTCTATGATGCAAACTGGAAAGCCACCCCTCAACTCTTAAAGTGCTGTACGGAAAGATTGTGGCCAAGGAAAAGCCACCTGTGACCAGAGTGCTGTGTAGCTGCCTGTTGTGTTGGGGGTGCTGCAGCTAACTGGCACTCCGGCCGGTTGTGAGGAGGGTTGGCAGCCAGTGTGAGGGGCACGCAGTGCCCTGCGCAAAGGCACATCCACACGGCTTGGGTATTGGCGCGCTTCTGCACTTCTTTTGCCAGACCTGTCTTGCAGCATTTCTTACACGATGCTGAATGTTATGTCTACATAACATTTCTCTTCTTTCCCATTAATTGAACAAATACAAACATACACACCAACTTTTCACAGTGTACCAAACAAAAGTCCTTTTTAGCACACATAGTCACTTAGCTTGTCTGGAGGCCTCGGCGCCACCCTCATGTGGTACCGGCCGTGCTGCCGGCCCACTGGATCTGGGGGAGGGCTGACTGTCTGTGTCATCCCTTGTTGTTGCACCAAATTGTCATCAATGCCTGGTTCGGGGGACTAGTGCCACCCCCCCTCTTGGTCCAGTTGCTCCACATTGATTGGGCTGGTGGACTGGTGCCATTCTCTTTCTTGGTTTGGGCCCATCACCGTCAACTCTCCCTCCACTGTTTCCTTGCTGTTTGCTCGATCTCGCTCCTCTCGCCATAGTGTCCGAGGACCTTTCTTGAACCAGGATGCATTCCTGATGACTGACTTTCCTTTTCGGCTGCCTGTGATCATGGTACCCTTCCGTCCGGTCACTGTCCAGGGCTCAGTCTCAAATAGGCTCACCAGCTTGGTCCTTGATGGGTTCTGGAGGACTAAAATCGGATCCCCGACTTTGGTGTCTGACTTCATGGCTCACTGTTTGCTGCTCATAGGCTTGTTGGCTCTGACTCTCTTGTCATGCATCCTCTGTTTGTCTACAGATTAGCCTTGTTGGGGCGATGGTGAGGCATGGAGGACCTATCATAGTTCTGAAAGTGATGTCAGGTGGGGGCATGTTGGTTGACACGTGAGGTGTCAGCTGGTAATTTCCGAGGAATCTGTATAGTTTGAATTCCCTTGGGGCTGCTTGGGCCTTTGCGATCTGGAGTACATTGTTAATCCTTCTCATAAAACATTCTGCATCACCATTCGCCTGGAGCCAATGCGGTGCGATGAGGTGATGTGTGATTTGGAGTTTGTCCATATACTTTTCAAAATCGGCCCCCTGGAATAGTGGCCTGTTGTCACTTTTCAGATGCTGGGGTAGTCCATAGGTTGCAAATATTTTTTCTAGGGCTGGAATTACTGCCTCTGCTGCTGTGGAATGGACTACTTCTATCTCCGGGTATCGATAATGTTCGTCGGCCGTGACCAGGAGGTAGGCCCCTTCTTGTACTGTGCAGAAATCGACACTCAGCCAATTCCCAACATGACATGCTTCTTGGTGCGGATTGGATTGGTTCGGACAAAGGCGGTTCTCCAGTTGTCAAACACAGGAGGCATGACACCATGACTGCCTTGACTTTGGTGTCGATTTGAGAGAACCACACTTAATCTCTGATCCTGGCTTTGATCCTCACTATGCATTGATGGCCTTCGTGTGCCAACGCTATCGTTCTTTCCTGCATCTTGAGTTGTATCAGGATGCACGTCCCTCGTCTGTGATGGACAACTCGTGCCGGATGGTGAAAATCCCTGACAGGAAGTCTTTCACCTCCGATGTGTGGTCATGGTTGATCTGAAGATAAGAGTTCCACACCCCTTCTAGGATGGCGTTCTTTGTCAGGGTACAACATGGGTCGCTGTTTGAGACTTCTTCCCGTTCTGCCGTGCTCACCGCTTTCGGTTTGGTTGCCTCCATTATCAGGCATATGTTTTCTTCAGTTTCTGCAGATTCCAAGAGTTCAGTCGCAGTAGTGGCTCGCTGGTGTATGGATACAAAATCTGAGGGGTTGTCTGCTCCCGGTTTGTACATGAGGTCGAACTCGTACTGCTACAGTTGAAGCAACCAATTTCCAACTCGTGCTGGGGGGTGTGGTGCTGAGCCTGTAAACATGGGAATTAGTGGTTTGTGGTCCGTGAATGTCTTGAATTTCCATCCATACAGGTATAGATGAAAATGCCTGCATGCCCACAGGATGGCAATGGCTTCCTTTTCGGTGACTACCACTGTTATGTGGGAGTGAGGGCCTTGGATGCATAGGCCACTGGTCGTGTGTCTGCTGTCGGGGTGATTTGGACAAGTACTGCCCATAGACCTACCGGGCTCCCATCTACATACAGTTCTATGTGAAACTTGGTGTCATAGTAGGCCACTGTAGAACTGTCTGAGAGTGAGTCTTTGATCTTGTCGAATGCTTCTTGGCATGATTTGTCACACTCAGATGTTGTGTCTGATTTGGTTAGTGCCTGCAGTGGTTCAGGCAGCATGACCAGGTTGTTGATAAACCTCCTGCAGTACTTAGCCATCTCCAAGAAACTGCAGATTTCTGTGGGTGTCGTGGGTGGCGCGGCTCCCTTGATGTCAGCTACTTTGAGTGGGCCTGCGGACACACCCTTGCCGTTGAATACGTATCTGAAAAATGTTAGCTCCTCTTTGAAGAACTCTCATTTGTCCCTGTGTTTTTTCTAATCTGATTTCTCCAACCTGTCGAGGAATGTGTCAGCCTAGTCACATGCTGCTCCTTGTCCTTGGTGTGTACCAGGATGTCATCATTTACATTGAGAACTACGGAGAGGTCTTGCAGGACGGTGTGTTTGTTTGTTGTAATACCACTGCTGCGAACGAGATTCCAAAGTTCACTCACTTGTATCTCCTCAGCCCTAGGTGTGTCGAGAATGTGGTTATATATCTGAAGTCCTTGTGTAGCTTGAGCTGGTGATAGCCCGCCCTTATGTCTATTTTGGAGAATACTTTGGACCCAGTGAGGTCTGCAATGTTTTCATCAGGGGAGTGATGTGTCTCTCCCGGATGATGGCCGCTTTGGGAAGATGCATGTCTATGCATAACCTGATTTTCCATGGCTGCTTCGGTTTCTTAGAGACTACCATTGGGGAGACCCATGTGTTGGCCCCGTCACCTCCTCTGTTACGCCAGCTTTCTCCAGGTCATGCTGTTCTTTGGCTACTTGGTCCCACACATGGAAAGGTGTTCTCCAGTGCCCTACTGCTTGTAGCTGTATGGTCGGGTCAATATGCAGCTTGATCACCTTGCCTTTAGGAACCCAATCCCTTCGAATAACTTCAGGTGTTTTGCCAGGAGGTCCCAGATTTTGTTGGTGTCTGAGATGTTTCAGATAAACCAGATCAGCCTAGGTCGTCTGCTGAGTCCCAACTGAGTAGGTATACAATGCCTTTGTCTATGACGTATATCTTTGACTGGATCGTTGTTCCCCCAAACCTACTGAGTGTTGTTCGAAATCACCCCACCACTGGGAGGGGTTTCCCGCTGCCATATGCATACAGCTGTGTGTTAGTGGCCTTAAGTGTTGGTTGGGGATCCATTGTCCGTAGAGTAGCAAGTGGTATCACGTTTACCGAAGCTCCTGTGTCGATCGTCATTGTCACCTTCTGTTCCCCCACTTCAATGTCGCATCTGCTTCTTTTTTTCTTTTTCTTAGTTGTCTGGTCTCCTCGCACCAGTGCCATTATGAGGTGAATTTTCATTCTTTTCTTCTTGGCCAGGTGTGCTGCAATTTCTGCCATTGTCCTGCTGTCTTCGTTCTTCTGACTCCATCGATGAGGAGTTATTCTTAGCCTCGACCTGCTATGCTTTTGTTTGCTTCCTGTTCCTGAGCATCGTTTTCCCCGTCACAGGGCGTTGACCTCTGGGGTTGCTGAGGATCAGCAGACCTTTGCGTAGTGGTCAAAGTGGACATAGGCACTGCACATAGTGCCCTGTGCTGGGCAGTTAGTTCTGCTTACCGTGTTGTTGCCCACCACACCATCCACTGTCGTTGGAGCCATGTACTCTGGATTGCCATCCAGATGTATGGGTGGGCCCATTGCCATCTCCTCGTGGTGGTGGTCGATCTGTGACGGCTGCAACCATTGGAGCTGGCTGCAGATGTAGTCTTTGTAAGGTTGTGGTCATGTGAGTGGCACATGCATGCAAATGTTCCCTCTGGCGGCCGTATTCTAGAATGCGGGATAGAGGATTACTTTTTTCACTCAGTATGATTCTCCTCAATTTCTCTGGGTGCATCCCATTTATGATTTTGTATCTGATTTCCTTGTCTGCATCATCAAACTCAAACAAGAGTGCTAGTTGCAGCCACTGGGTGTGTCAGGCGTCGAGCATCTACGCCATGTTCTGGACTGTCGTTAAAAAATTGAAGATTTCATAATGTGGGTTGAGTCGGGGCATGAATGATGCGTGAGGGCGTCTTTCATTGATTTATACTCGTCATCATATCCGGCGCCCGTGGGAATGAGTTGAAAATGTGTAGCGTGTCATCTCCAACATTCAGCAACAGGCAACGCATTTACTTTGGCGTGGTTATGTCTTTAGATTCCATAGCAATTTCAAACTTCTGGATCCATAGTGCCCATCGAGGTCCTACAGATGATGGTTCCAGGTAAGTGTAAAAGGGGGCCATGGGCATGCCCAGATGTCCCTGTGCATGTGGTGTAGGATTGGGGCTGAATGGTGGTGCCAATCTGGCTGGGGTGGCAGCCATCTTATGTGGGGTGGCCTGGATGGCCACACCTTGTTGCCGGTAGCTTTCCCCTTGTTTGCACCCACCTGATAGATGTGGGGTTCTCTGTGCAGAACGTGTCTCCCACAAGTGTCCTCCTTTTGATGCTGTCTCAGATGCCTGCTCTGTGTCTTCAGGATGGGGCTGGCTTGCTAATGGAGTGTACTCCCCTGCTTGGGAGGGCCAGCGTTGGTCTGTATGCCGCGTGTTGCATCGATGGTGGACCCTCCCCTTTTTTTCCGTGCCCATTGATGCCTTTGCTGCTATCCCCTTCGTTGCTAGTGTTGTGTTGGCGGTGCTGCAGCTTACCAGCACTCCGGCCCGTTGTGGGGAGGGCCCGGAGCCAGTATGAGGGGCGTGCACTGCGCAGCACAAAGGCACTTCCACACGGGATGGGTATTAGCCTGCTTCTGCACTTCTGTTCCGGAGGTGCCTTGTAGCATTTATTACACGGCACCACATTTGCGTGGTAAAGTCTACATAACAGTGCCAATATGTATGCCAGCTTCCACTCCTATTCGTGTAGGTCTTCACAGATGAGCACAGGAGATCGAGCACGCCGCTAGGCACTGCCATTACCATCCTCTCAGCCGCTCTAAATCCCTTTGTGAAAGATTGACTCTTTAAATGGGCTCATCCTCTCATCCCTCACCTTCAGCATTTACATGTTTTTAATGTTGCCGCCATAAACCATGTGTATCAGTGTCACAGCTTGGCAACCTTGGAAGATATGGCACCGTTGGAAACGTGGCCTTTGCAGTGTGCTGCAACGTTAGACTAGAACGTAGGTAACGTTCTAGTCTTTTTTCAACATGGCTTCCCTCAGCATTTGTTTTATTCGGCTCGGAATTACAACGTAGTGCATTGCAACCCTACCTCTACTCCTTGGGGTGAGACGCTGTATCTACCATTCTGCCTTTCTCCTTTAGTGAGTCCCTCTTTACTCCGCTCACCAGTTCCTACCGGTGTTCTGCATCAGTAGCCTCTCTCCGCATCCTGTAGTCCTGTGTTCCTGTTCGCTTCTTTTCCTTCACGCTCGTCTGCCTTGAGCTGTTTACTCCTGCTACTCTACCGTGTTTGCATGCCCAGTGCCCACCGCACATCGCGGTCTGCACTGCCTTCTGTTTTTCATCCCGCAGCATGTTTGAATTGTTCTTTCTATCCTGGGCTGCATTTCCATCTGTCCTATGTGCTATCCGATAATAATCATTGATACAATCTGGATACATTTGGAAGTATCATTCCTACAGCGAGCTTCCTACTTTGCCTACTAATCCAGCATCGTCTTCAGATCGGAGTGGACAGCAACACCTCGACCTTTGGGGGGTTTTCTGCCATAGCATGGCTTTTCCCCCACTAGCCTGTCCCTGTGGAGGTGCATTCTGCCTATCCTGTTATCCTTCTGGTGGGCATTGTGGCCCCTAACAGAGATGGGCAATTTCTTTTTGAAGGTTGCAAGACAGCCAGGGATAAGAGGAGATCGCGTCGAAAGGGCACTTTGCGCACCTCTACCAAGGAACCAGGTGAGCCCGTTGCCACAGATTGTGAGAGTCAGACCTAACTGGTCAGTTCTTTACATTCATTCAGTGTTCTACTCATTAATCATACCGGAAACAGTTTATAGTCATTGGCCCTCATTACGATAACGGCGCTAAACCATGGCGCTATTAGCACCATGGTTGGTGCCGGTATCGTAACGTGTCCGCCATGGTGAAATGGGGAAATACCGCCCCATTCCAAGGTTGGCGGGGCAGTATTTCCCCATTTCCCCATGGCCCTTCCCCATTCCCATTTTTGCCCCATAGGGCATAATGGGAATGGTGAAGGCGCTAAGTACGGTACTGCAAATTGAGGTACCATACTTACCGTGAAGGTCCCTTTGTGGGTCCCTACTTTAACGGCTGGTCTAGACCAGCCATTAAGGTCGGGTCCCGCAAAGGGACCTCGTAATTAGGCGCTAATGGGGTAACGGCGCTGCAGCCTTTTACAGCGCCGTTAACCCATTAGCGCCAGGGTCGTAATGAGGCCCATTGCATCGAATGCAATAGCATCGAATGCCATACCAGAGAAAAAAAGCATTGAATGCCTTTTTTCATGTTTTTTATTAATGGAGGGGGGTCACCCCTAACCCCCCTTTTTAAACCTTTAAAACCCATTCTAATTAAACTAAACCCTTTTCATGAAAATAAAATGCATTCAATGCTTTTTTTTTCTCGATGCTGTGGCATTCGATGCTATTTCATTCGATGCAATGACCAGATATCCCGCAAACAGTGCTTACATATTAACAATGTATTCGTCATTCTCACATTATTGGTTGTGCTACACTATGGAATGGCAAAAGAAAACCTTACTGTCTTCATCCATCCACCTCATTCTGCTATGGAGAACCCCTAGTATGGATGTGCTGCTACAGTGCAGGGATAATGCTTCCTGGAGCCTGGTATCGTACACTGCTGCAGTCTGGTTTCTTGGGCGATGACCACACACCTCTGTATACCATACATAATGTCATCACTCGAGAACCCCCCCTCCATCTGAGCACATGTATGAGAAGGTAGTGGTTATTGCCATAACATCGTTTGGATGGGAAACTCCAACTCACACCCATAACATTACTCTCCAGCAGTTCCTCTTGAAATGGCTAACATAACACAGAAGAGACACTGGCTGAGTACATTATATGCATTCACTATAGGTTAAACCTTGCATTTCAGTCCCCTTCGCTATCAGTAAGAAACAATAGTAGCAGAATACAGCATGCACCTATCTGCGGTAAGAAATCTAGTGTAAAGCAGAAGGCTTGGACCAGGAGGGAAGCAGCTGGATGCCTTTACACGTGGCAAGTGCACATTTCTCAAAGCTAGATGGTAAGTATATTTTAATTACTTACATTGTCCAACTTGGCATTCAGAGTTCGGATCACATAGTCTGGTTTGCTACTCTCAGCTACCTAAAAAAAGAATGAGCCAAGTATAACATATCTTCTGAAACAGTGCACTTATGTTTAGCAGTCAAGTACGTCTTGGAACATGGGACTGCAATATGTGGCTCTCCTGATGCTTTGAACTAAAACTCCCATCCTCTGTAGCCACCATAGTCAATGATGGGGGGATCATGGCAGTCGTAGTCCAGAATGTCTGGAGAGCCGCAGCTTGCAGATCCATGTATAGGATTGGTAATGAAATGTTTGCACAGGCAGGTCATACTCACCCAAAGGATGGTGAACGGTCCACATTGAACTGGCTTTTTACCCTGATCAGGCCAGTAGCGCTCGCATTTTTTCTGAGGAAAGGAAATGAGAGGATGAGTTTGCACTTGCACGTTCTGAAAGCTCACAAGGCCTAGTATGTCCGTCTTTATCCTCAGTGTTTTTAAATAGGTTTCCAATCCCATGTTCCCTCCCTGTTGCCCTGTGGGCACTTTGAAACACAATTTACTTGCTGTATAAGCGCCTAACAAAGGCAGAAAAAATGAATAAATAAATAAATAAAGCAAAGGCAGCTATGGCGAAACTTGACACGTGGGACAGAAGTGAGTGCATGGCTAAAAGCAGTGTTGTGAGTAAAGAATTCAGTGGTCTATTCTGTGCTTCACTTCGTGTCCATCACCCTAAGCAACCTTTGATCTACACAGCTCCATCTTGGGCCTGACACCAGTAATGAGGAGACCATTTTGAGGGCATCTCCTAAAAGTATAGCAAATCTGGATGTGATTCTCATTGATTTGCTGAAGGGAATTTTTATTTATTTTATTTTTTGCAAAGCGCCTGAACCCAGAGGCATCAGGGTGCTGTTAATGAAACCAGTTACACTTGTAAACATGTGCATGGGGTGCGAAGCAGTATACACTCCCACAAGTGCAGTCCTTTCGGAAGATATACTCAACCATATAACAGTGTCGTTTACGCAAACTGCCAAGTTTTTAAGGCATTACAGAGGGGCCAGTAGGATTCCTCAGCCCTTAGGGCAGGTGGGAGAGCATTCCAGTGGTGCGCTGCCGCTGCGGGCAAGCTGGAGCCTCCTCCTCTGACTTTTGTTAATGTTGGTGGAACAAGGCGGTGGGCGTGGATGCCTTTACGGGTCTGTGGAATTGATTCTCACAATCTTTTGAGACAGGTATTTCGGGGCCGCATTCACAAGATATTTGTGCGTGATGGAAAGTGTTTTAAAGGTGATTCTTTTTTGATTCGGAGCCAGTGCTCTTCCTTTCTTGCTGCTGAGATGTGCTCTTTTTTTCGGGATGTTGAATGCTGCACGTAGGGCATTGTTTTGGATTACCTGAATTTTGTTGATGTTATGTTTTGAAGTCCCTGCAAAGAGGACGTTGCAGTAGTCTAGTCTCGCTCCTATGATTGCTCTGGTGATAGTGAGGCAGCTGGACGGCGTAAGGAATTGTGTGGCTGCGTTGATGAGTATGGCTGTGTATGCGGCTGAAGAAGCAATCACGTTCACTTGTCTGGTGAGGGAGGCATCTAGGTATACACCCTGCGTTTTTACAGATGCCGAGATGGGGATGTGAATGCCATCTATGGTGAAGGTGAGAATTGGGTGTCAAGTTTTTTTTAGCATGGTTGGTGACCCCACCAATAGGATCTCTGTCTTGTCATTAAGGCATAAGTAGTTCGTAGCCATCCAGGCTTGGATTGTTGAGTTTATCTTGTTGATAGTATGGGAATCTGTGTCATAAATGCCTGACAGTGAGAGGAGGATTTGGGTGTCATCTGCATAGATGGTGTAGGCTATGCCGATGGAGTCCCGGAGGTCGAAAAGGGGTTTGCTGAAAAATGTTTGTAGGGATGGGGAGACACAGGAACCTTGTGAAACCCCACATGGAATGGGGATGGGCGGGGCGCTGGCAGCATCTGAGAAGACTGGCTCTTCCTTCAAAGGAGGAGGCTACCCAAGTCGTAGTTTCACTGGAGAAATTGGCAGAGGCCATAAGATGATGACAAAGTCTTTTATGGTCCACCAAGTGAAAAGTGGTGGAGAGATCCAGGAGGCCCAGGAGGAGTAGTAGGGCTGGCTTGCCTTCATCTCTGAAGGAGTCAAGCTCGTTTATCAGGTCTAGAGATGCTGATTAAGACCTGTGTCCTGGCCGGAAGCCTGATTGGTGCTTCCCGAGGATGTTGTTAGATTCAAGGAAGGTTTGTATTTGCTCGTAAGCTGCTCTGTCCAAGATCTTTAGCAAGAACGGAACCGTTGTGATTGGGCAGCAGTTATTAGGAACTGCTGGGTCAAGCAAGGTTTCTTTTAATAAGGGGAGAACCCACAATTCTTTTAGGCTGGCTGGGACTTGGCTTGCAGAGAAAGAGGCATTGATGAATCTACTGATGAAAGGGACTAGGGCTTCCGAGCAGTCATTGACTTTGTTAGTAGGGCCAGTTCCCCCCTTGCACCTGGAGGGGTTGAGTTGTTTAAGCAAATTAGTTGTTTTTGCTTCCAGCACTTCTCTGAAGTGGAAGGACGGGGTGAGTTGGGGGCTCGTGGAGCGGAGAGGGGGTGGGAGTGGAGATACGGGCTAGTTTCCTTTCTATTTTCTGTTGTAGGAGATGATTTTAGCTCACATAGCATTTTGGATATTTGAGCACCAAGTCACCTCTTTGGTGACAATTGTGGGTGGGTGGGGTGTGTTTCTAATTCTCTTTGGATTCTGAAAATGACTTGGGAGTTCGAGCTGGCATTAGTTATTCTTGTGTTATAGGCTGTCGCATTGGCTGTAATAATGGACACTTTACATTCTTTGGCAATCGAGTTGAAGGAAGCTTTTTACTGATCTGTCGGGTCTTTTGTCCAAGTAGAGTCTGCTTGTCTTTTTTTCAGGCGCAGGGACTGTACGTCAGGGGTAAACTATGGGTTGATATGACCAGCTGATTTGGCTCTCCTAGGCATTAGTGGGGCCACTGGGTTTATAGCCTTGGTCAGAGTGTTTAGGTAAATATCTGCTATGGTATTGGGTTCTGCGGACTTAAGGTTCTCAGGTAGAAGTGGTGACAGTTGAGGCGAGATGGACTCTTTGCAGATTTTTTTGGTACTGCATGAAAGGGTAGGAGGCATGGCTCGCGAGGATACCGGCTGCTGTTTCAACGCCGTGAAGGTGAATGTCACAATGTGGTGATCTGACCATGGGCAGGGTGGGTTGAATGTGATCACGATCTGACGGTTCAGATCCACTACCCAATCCAGGTTTCTAACCTTGTTGTGTGTTGGGGCTAAAACTAGATGCTTAAAGCCGAGGTCGGAGAGTGCAGTAGCGACAGCTGTGGCGGCTATATTTGGCAGGTCGTTAAGGCCTAGATTTAGGTTTGCGAGTACTATCGACCTTGAGGTGGGTTTGAGGTTATTTCCCTCTGTATGAGTGAGGTCTTCCTCAAAGGAGGCCGATTGGCCAGGCGGACGATAGATGATGTGGATGGTCACGTAGTCTGCCGGGGAGGTAGTGGGTTTGACTGTGAGGAGCTCACAGTTTCCTTCCATTGCATTGCATTGTTGGTAGGTCTCGTGTTAAGAGAGTCTCTGTAGACAGGAGCGACGTCTCCACCTCTGTCATTTCTGTGTATGGTGTAGCCATCGGGGAGTGCTGGCGATAGTGCTGGTCCTGAGGCTAGATGGAACCAAGTTTCCGTTATGGCTAGCAAGTCTACGTCTTGGGTGGTGATCAGATCATGTATGTCTAGGGCGTGTACGGAGAGTGACCTTACATTAACGAGGACTCCTTTTAGGATGGTTGGTTGCGGGTTCATATGCATGGAGTTAGTAATCGTGGTGAAGCATGAGACGCGGTCTTTCTAGCCTGCAGGCTGGGTTACTTTCTGTGTGGTAGACCTCTTGGGATTGCAGATGTAATAGGTGGGTCCCTGGCTACAGTTGGTAGCTAGGTTCAGCTGACCTTGAGTGGGTTTGCTATTGGTGACCCTGGTGGACTGAGAGTGAGGATACTTGAGGATCGCTGGTCTACGGGAGCCTATGAGGCTAAGGGTGATGGGATTGTGTCTCAGACGTGATATCATGCCTGGGTGGACATTTCTCATCAGGGTACATATAGGCAGGCTGTGAAGGTTAGAACTGGTGAGCCTTGTGCCTAGTCAACTGTTCCTTGCTGAAATGGTAAGTGGGGATGTGGTAGTTTGCAGGTCCATGCTAGTGGACGACCCCGACTGTTGTGTAGGGTGACTGCTACTGGCTGCATCGGCTTGCGTCATTTGGGGAACCTCACTGTAGGCCTGGTGGCATTGGTGTGGGTCTAGGGAGCTGGTGGAAAGTAGCCAGATTGGTTGTGCTTGGTTTGTGGCTGTGACCACTTGACGCAGGCTGAAGGGCAACACGTCCTTGCTTGTTATTTTTCTTGTATTTGGTGGGCCTGGATGGTGTCTTAGTGCAGCTTGTGGCATGAACTTTAGAACACAAGGGCCGTACAGATGACGCCTGGTCAGTGTTGTGGGTGGATGGCGCTAGGGTTCTTCCATTGGAGCGGGTCTGGGTGTCTTTGTTGTCTGGTGAATTCCTGCAACTACGTGCGAGTCGCGCTTGGGCCAAGAACAGGTTAGGTATCAGAAGCTTGGGGTTGACGATGGGCTGGTTTGATCTCGGGGTTCTGGGGCTATTTGGATATGCCTCACAGTTTGTGCCGTGTGTCTGTGTGGGCAGGCAGGTAGCGCAGGTGTGCAGGCAAGGACATTGCTGGGGGCAGGAAAGGGGCGGGGTGGGGAAGGGCTCTAATGATCTGGCAATTTAGTTTTACGTATCGTTGCATCCGGAGGCGCCAGAGCCACATTTATGCGTTTATACAGTAGGCCTACCTTCCATGTGCTGCAACTTGGTAATGGCTGGCTGCGGAGATGTTGGCTTCCACGGCGGTAAGCAACAGAGAGCTGCAGAGAGCTTGTGTGGCGGCCTTCAGTCCTGGCCTTGAGTCGTGACTGGCTCCGCATTCTGGCTTCGGTGGGCAGTCATAATTTCAGTAATCCCCGGCCAATCGGCATCTCATTGCGCTCCGTATACTGTGGGCCGGATTTTAGTAGCAGTGCCAGCGGCCATCTTCACGCGGCTTACCCCAGACAGTGGGTAATGAGCCCTGGTACACTCTACAGGCAGCTTGGGTGCCATGGTGGCCAAGGAATGCAGCGGAGCTGCAGAGAATTCGCGTAGCGGCCTTGAGTCCTGGCCTTCGGTTGTGGCGGGCTCCGCCATCTGGCTTTGGTGGGCAGTCATCATTTCAGTAACCCCTGGCCAATCAGCATCTTGTTGCGCTCTGGATACTGGAGGCAGGATATTAGTAGCAGTGCTGGTGACCATCTTCACGCGGCTTACTCCGGACAGGTGTAATGTGCCTTGGTATGCTCAGCGGGTTGCTTGGGTCCCATGGTGACCAAAGAACGCAGCAGAGCTGCAGAGAGCTCATGTAGCGGCCTTAGGATGTGTGAATCGGGTATAACAGAGCAGGTGCAAATTTGAGATACCCCGTGGCATTTTCTGATTTTCTCCACTATAAATATTTGAGAATCAGGAACGTGGAGAACAAGGCGTACAACTAATAGGCAATTAGGCTGAAAATTAAATGGCAAAGCTTATGCTTGAATTTTAGCAAAATACCTGGTGCTTTTGTGAAGTATGCTAGGATTGTAATATCAAAACTTAAAAGATTGGGCAACCACATACCGGAAGGAATGAGTACTCTCCTGAAACCAGATGGTGCTCGTTTTTATCCTTCCCTGAAGACTGCTTGCACAATGCCCAGAAAAGCGAAGACTGGAAGTGTTCTGCCTTCCCAAACAAAGCCAGCATTGGCTTAGCGACGATGCCAGTTTCAAAACTGCTCTTATTATACATTGCCAGCTCTCACTTCTCCCAGAAAACTAAATATTGCCACTTTTGCAATGACTAATTTCACAATACCTACTAAACAGGGAAATTGACACACATTCGGCCCGTCTAGGACCATTCTCCTGTATATGCTGTTCCTGTGGTTTTACTAAAACAAAGTATCAGCAGAAGAGACAAGCCGACCCCACAGCCACCTGCAGCAGGTCCAACATGTTCAGCTCCTTAGAATTCATGCCACCCCATTACTGATCTAGGCCTGAAGAGGATGTGAACTCCTGATCACAGATAAGCCTTTTAAAGCATCTTGGTTTGCAAAGGAGATGTCTTCTCTTTTCACAGGGGGGCTTTGGTGACCCTGTATCCGCGGGCCCCATAGATACTAGACTACCGTGAAGCACTGAAGGCTCTGTGTGCATGCTGAGTCAGTTTTACAATATGCCTGTATCTATATTGAGCAGGCAGATAATGAAATTCACGCTTGCAGCATAGTTCCCATTCTGGCACAATGGGAAATGCGAAGTATAAAGCAGGCGTTTACTGTGACTGCGACATGGACAGAGTTGACTTCCTCAGGCTGCAGAGCAACATCCAGCTGGATATGCAGTACAGGAGTGAATACTTTAAAAAATAAATGTAATTAAAAGTATCTTATCAGTCAAATACATCTGGTCCGCAATATACATACCTTTCCCATTTCAAACTCCATGCACGCCATCACTATGACCTGGAGGAAGGAGACGTAAAGAGGTCAGGTGACGGCGCTATAAAGAGATGCTGTAAAAGTGAGTCACCAATGCGCAAAAATGAAACTTGGTGTCTGGAGGCCCCACTTTCTAAACTTTGATGCCCTTGGAGCTTACAGGCTTCGGTTAACTGAGCTACAGTGGTGTGAATCAGAATTCCAATGACGGGTTTAACACAACATCACTTCCATTGTTCATGTTAATGTTAAAGCTTTTCCAAATTATACATTTAATGATCTTGATACAACTTCTGCAGATGTTTTCATATTTTTAATATAGTTTGTCCTTTGCCCCCAAGATATTTCAGGCGCAATCTTGCCCCTTTTTAAAGTGCTTCTAATTAATTGAAATTCAAAAGTAAATTCGTTTTATTACATATTACTAAAACGCCTTCAATTGAAGAGCCGTTTTTAAGTATACTTAAGCTTCAGTTACCTGGAACCTTCAATTTGCTTAAATAGCAACACTCCTTCCTGCTTCACTTTGAAGTCATAAAACAATGTATCTCATTTCAGGAGACTGGTAATTCTACTTTCTGTTCTGATCATAGACATGGAAGAGTTACACCACACTGCTCTAAGGCGCTGTCGCCTGTCTAATATAATATTCTCAATCCTCCTCTCACCTGGGTGGTCATAACTGCTCATTTTAGTCTTTTCAGTCTTCATTAAATAACATGGCCATAGTTCTTTTCTTTCCACCGTTGCAGTGTTGCACATTGACACGGCAAGGGTGTGCGATGTGTGCTGTGTTCTCACCGAAGTGTCCTCTGATTCAGAAATGGGCCAGATGCTCTTTTTACTCAAATAAGTATGGAGCAGCACTTGATAAGTATAGGTTTTGATTGCCAGGAGTTCCACAATCTAGCATAAATAATTATCTGATCAAGTTTAATTTATAGCATCACACTATAGATCAATTTTTAACTTCATGAATTTGTATTTACATTTTGCAGATTTTTTTTGTTGATGATCAATAGCTCAGTGAAAGACCACTAGAAAACAAGAGGTGTTGAATTCCCTTAACAAGAAAACAAAACAGAACCTGTGTGTGACAAACAGTTCAATGTCTGTGAATGAATGTGTGAAACCATAATCCAGCCGCTGAGGAAGCTCCAGTTGATCATGGCATAATATATTCACCAATGTTTGACCCAATGTATAATGCTCTCTGCCCTTTGTCTTGTATATCTCTATTCCGCTTCACATCAAAAATACATGTATTAGTAATTTGACCCAAGGCAAAGTGTAATTTTGTATCAAATCAAAGATGTTCAGAACATATCATATTTCTGAAGTTCCTTGGTCAACGTAGCACGAGGCAGAGAAAATGTCATCTTACCAAAATATGATATTGCCAAATCATCCTCCAGAAATCAAGAACCGTGTCCGGCAGTGGACCTTGAGTAGCAATATATGCCCGTGGTTCATAGACGCCCTGAAATAAAAAGCACAAATGAACACAGCTGGAAAAACTGCAGAACTCTTTCACTTCCAATGACTGTGGACAACACAAGACCTATTGAACATAAGGAGAGTTTAAAAGGCCACCAGGGAAACATGACATTCTAATTGAAAGCCATAGTTTGTTACATTTTTTAACCACACAACTCTGCTATTGGATCTGAATTCTAATTGAAATGTGTAGCAAATCGACTGATGAATGCACCTGTCTTATTTGCACTCTTTCTAGGACAAACTAAAGATATTGGATGGAATGAAACCAGAAAGCATAATCTGAATTTGAATAGACGTTTCTTTCGTATATGATATGATCGGTTATTCAGACCCAGGGATTGAACCTGTGGTGCTCTGTGTTGTTCTGGTTCTAAGGCGAGCACTTTGCCCCTGAGCTATCCTCCAGAGACATGTTTCTGTAAAGATTGGTATGTTTAATGTATTCTTATGCAAGCATTTGCATATCTTTGGGAACAATATAACATCAAGTTTCCTTGATGACTTTGTCTGCCAACCTCACCTGTATAGAAGTTTGGGCAATGCAAGCAGGCTAGGTGACTCTCTCAAACTGAAGGTTATTTTTAAGCTCAAAGGTGAGAGGGTGGGGAGGAAGAAACATATAAAGACTACCAAAGAGGTGGGGAAGCAGAGTGAGCCTGCTAGAATACAAGGGAGAGAGAAAAAAGGGGTTCTATGTAATAATTTCACTTTTACAGACGATTTTGGGCAGCCTACAAAAAGCAAAAACCCACATTGGCCTGCCCCCACCTTCACCCCCACCCCACCCGCACCCTTCACCACCCTCCCTGACAGGAGTCGTTCAAAATTGGAGGATTTCACTCCACGAACCCACTCCCTCAGCATCCCTATACTCCCCTAAAATAAACAAATACGCACACAACACACAAGTAACACACACACTTACCCGTTCACTGTCGTGGCTGCTTCCCGGGTCCTGGCGTTCCAGTCAGCCCCTGTGCGCACTCGTTAGCTTCACAGTTGTTACAGTTCGATTTAGAAAGACCGCTCTGAGTGGTCTTTCTAAAATATTTTTTTTTTATTAGGTTTAAGGAAAAAGGTCTATTCACCTAATACCGGAAAAGGAAGTGGAGGAGTGCAGGAGGGCGAGACTGACAAAGAGGAAGTGAAGAGGTTTGGAACCTCAGGGAGAACGCTAAAGATGGGAGATGGCGCGACGGAAAGGGCACGTGGAGTAGATTGACCCTAGGCTGGGAGGGATAAGTTGGCTTTGATAGAAGGGACCTGAGGAGTAGATTGATCGCTAGGCCAGGAGGGATTGGTTGGTAGTGAAAGAAGGGTGATAGCGCAAATGAATGGACCTGGAGTAGATTGATGCCTAGTCTGGAAGGGATTGGTGTGTAGAAAAAGAAGGGTAATAGCGGGAAGAATGGGACACAAGGAGTAGAATGAACGCTCGGTTGGGAGGGATTAGTCTGAAAGGAAAGAAGGGCAATTCCGGGAAGGAAGGCACCACAGGATTAGATTGGTCACTAGATTGTGAGGGATTTTTGTGAAAGGAAAGAATGGTGCTGGAGGGAAGGAAGGGACACAAGGAGTAGATTGAGCACTAGGCTGGGAGGGATTAGTGTGAAAGGAAATAATGGTGATGGAGGGAAGGAAGGGACATGAGAGTAGATTGAACACTAGGCTGGGAGGGATTAGTGTAAAAGGAAAGAATGGTGATGGATGGAAAGAAGTGACCACATGCTTAGATTGGTCACTAGACTGGGAGGAATTGTTACGAAAGGAAAGAATGATGATGGGGGAAGGCAGGGACACCAGGAGTAGATTGAACACTAGGCTGGGAGATATTGTTGTGAAAGGAAAGAATGGGGATGGTGGGTACAATGGGACACGAGGAGTAGATTGATCACTAGGCTTTGAGGGATTAGTGTGAAAGGAAAGAATGGTGATGGAGGGAAGGAAGGGACACAAGGGGTAGATTGAGCACTAGGCTGGGAGATATTGTTGTGAAAGGAAAGAATTGTGATGGAGGAAAGGAAGGGACACAAGGATTAGATTGGTCACTAGACTGTGAGGGATTTTTGTGAAAGGAAAGAATGGTGCTGGAGGGAAGGAAGGGACACAAGGAGTAGATTGAGCACTAGGCTGGGAGGGATTAGTGTGAAAGGAAATAATGGTGATGGAGGGAAGGAAGGGACATGAGAGTAGATTGAACACTAGGCTGGGAGGGATTAGTGTAAAAGGAAAGAATGGTGATGGATGGAAAGAAGTGACCACATGCTTAGATTGGTCACTAGACTGGGAGGAATTGTTACGAAAGGAAAGAATGATGATGGGGGAAGGCAGGGACACCAGGAGTAGATTGAACACTAGGCTGGGAGATATTGTTGTGAAAGGAAAGAATGGGGATGGTGGGTACAATGGGACACGAGGAGTAGATTGATCACTAGGCTTTGAGGGATTAGTGTGAAAGGAAAGAATGGTGATGGAGGGAAGGAAGGGACACAAGGGGTAGATTGAGCACTAGGCTGGGAGATATTGTTGTGAAAGGAAAGAATTGTGATGGAGGAAAGGAAGGGACACAAGGATTAGATTGGTCACTAGACTGTGAGGGATTTTTGTGAAAGGAAAGAATGGTGCTGGAGGGAAGGAAGGGACACAAGGAGTAGATTGAGCACTAGGCTGGGAGGGATTAGTGTGAAAGGAAATAATGGTGATGGAGGGAAGGAAGGGACATGAGAGTAGATTGAGCACTAGGCTGGGAGGGATTAGTGTAAAAGGAAAGAATGGTGATGGAGGGAAAGAAGTGACCACATGCTTAGATTGGTCACTAGACTGGGAGGAATTGTTACGAAAGGAAAGAATGATGATGGGGGAAGGCAGGGACACCAGGAGTAGATTGAACACTAGGCTGGGAGATATTGTTGTGAAAGGAAAGAATGGGGATGGTGGGTACAATGGGACACGAGGAGTAGATTGATCACTAGGCTTTGAGGGATTAGTGTGAAAGGAAAGAATGGTGATGGGGGGAAGGAAGGGACACAAGGGGTAGATTGAGCACTAGGCTGGGAGATATTGTTGTGAAAGGAAAGAATTGTGATGGAGGAAAGGAAGGGACACAAGGATTAGATTGAGCACTAGGCTGGGAGGGATTGGTTGGTAGGGAAATAAAGGTGATGGCGCGAAGGAAGGGACACGAGGAGTAGATTGATCACTAGGCTGTGAGGGATTAGTGTGAAAGGAAAGAATGGTGATGGAGGGAAGGAAGGGACACAAGGGGTAGATTGAGCACTAGGCTGTGAGGGATTAGTGTGAAAGTAAAGAATGGTGATGGAGGGAAGGAAGGGACACAAGGGGGAGATTGAGCACTAGGCTGGGAGGGATTGTTTGTTAGGGAAAGAAAGGCGATGGCCTGAAGCAAGGGACACCAGGAGTAGATTGATCTCTAAACTAGGAGGGATTGTTGTGTAAGGAAAGAAAGGGGATGGCGGGAAGGAAGGGACATGAGGAGTAGATTGAACGCTATGTTGGGAGGGATGGGTTGATAGTGAAAGAACGGTGATGGTGGGAATGAAGGGGCGCAAGGCTTAGATTGATCACTAAGGTGGGAGGGATTGATTGGTAGGGAAAGAAGGGTGGTGGCAGGAAGGAAGAGACACCGGTCATAGATTGATCACTAGGCAGAGAAGAATCAGTCAGTAGTAAAGAGAGGAAGATTTCCTGGAATGAACAGGAAGATATAATGGAAGAACGAGAAGAGCGGGAGTATAGACTGGCAGGTGGAAATGGAATCAGGTGGGGACTGCTAGGAAAGAAAGTAAAAGTAGAGATACTGTGCGGAAGGAACTGAAAGAGTGCAGAGCTATTAGGAAGGAAGCCTTTAAGTTGACATCTATCAGTGAAAAAGATGCAGAGGAACAGGGAGGAAAGAAAACAGTGGCAATTGACACTGCGGAAAGAAACCAGGAAACGGTGTGGGCTTTGCTCTGATGGAAAGCTAACTGGGGAAGTGGCAGTGACTGGTAAGAAGAATAGAACCGAGACTGCCAAATGGGAAGGAACACTGTTTCGTTCTTATTGTGTGTGCCACCTCATTTCCCACTAAAAGCTGCAGGCGCTTTCATGATCTTGGGTCGCGCAGCCACATGATACACAAGAACCTCACTTAAAAACCATAATATGTCTTTGCTGCAAGACGAGCACATAGCAGATTTTGGTTTATAGATGGATTTTATAAATAACATCAAAATGTGTCTCTATTCCCTAGGGTCACATGATGGACTACGTTGCGTTTAATGTGTAGACTTGTTTTAAGTTTAAGGAATAGGTTCATCCTTATTCACATGACGAGTTGGGAACGATGCATGTCCTAGTTGCATGTCGGCAACTGACTCCCCTCTGCAAAGCGTATATTCCTGTCCTCGGTGGGTCTCCCCATGGAAAATGTGGGTGTTCGACGTTACAATCTCCCCCAACCAACCTAGCCCAGTATTCCGGTTGATGACCACACTTTATAGCCCACGTCGTTTCCACCACCTGATCTCCCTTTAAGCCCTGTAGAAGGATCGTATCTAACTAACCGCCAGCTGTTCCCCGCAACCCTAAATGGTTTGATAGGACACACGACTGGTGTAATAATGAAAGGTAGACATACTCTCTGAAGAAACCTCGTCACATTCAAGAGCAATGCTTTCCAATGTCAATTACCGTTACCATGCACTTTTCCTCTTAATTACATGTGATGTTTTTTGCTATCTAATGAACTTGGCTTATTTATTTGTTTTGACTGTACTGTTTGATGAGATGTCTTGTTTGATGGATTTGGGTGATTCGATTTAACATTCTGTTAATAGATAGACTGGAATATCAACTTTCACCCGGGAGCATGGATTACCTTGATAAAATTTCCATTGATGAAATCTGAGTCCTTATCTGAGGTTATCAGAGAGAGTTCCACCCGGCTGTGGTCGTCTGTGAAAGGGAAAAAGCGAGAGAACGCAGTTAAATGACAGTTCCTTTCGATATTTGCAAGGATATGCAACATGTGAAAAACTCAGGATTCTGTATACATGTCGATTAATCCATTTAAATGTGACGAAGAGATAGGATGGGAAACAAATTGTGAGATAGAGTGAGCGCGCTGGGGGCAGAAGAAAATAGGATGAGGAAGAGTGTATGGATAGAGGGAATGGGAGAGTTAGTAAGGCAAAGACAGAGAACGCTATGTCAGAGAAGGAACAAGTGGAATTGAGAAAAGCCAGGAAGGATTAGAGGATAAGAGCGATTGTAAGGGATAAAAGGAACTTGCAAGACAGTAAAGAGGAGAGAAGAAGAAAGATGTCTAAGAGAGAGAATGTGGGAATGAAAGAGACCGAGCAAAGGGAATGATGGGGGGGCTGTGCATATAGGGAGAGAAAGAGGAAGCGGGTGGGAGACAAAAGAGAGTTTGTAAGGGAGAGAGTGAAAGAGAAAGAGAGCCAGAGCGGGCGGGGTGGGGGGTCATGTACGGAAGAGGCTAAGAAACCCTATGAAGAAGCGAAAGTGAAAGAAAGAGGAAGTGAGTGAGGAAGGCAAAGAGAGGGAGCGTATAGCAGCGGGAACGACCAAGAAATGAGAGGAAGAAAGAATGATCTAAACTAGGACGCGGAGGTGAAGATGATATCTGCAAGACAGTGTTAAACGCGGGACGGGCGAGACGGGTGAAGGGAGACCAGACAGATGGAGCCAAAGCGAACTGACAAAATAGGGGCAAGAGATGAGGGGTGGAGAAGAGTGCAGATGCTTATCCTGTCGATCAGGAGAACCAAGGAAGGCGCGCTTCTCAATAAGAGTGCACCCAGCAAGTAATCACCACCCTAGCGTTCTAAGGGCGCCGAGTCCTCGTCTGTGGGGGAGTGACCTGTGACCCCACTCAGGGGGTCGCACTAGACCATGGCATGTGAGTTGTGAGTGAAAAAGGTGAGGGCAAGAGAGGAGGGGGAACGGCAGGAGAAAGGCAAACATGACAATCTATGTAGGTGCAGGTCATGCTTAGTACTGATTGGCTCTAAGTAACCCCAGTCTTATATTCAGTACAAAGAGTCAGCTGATGATGGCAAATATACCTCTGAACACTACTACTGGCCAGACTGCGCTCTTTAGAGGAAACATCTCAGCGCCACGTGCTAAGGAATAGTCTAACTGGAGCAGAAGAAAGGGGTTCACTTAGCAAGTTGGTCACCCAATGTAAGTGACGGTAAACCAACCCCATGCAACAAATATAGCACAGCCGGGCAAACCAAACCACTTTCCCTTCCTCATATATGCCCCTCAGGAGAAATGGGGCAACATCTATTTGCTCTAAGTCGGGCTTAGTAAATTAGCAACATGGTACGAGCCTGCATCCATAGACGCAAAGATCCCCCCTGCAAAAACAGCATTTAAACAACTAAGTTTCATTAAAATAGATGTCATTCAAAGAAAGCAAAGCTATGGGCTTTAACAAATATACATGACGCAAGCCCACCACAAGGATGCAGGCGATAGTATATTTCTTGGGGATCAATCATTTGAAACACAAAGGTTTTCATTTTCGCAGGCCATTGTCTGTGCTCCAGCATACACATATCCAGAATCCCATGTCTTTTGTTCTAAAGACTAAGCATACAGCTTCCCCCCTTGCACCTCTGATACAAAAAGTCCCGTGACTTAACAGGCCATGACATGGGCTAAACGGTAGAAATGTGTGTCCTAAATGAAGTCAGTGATACACTGTTTTGTCGAGCAGGCTTAGCCATCGACTACTGTGTGCACCTGTGTTTACCTGACTATAGCTTTGTGTTTGCACACACAATCTGTATAAAGGTTTGCATCATGATACAAGGGCAAACTCCAATTCAGTTTTATCTAAAAAATATTTCTATAACTTGTTTTGGTGATTTGGGGTATTTTTTAAGAAATAAGGTTTGACCAATCAAGGCTTTCTTTGTGTAGAAAGCGTAGCTGGAACTTTTCTCTGCAAACTTGGCTCAGCCTTGCAAGTATCACCATCAGTCCAGCTGTTCCTTTATTTCACTGTGCACTTGTCCCGTTTTTGGGGTGAGTGGACCTTCCCATTGGCAGGCAGGTATCTCACATCAAACAACTGGATTCTTGGAACCAACCCAGCAGGTACACTTTGAGCAGTTGTTTTGGCACACGGGGGAACCAAGATTGTGTTGCCACTGGACAAGGAAGACATTAGTTCTACTATAATTTCTGCAGTTCATTGCAACTAGCAGTTTCCTCAGCAGGAAGTTGGGAGTATTTCTTGTTTATGTTAATGGAGGCAATTTTTCATAAGTTTAGTTTAGGCGCCTGTCACTAGAGATAGACGGTTACACGTGATTATATCGAATGAGGAAACAAAGAATGAATTTTGAACGAACAAAAAACATCTAAAAACATTTTTTTTAAATCTTTGTTTTTGGGGGGTCCCTCCTAACCCCCCAAATCCCCTTTTTTTGTTTTTAATACTTTTCCACACCCCAGAAACTACTATTCGCATTCCCAACCACATATGTATATTTTTCAAAAATGTGTTTCTTTTTTTATAGATGGTTTGGGTTTGTTCAAAAATCCATTTGTTGTTTTCTATTCAATAATATCACTGCATACCGAGATAGACATAGTCTGTCTCAGGAAGAATCTGATTGAATATCAATTTGACTAGAAAGCTACACAAATAAGAACAGGAATTCCCCCAGAAAAGTCTAAATTGGGGGCCACGTGGTTCAAATCTTTTATGAATGTAACAGCCATGCTTTCCGGGCTCAGAAGATCCTCTAGAGGTGCTCCTTCTGCACCATAACTGGTCTTCAGGAGTAATGTGATCCCCCTGAAGGTTCCCTGGAAGTGCAGACAGATTTGTCCATTTGAAACAAAGTGCCTGAAAGCCCCCGGAATCTTTGGTGTCCCCTCATCGGGAGAACGTGAAGATCTGCCAACAAAAGTGGAGAAGCATCTGTAGAAGCCCTCGATCCTTCTCTCGAGGTGCTGAGCCTGAGGCTGGGAGGACGTACCAGGAGTTGAGGCAGCATAACTACCATTATGCTAGATTGTGCCCTTTTCAGAGGAAAAGCTACATTTGGTATGACGATATCTTCTGGCATGATTGCTAGAAGCACTTCATAGATCTCAGGTGACTACCATATGACTTATTCGTGAGGCCTAGTACCGTCGACTGAGTGCTACTCCTCAAATATACTCAGCACACTATAATTACCTGAAAGGAAGCAGCTGGTACGTTTGGCCAAGGGCCTTTCACCCTGTCTCCACCACTTATAATCACCTGCACTCAGTTGAAGTAAATTCTACACCATCGCTGTGACGGAGCACTGCGCCTGCATCCCAGTTAGGAACATCATGCCTACATCAGATATTCTTCTTCACCAAACGATTCACTAGACACTTCAAGAACCAACTCAGCGTTGAGACGGTTGGATATGATCTTTGTTTGGTGTTGAGACTGTTAGATCTGATCCTTGTTTGGTGTTGAGACCGTTAGATCTGATCTTTGTTTTGGTTTAACTGGAATCCTCACGGCCAGAACCTCATAACCTGATCTGTGATTGTGGTACTCCTTTGACACTGCCTACGACTTACTTCCACCTGGGGGAACTTTGCTCTATTGTGGATATAAAAGAGCAATGGTAACTATCTTCATTTTTCATCCACAAAACACATGTAGGGTAAAGCCCTGCTTTCCATACCGCTGCACAGGTGTGATCAATTATTCTGTCATTTGAAAAGTCAAATAAAGTACCAGTTGAGTGATTAAAACATCTGTCTGGAAGGTTTGTCTCATTAAAGAGCGACTTAATCTAAGTTTTTTTTAAAGGTTTTCAACCTTTAAGCACTGTTTACCTCTGCCTCCACAACTCTGTACTCTACCACCTGCAGGTCATTTGAAATAAGGTGTCAAGATTCATCCTTGGTCCTAGGACATTGACCACATTGCTAGCGCCTAGAACGCTGTGCATCCTGGGTGAGGCCAGGATCTCCTTGATACCCCCCAGCGTTATGCAAAGGGCCTAATAGCACCTGGGGCATTGATACCATCAATGTAATGGGACCGAGTAGTGCCCGACCAAGCTCTTAAGATCCACCTCATCCAGGGCCCTTGTTGTCTTCTAATCTAACAGGAAAGGATTTGGGCGGCAGCACCCTTGAGTAAACTGGAACTACTTGTGGACATCGCTCCAATCTCACACCAAGGACAAAAAAAAGTAATAGTTGCTTCCGAAAAGGACTTAAGGCTCCAGCCATTGGGGGAAATGATGACTCTTGGATCTGACTTCTTACTTCGCTCCTTCCTTGCCTTGCCTCTTTTGGGTGGTCCCCGGTCTACTGCACTTACACTGGGGATCTTGAGTGATCTGCCCACGTCCTTCACTTGCAGGTGTCGTCCGCTTAGCTGTCTTCGACCATGTTGCCTATTCTGGTCACGGTTTACCTAATTTTCTGGGACCTGTCGCTGGTGACTGACTTTCTCCATTCTCTGTGAGGCTCTGCTGCTCTGTGACTGGGGATCTTCGGTGATCGGCCCAAGTCCTTCACTTGCAGGTGTCGTCCGCTTGCCTGTCTTCGGCCATGTTGCCGATTCTGGTCGCGGTGTACCTAATGTTCTGGGACCTGTCGCTGGTGACTGACTTTCTCCATTCTCTGTGAGGCTCTGCTGCTCTGTAACTGGGGATCTTCGGTGATCGGCCCAAGTCCTTCACTTGCAGGTGTCGTCCGCTTGCCTGTCTTCGGCCATGTTGCCGATTCTGGTCGCGGTGTACCTAATGTTCTGGGACCTGTCGCTGGTGACTGACTTTCTCCATTCTCTGTGAGGCTCTGCTGCTCTGTAACTGGGGCTCTTCGGTGATCGGCCCAAGTCCTTCACTTGCAGGTGCCGTCCGCTTGCCTGTCTTCGGCCATGTTGCCGATTCTGGTCGCGGTGTACCTAATGTTCTGGGACCTGTCGCTGGTGACTGACTTTCTCTATTCTCTGTGGTGCTGCTCTGTGATTGGGGGTTCTTGTCCCTACACTTTTGTGGTCCTGTCATTGTTTTGTTTTTGTGTGTTCCTGTTTGTATCATTGTTGAACTTACCCCATTCCTATCTCCCTTGGTACCTATCTGACTTGAATGTTACATGCCTGTGAAGATCAGCTCTTCCCTCCTGGTGGTTTCATAGATGCCACTTTATAAAGCTACACATAGCGGATGGCCTTTCATATGTTGCACCAAAACACAATGCTAACCTCCAAGGTGCACTTTGATAAGATCAGGGTTTTCATATAGCACTTCCTGCAGGATTACTCATGCCTCCAAGCACTTTGATAATAATTGTTCTTAATACTCGATTTAACAGTAGACAATTTATCGGCCTCTGAATGAAGAAGGGCTGGGTAAGCAATACTGAGATCTGAACCTATGACTGCAAGGGGCCCAAAGAAGTCAGAGCAAGGGGTGCCTTATTGGTTTACAAACAAGACTTACATGGTAAAATGTCTTTATAGCGGTTCTTTTTGAAATTCTCCGGCTGCTCTGCCACCTTCGTGGGGAAGACTCTGTCCGTCTTGAGTTTTGCAGATTGTCTTTTCAGCTTCTGAGATAAAGGAATAGACACAAAGTGAGGTGTTGATGTCTTGTGACAGACCCTTAGGGTGGGTAGGAACCCACTTGAGATGTTCTCTGTAGAGGCCTGTGGGTAGCCCCCTCACAACACATAACCACAGAACAACCAGGGCTTACGAGTGTCAAGTGTGGTGTACAAAGCGAAACCGATAACAATCAAAGGAAAGAAGCAACAACAAAAAAACAGGTGTGAGAAAACAAACCATTATGAATCTATTAAATGGAACAAAGATACATTATAATAATATAGGCCTCGCTTATTATTCAATGATCGGCGACAAACCGAATACTGAAATCTTTAATCTTGTAAAAAAATGACCTTTCACATTCAATATCTATGTACCATTTTATACATGTTCAGTGTGGATAGAAGGAAAACCTAGATTGGATCTTGCTATGCGACCAATCAAAGAGCCACACCCATAGAGTGCTCTGGTAAACATAAATGTATGCTCCAAGGCGCAAGAGTTTTCGTTGGCATTGCACTTGCTCCAAATTCAGATGAAGTCCTGAAGTGGGGAAAATCCAAGCGAAACACTGGTATATAAGGCTGTTGGTCCAATCTGGTTCCGTGCGGATTTCTCGATCTCTCCGTTACAAAGGTTCACTGGGATACCCTGCCAGGATGCGAAGGGAATGGGTTCATTTTCATAGACTGGGACTGGTTTTCCAGACACAGGGAAAAAGCCACAAAGGAAAGTGCAATCTGTGAAAAGCAAGGCCGCGATGGCAGCTCCTACTGGTGATCTCTGCTATTACCACTTTTGCATGGCAGCGATCAACCACATGTTACATACGTTCATCAAATGGCGTGCAACCCTTGCAAGATCCGGGTTCCCACATACTTATGTACATGTTTCTATGTGATTGTAGTGTTGCAAGACTGACCGAATGTTCCATTCTATGGCTGCCTTGTTTTTTCTAACACTCTTTCCATTTATGGGGGATGCCCCCCCCCCAACCCTCACCCACTTGGCCCCGTCTACGCTCTTTCCAACCGTTGCATTATTAAAAAAATATCCCTTAAGCTATTTCCCTGCTACCCAGAAGCTCTCCATATGCTTGGACTACCACTCCCATGGTTCATCACCATTGACTATGCTGGCTAGGGCTGATGGGAGTTTTTTAAAATTTATTTATTGGGTATTTATAATGCACCTATACATAAATATGTTTCAAGGCGCAACAAGACAAGAGGGTGGCGGAACAGGGAGGACAAAACAAAAACCATCCTACTAGGCCTTGTGACATTCGGAACATGCAAGTGCAGTTAGAGAAGTGCAGGGGAAGGGGGAAGTGCAGGTCAGGGCGGAAGGGTCTGTGAGACAAAGCGAGAGCTAGGGGAGGCCAGGTGGACAGAGCCAGGGGAAAGCAGAGAGTGCAGGGAAAGGAAGGTCCACAAGCTAAGTGAGCGGTAAGAGGCTGGAAGGGCTACAAGGGTGCAGACACAGTCAGGCAAGTGCAGGGGAGGGGCCCAGAAAGGCAAGTGCAGGTTGAGGTGGGGTGAGGGGTCCGAGAATACCAAGAGCAGGTGCAGACTGGAATGGGGTCCTTGTGCCCTGAAGACTCAGAGGGAACCAGGCAGCCAGTCAGGAAGCAGACAGGGACATTAGCAGGGGAAGGGTTGAGGGGGAAGGAAGAAGCCAAAAGGAAGGTTTTGAGAAGCTTCCGGAATTTAAGGAGATCTGGCTCAAGTCTGAGAGGGGCAGGGAGGCCATTCCAGAGGGAGGCACATGTAGAAGAGAGAGATCTACCATCCACTTTCTGCTTGGAAAAGCATCTGATAAGCAGAGTTAGAGCTAGACAACTGAAGGGCTCGAGCAGGGATTTATTTGGGGAGAGAGAGTTGCATGTAGAGGGGTCCCAGGCCCCAGAAAACCTTGTGAACAATGCAGAGGGTCTTGGACTTGATCCTTGCAGGAACCGGGAGCCAGTGGAGAGATTTTAGGGCTGGAGAGATTCGGTCCATGGATTTGAGGCCAAGGATAAGTCTTGCAGTCCTATTCAGGATTAGTTGAAGGGGAAGAAGGAGGTTTTAGGCAGATTAAGGAAGAGGTTGTTGCAGTAGTCCAGCTTGGAGTGGACCAGAGCTCTGGAGACTTTGAGTTTCTGGGTGAAGGTGAGGAAAGGGAGAATGCCTCTGAGGAGGTGCAGCTGAAAGTGGGCCTTCTTGGCAAGGTCCTTGAAGTAAGGAGAAAAGGAGAAAGAGGAGTCAAAGATGACACCAAGTTTTTTTTGCCTTACAGGAGGGTGAGGGAAGTGGGCCCATGGAGGGTGGCCAGGGTGTGGGAGGGAAAGAGGGAGCAGAGGTCCCAATGAGAAGGATCTCTGTCTTACTGGCATTAAGGCATTGTTAGAAGAGCACTGGGCCGGAATAGCAGATAGGCAGTCAAGAATGAGAGAGGAAGAGGATGAGGCAGAGGAGGGAACCTTGAAGGAGAGCTCTGTGCAGTGGAGTAAGTTTGTTGAAAATGTTGGGGGGACATCATGACAACTGAAAAAAAGGGGTGGGATGGAGTGGGCAGACGTTGGCACTACGGGATAAGACTAAAGTACTACACGACAAGAGTCAATTGCCGACGCTCTCGGTTATAACTTTCATAAGACTGATGGGTATCTTTAAAATTAAATTCTAAAGATACGCCAGTCTTCTGAAACTTATAACACCACACTTGGTCTTTAGAATTCACTGCATTGACGACAGTAAAAAAGCCTGCTCCCCCTCTACCTAAAGAGGGCCTACAAGCAGGCTGAAGGGAGCTGGTGTTTGATTATTGCCAACATGGCACTGACTCAAACAAGCATAAAGACATCATATAAAATGGATGCCTGCAAGAACAGCGCATTAGGTCGCTTATTCTGATTTCATTTCAATAAACAATGCACAGAAAGGCTACACAGAAAGGATTGTTTTTTCAAACTTTAGCCTGACCGGTAATAAGCTGATGAAGTGTTTTACACAAAACTGGCTTCTATTGCATGGCAAACGTTCCACAGTTCCTCAGCCGCTACCTCCTCACTATTACACAGGCCCAGGGGAGTTGCTAGGTCTGGAAAAGACCCGGGGCTAAGCTGATGTTAGAACTGTTGGGACTGGGGGCTAGCTAGTCTTTTGGCTGTAGCTCCTGAGATTCTATCCGGGGCTACAACCAAAAGATCAGGGGCTATAGCCCCCTTAGCCCCCCCTAGCAATGCCCCTGCACAGGCCTCAGGGATTATTCGGCAAAAAAGAGCAGGACCATGCTTTATCTAACAGAGCTGGCATTAGCATCTCTTATTAGTGCTGGCCTGCAGCTAGTGAAAATCCTGGTCCTGCAGTGTAGAAAGGGCGTTTGGCCTAGTGGATTTACAATTTGAGGCAACCTCTTTGCTTTATGTGTTTAAGTGTGGGCACAGTGTGGCATGCTCATCAGAATCATATGCACAAAACATTCCAGTGTGCTTTTGTATGGACATTGGGCACATCAGACAAAAACAGGTATATGTGCTGTTACACAAGGGAGCACCACATAGGCGCCACTAACCGATGTGGTGGTGACTTGTGCAGCGCACAAATCATTGCTGCACAGATATCATTGCACTGATTTGCCATGGACTACTGTCTGCACAGTGACAGACAATGATCTCTACTTTCCTTATCAAGGTGCCAAGTGACATTGAGTTGCCATCTGCTGTGCGCGCTAGGCAGTGGCTGGCTTGTTTAGACAATTAAAAGACCTTTGATGCTGAGCGGATGCATTTAGTCCATGTCCCAAAGCAGCCACTAGAATACTTAAGCAAGAAAATTAGAGTTAACCTTCCCAGGGAAATCTATAAATTGCCCCACTTGAAAGGCTGTCAGCACAAAGAATCAGGGGTAGGGGTGTGAGACTTGTCTGTTGATGTCTCTGTTTTTTTTAAAAATGGAACTCCTTTGTTCATATCAACCAGGCTGAACTATACTGTGGCCAAACTACAATGCAATGTGTTTTTTGTTTTATAAACAGGAACACATTTTGCAATTTTTAATAATAAGACCATGGAGGATTTCTGTGCATAAGATAACCAATTGTGAAATAAAATATTATTTCATGTTTAATATAATTTCAGGGAGCTGAAGTGCACACTATACATAGAATAGCCAAGAGATATGATATGGCATTTATAACGCACCTATACACAAGTGTTTCAAGGCGCTATGAGTCAAAGGGAGGGGAAACAGAGGGAAGACAGAGACAATGATCTTTCTAGACCAAGTGACATTGAGATTGCGCAAGTGCATTATTAGTACCCCACCCTTTGCAAATGCGTTCAGCTTTATATGCATGACCGGCAGCAGGGTTGGCCAGGCCAGGCTCTTATTTAACCCTAAGGAGATACTGCGGGCAAGACTGCTCTGTGAGCCAGGCCTGCCATACCTCGCCAGAGCGGGCACGAGGGACTGAGAGAAAGCGAGCCACACACACCACAAGAGAGCACAATAGGCAGCCTGCACAAAACCAGAATCATGCCAAGATAGGCTCTACATTTGACAAAACTGCACCCTCCTGAAACAAAGAACAACACACACAGTCCACTTCCATCTAACTTTCTTTAAATATACACATGTCTAAGACTAAGTTTGCTTTGCCCTGGCGTGTCACATGTTGGCCCCTTATCTTACAGTGCTTAGAGGTTTTAAGTGCTTTATAAAAGATGAATTAAGCCATTAATGATGGCCTCGGAAGTAAATGTTCTTGGTATTGGCCTTCAGAGCATGATACGGTTTCCAGGCTGGTGATGAGACTCAACTTTCAAGAGGCTCGATTCTAAACGTATTGATGTTGCAGAGAGAGAAGAGGAAGAGTATATATCTGAGCCCTGAGCCTCAGAGGAAGTGTAAAAGTCTCTGCAGGATCGGACTCTTACGATGGGATTGATCATTGGATTGGATGTGGCAGTCACATGATGGGCCTGTGTAATGTTTTCTTTTTGAAACTAATTTTTTCCAAGGTGTTTCTTTGAATTTCACACTACTTGCTGTCAACGTATAGAAGGTTGGGAGCAAAATACTCCCTTCAGTGGCACTCGTAATGAGCCTGTCTGTAACTATAAAACAGGCACTATTTGAAATCAGTCTGTTTTACCGATTTCCCGATTACAAACTGTATGCTGTATGGCCCATGCAGTGTTTGCCCATGTGGAAATAAAAATCTGCGCACAGTACTCTGATGGCATTGCATACCAAAAATATTGCGACCAGTATTTCTTAAAAATCTGCGGGTGGTATTTTAGTTAGAAAACAGCCTGAAAACCACCAAAAATACCTTCAGCCAAAGAGCAAAGTGATATGAAGGCCAAAATTAGGCCATACATTGATGAGACACACAAATGCATTTTGGAAAACGTGAGCACCCATTACACAATGCCTTAAAAACAGCCAGTCACAAACTGGGAACACACTGGTAGTGCCACATATTGCACAGAGAGAAATAGGGCATACATCTTAAAGGTTTTTAAGTCATACAAAACAAGAAGTTACATCTGAAGCAGACTGTGTAACTCTGCACTGTACTCAAGAGTTAGGCATTCAGCTATCTTTACAGAAGGCCTAGAGCTACACGGCTTGGCTAAGAAAAGCCCCTGCTGAGCTCCGCAGATGGGTTTCTGAATTTTGATGGGGGTCATAGTCAGCAAAAGTAAACTTTGCTCTTCCAGCGGCCTAGTTCCTAGAAACTCGTTTCCCCCCCTATGCCAGGCATATGCGAATGTTGGCTGTGGGGTCTGCTGGAGCATCAGACTAAATCTAGATGTAGGTGCGGGGGCGGCCAGGAAAACCAAGCAGGCAAGTCACTGTTGCCAGCTACGCAGCAGTGACAGAAGAAGCGCTGCACTTTTTACACTGATGTTGTGTCGTGGTTGTGCAGCATCATCACTCATGTGATGATAGTAAGGCCCAACATGTCTTAGAATTGCGCAAACCTGCAGGTCCGTGGGGGTTTCCACCCCCATCCTGCAACCAACAATTCTTGGGAAATGGGTGGCTTGGCCAAGTTCATCACCAGTAACTATTTCATCAGCAAAGTTCGGATTGTAAACTGTCACGTGCCAAATGCATTTTAAAACGAAGTCCTCACCACAGCTCATTGCACCTGATTAGTACATTTGTGAAATAAAAGGTCACCCAAATACTTTTGGCTTGATTTTTGGGCATGCTTGAAAAACGCCGCCTTTTATTCACATAATGCAAAACATAGCGCATGCCTGTTGCAAATAATGACAAAGTAAGTCACTTATATTGATAACACAATGAAGCACGCAGGCTGTGCCGACACCTCAAGTTCTCGCAGTGTCCCATGCAAATAGAACATTCTACCCTGCCTCATTTATTTGCATTCTGTCACTTGCTGCAGTCATTATGGATAAGCAAGCCTAAGAGTAGCAGGATGAGAAACGCAGTGCAGATCGGCAGGCTCACACCTGACAGGGGGCATATTTATACAGTGGGTTAGATCTCTAGGCGCTATGGAGCCCTTATCACAAATCAAAACAATGTTGTTCTTGTTCAGGCCAAAATTTTAACTGCTCTGGGCACTCTGCCATGTAAACACTGCAGACAACGCAAGTTGGCCAATGTCACATTCTGTCCACATTTTCCTTTTTGTTTGCCATCTGGTACTCATAGTCCTGGGATTATAGTGCAATTATCACACAGGACAGGTACAAGAATGCAAAAAACACAAATAGGACTGGGCACAGTGTAAAGGAACATATATCAGCATCGCTCGGCACCTTAGAAATATGGGACAGGAGGCAGAGAAAAACACGCTGCGATGGGTGAGAAATTAATAAACTCGAGTCTTACCTCCTGTGCTTTCAATCGACTCGACGAATCTTCTTCGGGTGCCAGCAACAAGGCCGCAATTTCTTGCAAGCTTGGGCAGAAGTCACCGACCGTCACCGTAGTGGGAAACTGTGCACAGTGCGCACGTGCCTCGTCAGGAACCAGGGTGCCTTCACAGCTCGCCTAGGTTGGAAAACTGCAGAAGGTGGTTGCCACCCATGCACATGTAAGTGCGCAGCAGCAGCGTGCACGTCATCACCCACACCCGCTATAAAAAATTTAATTGGCTGACAAACAGCCAATGAAATATCATATAGTCATGTTGCTATCCGGATTGCGGAAAGAAAGCCTACAAACTGACCCGGCCTGCCACAGAGCACACACAGAAGCAGAAAATGAAACTCAGGCTGGTTTCGTTTTCTGCATCTTTGTCAGCTGTTAGGCAGAAACCTGTGCAGTTCCCTTAGGGACCACTGCAAAAGATTTAAGACTACAGGTGTTGGCAGTAAACCCACTTGGTAGCAGTCTGTACCACCCAGATTTACCTGGTAGCTGTGGCTGAGCAGTCAGACTTCCCTCAAGAAGAGTTAGGCAGTATGCAAAGTATACTCATAGGCACTCAGATACAATAATACAAACAAACACTGACCAGAACTTTGGTATCAAAGTATATAATTATTTATTTAAAAACACACAGTTGAAAACTCCAGCACTCTTATTGAAAAATATTCTAAATACGGTCACTATTGTACTATATACACTCCTTTTTCCCTATCAGATGAATCACAGTAAAACACCACTTATTTTCATACAGAGGTGAGCGCTTAACTAGATTGCACTCTAATAAGTTTGTGAGAGAGGGAGGGAAAAAGACAGAATATGAAAAGGTACACCACTCTATGATTCAGGAACACTGTTAGCAAGGCAGAGAGCAAAAAGTCACTGGTGAGCCAAAGTCCAAAGGCTGGGCCCACTCTTAGAGAGAGCAGAGCACAAATGCGCCCAAGATCACACAGTTACACTAGGCTTAGAAAGTCTTGCAGAGGGTTCGAAAAGAGTTTAGAGAGGCTTAGAAAAGTTTAGCCAGGGTGTCCCAGGCTAACCCAGGTTCGAAAGCCGGGGGCTAAATCTACCCCGTACAGTCGGTAGCAAGGGAAGCCAGGCGGGACACGGTACCTTAAGTGGGAAGGATCCTTCAGCAGTCGCAGTTGTTCCTGGTAGTGGTTGCAAGTTGCGTCGTCGTCCAGGGGAAGAGAAGATCTCGACTTGGAGGAAAGATGAAGGTCGTTGCACTACCAGGGAAGAAACCAGCCGTGGAGTTTTCCGGTTAAAGGTGGTACCTTTGTTTCGCGGTCGTGGTAAAACGTGGTATCCCGGTTGCCGGGGTGCTTGGCACGGGTAAGGCGGCCATGAGGTACGTCGGGAAAGCGAAAAGACGGTGAAACTGGTTATCCCCACCAGTCAAAGGAAGAAGACTCTCCGGCGGGAGATCTCCTCTGTCGTTGGGAAAAGTGGTGAGGCAGTCCAGCAGGGCTCCACCGGTGGTGGTGTCGTGGCAGGTCGGCTCAGCTTCTCCCTCGTCGGATTCTTAGATCCTGTGGCGACTTCTGAAGTTCTAGTCCCCAAAGCCCTGTTTTATGCAGAAAACCCCCATTCACTCAGCCTAGCTGTCACTCAAAAATGCTAAGTAGTGAGCCGGCCGGCTCACCACTTGGGCCAATCAGGACGGAGTGCGACTTGAGTTGCCTAGGCAACTCAGTCCAGGGTGCCTAAATTCCCCTCCACCCCTTCTCAGTACCCCAGACAGAGTGGCACCACTTTGGAGGGCTTCTGTGGAGAAGCCCGCCAAAAAGTGGAACAAAGGGCTTGACTTGGGTTGGAGTCACAGAAGAGAACACAAACGCCATTTTAGAATCAAGTTTTGGCAAAAAATACCGACCGGAGAATTAATATTAATTAAATAAACCGGCGGTATGTTCGAGGCTACCGTAAATAATTAAATAAAGATAGTAGCCTAAAACAATGGGAAATCCCATAGGAAAATATTCGCGGTTGAATATAAAAAGTAGTATGCACTGCCACCAGCCAAAACTCGATCAGGGGGGACGGAGACGTGCCCCCTCGACTAACAGACCCCGGGGCAATTGAATTGCCCCAGCCAGTACGTCCACAATATGATGGTTTGTACTGGTTCTGTTCAGAATTTAAGACTAATAAAGTCAATGGTGACTTTACATGCCCTGGGAGACAGTAGTCAGTCCCAGGGTATGGAGTCTATACTGGGGGGTCACTATGACACCCCTGTGTCACTGCACTGAGGGTGCTGTGTAACACACATCACAAAAACACATGAAGCCCTAGGAGTAAAAGACCCCATAGCCCATTAAACACATCTAGATTCAAAGAAACACACTCAAATCATGCCCAAGAGTGAGGGTAAAAGAGTCTCACTCTTGGCAGGAGAAAAAAATAAACCCCAAAAATCCAGCAAAGCTGCTGGGGGACTCACTAGGTTAGGAAATGAAGCCTAAACAGAGGATTCTCCCTAACATCAGCGTGTGGTGAACTCAGGCTGGCGGTCACAATGCAGCCCCCCCGGCCCTGCTGACAAAAGTTGGGTGGGACAAAACCCCCCGTATCCCCCTATAATTACGCCCATGGCTGTGTGTCATCCAGGTAACACTGGAAGTTGGGAGAGAAGGTGGAGATAAAGTGGGCTAGAGGAGCCAGGTAGATGTTGAACAGTCAAGGCGAGAGGATCAAGCCCTGAGGGACTCCGCAGGTGGAGAGTGAGATGTGGAAAAAAAGGGCCCAGTTGCATCTGGGAAGGTCGGTCAGAGAGGAAGGAGGTCAACCAGTCCGGAGGCAGGTCTGTGATGCCAAGGGTATCACAGAGCCGATTTATCAGAGTGGCATTATTGACCGTATCAAAGGCAGAGGAAATGTCAAGAAGGATGAGAATGGAAGTAGAGTTGGAATCAACATTAGAAAGCAGGTCTCCATAGGTGTTCAGGGGAGCAGTTTCCGTGCCTCTGGCAGCTATGAAGCCAGACTGGTGGTCGTGGAGACAACCAACAGATTCAGTGTGGTGGATGAGTTCAGAGGTGGCCAGCTTCTCCAAGAGTTTGCCCAGGAAGGGGGCAATGGAGATAGGGCGGTAGTTTGCCAGACAGGAAGGGTCGGCAGAAGGCTTTTTGAGGAGAGGGTGCACAAGGGAGTGCTTAAGGAGTGAGTGGAAGGATCTAGTGGCAAAGCAGTGATTGCAGGAATCGGCCAAGGCTGGAGCAAGGGAGTCAATGTTGTTCTTCATAGTTTTGGAGGAGCCGGGAGCGCCTGTTTGGATAAGACCTTGATAGAGAAGATTTGCCTAGAAACCTCATCAGGTGTTATGGGAGAAAAAGAGGAGAGTAGGATGGGAGAGCTGAGAGGAGCCAAGGGAGGCCTGAGAGCGAGTGAGGGAGAACAGTGAGGAATAGAGGAGAGAGGGCAAAATGTCCTGAGTTTCAGAGATGAAGTGAGGGACAAGATAAGTGCAGAGTGCCAGGGAAGAAAGAGGAGAAGTGGAGACTGCAGTAGGGTTGGCGAGTTCCTTGCAGATTATGAAAAGTTCAGCCGTGTTGTTAGTGGTCACGAAGATGCAGACTTGGATATATGCCCTCTTCTTCGAGCAGATGGAGAGTCTCTATTGCCTTTAGAGCAGGCGGTAGGCCAGTTTGTTAGAGGATGTGCTTGATGCCTGCCACTTCTGCTCAGCCGCTCTGCACTTGCGTTTCAGAGCGGCCAGGTCAGAGTCATACCAGGAATTGCACTTGGAGGAAGGTTTCAAGCGGATCTTCATGACAGGGCCAAGGATGTCCAGATGTGGAGATGGAGAGTTGAAGGTTGGTAAGGTCTGTGTCAGAGCGAGAGTCAGTGATAGGAGTAGGATGGGGAGTGAAGGTGGCGGCAAAAGCAGCAACTGACACTCGCTTCATAGGTCGAATGATGGAGAAGGAGGCTAACAGTGCGGGCGGGGGATTAGCCGGGGACACAGGAGGTCCAGGTGAGAGGAGTAATGAGATGGTTGGAGATGGGGATGTCTGAAGAGATGGTATAGATCAACCTTATTCACGTCAGTATTATTCAGAAAAGCATTTTAAAAATTAACCTCAGCAAGCTTGCAGACTTCCACCAATTTATCTCTGTTGTGCATGGAGAGGTATCATAATTCCAGGTAAGAGCTCACAGCACAAATGTGCAAGCGCTGGGCTCTTTCCTGCGTTCTGTGACACTCAACAAATGAGCCCACCGCTCGCTGTATAGTAACAGGACATGGACATGATGTGAAGCATAGAAGAAGCTGCAACCATAAGGTACATCCACACATACATACAAACATGTTACAGAAGAACAACATATCATCGCGGTTGACGATACTTTTCTCCCATTTGGGGGGAGTACATGCACACCTGGTGGGTCAAAGCAGGTCGTACCGGGGATGTATTCACCAAATCTCCCTTGACACCATACATGGATTTCTGTTTCAATACCATCTAGCAAGACACCTACCAGAGATTGCAGGTGTAGGGAGTAGTAGTCCAAGGGGACGCTGGCGCTGGCACCTGCTGTAAACAATAGGAAGGAGTGCTTAAAAACCAAGCAATTTTCTTTATTTATTTTTGGACCTCAAGCACCAGAACATAAGTACATAGAACCAGGACCAGATGCAAAAGTAATCTGTCAGCCCTTGGCTAAGCTTGCGGCACATATTTCCACTCGGCGGGCCACCTGTCCGTAGCAGACCTTTTTCCAACACCGGCTGCGGGAGGTAGGGTGGTTTTCTTTGACTTCCTTTCTGGACACAAGCAGGTCTTTTACGAGGTGAGTTGCTCTAGATAATGTTTTCTTCTATCACTGTGGGGAAATTTGTGTAAAACACTCAACTCGATTGGGCTTGATACCAAGATTGGAAAAAGTATTAATACACTTTGTTTTACCCATATACCCATGTATTTGCTATACAAGATTTTACTTCTTATGCCATGATTTATTTTGTATTTTGGTTTTACAACGTTTGTATATATATTGTCATCCTTGCCATTGTCCCTTGGTTACATCGCTAACTCCAAAACTAATCTTCAAACAAATCGGCCAACACGTGTTTCCCATATTGGTGTGACTCTATAACACTGTTATGAGCTTCCCCAGGGCTAAATTATGTCACATTGTCAAGTTTAATAATGTGTACGTTTAAAGAAAGCAGAACATGAAAGTAAGAAGTTATCAATCAAAGGGAGAGTAAGTAGGGATACAACCAAGAAATCCATGATTCCCTTTGTTTTACACTAGTTGATAAAATACTTTTTTTTAAAAAAACATTAGTCATATTATAGTTTTCTTATTGATTGCAGACTTAGTATCATGAATTTGAAGCTTCCTGTCGTTTCTTGTTGTTATTGTGAGGATCTGGGATTATTGCTCCCACTCCATGTCACTGTCACACCCTCTTAATTGTGTGATGATGTCTATCACTGAATCTTAGCTCGTTTGATTAGATTTGCATAGTACAGAGAACAATCAATGGAGCATCTCACAAAAGGTGTATCCAATGATCCCTATGTATGTAACACAAGCCCTGCACCCTACGGAGGGAATGTTAGGGTCTGCCTTGGCTCGCTCTTCCACGGTTAGACATATAATGATATGATATGATTGGCTATTTATAACGCGCTTAATACCCAGAGGTTTCTAAGCGCGGACCAGAGGATCGAACCTGTGTTGCTTCGTGCCGTCTTGCTTCCAAGCCGAGCACGTTGCCGCTGAGCTATCCTCCAAGGACATAATGGGCCCTGGGCACGTGGCTAGAGCTACCCCCTTTAGACTCTGGTGGTCCAGGGGGGAAACCTTGCAATAACAAGGCTGTGCATCTTCCCTGGTCCATTTGCAAGCTAATGCATCGTCAGCACAAGCAAGCAAACACTTATGTCTTACAGCATGACCAAATACTCTAGGCTCTACAGTTGTGCACACAGCATTCTAAAAAAAAATGTGTTAGTATACACCTGGGCACACAATAAGTGTGGGTTACATATGTGCACAATGGGCATGGTCTGGGTATTTTCACTCAAAATCGAGATTTAGAGTGATTTCAGATGCCCTCTGGCACCACTGTTCACAAGGTGAGGTTTGGAGCAGGACTGAAACAAGTGTGTTTTAAGTAGGACACAGCACTGCACTAATGAACTACGTCCCTCAAAACTGTGACAAGTGCATGTCACACAGCATAGGACACCACAATTGCATCATTGAAGAGCGACTCGAATCACAGGACTGAAACATGTTCTCCTGCTGTATACCAATAGTGTTACACTGAAGAGTGACCCTCGCTGGCGGGCTTTGAGGAGTGCACCTCATGCCAGCCAGGGCAAAGTCGCTGCCGCTCTAGAAGATGACCCACAATGCAAGACGCAAGCAAGTGCTCTTAACAGGGGACAGGATGCTACCACTGCTATCCTGAAAAATGGCGCTCATTGCAGAACTAAACAAGTGCACATCCCTTAGGAGGGGACAACAGCATTGTTTTATTGAATTGCGACCTCACCATGCACACATCAGACAAAACAGCAACACTGCAATTATAAAAGGGGCCCTTGCAGAAGGTCTTCAATAACTTCACTGCAATACTGCGGTAGGACTGAGGCAAGTGCACCCTGCACTGAACAGAGCACCGGAACGGTGACAATAACAAAATACGTTCACTTCATACAGAACACAGCGATCGCAATGCTGAAAGGTGGCCGTGGCTGTATAATCCGCAATGCAACATTAAAATAAGGGCACCTCACACAAAACACAGCGATCGCAATGCTGAAAGTTGGTCGGGGCTGCATAATCCGCAATGCAACATTAAAATAAGGGCACCTCACACAGAACACAGCGATCGCAAAGCTGAAAGGTGGTCATGGCTGCATAATCCGCAATGTAACATTAAAATAAGGGCACCTCAGACAGAACACAGCGATCGCAATGCTGAAAGTTGGACGTGGCTGCATAATCCGCAATGCAACATTAAAATAAGGGCACCTCACACAGAACACAGCGATAGCAATGCTGAAAAGTGATCGTGGCTGCATAATCCGCAATGCAACATTAAAATAAGGGCACTTCACACAGAACACAGCGATCGCAAAGCTGAAAGGTGGTCGTGGCTGCATAATCCACAATGCGACATTAAAAAAAGGGCATCTCACACAGAACACAGCGATCGCAATGCTGAAAGGTGGTCGTGGCTGCATAATCCACAATGCAACATTAAACTAAAAGCACCTCACACAGAAGACATCGATCTCACTGCTGAAATGTGGCCGTGGCTGCATAATCCACAATGAAACATTAATATAAGGGTACCTCACACAGAAGACATCGATCGCAATGCTGAAAGGTGGCCGTGGTTGCATAATCCGCAATGCAACATTAAAATAAGGGCGCCTCACACAGAACACAGCTATCGCAATGCTGAAAGGTGGCCGTGGCTGCATAATCCTCAATGCAACATTAAAATAAGGGCGTCTCACACAGAACACATTGATCGCAATGATGGAAGGTGGTTGTGGCTGCATAATCCGCAATGCAACATTAAAATAAGGGCGCCTCACACAGAACACAGCGATCGCAATGCTGGAAGGTGACCGTGGCTGCATAATCCTCAATGCAACATTAAAATAAGGGCATCTCATACAGAACACAGCGATCGTAATGCTGAAAGGTGGCTGTGGCTACATAATCCACAATGCAACATTAAAATAAGGGCACCTCATACAGAACACAGCGATAGCAATGCTGAACGGTGGTCGTGGCTGCATAATCCGCAATGCAACATTAAAATAAGGGCACCTCATACAGAACACAGCGATCGCAATGCTGAAAGGTGGCCGTGGCTGCATAATCCGCAATGCAACATTAATATAAGGACACTTCATACAGAACACAGCGGTTGGAATGCTGAAAGGTGGTCGTGGTTGCATAATCCGTATTGCAACATTAAAAGAAGGGCACCTCACACAACACAGCGAGCGCAAAGCTGAAAGGTGGTCGTGGCTGCATAATTCGCAATGCAACATTAAAATAAGGGCACCTCAGACAGAACACAGTGATCGCAATGCTGAAAGGTGGATGTGGCTGCATAATCCGCATAATGCAACATTAAAATAAGGGCACCTCACACAGAAAACAGCAATCGCAATGCTGAAAGGTGGACGTGGCTGCATAATCCTCAATGCAACATTAAAATAAGGGCACCTCACAAAGAACACAGCGATCGCAAAGCTGAAAGGTGGTCGTGGCTGTATAATACGCAATGCAACATTAAAATAAGGGCACCTCAGACAGAACACAGCGATCTCAATGCTGAAAGGTGGACATGGCTGCATAATCCGCAATGCAATATTAAAATAAGGGCCACTCACACAGAACAGAGCAATCGCAATGCTGAAAAGTGGTCGTGGCTGCATAATCCTCAATGCAACATTAAAATAAGGGCACCTCACACAGAACACAGCGATCGCAAAGCTGCAAGGTGGTCGTGGCTGCATAATCCACAATACAACATTAAAATAAGGGCACCTCACACAGAACACAGGGATCGCAATGCTGAAAGGTGGTCGTGGCTGCATAATCCGCAATGCAACATTAAAATAAGGGCACCTCATACAGAACACAGCGATCGCAATGCTGAAAGGTGGCCGTGGCTGCATAATCTGCAATGAAACATTAAAATAAGGGCGCCTCACACAGAACACAGCTATCGCAATGCTGAAAGGTGGCCGTGGCTGCATAATCCTCAATGCAATATTAAAATAAGGGCGCCTCACACAGAACACATTGATCGAAATGATGGAAGGTGGTCGTGGCTGCATAATCCGCAATGCAACATTAAAATAAGGGCGCCTCACACAGAACACAGCGATCGCAATGCTGAAAGGTGGCCGTGGCTGCATAATCCTCAATGCAACATTAAAATAAGGGCGCCTCAAACAGAACACAGCGATCGCAATGCTGAAAGGTGGTCGTTGCTGCATAATCCACAATGCAACATTAAAATAAGGGCATCTCATACAGAACACAGCGATCGTAATGCTGAAAGGTTGCTGTGGCTGCATAATCCACAATGCAACATTAAAATAAGGGCACCTCATACAGAACACAGTGATAGCAATGCTGAACGGTGGCCGTGGCTGCATAATCCGCAATGCAACATTAAAATAAGGGCACCTCATACAGAACACAGCGATCGCAATGCTGAAAGGTGTCCGTGGCTGCATAATCCGCAATGCAACATTAATATAAGGACACTTCATACAGAACACAGCGGTTGGAATGCTGAAAGGTGGTCGTGGTTGCATAATCCGTATTGCAACATTAAAAGAAGGGCACCTCACACATAACACAGTGATTGCAAAGCTGAAAGGTGGTTGTGGCTGCATAATCCGCAATGCAACATTAAAATAAGGGCACCTCAGACAGAACACAGTGATCGCAATGCTGAAAGGTGGATGTGGCTGCATAATCCACATAATGCAACATGAAATTAAGGGCACCTCACACAGAACACAGCAATCGCAATGCTGAAAGGTGGACGTGGCTGCATAATCCTCACTGCAACATTAAAATAAGGGCACCTCACAAAGAACAGAGCGATCGCAAAGCTGAAAGGTGGTCGTGGCTGTATTATACGCAATGCAACATTAAAATAAGGGCACCTCAGACAGAACACAGCGATCTCAATGCTGAAAGGTGGAAGTGGCTGCATAATCCGCAATGCAATATTAAAATAAGAGCCCCTCACACAGAACACAGCAATCGCAATGCTGAAAAGTGGTCGTGGCTGCATAATCCTCAATGCAACATTAAAATAAGGGCACCTCATACATAACACAGTGATCGCAAATGCTCAAAGATGGCCGTGGCTGCATAATCCACAATGCAACATTAATATAAGGGCACCTCATACATAACACAGCGATCGCAATGCTGAAAGGTGACCGTGGCTGCATAATCCGCAATGCAACTTTAAAATAAGGGCGCCTCATACAGAACACAGCGATCGCAATGCTGGAAGGTGGTCGTGGCTGCATAATACGCAATGCAACATTAAAATAAGGGCGCCTCACACAGAAAATAGCGATCGCAATGCTGGAAGGTGGTCGTGGCTGCATAATCCGCAATGCAACATTAAAATAAGGGCGCCTCACACAGAACACAGCGATCGCAATGCTGAAAGGTGGTCGTGGCTGCATAATCCACAATGCAACATTAAAATAAGGGCATCTCAAACAGAACACAGGGATCGTAATGCTGAAAGGTGGCCGTAGCTGCATAATCCACAATGCAACATTAAAATAAGGGCACCTCATACAGAACACAGCGATCGCAATGCTGAACGGTGGCCATGGCTGCATAATCCTCAATGCAACATTAAAATAAGGGCACCTCATAAAGAACACAGCGATCGCAATGCTGAAAGGTGGCCGTGGCTGCATAATCCACAATGCAACATTAATATAAGAGCACCTCATACAGAGCACATCGATTGCAATGCTGATAGGTGGCGGTGGTTGCATAATTCGCAATGCAACATTAATATTAGGACACTTCATACAGAACACAGCGGTTGGAATGCTGAAAGGTGGTCGTGGCTGCATAATCCGTATTGCAACATTAAAATAAGGGCACCTCACACAGAACACAGCAATCGCAAAGCTGAAAGGTGGTTGTGGCTGCATAATCCGCAATGCAACATTAAAATAAGGGCACCTCAGACAGAACACAGTGATCGCAATGCTGAAAGGTGGACGTGGCTGCATAATCCGCATAATGTAACATTGAAATAAGGGCACCTCACACAGAACACAGCGATCGCAATGCTGAAAGGTGGACATGGCTGCATAATCCTCAATGCAACATTAAAATAAGGGCACATCACAAAGAACACAGCGATCGCAAAGCTGAAAGGTGGTCGTGGCTGTATAATACGCAATGCAACATTAAAATAAGGGCACCTCAGACAGAACACAGCAATCTCAATGCTGAAAGGTGGACGTGGGTGCATAATCCGCAATGCAATATTAAAATAAGGGCCCCTCACACAGAACACAGCGATCGCAATGCTGAAAAGTGGTCGTGGCTGCATGATCCTCAATGCAACATTAAAATAAGGGCACCTCACAGAGAACACAGCGATCGCAAAGCTGCAAGGTGGTCGTGGCTGCATAATCCGCAATACAACATTAAAATAAGGGCACCTCACAGAACACAGGGATCGCAATGCTGAAAGGTGGTCGTGGCTGCATAATCCACAATGCAACATTAAAATAAAGGCACCTCACACAGAAGACATCGATCGCAATGCTGAAAGGTGGTCGTGGCTGCATAATCCACAATGCAACATTAAAATAAGGGCACCTCACAGAGAACACAGCGATCGCAATGCTGAAAGGTGGTCGTGGCTGCATAATCCACAATGCAACATTAAAATAAAGGCACCTCACACAGAAGACATCGATCGCAATGCTGAAAGGTGGTCGTGGCTGCATAATCCACAATGCAACATTAAAATAAAGGCACCTCACACAGAAGACATCAATCGCAATGCTGAAAGATGGCCGTGGCTGCATAATCCACAATGCAACATTCATATAAGGGCACCTCATACATAACACAGTGATCGCAATGCTGAAAGATGGCCTTGGCTGCATAATCCACAATGCAACATTAATATAAGGGCACCTCATACATAACACAGCGATCGCAATGCTGAAAGGTGGCCGTGGCTGCATAATCCACAATGCAACATTAAAATAAGGGCACCTCATACAGAACACAACAATCGCAATGCTGGAAAGTGGTCGTGGCTGCATAATACGCAATGCAACATTAAAATAAGGGCGCCTCACACAGAACACAGCGATCGCAATGCTGAAAGGTGACCTTGGCTGCATAATCCACATTGCAACAATAAAATAAGGGCACCTCACACAGAACACAGCGATCGCAATGCTGAAAGGTGGCCGTTGGCTGCATAATCCACAATGCAACAATAAAATAAGGGCACCTCACACAGAACACAGCGATCGCAATGCTGAAAGGTGGCCGTGGCTGCATAATCCACAATGCAACATTAAAATAAGGGCACCTCATACAGAATACAGCGATCACAATGGTGAACGGTGGCCGTGGCTGCATAATCCTCAATGCACCATTAAAATAAGGGCACCTCATACAGAACACAATGATCGCAAAGCTGAAAGGTGGTCATGGCTGCATAATTCACAATGCAACATTAAAATAATGGAAACTCATACAGAACGAAGCGATCGCAATGCTGAAAGGTGGTTGTGGCTGCATAATCCGCAAAGCAACATTAAAATAAGGGCACCTCATACAGAACACAGCGATCGCAATGCTGAAAGGTGGCCGTGGCTGCATAATCCACAATGCAACATTAAAATAAGGGCACCTCATACAGAATACAGCGATCACAATGGTGAACGGTGGCCGTGGCTGCATAATCCTCAATGCACCATTAAAATAAGGGCACCTCATATAAAACACAGCAATCGCAGTGCTGAAAGATGGCCGTGGCTGCATTATCCACAAGGCAACATTAAAATAAGGGCACCTCATACAGAACACAGCAATGACAATGCTGAAAGGTGGCCGTGGCTGCATAATCCACAATACAACATTAATATAAGGGTACCTCATACAGAACACAGCGATCGCAATGCTGAAAAGTGGTCGTGGCAGCATAATCCGCAAAGAAACATTAAAATAAGGGCACCTCATACAGAACACAGCGATCGCAATTCTGAAAGGTGGCCGTGGCTCCATAATCAACAATGCAATATTAAAATAAGGGCACTTCATACAGAACTCAGCAATCGCAATGCTGAAAGGTGGCTGCATAATCCACAATGCAACATTAATATAAGGGCACCTCATGCAGAACACATCGATCGCAATGCTGAAAGGTGGCCTTGGTTGCATAATCCACAATGCAACATTAAAATAAGGGCACCTCATACAGAACACAGCGATCGCAATGCTGGAAGGTGGTCAGGCTGCATAATACACAATGCAACATTAAAATAAAGATACCTCATACACAACACAGCGATCGCAATGCTGGATGGTGGTCAGGGCTGCATATTCCACAATGCAACATTAAAATAAGGGCACCTCATACAGAACACAGCGATCGCAATGCTGAAAGGTGGTCTTGGCTGCATAATCCGCAATGCAACATTAAAATAAAGGCAACTCATTCAGAAGACAGCAAGCGCAATGTTGAATGGTGGCCGTGGCTGCATAATCCACAAAGCAACATTATAATAACAGCACCTCATACAGAATACATTGATCGCAATGCTGAAAGGTGGTCATGGCTGCATAATCCACAATGCAAAATTATAATACGGGCACCTCATACAGAAGACCTTGATCGCAATGCTGAAAGGTGGTCGTGGCTGCATAATCCACAGTGCAACATTAAAATAAGGGCACCTCACACAGAACATAGTGATCGCAATGCTGAAAGGCGGTCGTGGCTGCATAATCCACAGTGCAACATTAAAATAAGGGCACCTCATACAGATCACACTGATGGCAATGCTGAAATGTGGCTGTGGCTGCATAATCCACAATGCAACATTAATATAAGAGCACCTCATACAGAACACAGTGATCACAATGCTGAAAGGTGGTTGTGGCTGCATAATTCGCAATGCAACCTTAAAATAAGGCCACCACATGCAGAACACAGCGGTTGCAAAGCTGAAAGGTAGTCGTGGCTGCATAATCTGCAATGCACCATTAAAATAAGGGTACCTCATACAGAACACAGCGATCGCAATGCTGAAAGGTGGTCGTGGCTGCATAATCCGCAATGTAACATTAAAATAAGGGCACCTAATACAGAACACAGCGATCACAATGCTGAAAGGGTGCAGTGGCTGCATAATCCACAATGCAACATTAATATACGGGTCCCTCATACAGAAGACATTGATCGCAATCCTGAAAGGTGGCTGTTGCTGCATAATCCACAATGAAACATTAATATAAGGGCACCTCATACAGAACACAGCGATCGCAATGCTGAAAGGTGGTCATGTCTGCATAATCCACAATGCACCATTAAAATAAGAGCACCTCATACAGAACACAGCGATCACAATGCTGAAAAGTGGCTGTTGCTGCTTTATCCACAATGCAACATTAAAGTAAGGGCACCTCATACAGAACACTGCAATTGCAAGCAATGCTGAAATGTGGCCGTGGCTGCATAATCCACAATGCAACATTAAAATAAGGGTACCTCATACAGAACACAGCGATCGCAATGCTGAAAGTTTGCCGTGGCTGCATAATCCACAATGCAACATTAAAATAAGGGCACCTCATACAGAACACAGCGATCGCAATGCTGAAACGTGGTTGTGGCTGCATAATCCACAGGGCAACATTAAAATAAGGGAACCTCATTCAGAACAAAGCAATCGCAATGCAGGAAGGTGGTTGGGGATGCATAATCTGCAATGCAACATTAAACTATGGGCACCTCATACAGAACACTTTGATCGCAATGCTGAAAGGTGATCGTGGCTGCATAAACCACAATGCAACATTATAATACGGGGACCTCATACAAAAGACATTCATCGCAATGCTGAAAGGTGGTCTTGGCTGCATACTCCACAGTGCAAGATTAAAATAAGGACACCTAGTACAGTACATAGCGATCGGAATGCTGAAAGGCGGTCGTGGCTGCATAATCCACAATGCAACAATAAAATAAGGGCACCTCATATAGAACATAGTGATCGCAAATGCTGAAAGGTGGCTCTGCTGCATAATCCACAATGCAACATTAAAATAAGGGCACCTCATACAGAACACAGCGATCGCAATGCTGAAAGGTGGCGGTGGCTGCATAATCCGCAATGCAACATTAATATAAGGACACTTCATACAGAACACAGCGGTTGGAATGCTGAAAGGTGGTCGTGGCTGCATAATCCGTATTGCAACATTAAAATAAGGGCACCTTGTTAAGACGGATTTCTGAACTCTGTCCTGGCGGCGCAGAAGTTCAGAAGGCCAACCTAATTACTTGGAACAGGGTAACCTCTGGACAAGCCAGACCAATCAGGGTAGCGATCGCGGCGGTCAAGACTAGGTCTCAAGAGGGGTGAGGGTGACTGAAAGATCGCAATGAGCACACAAAGCAAGGACACTTACAAACTACTCCAAACAGGTGTTATATTAAAAATATATACACATTTATTCCAAGGCCTTTAAAACAATGACCGTAGCGAGAAATCACAATACAACTCTAGTAAACCAACACATACCATACCAACACAATATATATACAAATACCAGCAAGTCTCAAGCGTTAGATGCACGAAATGTGTAGTCCACCTAAAAGGGAAGGAAAACAGGCAGTGCAAAATAATGCTTAGACCCAGTCCGCCTTCCGAGGCACCTAACTAAAAGGAAGTCCGAGACCTACGAAGAGTGGAGCCTTGTGCTCAAAAGTACCTGCACACGCTGGTGCCACCGGGCAAAAAGGGGAGTCTCTTCGAGGGAATCAGGCAGTTCAGTTTAGTGCACAAACGAAGAAGAACAGAATTCCGCGACTCAAGCGCAGCCTCCACTGTGGGCAGAAGCAGAGCGCGAGTACGGAAAGGTGTTCTGCTTTGACACAGCGGGGAAAAGCTATGGGCTCCTGCAGGAGGGCGACCAGTTCCTAGCTATGCTACTCACCGGTCCCCGATGCAAGCAGACCCAGGCTTCTCCGCATCAGTTTCAGTCGCTGGCAGGTTCAGGAGAGCAGGGGACGTCTCGTCGTCGTGTAGATTCTGCAGCAGCAGAGTTGAGTTAAAGATGTCCCAAACGAAGTGAACCCGCACAGTTTGTTACCACAGCAGGGCAACGGAGCGGCCGTGTGTATCTCAGCCAAATGTACACTACTCACTTCAGACCTGGGAACGCCAAGTGTACGAATCGTGTGAGAGTGACAAGGACTAGAAATACAACACAACCTGGCGGCGGTTACAGAGCAAGACTCCTGTGTAGGCTGGTCAGTCTGCTGGATGGCCCAGAGACACCTCCGAAGGCTTACGTGCAGGAGATGGTGAAGATGCCGAGAATAGCTGTTCCCGCTATTCCAAGGGTCGAAGTACCAGTACAGGCCTTCTGGTTCGATCAGAGGTAAAAAGGGTTTCACAAGGCGACAGCAGTGCAGAGGAGCAGCCCTTCAGAGGGTCACCAGCGATTCCTCGGTTCAGCCTCTTGGTTGCAGGATACTTGGCTCCTGTATTCCTTTGTTCGTGAGAACTCAGGAGATCGACCTGGTAGCGGCGTTTCCAGCCCCCTCTTATCCATGGTTCCCTTCGTGCCAAAACGGAGGGGACCCAATGGGAGATCCGTTCATCAACACTCACACCATACGTGGACCTATCACGGACCACGGTGGTCCCAGGCATTCACACCACCCTAGACTCTCTGGCACCCAGGATGTGTATTGGGACCAGACATCCCAGCCCACATCCTGGAGGCACACACAAGCCCTGTAGAAGCCCGCGAAAGCATCTGTGTTTTGCGGGAAAGTACATGCCCAAATAAGGAAGGCCCTGGGACGGCTCGACCTGGGGAAGGTGAAGGGAAGAAGACGGTCAGCGGACAGGACAAAGGAGCCTCGTGGTCTGGCCATTTTGGGAGCCAGTCCACCATTTTGGGCTAAGCGCGAGAAACACGATTAAAACGCCGAAATGAGCTCAAAACAAAAGAACGATCGATGCCACCATTCCCGTCCGTGAATCACTTGCACCGATCAGTTACAATCCAAAAAGAGTATCTAGGGCCTGTAGAAGGCTAGAGACCCAAAAGAGCAGTAACTTAGCTTACAGTGCCCTCTTGTGTCATGTTGCACGAAAGCCGCAACATGATAAAAGAAACTACGGAAAACAGCGTTTCCCGGTACTGACTGTCTTAAGGGCATGTCAGTTTCCCCCTAAGAATGGAGCGAAAGCCCAGAGGAGTGCGGCAGAAGGCTGCACTTCTCTGGCAAAGTCTAGATCATGGTGAAAACAACAGCAAAAAGTTTAGGGGTTGCCACATGGAAGGAAAAATTACCCACAATTACGGAATCTTTCCTATCACACCTCACACAGAACACAGTGATCGCAATGCTGAAAGGTGGGCGTGGCTGCATAATCCGCAATGCAACATTAAAATAAGGGCACCTCACACAGAACACAGCGATCGCAAAGCTGAAAGGTGGTCGTGGCTGCATAATACGCAATGCAACATTAAAATAAGGGCACCTCAGACAGAACACAGCGATCGCAATGCTGAAAGGTGGCTGCATAATCCGCAATGCAACATTAATATAAGGGCCACTCACACAGAACACAACGATCGCAATGCTGAAAAGTGGTCGTGGCTGCATAATCCTAAATGCAACATTAAAATAAGGGCACTTCACATAGAACACAGCGATCGCAAAGCTGGAAGGTGGTCGTGGCTGCATAATCTGCAATACAACATTAAAATAAGGGCACCTTACACAGAACACAGCGATCGCAATGCTGAAAAGTGGTCGTGGCTGCATAATCCTAAATGCAACATTAAAATAAGGGCACTTCATTCAGAAGACATCAATCGCAATGCTGTAAGGTGGCCCTGGCTGCATAATCCACAATACAACATTAAATTAAGGGTACCTCATACAGAACACAGCGATCGCAATGCTGAAAAGGGGTCGTGGCTGCATAATCCGCAAAGCAACATTAAAATAAGGGCACCTCATACAGAACACAGCAATCGCAATTCTGAAAGGTGGCCGTGGCTGTATAATCAACAATGCAATATTAAAATAAGGGCACTTCATACAGAACTCAGCGATTGCAATGCTGAAAAGTGGTTGTGGCTGCATAATCCGCAATGCAACATTAAAATAAGGCCACCTCACACAGAACTCAGCGATCGCAAAGCTGAAAGGTGGTCGTGGCTGCATAATCCGCAATGCAACATAAAAATAAGGGCACCTCACACAGAACACAGCGATGGCGATTGCGATCGATGTGTTCTGTATGTGGTGCCCATGGCTGCATAATCTACAATGCAACATTAAAATAAGGGCACCTCATACAGAACACAGCGATCACAATGCTGAAAGGTGGCTGCATAATCCGCAATGCAACATAAAAATAAGGGCACCTCACACAGAACACAGTGATCGCGATTGCGATCGATGTGTTCTGTATGTGGTGCCCATGGCTGTATAATCTACAATGCAACATTAAAATAAGGGCACCTCATACATAACACAGCGATCACAATGCTGAAAAGTGGCTGTGGCGGCATTATCCACAATGCAACATTAAAGTAAGGGCACCTCATACAGAACACTGCAATTGCAAGCAATGCTGAAATGTGGCTGTGGCTGCATAATCCACAATGCAACATTAAAATAAGGGTACCTCATACAGAACACAGCGATCACAATATTGAAAGTTTGCCCTGACCACCTTCCAGCATTGCGATCGCTGTGTTCTGTATGAGGTGCCCTTATTTTAATGTTGCATTGTGGATTATGCAACCAAGGCCACCTTTCAGCATTGCGATCGATGTGTTCTGTATGAGGTGCCCTTATATTAATGTTGCATTGTGGATTATGCAGCCACCTTTCAGCATTGCGATTGCTGTGTTCTGTATGAGATGCCCTTATATTAATGTTGCATTGTGGATTATGCAGCCATGGCCACCTTTCAGCATTGTGATCGCTGTGTTCTGTATGTGGTGCCCATGGCTGCATAATCTACAATGCAACATTAAAATAAGGGCACCTCATACAGAACACAGCGATCGCAATGCTGGAAGGTGGTCAGGGCTGCATAATACACAATGCAACATTAAAATAAAGGCACCTCATACAGGACACAGCAATCGCAATGCTGAAAGGTGGCTGCATAATCCACAATGCAACATTAATATAAGGGCACCTCATACAGAACACATCGATCGCAATGCTGAAAGGTGGCTGTGGCTGCATAGTCCACAATGCAACATTAATTTAAGGGCACCTCATACAGAACACAGCTATCGCAATGCTGAAAGGTGGTCGTGGCTGCATAATCCACAATGCACCATTAAAATAAGGGCACCTCATACAGAACACAGCGATCACAATGCTGAAAAGTGGCTGTGGCGGCATTATCCACAATGAAACATTAAAGTAAGGGCACCTCATACAGAACACTGCAATTGCAAGCAATGCTGAAATGTGGCTGTGGCTGCATAATCCACAATGCAACATTAAAATAAGGGTACCTCATACAGAACACAGCGATCACAATGCTGAAAGTTTGCCCTGACCACCTTCCAGCATTGCGATCGCTGTGTTCTGTATGAGGTGCCCTTATTTTAATGTTGCATTGTGGATTATGCAACCAAGGCCACCTTTCAGCATTGCGATCGATGTGTTCTGTATGAGGTGCCTTTATATTAATGTTGCATTGTGGATTATGCAGCCACCTTTCAGCATTGCGATTGCTGTGTTCTGTATGAGATGCCCTTATATTAATGTTGCATTGTGGATTATGCAGCCACGGCCACCTTTCAGCATTGTGATCGCTGTGTTCTGTATGTGGTGCCCATGGCTGCATAATCTACAATGCAACATTAAAATAAGGGCACCTCATACAGAACACTGCGATCGCAATGCTGGAAGGTGGTCAGGGCTGCATAATACACAATGCAACATTAAAATAAAGGCACCTCATACACAACACAGTGATCGTAATGCTGGAAGGTGGTCAGGGCTGCATATTCCACAATGGAACATTAAAATAAGGGCACCTCATACAGAACACAGCAATCGCAATGCGGAAAGGTGGTCTTGGCTGCATAATCCGCAATGCAACATTAAAATAAAGGCAACTCATTTAGAAGACAGCAAGCGCAATGCTGAAAGGTGGCCGTGGCTGCATAATCCACAATGCAACATTATAATACGGGCACCTCATACAGAAGACATTGATCGCAATGCTGAAAGGTGGTCGTGGCTGCATAATCCACAGTGCAACATTAAAATAAGGGCATCTCATACAGAAGACATTGATCGCAATGCTGAAAGGTGGTCGTGGCTGCATAATCCACAGTGCAACATTAAAATAAGGGCATCTCATACAGAACATAGCGATCGCAATGCTGAAAGGCGGTCGTGGCTGCATAATCCACAGTGCAACATCAAAATAAGGGCACCTCATACAGATCACAGTGATCGCAATGCTGAAATGTGGCTGTGCTGCATAATCCACAATGCAACATTAATATAATGGCACCTCACACAGAACACAGTGATCGCAATGCTGAAAGGTGGCTGTGGCTGCATAATCCACAATGCAACATTAATATAAGAGCACCTCATACAGAACACAGTGATCACAATGCTGAAATGTGGTCGTGGCTGCATAATCCGCAATGCAACCTTAAAATAAGGCCACCACATGCAGAACACAGCGATCACAATGCTGAAAGGTGGTCGTGGCTGCATAATCCGCAATGTAATGTTAAAATAAGGGCACCTCATACAGAACACAGCGATCGCAATGCTGAAAGGGTGCAGTGGCTGCATAATCCACAATGCAACATTAATAGACTGGTCCCTCATACAGAAGACATTGATCGCAATCCTGAAAGGTGGCTGTGGCTGCATAGTCCACAATGCAACATTAATTTAAGGGCACCTCATACAGAACACAGCTATCGCAATGCTGAAAGGTGGTCGTGGCTGCATAATCCACAATGCACCATTAAAATAAGGGCACCTCATACAGAACACAGCGATCACAATGCTGAAAAGTGGCTGTGGCGGCATTATCCACAATGCAACATTAAAGTAAGGGCACCTCATACAGAACACTGCAATTGCAAGCAATGCTGAAATGTGGCTGTGGCTGCATAATCCACAATGCAACATTAAAATAAGGGTACCTCATACAGAACACAGCGATCACAATGCTGAAAGTTTGCCGTGGCTGCATAATCCACAATGCAACATTAAAATAAGGGCACCTCATACAGAACACAGTGATCGCAATGCTGAAACATGGTTGTGGCTGCATAATCCACAGGGCAACATTAAAATAAGGGAACCTCATTCAGAACAAAGCAATCGCAAAGCTGGAAGGTGGTCGTGGCTGCATAATCCGCAATAGAACATTAAAATAAGGGCCCCTCACACAGAACACAGCGATCGCAATGCTGAAAGGTGGTTGTGGCTGCATAATCCACAATGCAACATTAAATTAAGGGCACCTCATACAGAAGACATCAATCGCAATGCTGAAAGATGGCCGTGGCTGCATAATCCACAATGCAACATTAATATAAGGGCACCTCATACATAACACAGCGATCACAATGCTGAAAGATGGCCGTGGCTGCATAATCCACAATGCAACATTAATATATGGGCACCTCATACATAACACAGCGATCGCAATGCTGAAAGGTGGCCGTGGCTGCATAATCCACAATGCAACATTAAAATAAGGGCACCTCATACAGAACACAGTGATCGCAATGCTGGAAGGTGGTTGTGGCTGCATAATACGCAATGCAACATTAAAATAAGGGCACCTCATACAGAACACAGTGATCGCAATGCTGGAAGGTGGTCAGGGCTGCATAATACACAATGTAACATTAAAATAAAGGCACCTCATACAGAACACCGCGATCGCAATGCTGGAAGGTGGTCAGGGCTGCATATTCCACAATGCAACATTAAAATAAGGGCACCTCATACAGAACACATTGATCGCAATGCTGAAAGGTGGTCGAGGCTGCATAATCCACAATGCAAAATTATAAAACGGGCACCTCATACAGAAGACATTGACGCAATGCTGAAAGTTGGTCGTGGCTGCATAATCCATAGTGCAACATTAAAATAAGGGCACCTCATACAGATCACAGCAATCGCAATGCTGAAAGGTGGCCGTGGCTGCATAATCCTCAATGGGACATTAAAATAAAGGCAACTAACACAGAAGACATCCATTGCAATGCTAAAAGGTGGCTGTGGCTGCATAATCCACAATGCAACATTAAAATAAGGGCACCTCATACAGAAGACATCGATCACAAATCGCAATGCTGGAAGGTGGTCGTGGCTGCATAATATGCAATGCAACATTAAAATACAGCAATCACAATGGTGAAAGGTGGCCGTGGCTGCATAATCCACAATGCAACATTAAAATAAGGGCACCTCATACAGATCACAGCGATCGCAATGCTGAAAGGTGGCCGTGGCTGCATAATCCACAATGCACCATTAAAATAAGGGCACCTCATACAGAACACAGCAATCACAATGCTGAACGGTGGCCGTGGCTGCATAATCCCAAATGTAACATTAAAATAAGGGCACCTCATACAGAACACAGCCATCACAATGCTGAAAGGTGGCGGTGGCTTCATAATCAGCAATGCAACATTACTATAAGGATACCTCATACAGAACACAGTGGTTGCAATGCTAAACGGTGGCCATGGCTGCATAATCCGCAATGGAACATTAATTAAAGGGCACCTCATACAGAACACAGCGATAGCAATGCTGAAAGGTGGCCTTGGTTGCATAATCCACAATGCAACATTAAAATAATGCACCACATACAGAACAAAGCGATCACAATGCTGGAAGGTGGTCAGGGCTGCATAATACACAATGCAACATTAAAATAAGGGCACCTCATACAGAACACATCAAACACAATGTTGAATGGTGGCCGTGGCAGCATAATCTGCAATGCAACATTAAAATAAGGGCACCTCATACAGAACACTTTGATCACAATGCTGAAAGGTGGTCATGGCTGCATAAACCACAATGCAACATTATAATACGGGCACCTCATACAGAAGACATTGACGCAATGCTGAAAGTTGGTCGTGGCTGCATAATCCATAGTGCAACATTAAAATAAGGGCACCTCATACAGATCACAGCAATCGCAATGCTGAAAGGAGGCCGTGGCTGCATAATCCTCAATGCGACATTAAAATAAAGGCAACTAACACAGAAGACATCCATTGCAATGCTGAAAGGTGGCTGTGGCTGCATAATCCACAATGCAAGATTAAAATAAGGGCACGTCATACAGAACACAGCGATCGTAATGCTGAAAGGTGGTCGTGGCTGCATAATACACAATGCAACATTAAAATAAAGGCACCTAACACAGAAGACATCAATCGCAATGCTGGAAGGTGGTCGTGGCTGCATAATATGCAATGCAACATAAAAATACAGCGATCACAATGGTGAAAGGTGGCCGTGGCTGCATAATCCACAATGCAACATTAAAATAAGGGCACCTCATACAGATCACAGCGATCACAATGCTGAAAGGTGGCCGTGGCTGCATAATCCACAATGCAACATTAAAATAAGGCTACCTCATACAGAACACAGCGATCACAATGCTGAACGGTGGCCGTGGCTGCATAATCCTAAATGTAACATTAAAATAAGGGCACCTCATACAGAACACAGCCATCACAATGCTGAAAGATGGCCGTGGCTGCATAATCCGCAATGCAACTTTAATATAAGAGCACCTGATACAGAACACATCGATCACAATGCTGAAAGGTGGCGGTGGCTTCATAATCAGCAATGCAACATTACTATAAGGATACCTCATACAGAACACAGTAGTTGCAATGCTAAACGGTGGCCGTGGCTGCATAATACGCAATGCAACATTAATTAAAGGGCACCTCATACAGAACACATCGATAGCAATGCTGAAAGGTGGCCTTGGTTGCATAATCCACAATGCAACATTAAAATAATGGTACCTCATACAGAACAAAGCTATCACAATGCTGGAAGGTGGTCAGGCTGCATAATACACAATGCAACATTAAAATAAAGGCACCTCATACACAACACAGCGATCACAATGCTGGAAGGTGGTCAGGGCTGCAACTTCCACAATGCAACATCAAAATAAGGGCACCTCAGACAGAACGCAGCGGTTGCAATGCTGAAAGGTGGTCTTGGCTGCATAATCCGCAATGCAACATTAAAATAAAGGCAACTCATTCAGAAGACAGCAATCGCAAAGCTGAAAGGTGGCCGTGGCTGCATAATCCGCATTGCAACATTAAAATTAGGGCACCTCATACAGAACACATTGATCGCAATGCTGAATGGTGGCCGTGGCTGCATAATCCACATTGCAAAATTATAATACGGGCACCTCATACAGAAGACATTGATCGCAATGCTGAAAGGTGGTCGTGGCTGCATAATCCACAGTGCAACATTAAAATAAAGGCACCTCATACAGAACATAGCGATCGCAATGCTGAAAGGCGGTCGTGGCTGCATAATCCGCAATGTAACATTAAAATAAGGGCCCCTCACACAGAACACAGCGATCGAAATGCTGAAAAGTGGTCGTGGCTGAATAATCCTGAATGCAACATTAAAATAAGGGCACATCACATAGAACACAGCGATCGCAAAGCTGGAAGGTGGTTGTGGCTGCATAATCCACAACGCAACATTAAATTAAGGGCACCTCATACAGAAGACATCAATCGCAATGCTGAAAGATGGCCGTGGCTGCATAATCCACAATGCAACATTAATATATGGGCACCTCATACATAACACAGAGATCGCAATGCTGAAAAGTGGTCGTGGCTGAATAATCCTGAATGCAACATTAAAATAAGGGCACATCACATAGAACACAGCGATCGCAAAGCTGGAAGGTGGTCGTGGCTACATAATACGCAATGCAACATTAAAATAAGGGCGCCTCACAAAGAAAATAGCGATCGCAATGCTGAAAGGTGGTTGTGGCTGCATAATCCAAAATGCAACATTAAAATAAGGGCACCTCATACAGATCACAGCAATCGCAATGCTGAAAGGAGGCCGTGGCTGCATAATCCTCAATGCGACATTAAAATAAAGGCAACTAACACAGAAGACATCCATTGCAATGCTGAAAGGTGGCTGTGGCTGCATAATCCACAATGCAACATTAAAATAAGGGCACGTCATACAGAACACAGCGATCGTAATGCTGAAAGGTGGTCGTGGCTGCATAATACACAATGCAACATTAAAATAAAGGCACCTAACACAGAAGACATCAATCGCAATGCTGGAAGGTGGTCGTGGCTGCATAATATGCAATGCAACATTAAAATACAGCGATCACAATGGTGAAAGGTGGCCGTGGCTGCATAATCCACAATGCAACATTAAAATAAGGGCACCTCATACAGATCACAGCGATCACAATGCTGAAAGGTGGCCGTGGCTGCATAATTCACAATGCAACATTAAAATAAGGGCACCTCATACAGAACACAGCGATCACAATGCTGAACGGTGGCCGTGGCTGCATAATCCTAAATGTAACATTAAAATAAGGGCACCTCATACAGAACACAGCCATCACAATGCTGAAAGATGGCCGTGGCTGCATAATCCGCAATGCAACTTTAATATAAGAGCACCTGATACAGAACACATCGATCACAATGCTGAAAGGTGGCGGTGGCTTCATAATCAGCAATGCAACATTACTATAAGGATACCTCATACAGAACACAGTGGTTGCAATGCTAAACGGTGGCCGTGGCTGCATAATACGCAATGCAACATTAATTAAAGGGCACCTCATACAGAACACATCGATAGCAATGCTGAAAGGTGGCCTTGGTTGCATAATCCACAATGCAACATTAAAATAATGGTACCTCATACAGAACAAAGCTATCACAATGCTGGAAGGTGGTCAGGCTGCATAATACACAATGCAACATTAAAATAATGGCACCTCATACACAACACAGCGATCACAATGCTGGAAGGTGGTCAGGGCTGCAACTTCCACAATGCAACATTAAAATAAGGGCACCTCAGACAGAACGCAGCGATTGCAATGCTGAAAGGTGGTCTTGGCTGCATAATCCGCAATGCAACATTAAAATAAAGGCAACTCATTCAGAAGACAGCAATCGCAAAGCTGAAAGGTGGCCGTGGCTGCATAATCCGCATTGCAACATTACAATTAGGGCACCTCATACAGAACACATTGATCGCAATGCTGAATGGTGGCCGTGGCTGCATAATCCACAATGCAACATGATAATAAGGGCACCTCATACTGAACACATTGATCACAATGCTGAAAGGTGGTCGTGGCTGCATAATCCACATTGCAAAATTATAATACGGGCACCTCATGCAGAAGACATTGATCGCAATGCTGAAAGGTGGTCGTGGCTGCATAATCCACAGTGCAACATTAAAATAAAGGCACCTCATACAGAACATAGCGATCGCAATGCTGAAAGGCGGTCATGGCTGCATAATCCGCAATGTAACATTAAAATAAGGGCCCCTCACACAGAACACAGTGATCGAAATGCTGAAAAGTGGTCGTGGCTGAATAATCCTGAATGCAACATTAAAATAAGGGCACATCACATAGAACACAGCGATCGCAAAGCTGGAAGGTGGTCGTGGCTGCATAATCCGCAATAGAACATTAAAATAAGGGCACCTCACACAGAACACATCAATCGCAATGCTGAAAGATGGCCGTGGCTGCATAATCCACAATGCAACATTAACATAAGGGCACCTCATACATAACACAGTGATCACAATGCTGAAAAATGGCAGTGGCTGCATAATCCACAATGCAACATTAATATATGGGCACCTCACAAAGAAAATAGCGATCACAATGCTGGAAGGTGGTCGTGGCTGCATAATCCGCAATGCAACATTAAAATAAGGGTGCCTCACACAGAACACAGCGATCACAATGCTGAAAGGTGGCCGTGGCTGCATAATCCACAATGCAACATTAATATATGGGCACCTCATACATAACACAGCGATCGCAATGCTGAAAGGTGGCCGTGGCTGCATAATCCACAATGCAACATTAAAATAAGGGCACCTCATACAGAACACAGTGATCGCAATGCTGGAAGGTGGTCGTGGCTACATAATACGCAATGCAACATTAAAATAAGGGCGCCTCACAAAGAAAATAGCGATCGCAATGCTGGAAGGTGGTCGTGGCTGCATAATCCGCAATGCAACATGAAAATAAGGGTGCCTCACACAGAACACAGCGATCACAATGCTGAAAGGTGGCCGTGGCTGCATAATCCACATTGCAACGTTAAAATAAGGGCACCTCATACAGAACACAGCGATCACAATGCTGAACGGTGGCCGTGGCTGCATAATCCTAAATGTAACATTAAAATAAGGGCACCCCATACAGAACACAGCCATCACAATGCTGAAAGGTGGCCGTGGCTGCATAATCTGCAACGCAACTTTAATATAAGAGCACCTCATACAGATCACATCGATCACAATGCTGAAAGGTGGCGGTGGCTTCATAATCAGCAATGCAACATTACTATAAGGATACCTCATACAGAACACAGTGGTTGCAATGCTAAACGGTGGCCGTGGCTGCATAATCCGCAATGCAACATTAATTAAAGGGCACCTCATACAGAACACAGCTATAGCAATTCTGAAAGGTGGCCTTGGTTGCATAATCCACAATGCAACATTAAAATAATGCCACCTCAAACAGAACAAAGCGATCACAATGCTGGAAGGTGGTCAGGGCTGCATAATACACAATGCAACATTAAAATAAAGGCACCTCATACACAACACAGCGATCGCAATGCTGGAAGGTGGTCAGGGCTGCATATTCCACAATGCAACATTAAAATAAGGGCACCTCAAACAGAACGCAGCGATCGCAATGCTGAAAGGTGGTCTTGGCTGCATAATCCGCAATGCAACATTAAAATAAAGGCAACTCATTCAGAAGACAGCAATCGCAATGCTGAAAGGTGGCCGTGGCTGCATAATCCGCATTGCAACATTAAAATAAGGGCACCTCATACAGACACATTGATCGCAATGCTGAATGGTGGCCGTGGCTGCATAATCCACAATGCAACATGATAATAAGGGCACCTCATACAGAACACATTGATCGCAATGCTGAAAGGTAGTCGTGGCTGCATAATCCACATTGCAAAATTATAATACGGGCACCTCATACAGAAGACATTGATCGCAATGCTGAAAGGTGGTCGTGGCTGCATAATCCACAATGCAACATTAACATAAGGGCACCTCATACATAACACAGTGATCACAATGCTGAAAAATGGCCGTGGCTGCATAATCCACAATGCAACATTAATATATGGGCACCTCATACATAACACAGAGATCGCAATGCTGAAAAGTGGTCGTGGCTGAATAATCCTGAATGCAACATTAAAATAAGGGCACATCACATAGAACACAGCGATCGCAAAGCTGGAAGGTGGTCGTGTCTACATAATACGCAATGCAACATTAAAATAAGGGCGCCTCACAAAGAAAATAGCGATCGCAATGCTGAAAGGTGGTTGTGGCTGCATAATCCAAAATGCAACATTAAATTAAGGGCACCTCATACAGAAGACATCAATCGCAATGCTGAAAGATGGCCGTGGCTGCATAATCCACAATGCAACATTAATATAAGGGCACCTCATACATAACACAGCGATCGCAATGCTGGAAGGTGGTCGTGGCTGCATAATACGCAATGCAACATTAAAATAAGGGCACCTCATACAGAACACAGTGATCGCAATGCTGGAAGGTGGTCGTGGCTGCATAATACACAATGCAACATTAAAATAAGGGCACCTCATACAGAACACATCTATCGCAATGCTGAAAGGTGGTGGTGGCTGCATAATCCACAATGCAACATTAGTATAAGGACACCTCATACAGAACACATCAGTTGCAATGCTGAAAGGTGGTGGTGGCTGCATAATCCGCAATGCCACCTTAAAATAAGGGCACCTCATACAGAACACAGCAGTTGCAATGCTAAAAGGTGGTCGTGGCTGCATAATCCTCAATGCAAAATTAAAATAAGGGCACCTCATTGTTAAGACGGATTTCTGAACTCTGTCCTGGTGGCGCAGAAGTTCAGAAGGCCAACCTAATTACTTGGAACAGGGTAACCTCTGGACGAGCCAGACCAATCAAGGTAGCGATCGCGGCGGTCAAGACTAGGTCTCAAGAGGGGTGAGGGTGACTGAAAGCCCGCAATGAGCACACGAAGCAAGATCACTTACACACTACTCCAAACAGTTGTTATATTAAAAATATATACACATTTATTTCAAGGCCTTTAAAACAATGACCGTAGCGAGAAAATCACAATATAACGATAGTAAACCAACACATACCATATCAACACAATATATATACAAATACGACAGTCTCAAGCGTTAGATGCACGAAATGTGTAGTCCACCTCAAAGGGAGGGAAAACAGGCAGTGCACAATAATGCTTAGACCCAGTTCGCCTTCAGAGGCACCTAACTAGATGGAAGTCCGAGCCCTGCGAAGAGTGGAGCCTTGTGCTCAAAAGTACCTGCTCGCGCTGGTGCCAACGGGCAAAAGGGGAAGCTCTTCGAGGGAAATCAGGCAGTTCAGTTTAGTGCACAAAAGAAGAAGAACAAGTTCCGCGACTCAAGCGCAGCCTCCACAGTGGGCAGAAGCAGAGCGCGAGTATGGAAAAGGGTGCTGTTTTACACAGCGGGGAAAAGCAATGGGCTCCTGCAGGAGGGCGACCAGATCCTAGCTATGCTACTCACCGGTCCCCGATGCAAGCAGACCCAGGCTTCTCCGCGTCAGTTTCAGCAGCTGGCAGGTTCAGAAGAGCAGGGAACGCCTCGTCGTCGTGTTGAGTAAAAAGACGTCCCAATCGAAGAAACCCGCACAGTTTGTTACCACAGCAGGGCAACGGAGCGGCCGTGTGTATCTGAGCCAAATGTACACTACTCACTTCAGACCTGGGAACGCCAAGTGTACGAAGCGTGTGAGAGTGACAAGGACTCGAAATACTACACAACCTGGCGGCGGTTACAGAGCAAGACTCCCGTGTAAGCTGGTCAGTCAACTGGATGGCCCAGAGACGCTTCCGAAGGCTTACTGGCAGGAGATGGTGAAGATGCCGAGAATAGCTGTTCCCGCTATTCCAAGGGTCGAAGTACCAGTACAGGCCTTCTGGTTCGATCAAAGGTGAAAAGGGTTTCACAAGACAACAGAAGTGCAGAGGAGAAGTCCTTCAGCGGGTCACCAGCGATTCCTCGGTCCAGCCTCTTTGTTGCAGGATACTTGGCTCCTGTATTCCTTTGTTCGTGAGAACTCAGGAGATCGACATGGTAGTGGTGTTTCCAGCCCCCTCTTATCCACAGTTCCCTTCGCGCCAAAACGGAGGGGACCCAATGGGAGATCCGCTCATCAACACTCACACCATTCGTGGACCAATCACGGACCACGGTGGTCCCAGGCATTCACACCACCCTAGACTCTCTGGCACCCAGGATGTGTATTGGGACCAGACATCCCAGCCCACATCCTGGAGGCACACACAAGACATGTAGAAGCCCGCGAAAGCATCCGTGTTTCGCGGGAAAGTACATGCCCAAATAAGGAAGGCCCCGGGTCGGCTCGACCTGGGGAAGGTGAAGGGAGCAAGACGGTCAGCGGACAGGACAAAGGAGCCTCGTGGTCTGGCCATTTTGGGAGCCAGGCCACCATTTTGGGTTAAGCGCGAGAAACACGCTTAGAACGCCAAAAGGAGCTCAAAACACAAGAAACGATCGCCGCCACCATTCCCGTCCCTGAATCACTTGCACCGATCAGATACAATCCTAAACGAGTATCTAGGGCCTGTAGAAGGCTAGAGACCCAAGAGAGCTGTAACTTAGCTTACAGTGCCCTCTTGTGTCATGTTGCACGAAAGCCGCAACATGATAAAAGAAACTACGGGAAACAGCGTTCCCCGGTACTGACTGTCTTAAGGGCATGTCAGTTTCCCCATAAGAAAGGAGCGAAAGCCCAGAGGAGTGCGGCAGAAGGCTGCACTTCTCTGGCAAAGTCAAGAACAAGGTGAAAAACAACAGCAAAAAGTTTAGGGGTTGCCACATGGAAGGAAAATGACCTACAATTACGAAATCTTTCCTAACACTCATGCAGAACACAGCGATCGCAATGCTGAAAGGTGGCCGTGGCTACATAATCCACAATGCAACATTAAAATAAGGGCACCTCATACAGAACACAGCCATCACAATGCTGAAAGGTGGCCGTGGCTGCATAATCCACAATGCACCATTAAAATAAGGGCACCTCATACAGAACACAGCGATCGCAATGCTGAAAGGTGGCCATGGCTGCATAATCCACAATGCAACATTAAAATAAGGGCACCTCATACAGAACACAGCCATCACAATGCTGAAAGGTGGCCGTGGCTGCATAATCCGCAATGCAACATTAATATAAGGACACCTCATACAGAACACAGCGATCGCAATGCTGAAAGGTGGCCGTGGCTGCATAATACGCAATGAAAAATTAAAATAAGGGCACCTCATACAGAACACAACGATCGCAAAGCTGAACGGTGGTCATGGCTGCATAATCCACAATGCACCATTAAAATAAGGGCACCTCATATAAAACACATCGATCGCAATGCTGAAAGGTGGTCGAGGCTGCATAATCCACAATGCAAAATTATAATATGGGCACCTCATACAGAAAACAGTGATCGCAATGCTGAAAGTTGGTTGTGGCTGCATAGTCCATAGTGCAACATTAAAATAAAGGCACCTCATACAGATCACAGAAATCGCAATGCTGAAAGGTGGCCTTGGCTGCATAATCCTCAATGCGACATTAAAATAAAGGCAACTAACACAGAAGACATCCATTGCAATGCTGAAAGGTGGCTGTGGCTGCATAATCCACAATGCAACATTAAAATAAGGGCACCTCATACAGAACACAGTGATCGTAATGCTGAAAGGTGGTCGTGGCTGCATAATACACAAAGCAACATTAAAATAAAGGCACCTAACACAGAGGACATCAATCGCAATGCTGAAAGGTGGCCGTGGCTGCATAATCCACAATGCACCATTAAAATAAGGGCACCTCATACAGAACACAGCGATCGCAATGCTGGAAGGTGGTCGTGGCTGCATAATTTGCAATGCAACATTAAAATACAGCAATCACAATGCTGAAAGGTGGCTGTGGCTGCATAATCCACAATGCAACATTAAAATAAGGGCACCTCATACAGAACACAGCGATCGCAATGCTGAAAGGTGGCCATGGCTGCATAATCCACAATGCAACATTAAAATAAGGGAACCTCATACAGAACACAGCCATCACAATGCGGAAAGGTGGCCGTTGCTGCATAATCCGCAATGCAACATTAATATAAGGACACCTCATACAGAACACAGCAATCGCAATGCTGATAGGTGGCCGTGGCTGCATAATACGCAATGAAGAATTAAAATAAGTGCACCTCATACAGAGCACAACGATCGCAAAGCTGAAAGGTGGTCATGGCTGCATATTCCACAATGCACCATTAAAATAAGGGCACCTCATATAAAACACAGCGATCGCAGTGCTGAAAGGTGGTTGTGGCTGCATAATCCGAAAAACAACATTAAAATAAGGGCACCTCATACAGAACACAGCGATTGCAATTCTGAAAGGTGGCTATGGCTGCATAATCCACAATGCAACATTAAAATAAGGGCACCTCATACAGAACACAGTGATCGCAATGCTGAAAAGTGTTTGTGGCTGCATAATCCGCAATGCAACATTAAAATAAGGGCACCTCACACAGAACACAGCGATCACAAAGCTGAAAGGTGGTCGATGCTGCATAATCCGCAATGCAACATTAAAATAAGGGCACCTCACACAGAACACAGCGATCGCGATTACGATCGATGTGTTCTGTATGTCGTGCCCATGGCTGCATAATCCACAATGCAACATTAAAATAAGGACACCTCATAAAAAACACAGAGATCGCAATGCTGAAAAGTGGTCGTGGCTGAATAATCCTGAATGCAACATTAAAATAAGGGCACATCACATAGAACACAGCGATCGCAAAGCTGGAAGGTGGTCGTGGCTACATAATACGCAATGCAACATTAAAATAAGGGCGCCTCACAAAGAAAATAGCGATCGCAATGCTGAAAGGTGGTTGTGGCTACATAATCCAAAATGCAACATTAAATTAAGGGCACCTCATACAGAAGACATCAATCGCAATGCTGAAAGATGGCCGTGGCTGCATAATCCACAATGCAACATTAATATATGGGCACCTCATACATAACACAGAGATCGCAATGCTGAAAAGTGGTCGTGGCTGAATAATCCTGAATGCAACATTAAAATAAGGGCACATCACATAGAACACAGCGATCGCAAAGCTGGAAGGTGGTCGTGGCTACATAATACGCAATGCAACATTAAAATAAGGGCGCCTCACAAAGAAAATAGCGATCGCAATGCTGAAAGGTGGTTGTGGCTGCATAATCCAAAATGCAACATTAAAATAAGGGCACCTCATACAGATCACAGCAATCGCAATGCTGAAAGGAGGCCGTGGCTGCATAATCCTCAATGCGACATTAAAATAAAGGCAACTAACACAGAAGACATCCATTGCAATGCTGAAAGGTGGCTGTGGCTGCATAATCCACAATGCAACATTAAAATAAGGGCACGTCATACAGAACACAGCGATCGTAATGCTGAAAGGTGGTCGTGGCTGCATAATACACAATGCAACATTAAAATAAAGGCACCTAACACAGAAGACATCAATCGCAATGCTGGAAGGTGGTCGTGGCTGCATAATATGCAATGCAACATTAAAATACAGCGATCACAATGGTGAAAGGTGGCCGTGGCTGCATAATCCACAATGCAACATTAAAATAAGGGCACCTCATACAGATCACAGCGATCACAATGCTGAAAGGTGGCCGTGGCTGCATAATCCACAATGCAACATTAAAATAAGGGCACCTCATACAGAACACAGCGATCACAATGCTGAACGGTGGCCGTGGCTGCATAATCCTAAATGTAACATTAAAATAAGGGCACCTCATACAGAACACAGCCATCACAATGCTGAAAGATGGCCGTGGCTGCATAATCCGCAATGCAACTTTAATATAAGAGCACCTGATACAGAACACATCGATCACAATGCTGAAAGGTGGCGGTGGCTTCATAATCAGCAATGCAACATTACTATAAGGATACCTCATACAGAACACAGTGGTTGCAATGCTAAACGGTGGCCGTGGCTGCATAATACGCAATGCAACATTAATTAAAGGGCACCTCATACAGAACACATCGATAGCAATGCTGAAAGGTGGCCTTGGTTGCATAATCCACAATGCAACATTAAAATAATGGTACCTCATACAGAACAAAGCTATCACAATGCTGGAAGGTGGTCAGGCTGCATAATACACAATGCAACATTAAAATAAAGGCACCTCATACACAACACAGCGATCACAATGCTGGAAGGTGGTCAGGGCTGCAACTTCCACAATGCAACATTAAAATAAGGGCACCTCAGACAGAACGCAGCGATTGCAATGCTGAAAGGTGGTCTTGGCTGCATAATCCGCAATGCAACATTAAAATAAAGGCAACTCATTCAGAAGACAGCAATCGCAAAGCTGAAAGGTGGCCGTGGCTGCATAATCCGCATTGCAACATTACAATTAGGGCACCTCATACAGAACACATTGATCGCAATGCTGAATGGTGGCCGTGGCTGCATAATCCACAATGCAACATGATAATAAGGGCACCTCATACAGAACACATTGATCACAATGCTGAAAGGTGGTCGTGGCTGCATAATCCACATTGCAAAATTATAATACGGGCACCTCATACAGAAGACATTGATCGCAATGCTGAAAGGTGGTCGTGGCTGCATAATCCACAGTGCAACATTAAAATAAAGGCACCTCATACAGAACATAGCGATCGCAATGCTGAAAGGCGGTCGTGGCTGCATAATCCGCAATGTAACATTAAAATAAGGGCCCCTCACACAGAACACAGCGATCGAAATGCTGAAAAGTGGTCGTGGCTGAATAATCCTGAATGCAACATTAAAATAAGGGCACATCACATAGAACACAGCGATCGCAAAGCTGGAAGGTGGTCGTGGCTGCATAATCCGCAATAGAACATTAAAATAAGGGCACCTCACACAGAACACATCAATCGCAATGCTGAAAGATGGCCGTGGCTGCATAATCCACAATGCAACATTAACATAAGGGCACCTCATACATAACACAGTGATCACAATGCTGAAAAATGGCAGTGGCTGCATAATCCACAATGCAACATTAATATATGGGCACCTCATACATAACACAGCGATCGCAATGCTGAAAGGTGGCCGTGGCTGCATAATCCACAATGCAACATTAAAATAAGGGCACCTCATACAGAACACAGTGATCGCAATGCTGGAAGGTGGTCGTGGCTACATAATACGCAATGCAACATTAAAATAAGGGCGCCTCACAAAGAAAATAGCGATCACAATGCTGGAAGGTGGTCGTGGCTGCATAATCCGCAATGCAACATTAAAATAAGGGTGCCTCACACAGAACACAGCGATCACAATGCTGAAAGGTGGCCGTGGCTGCATAATCCACAATGCAACATTAATATATGGGCACCTCATACATAACACAGCGATCGCAATGCTGAAAGGTGGCCGTGGCTGCATAATCCACAATGCAACATTAAAATAAGGGCACCTCATACAGAACACAGTGATCGCAATGCTGGAAGGTGGTCGTGGCTACATAATACGCAATGCAACATTAAAATAAGGGCGCCTCACAAAGAAAATAGCGATTGCAATGCTGGAAGGTGGTCGTGGCTGCATAATCCGCAATGCAACATGAAAATAAGGGTGCCTCACACAGAACACAGCGATCACAATGCTGAAAGGTGGCCGTGGCTGCATAATCCACATTGCAACGTTAAAATAAGGGCACCTCATACAGAACACAGCGATCACAATGCTGAACGGTGGCCGTGGCTGCATAATCCTAAATGTAACATTAAAATAAGGGCACCCCATACAGAACACAGCCATCACAATGCTGAAATGTGGCCGTGGCTGCATAATCTGCAACGCAACTTTAATATAAGAGCACCTCATACAGAACACATCGATCACAATGCTGAAAGGTGGCGGTGGCTTCATAATCAGCAATGCAACATTACTATAAGGATACCTCATACAGAACACAGTGGTTGCAATGCTAAACGGTGGCCGTGGCTGCATAATCCGCAATGCAACATTAATTAAAGGGCACCTCATACAGAACACAGCTATAGCAATTCTGAAAGGTGGCCTTGGTTGCATAATCCACAATGCAACATTAAAATAATGCCACCTCAAACAGAACAAAGCGATCACAATGCTGGAAGGTGGTCAGGGCTGCATAATACACAATGCAACATTAAAATAAAGGCACCTCATACACAACACAGCGATCGCAATGCTGGAAGGTGGTCAGGGCTGCATATTCCACAATGCAACATTAAAATAAGGGCACCTCAAACAGAACGCAGCGATCGCAATGCTGAAAGGTGGTCTTGGCTGCATAATCCGCAATGCAACATTAAAATAAAGGCAACTCATTCAGAAGACAGCAATCGCAATGCTGAAAGGTGGCCGTGGCTGCATAATCCGCATTGCAACATTAAAATAAGGGCACCTCATACAGACACATTGATCGCAATGCTGAATGGTGGCCGTGGCTGCATAATCCACAATGCAACATGATAATAAGGGCACCTCATACAGAACAGATTGATCGCAATGCTGAAAGGTAGTCGTGGCTGCATAATCCACATTGCAAAATTATAATACGGGCACCTCATACAGAAGACATTGATCGCAATGCTGAAAGGTGGTCGTGGCTGCATAATCCACAATGCAACATTAACATAAGGGCACCTCATACATAACACAGTGATCACAATGCTGAAAAATGGCCGTGGCTGCATAATCCACAATGCAACATTAATATATGGGCACCTCATACATAACACAGAGATCGCAATGCTGAAAAGTGGTCGTGGCTGAATAATCCTGAATGCAACATTAAAATAAGGGCACATCACATAGAACACAGCGATCGCAAAGCTGGAAGGTGGTCGTGTCTACATAATACGCAATGCAACATTAAAATAAGGGCGCCTCACAAAGAAAATAGCGATCGCAATGCTGAAAGGTGGTTGTGGCTGCATAATCCAAAATGCAACATTAAATTAAGGGCACCTCATACAGAAGACATCAATCGCAATGCTGAAAGATGGCCGTGGCTGCATAATCCACAATGCAACATTAATATAAGGGCACCTCATACATAACACAGCGATCGCAATGCTGAAAGGTGGCCGTGGCTGCATAATCCACAATGCAACATTAAAATAAGGGCACCTCATACAGAACACAGTGATCGCAATGCTGGAAGGTGGTCGTGGCTGCATAATACGCAATGCAACATTAAAATAAGGGCACCTCATACAGAACACAGTGATCGCAATGCTGGAAGGTGGTCGTGGCTGCATAATACACAATGCAACATTAAAATAAGGGCACCTCATACAGAACACATCTATCGCAATGCTGAAAGGTGGTGGTGGCTGCATAATCCACAATGCAACATTAGTATAAGGACACCTCATACAGAACACATCAGTTGCAATGCTGAAAGGTGGTGGTGGCTGCATAATCCGCAATGCCACCTTAAAATAAGGGCACCTCATACAGAACACAGCAGTTGCAATGCTAAAAGGTGGTCGTGGCTGCATAATCCTCAATGCAAAATTAAAATAAGGGCACCTCATTGTTAAGACGGATTTCTGAACTCTGTCCTGGTGGCGCAGAAGTTCAGAAGGCCAACCTAATTACTTGGAACAGGGTAACCTCTGGACGAGCCAGACCAATCAAGGTAGCGATCGCGGCGGTCAAGACTAGGTCTCAAGAGGGGTGAGGGTGACTGAAAGCCCGCAATGAGCACACGAAGCAAGATCACTTACAAACTACTCCAAACAGTTGTTATATTAAAAATATATACACATTTATTTCAAGGCCTTTAAAACAATGACCGTAGCGAGAAAATCACAATATAACGATAGTAAACCAACACATACCATATCAACACAATATATATACAAATACGACAGTCTCAAGCGTTAGATGCACGAAATGTGTAGTCCACCTCAAAGGGAGGGAAAACAGGCAGTGCACAATAATGCTTAGACCCAGTTCGCCTTCAGAGGCACCTAACTAGATGGAAGTCCGAGCCCTGCGAAGAGTGGAGCCTTGTGCTCAAAAGTACCTGCTCGCGCTGGTGCCAACGGGCAAAAGGGGAAGCTCTTCGAGGGAAATCAGGCAGTTCAGTTTAGTGCACAAAAGAAGAAGAACAAGTTCCGCGACTCAAGCGCAGCCTCCACAGTGGGCAGAAGCAGAGCGCGAGTATGGAAAAGGGTGCTGTTTTACACAGCGGGGAAAAGCAATGGGCTCCTGCAGGAGGGCGACCAGATCCTAGCTATGCTACTCACCGGTCCCCGATGCAAGCAGACCCAGGCTTCTCCGCGTCAGTTTCAGCAGCTGGCAGGTTCAGAAGAGCAGGGAACGCCTCGTCGTCGTGTTGAGTAAAAAGACGTCCCAATCGAAGAAACCCGCACAGTTTGTTACCACAGCAGGGCAACGGAGCGGCCGTGTGTATCTGAGCCAAATGTACACTACTCACTTCAGACCTGGGAACGCCAAGTGTACGAAGCGTGTGAGAGTGACAAGGACTCGAAATACTACACAACCTGGCGGCGGTTACAGAGCAAGACTCCCGTGTAAGCTGGTCAGTCAACTGGATGGCCCAGAGACGCTTCCGAAGGCTTACTGGCAGGAGATGGTGAAGATGCCGAGAATAGCTGTTCCCGCTATTCCAAGGGTCGAAGTACCAGTACAGGCCTTCTGGTTCGATCAAAGGTGAAAAGGGTTTCACAAGACAACAGAAGTGCAGAGGAGAAGTCCTTCAGCGGGTCACCAGCGATTCCTCGGTCCAGCCTCTTGGTTGCAGGATACTTGGCTCCTGTATTCCTTTGTTCGTGAGAACTCAGGAGATCGACATGGTAGTGGTGTTTCCAGCCCCCTTTTATCCACAGTTCCCTTCGCGCCAAAACGGAGGGGACCCAATGGGAGATCCGCTCATCAACACTCACACCATTCGTGGACCAATCACGGACCACGGTGGTCCCAGGCATTCACACCACCCTAGACTCTCTGGCACCCAGGATGTGTATTGGGACCAGACATCCCAGCCCACATCCTGGAGGCACACACAAGACATGTAGAAGCCCGCGAAAGCATCCGTGTTTCGCGGGAAAGTACATGCCCAAATAAGGAAGGCCCCGGGTCGGCTCGACCTGGGGAAGGTGAAGGGAGCAAGACGGTCAGCGGACAGGACAAAGGAGCCTCGTGGTCTGGCCATTTTGGGAGCCAGGCCACCATTTTGGGTTAAGCGCGAGAAACACGCTTAGAACGCCAAAAGGAGCTCAAAACACAAGAAACGATCGCCGCCACCATTCCCGTCCCTGAATCACTTGCACCGATCAGATACAATCCTAAACGAGTATCTAGGGCCTGTAGAAGGCTAGAGACCCAAGAGAGCTGTAACTTAGCTTACAGTGCCCTCTTGTGTCATGTTGCACGAAAGCCGCAACATGATAAAAGAAACTACGGGAAACAGCGTTCCCCGGTACTGACTGTCTTAAGGGCATGTCAGTTTCCCCATAAGAAAGGAGCGAAAGCCCAGAGGAGTGCGGCAGAAGGCTGCACTTCTCTGGCAAAGTCAAGAACAAGGTGAAAAACAACAGCAAAAAGTTTAGGGGTTGCCACATGGAAGGAAAATGACCTACAATTACGAAATCTTTCCTAACACTCATGCAGAACACAGCGATCGCAATGCTGAAAGGTGGCCGTGGCTACATAATCCACAATGCAACATTAAAATAAGGGCACCTCATACAGAACACAGCCATCACAATGCTGAAAGGTGGCCGTGGCTGCATAATCCACAATGCACCATTAAAATAAGGGCACCTCATACAGAACACAGCGATCGCAATGCTGAAAGGTGGCCATGGCTGCATAATCCACAATGCAACATTAAAATAAGGGCACCTCATACAGAACACAGCCATCACAATGCTGAAAGGTGGCCGTGGCTGCATAATCCGCAATGCAACATTAATATAAGGACACCTCATACAGAACACAGCGATCGCAATGCTGAAAGGTGGCCGTGGCTGCATAATACGCAATGAAAAATTAAAATAAGGGCACCTCATACAGAACACAACGATCGCAAAGCTGAACGGTGGTCATGGCTGCATAATCCACAATGCACCATTAAAATAAGGGCACCTCATATAAAACACATCGATCGCAATGCTGAAAGGTGGTCGAGGCTGCATAATCCACAATGCAAAATTATAATATGGGCACCTCATACAGAAAACAGTGATCGCAATGCTGAAAGTTGGTTGTGGCTGCATAGTCCATAGTGCAACATTAAAATAAAGGCACCTCATACAGATCACAGAAATCGCAATGCTGAAAGGTGGCCTTGGCTGCATAATCCTCAATGCGACATTAAAATAAAGGCAACTAACACAGAAGACATCCATTGCAATGCTGAAAGGTGGCTGTGGCTGCATAATCCACAATGCAACATTAAAATAAGGGCACCTCATACAGAACACAGTGATCGTAATGCTGAAAGGTGGTCGTGGCTGCATAATACACAATGCAACATTAAAATAAAGGCACCTAACACAGAGGACATCAATCGCAATGCTGAAAGGTGGCCGTGGCTGCATAATCCACAATGCACCATTAAAATAAGGGCACCTCATACAGAACACAGCGATCGCAATGCTGGAAGGTGGTCGTGGCTGCATAATTTGCAATGCAACATTAAAATACAGCAATCACAATGCTGAAAGGTGGCTGTGGCTGCATAATCCACAATGCAACATTAAAATAAGGGCACCTCATACAGAACACAGCGATCGCAATGCTGAAAGGTGGCCATGGCTGCATAATCCACAATGCAACATTAAAATAAGGGAACCTCATACAGAACACAGCCATCACAATGCGGAAAGGTGGCCGTTGCTGCATAATCCGCAATGCAACATTAATATAAGGACACCTCATACAGAACACAGCAATCGCAATGCTGATAGGTGGCCGTGGCTGCATAATACGCAATGAAGAATTAAAATAAGTGCACCTCATACAGAGCACAACGATCGCAAAGCTGAAAGGTGGTCATGGCTGCATAATCCACAATGCACCATTAAAATAAGGGCACCTCATATAAAACACAGCGATCGCAGTGCTGAAAGGTGGTTGTGGCTGCATAATCCGAAAAACAACATTAAAATAAGGGCACCTCATACAGAACACAGCGATTGCAATTCTGAAAGGTGGCTATGGCTGCATAATCCACAATGCAACATTAAAATAAGGGCACCTCATACAGAACACAGTGATCGCAATGCTGAAAAGTGTTTGTGGCTGCATAATCCGCAATGCAACATTAAAATAAGGGCACCTCACACAGAACACAGCGATCACAAAGCTGAAAGGTGGTCGATGCTGCATAATCCGCAATGCAACATTAAAATAAGGGCACCTCACACAGAACACAGCGATCGCGATTACGATCGATGTGTTCTGTATGTCGTGCCCATGGCTGCATAATCCACAATGCAACATTAAAATAAGGACACCTCATAAAAAACACAGCGATCACAATGCTGAAAAGTGGTCGTGGCTGCATAATACACAATGCCACATTAAAATAAAGGCACCTAACACAGAAGACATCAATCGCAATGCTGAAAGGTGGCCGTGGCTGCATAATCCACAATGCACCATTAAAATAAGGACACCTCATACAGAACACAGCGATCGCAATGCTGGAAGGTGGTCTTGGCTGCATAATACATAATGCAACATTAAAATAAAGGCACCTCACACAGACGACATCGATCATAAATCGCAATGCTGGAAGGTGGTCGTGGCTGCATAATATGCAATGCAACATTAAAATACAGCGATCACAATGCTGAAAGGGGGCTGTGGCTGCATAATCCACAATGCAACATTAAAATAAGGGCACCTCATACAGAACACAGCGATCGCAATGCTGAAAGGTGGCCGTGGCTGCATAACCCACAATGCAACATTAAAATAAGGGCACCTCATACAGAACACATCGATCACAATGCTGAAAGGTGGCGGTGGCTTCGTAATCAGCAATGCAACATTAATATAAGGATACCTCATACAGAACACAGCGGTTGCAATGCTAAACGGTGGCCGTGGCTGCATAATCCGCAATGCAACATTAAAATAAGGGCACATCGCACAGAACACAGCAATCGCAATCCTGAAAGGTGGTCATGGCTGCATAATCCGCAATGCAACATTAAAATAAGGGCACCTCAGACACAACACATCGATCGCAATGCTGAAAGGTGGTGGTGGCTGCATAATCCACAATGCAACATTAGTATAAGGACACCTTATACAGAACACATCAGTTGCAATGCTGAAAAGTGGTGGTGGCTGCATAATCCGCAATGCAACCTTAAAATAAGGGCACCTCATACAGAACACAGCAGTTGCAATGCTGAAAGGTGGTCGTGGCTGCATAATCCTCAATGCGACATTAAAATAAAGGCAACTAACACAGAAGACATCCATTGCAATGCTGAAAGGTGGCCGTGGCTGAATAATCCACAATGCACCATTAAAATAAGGGCACCTCATACAGAACACAGCGATCGCAATGCTGGAAGGTGGTCGTGGCTGCATAATACACAATGCAACATTAAAATAAAGGCACCTCACACAGAAGACATCGATCACAAATCGCAATGCTGGAAGGTGGTCGTGGCTGCATAATATGCAATGCAACATTAAAATACAGCGATCACAATGGTGAAAGGTGGCCGTGGCTGCATAATCCTAAATGTAACATTAAAATAAGGGCACCTCATACAGAACACAGCCATCACAATGCTGAAAGGTGGCCGTGGCTGCATAATCCGCAATGCAACTTTAATATAAGAGCACCTCATACAGAACACATCGATCACAATGCTGAAAGGTGGCGGTGGCTTCATAATCAGCAATGCAACATTAATTAAAGGGCACCTCATACAGAACACAGCGATAGCGATGCTGAAAGGTGGCCTTGGTTGCATAATCCACAATGCAACATTAAAATAATGGCACCTCATACAGAACAAAGCGATCACAATGCTGGAAGCTGGTCAGGGCTGCATAATACACAATGCAACATTAAAATAAAGGCACCTCATACACAACACAGCAATCGCAATGCTGGAAGGTGGTCAGGGCTGCATATTCCACAATGCAACATTAAAATAAGGGCACCTCAGACAGAACGCAGCGATCGCAATGCTGAAAGGTGGTCTTGGCTGCATAATCCGCAATGCAACATTAAAATAAAGGCAACTCATTCAGAAGACAGCAATCGCAATGCTGAAAGGTGGCCGTGGCTGCATAATCCGCATTGCAACATTAAAATAAGGGCACCTCATACAGAACACATTGATCGCAATGCTGAATGGTGGCCGTGGCTGCATAATCCACAATGCAACATGATAATAAGGGCACCTCATACAGAACACATTGATCGCAATGCTGAAAGGTGGTCGTGGCTGCATAATCCACATTGCAAAATTATAATACGGGCACCTCATACAGAAGACATTGATCGCAATGCTGAAAGGTGGTCGTGGCTGCATAATCCACAGTGCAACATTAAAATAAGGGCACCTCATACAGAACATAGTGATCGCAATGCTGAAAGGCGGTCGTGGCTGCATAATCCGCAATGCAACATTAAAATAAGGGCCCCTCACAAAGAACACAGCGATCGCAATGCTGAAAAGTGGTCGTGGCTGAATAATCCTGAATGCAACATTAAAATAAGGGCACATCACATAGAAAACAGCGATCGCAAAGCTGGAAGGTGGTCGTGGCTGCATAATCCGCAATAGAACATTAAAATAAGGGCCCCTCACACAGAACACAGCGATCGCAATGCTGAAAGGTGGTTGTGGCTGCATAATCCACAATGCAACATTAAATTAAGGGCACCTCATACAGAAGACATCAATCGCAAAGCTGAAAGATGGCTGTGGCTGCATAATCCACAATGCAACATTAATATAAGGGCACCTCATACATCACACAGCGATCACAATGCTGAAAGATGGCCGTGGCTGCATAATCCACAATGCAACATTAATATATGGGCACCTCATACATAACACAGCTATCACAATGCCGAAAGGTGGCCGTGGCTGCATAATCCACAATGCAACATTAAAATAAGGGCACCTCATACAGAACACAGTGATCGCAATGCTGGAAGGTGGTCGTGGCTGCATAATACGCAATGCAACATTAAAATAAGGGCGCCTCACAAAAAAAATAGCGATCGCAATGCTGGAAGGTGGTCATGGCTGCATAATCCACAATGCAACGTTAAAATAAGGGCACCTCATACAGAACACAGCAATCACAATGCTGGAAGGTGGTCAGGGCTGCATAATACACAATGTAACATTAAAATAAAGGCACCTCATACAGAACGCCGCGATCGCAATGCTGGAAGGTGGTCAGGGCTGCATATTCCACAATGCAACATTAAAATAAGGGCACCTCATACAGAACACATTGATCGCAATGCTGAAAGGTGGTCGAGGCTGCATAATCCACAATGCAAAATTATAATACGGGCACCTCATACAGAAGACATTGCCGCAATGCTGAAAGTTGGTCGTGGCTGCATAATCCATAGTGCAACATTAAAATAAGGGCACCTCATACAGATCCCAGCAATCGCAATGCTGAAAGGTGGCCGTGGCTGCATAATCCTCAATGCGACATTAAAATAAAGGCAACTAACACAGAAGACATCCATTGCAATGCTGAAAGGTGGCCGTGGCTGCATAATCCACAATGCACCATTAAAATAAAGGCACCTCATACAGAATACAGCGATCGCAATGCTGGAAGGTGGTCGTGGCTGCATAATCCTCAATGCGACATTAAAATAAAGGCAACTAACACAGAAGACATCCATTGCAATGCTGAAAGGTGGCCGTGGCTGCATAATCCACAATGCAACATTAAAATAAGGGCACCTCATACAGAACACAGCGATCGTAATGCTGAAAGGTGGTCGTGGCTGCATAATCCACAATGCAACATTAAAATAAAGGCACCTAACACAGAAGACAACAATTGCAATGCTGAAAGGTGGCCGTGGCTGAATAATCCACAATGCACCATTAAAATAAGGGCACCTCCTACAGAACACAGCGATCGCAATTCTGGAAGGTGGTCGTGGCTGCATAATACACAATGCAACATTAAAATAAAGGCACCTCACACAGAAGACATCGATCACAAATCGCAATGCTGGAAGGTGGTCGTGGCTGCATAATATGCAATGCAACATTAAAATACAGCGATCACAATGGTGAAAGGTGGCCGTGGCTGCATAATCCACAATGCAACATTAAAATAAGGGCACCTCATACAGATCACAGCGATCGCAATGCTGAATGGTGGCCGTGGCTGCATAATCCACAATGCAACATTAAAATAAGGGCACCTCATACAGAACACAGCGATCACAATGCTGAACGGTGGCCGTGGCTGCATAATCCTAAATGTAACATCAAAATAAGGGCACCTCATACAGAACACAGCCATCACAATGCTGAAAGGTGGCCGTGGCTGCATAATCCGCAATGCAACTTTAATATAAGAGCACCTCATACAGAACACATCGATCACAATGCTGAATGGTGGCGGTGGCTTCATAATCAGCAATGCAACATTACTATAAGGATACCTCATACAGAACACATTGGTTGCAATGCTAAACGGTGGCCGTGGCTGTATAATCCGCAATGCAACATTAATTAAAGGGCACCTCATACAGAACACAGCGATAGCAATGCTGAAAGGTGGCCTTGGTTGCATAATCCACAATGCAACATTAAAATAATGGCACCTCATACAGAACAAAGTGATCACAATGCTGTAGGTGGTCAGGGCTGCATAATACACAATGCAACATTAAAATAAAGGCACCTCATACACAACACAGCGATCGCAATGCTGGAAGGTGGTCAGGGCTGCATATTCCACAATGCAACATTAAAATAAGGGCACCTCAGACAGAACGCAGCGATCGCAATGCTGAAAGGTGGTCTTGGCTGCATAATCCGCAATGCAACATTAAAATAAAGGCAACTCATTCAGAAGACAGCAATCGCAATGCTGAAAGGTGGCCGTGGCTGCATAATCCGCATTGCAACATTAAAATTAGGGCACCTCATACAGAACACATTGATCGCAATGCTGAATGGTGGCCGTGGCTGCATAATCTACAATGCAAAATGATAATAAGGGCACCTCATACAGAACACATTGATCGCAATGCTGAAAGGTGGTCGTGGCTGCATAATCCACATTGCAAAATTATAATACGGGCACCTCATACAGAAGACATTGATCGCAATGCTGAAAGGTGGTTGTGGCTGCATAATCCAAAGTGCAACATTAAAATAAGGGCACCTCATACAGAACATAGCGTTCGCAATGCTGAAAGGCGGTCGTGGCTGCATAATCCGCAATGCAACATTAAAATAAGGGCCCCTCACACAGAACACAGCGATCGCAATGCTGAAAAGTGGTTGTGGCTGAATAAGCCTGAATGCAACATTAAAATAAGGGCACATCACATAGAACACAGCGATCGCAAAGCTGGAAGGTGGTCGTGGCTGCATAATCCGCAATAGAACATTAAAATAAGGGCACCTCACACAGAACACAGCGATTGCAATGCTGAAAGGTGGTTGTGGCTGCATAATCCACAATGCAACATTAAATTAAGGGCACCTCATACAGAAGACATCAATCGCAATGCTGAAAGATGGCCGTGGCTGCATAATCCACAATGCAACATTAATATAAGGGCACCTCATACATAACACAGTGATCACAATGCTGAAAAATGGCCGTGGCTGCATAATCCACAATGCAACATTAATATATGGGCACCTCATACATAACAAAGCGATTGCAATGCTGAAAGGTGGCCGTGGCTGCATAATCCACAATGCAACATTAAAATAAGGGCACCTCATACAGAACACAGCGATCGCAATGCTGGAAGGTGGTCGTGGCGGCATAATCCGCAATGCAACATTAAAATAAGGCCGCCTCACACAGAACACAGCGATCACAATGCTGAAAGGTGGCCGTGGCTGCATAATCCACAATGCAACATTAAAATAAGGGCACCTCATACAGAACACAGTGATCGCAATGCTGGAAGGTGGTCGTGGCTGCATAATACGCAATGCAACATTAAAATAAGGGTGCCTCACAAAAAAAATAGCGATCGCAATGCTGGAAGGTGGTCATGGCTGCATAATCCACAATGCAACGTTAAAATAAGGGCACCTCCTACAGAACACAGCGATCACAATGCTGGAAGGTGGTCAGGGCTGCATAATACACAATGTAACATTAAAATAAAGGCACCTCATACAGAACACCGCGATCGCAATGCTGGAAGGTGGTCAGGGCTGCATATTCCACAATGCAACATTACAATAAAGGCACCTCATACAGAACACATTGATCGCAATGCTGAAAGGTGGTCGAGGCTGCATAATCCACAATGCAAAATTATAATACGGGCACCTCATACAGAAGACATTGCCGCAATGCTGAAAGTTGGTCGTGGCTGCATAATCCATAGTGCAACATTAAAATAAGGGCACCTCATACAGATCACAGCAATCGCAATGCTGAAAGGTGGCCGTGGCTGCATAATCCTCAATGCAACATTAAAATAAAGGCAACTAACACAGAAGACATCCATTGCAATGCTGAAAGGTGGCTGTGGCTGCATAACCCACAATGCAACATTAAAATAAGGGCACCTCATACAGATCACAGCGAACGTAATGCTGAAAGGTTGTCGTGGCTGCATAATACACAATGCAACATTAAAATAAAGGCACCTAACACAGAAGACATCAATCGCAATGCTGAAAGGTGGCCGTGGCTGCATAATCCACAATGCACCATTAAAATAAAGGCACCTCATACAGAATACAGCGATCGCAATGCTGGAAGGTGGTCGTGGCTGCATAATCCTCAATGCAACATTAAAATAAAGGCAACTAACACAGAAGACATCCATTGCAATGCTGAAAGATGGCCGTGGCTGCATAATCCACAATGCAAGATTAAAATAAGGGCACCTCATACAGAACACAGCGATCGTAATGCTGAAAGGTGGTCGTGGCTGCATAATCCACAATGCAACATTAAAATAAAGGCACCTAACACAGAAGACAACAATCGCAATGCTGAAAGGTGGCCGTGGCTGAATAATCCACAATGCACCATTAAAATAAGGGCACCTCATACAGAACACAGCGATCGCAATTCTGGAAGGTGGTCGTGGCTGCATAGTACACAATGCAACATTAAAATAAAGGCACCTCACACAGAAGACATCGATCACAAATCGCAATGCTGGAAGGTGGTCGTGGCTGCATAATATGCAATGCAACATTAAAATACAGCGATCACAATGGTGAAAGGTGGCCGTGGCTGCATAATCCACAATGCAACATTAAAATAAGGGCACCTCATACAGATCACAGCGATTGCAATGCTGAAAGGTGACCGTGGCTGCATAATCCACAATGCAACATTAAAATAAGGGCACCTCATACAGAACACAGCGATCACAATGCTGAACGGTGGCCGTCGCTGCATAATCCACAATGCAACATTAATAGACTGGTCCCTCATACAGAAGACATTGATCGCAATCCTGAAAGGTGGCTGTGGCTGCATAGTCCACAATGCAACATTAATTTAAGGGCACCTCATACAGAACACAGCTATCGCAATGCTGAAAGGTGGTCGTGGCTGCATAATCCACAATGCACCATTAAAATAAGGGCACCTCATACAGAACACAGCGATCACAATGCTGAAAAGTGGCTGTGGCGGCATTATCCACAATGAAACATTAAAGTAAGGGCACCTCATACAGAACACTGCAATTGCAAGCAATGCTGAAATGTGGCTGTGGCTGCATAATCCACAATGCGACATTAAAATAAGGGTACCTCATACAGAACACAGCGATCACAATGCTGAAAGTTTGCCGTGGCTGCATAATCCACAATGCAACATTAAAATAAGGGCACCTCATACAGAACAGAGTGATCGCAATGCTGAAACATGGTTGTGGCTGCATAATCCACAGGGCAACATTAAAATAAGGAAACCTCATTCAGAACAAAGCAATCGCAAAGCTGGAAGGTGGTCGTGGCTGCATAATCCGCAATAGAACATTAAAATAAGGGCCCCTCACACAGAACACAGCGATCGCAATGCTGAAAGGTGGTTGTGGCTGCATAATCCACAATGCAACATTAAATTAAGGGCACCTCATACAGAAGACATCAATCGCAATGCTGAAAGATGGCCGTGGCTGCATAATCCACAATGCAACATTAATATAAGGGCACCTCATACATAACACAGCGATCACAATGCTGAAAGATGGCCGTGGCTGCATAATCCACAATGCAACATTAATATATGGGCACCTCATACATAACACAGCGATCGCAATGCTGAAAGGTGGCCGTGGCTGCATAATCCACAATGCAACATTAAAATAAGGGCACCTCATACAGAACACAGTGATCGCAATGCTGGAAGGTGGTTGTGGCTGCATAATACGCAATGCAACATTAAAATAAGGGCACCTCATACAGAACACAGTGATCGCAATGCTGGAAGGTGGTCAGGGCTGCATAATACACAATGTAACATTAAAATAAAGGCACCTCATACAGAACACCGCGATCGCAATGCTGGAAGGTGGTCAGGGCTGCATATTCCACAATGCAACATTAAAATAAGGGCACCTCATACAGAACACATTGATCGCAATGCTGAAAGGTGGTCGAGGCTGCATAATCCACAATGCGAAATTATAATACGGGCACCTCATACAGAAGACATTGACGCAATGCTGAAAGTTGGTCGTGGCTGCATAATCCATAGTGCAACATTAAAATAAGGGCACCTCATACAGATCACAGCAATCGCAATGCTGAAAGGTGGCCGTGGCTGCATAATCCTCAATGGGACATTAAAATAAAGGCAACTAACACAGAAGACATCCATTGCAATGCTGAAAGGTGGCTGTGGCTGCATAATCCACAATGCAACATTAAAATAAGGGCACCTCATACAGAACACAGCGATCGTAATGCTGAAAGGTGGTCGTGGCTGCATAATACACAATGCAACATTAAAATAAAGGCACCGAACACAGAAGACATCAATCGCAATGCTGAAAGGTGGCCGTGGCTGAATAATCCACAATGCACCATTAAAATAAGGGCACCTCATACAGAACACAGCGATCGCAATGCTGGAAGGTGGTCGTGGCTGCATAATACACAATGCAACATTAAAATAAAGGCACCTCACACAGAAGACATCGATCACAAATCGCAATGCTGGAAGGTGGTCGTGGCTGCATAATATGCAATGCAACATTAAAATACAGCGATCACAATGGTGAAAGGTGGCCGTGGCTGCATAATCCACAATGCAACATTAAAATAAGGGCACCTCATACAGATCACAGCGATCGCAATGCTGAAAGGTGGCCGTGGCTGCATAATCCACAATGCACCATTAAAATAAGGGCACCTCATACAGAACACAGCGATCACAATGCTGAACGGTGGCCGTGGCTGCATAATCCTAAATCTAACATTAAAATAAGGGCACCTCATACAGAACACAGCCATCACAATGCTGAAAGGTGGCGGTGGCTTCATAATCAGCAATGCAACATTACTATAAGGATACCTCATACAGAACACAGTGGTTGCAATGCTAAACGGTGGCCGTGGCTGCATAATCCGCAATGGAACATTAATTAAAGGGCACCTCATACAGAACACAGCGATAGCAATGCTGAAAGGTGGCCTTGGTTGCATAATCCACAATGCAACATTAAAATAATGCACCACATACAGAACAAAGCGATCACAATGCTGGAAGGTGGTCAGGGCTGCATTATACACAATGCAACATTAAAATAAGGGCACCTCATACAGATCACAGCGATCACAATGCTGAAAGGTGGCCGTGGCTGCATAATCCACAATGCAACATTAAAATAAGGGCACCTCATACAGAACACAGCGATCACAATGCTGAACGGTGGCCGTGGCTGCATAATCCTAAATGTAACATTAAAATAAGGGCACCTCATACAGAACACAGCCATCACAATGCTGAAAGATGGCCGTGGCTGCATAATACGCAATGCAACTTTAATATAAGAGCACCTGATACAGAACACATCGATCACAATGCTGAAAGGTGGCGGTGGCTTCATAATCAGCAATGCAACATTACTATAAGGATACCTCATACAGAACACAGTGGTTGCAATGCTAAACGGTGGCCGTGGCTGCATAATACGCAATGCAACATTAATTAAAGGGCACCTCATACAGAACACATCGATAGCAATGCTGAAAGGTGGCCTTGGTTGCATAATCCACAATGCAACATTAAAATAATGGTACCTCATACAGAACAAAGCTATCACAATGCTGGAAGGTGGTCAGGCTGCATAATACACAATGCAACATTAAAATAAAGGCACCTCATACACAACACAGCGATCACAATGCTGGAAGGTGGTCAGGGCTGCAACTTCCACAATGCAACATTAAAATAAGGGCACCTCAGACAGAACGCAGCGATTGCAATGCTGAAAGGTGGTCTTGGCTGCATAATCCGTAATGCAACATTAAAATAAAGGCAACTCATTCAGAAGACAGCAATCGCAATGCTGAAAGGTGGCCGTGGCTGCATAATCCGCATTGCAACATTAAAATTAGGGCACCTCATACAGAACACATTGATCGCAATGCTGAATGGTGGCCGTGGCTGCATAATCCACAATGCAACATGATAATAAGGGCACCTCATACAGAACACATTGATCACAATGCTGAAAGGTGGTCGTGGCTGCATAATCCACATTGCAAAATTATAATACGGGCACCTCATACAGAAGACATTGATCGCAATGCTGAAAGGTGGTCGTGGCTGCATAATCCACAGTGCAACATTAAAATAAAGGCACCTCATACAGAACATAGCGATCGCAATGCTGAAAGGCGGTCGTGGCTGCATAATCCGCAATGTAACATTAAAATAAGGGCCCCTCACACAGAACACAGCGATCGAAATGCTGAAAAGTGGTCGTGGCTGAATAATCCTGAATGCAACATTAAAATAAGGGCACATCACATAGAACACAGCGATCGCAAAGCTGGAAGGTGGTCGTGGCTGCATAATCCGCAATAGAACATTAAAATAAGGGCACCTCACACAGAACACAGCGATCGCAATGCTGAAAGGTGGTTGTGGCTGCATAATCCACAACGCAACATTAAATTAAGGGCACCTCATACAGAAGACATCAATCGCAATGCTGAAAGATGGCCGTGGCTGCATAATCCACAATGCAACATTAACATAAGGGCACCTCATACATAACACAGTGATCACAATGCTGAAAAATGGCAGTGGCTGCATAATCCACAATGCAACATTAATATATGGGCACCTCATACATAACACAGCGATCGCAATGCTGAAAGGTGGCCGTTTCTGCATAATCCACAATGCAACATTAAAATAAGGGCACCTCATACAGAACACAGTGATCGCAATGCTGGAAGGTGGTCGTGGCTACATAATACACAATGCAACATTAAAATAAGGGCGCCTCACAAAGAAAATAGCGATCGCAATGCTGGAAGGTGGTCGTGGCTGCATAATCCGCAATGCAACATTAAAATAAGGGTGCCTCACACAGAACACAGCGATCACAATGCTGAAAGGTGGCCGTGGCTGCATAATCCACAATGCAACATTAATATATGGGCACCTCATACATAACACAGCGATCGCAATGCTGAAAGGTGGCCGTGGCTGCATAATCCACAATGCAACATTAAAATAAGGGCACCTCATACAGAACACAGTGATCGCAATGCTGGAAGGTGGTCGTGGCTACATAATACGCAATGCAACATTAAAATAAGGGCGCCTCACAAAGAAAATAGAGATCGCAATGCTGGAAGGTGGTCGTGGCTGCATAATCCGCAATGCAACATTAAAATAAGGGTGCCTCACACAGAACACAGCGATCACAATGCTGAAAGGTGGCCGTGGCTGCATAATCCACATTGCAACGTTAAAATAAGGGCACCTCATACAGAACACAGCGATCACAATGCTGAACGGTGGCCGTGGCTGCATAATCCTAAATGTAACATTAAAATAAGGGCACCCCATACAGAACACAGCCATCACAATGCTGAAAGTTGGCCGTGGCTGCATAATCTGCAACGCAACTTTAATATAAGAGCACCTCATACAGAACACATCGATCACAATGCTGAAAGGTGGCGGTGGCTTCATAATCAGCAATGCAACATTACTATAAGGATACCTCATACAGAACACAGTGGTTGCAATGCTAAACGGTGGCCGTGGCTGCATAATCCGCAATGCAACATTAATTAAAGGGCACCTCATACAGAACACAGCTATAGCAATTCTGAAAGGTGGCCTTGGTTGCATAATCCACAATGCAACATTAAAATAATGGCACCTCAAACAGAACAAAGCGATCACAATGCTGGAAGGTGGTCAGCGCTGCATAATACACAATGCAACATTAAAATAAAGGCACCTCATACACAACACAGCGATCGCAATGCTGGAAGGTGGTCAGGGCTGCATATTCCACAATGCAACATTAAAATAAGGGCACCTCAGACAGAACGCAGCGATCGCAATGCTGAAAGGTGGTCTTGGCTGCATAATCCGCAATGCAACATTAAAATAAAGGCAACTCATTCAGAAGACAGCAATCGCAATGCTGAAAGGTGGCCGTGGCTGCATAATCCGCATTGCAACATTAAAATAAGGGCACCTCATACAGACACATTGATCGCAATGCTGAATGGTGGCCGTGGCTGCATAATCCACAATGCAACATGATAATAAGGGCACCTCATACAGAACACATTGATCGCAATGCTTGAAGGTGGTCGTGGCTACATAATACGCATTGCAACATTAAAATAAGGTCGCCTCACAAAGAAAATAGCGATCGCAATGCTGGAAGGTGGTCGTGGCTGCATAATCCGCAATGCAACATTAAAATAAGGGTGCCTCACACAGAACACAGCGATCACAATGCTGAAAGGTGGCCGTGGCTGCATAAACCACATTGCAACGTTAAAATAAGGGCACCTCATACAGAACACAGCGATCACAATGCTGAACGGTGGCCGTGGCTGCATAATCCTAAATGTAACATTAAAATAAGGGCACCCCATACAGAACACAGCCATCACAATGCTGAAAGGTGGCCGTGGCTGCATAATCTGCAATGCAACTTTAATATAAGAGCACCTCATACAGAACACATCGATCACAATGCTGAAAGGTGGCCGTGGCTGCATAATCCACAATGCAACATTAATATAAGGGCACCTCGTACATAACACAGCGATCGCAATGCTGAAAGGTGGCCGTGGCTGCATAATCCACAATGCAACATTAAAATAAGGGCACCTCATACAGAACACAGTGATCGCAATGCTGGAAGGTGGTCGTGGCTGCATAATACGCAATGCAACATTAAAATAAGGGCACCTCATACAGAACACAGCGATCGCAATGCTGGAAGGTGGTCGTGGCTGCATAATACACAATGCAACATTAAAATAAGGGCACCTCATACAGAACACATCTATCGCAATGCTGAAAGGTGGTGGTGGCTGCATAATCCACAATGCAACATTAGTATAAGGACACCTCATACAGAACACATCAGTTGCAATGCTGAAAGGTGGTGGTGGCTGCATAATCCGCAATGCCACCTTAAAATAAGGGCACCTCATACAGAACACAGCAGTTGCAATGCTAAAAGGTGGTCGTGGCTGCAAAATCCTCAATGCAAAATTAAAATAAGGGCACCTCATTGTTAAGACGGATTTCTGAACTCTGTCCTGGTGGTGCAGAAGTTCAGAAGGCCAACCTAATTACTTGGAACAGGGTAACCTCTGGACGAGCCAGACCAATCAAGGTAGCGATCGCGGCGGTCAAGACTAGTTCTCAAGAGGGGTGAGGGTGACTGAAAGCCCGCAATGAGCACACAAAGCAAGATCACTTACAAACTACTCCAAACAGTTGTTATATTAAAAATATATACACATTTATTTCAAGGCCTTTAAAACAATGACCGTAGCGAGAAAATCACAATATAACGATAGTAAACCAACACATACCATATCAACACAATATATATACAAATACGACAGTCTCAAGCGTTAGATGCACGAAATGTGTAGTCCACCTAAAAGGGAGGGAAAACAGGCAGTGCACAATAATGCTTAGACCCAGTTCGCCTTCAGAGGCACCTAACTAGATGGAAGTCTGAGCCCTGCGAAGAGTGGAGCCTTGTGCTCAAAAGTACCTGCTCGCGCTGGTGCCAACGGGCAAAAGGGGAAGCTCTTTGAGGGAAATCAGGCAGTTCAGTTTAGTGCACAAAAGAAGAAGAACAAGTTCCGCGACTCAAGCGCAGCCTCCACAGTGGGCAGAAGCAGAGCGCGAGTATGGAAAAGGGTGCTGTTTTACACAGCGGGGAAAAGCAATGGGCTCCTGCAGGAGGGCGACCAGATCCTAGCTATGCTACTCACCGGTCCCCGATGCAAGCAGACCCAGGCTTCTCCGCGTCAGTTTCAGCAGCTGGCAGGTTCAGAAGAGCAGGGAACGCCTCGTCGTCGTATTGAGTAAAAAGACGTCCCAATCGAAGAAACCCGCACAGTTTGTTACCACAGCAGGGCAACGGAGCGGCCGTGTGTATCTGAGCCAAATGTACACTACTCACTTCAGACCTGGGAACGCCACGTGTACGAAGCGTGTGAGAGTGACAAGGACTCGAAATACTACACAACCTGGCGGCGGTTACAGAGCAAGACTCCCGTGTAAGCTGGTCAGTCAACTGGATGGCCCAGAGACGCTTCCGAAGGCTTACTGGCAGGAGATGGTGAAGATGCCGAGAATAGCTGTTCCCGCTATTCCAAGGGTCGAAGTACCAGTACAGGCCTTCTGGTTCGATCAAAGGTGAAAAGGGTTTCACAAGACAACAGAAGTGCAGAGGAGAAGTCCTTCAGCGGGTCACCAGCGATTCCTCGGTCCAGCCTCTTGGTTGCAGGATACTTGGCTCCTGTATTCCTTCGTTCGTGAGAACTCAGGAGATCGACATGGTAGTGGTGTTTCCAGCCCCCTCTTATCCACAGTTCCCTTCGCGCCAAAACGGAGGGGACACACATTCGTGGACCAATCACGGACCACAGTGGTCCCAGGCATTCACACCACCCTAGACTCTCTGGCACCCAGGATGTGTATTGGGACCAGACATCCCAGCCCACATCCTGGAGGCACACACAAGACATGTAGAAGCCCGCGAAAGCATCCGTGTTTCGCGGGAAAGTACATGCCCAAATAAGGAAGGCCCCGGGTCGGCTCGACCTGGGGAAGGTGAAGGGAGCAAGACGGTCAGCGGACAGGACAAAGGAGCCTCGTGGTCTGGCCATTTTGGGAGCCAGGCCACCATTTTGGGTTAAGCGCGAGAAACAAGCTTAGAACGCCAAAAGGAGCTCAAAACACAAGAAACGATCGCCGCCACCATTCCCGTCCCTGAATCACTTGCACCGATCAGATACAATCCTAAACGAGTATCTAGGGCCTGTAGAAGGCTAGAGACCCAAGAGAGCTGTAACTTAGCTTACAGTGGCCTCTTGTGTCATGTTGCACGAAAGCCGCAACATGATAAAAGAAACTACGGGAAACAGCGTTCCCCGGTACTGACTGTCTTAAGGGCATGTCAGTTTCCCCATAAGAAAGGAGCGAAAGCCCAGAGGAGTGCGGCAGAAGGCTGCACTTCTCTGGCAAAGTCAAGAACAAGGTGAAAAACAACAGCAAAAAGTTTAGGGGTTGCCACATGGAAGGAAAATGACCTACAATTACGAAATCTTTCCTAACACTCATGCAGAACACAGCGATCGCAATGCTGAAAGGTGGCCGTGGCTACATAATCCACAATGCAACATTAAAATAAGGGCACCTCATACAGAACACAGCCATCACAATGCTGAAAGGTGGCCGTGGCTGCATAATCCACAATGCACCATTAAAATAAGGGCACCTCATACAGAACACAGCGATCGCAATGCTGAAAGGTGGCCATGGCTGCATAATCCACAATGCAACATTAAAATAAGGGCACCTCATACAGAACACAGCCATCACAATGCTGAAAGGTGGCCGTGGCTGCATAATCCGCAATGCAACATTAATATAAGGACACCTCATACAGAACACAGCGATCGCAATGCTGAAAGGTGGCCGTGGCTGCATAATACGCAAAGAAAAATTAAAATAAGGGCACCTCATACAGAACACAACGATCGCAAAGCTGAACGGTGGTAATGGCTGCATAATCCACAATGCACCATTAAAATAAGGGCACCTCATATAAAACACATCGATCGCAATGCTGAAAGGTGGTCGAGGCTGCATAATCCACAATGCAAAATTATAATATGGGCACCTCATACAGAAGACAGTGATCGCAATGCTGAAAGTTGGTTGTGGCTGCATAGTCCATAGTGCAACATTAAAATAAAGGCACCTCATACAGATCACACCAATCGCAATGCTGAAAGGTGGCTGTGGCTGCATAATCCTCAATGCGATATTAAAATAAAGGCAACTAACACAGAAGACATCCATTGCAATGCTGAAAGGTGGCTGTGGCTGCATAATCCACAATGCAACATTAAAATAAGGGCACCTCATACAGAACACAGTGATCGTAATGCTGAAAGGTGGTCGTGGCTGCATAATACACAATGCAACATTAAAATAAAGGCACCTAACACAGAGGACATCAATCGCAATGCTGAAAGGTGGCCGTGGCTGCATAATCCACAATGCACCATTAAAATAAGGGCACCTCATACAGAACACAGCGATCGCAATGCTGGAAGGTGGTCGTGGCTGCATAATATGCAATGCAACATTAAAATACAGCAATCACAATGCTGAAAGGTGGCTGTGGCTGCATAATCCACAATGCAACATTAAAATAAGGGCACCTCATACAGAACACAGCGATCGCAATGCTGAAAGGTGGCCATGGCTGCATAATCCACAATGCAAAATTAAAATAAGGGAACCTCATACAGAACACAGCCATCACAATGCGGAAAGGTGGCCGTTGCTGCATAATCCGCAATGCAACATTAATATAAGGACACCTCATACAGAACACAGCAATCGCAATGCTGATAGGTGGCCGTGGCTGCATAATACGCAATGAAAAATTAAAATAAGTGCACCTCATACAGAGCACAACGATCGCAAAGCTGAAAGGTGGTCATGGCTGCATAATCCACAATGCACCATCAAAATAAGGGCACCTCATATAAAACACAGCGATCGCAGTGCTGAAAGGTGGTTGTGGCTGCATAATCCGAAAAGCAACATTAAAATAAGGGCACCTCATACAGAACACAGTGATCGCAATGCTTAAAAGTGTTTGTGGCTGCATAATCCGCAATGCAACATTAAAATAAGGGCACCTCACACAGAACACAGTGATCACAAAGCTGAAAGGTGGTCGATGCTGCATAATCCGCAATGCAACATTAAAATAAGGGCACCTCACACAGAACACAGTGATCGCGATTGCGATCGATGTGTTCTGTATGTCGTGCCCATGGCTGCATAATCCACAATGCAACATTAAAATAAGGGCACCTCATAAAAAACACATCGATCACAATGCTGAAAGGTGGTCGTGGCTGCATAATACACAATGCCACATTAAAATAAAGGCACCTAACACAGAAGACATCAATCGCAATGCTGAAAGGTGGCCGTGGCTGCATAATCCACAATGCACCATTAAAATAAGGACACCTCATACAGAACACAGCGATCGCAATGCTGGAAGGTGGTCTTGGCTGCATAATATACAATGCAACATTAAAATAAAGGCACCTCACACAGAAGACATCGATCACAAATCGCAATGCTGGAAGGTGGTCGTGGCTGCATAATATGCAATGCAACATTAAAATACAGCGATCACAATGCTGAAAGGGGGCTGTGGCTGCATAATCCACAATGCAACATTAAAATAAGGGCACCTCATACAGAACACAGCGATCGCAATGCTGAAAGGTGGCCGTGGCTGCATAACCCACAATGCAACATTAAAATAAGGGCACCTCATACAGAACACATCGATCACAATGCTGAAAGGTGGCGGTGGCTTCGTAATCAGCAATGCAACATTAATATAAGGATACCTCATACAGAACACAGCGGTTGCAATGCTAAACAGTGGCCGTGGCTGCATAATCCGCAATGCAACATTAAAATAAGGGCACATCGCACAGAACACAGCAATCGCAATCCTGAAAGGTGGTCATGGCTGCATAATCCGCAATGCAACATTAAAATAAGGGCACCTCAGACACAACACATCGATCGCAATGCTGAAAGGTGGTGGTGGCTGCATAATCCACAATGCAACATTAGTATAAGGACACCTTATACAGAACACATCAGTTGCAATGCTGAAAAGTGGTGGTGGCTGCATAATCCGCAATGCAACCTTAAAATAAGGGCACCTCATACAGAACACAGCAGTTGCAATGCTGAAAGGTGGTCGTGGCTGCATAATCCTCAATGCGACATTAAAATAAAGGCAACTAACACAGAAGACATCCATTGCAATGCTGAAAGGTGGCCGTGGCTGAATAATCATGCACCATTAAAATAAGGGCACCTCATACAGAACACAGCGATCGCAATGCTGGAAGGTGGTCGTGGCTGCATAATACACAATGCAACATTAAAATAAAGGCACCTCACACATAAGACATCGATCACAAATCGCAATGCTGGAAGGTGGTCGTGGCTGCATAATATGCAATGCAACATTAAAATACAGCGATCACAATGGTGAAAGGTGGCCGTGGCTGCATAATCCGCAATGCAACTTTAATATAAGAGCACCTCATACAGAAGACATCGATCACAAATCGCAATGCTGGAAGGTGGTCGTGGCTGCATAATATGCAATGCAACATTAAAATACAGCGATCACAATGGTGAAAGGTGGCCGTGGCTGCATAATCCGCAATGCAACTTTAATATAAGAGCACCTCATACAGAACACATCGATCACAATGCTGAAAGGTGGCAGTGGCTTCATAATCAGCAATGCAACATTAATTAAAGGGCACCTCATAAAAAACACAGCGATAGCAATGCTGAAAGGTGGCCTTGGTTGCATAATCCACAATGCAACATTAAAATAATGGCACCTCATACAGAACAAAGCGATCACAATGCTGGAAGCTGGTCAGGGCTGCATAATACACAATGCAACATTAAAATAAGGGCACCTCAGACAGAACGCAGCGATCGCAATGCTGAAAGGTGGTCTTGGCTGCATAATCCGCAATGCAACATTAAAATAGAGGCAACTCATTCAGAAGACAGCAATCGCAATGCTGAAAGGTGGCCGTGGCTGCATAATCCGCATTGCAACATTAAAATAAGGGCACCTCATACAGAACACATTGATCGCAATGCTGAATGGTGGCCGTGGCTGCATAATCCACAATGCAACATGATAATAAGGGCACCTCATACAGAACACATTGATCGCAATGCTGAAAGGTGGTCGTGGCTGCATAATCCACATTGCAAAATTATAATACGGGCACCTCATACAGAAGACATTGATCGCAATGCTGAAAGGTGGTCGTGGCTGCATAATCCACAGTGCAACATTAAAATAAGGGCACCTCATACAGAACATAGTGATCGCAATGCTGAAAGGCGGTCGTGGCTGCATAATCCGCAATGCAACATTAAAATAAGGGCCCCTCACAAAGAACACAGCGATCGCAATGCTGAAAAGTGGTCGTGGCTGAATAATCCTGAATGCAACATTAAAATAAGGGCACATCACATAGAACACAGCGATCGCAAAGCTGGAAGGTGGTCGTGGCTGCATAATCCGCAATAGAACATTAAAATAAGGGCCCCTCACACAGAACACAGCGATCGCAATGCTGAAAGGTGGTTGTGGCTGCATAATCCACAATGCAACATTAAATTAAGGGCACCTCATACAGAAGACATCAATCGCAATGCTGAAAGATGGCTGTGGCTGCATAATCCACAATGCAACATTAATATAAGGGCACCTCATACATAACACAGCGATCACAATGCTGAAAGATGGCCGTGGCTGCATAATCCACAATGCAACATTAATATATGGGCACCTCATACATAACACAGCTATCGCAATGCCGAAAGGTGGCCGTGGCTGCATAATCCACAATGCAACATTAAAATAAGGGCACCTCATACAGAACACAGTGATCGCAATGCTGGAAGGTGGTCGTGGCTGCATAATACGCAATGCAACATTAAAATAAGGGCGCCTCACAAAAAAAATAGCGATCACAATGCTGGAAGGTGGTCATGGCTGCATAATCCACAATGCAACGTTAAAATAAGGGCACCTCATACAGAACACAGCGATCACAATGCTGGAAGGTGGTCAGGGCTGCATAATACACAATGTAACATTAAAATAAAGGCACCTCATACAGAACGCCGCGATCGCAATGCTGGAAGGTGGTCAGGGCTGCATATTCCACAATGCAACATTAAAATAAGGGCACCTCATACAGAACACATTGATCGCAATGCTGAAAGGTGGTCGAGGCTGCATAATCCACAATGCAAAATTATAATACGGGCACCTCATACAGAAGACATTGCCGCAATGCTGAAAGTTGGTCGTGGCTGCATAATCCATAGTGCAACATTAAAATAAGGGCACCTCATACAGATCACAGCAATCGCAATGCTGAAAGGTGGCCGTGGCTGCATAATCCTCAATGCGACATTAAAATAAAGGCAACTAACACAGAAGACATCCATTGCAATGCTGAAAGGTGGCCGTGGCTGCATAATCCACAATGCACCAATAAAATAAAGGCACCTCATACAGAACACAGCGATCGCAATGCTGGAAGGTGGTCGTGGCTGCATAATCCTCAATGCGACATAAAAATAAAGGCAACTAACACAGAAGACATCCATTGCAATGCTGAAAGGTGGCCGTGGCTGCATAATCCACAATGCAACATTAAAATAAGGGCACCTCATACAGAACACAGCGATCGTAATGCTGAAAGGTGGTCGTGGCTGCATAATCCACAATGCAACATTAAAATAAAGGCACCTAACACAGAAGACAACAATCTCAATGCTGAAAGGTGGGCGTGGCTGAATAGTCCACAATGCACCATTAAAATAAGGGCACCTCATACAGAACACAGCGATCGCAATTCTGGAAGGTGGTCGTGGCTGCATAATACACAATGCAACATTAAAATAAAGGCACCTCAAACAGAAGACATCGATCACAAATCGCAATGCTGGAAGGTGGTCGTGGCTGCATAATATGCAATGCAACATTAAAATACAGCGATCACAATGGTGAAAGGTGGCCGTGGCTGCATAATCCACAATGCAACATTAAAATAAGGGCACCTCATACAGATCACAGCGATCGCAATGCTGAAAGGTGGCCGTGGCTGCATAATCCACAATGCAACATTAAAATAAGGGCACCTCATACAGAACACAGCGATCACAATGCTGAACGGTGGCCGTGGCTGCATAATCCTAAATGTAACATCAAAATAAGGGCACCTCATACAGAACACAGCCATCACAATGCTGAAAGGTGGCCGTGGCTGCATAATCCGCAATGCAACTTTAATATAAGACCACCTCATACAGAACACATCGATCACAATGCTGAATGGTGGCGGTGGCTTCATAATCAGCAATGCAACATTACTATAAGGATACCTCATACAGAACACATTGGTTGCAATGCTAAACGGTGGCCGTGGCTGTATAATCTGGGATGCAACATTAATTAAAGGGCACCTCATACAGAACACAGCGATAGCAATGCTGAAAGGTGGCCTTGGTTGCATAATCCACAATGCAACATTAAAATAATGGCACCTCATACAGAACAAAGCGATCACAATGCTGGAAGGTGGTCAGGGCTGCATAATACACAATGCAACATTAAAATAAAGGCACCTCATACACAACACAGCGATCGCAATGCTGGAAGGTGGTCAGGGCTGCATATTCCACAATGCAACATTAAAATAAGGGCACCTCAGACAGAACGCAGCGATCGCAATGCTGAAAGGTGGTCTTGGCTGCATAATCCGCAATGCAACATTAAAATAAAGGCAATTCATTCAGAAGACAGCAATCGCAATGCTGAAAGGGGGCCGTGGCTGCATAATCCGCATTGCAACATTAAAATTAGGGCACCTTATACAGAAAACATTGATCGCAATGCTGAATGGTGGCCGTGGCTGCATAATCCACAATGCAAAATGATAATAAGGGCACCTCATACAGAACACATTGATCGCAATGCTGAAAGGTGGTCGTGGCTGCATAATCCACATTGCAAAATTATAATACGGGCACCTCATACAGAAGACATTGATTGCAATGCTGAAAGGTGGTTGTGGCTGCATAATCCAAAGTGCAACATTAAAATAAGGGCACCTCATACAGAACATAGCGTTCGCAATGCTGAAAGGCGGTCGTGGCTGCATAATCCGCAATGCAACATTAAAATAAGGGCCCCTCACACAGAACACAGCGATCGCAATGCTGAAAAGTGGTTGTGGCTGAATAAGCCTGAATGCAACATTAAAATAAGGGCACATCACATAGAACACAGCGATCGCAAAGCTGGAAGGTGGTCGTGGCTGCATAATCCGCAATAGAACATTAAAATAAGGGCACCTCACACAGAACACAGCGATCGCAATGCTGAAAGGTGGTTGTGGCTGTATAATCCACAATGCAACATTAAATTAAGGGCACCTCATACAGAAGACATCAATCGCAATGCTGAAAGATGGCCGTGGCAGCATAATCCAAAATGCAACATTAATATAAGGGCACCTCATACATAACACAGTGATCACAATGCTGAAAAATGGCCGTGGCTGCATAATCCACAATGCAACATTAATATATGGGCACCTCATACATAACACAGCGATCGCAATGCTGAAAGGTGGCCGTGGCTGCATAATCCACAATGCAACATTAAAATAAGGGCACCTCATACAGAACACAGCGATCGCAATGCTGGAAGGTGGTCGTGGCGGCATAATCCGCAATGCAACATTAAAATAAGGCCGCCTCACACAGAACACAGCGATCACAATGCTGAAAGGTGGCCGTGGCTGCATAATCCACAATGCAACATTAAAATAAGGGCACCTCATACAGAACACAGTGATCGCAATGCTGGAAGGTGGTCGTGGCTGCATAATACGCAATGCAACATTAAAATAAGGGCGCCTCACAAAAAAAAATAGCGATCGCAATGCTGGAAGGTGGTCATGGCTGCATAATCCACAATGCAACGTTAAAATAAGGGCACCTCATACAGAACACAGCGATCACAATGCTGGAAGGTGGTCAGGGCTGCATAATACACAATGTAACATTAAAATAAAGGCACCTCATACAGAACACCGTGATCGCAATGCTGGAAGGTGGTCAGGGCTGCATATTCCACAATGCAACATTAAAATAAAGGCACCTCATACAGAACACATTGATCGCAATGCTGAAAGGTGGTCGAGGCTGCATAATCCACAATGCAAAATTATAATACGGGCACCTCATACAGAAGACATTGCCGCAATGCTGAAAGTTGGTCGTGGCTGCATAATCCATAGTGCAACATTAAAATAAGGGCACCTCATACAGATCACAGCAATCGCAATGCTGAAAGGTGGCCGTGGCTGCATAATCCTCAATGCGACATTAAAATAAAGGCAACTTACACAGAAGACATCCATTGCAATGCTGAAAGGTGGCTGTGGCTGCATAACCCACAATGCAACATTAAAATAAGGGCACCTCATACAGAACACAGCGAACGTAATGCTGAAAGGTTGTCGTGGCTGCATAATACATAATGCAACATTAAAATAAAGGCACCTAACACAGAAGACATCAATCGCAATGCTGAAAGGTGGCCGTGGCTGCATAATCCACAATGCACCATTAAAATAAAGGCACCTCATACAGAATACAGCGATCGCAATGCTGGAAGGTGGTCGTGGCTGCATAATCCTCAATGCAACATTAAAATAAAGGCAACTAACACAGAAGACATCCATTGCAATGCTGAAAGATGGCCGTGGCTGCATAATCCACAATGCAACATTAAAATAAGGGCACCTCATACAGAACACAGCGATCACAATGCTGAAAGGTGGTCGTGGCTGCATAATCCACAATGCAACATTAAAATAAAGGCACCTAACACAGAAGACAACAATCGCAATGCTGAAAGGTGGCCGTGGCTGAATAATCCACAATGCACCATTAAAATAAGGGCACCTCATACAGAACACAGCGATCGCAATTCTGGAAGGTGGTCGTGGCTGCATAGTACACAATGCAACATTAAAATAAAGGCACCTCACACAGAAGACATCGATCACAAATCGCAATGCTGGAAGGTGGTCGTGGCTGCATAATATGCAATGCAACATTAAAATACAGCGATCACAATGGTGAAAGGTGGCCGTGGCTGCATAATCCACAATGCAACATTAAAATAAGGGCACCTCATACAGATCACAGCGATTGCAATGCTGAAAGGTGACCGTGGCTGCATAATCCACAATGCAACATTAAAATAAGGGCACCTCATACAGAACACAGCGATCACAATGCTGAACGGTGGCCGTGGCTGCATAATCCTAAAAGTAACATCAAAATAAGGGCACCTCATACAGAACACAGCCATCACAATGCTGAAAGGTGGCCGTGGCTGCATAATCCACAATGCAACTTTAATATAAGAGCACCTCATACAGAACACATCGATCACAATGCTGAATGGTGGCGGTGGCTTCATAATCAGCAATGCAACATAACTATAAGGATACCTCATACAGAACACATTGGTTGCAATGCTAAACGGTGGCCGTGGCTGTATAATCCGCAATGCAACATTAATTAAAGGGCACCTCATACAGAACACAGCGATAGCAATGCTGAAAGGTGGCCTTGGTTGCATAATCCACAATGCAACATTAAAATAGTGGCACCTCATACAGAACAAAGCGATCACAATCCTGGAAGGTGGTCAGGGCTGCATAATACACAATGCAACATTAAAATAAAGGCACCTCATACACAACACAGCGATCGCAATGTTGGAAGGTGGTCAGGGCTGCATATTTCACAATGCAACATTAAAATAAGGGCACCTCAGACAGAACGCAGCAATCGCAGTGCTGAAAGGTGGTCTTGGCTGCATAATCCGCAATGCAACATTAAAATAAAGGCAACTCATTCAGAAGAAAGCAATCGCAATGCTGAAAGGTGGCCGTGGCTGCATAATCAGCATTGCAACATTAAAATTAGGGCACCTCATACAGAACACATTGATCGCAATGCTGAAAGGTGGTCGAGGCTGCATAATCCACAATGCAAAATTATAATACGGGCACCTCATACAGAAGACATTGCCGCAATGCTGAAAGTTGGTCGTGGCTGCATAATCCATAGTGCAACATTAAAATAAGGGCACCTCATACAGATCACAGCAATCGCAATGCTGAAAGGTGGCCGTGGCTGCATAATCCTCAATGCGACATTAAAATAAAGGCAACTAACACAGAAGACATCCATTGCAATGCTGAAAGATGGCGTGGCTGCATAATCCACAATGCAACATTAAAATAAGGGCACCTCATACAGAACACAGCGATCGTAATGCTGAAAGGTGGTCGTGGCTGCATAATCCACAATGCAACATTAAAATAAAGGCACCTAACACAGAAGACAACAATCGCAATGCTGAAAGGTGGCCGTGGCTGAATAATCCACAATGCACAATTAAAATAAGGGCACCTCATACAGAACACAGCGATCGCAATTCTGGAAGGTGGTCGTGGCTGCATAGTACACAATGCAACATTAAAATAAAGGCACCTCACACAGAAGACATCGATCACAAATCGCAATGCTGGAAGGTGGTCGTGGCTGCATAATATGCAATGCAACATTAAAATACAGCGATCACAATGGTGAAAGGTGGCCGTGGCTGCATAATCCACAATGCAACATTAAAATAAGGGCACCTCATACAGATCACAGCGATTCCAATGCTGAAAGGTGACCGTGGCTGCATAATCCACAATGCAACATTAAAATAAGGGCACCTCATACAGAACACAGCGATCACAATGCTGAACGGTGGCCGTGGCTGCATAATCCTAAAAGTAACATCAAAATAAGGGCACCTCATACAGAACACAGCCATCACAATGCTGAAAGGTGGCCGTGGCTGCATAATCCACAATGCAAAATGATAATAAGGGCACCTCATACAGAACACATTGATCGCAATGCTGAAAGGTGGTCGTGGCTGCATAATCCACATTGCAAAATTATAATACGGGCACCTCATACAGAAGACATTGATCGCATTGCTGAAAGGTGGTCGTGGCTGCATAATCCAAAGTGCAACATTAAAATAAGGGCACCTCATACAGAACATAGCGTTCGCAATGCTGAAAGGCGGTTGTGGCTGCATAATCCGCAATGCAACATTAAAATAAGGGCCCCTCACACAGAACACAGCGATCGCAATGCTGAAAAGTGGTTGTTCCTGAATAATCCTGAATGCAACATTAAAATAAGGGCACATCACATAGAACACAGCGATCGCAAAGCTGGAAGGTGGTTGTGGCTGCATAATCCACAATGCAACATTAAATTAAGGGCACCTCATACATAACACAGTGATCGCAATGCTGAAAAATGGCCGTGGCTGCATAATCCACAATGCAACATTAATATATGGGCACCTCATACATAACACAGCGATCGCAATGCTGAAAGGTGGCCGTGGCTGCATAATCCACAATGCAACATTAAAATAAGGGCACCTCATACAGAACACAGCGATCGCAATGCTGGAAGGTGGTCGTGGCGGCATAATCCGCAATGCAACATTAAAATAAGGGCGCCTCACACAGAACACAGCGATCACAATGCTGAAAGGTGGCCGTGGCTGCATAATCCACAATGCAACGTTAAAATAAGGGCACCTCATACAAAACACAGCGATCGCAATACTGGAAGGTGGTCGTGGCTGCATAATCCACAATGCAACATTAAAATAAGGGCACCTCATACAGAACACATTGATCGCAATGCTGAAAGGTGGTCGTGGCTGCATAATCCACATTGTAAAATTATAATACGGGCACCTCATACAGAACATAGCGATCGCAATGCTGAAAGGTGGTCGTGGCTGCATAATCCGCAATGCAACATTAAAATAAGGGCCCCTCACACAGAACACAGCGATCGCAATGCTGAAAAGTGGTCGTGGCTGAATAATCCTGAATGCAACATTAAAATAAGGGCACATTACATAGAACACAGCGATCGCAATGCTGAAAGGTGGTTGTGGCTGCATAATCCACAATGCAACATTAAATTAAGGGCACCTCATACAGAAGACATCAATTGCAATGCTGAAAGATGGCCGTGGCTCCATAATCCACAATGCAACATTAATATAAGGGCACCTCATACATAACACAGCGATCACAATGCTGAAAGATGGCCGTGGCTGCAATATCCACAATGCAACATTAATATATGGGCACCTCATACATAACACAGCGATTGCAATGCTGAAAGGTGGCCGTGGCTGCATAATCCACATTGCAACATTAAAATAAGGGCACCTCATACAGAACACAGTGATCGCAATGCTGGAAGGTGGTCGTGGCTGCATAATACGCAATGCAACATTAAAATAAGTGCGCCTCACAAAGAAAATAGCGATCGCAATGCTGGAAGGTGGTCATGGCTGCAAAATCCACAATGCAACGTTAAAATAAGGGCACCTCATACAGAACACAGCGATCGCAATGCTGGAAGGTGGTCAGGGCTGCATAATACACAATGTAACTATAAATAAAGGCACCTCATACAGAACACCGCGATCGCAATGCTGGAAGGTGGTCAGGGCTGCATATTCCACAATGCAACATTAAAATAAGGGCACCTCATACAGAACACATTGATCGCAATGCTGAAAGGTGGTCGAGGCTGCATAATCCACAATGCAAAATTATAATACGGGCACCTCATACAGAAGACATTGACGCAATGCTGAAAGTTGGTCGTGGCTGCATAATCCATAGTGCAACATTAAAATAAGGGCACCTCATACAGATCACAGCAATCGCAATGCTGAAAGGTGGCCGTGGCTGCATAATCCTCAATGCGACATTAAAATAAAGGCAACTAACACAGAAGACATCCATTGCAATGCTGAAAGATGGCCGTGGCTGCATAATCCACAATGCAACATTAAAATAAGGGCACCTCATACAGAACACAGCGATCGTAATGCTGAAAGGTGGTCGTGGCTGCATAATCCACAATGCAACATTAAAATAAAGGCACCTAACACAGAAGACAACAATCGCAATGCTGAAAGGTGGCCGTGGCTGAATAATCCACAATGCACAATTAAAATAAGGGCACCTCATACAGAACACAGCGATCGCAATTCTGGAAGGTGGTCGTGGCTGCATAGTACACAATGCAACATTAAAATAAAGGCACCTCACACAGAAGACATCGATCACAAATCGCAATGCTGGAAGGTGGTCGTGGCTGCATAATATGCAATGCAACATTAAAATACAGCGATCACAATGGTGAAAGGTGGCCGTGGCTGCATAATCCACAATGCAACATTAAAATAAGGGCACCTCATACAGATCACAGCGATTGCAATGCTGAAAGGTGACCGTGGCTGCATAATCCACAATGCAACATTAAAATAAGGGCACCTCATACAGAACACAGCGATCACAATGCTGAACGGTGGCCGTGGCTGCATAATCCTAAAAGTAACATCAAAATAAGGGCACCTCATACAGAACACAGCCATCACAATGCTGAAAGGTGGCCGTGGCTGCATAATCCACAATGCAAAATGATAATAAGGGCACCTCATACAGAACACATTGATCGCAATGCTGAAAGGTGGTCGTGGCTGCATAATCCACATTGCAAAATTATAATACGGGCACCTCATACAGAAGACATTGATCGCATTGCTGAAAGGTGGTCGTGGCTGCATAATCCAAAGTGCAACATTAAAATAAGGGCACCTCATACAGAACATAGCGTTCGCAATGCTGAAAGGCGGTTGTGGCTGCATAATCCGCAATGCAACATTAAAATAAGGGCCCCTCACACAGAACACAGCGATCGCAATGCTGAAAAGTGGTTGTTCCTGAATAATCCTGAATGCAACATTAAAATAAGGGCACATCACATAGAACACAGCGATCGCAAAGCTGGAAGGTGGTTGTGGCTGCATAATCCACAATGCAACATTAAATTAAGGGCACCTCATACATAACACAGTGATCGCAATGCTGAAAAATGGCCGTGGCTGCATAATCCACAATGCAACATTAATATATGGGCACCTCATACATAACACAGCGATCGCAATGCTGAAAGGTGGCCGTGGCTGCATAATCCACAATGCAACATTAAAATAAGGGCACCTCATACAGAACACAGCGATCGCAATGCTGGAAGGTGGTCGTGGCGGCATAATCCGCAATGCAACATTAAAATAAGGGCGCCTCACACAGAACACAGCGATCACAATGCTGAAAGGTGGCCGTGGCTGCATAATCCACAATGCAACGTTAAAATAAGGGCACCTCATACAAAACACAGCGATCGCAATACTGGAAGGTGGTCGTGGCTGCATAATCCACAATGCAACATTAAAATAAGGGCACCTCATACAGAACACATTGATCGCAATGCTGAAAGGTGGTCGTGGCTGCATAATCCACATTGTAAAATTATAATACGGGCACCTCATACAGAACATAGCGATCGCAATGCTGAAAGGTGGTCGTGGCTGCATAATCCGCAATGCAACATTAAAATAAGGGCCCCTCACACAGAACACAGCGATCGCAATGCTGAAAAGTGGTCGTGGCTGAATAATCCTGAATGCAACATTAAAATAAGGGCACATTACATAGAACACAGCGATCGCAATGCTGAAAGGTGGTTGTGGCTGCATAATCCACAATGCAACATTAAATTAAGGGCACCTCATACAGAAGACATCAATCGCAATGCTGAAAGATGGCCGTGGCTCCATAATCCACAATGCAACATTAATATAAGGGCACCTCATACATAACACAGCGATCACAATGCTGAAAGATGGCCGTGGCTGCAATATCCACAATGCAACATTAATATATGGGCACCTCATACATAACACAGCGATTGCAATGCTGAAAGGTGGCCGTGGCTGCATAATCCACATTGCAACATTAAAATAAGGGCACCTCATACAGAACACAGTGATCGCAATGCTGGAAGGTGGTCGTGGCTGCATAATACGCAATGCAACATTAAAATAAGTGCGCCTCACAAAGAAAATAGCGATCGCAATGCTGGAAGGTGGTCATGGCTGCAAAATCCACAATGCAACGTTAAAATAAGGGCACCTCATACAGAACACAGCGATCGCAATGCTGGAAGGTGGTCAGGGCTGCATAATACACAATGTAACATTAAAATAAAGGCACCTCATACAGAACACCGCGATCGCAATGCTGGAAGGTGGTCAGGGCTGCATATTCCACAATGAAACATTAAAATAAGGGCACCTCATACAGAACACATTGATCGCAATGCTGAAAGGTGGTCGAGGCTGCATAATCCACAATGCAAAATTATAATACGGGCACCTCATACAGAAGACATTGACGCAATGCTGAAAGTTGGTCGTGGCTGCATAATCCATAGTGCAACATTAAAATAAGGGCACCTCATACAGATCACAGCAATCGCAATGCTGAAAGGTGGCCGTGGCTGCATAATCCTCAATGCGACATTAAAATAAAGACAACTAACACAGAAGACATCAATTGCAATGCTGAAAGGTGGCCGTGGCTGCATAATCCACAATGCAACATTAAAATAAGGGCACCTCATACAGAACACAGCGATCGTAATGCTGAAAGGTGGTTGTGGCTGCATAATCCACAATGCAACATTAAAATAAAGGCACCTAACACAGAAGACAACAATCGCAATGCTGAAAGGTGGCCGTGGCTGAATAATCCACAATGCACCATTAAAATAAGGGCACCTCATACAGAACACAGCGATCGCAATGCTGGAAGGTGGTCGTGGCTGCATAATACACAATGCAACATTAAAATAAAGGCACCTCACACAGAAGACATCGATCACAAATCGCAATGCTGGAAGGTGTTCGTGGCTGCATAATATGCAATGCAACATTAAAATACAGCGATCACAATGGTGAAAGGTGGCCGTGGCTGCATAATCCACAATGCAACATTAAAATAAGGGCACCTCATACAGATCACAGTGATCGCAATGCTGAAAGGTGGCCGTGGCTGCATAATCCACCATGCAACATTAAAATAAGGGCACCTCATACAGAACACAGCGATCACAATGCTGAACGGTGGCCGTGGCTGCATAATCCTAAATGTAACATTAAAATAAGGGCACCTCATACAGAACACAGCCATCACAATGCTGAAAGGTGGCCGTGGCTGCATAATCCGCAATGCAACTTTAATATAAGAGCACATCATACAGAACACATCGATCACAATGCTGAAAGGTGGCGGTGGCTTCATAATCAGCAATGCAACATTACTATAAGGATACCTCATACAGAACACAGTGGTTGCAATGCTAAAGGGTGGCCGTGGCTGCATAATCCGCAATGCAACATTAATTAAAGGGCACCTCATAGAGAACACAGTGATAGCAATGCTGAAAGGTGGCCTTGGTTGCATAATCCACAATGCAACATTAAAATAATGGCACCTCATACAGAACAAAGCGATCACAATGCTGGAAGGTGGTCAGGGCTGCATAATACACAATGCAACATTAAAATAAAGGCACCTCATACACAACACAGCGATCGCAATGCTGGAAGGTGGTCAGGGCTGCATATTCCACAATGCAACATTAAAATAAGGGCACCTCAGACAGAACGCAGTGATCGCAATGCTGAAAGGTGGTCTTGGCTGCATAATCCGCAATGCAAGATTAAAATAAAGGCAACTCATTCAGAAGACAGCAATCGCAATGCTGAAAGGTGGCCGTGGCTGCATAATCCGCATTGCAACATTAAAATTAGGGCACCTCATACAGAACACATTGATCGCAATGCTGAAAGGTGGTCGTGGCTGCATAATCCACATTGCAAAATTATAATACGGGCACCTCATACAGAAGACATTGATCGCAATGCTGAAAGGTGGTCGTGGCTGCATAATTCACAGTGCAACATTAAAATAAGGGCACCTCATACAGAACATACCGATCGCAATGCTGAAAGGCGGCCGTGGCTGCATAATACGCAATGCAACATTAAAATAAGGGCCCCTCACACAGAACACAGCGATCGCAATGCTGAAAAGTGGTCGTGGCTGAATAATCCTGAATGCAACATTAAAATAAGGGTACATCACATAGAACACAGCGATCGCAAAGCTGGAAGGTGGTCGTGGCTGCATAATCCGCAATAGAACATTAAAATAAGGGCACCTCACACAGAACACAGCGATCGCAATGCTGAAAGATGGCCGTGGCTGCATAATCCACAATGCAACATTAATATAAGGGCACCTCATACATAACACAGTGATCACAATGCTGAAAAATGGCCGTGGCTGCATAATCCACAATGCAACATTAATATATGGGCACCTCATACATAACACAGCGATCGCAATGCTGAAAGGTGGCCGTGGCTGCATAATCCACAATGCAACATTAAAATAAGGGCACCTTATACAGAACACAGTGATCGCAATGCTGGAAGGTGGTCGTGGCTGCATAATACGCAATGCAACATTAAAATAAGGGCGCCTCACAAAGAAAATAGCGATCGCAATGCTGGAAGGTGGTCGTGGCTGCATAATCTGCAATGCAACATTAAAATAAGGGCGCCTCACACAGAACACAGCGATCACAATGCTGAAAGGTGGCCGTGGTTGCATAATCCACAATGCAACGTTAAAATAAGGGCACCTCATACAGAACACCGCGATCGCAATGCTGGAAGGTGGTCAGGGCTGCATATTCCACAATGCAACATTAAAATAAGGGCACCTCATACAGAACACATTGATCGCAATGCTGAAAGGTGGTCGAGGCTGCATAATCCACAATGCAAAATTATAATACGGGCACCTCATACAGAAGACATTGACGCAATGCTGAAAGTTGGTCGTGGCTGCATAATCCATAGTGCAACATTAAAATAAGGGCACCTCATACAGATCACAGCAATCGCAATGCTGAAAGGTGGCCGTGGCTGCATAATCCTCAATGCAACATTAAAGTAAAGGCAACTAACACAGAAGACATCCATTGCAATGCTGAAAGGTGGCTGTGGCTGCATAATCCACAATGCAACATTAAAATAAGGGCACCTCATACAGAACACAGCGATCGTACTGCTGAAAGGTGGTCGTGGCTGCATAATACACAATGCAACATTAAAATAAAGGCACCTAACACAGAAGACATCAATCACAATGCTGAAAGGTGGCCGTGGCTGCATAATCCACAATGCACCATTAAAATAAAGGCACCTCATACAGAACACAGCGATCGCAATGCTGGAAGGTGGTCGTGGCTGCATAATACACAATGCAACATTAAAATAAAGGCACCTCACACAGAAGACATCGATCACAAATCGCAATGCTGGAAGGTGGTCGTGGCTGCATAATATGCAATGCAACATTAAAATACAGCGATCACAATGCTGAAAGGTGGCTATGGCTGCATAATCCACAATGTAACATTAAAATAAGGGCACCTCATACAGAACACAGAGATCGCAATGCTGAACGGTGGCCGTGGCTGCATAATCCTCAATGCAACATTAAAATAAGGCTACCTCATACAGAACACAGCAATCGCAATGCTGAAAGGTGGCCATGGCTGCATGATCCACAATGCAACATTAAAATAAGGGTACCTCATACAGATCACAGGGATCACAATGCTGAAAGTTTGCCGTGGCTGCATAATCCGCAATGCAACATTAAAATAAGGGCACCTCATACAGAACACAGCTATCGCAAAGCTGAAAGGTGGTCGTGGCTGCATAATCCACAATGCAACATTAAAATAAGGGCACCTCATACAGAACACAGCGATCGCAGTGCTGAAAGGTGGCCGTGGCTGCATGATCCACAATGCAACATTAAAATAAGGGTACCTCATACAGATCACAGCGATCGCAATGCTGAAAGGTTGCTGTGGCTGGATAATCCGCAAAGCAACATTAATATAATGAAACCTTATACAGAACGAAGCGATCGCAATGCGGAAAGGTGGTGGTGGCTGCATAATTAGCAATGCAACATTAATATAAGGACACCTCATACAGAACACAGCGGTTGAAATGCTGAAAGGTGGTCGTGGCTGTATAATCCGCAATGCAACCTTCAAATAAGGCCACCTCATACAGAACACAGCAATCTCAAGCAATGCTGAAAGGTGGTTGTGGCTGCATAATCCACAATGCACCATTAAAATAAGGGCACCTCATATAAAACACAGCGATCGCAGTGCTGAAAGGTGGTTGTGGCTGCATAATCCGAAAAGCAACATTAAAATAAGGGCACCTCATACAGAACACAGCGATTCAATTCTGAAAGGTGGCTATGTCTGCATAATCCACAATGCAACATTAAAATAAGGGCACCTCATACAGAACACAGTGATCGCTGTTAGGCGGAAACCTTTGCAGTTCCCTCTGGGACCACTGCAAAAGGTTTAGGACTACAGGTGTTTGGCGGTGAACCCACTTGGTAGCAGTCTGTACCACACAGATTCACTTGGTAGCTGTGGATGAGCAGTCAGACTTCCCTCAAGAAGAGTTGAGCAGTATGTGGAGTATACAAAATAGGGCAATTCTTCCCAGCAAGACAAGCAAACACGCAACGAGGCTTAGTGTAAAGATATTAAGGTATTTATTTATAACGAAACATCTAAGAAAAACACTATGGCACTTTCACGGCAAACAAATCAAACACAATTACTCTACGAAAAAGAAACGATCAGTCCCAATAGCAATATTTCGACAAGTCTAGGTTCTACCGGCACCACTTATTTACAGACAGAGGTGTATACCTCAACCTAGATGGCACTCTAATATTGGTTAGGACGGGAGAGAAAAAGATAGCCAGGTTACGAAATCAACACAGTTCAATACTTCACGGGCAAAATGTACGGTAAGAAGGCAAGGACCACAATAGATCATAAAGTTCAGAGGCCAGGCCCACTCGGAGAGAGGCAAGGCGATATGTCCCAAAAAGTCTCTAGTGGAGATGCATTCAAGTCTTTGTAGCAAATTGTTATCGGCAGATGAACCAGTTCAGAACAATAAATGAGAAAAGCTTGGAGGCGACCCAACGGAAAGGAGAGGATTAAGACACCTCACTCGAACCGATCGAAAGGGAAGCCAGGCGGACACGGTACCTTGTTGTGGAGGGCAGCTCCGGTGGGGCAGTTGTTCCTGGTGGTGGATTCACGTCGGGTCTTTGCCAAGAGTAGAGAGGTTCTCGTCGTCGAAGAAAAGTGAAGTCCGGTGCACCACCAGGGAAGAGATCAGCCGCGGAGTGCTCCGTCACAAGGCACCACCTTTTGGTCACGGTACAGGGGTAGTGGCTATCCGGTTGCCGGGGTGGGTTGCACTGGCAATTCGACCACTGCGTTCTGAGGCAAATAAAAAGCAAAGGGGACTGGTTGTTCCCACCAGTCAGGGGAAGAGACTCTCCGGCAGGGAGATCTCCTCTGTCGTCGGGAAGTGGTGAGTCGGTTCTGCAGGGCTCCACCGGAGGTGTCGTCGTGCAGGTCGGCTCAGCGTTACCCTCGTCGGATTCTTAGGTCCTGTGGCGACTTCTGAAGATCCAGTCCCAAAAGCCCTGCTTTTATGCAGAAAACCCCCATTCATTCAGCCTAGCTGTCAATCAACACATGCTGAGTGGTGAGCGGGAAGGCTCACCACTTGGGCCAATCACTCCAGAGTGCGACCGGAGTTGGCAAGGCAACTCGGTCCAGGGTGCCTAAACCCCCTCCCACACCCCTGTGGTAACCCAGACAGAATGGCACCACTTTGGAGGGTCTCTGTACAGAGCCCGCCAAAAGTGGAACAAAGGGCTCAACCTTTGGTTTAGGAGTCAGAGAGACGAACACAGACGCCATTTTTAAAAACCGAGTTCTGGCAGAAAATACCATCTGATAAACTTATTTACGATAAGTAGACCGGTGGTACGTTAGAGATTAACGAGGAAAAGTATCAATCTCCAACAATGGGACGAATCCCATAGGGTTAGGTTCGGGGTCGAACATAACAAGTAGTTTCCACTGCCACCAGCCAAAACTCGACGAGGGGGGACGGGACAGTGCCCCCTCGAGTAACAGATCCAGGAGTAATCGAATTACCCCTACTAGTACGTCCACAATAAGATGGTTTGTACTAGTTCTGTTAGTAAATTTAGGTCTAGTAAAGCCAATGGTGACTTTACATGCCCGGGGAGACAGTAGTCAGTCCCCGGGTATGGAGTCTATGGTGGAGGTCCGCTAGGACGCCCCAGTGCTACGGCACATAGGGTGCGGTGTAACACACATAGAAAAACATATGAGACCCTATGGAGTAAAAAGACCCCATAGCCCATAGAACACATTGACATTCAAAGGAATTACACACATACATGTCCAAGAGTGGGAGGAAAAGAGTCTCACTCTTGGCAGGATGGAAAAAAACAAACTCCCGAAATCCAGCAAAGCTGCTGGGGGACTCACTAGGTTAGGAAATTCAGCCTAAACAGAGAATTCTCCCTAACACTCGCCCCCCCCAGACTAAGGGACAGGAGGATTTAATCCACTCCTGGATGAATCTCATACCTCTAGTCGATGACATACTTCCTTGAGAGACCATCAGCATTTTGATGGTGACATCCTGACCTGTGCTCAATGGTGAAATCAAACCCTTGCAGGCAGATCGACCATCTCAATAGTTTTGGGTTTTCCCCTTTCATTTGCATTAACCATCTCAAGGGTTGGTGGTCAGTCTGAATGACAAAAGTAGAACCATACAAGTACGGCCTAAACTTCTTCAGAGCCCACACGATAGCAAAGCACTCTCTTTCGATTGTTGCCCACCTTGTTTCAAGATCCTTCAGCTTGCGGCTGATGAAGCAAACGGTGTGCTCCCTACCTTTCCCATCCAGTTGACTGAGTACGGCACCTATTCCTACATTTGAAGCATCTGTCTGCACAATGAAGTGTTGGCGGTAATCAGGAGCTCTGAGTACTGGGGCTTGGCAAAGAGCCTTTTTCAGGTTTTCAAAAGCCTGATTGCACTCCTCGTTCCATCTAACCTTCTTAGGAAATTTGGGCGAGGAGATGACATTCAGTGGAGAAGCTATGGTCCCATAGTTCTCTATGAAATTCCTCTAATACCCAGTGAGGCCTAGGAAGGCTCTCACCTGGGTTTGAGTAGTCGGTGTTGTCCAATTTTGCACAGCTTCAATTTTACTGAGCAAAGGCCTTATTTCTCCACCGCCTACCTCATGCCCAAGATAGACTACCTTACTCTGTCCAATTTGGCATTTGCTCGCCTTTATGGTCAGATTGGCTCGTCCAAGAGCCTGCAAAACATCTCTCAGGTGGGTTACATGTTCTTCCCAGGAATTGCTGAATACTGCAATGTCATCCAAGTATGCCATGCAGAAGTCCTCCATCCCATTCAGAACCTGGTTTACCATCCGTTGAAACGTAGCAGGTGCATTCTTCAATCCGAAAGGCATTACCTTAAACTGGTATAAGCCAACGGGGGTAGAAAATGCAGTTTTCTCCTTGGCATGGTCTGTCAGGGCTATTTGCCAATAGCCAGACGTCAAGTCAAACGTGCTGAGGAATCCGGCCTTTGGTACTAACACAACGGGGCTAGACTATGGACTAGTAGAGGGCTCTATTACCCCGAGATCAAGCATCTTGCTGACCTCACCTTTGATGTGGGTTCGTACGTTTTCTGACATGCGGTATCCTCTGCTTTTGACTGGCAGACAGTCACCAGTGAGTATGTCGTGCTGGCCCCAAGGGGTCAAGCCTGGTGAAAGTGAGAACAGAGAGGCAAACTGATTCAACATAGATTTGCACTCTTCTTGTTGCTCGGGTGTCAGATTGGAGGAGAGATTTACTCCTTCAATTTTTTCATCTAAAGGTAAGCCTCTGAGGAGATCCGGAAGAGCTTCACTCTCTTCTTCTTCCTCGGATGACGCTAGAAGCAACTCTCCTACATCAGGTCGCGAGACATACGCTTTAAGTCGGTTGGTGTGAAAGACTATCGGAGCCTCCTTGGGATTGCCCAAGTCCACCAGATAGTTAACCTCTCCGAGTTTACCCACGACTCGGAAGGGTCCCATCCACTTATCTTGCAAGGCCCTCTGCCTTGTTGGGATCATAACGAGAACGAGCTGGTCTTGAGCGAACTCAACCATGTTAGCCTTTTGATCGTGCCAGTGCTTGACCAATGCTTGTCCAGCTTTCAAGTTATCGCTTGCTTCCGTCATCATGTGTGACATTCTCCTCCGGAGACCGATCACGTAGTCAGTCACTCTGACTGGCTTGGGGGAAGGAGCACTCTCCAACCCCTCCTTAATCAGGGCCAATGGGCCTCTGACGGGATGCCCATAGAGTAGTTCGAAGGGCGAGTAATCTACGCCCTCCTGAGGGACTTCTCTATAAGCAAAGAGAAGGCATGGCAGTAGAAGGTCCCACTTACGCTTAAGGGGTTCCTCTAAAGCACCTATCATGCTCTTCATGGTTCGGTTGAACCGTTCTACCAACCCATTGGTTTGTGGGTGGTAAGCTGTTGAGAACTTGTAAGTAACTCCACAGGTTTTCCACATGGATTTCATGTAGTTGGACATAAAGTTTGACCCCCTGTCAGAGATTACTTCCTTAGGAAACCCGACCCTAGTAAAAATACCAAGGAGGGCCTTAGCCACAGCCGGAGCTGTAACAGTCCTCATAGGAATTGCCTCAGGATACCTAGTAGCATGGTCTACTACAACAAGTATAAACCTGTTGCCTGAGGAGGTTGGAGGATCAAGGGGACCAACAATGTCAATCCCTACTCTCTCAAATGGGACTCCCACAACTGGGAGAGGCGCTAAAGGTGCCAAATTCTTGGAGCCAACCTTACCAGAGATCTGGCAGGTGTGGCAGCTCCTGCAGTGTTTTTCTACTTCGGCCCCCATCTTCGGCCAATAGAAGTAGAGAGAGAGCCTTTCCTTAGTCTTCTTGAAACTCAAGTGACCAGCCAAAGGAATCTCGTGGGCTAACTGCAAGAACTGTGGTCTGTTCTCTTGGGGTACTACCAGTCGTTTGTAGTCTCCAGGTGCAGACTCGGTCGGTTCACTGTAGAAGAGGCCATCTTCCCAGTGCAACCTGCATTTCCCAGGCTCTTGCCCTTCAGCCTGAGCTTCTGCCTGTTGGCGAAGACCTTCCAGAGTTGGACATTCTCTCTGTCCCTTACTGAAGTCTGCCCTGCTGGGTCCACCTTCTGCCAGTAAAGACTGAAGCTCAGGATGCTCAACAGGATCCAGATCTCCAATGAGTTCCTGGCCCTCCATTTGCTCTTCCTCAGAGTCTAATTCTACCACACAGGGTTGTACCTCCCTCTCAGCCTCGGCTGGAGGTGGAGTTACGGGTGTAACTTTGGACAACCGCGGGGAAGTCCGTGTGGGCTGCACTGGAATGCTGGCTGCTGGTTTCGGGATAGAAGCCTTAGGTTTCCCTTTCGCTTCTGATTTCGTGGAGACAGCGGCCGACAATTCCAGTGGAGCAGGAGTGATTTCTTCATCATCTCCTGGAGAGTACCGCGCATGGTCCTCTCTCTTGCAGGTCTGGTTAGCTCCTGTAACCGTTTACTAGGAGGTCTGGGAGTATGCGATACAACTCCGAGAGTTTTTAAATCGTTACCCAACAGTACGCGTCCTGGTACCTCACTCTGTATGCTGACAGGTATCTTCACAGTCATGTCGTTACACTGGATGAGAACTGGTAATTGGGGAAGCATCTGCAAAGGCCCTCCAGCTAACTTGGTGAGGCGTTTGGGTGCCTTAGCAACATCCTCAGCCTGAAAAAACGATTTATCCACCACAGTTATGCTGGCCCCAGTGTCCCTAATGGCAGGAGTCTCCTGACCATTCACCTGGACACTGTCCTTATAATACTGTTTAGTATTATCGGGGATAGAATTATAGATATCAAAATTCTGTTGTTCCCACAACCCCAGAGATACTAAAGAAACGCTGGCTGAGACTCCAATGGGTTCGTCAGCTAGCAGTAGAAAGTTTCCACTTGCCATTTGGACTTCCTCCTCTGGAGCGAAGGCTAAGGAGACAAGCTGGACCCCTGAAGGTTTACCCTTACATCTGGGATCTCCTTTCACGTGATCAGTCGAGCCACAAACAAAGCATTTACCGAATGCTTTCTGGAATGGTGGCTTGTTCTGACCTCCTTCCGGTTTGGCATCAGAAGGCACACTATTCTGCTGTGGTTTTCCTTGTGGCTTACCCTTCTGGTTTTGTTTGGGGCCCTCTTTGGAATGTGAGTTATTAGAATTCTCTTTTGAGTCTTTTTTAGGCTGTTTTCCCTCATCCTTTTTCTGAGTTGCCCCAGAATCCTTATGAGAAGCCCGGTTGGCAACCCATAAGTCAGCAGCCTTAGCTAGCTCCCGGGAATCCAATTCCTTCGAATCAGCCAAGTGCTGTCTGAGCTCAGTAGAACAGGCATCATAAATAGACTCCAACATAAAAAGATTCCTCATACCCTCATAAGTGTTCACTTTGTAACCCTTAATCCATCCCTCTAAGTTCTTCAACCCTTCACTCACCCAGGTAGCCCAAGGGGTACCATCATGCTCTTTGAGGGTTCTAAACCTCTTAAGATACTGGGAAGGGGTCTTCCCGAATCTAGCTATTAAAGCTAGTTTCACACTTTCGTACTCCGTCTTATCCGCCTCCCCCAACTCCATTACCACATCAGTCGCAACAGGAGGGAGCCTAGAGAACAACCAGGGAAGTAAAGCATTCCCGGTGATGTCCTGGAGCCCATGATTGTATTCAAACAGTTTCAGCCAATCCAACACATCCAATCTCGGTTCATACATACCCACTAATTCCTTCGGCATCCGGGGTCTTTTGGGACTGGAGCTCCTAGAGGAACCAGAGGAGAGAGAAGCATTTTCCATAGACAACTTTTTCATCTCTAACTCGTGATTAAGTTCTATTTCCCTGAGTCTTAACTCAGCTTGCTTCTACTCAGCCTGGGCATTCATCCATCTGAACTCGAGCTCTTGGTTTCGTTCAGATTGAGCCAAGAACCGTTTGTATTCTAATTCGAGCTTCATTTTTTCAAGTTCAAAATAAGCAGGGTTACTCGTGGGACCTGGTATGGGCCCCGTAGGCACAGCTGGTAAGGCGGGTAGAGGAGCAGGGGAGACATTTTCGTTAGCCTCGCCGTCCTCGTCAGCCTCTTCATCGCTATCATCAGAATTATGATTTAGATCAACACCATTACTGTTATCTACATTTGCTGGAGAGCTTGGTTCCTCTGAACCAGTACCCAGACTTTGGTTCGCCAGCAATCTCTCGATTAGTTCTAACTTCTTGCCTCTTACAGAAAGATTCTCTTGCCTACAGAGAGCTCGCAAACTCTCAGTATTTTCACCTGACAAGGACTCTTGACTGTAAGTTTCCATTGTAGACATGTTTTTTGAAAAATGCTTTTTGTGCAAAGTTTTGTGGTTAGTTATCCTACAGTGTCGAAAAGCACTCTAAACTGTATGCTCGATACAAATCCCACCGCTGTACACCAGTGTTAGGCGGAAACCTGTGCAGTTCCCTCTGGGACCACTGCAAAAGATTTAGGACTACAGGTGTTTGGCGGTGAACCCACTTGGTAGCAGTCTGTACCACACAGATTCACTTGGTAGCTGTGGCTGAGCAGTCAGACTTCCCTCAAGAAGAGTTGAGCAGTATGTGGAGTATACAAAATAGGGCAATTCTTCCCAGCAAGACAAGCAAACACGCAACGAGGCTTAGTGTAAAGATATTAAGGTATTTATTTATAACAAAACATCTAAGAAAAACACTATGGCACTTTCACGGCAAACAAATCAAACACAATTACTCTACGAAGAAGAAACGATCAATCCCCCTAGCAATATTTCAACAAGTCTAGGTTCTACCGGCACCACTTATTTACAGACAGAGGTGTATACCTCAACCTAGATGGCACTCTAATATTGGTTAGGACGGGAGATAAAAAGATAGGCAGGTTACGAAATCAACACAGTTCAATACTTCACGGGCAAAATGTACGGTAAGAAGGCAAGGACCACAATAGATCATAAAGTTCAGAGGCCAGGCCCACTCGGAGAGAGGCAAGGCGATATGTCCCAAAAAGTCTCTAGTGGAGATGCATTCAAGTCTTTGTAGCAAATTGTTATCGGCAGATTGAACCAGTTCAGAACAATAAATGAGAAAAGCTTGGAGGTGACCCAACGGAAAGGAGAGGATTAAGACACCTCCCTCGAACCGATCGAAAGGGAAGCCAGGCGGACACGGTACCTTGTTGTGGAGGGCAGCTCCGGCGGGGGCAGTTGTTCCTGGTGGTGGATGCACGTCAGGTCTTAGCCAAGAGTAGAGAGGTTCTCGTTGTCGAAGAAAAGTGAAGTCCGGTGCACCACCAGGGAAGAGACCAGCCGCAGAGTGCTCCGTCACAAGGCACCACCTTTTGGTCGCGGTACAGGGGTAGTGGCTATCCGGTTGCCGGGGTGCGTTGCACGGGCAATTCGACCACTGCGTCCTGAGGCGAATAAAAAGCAAAGGGGACTGGTTGTTCCCACCAGTCAGGGGAAGAGACTCTCCGGCAGGGAGATCTCCTCTGTCGTCGGGAAGTGGTGAGTCGGTTCCGCAGGGCTCCACCGGAGGTGTCATCGTGCAGGTCGGCTCAGCGTTACCCTCATCGGATTCTTAGGTCCTATGGCGACTTCTGAAGATCCAGTCCCAAAAGCCCTGCTTTTATGCAGAAAACCCCCATTCATTCAGCCTAGCTGTCAATCAACACATGCTAAGTGGTGAGCGGGAAGGCTCACCACTTGGGCCAATCACTCCAGAGTGCGACCGGAGTTGGCAAGGCAACTCGGTCCAGGGTGCCTAAACCCCCTCCCACACCTCTGTGGTAACCCAGACAGAATGGCACCACTTTGGAGGGTCTCTGTACAGAGCCCGCCAAAAGTGGAACAAAGGGCACAACCTTTGGTTTAGGAGTCACAGAGACGAACACAGACGCCATTTTTAAAAACCGAGTTCTGGCAGAAAATACCATCCGATAAACTTATTTACGATAAGTAGACCGTTGGTACGTTAGAGATTAACGAGGAAAGGTATCAATCTCCTACAATGGGACGAATCCCATAGGGTTAGGTTCGGGGTCGAACATAACAAGTAGTTTCCACTGCCACCAGCCAAAACTCGACAAGGGGGGACGGGACAGTGCCCCCTCGAGTAACAGATCCAGGAGTAATCGAATTACCCCTACTAGTACGTCCACAATAAGATGGTTTGTACTAGTTCTGTTAGTAAATTTAGGTCTAGTAAAGCCAATGGTGACTTTACATGCTCGGGGAGACAGTAGTCAGTCCCCGGGTATGGAGTCTATGGTGGAGGTCCGCTAGGATGCCCCAGTGCTACGGCACGTAGGGTGCGATGTAACACACATAGAAAAACATATGAGACCCTATGGAGTAAAAGACCCCATAGCCCATAGAACACATTGACATTCAAAGGAATTACACACATACATGTCCAAGAGTGGGAGGAAAAGAGTCTCACTCTTGGCAGGATGGAAAAAAACAAACTCCCGAAATCCAGCAAAGCTGCTGGGGGACTCACTAGGTTAGGAAATTCAGCCTAAACAGAGAATTCTCCCTAACAATCGCAATGCTGAAAAGTGTTCGTGGCTGCATAACCCGCAATGCAACATTAAAATAAGGGCACCTCACACAGAACACAGCGATCTGAAAGGTGGTCGATGCTGCATAATCTGCAATGCAACATTAAAATAAGGGCACCTCACACAGATCGCGATTGCGATCAATGTGTTCTGTATGTCGTGCCCATGGCTGCATAATCCACAATGCAACATTAAAATAAGGGCACCTCATAAAGAACACAGCGATCACAATGCTGAAAGGTGGCCGTGGCTGCATAATGCACAATGCAACATTAATATAAGGGCACCTCATACAGAACACAGCGATCGCAAAGCTGAAAGGTGGCCGTGGCTGCATAATCCACAATGCATCATTTAAATAAGGGCACCTCATACAGAACACAGCGATCGCAATGCTGGAAGGTGGTCAGGGCTGCATAATACACAATGCAACATTAAAATAAAGGCACCTCATACAGAACACAGCGATCGCAATGCTGGAAGGCGGTCAGGGCTGCATATTCCACAATGCAACATTAAAATAAGGGCACCTCATACAGAATACATCGATCACAATGCTGAAAGGTGGCGGTGGCTTCCTAATCAGCAATGCAAAATTAATAAAAGGATACCTCATACAGAACACAGCGGTTGCAATGCTAAACGGTGGCTGCGTAATCCGCAATGCAACATTAAAATAAGGGCAACACACACAGAACACAGCAATCGCAATCCTGAAAGGTGGTCATGGCTGCATAATCCGCAATGCAACATTAAAATAAAGGCACCTCAGACACAACACATCGATCGAAATGCTGAAAGGTGGTGGTGGCTGCATAATCCGCAATGCAACCTTAAAATAAGGGCACCTCATACAGAACACAGCAGTTGCAATGCTGAAAGGTGGTCGTGGCTGCATAATCCTCAATGCGACATTAAAATAAAGGCAACTAACACAGAAGACATCCATTGCAATGCTGAAAGGTGGCCGTGGCTGCATAATCCACAATGCAACATTAAAATAAGGGCACCTCATACAGAACACAGGGATCGTAATGCTGAAAGGTGGTCATGGCTGCATAATCCACAATGCAACATTAAAATAAAGGCACCTAACACAGAAGACAACAATCGCAATGCTGAACAATGGCCATGGCTGCATAATCCACAATGCAACATTAAAATAAGGGCACCTCATACAGAACACAGTGATCGCAATGCTGAAAGGTGGCCGTGGCTGCATAATCCACAATGCAACATTAAAATAAGGGCACCTCATACAGAACACAGTGATCGCAATGCTGGAAGGTGGTCGTGGCTGCATAATAGGCAATACAACATTAAAATAAGGGCGCCTCACACAGTAAATAGCGATCTCAATGCTGAATGGTGGCCGTGGCTGCATAATCCTCAATGCAACATTAAAATAAGGTTACCTCATACAGAACACAGCGATCGCAATGCTGAAAGGTGGCCGTGGCTGCATAATACGCAATGCAACATTAAAATAAGGGCACCTCATACAGAACACAACGATCGCAAAGCTGAAAGGTGGTCATGGCTGCATAATCCACACTACAACATTAAAATAAGGGCACCTCATATAAAACACAGCGATCGCAGTGCTGAAAGGTGGCCGTGGCTGCATAATCCACAAGGCAACATTAAAATAATAGAACCTTATACAGAGCGACGCGATCGCAATGCTGAAAGGTGGTTGTGGCTGCATAATCTGCAAAGCAACATTAAAATAAGGGCACCTCATACAGAACACAGCGATTGCAATTCTGAAAGGTGGCCGTGGCTGCATAATCCACAATGCAACATTGAAATAAGGGCACCTCATACAGAACTCAGTGATCACAATGCTGAAAAGTGTTCGTGGCTGCATAATCCGCAATGCAACATTAAAATAAGGGCACCTCACACAGAACACATCGATCACGATTGCGATCGATGTGTTCTGTGTGACGAGCCCATGGCTGCATAATCCACAATGCAACATTAAAATAAGGGCACCTCATAAAGAACACAGCGATCACAATGCTGAAAGGTGGCCGTGGCTGCATAACGCAAAATGCAACATTAATATAAGGGCACCTTATACAGAACACAGCAATCGCAATGCTGAAAGGTGGCCTTGGCTGCATAATCCACAATGCAACATTAAAATAAGGGCACCTCATACAGAACACAGTGATCGCAATGCTGGAAGGTGGTCAGGGTTGCATAATACACAATGCAACATTAAAATAAGGGCACCTCATACAGAACACAGCGATCGCAATGTTGAAAGGTGGCCGTGGCAGCATAATCTGCAATGCAACATTAAAATAAGGGCACCTCATACAGAACACATCGATCGCAATGCTGAATGGTGGCCGTGGCTGCATAATCCACAATGCAACATTATAATAAGGGCACCTCATACAGAACACATTGATCGCAATGCTGAAAGGTGGTCGTGGCTGCATAATCCACAATGCAAAATTATAATACGGGCACCTCATACAGAAGACATTGATCGCAATGCTGAAAGTTGGTCGTGGCTGCATAATCCATAGTGCAACATTAAAATAAGGGCCCCTCTTTCAGGAACATAGCAATCGCAATGCTGAAAGGCGGTCGTGGCTGTATAATCCACAGCGCAACAGGCACCTCATACAGATCACAGTGATCGCAATGCTGAAAGGAGGCTGTGCTGCACAATCCACAATGCAACATTAAAATAAGGGCGCCTCATACAGAACACAGCGATCACAATGCTGAAAGGTGGCCGTGGCTGCATAATCCACAATGCAACATTAAATTAAGGGCACCTCATACAGAAGACATCAATCGCAATGCTGAAAGATGGCCGTGGCTGCATAATCCACAATGCAACATTAATATAAGGGCACCTCATACATAACACAGCGATCGCAATGCTGAAAGGTGGTCGTGGCTGCATAATCCACAATGCAACATTAAAATAAGGGCACCTCATACAGAACACAGCGATCGCAATGCTGGAAGGTGGTCGTGGCTGCATAATCCACAATGCAACATTAAAATAAGGGCACCTCATACAGAACACAGCGATCGCAATGCTGGAAGGTGGTCGTGGCGGCATAATCCGCAATGCAACATTAAAATAAGGGCGCCTCACACAGAACACAGCGATCGCAATGCTGAAAGGTGGCCGTGGCTGCATAATCCACAATGCAACGTTAAAATAAGGGCACCTCATACAAAACACAGCGATCGCAATACTGGAAGGTGGTCGTGGCTGCATAATCCACAATGCAACATTAAAATAAGGGCACCTCATACAGAACACATTGATCGCAATGCTGAAAGGTGGTCGTGGCTGCATAATCCACATTGCAAAATTATAATACGGGCACCTCATACAGAAGACATTGATCGCAATGCTGAAAGGTGGTCGTGGCTGCATAATCCACAGTGCAACATTAAAATAAGGGCACCTCATACAGAACATAGCGATCGCAATGCTGAAAGGTGGTCGTGGCTGCATAATCCGCAATGCAACATTAAAATAAGGGCCCCTCACACAGAACACAGCGATCGCAATGCTGAAAAGTGGTCGTGGCTGAATAATCCTGAATGCAACATTAAAATAAAGGCACATTACATAGAACACAGCGATCGCAAAGCTGGAAGGTGGTCGTGGCTGCATAATCCGCAATAGAACATTAAAACAAGGGCCCCTCACACAGAACACAGCGATCGCAATGCTGAAAGGTGGTTGTGGCTGCATAATCCACAATGCAACATTAAATTAAGGGCACCTCATACAGAAGACATCAATCGCAATGCTGAAAGATGGCCGTGGCTCCATAATCCACAATGCAACATTAATATAAGGGCACCTCATACATAACACAGCGATCACAATGCTGAAAGATGGCCGTGGCTGCAATATCCACAATGCAACATTAATATATGGGCACCTCATACATAACACAGCGATCGCAATGCTGAAAGGTGGCGGTGGCTGCATAATCCACATTGCAACATTAAAATAAGGGCACCTCATACAGAACACAGTGATCGCAATGCTGGAAGGTGGTCGTGGCTGCATAATAAGCAATGCAACATTAAAATAAGGGCGCCTCACAAAGAAAATAGCGATCGCAATGCTGGAAGGTGGTCATGGCTGCATAATCCACAATGCAACGTTAAAATAAGGGCACCTCATACAGAACACAGCGATCGCAATGCTGGAAGGTGGTCAGGGCTGCATAATACACAATGTAACATTAAAATAAAGGCACCTCATACAGAACACCGCGATCGCAATGCTGGAAGGTGGTCAAGGCTGCATATTCCACAATGCAACATTAAAATAAGGGCACCTCATACAGAACACATTGATCGCAATGCTGAAAGGTGGTCGAGGCTGCATAATCCACAATGCAAAATTATAATACGGGCACCTCATACAGAAGACATTGACGCAATGCTGAAAGTTGGTCGTGGCTGCATAATCCATAGTGCAACATTAAAATAAGGGCACCTCATACAGATCACAGCAATCGCAATGCTGAAAGGTGGCCGTGGCTGCATAATCCTCAATGCGACATTAAAATAAAGGCAACTAACACAGAAGACATCCATTGCAATGCTGAAAGGTGGCCGTGGCTGCATAATCCACAATGCAACATTAAAATAAGGCCCCCTCATACAGAACACAGCAATCGCAATGCTGAAAGGTGGCCGTGGCTGCATAATCCTCAATGCGACATTAAAATAAAGGCAACTAACACAGAAGACATCCATTGCAATGCTGAAAGGTGGCCGTGGCTGCATAATCCACAATGCAACATTAAAATAAGGCCCCCTCATACAGAACACAGCGATCGTAATGCTGAAAGGTGGTTGTGGCTGCATAATCCACAATGCAACATTAAAATAAAGGCACCTAACACAGAAGACAACAATCGCAATGCTGAAAGGTGGCCGTGGCTGAATAATCCACAATGCACCATTAAAATAAGGGCACCTCATACAGAACACAGCGATCGCAATGCTGGAAGGTGGTCGTGGCTGCATAATACACAATGCAACATTAAAATAAAGGCACCTCACACAGAAGACATCGATCACAAATCGCAATGCTGGAAGGTGTTCGTGGCTGCATAATATGCAATGCAACATTAAAATACAGCGATCACAATGGTGAAAGGTGGCCGTGGCTGCATAATCCACAATGCAACATTAAAATAAGGGCACCTCATACAGATCACAGTGATCGCAATGCTGAAAGGTGGCCGTGGCTGCATAATCCACAATGCAACATTAAAATAAGGGCACCTCATACAGAACACAGCGATCACAATGCTGAACGGTGGCCGTGGCTGCATAATCCGCAATGCAACTTTAATATAAGAGCACCTCATACAGAACACATCGATCACAATGCTGAAAGGTGGCGGTGGCTTCATAATCAGCAATGCAACATTACTATAAGGATACCTCATACAGAACACAGTGGTTGCAATGCTAAAGGGTGGCCGTGGCTGCATAATCCGCAATGCAACATTAATTAAAGGGCACCTCATAGAGAACACAGCAATAGCAATGCTGAAAGGTGGCCTTGGTTGCATAATCCACAATGCAACATTAAAATAATGGCACCTCATACAGAACAAAGCGATCACAATGCTGGAAGGTGGTCAGGGCTGCATAATACACAATGCAACATTAAAATAAAGGCACCTCATACACAACACAGCGATCGCAATGCTGGAAGGTGGTCAGGGCTGCATATTCCACAATGCAACATTAAAATAAGGGCACCTCAGACAGAACGCAGTGATCGCAATGCTGAAAGGTGGTCTTGGCTGCATAATCCGCAATGCAAGATTAAAATAAAGGCAACTCATTCAGAAGACAGCAATCGCAATGCTGAAAGGTGGCCGTGGCTGCATAATCCGCATTGCAACATTAAAATTAGGGCACCTCATACAGAACACATTGATCGCAATGCTGAAAGGTGGTCGTGGCTGCATAATCCACATTGCAAAATTATAATACGGGCACCTCATACAGAAGACATTGATCGCAATGCTGAAAGGTGGTCGTGGCTGCATAATTCACAGTGCAACATTAAAATAAGGGCACCTCATACAGAACATACCGATCGCAATGCTGAAAGGCGGTCGTGGCTGCATAATACGCAATGCAACATTAAAATAAGGGCCCCTCACACAGAACACAGCGATCGCAATGCTGAAAAGTGGTCGTGGCTGAATAATCCTGAATGCAACATTAAAATAAGGGCACATCACATAGAACACAGCGATCGCAAAGCTGGAAGGTGGTCGTGGCTGCATAATCCGCAATAGAACATTAAAATAAAGGCACCTCACACAGAACACAGCGATCGCAATGCTGAAAGATGGCCGTGGCTGCATAATCCACAATGCAACATTAATATAAGGGCACCTCATACATAACACAGTGATCACAATGCTGAAAAATGGCCGTGGCTGCATAATCCACAATGCAACATTAATATATGGGCACCTCATACATAACACAGCGATCGCAATGCTGAAAGGTGGCCGTGGCTGCATAATACACAATGCAACATTAAAATAAGGGCACCTCATACAGAACACAGTGATCGCAATGCTGGAAGGTGGTCGTGGCTGCATAATACGCAATGCAACATTAAAATAAGGGCGCCTCACAAAGAAAATAGCGATCGCAATGCTGGAAGGTGGTCGTGGCTGCATAATCTGCAATGCAACATTAAAATAAGGGCGCCTCACACAGAACACAGCGATCACAATGCTGAAAGGTGGCCGTGGTTGCATAATCCACAATGCAACGTTAAAATAAGGGCACCTCATACAGAACACCGCGATCGCAATGCTGGAAGGTGGTCAGGGCTGCATATTCCACAATGCAACATTAAAATAAGGGCACCTCATACAGAACACATTGATCGCAATGCTGAAAGGTGGTCGAGGCTGCATAATCCACAATGCAAAATTATAATACGGGCACCTCATACAGAAGACATTGACGCAATGCTGAAAGTTGGTCGTGGCTGCATAATCCATAGTGCAACATTAAAATAAGGGCACCTCATACAGATCACAGCAATCGCAATGCTGAAAGGTGGCCGTGGCTGCATAATCCTCAATGCGACATTAAAGTAAAGGCAACTAACACAGAAGACATCCATTGCAATGCTGAAAGGTGGCTGTGGCTGCATAATCCACAATGCAACATTAAAATAAGGGCACCTCATACAGAACACAGCGATCGTACTGCTGAAAGGTGGTCGTGGCTGCATAATACACAATGCAACATTAAAATAAAGGCACCTAACACAGAAGACATCAATCGCAATGCTGAAAGGTGGCCGTGGCTGCATAATCCACAATGCACCATTAAAATAAAGGCACCTCATACAGAACACAGCGATCGCAATGCTGGAAGGTGGTCGTGGCTGCATAATACACAATGCAACATTAAAATAAAGGCACCTCACACAGAAGACATCGATCACAAATCGCAATGCTGAAAGGTGGCTATGGCTGCATAATCCACAATGCAACATTAAAATAAGGGCACCTCATACAGAACACAGAGATCGCAATGCTGAACGGTGGCCGTGGCTGCATAATCCTCAATGCAAGATTAAAATAAGGCTACCTCATACAGAACACAGCAATCGATCGCAATGCTGAAAGGTGGCCATGGCTGCATGATCCACAATGCAACATTAAAATAAGGGTACCTCATACAGATCACAGGGATCGCAAAGCTGAAAGGTGGTCGTGGCTGCATAATCCACAATGCAACATTAAAATAAGGGCACCTCATACAGAACACAGCTATCGCAAAGCTGAAAGGTGGTCGTATCTGCATAATCCACAATGCAACATTAAAATAAGGGCACCTCATACAGAACACAGCGATCGCAGTGCTGAAAGGTGGCCGTGGCTGCATGATCCACAATGCAACATTAAAATAAGGGTACCTCATACAGATCACAGCGATCGCAATGCTGAAAGTTTGCCGTGGCTGGATAATCTGCAAAGCAACATTAATATAATGAAACCTTATACAGAACGAAGCGATCGCAATGCGGAAAGGTGGTGGTGGCTGCATAATTAGCAATGCAACATTAATATAAGGACACCTCATACAGAACACATCGGTTGAAATGCTGAAAGGTGGTCGTGGCTGTATAATCCGCAATGCAACCTTCAAATAAGGCCACCTCATACAGAACACAGCAATCTCAAGCAATGCTGAAAGGTGGTTGTGGCTGCATAATCCACAATGCACCATTAAAATAAGGGCACCTCATATAAAACACAGCGATCGCAGTGCTGAAAGGTGGTTGTGGCTGCATAATCCGAAAAGCAACATTAAAATAAGGGCACCTCATACAGAACACAGCGATTCAATTCTGAAAGGTGGCTATGTCTGCATAATCCACAATGCAACATTAAAATAAGGGCACCTCATACAGAACACAGTGACCGCTGTTAGGCGGAAACCTTTGCAGTTCCCTCTGGGACCACTGCAAAAGGTTTAGGACTACAGGTGTTTGGCGGTGAACCCACTTGGTAGCAGTCTGTACCACACAGATTCACTTGGTAGCTGTGGATGAGCAGTCAGACTTCCCTCAAGAAGAGTTGAGCAGTATGTGGAGTATACAAAATAGGGCAATTCTTCCCAGCAAGACAAGCAAACACACAACGAGGCTTAGTGTAAAGATATTAAGGTATTTATTTATAACGAAACATCTAAGAAAAACACTATGGCACTTTCACGGCAAACAAATCAAACACAATTACTCTACGAAGAAGAAACGATCAGTCCCAATAGCAATATTTCGACAAGTCTAGGTTCTACCGGCACCACTTATTTACAGACAGAGGTGTATACCTCAACCTAGATGGCACTCTAATATTGGTTAGGACGGGAGAGAAAAAGATAGCCAGGTTACGAAATCAACACAGTTCAATACTTCACGGGCAAAATGTACGGTAAGAAGGCAAGGACCACAATAGATCATAAAGTTCAGAGGCCAGGCCCACTCGGAGAGAGGCAAGGCGATATGTCCCAAAAAGTCTCTAGTGGAGATGCATTCAAGTCTTTGTAGCAAATTGTTATCGGCAGATGAACCAGTTCAGAACAATAAATGAGAAAAGCTTGGAGGCGACCCAACGGAAAGGAGAGGATTAAGACACCTCACTCGAACCGATCGAAAGGGAAGCCAGGCGGACACGGTACCTTGTTGTGGAGGGCAGCTCCGGCGGGGCAGTTGTTCCTGGTGGTGGATTCACGTCGGGTCTTTGCCAAGAGTAGAGAGGTTCTCGTCGTCGAAGAAAAGTGAAGTCCGGTGCACCACCAGGGAAGAGACCAGCCGCGGAGTGCTCCGTCACAAGGCACCACCTTTTGGTCACGGTACAGGGGTAGTGGCTATCCGGTTGCCGGGGTGCGTTGCACTGGCAATTTGACCACTGCGTTCTGAGGCGAATAAAAAGCAAAGGGGACTGGTTGTTCCCACCAGTCAGGGGAAGAGACTCTCCGGCAGGGAGATCTCCTCTGTCGTCGGGAAGTGGTGAGTCGGTTCTGCAGGGCTCCACCGGAGGTGTCGTCGTGCAGGTCGGCTCAGCGTTACCCTCGTCGGATTCTTAGGTCCTGTGGCGACTTCTGAAGATCCAGTCCCAAAAGCCCTGCTTTTATGCAGAAAACCCCCATTCATTCAGCCTAGCTGTCAATCAACACATGCTAAGTGGTGAGCGGGAAGGCTCACCACTTGGGCCAATCACTCCAGAGTGCGACCGGAGTTGGCAAGGCAACTCGGTCCAGGGTGCCTAAACCCCCTCCCACACCCCTGTGGTAACCCAGACAGAATGGCACCACTTTGGAGGGTCTCTGTACAGAGCCCGCCAAAAGTGGAACAAAGGGCTCAACCTTTGGTTTAGGAGTCACAGAGACGAACACAGACGCCATTTTTAAAAACCGAGTTCTGGCAGAAAATACCATCTGATAAACTTATTTACGATAAGTAGACCGGTGGTACGTTAGAGATTAACGAGGAAAAGTATCAATCTCCAACAATGGGACGAATCCCATAGGGTTAGGTTTGGGGTTGAACATAACAAGTAGTTTCCACTGCCACCAGCCAAAACTCGACGAGGGGGGACGGGACAGTGCCCCCTCGAGTAACAGATCCAGGAGTAATCGAATTACCCCTACTAGTACGTCCACAATAAGATGGTTTGTACTAGTTCTGTTAGTAAATTTAGGTCTAGTAAAGCCAATGGTGACTTTACATGCCCGGGGAGACAGTAGTCAGTCCCCGGGTATGGAGTCTATGGTGGAGGTCCGCTAGGACGCCACAGTGCTACGGCACATAGGGTGCGGTGTAACACACATAGAAAAACATATGAGACCCTATGGAGTAAAAAGAGCCCATAGCCCATAGAACACATTGACATTCAAAGGAATTACACACATACATGTCCAAGAGTGGGAGGAAAAGAGTCTCACTCTTGGCAGGATGGAAAAAAACAAACTCCCGAAATCCAGCAAAGCTGCTGGGGGACTAACTAGGTTAGGAAATTCAGCCTAAACAGAGAATTCTCACTAACAATCGCAATGCTGAAAAGTGTTCGTGGCTGCATAATCCACAATGCAACATTAAAATAAGGGCACCTCATAAAGAACACAGCGATCACAATGCTGAAAGGTGGCCGTGGCTGCATAATGCACAATGCAACATTAATATAAGGGCACCTCATACAGAACACAGCGATCGCAAAGCTGAAAGGTGGCCGTGGCTGCATAATCCACAATGCATCATTTAAATAAGGGCACCTCATACAGAACACAGCGATCGCAATGCTGGAAGGTGGTCAGGGCTGCATAATACACAATGCAACATTAAAATAAAGGCACCTCATACAGAACACAGCGATCACAATGCTGGAAGGCGGTCAGGGCTGCATATTCCACAATGCAACATTAAAATAAGGGCACCTCATACAGAACACATCGATCACAATGCTGAAAGGTGGCGGTGGCTTCCTAATCAGCAATGCAAAATTAATAAAAGGATACCTCATACAGAACACAGAGGTTGCAATGCTAAACGGTGGCTGCATAATCCGCAATGCAACATTAAAATAAGGGCAACACACACAGAACACAGCAATCGCAATCCTGAAAGGTGGTCATGGCTGCATAATCCGCAATGCAACATTAAAATAAAGACACATCAGACACAACACATCGATCGCAATGCTGAAAGGTGGTGGTGGCTGCATAATCCGCAATGCAACCTTAAAATAAGGGCACCTCATGCAGAACACAGCAGTTGCAATGCTGAAAGGTGGCCGTGGCTGCATAATCCTCAACGCGACATTAAAATAAAGGTAACTAACACAGAAGACATCCATTGCAATGCTGAAAGGTGGCCGTGGCTGCATAATCCACAATGCAACATTAAAATAAGGGCACCTCATACAGAACACAGCGATCGTAATGCTGAAAGGTGGTCGTGGCTGCATAATCCACATTTGCAACATTAAAATAAAGGCACCTAACACAGAAGACAACAGTCGCAATGCTGAAAAATGGCCATGGCTGCATAATCCACAATGCAACATTAATATATGGGCACCTCATACATAACACAGCGATCGCGATGCTGAAAGGTGGCCGTGGCTGCATAATCCACAATGCAACATTAACATAAGGGCACCTCATACAGAACACAGTGATCGCAATGCTGGAAGGTGGTCGTGGCTGCATAATAGGCAATGCAACATTAAAATAAGGGCACCTCATATAAAACACAGCGATCGCAGTGCTGAAAGGTGGCCGTGGCTGCATAATCCACAAGGCAACATTAAAATAATAGAACCTCATACAGAGCGAAGCGATCGCAATGCTGAAAGGTGGTTGTGGCTGCATAATCTGCAAAGCAACATTAAAATAAGGGCACCTCATACAGAACACAGCGATTGCAATTCTGAAAGGTGGCCGTGGCTGCATAATCCACAATGCAACATTGAAATAAGGGCACCTCATACAGAACACAGTGATCGCAATGCTGAAAAGTGTTTGTGGCTGCATAATCCGCAATGCAACATTAAAATAAGGGCACCTCACACAGAACACAGCGATCGCGATTGCGATCGATTTGTTCTGTATGACGTGCCCATGGCTGCATAATCCACAATGCAACATTAAAATAAGGGCACCTCATAAAGAACACAGCGATCACAATGCTGAAAGGTGGCCGTGGCTGCATAATGCACAATGCAACATTAATATAAGGGCACCTCATACAGAACACAGCGATCGCAATGCTGAAGGTGGCTGTGGCTGCATAATCCACAATGCAACATTAAAATAAGGGCACCTCATACAGAACACATTGATCGCAATGCTGAAAGGTGGTCGTGGCTGCATAATCCACAATGCAAAATTATAATACGCGAACCTCATACAGAAGACATTGATTGCAATGCTGAAAGTTGGTCGTGGCTGCATAATCCACAGCGCAACATTAAAATAAGGGCACCTCATACAGATCACAGCGATCGCAATGCTGAAAGGAGGCTGTGCTGCATAATCCACAATGCAACATTAAAATAAGGGCGCCTCATACAGAACACAGCGATCGCAATGCTGAAAGGTGGCCTTGGCTGCATAATCCTCAATGCAACATTAAAATAAAGGCAACTAACACAGAAGACATTGATCGCAATGCTGAAAGGTGGCCGTGGCTGCATAATCCACAATGCAACATTAAAATAACGGCACCTCACACAGAAGACATTGATCACAATGCTGAAATGTGGCCGTGGCTGCATAATCCACAATGCAATATTAAAATAAGGGCACCGCATACAGAACACAGCAATCGCAATGCTGGAAGGTGGTCGTGGCTGCATAATACACAATGTAACATTAAAATAAAGGCACCTCACACCGAAGACATCGATCACAAATCGCAATGCTGGAAGGTGGACGTGGCTGCATAATATGCAATGAAACATTATAATACAGCGATCACAATGCTGAAAGGTGGCTGTGGCTGCATAATCCACAATGCAACATTAAAATAAGGGCACCTCATACAGAACACAGAGATCGCAATGCTGAACGGTGGCCGTGGCTGCATAATCCTCAATGCAACATTAAAATAAGGCTACCTCATACAGAACACAGCGATCGCAATGCTGAAAGGTGGCCATGGCTGCATGATCCACCATGCAACATTAAAATAAGGGTACCTCATACAGATCACAGGGACCACAATGCTGAAAGTTTGCCATGGCTGCATAATCCGCAATGCAACATTAAAATAAGGGCACCTCATACAGAACACAGCTATCGCAAAGCTGAAAGGTGGTCGTGGCTGCATAATCCACAATGCAACATTAAAATAAGGGCACCTCATGCAGAACACAGCGATCGCAGTGCTGAAAGGTGGCCGTGGCTGCATGATCCACAATGCAATATTAAAATAAGGGTACCTCATACAGATCACAGCGATCGCAATGCTGAAAGTTTGCCGTGGCTGGATAATCCGCAAAGCAACATTAATATAATGAAACCTTATACAGAACGAAGCGATCGCAATGCGGAAAGGTGGTGGTGGCTGCATAATTAGCAATGCAACATTAATATAAGGACACCTCATACAGAACACAGCGGTTGAAATGCTGAAAGGTGGTCGTGGCTGTATAATCCGCAATGCAACCTTCAAATAAGGCCACCTCATACAGAACACAGCAATCTCAAGCAATGCTGAAAGGTGGTTGTGGCTGCATAATCCACAATGCAACATTAAAATAAGGGCATCTAATACAGAACACAGCGATCGCAATGCTGAAAGGTTGCAGTGGCTGCATGATCCACAATGCAACATTAAAATAAGGGCACCTCATACAGAACACAGCGATTCAATTCTGAAAGGTGGCTATGTCTGCATAATCCACAATGCAACATTAAAATAAGGGCACCTCATACAGAACACAGTGATCGCTGTTAGGCGGAAACCTTTGCAGTTCCCTCTGGGACCACTGCAAAAGGTTTAGGACTACAGGTGTTTGGCGGTGAACCCACTTGGTAGCAGTCTGTACCACACAGATTCACTTGGTAGCTGTGGATGAGCAGTCAGACTTCCCTCAAGAAGAGTTGAGCAGTATGTGGAGTATACAAAATAGGGCAATTCTTCCCAGCAAGACAAGCAAACACGCAACGAGGCTTAGTGTAAAGATATTAAGGTATTTATTTATAACGAAACATCTAAGAAAAACACTATGGCACTTTCACGGCAAACAATCAAACACAATTACTCTACGAAGAAGAAACGATCAGTCCCAATAGCAATATTTCGACAAGTCTAGGTTCTACCAGCACCACTTATTTACAGACAGAGGTGTATACCTCAACCTAGATGGCACTCTAATATTGGTTAGGACGGGAGAGAAAAAGATAGCCAGGTTACGAAATCAACACAGTTCAATACTTCACGGGCAAAATGTACAGTAAGAAGGCAAGGACCACAATAGATCATAAAGTTCAGAGGCCAGGCCCACTCAGAGAGAGGCAAGGCGATATGTCCCAAAAAGTCTCTAGTGGAGATGCATTCAAGTCTTTGTAGCAAATTGTTATCGGCAGATGAACCAGTTCAGAACAATAAATGAGAAAAGCTTGGAGGCGACCCAACGGAAAGGAGAGGATTAAGACACCTCATTCGAACCGATCGAAAGGGAAGCCAGGCGGACACGGTACCTTGTTGTGGAGGGCAGCTCCGGCGGGGCAGTTGTTCCTGGTGGTGGATTCACTTCGGGTCTTTGCCAAGAGTAGAGAGGTTCTCGTCGTCGAAGAAAAGTGAAGTCCGGTGCACCACCAGGGAAGAGACCAGCCGCGGAGTGCTCCGTCACAAGGCACCACCTTTTGGTCACGGTACAGGGGTAGTGGCTATCCGGTTGCCGGGGTGCGTTGCACTGGCAATTCGACCACTGCGTTCTGAGGCGAATAAAAAGCAAAGGGGACTGGTTGTTCCCACCAGTCAGGGGAAGAGACTCTCCGGCAGGGAGATCTCCTCTGTCGTCGGGAAGTGGTGAGTCGGTTCTGCAGGGCTCCACCGGAGGTGTCGTCGTGCAGGTCGGCTCAGCGTTACCCTCGTCGGATTCTTAGGTCCTGTGGCGACTTCTGAAGATCCAGTCCCAAAAGCCCTGCTTTTATGCAGAAAACCCCCATTCATTCAGCCTAGCTGTCAATCAACACATGCTAAGTGGTGAGCGGGAAGGCTCACCACTTGGGCCAATCACTCCAGAGTGCGACCGGAGTTGGCAAGGCAACTCGGTCCAGGGTGCCTAAACCCCCTCCCACACCCCTGTGGTAACCCAGACAGAATGGCACCACTTTGGAGGGTCTCTGTACAGAGCCCGCCAAAAGTGGAACAAAGGGCTCAACCTTTGGTTTAGGAGTCACAGAGACGAACACAGACGCCATTTTTAAAAACCGAGTTCTGGCAGAAAATACCATCTGATAAACTTATTTACGATAAGTAGACCGGTGGTACGTTAGAGATTAACGAGGAAAAGTATCAATCTCCAACAATGGGACGAATCCCATAGGGTTAGGTTCGGGGTCGAACATAACAAGTAGTTTCCACTGCCACCAGCCAAAACTCGACGAGGGGGGACGGGACAGTGCCCCCTCGAGTAACAGATCCAGGAGTAATCGAATTACCCCTACTAGTACGTCCACAATAAGATGGTTTGTACTAGTTCTGTTAGTAAATTTAGGTCTAGTAAAGCCAATGGTGACTTTACATGCCCGGGGAGACAGTAGTCAGTCCCCGGGTATGGAGTCTATGGTGGAGGTCCGCTAGGACGCCCCAGTGCTACGGCACATAGGGTGCGGTGTAACACACATAGAAAAACATATGAGACCCTATGGAGTAAAAAGTCCCCATAGCCCATATAACACATTGACATTCAAAGGAATTACACACATACATGTCCAAGAGTGGGAGGAAAAGAGTCTCACTCTTGGCAGGATGGAAAAAAACAAACTCCCGAAATCCAGCAAAGCTGCTGGGGGACTCACTAGGTTAGGAAATTCAGCCTAAACAGAGAATTCTCCCTAACACTCGCCCCCCCCAGACTAAGGGACAGGAGGATTTAATCCACTCCTGGATGAATCTCATACCTCTAGTCGATGACATACATCCTAGAGAGACCATCAGCATTTTGATGGTGACATCCTGACCTGTGCTCAATGGTGAAATCAAACCCTTGCAGGCAGATCGACCATCTCAATAGTTTTGGGTTTTCCCCTTTCATTTGCATTAACCATCTCAAGGGTTGGTGGTCAGTCTGAATGACAAAAGTAGAACCATACAAGTACGGCCTAAACTTCTTCAGAGCCCACACGATAGCAAAGCACTCTCTTTCGATTGTTGCCCACCTTGTTTCAGGATCCTTCAGCTTGCGGCTGATGAAGCAAACGGGGTGCTCCCTACCTTTCCCATCCAGTTGACTGAGTACGGCACCTATTCCTACATTTGAAGCATCTGTCTGCACAATGAAGTGTTGGCGGTAATCAGGAGCTCTGAGTACTGGGGCTTGGCAAAGAGCCTTTTTCAGGTTTTCAAAAGCCTGATTGCACTCCTCGTTCCATCTAACCTTCTTAGGAAATTTGGGCGAGGAGATGACATTCAGTGGAGAAGCTATGGTCCCATAGTTCTCTATGAAATTCCTCTAATACCCAGTGAGGCCTAGGAAGGCTCTCACCTGGGTTTGAGTAGTCGGTGTTGTCCAATTTTGCACAGCTTCAATTTTACTGAGCAAAGGCCTTATTTCTCCACCGCCTACCTCATGCCCAAGATAGACTACCTTACTCTGTCCAATTTGGCATTTGCTCGCCTTTATGGTCAGATTGGCTCGTCCAAGAGCCTGCAAAACATCTCTCAGGTGGGTTACATGTTCTTCCCAGGAATTGCTGAATACTGCAATGTCATCCAAGTATGCCATGCAGAAGTCCTCCATCCCATTCAGAACCTGGTTTACCATCCGTTGAAACGTAGCAGGTGCATTCTTCAATCGGAAAGGCATTACCTTAAACTGGTATAAGCCAACGGGGGTAGAAAATGCAGTTTTCTCCTTGGCATGGTCTGTCAGGGCTATTTGCCAATAGCCAGACGTCAAGTCAAACGTGCTGAGGAATCCGGCCTTTGGTACTAACACAACGGGGCTAGACCATGGACTAGTAGAGGGCTCTATTACCCCGAGATCAAGCATCTTGCTGACCTCACCTTTGATGTGGGTTCGTACGTTTTCTGACATGCGGTATCCTCTGCTTTTGACTGGCAGACAGTCACCAGTGAGTATGTCGTGCTGGCCCCAAGGGGTCAAGCCTGGTGAAAGTGAGAACAGAGAGGCAAACTGATTCAACATAGATTTGCACTCTTCTTGTTGCTCGGGTGTCAGATTGGAGGAGAGATTTACTCCTTCAATTTTTTCATCTAAAGGTAAGCCTCTGAGGAGATCCGGAAGAGCTTCACTCTCTTCTTCTTCCTCGGATGACGCTAGAAGCAACGCTCCTACATCAGGTCGCGAGACATACGCTTTAAGTCGGTTGGTGTGAAAGACTGTCGGAGCCTCCTTGGGATTGCCCAAGTCCACCAGATAGTTAACCCCTCCGAGTTTACCCACGACTCGGAAGGGTCCCATCCACTTATCTTGCAAGGCCCTCTGCCTTGTTGGGATCATAACGAGAACGAGCTGGTCTTGAGCGAACTCAACCATGTTAGCCTTTTGATCGTGCCAGTGCTTGACCAATGCTTGTCCAGCTTTCAAGTTATCGCTTGCTTCCGTCATCATGTGTGACATTCTCCTCCGGAGACCGATCACGTAGTCAGTCACTCTGACTGGCTTGGGGGAAGGAGCACTCTCCAACCCCTCCTTAATCAGGGCCAATGGGCCTCTGACGGGATGCCCATAGAGTAGTTCGAAGGGCGAGTAATCTACGCCCTCCTGAGGGACTTCTCTATAAGCAAAGAGAAGGCATGGCAGTAGAAGGTCCCACTTACGCTTAAGGGGTTCCTCTAAAGCACCTATCATGCTCTTCATGGTTCGGTTGAACCGTTCTACCAACCCATTGGTTTGTGGGTGGTAAGCTGTTGAGAACTTGTAAGTAACTCCACAGGTTTTCCACATGGATTTCATGTAGTTGGACATAAAGTTTGACCCCCTGTCAGAGATTACTTCCTTAGGAAACCCGACCCTAGTAAAAATACCAAGGAGGGCCTTAGCCACAGCCGGAGCTGTAACAGTCCTCATAGGAATTGCCTCAGGATACCTAGTAGCATGGTCTACTACAACAAGTATAAACCTGTTGCCTGAGGAGGTTGGAGGATCAAGGGGACCAACAATGTCAATCCCTACTCTCTCAAATGGGACTCCCACAACTGGGAGAGGCGCTAAAGGTGCCAAATTCTTGGAGCCAACCTTACCAGAGATCTGGCAGGTGTGGCAGCTCCTGCAGTGTTTTTCTACTTCGGCCCCCATCTTCGGCCAATAGAAGTAGAGAGAGAGCCTTTCCTTAGTCTTCTTGAAACTCAAGTGACCAGCCAAAGGAATCTCGTGGGCTAACTGCAAGAACTGTGGTCTGTTCTCTTGGGGTACTACCAGTCGTTTGTAGTCTCCAGGTGCAGACTCGGTCGGTTCACTGTAGAAGAGGCCATCTTCCCAGTGCAACCTGCATTTCCCAGGCTCTTGCCCTTCAGCCTGAGCTTCTGCCTGTTGGCGAAGACCTTCCAGAGTTGGACATTCTCTCTGTCCCTTACTGAAGTCTGCCCTGCTGGGTCCACCTTCTGCCAGTAAAGACTGCAGCTCAGGATGGTCAACAGGATCCAGATCTCCAATGAGTTCCTGGCCCTCCATTAGCTCTTCCTCAGAGTCTAATTCTACCACACAGGGTTGTACCTCCCTCTCAGCCTCGGCTGGAGGTGGAGTTACGGGTTGTTAAGACGGATTTCTGAACTCTGTCCTGGTGGCGCAGAAGTTCAGAAGGCCAACCTAATTACTTGGAACAGGGTAACCTCTGGACAAGCCAGACCAATCAAGGTAGCGATCGCGGCGGTCAAGACTAGGTCTCAAGAGGGGTGAGGGTGACTGAAAGCCCGCAGTGAGCACACAAAGCAAGAGCGCTTACAAACTACTCCAAACAGTTGTTTATATCAAAAATAGATACACATTTATTATAAGGCCTTGAAACTAATAACCACAGTAAAAGCAGCAATATACAACGATATTAAACCAACACATACACTATCCACCCAATATATATACAGAATACACAGTTTCACAGCATTAGCAGCACGAAATATGTTATCCACCTGCAGGGGAAGAAAAACAGGCAGTGCGAACCAATGCGTGTGATATGTCCGCCTTCTGAGGCCCCTAACTAGATTGTAGTCCAATCCCTACGAAGAGTGGAGCCTAGCGCTCAAAAGTACCTGCACCCGCCGGTGCCAATGGGCAGAAGGTGAAGCTCTTCGGAGGACGTTGGACAGCTCTGTAGGGTGCCCTAATGAAGGAGAACACGGTCCGCGACTCTAGCGCAGCCTCCACTGTGAGGCAGAAGTAGGGCGCGAGTACGGACAAGGGGAGCTGTATTTACAGCGGGGAAAAGCAAGGGGCACTGCAGGAGGGCGACCAGATCCTAGCTAATCTACTCACCGGTCCCCGAAGCAAGCAGGCCCGAGCTTCTCCTCGATAGATGCAGCTTCTGGCAGGTTCTGAAGAGCAGGGAACGTCTCGTAGTCGTGCAGAGTAAAAAGACGTCCCGATCGAAGAATCCTGCACAGTTTTGTCGCCACGGCAGGGCAACGGAACGGCCGGGTGTATTCAAGCCAAACGAGCACCGTTCACCTCTAGCTTAGGGTTGCTAAGCAAACGAAGCGGGTGAGCGTGCCCCGGACTCAGAATACCACCCAACCTGTCGGCGATTACAGAGCAGGACTCCTTAGTAAGCTGGTCAGTCAACTGGATGGCCCAGAGACACTTCCGAAGGCTTACGGCAGGAGTTGATGAAGGTGCCGGGAATAGCTGGTCCTGCTATTCCAATAGGTCGAAGCGCCAGTACAGGCCTTCTTGTTCGATCTTAGGTGGAAAGGGCTTCACCGGACGACAGCAATGAGGAGCAGAAGTTCTTCAGGGGGTCACCAGCGATTCCTCGGTCCAGCCTCGTGTTCGCAGGATACTTGGCTCCTGTATCCCTGGGTTCGTAAGAACTCAGGAGATCGACATGGTAGTGGTGTTTCCAGCTCCCTCTTATCCACGGTTCCCTTCGCGCCAAAACGGAGGGGAGCCAATGGGAGATCCGCTCATCAACACACATACCATACGTGGACCAATCACGGACCACAGTGGTCCCAGGCATTCACACCACCCTAGACTCTCTGGCACCCAGGATGTGTATTGGGACCAGACAGCCCAGCCCACATCCTGGGGGCACTCAAACGACATGTAGAAGCCCGCGAAAGCAACCGTGTTTCGCGGGAAACTACATGCCCAAATAAGGAAGGCCCCGGGTCGCCTGACCCGGGGGAAGGTAAAGGGAGCAAGACGGACAGTGGACGAGACAAAGGAGCCTCGTGGTCCGGCCATTTTGGGTAGCCGGGCCACCCTTTTGTGTTCGCGGCAAAAAGGTGCTCAGAACGGCAAAAGGAGCTCAAAATAAACCAAATGATCGCTGCCACCAGCCCAGTCCCTGAATGACTTGCACCGATCCAAAAACCATCCTACAAGAGTGTCTAGGGTCTGTAGAAGGCTAGAGACCCAAGAGAGCTGTAACTTAGCTTACAGTGCCCTCTTGTGTCGTGTTGCACTAAAATGGCGACACAATAAAAGAAACTACGGGAAACAGCGTTCCCCGGTACTGACTGTCTTAAGGGCATGTCAGTTTCCCCGTAAGAAAGGAGCGAAAGCCCAGAGGAGTACGGCAGAAGGCTGCACTTCTCTGGCAAAGTCAAGAAAACAGGTTGAAAACAATAGCAAAAAGTTTAGGGGTTGCCACATGGAAGGAAAGTTCCCTAAAATAACGAAATCTTTCCTAACACTCGCCCCTCCCAGACTATGGACAGGGGGAACTAATCCACCCCTGGATGAGTCTCTTGTTCAGGTCGGTAAAACATTCTGGACAACCCATCAGCATTGCTATGTTGGACACCTGGCCTATGCTCAATAGTGAAGTCGAAGCCTTGTAGACTTATGGACCACCTAAGCAACTTTGGATTCTCCCCCTTCATGTTCATTAGCCACTTTAACGGCTTATGGTCAGTCTGCACAGTGAAGTGGGTCCCATAGAGGTAGGGCCGCAGCTTCCTTAGGGCCCACACAACAGAGAAACATTCTTTCTCTACCGTGGACCATCTGAGCTCTCTGTCCTTAAGCTGGCGACTAATAAAACCGATAGGGTGTTCCTTACCCTTCTCATCTACTTGTGATAGTACAGCTCCTATCCCAGTGTCAGAGGCATCCGTCTGCACGATAAAAGGTCTTTGATAATCAGGGGCCCTGAGCACAGGGGCCTGGCACAAGGAGTCTTTCAAGCCATTGAAGGCCTTCTCACACTCGTCAGTCCAAGTTACCTTCTTGGGTTTCTTCGGAGTTGTGAGGGCAGTCAGAGGAGCAGCTATGGTGCCATAGTCTGCCATAAAATTGCGGTAATAACCCGTGAGTCCTAAGAAGGCTCTCACTTGGGTTTGTGTAGTGGGGGTAGGCCAGTCTTGTACTGCTTGTACTTTACTGGGTGTTAGGCAGAAACCTGTGCAGTTCCCTTGGGGAACACTGCAAAAGATTTAAGACTACAGGTAGAGCAGTAAACCCCTTTGGTAGCAGTCTGTACCACCCAGATTTACCTGGTAGCTGTGGCTGAGCAGTCAGACTTCTCTCAAGAAGAGTTAGGCAGTATGCAAAGTATACACAATATGTACCAACACACAATAGCACAAGCAAACACTGACCAGAGCTTGGTTTCAAAAGTATATAGTTATTTATTTAAAATACACATAAGTTAAAAAAACACTCTAGCAAAATATAGTAAACACTTCAAACACAGTTATAACGAAAGTAGATTCAATCCTTTCTCCTATCTAGACAACTCTAGGTTAACCCCACTTGATTAAAACAGAGGTGAGTGCTTAACGTTAGATGACACTCTAGTAGTTTCCAAGAAAGGGAGAGAAAAAGCAGGAATGGGTTAAACACACCACTCTAAGGTCCAGAACACTTGCAATAGGCTCAAAGAAGCACAAAGTCACAGGTGAGCAAAAGTCACTAGGCAGGGCCCACTCTTAGAGTAGCCGGAGCGAAAATGTGCCCAAGATCACACTGTTATTAGGGATTCAAAGTCTTGCAAAGAGTTAGAAAGAGGTTAGAGTGGCTTAGAAAGTTTAGCCAGGGTGTCCCAGGCACTCCCAGGTTCGAAAGCCGGGGGCTAAATCTACCCCGTACAGTCGGTAGCAAGGGAAGCCAGGCGGAACACGGTACCTTAAGCGGAAAGGATCCTCCAGCGGTGGCAGTTGTTCCAGGCAGTGGCAGCAGGGCTCGACGTCGGTCAGGGGAGAAGAAGTTCTCGCTGAAGAGCAGAAGAAGAGGGTCGTTGCACTGCCCGGGAAGAAACCAGCCGCGGAGTCCTCCGGTTAAAGGGTTGTACCGACTTTCGTGGTTGGGGTAAACGTGGTGGGGTTCCGGTTGCCGGGGTGCTTGGCACTGGCAAGGCGGCCACGAGATACCTCGAGAAGCGAAAAGAAGGCGAAAACTGGTTGTCCCCACCAGTCAAGGGAAGGAGCCACTCCGTTAAGAGTTCTCCTCGGTCGTCGGGAAAAGTGGTGAGACGGTTCAGCAGGGCTCCACCGGGTGGTGTCGTCGAAGCAGGTCGGCTCAGCCCTTCCCTCGTCGGATTCTTGGTCCTGTGGCGACTTCTGAAGTCCCAGTCCCCAAAGCCCTGCTTTTATGCAGCAAACCCCCATTCACCCAGCCTAGCTGTCACTCCAACATGCTAAGTGGTGAGCCGGGCGGCTCACCACTTGGGCCAATCGGGACGGAGTGCGACTTGAGTTACCAAGGTAACTCAGTCCAGGGTGCCTAAATCCCCCTCCACCCCTCCTAAGTACCCCAGACAGAGTGGCACCACTTTGGAGGGCTTCTGTGGAGAAGCCCGCCAAAAGTGGAACAAAGGGCTCCACTTTGGGTCAGAGTTACAGAGGCGAACACCAACGCCATTTTTGAATCAAGTTTTGGCAAAAAGTCCCAACCGGAGTTGTAAAAATAAATATATAAACCGGCGGTATGTTTAAGGCTACCGTAAATAAATAATTAAATGTGTTAGCCTAAAACAATGGGAAATCCCATAGGGAAATATTCGCGGTCGAATATAAAAAGTAGTTTCCACTGCCACCAGCCAAAACTCGATCAGGGGGGACGGAGACGTGCCCCCTCGACTAACAGACCCTGGGGCAATCGAATTGCCCCAGCCAGTACGTCCACAATATGATGGTTTGTACTGGTTCTGTTCAGGATTCAAGACTAGCAAAGTCTTTGGTGACTTTACATGCCCTGGGAGACAGTAGTCAGTCCCAGGGTATGGAGTCTATGTTGGGGAGTCCCTAGGACACCCCTGGGTCACGGCACAGAGGGTGCTGTGTAACCCACATCACAAAAATACATGAGGCCCTATGGAGTAAAAGACCCCATAGCCCATTCAACACAAGGTTTGTCCAAGATAACACAGTTCAACATGTCCAGGAGTGAGGGTAAAAGAGTCTCACTCTTGGCAGGAGAAAAAATTAAACCCCAGAAATCCAGCAAAGCTGCTGGGGGACTCACTAGGTAGGGAAATTCAGCCTAAACAGAGAATTCTCCCTAACACTCGCCCCCCCCAGACTAAGGGACAGGAGGATTTAATCCACTCCTGGATGAACCTCATACCTCTAGTCGATGATATACATCCTAGAGAGTCCATCAGCATTTTGATGGTGGCACCTTGACCTATGTTCAACGGAGAACTCAAAGGTTTTCTTTTGTAAGCTAACGGACCTACAGACCCTTTGAGGAACATCAGTCTTTTTGTTATAGGGGATCTGGTTGACCAGTCCCTCAGAAGTTGGTACAACTTCTGAACCTATGTTAGGCTTTTTCAAGGGGTCCTTATAAAGGATTCCCTTAGATCTAGAGGGGCCTCCAAGGTTCCTCACCACCTCTCTTGTGGGAGCAGGTTGGGTCTTAGGCCTCTTGGTTGGAGGGGTTGGGGTTAGGCAATGTACCTGCTTCCCCTTCCTCTTAGATCTACCCTTACCTATTTTAGGAGTTTCCCCCCTAATATTAGGATTTGAGTTGGGGTCTTCAGTAGAAGGTCCAACAGTCTGAAGGTTTTTGGCCTTAGACTTTTCTTTTCTGGTTTTCCACCAGCACTGAGAATTACCAGTTCTCTCAGGTCCAGATAGGGGCCTAGTTGGTCTATCCACCTCTTCCTCAGAAGCAGGGGGAGTCAGAGACTCTGAGACTAGGGGAACAATGATGGAGCTTGGTTGGGGCTCCCATGTTCCTAGCATACTATCCTGAAAGGTGCCTGGGTCAGAGGTCAACTTACTAAACCCAAGGCTTGTAGTGGGGTTCTCAGTAGAGGGTCCCACAGGCTTAGAAGGGTCCTTCAAGGTAGCCTTTCTAGCCAATTTGGTTAAGTTCTGCTTCTCCATACTGGGAGGCCTGGGGGTATGTGACACTACTCCTAGAGTTCTTAGGTCATTCCCCAACAGGACCTTCCCAGGTACCTCAGTCTGAACACTGACAGGGATCCTCACTGTCATGTTGTTACACTGAATGAGGGCTGGTAGAATAGGAACCATTTGGACAGGGCCTCCAGACATTTTGGTGGGACCTTTGGGTGCTTTGGCCACATCCTCAGGTTGAAAGAAGCTTTCATCCACTACTGTTCTGCTGGCCCCAGTGTCTCTCCTGGCAGGAGTATCCTGGCCATTGACAAGAACACTGTCCACATAATACACCTTAGAGTTAACAGGTAGGGAGTTATACACAACCCTATTCTGGGGACTAACCAGACCCATAGGCTCTAAGTTTACAGTTGCTTGAAGACCCAAGGGTTCTTCAGCAAAGAGTTCAAAGTGGGCACTAGCCATCTGTACTTCATCCTCAGGAGTGAAGGCTAAGGAGACTGTGCTGATCCCTGCAGGTTTACCCTTGCACTTGGGATCTCCTTTGATATGGTCAGTACCCTGACAGACATAGCATTGTCCAAATGCTCTCTGGAAGGGTGGCTTGTTCTGACCTCCTTCTGGCTTGTGGCCAGAAGGTACACTAGCCTGATTCGGTTTACCCTGGGGCTTACCCTGGTTATTTGGTTGTTTGTGGCCCTCTTGGGTATGGGAGGTATTAGAATTCTCTTTGGAGTCCTTTTTAGGCTGTTTCTCCCCATCCTTCCTCTGAGTTACCCCAGAATCCTTGTGAGTGGCCCTGTTGGCAACCCACAAGTCAGCAGCCTTAGCTAGTCTCCTAGGATCTAATTCCTGTGAATCAGCCAAGTGCTGTCTGAGCTCAGGAGAGCAGGCATCATAAATTGACTCCAACATAAAGAGATTTCTCATCCCCTCATAAGTGTTCACCTTGTAACCCTTAATCCATCCCTCTAAGTTTTTCAAACATTCACTCACCCAGGTAGCCCAAGGGGTACCATCATGCTTTTTGAGGCTCCTAAACCTCTTAAGATACTGGGAAGGGGTTTTCCCAAACCTAGCTATCAAAGCTAGTTTCACACATTCATAGTCCTTCCTATCCTCCTCCCCCATCTCCATTACCACATCAGTTGCAACAGGGGGAAGCCTAGAGAACAACCAGGTGAGTAAGTCATTTCCTGTGATGTTCTGGAGCCCATGATTATATTCAAACAGAGACAACCAATCCAACACATCCAACTTAGGCTCATACATACCAACCAATTCTTTAGGCATCCGGGGTCTTTTAGGACTGGAACTTCTAGAGGAGCCAGAGAGAGAAACATTCTCAACAGATAATTTCTTCATTTCTAAGTCATACTTGAGCTCCATTTCCCTTAGCCTTAGTTCTTTGTCAGTTTGAGCATTAAGTTTCTTATACTCCAATTCTAGCTTCATTTTCTCCAGTTCAAAGTACTGAGGACTAAATGTGGGACCTGGTAAAGGTCCAGTAGGCACAGCAGGTAGAGCAGGCAGAGGCCTAGGGGGGACAGTTACAACAGCCTCACCCTCCTCTTCTGACTCTTCCTCAGAATCATCAACATTTTGCTCCATGTTAATTTCAACACTGTCATCTACAGTTGCTGGAGTGGTAGGTTCCTCTGAACCATCACCCAGACTTTGGTTAGCTAACAATCTTTCAATCAGCTCCATTTTCTTGCCCTTAGTCAGGAGATCCTTATGTTTACAGAGCACTCTTAAACAATCAGCAGTTTTGGCTGCAAGGGACTCTTGACTATAGCTTTCTATAACTGACATGTTAGAGGTTTTACTTTTTAAGTGCTAAGCTTTGTGGTTAGTTGCACTAAGGTATCTAAAGCACAATAAAATGTATACTCAATACAAATCCCACCGCTGTACACCAGTGTTAGGCAGAAACCTGTGCAGTTCCCTTGGGGAACACTGCAAAAGATTTAAGACTACAGGTAGAGCAGTAAACCCCTTTGGTAGCAGTCTGTACCACCCAGATTTACCTGGTAGCTGTGGCTGAGCAGTCAGACTTCTCTCAAGAAGAGTTAGGCAGTATGCAAAGTATACACAATATGTACCAACACACAATAGCACAAGCAAACACTGACCAGAGCTTGGTTTCAAAAGTATATAGTTATTTATTTAAAATACACATAAGTTAAAAAAACACTCTAGCAAAATATAGTAAACACTTCAAACACAGTTATAACGAAAGTAGATTCAATCCTTTCTCCTATCTAGACAACTCTAGGTTAACCCCACTTGATTAAAACAGAGGTGAGTGCTTAACGTTAGATGACACTCTAGTAGTTTCCAAGAAAGGGAGAGAAAAAGCAGGAATGGGTTAAACACACCACTCTAAGGTCCAGAACACTTGCAATAGGCTCAAAGAAGCACAAAGTCACAGGTGAGCAAAAGTCACTAGGCAGGGCCCACTCTTAGAGTAGCCGGAGCGAAAATGTGCCCAAGATCACACTGTTATTAGGGATTCAAAGTCTTGCAAAGAGTTAGAAAGAGGTTAGAGTGGCTTAGAAAGTTTAGCCAGGGTGTCCCAGGCACTCCCAGGTTCGAAAGCCGGGGGCTAAATCTACCCCGTACAGTCGGTAGCAAGGGAAGCCAGGCGGAACACGGTACCTTAAGCGGAAAGGATCCTCCAGCGGTGGCAGTTGTTCCAGGCAGTGGCAGCAGGGCTCGACGTCGGTCAGGGGAGAAGAAGTTCTCGCTGAAGAGCAGAAGAAGAGGGTCGTTGCACTGCCCGGGAAGAAACCAGCCGCGGAGTCCTCCGGTTAAAGGGTTGTACCGACTTTCGTGGTTGGGGTAAACGTGGTGGGGTTCCGGTTGCCGGGGTGCTTGGCACTGGCAAGGCGGCCACGAGATACCTCGAGAAGCGAAAAGAAGGCGAAAACTGGTTGTCCCCACCAGTCAAGGGAAGGAGCCACTCCGTTAAGAGTTCTCCTCGGTCGTCGGGAAAAGTGGTGAGACGGTTCAGCAGGGCTCCACCGGGTGGTGTCGTCGAAGCAGGTCGGCTCAGCCCTTCCCTCGTCGGATTCTTGGTCCTGTGGCGACTTCTGAAGTCCCAGTCCCCAAAGCCCTGCTTTTATGCAGCAAACCCCCATTCACCCAGCCTAGCTGTCACTCCAACATGCTAAGTGGTGAGCCGGGCGGCTCACCACTTGGGCCAATCGGGACGGAGTGCGACTTGAGTTACCAAGGTAACTCAGTCCAGGGTGCCTAAATCCCCCTCCACCCCTCCTAAGTACCCCAGACAGAGTGGCACCACTTTGGAGGGCTTCTGTGGAGAAGCCCGCCAAAAGTGGAACAAAGGGCTCCACTTTGGGTCAGAGTTACAGAGGCGAACACCAACGCCATTTTTGAATCAAGTTTTGGCAAAAAGTCCCAACCGGAGTTATAAAAATAAATATATAAACCGGCGGTATGTTTAAGGCTACCGTAAATAAATAATTAAATGTGTTAGCCTAAAACAATGGGAAATCCCATAGGGAAATATTCGCGGTCGAATATAAAAAGTAGTTTCCACTGCCACCAGCCAAAACTCGATCAGGGGGGACGGAGACGTGCCCCCTCGACTAACAGACCCTGGGGCAATCGAATTGCCCCAGCCAGTACGTCCACAATATGATGGTTTGTACTGGTTCTGTTCAGGATTCAAGACTAGCAAAGTCTTTGGTGACTTTACATGCCCTGGGAGACAGTAGTCAGTCCCAGGGTATGGAGTCTATGTTGGGGAGTCCCTAGGACACCCCTGGGTCACGGCACAGAGGGTGCTGTGTAACCCACATCACAAAAATACATGAGGCCCTATGGAGTAAAAGACCCCATAGCCCATTCAACACAAGGTTTGTCCAAGATAACACAGTTCAACATGTCCAGGAGTGAGGGTAAAAGAGTCTCACTCTTGGCAGGAGAAAAAATTAAACCCCAGAAATCCAGCAAAGCTGCTGGGGGACTCACTAGGTAGGGAAATTCAGCCTAAACAGAGAATTCTCCCTAACACTGGGGAGAGGCTGTATCCTTCCTCCACCTACTTCATGCCCAAGGTAAACCACTGAGCCTTGTCCAATCTGGCATTTACTCGCCTTGATGGTCAAGTGGGCTTTCTGAAGAGCCTGGAGCACAATCCCGAGGTGTTTCACATGGTCTTCCCAGGTGGCACTGAAAACTGCTATATCGTCCAGATATGCAAGACAGAATTCGTCCAACCCATTCAACACATGATTCACAAGCCTCTGGAAAGTGGCAGGTGCATTCTTCAATCCGAACGGCATTACCCGGAATTGGTAAAGCCCGTCGGGAGTTGAAAATGCTGTCTTCTCCTTGGCATGTTCTGCTAAAGCTATTTGCCAATAGCCCGCAGTCAGGTCAAACGTGCTGAGGTACTTGGAGGCACCCAAGGTATCCACCAGCTCGTCAGTTCGAGGCAAGGGGTGAGCGTCTGTCTTGGTGACAGCATTCAGAGCCCTGTAATCCACGCAGAACCTCAATTCAGAGGTGCCTGCCTTTGGAACCAATACCACAGGACTGGACCAAGGACTACTAGAGGGTTCAATCACCCCAAGGTCTAACATCTTGTTGACCTCGGTCTTAATATAAGACCGTACTTTATCCGACATCCTGTATCCCCTACTTTTGGTAGGTACACTGTCTCCTGTGTCAATGTTATGTTTGCACCAAGGTGTCAAACCAGGCGACTGTGAAAACAGGGGGGAAAACTGCCTAAGCAAACTTTTCACCTCAGCCTGCTGATCAGAAGTCAGGTGAGGGGCCACTCGGACACCCTCAACGGAGCTATCTGAAGGACCGCTTTGGAACAGGTCGGGAAGAGGTTCTGACTCCTCTTCCTCAACGTCTGACGCCAGTAGCAGTGCTGCGATTTCGACTCTTGGGACGAAAGCCTTCAGCCTATTTACGTGGAACACTTTTGGAGCCTGTCCAGGCCTTCCAAGGTCCACTAAATAGTTCACCTCACCCAGGGGCTCCACCACTGTGTAAGGGCCTGACCATTTGTCCTGTAAAGCGCGAGGCCTTATAGGGTTCATGATCAGGACTTGCTGACCAGGGGTAAAGTGAATTAAGGAAGCTTTCTGGTCGTACCAATGTTTCACCAGCGCTTGTCCTGCCTTCAACTTTTCACTAGCCAAGCCCATCAGGAGTACCATCCGTTTTCTGAGCCCTAGCACATAGTCAACTACATTGGTAGTAACAGGGGGAGTGGGCATCTCCCATCCCTCTTTGACGATGGCTAAGGGTCCCCGTACGGGATGACCGAACAGAAGTTCGAAGGGGCTGAAGCCAACACCCTCCTGTGGTACCTCTCTGTAGGCAAACAGCAAGCATGGTAAAAGAAGATCCCATTTTCTTCTCTGGGGCTCCTCCAGAGCCCCAATCATGCTCTTTAACGTTCTGTTGAAACGTTCCACCAGACCATTGGTCTGGGGGTGATATGCAGAAGAGAACTTGTAGGTGACCCCACATTCTTTCCACATAGCCTGCATATACTTCGACATAAAGTTGCTGCCACGATCTGACACAACTTCTTTCGGGAAGCCAACCCTAGTAAATATGCCGAGTAAAGCTTTTGCAACTGACTTGGCAGTTACAGTCTTTAATGGGATGGCCTCAGGATACCTGGTTGCATGGTCGACCAGCACCAGGATAAACCTATTGCCTGAGGATGTTTGCGGGTCAAGGGGACCAACGATGTCGATCCCTACCCTTTCAAATGGTACCCCCACAACTGGGAGCGGTACCAACAGAGCTTGGATTGTCGCGCCAACCTTACCAGACAACTGGCAGGAGGCACAACTCCTGCAGTGACTTTCTACTTGCACCCCCATCTTGGGCCAGTAGAAGTGCATAGATAACCTTTGCTTGGTCCTCTTCATTCCAAGGTGACCAGCAAGGGGAACTTCATGCGCCAACTGCAGGAGGAAGGGTCTAACAGCAAGGGGAACCACCAACCTCCTATGGTCTCCTTCTGTAGACTCTGTGGGCTCACTGTACAGGAGTCCACCTTCCCAATAAATCCGATGCTTCCCAGGAGGTTCACCCTCAAGCTGGGAGCAGGCCTGTCTCCTTAGGCCTTCCAGAGATGGGCACTCACGTTGGCCCTTACTGAAGTCGTCCCTATCAGGACCTCCTTCAACTAACAAGTCTTTTAGTTCAGGATGGTCGTTGGGGTCGAACACTTCTGGCATCGCCACCTCCTCGTCAGGCTCGGGCGATTGACCAACTCCCTCCACCGCAGTGGTAGGCGAGCTCGGGGGAATATTCTCTTTCCCCCGTCGGGACTTGTTGACTCCTTTCGCCTTGGGTTTCCCCTTCGGCTGGGGCGGCGTATTGGACTTGGCCAATGCTGCCCGTGCTTGAGACCGTGTGTAGGGTCTTTCGGCAGTGTCTCCTACGAGCCCTAGAGCTCTGAGATCATTGCCCAACAAGACCTTTCCCGGGACGTTTCTCTGAATGCTCACTGGAATCCTAACTGCTGTACCATTTAAAGTTAGATTAACAGGGATCACGGGAAACATACGGAGGGGGCCGTCAGCCAACTTAGTGGGCATCAGAGGAGCTCTGGCAACTTCCTCTGAGTCTACCAAGGTAGAATCCACTACAGTTCGACTGCACCCACTATCCCTAAGAGCTGGAGTATCCACTCCATTGATCAGCACACTGTCTTTAAAGTAGTGCTTGGTATTATCCGGAATCCTAGCATACGCCTCTGCGACTTTAGGCTCCCAGGAACCCAGGGACACTAAAACTACCTCAGCCTCAATCCCGCTGGGAAACGAGTCTGAGGAGAAGGATGCTCCTGTAATCTCTTCTTCCTCGTAGGAGGAGAAGGCCAGATTAGCGGAGTGGACCCCCAAAGGTCTAACCTTACAACGGGGATCCCCCTTCACATGGTCAGTTGCTCCACAAGAAAAACAAGCCCCATTGGGTCTGTTTACGTAGGGAGGCTTATTATAACCAGAGTTCTGTTTCGGAGGCGAACCTCCACTACCCTGTGAGTTCTCGTATGGCTTACCCTTATTTTTCTTTTTGTGGCCCTTATGGGAAGAAGATTTAGCAGATTCCCCACCCTCCATATCTTTGGACTTTTTCCCTTCCTCCTGCTTACCAGGATGAGTTTTGTCCTTATGGGACACTCGATGTGACACCCATAAGTCTGCTGCAATGGCCAGCTTCTTAGGATCTATCTCCTTCGAATCGGCCAAATGCTGCTTAAGCTCCGGGGAAGAAGAAGCAAAAATGTGTTCCAGCATGACCAGATTGATCATGCCTTCGAAGGTAGAAACCTTATAACCTTCAACCCAGCCAGTTAAGTTTTTCAGGGACTCAGCTACATACGACACCCAAGTACCACCTTCCTTTTTCTTATACTCTCTAAACCTTTTCAAGTATTGGGTCGGAGTCTTCCCAAACTTTAAAATGAGAGTCTGCTTCAACATTGCAAAATCAGCGCGCTCAGCCTTCGACATTTCCATAATGGCATTACAACCAGAATGGGGCAGTCTGCTGAGTAACCATGCAATCTTATCCGCATTATCAACCTCTTGAACCTCGCATGCATACTCAAACGCATTTAACCAGTCCATAATGTCATTTCGTTCCTCATACACACTGAGCAGATCTTTTGGAAACCGTGGATGAGAGGAAGCCCCAGAACCATGTCCAGGACCCTTGGACCCATTTGCGAACTGAAGCTTGGCCAGTTCCAACTGGTGATCCCTGTCTTTTTGTTTTTCTGCCTGGTCGATTTTCAGTTTGGCTATGCTGAATTCAAGCTCCTGCTGCCTAAACCGCAGCTCTTGCTTCTTGAATTCAAGCATAGCCTCCCCATCAACACTGGCAGAGGAAACGTTAGACATTACATCGTCCCTGTCCTCGTGGTCGTGATGGATCAGTGCAGCGGCAGAACCGTCGGTTCTGCCAGTGAGAGCAGCCCCACCACCTTCTGCACTGTCCTCGGAAGTTATAGCGTCAAGCTGCGCTTCTTGCCACGCCACGATTCTCTGGATCATTTCCAATTTAGTGCCTTGAGAGGAAACCCCTCTCTCCGCACACATCTTCTTCAATGTTTCAGATTTCGAAGCATTTAAGGTTAATAAAGTATTCGTTTCCATACTGTTGATAGGACTATGGCCTTTTTAACGTTATATTCAATACTTTACTGCGTGTCCTGGTTGGAATAACCTGAAAACGCCTTAGCTCGTGCGCAACACTGGATACCTTCAGTCGTATCCCACCGCTGTACACCAATTTGTTAAGACGGATTTCTGAACTCTGTCCTGGTGGCGCAGAAGTTCAGAAGGCCAACCTAATTACTTGGAACAGGGTAACCTCTGGACAAGCCAGACCAATCAAGGTAGCGATCGCGGCGGTCAAGACTAGGTCTCAAGAGGGGTGAGGGTGACTGAAAGCGAGCACACAAAGCAAGAGCGCTTACAAACTACTCCAAACAGTTGTTTATATCAAAAATAGATACACATTTATTATAAGGCCTTGAAACTAATAACCACAGTAAAAGCAGCAATATACAACGATATTAAACCAACACATACACTATCCACCCAATATATATACAGAATACACAGTTTCACAGCATTAGCAGCACGAAATATGTTATCCACCTGCAGGGGAAGAAAAACAGGCAGTGCGAACCAATGCGTGTGATATGTCCGCCTTCTGAGGCCCCTAACTAGATTGTAGTCCAATCCCTACGAAGAGTGGAGCCTAGCGCTCAAAAGTACCTGCACCCGCCGGTGCCAATGGGCAGAAGGTGAAGCTCTTCGGAGGACGTTGGACAGCTCTGTAGGGTGCCCTAATGAAGGAGAACACGGTCCGCGACTCTAGCGCAGCCTCCACTGTGAGGCAGAAGTAGGGCGCGAGTACGGACAAGGGGAGCTGTATTTACAGCGGGGAAAAGCAAGGGGCACTGCAGGAGGGCGACCAGATCCTAGCTAATCTACTCACCGGTCCCCGAAGCAAGCAGGCCCGAGCTTCTCCTCGATAGATGCAGCTTCTGGCAGGTTCTGAAGAGCAGGGAACGTCTCGTAGTCGTGCAGAGTAAAAAGACGTCCCGATCGAAGAATCCTGCACAGTTTTGTCGCCACGGCAGGGCAACGGAACGGCCGGGTGTATTCAAGCCAAACGAGCACCGTTCACCTCTAGCTTAGGGTTGCTAAGCAAACGAAGCGGGTGAGCGTGCCCCGGACTCAGAATACCACCCAACCTGTCGGCGATTACAGAGCAGGACTCCTTAGTAAGCTGGTCAGTCAACTGGATGGCCCAGAGACACTTCCGAAGGCTTACGGCAGGAGTTGATGAAGGTGCCGGGAATAGCTGGTCCTGCTATTCCAATAGGTCGAAGCGCCAGTACAGGCCTTCTTGTTCGATCTTAGGTGGAAAGGGCTTCACCGGACGACAGCAATGAGGAGCAGAAGTTCTTCAGGGGGTCACCAGCGATTCCTCGGTCCAGCCTCGTGTTCGCAGGATACTTGGCTCCTGTATCCCTGGGTTCGTAAGAACTCAGGAGATCGACATGGTAGTGGTGTTTCCAGCTCCCTCTTATCCACGGTTCCCTTCGCGCCAAAACGGAGGGGAGCCAATGGGAGATCCGCTCATCAACACACATACCATACGTGGACCAATCACGGACCACAGTGGTCCCAGGCATTCACACCACCCTAGACTCTCTGGCACCCAGGATGTGTATTGGGACCAGACAGCCCAGCCCACATCCTGGGGGCACTCAAACGACATGTAGAAGCCCGCGAAAGCAACCGTGTTTCGCGGGAAACTACATGCCCAAATAAGGAAGGCCCCGGGTCGCCTGACCCGGGGGAAGGTAAAGGGAGCAAGACGGACAGTGGACGAGACAAAGGAGCCTCGTGGTCCGGCCATTTTGGGTAGCCGGGCCACCCTTTTGTGTTCGCGGCAAAAAGGTGCTCAGAACGGCAAAAGGAGCTCAAAATAAACCAAATGATCGCTGCCACCAGCCCAGTCCCTGAATGACTTGCACCGATCCAAAAACCATCCTACAAGAGTGTCTAGGGTCTGTAGAAGGCTAGAGACCCAAGAGAGCTGTAACTTAGCTTACAGTGCCCTCTTGTGTCGTGTTGCACTAAAATGGCGACACAATAAAAGAAACTACGGGAAACAGCGTTCCCCGGTACTGACTGTCTTAAGGGCATGTCAGTTTCCCCGTAAGAAAGGAGCGAAAGCCCAGAGGAGTACGGCAGAAGGCTGCACTTCTCTGGCAAAGTCAAGAAAACAGGTTGAAAACAATAGCAAAAAGTTTAGGGGTTGCCACATGGAAGGAAAGTTCCCTAAAATAACGAAATCTTTCCTAACACGGGTGTAACTTTGGACAACCGCGGGGAAGTCCGTGTGGGCTGCACTGGAATGCTGGCTGCTGGTTTCGGGATAGAAGCCTTAGGTTTCCCTTTCGCTTCTGATTTCTTGGAGACAGCGGCCGACAATTCCAGTGGAGCAGGAGTGATTTCTTCATCATCTCCTGGAGAGTACCGCGCATGGTCCTCTCTCTTGCAGGTCTGGTTAGCTCCTGTAACCGTTTACTAGGAGGTCTGGGAGTATGCGATACAACTCCGAGAGTTTTTAAATCGTTACCCAACAGTACGCGTCCTGGTACCTCACTCTGTATGCTGACAGGTATCTTCACAGTCATGTCGTTACACTGGATGAGAACTGGTAATTGGGGAAGCATCTGCAAAGGCCCTCCAGCTAACTTGGTGAGGCGTTTGGGTGCCTTAGCAACATCCTCAGCCTGAAAAAACGATTTATCCACCACAGTTATGCTGGCCCCAGTGTCCCTAATGGCAGGAGTCTCCTGACCATTCACCTGGACACTGTCCTTATAATACTGTTTAGTATTATCGGGGATAGAATTATAGATATCAAAATTCTGTTGTTCCCACAACCCCAGAGATACTAAAGAAACACTGGCTGAGACTCCAATGGGTTCGGCAGCTAGCAGTAGAAAGTTTCCACTTGCCATTTGGACTTCCTCCTCTAGAGCGAAGGCTAAGGAGACAAGCTGGACCCCTGAAGGTTTACCCTTACATCTGGGATCTCCTTTCACGTGATCAGTCGAGCCACAAACAAAGCATTTACCGAATGCTTTCTGGAATGGTGGCTTGTTCTGACCTCCTTCCGGTTTGGCATCAGAAGGCACACTATTCTGCTGTGGTTTTCCTTGTGGCTTACCCTTCTGGTTTTGTTTGGGGCCCTCTTTGGAATGTGAGTTATTAGAATTCTCTTTTGAGTCTTTTTTAGGCTGTTTTCCCTCATCCTTTTTCTGAGTTGCCCCAGAATCCTTATGAGAAGCCCGGTTGGCAACCCATAAGTCAGCAGCCTTAGCTAGCTCCCGGGAATCCAATTCCTTCGAATCAGCCAAGTGCTGTCTGAGCTCAGGAGAACAGGCATCATAAATAGACTCCAACATAAAAAGATTCCTCATACCCTCATAAGTGTTCACTTTGTAACCCTTAATCCATCCCTCTAAGTTCTTCAACCCTTCACTCACCCAGGTAGCCCAAGGGGTACCATCATGCTCTTTGAGGGTTCTAAACCTCTTAAGATACTGGGAAGGGGTCTTCCCGAATCTAGCTATTAAAGCTAGTTTCACACTTTCGTACTCCGTCTTATCCGCCTCCCCCAACTCCATTACCACATCAGTCGCAACAGGAGGGAGCCTAGAGAACAACCAGGGAAGTAAAGCATTCCCGGTGATGTCCTGGAGCCCATGATTGTATTCAAACAGTTTCAGCCAATCCAACACATCCAATCTCGGTTCATACATACCCACTAATTCCTTCGGCATCCGGGGTCTTTTGGGACTGGAGCTCCTAGAGGAACCAGAGGAGAGAGAAGCATTTTCCATAGACAACTTTTTCATCTCTAACTCGTGATTAAGTTCTATTTCCCTGAGTCTTAACTCAGCTTGCTTCTACTCAGCCTGGGCATTCATCCGTCTGAACTCGAGCTCTTGGTTTCGTTCAGATTGAGCCAAGAACCGTTTGTATTCTAATTCGAGCTTCATTTTTTCAAGTTCAAAATAAGCAGGGTTACTCGTGGGACCTGGTATGGGCCCCGTAGGCACAGCTGATAAGGCGGGTAGAGGAGCAGGGGAGACATTTTCGTTAGCCTCGCCGTCCTCGTCAGCCTCTTCATCGCTATCATCAGAATTATGATTTAGATCAACACCATTACTGTTATCTACATTTGCTGGAGAGCTTGGTTCCTCTGAACCAGTACCCAGACTTTGGTTCGCCAGCAATCTCTCGATTAGTTCTAACTTCTTGCCTCTTACAGAAAGATTCTCTTGCCTACAGAGAGCTCGCAAACTCTCAGTATTTTCACCTGACAAGGACACTTGACTGTAAGTTTCCATCGTAGACATGTTTTTTGAAAAATGCTTTTTGTGCAAAGTTTTGTGGTTAGTTATCCTACAGTGTTGAAAAGCACTCTAAACTGTATGCTCGATACAAATCCCACCGCTGTACACCAGTGTTAGGCGGAAACCTGTGCAGTTCCCTCTGGGACCACTGCAAAAGATTTAGGACTACAGGTGTTTGGCGGTGAACCCACTTGGTAGCAGTCTGTACCACACAGATTCACTTGGTAGCTGTGGCTGAGCAGTCAGACTTCCCTCAAGAAGAGTTGAGCAGTATGTGGATTATACAAAATAGGGCAATTCTTCCCAGCAAGACAAGCAAACACGCAACGAGGCTTAGTGTCAAGATATTAAGGTATTTATTTATAACGAAACATCTAAGAAAAACACTATGGCACTTTCACGGAAAACAAATCAAACACAATTACTCTACGAAGAAGAAACGATCAATCCCCCTAGCAATATTTCAACAAGTCTAGGTTCTACCGGCACCACTTATTTACAGACAGAGGTGTATACCTCAACCTAGATGGCACTCTAATATTGGTTAGGACGGGAGATAAAAAGATAGGCAGGTTACGAAATCAACACAGTTCAATACTTCACGGGCAAAATGTACGGTAAGAAGGCAAGGACCACAATAGATCATAAAGTTCAGAGGCCAGGCCCACTCGGAGAGAGGCAAGGCGATATGTCCCAAAAAGTCTCTAGTGGAGATGCATTCAAGTCTTTGTAGCAAATTGTTATCGGCAGATTGAACCAGTTCAGAACAATAAATGAGAAAAGCTTGGAGGCGACCCAACGGAAAGGAGAGGATTAAGACACCTCCCTCGAACCGATCGAAAGGGAAGCCAGGCGGACACGGTACCTTGTTGTGGAGGGCAGCTCCGGCGGGGGCAGTTGTTCCTGGTGGTGGATGCACATTGGGTCTTAGCCAAGAGTAGAGAGGTTCTCGTTGTCGAAGAAAAGTGAAGTCCGGTGCACCACCAGGGAAGAGACCAGCCGCAGAGTGCTCCGTCACAAGGCACCACCTTTTGGTCGCGGTACAGGGGTAGTGGCTATCCGGTTGCCGGGGGGCGTTGCACGGGCAATTCGACCACTGCGTCCTGAGGCGAATAAAAAGCAAAGGGGACTGGTTGTTCCCACCAGTCAGGGGAAGAGACTCTCCGGCAGGGAGATCTCCTCTGTCGTCGGGAAGTGGTGAGTCGGTTCCGCAGGGCTCCACCGGAGGTGTCATCGTGCAGGTCGGCTCAGCGTTACCCTCATCGGATTCTTAGGTCCTATGGCGACTTCTGAAGATCCAGTCCCAAAAGCCCTGCTTTTATGCAGAAAACCCCCATTCATTCAGCCTAGCTGTCAATCAACACATGCTAAGTGGTGAGCGGGAAGGCTCACCACTTGGGCCAATCACTCCAGAGTGCGACCGGAGTTGGCAAGGCAACTCGGTCCAGGGTGCCTAAACCCCCTCCCACCCACCTGTGGTAACCCAGACAGAATGGCACCACTTTGGAGGGTCTCTGTACAGAGCCCGCCAAAAGTGGAACAAAGGGCACAACCTTTGGTTTAGGAGTCACAGAGACGAACACAGACGCCATTTTTAAAAACCGAGTTCTGGCAGAAAATACCATCCGATAAACTTATTTACGATAAGTAGACCGTTGGTACGTTAGAGATTAATGAGGAAAGGTATCAATCTCCTACAATGGGACGAATCCCATAGGGTTAGGTTCGGGGTCGAACATAACAAGTAGTTTCCACTGCCACCAGCCAAAACTCGACAAGGGGGGACGGGACAGTGCCCCCTCGAGTAACAGATCCAGGAGTAATCGAATTACCCCTACTAGTACGTCCACAATAAGATGGTTTGTACTAGTTCTGTTAGTAAATTTAGGTCTAGTAAAGCCAATGGTGACTTTACATGCTCGGGGAGACAGTAGTCAGTCCCCGGGTATGGAGTCTATGGTGGAGGTCCGCTAGGACGCCCCAGTGCTACGGCACGTAGGGTGCGGTGTAACACACATAGAAAAACATATGAGACCCTATGGAGTAAAAGACCCCATAGCCCATAGAACACTTTGACATTCAAAGGAATTACACACATACATGTCCAAGAGTGGGAGGAAAAGAGTCTCACTCTTGGCAGGATGGAAAAAAACAAACTCCCGAAATCCAGCAAAGCTGCTGGGGGACTCACTAGGTTAGGAAATTCAGCCTAAACAGAGAATTCTCAATAACAATCGCAATGCTGAAAAGTGTTCGTGGCTGCATAACCCGCAATGCAACATTAAAATAAGGGCACCTCACACAGAACACAGCGATCTGAAAGGTGGTCGATGCTGCATAATCTGCAATGCAACATTAAAATAAGGGCACCTCACACAGATCGCGATTGCGATCAATGTGTTCTGTATGTCGTGCCCATGGCTGCATAATCCACAATGCAACATTAAAATAAGGGCACCTCATAAAGAACACAGCGATCACAATGCTGAAAGGTGGCCGTGGCTGCATAATGCACAATGCAACATTAATATAAGGGCACCTCATACAGAACACAGCGATCGCAAAGCTGAAAGGTGGCCGTGGCTGCATAATCCACAATGCATCATTTAAATAAGGGCACCTCATACAGAACACAGCGATCGCAATGCTGGAAGGTGGTCAGGGCTGCATAATACACAATGCAACATTAAAATAAAGGCACCTCATACAGAACACAGCGATCGCAATGCTGGAAGGCGGTCAGGGCTGCATATTCCACAATGCAACATTAAAATAAGGGCACCTCATACAGAATACATCGATCACAATGCTGAAAGGTGGCGGTGGCTTCCTAATCAGCAATGCAAAATTAATAAAAGGATACCTCATACAGAACACAGCGGTTGCAATGCTAAACAGTGGCTGCATAATCCGCAATGCAACATTAAAATAAGGGCAACACACACAGAACACAGCAATCGCAATCCTGAAAGGTGGTCATGGCTGCATAATCCGCAATCCAACATTAAAATAAAGGCACCTCAGACACAACACATCGATCACAATGCTGAAAGGTGGTGGTGGCTGCATAATCCTCAATGCGACATTAAAATAAAGGCAACTAACACAGAAGACATCCATTGCAATGCTGAAAGGTGGCCGTGGCTGCATAATCCACAATGCAACATTAAAATAAGGGCACCTCATACAGAACACAGCGATCGTAATGCTGAAAGGTGGTCGTGGCTGCATAATCCACAATGCAACATTAAAATAAAGGCACCTAACACAGAAGACAACAATCGCAATGCTGAAAAATGGCCGTGGCTGCATAATCCACAATGCAACATTAAAATAAGGGCATCTCATACAGAACACAGTGATCGCAATGCTGAAAGGTGGCCGTGGCTGCATAATCCACAATGCAACATTAAAATAAGGGCACCTCATACAGAACACAGTGATCGCAATGCTGGAAGGTGGTCGTGGCTGCATAATAGGCAATGCAACATTAAAATAAGGGCACCTCACACAGAAAATAGCGATCTCAATGCTGAATGGTGACCGTGGCTGCATAATCCTCAATGCAACATTAAAATAAGGTTACCTCATACAGAACACAGCGATCGCAATGCTGAAAGGTGGCCGTGGCTTCATAATCCTCAAAGCGACATTAAAATAAAGGCAACTAACACAGAAGACATTGATCGCAATGCTGAAAGGTGGGCGTGGCTACATAATCCACAATGCAACATTAAAATAAGGGCACCTCATACAGAACACAACGATCGCAAAGCTGAAAGGTGGTCATGGCTGCATAATCCACACTCCAACATTAAAATAAGGGCACCTCATATAAAACAGCGATCGCAGTGCTGAAAGGTGGCCGTGGCTGCATAATCCACAAGGCAACATTAAAATAATAGAACCTCATACAGAGCGAAGCAATCGCAATGCTGAAAGGTGGTTGTGGCTGCATAATCTGCAAAGCAACATTAAAATAAGGGCACCTCACACAGAACACAGCGATCGCGATTGCAATCGATTTGTTCTGTATGACGTGCCCATGGCTGCATAATCCACAATGCAACATTAAAATAAGGGCACCTCATAAAGAACACAGTGATCGCTATGCTGAAAAGTGTTTGTGGCTGCATAATCTGCAATGCAACATTAAAATAAGGGCACCTCACACAGAACACAGCGATCGCGATTGCAATCGATTTGTTCTGTATGACGTGCCCATGGCTGCATAATCCACAATGCAACATTAAAATAAGGGCACCTCATAAAGAACACAGCGATCACAATGCTGAAAGGTGGCCGTGGCTGCATAATCCACAATGCAACATTAAAATAAGGGCACATCATACAGAACACAGCAATCGCAATGCTGAAAGTGGCCGTGGCTGCATAATCCACAATGCAACATTAAAATAAGGGCACCTCATACAGAACACATTGATCGCAATGCTGAAAGGTGGTCGTGGCTGCATAATCCACAATGCAAAATTATAATACGCGAACCTCATACAGAAGACATTGATCGCAATGCTGAAAGTTGGTCGTGGCTGCATAATACATAGTGCAACATTAAAATAAGGGCCCCTGTTTCAGGAACATAGCAATCACAATGCTGAAAGGCGGTCGTGGCTGCATAATCCACAGCGCAACATTAAAATAAGGGCACCTCATACAGATCACAGCGATCGCAATGCTGAAAGGTGGCCGTGGCTGCATAATCCTCAATGCGACATTAAAATAAAGGCAACTAACACAGAAGACATTGATCGCAATGCTGAAAGGTGGCCGTGGCTGCATAATCCACAATGCAACATTAAAATAACGGCACCTCACACAGAAGACATTGATCACAATGCTGAAATGTTGCCGTGGCTGCATAATCCACAATGCAATATTAAAATAAGGGCACCGCATACAGAACACAGCGATCGCAATGCTGGAAGGTGGTCGTGGCTGCATAATACACAATGTAACATTAAAATAAAGGCACCTCACACCGAAGACATCGATCACAAATCGCAATGCTGGAAGGTGGTCGTGGCTGCATAATATGCAATGAAACATTACAATACAGCGATCACAATGCTGAAAGGTGGCCGTGGCTGCATAATCCACAATGCAACATTAAAATAAGGGCACCTCATACAGAACACAGAGATCGCAATGCTGAAAGGTGGCCGTGGCTGCATAATTCACAATGCAACATTAAAATAAGGGCACCTCATACAGAACACAGCGATCGCAATGCTGAACGGTGGCCGTGGCTGCATAATCCTCAGTGCAACATTAAAATAAGGCTACCTCATACAGAACACAGCGATCGCAATGCTGAAAGGTGGCCATGGCTGCATGATCCACAATGCAACATTAAAATAAGGGTACCTCATACAGATCACAGGGATCACAATGCTGAAAGTTTGCTGTGGCTGCATAATCCGCAATGCAACATTAAAATAAGGGCACCTCATACAGAACACAGCTATCGCAAAGCTGAAAGGTGGTCGTGGCTGCATAATCCGCAATGCAACATTAAAATAAGGGTACCTCATACAGATCACAGCCATCGCAATGCTGAAAGGTGGCCGTGGCTGCATGATCCACAATGCAACATTAAAATAAGGGCACCTCATACAGAACACAGCGATCGCAGTGCTGAAAGGTGGCCGTGGCTGCATGATCCACAATGCAACATTAAAATAAGGGTACCTCATACAGAACGAAGCGATCGCAATGCGGAAAGGTGGTGGTGGCTGCATAATTAGCAATGCAACATTAATATAAGGACACTGCATACAGAACACAGCGATTGAAATGCTGAAAGGTGGTCGTGGCTGTATAATCCGCAATGCAACCTTCAAATAAGGCCACCTCATACAGAACACAGCAATCTCAAGCAATGCTGAAAGGTGGTTGTGGCTGCATAATCCACAATGCAACATTAAAATAAGGGCATCTAATACAGAACACAGCGATCGCAATGCTGAAAGGTTGCTGTGGCTGCATGATCCACAATGCAACATTAAAATAAGGGCACCTCATACAGAACACATTGATCGCAATGCTGAAAGGTGGTCGTGGCTGCATAATCCACAATGCAAAATTATAATACGGGCACCTCATACAGAAGACATTGATCCCAATGCTGAAAGTTGGTCATGGCTGCATAATCCATAGTGCAACATTAAAATAAGGGCACCTCTTTCAGGAACATAGCAATCGCAATGCTGAAAGGCAGTCGTGGCTGCATAATCCACAGTGCAACATTAAAATAAGGGCACCTCATACAGATCACAACGATCGCAATGCTGAAAGGAGGCTGTGCTGCATAATCCACAATGCAACATTAAAATAAGGGCACCTCATACAGAACACAGTGATCACAATGCTGAAAGGTGGCCGTGGCTGCATAATCTTCAATGCGACATTAAAATAAAGGCAACTAACACAGAAGACATTGATCGCAATGCTGAAAGGTGGCCGTGGCTGCATACTCCACAATGCAACATTAAAATAAGGGCACCTCATACAGAACACAGCTATCGCAAAGCTGAAAGGTGGTCGTGGCTGCATAATCCACAATGCAACATTAAAATAAGGGTACCTCATACAGATCACAGCGATCGCAATGCTGAAAGGTGGCCGCGGCTGCATGATCCACAATGCAACATTAAAATAAGGGCACCTCATACAGAACACAGCGATCGCAGTGCTGAAAGGTGGGCGTGGCTGCATGATCCACAATGCAACATTAAAAGAAGGGTACCTCATACAGATCACAGCGATCGCAATGCTGAAAGTTTGCCGTGTCTGGATAATCCGCAAAGCAACATTAATATAATGAAACCTCATACAGAACGAAGCGATCGCAATGCGGAAAGGTGGTGGTGGCTGCATAATCCGCAATGCAACATTAATATAAGGACACCTCATACAGAACACAGCGGTTGAAATGCTGAAAGGTGGTCGTGTCTGTATAATCCGCAATGCAACCTTCAAATAAGGCCATCTCATACAGAACACAGCAATATCAAGCAATGCTGAAAGGTGGTTGTGGCTGCATAATCCACAATGCAACATTAAAATAAGGGCATCTAATACAGAACACAGCGATCGCAATGCTGAAAGATTGCTGTGGCTGCATGATCCACAATGCAACATTAAAATAAGGGCACCTCATACAGGACACATTGATCGCAATGCTGAAAGGTGGTCGTGGCTGCATATTCCACAATGCAAAATTATAATACGGGCACCTCATACAGAAGACATTGATCCCAATGCTGAAAGTTGGTCGTGGCTGCATAATCCATAGTGCAACATTAAAAAAAGGGCACCTCTTTCAGGAACATAGCAATCGCAATGCTGAAAGGCAGTCGTGGCTGCATAATCCACAGCGCAACATTAAAATAAGGGCACCTCATACAGATCACAACGATCGCAATGCTGAAAGGAGGCTGTGCTGCATAATCCACAATGCAACATTAAAATAAGGGCACCTCATACAGAACACAGCGATCGCAATGCTGAAAGGTGGCCGTGGCTGCATAATCCTCAATGCGACATTAAAATAAAGGCAACTAACACAGAAGACATTGATCGCAATGCTGAAAGGTGGCTGTGGCTGCATAATTCACAATGCAACATTAAAATAGGGGCACCTCACACAGAAGACATCGATCACAATGCTGAAAGGTGGCCGTGGCTGCATAATCCACAATGAACCATTAAAATAAGGGCACCTCATACAGAACACAGCGATCACAATGCTGGAAGGTGGTCGTGGCTGCATAATACACAATGCAACATTAAAATAAAGGCACCTCACACAGAAGACTTCGATCACAAATCGCGATGCTGGAAGGTGGTCGTGGCTACATAATATGCAATGCAACATTAAAATACAGCGATAAAAATGCTGAAAGGTGGCCGTGGCTGCATAATCCACAATGCAACCTTAAAATAAGGGCACCTCATACAGAACACAGCGATCGCAATGCTGAAAGGTGGCCGTGGCTACATAATCCACAATGCACCATTAAAATAAGGGCACCTCATACAGAACACAGCGATCGCAATGCTGGAAGGTGGTCGTGGCTGCATAATACACAATTCAACATTAAAATAAAGGCACCTCACACCGAAGACATCGATCACAAATCGCAATGCTGGAAGGTGGTCGTGGCTGCATAATATGCAATGCAACATTAAAATACAGCGATCACAATGCTGAAAGGTGGCCGTGGCTGCATAGTCCACAATGCAACATTAAAATAAGGGCACCTCATTCTAGACACAGCGATCGCAATGCTGAACGGTGGCCGTGGCTGCATAATCCACAATGCAACATTAAAATAAGGGCACCTCACACAGAAGACATCGATCACAATGCTGAAAGGTGGCCGTGGCTGCATAATCCACAATGCAACATTATAATAAGGGCACCTCATACAGAACACATTGATCGCAATGCTGAAAGGTGGTCGTGGCTGCATAATCCACAATGCAAAATTATAATACGGGAACCTCATACAGAAGACATTGATAGCAATGCTGAAAGTTGGTCGTGGCTGCATAATACATAGTGCAACATTAAAATAAGGGCCCCTCTTTCTGGAACATAGCAATCGCAATGCTGAAAGGTGGTCGTGGCTGCATAATCCACAATGCAACATTAAAATAAGGGTACCTCATACAGATCACAGCGATCGCAATGCTGAAAGGTGGCCGTGGCTGCATGATCCACAATGCAACATTAAAATAAGGGCACCTCATACAGAACACAGCGATCGCAGTGCTGAAAGGTGGGCGTGGCTGCATGATCCACAATGCAACATTAAAATAAGGGTACCTCATACAGATCACAGCGAACGCAATGCTGAAAGTTTGCCGTGGCAGGATAATCCGCAAAGCAACATTAATATAATGAAACCTCATACAGAACGAAGCGATCGCAATGCGGAAAGGTGGTGGTGGCTGCATAATCCGCAATGCAACATTAATATAAGGACACCTCATACAGAACACAGCGGTTGAAATGCTGAAAGGTGGTCGTGGCTGTATAATCCGCAATGCAACCTTCAAATAAGGCCATCTCATACAGAACACAGCAATATCAAGCAATGCTGAAAGGTGGTTGTGGCTGCATAATCCACAATGCAACATTAAAATAAGGGCATCTAATACAGAACACAGCGATCGCAATGCTGAAAGGTTGCTGTGGCTGCATGATCCACAATGCAACATTAAAATAAGGGCACCTCATACAGAACACATTGATCGCAATGCTGAAAGGTGGTCGTGGCTGCATATTCCACAATGCAAAATTATAATACGGGTACCTCATACAGAAGACATTGATCCCAATGCTGAAAGTTGGTCGTGGCTGCATAATCCATAGTGCAACATTAAAATAAGGGCACCTCTTTCAGGAACATAGCAATCGCAATGCTGAAAGGCAGTCGTGGCTGCATAATCCACAGCGCAACATTAAAATAAGGGCACCTCATACAGATCACAACGATCGCAATGCTGAAAGGAGGCTGTGCTGCATAATCCACAATGCAACATTAAAATAAGGGCACCTCATACAGAACACAGCGATCGGAATGCTGAAAGGTGGCCGTGGCTGCATAATCCTCAAGGCGACATTAAAATAAAGGCAACTAACACAGAAGACATTGATCGCAATGCTGAAAGGTGGCCGTGGCTGCATAATTCACAATGCAACATTAAAATAAGGGCACCTCACACAGAAGACATCGATCACAATGCTGAAAGGTGGCCGTGGCTGCATAATCCACAATGCACCATTAAAATAAGGGCACCTCATACAGAACACAGCGATCACAATGCTGGAAGGTGGTCGTGGCTGCATAATACACAATGCAACATTAAAATAAAGGCACCTCACACAGAAGACTTCGATCACAAATCGCGATGCTGTAAGGTGGTCGTGGCTACATAATATGCAATGCAACATTAAAATACAGCGATAAAAATGCTGGAAGGTGGCCGTGGCTGCATAATCCACAATGCAACCTTAAAATAAGGGCACCTCATACAGAACACAGCGATCGCAATGCTGAAAGGTGGCCGTGGCTGCATAATCCACAATGCACCATTAAAATAAGGGCACCTCATACAGAACACAGCGATCGCAATGCTGGAAGGTGGTTGTGGCTGCATAATACACAATTCAACATTAAAATAAAGGCACCTCACACCGAAGACATCGATCACAAATCGCAATGCTGGAAGGTGGTCGTGGCTGCATAATATGCAATGCAACATTAAAATACAGCGATCACAATGCTGAAAGGTGGCCGTGGCTGCATAATCCACAATGCAACATTAAAATAAGGGCACCTCACACAGAAGACATCGATCACAATGCTGAAAGGTGGCCGTGGCTGCATAATCCACAATGCAACATTATAATAAGGGCACCTCATACAGAACACATTGATCGCAATGCTGAAAGGAGGCTGTGCTGCATAATCCACAATGCAACATTAAAATAAGGGCGCCTCATACAGAACACAGCGATCGCAATGCTGAAAGGTGGCCGTGGCTGCATAATCCTCAATGCGACATTAAAATAAATGCAACTAACACAGAAGACATTGATTGCAATGCTGAAAGGTGGCCGTGGCTGCATAATACACAATGCAACATTAAAATAAGGGCACCTCACACAGAAGACATTGATCACAATGCTGAAATGTGGCCGTGGCTGCATAATCCACAATGCACCATTAAAATAAGGGCACCGCATACAGAACACAGCGATCGCAATGCTGGAAGGTGGTCGTGGCTGCATAATACACAATGCAACATTAAAATAAAGGCACCTCACACCGAAGACATCGATCACAAATCGCAATGCTGGAAGGTGGTCGTGGCTGCATAATATGCAATGAAACATTAAAATACAGCGATCACAATGCTGAAAGGTGGCCGTGGCTGCATAATCCACAATGCAACATTAAAATAAGGGCACTTCATACAGAACACAGAGATCGCAATGCTGAAAGGTGGCCGTGGCTCCATAATTCACAAAGCAACATTAAAATAAGGGCACCTCATACAGAACACAGCGATCGCAATGCTGAACGGTGGCCGTGGCTGCATAATCCTCAATGCAACATTAAAATAATGGCATCTCATACAGAACACAGCGATCGCAATGCTGAAAGGTGGCCATGGCTGCATGATCCACAATGCAACATTAAAATAAGGGTACCTCATACAGATCACAGGGATCGCAATGCTGAAAGTTTGCCGTGGCTGCATAATCCGCAATGCAACATTAAAATAAGGGCACCTCATGCAGAACACAGCGATCGCAAAGCTGAAAGGTGGTCGTGGCTGCATAATCCACAATGCAACATTAAAATAAGGGCATCTAATACAGAACACAGCGATCGCAATGCTGAAAGGTTGCTGTGGCTGCATGATCCACAATGCAACATTAAAATAAGGGCACCTCATATAGAACACATTGATCGCAATGCTGAAAGGTGGTGGTGGCTGCATATTCCACAATGCAAAATTATAATACGGGTACCTCATACAGAAGACATTGATCCCAATGCTGAAAGTTGGTCGTGGCTGCATAATCCATAGTGCAACATTAAAATAAGGGCACCTCTTTCAGGAACATAGCAATCGCAATGCTGAAAGGCAGTCGTGGCTGCATAATCCACAGCGCAACATTAAAATAAGGGCACCTCATACAGATCACAACGATCGCAATGCTGAAAGGAGGCTGTGCTGCATAATCCACAATGCAACATTAAAATAAGGGCACCTCATACAGAACACAGCGATCGGAATGCTGAAAGGTGGCCGTGGCTGCATAATCCTCAATACGACATTAAAATAAAGGCAACTAACACAGAAGACATTGATCGCAATGCTGAAAGGTGGCCGTGGCTGCATAATTCACAATGCAACATTAAAATAAGGGCACCTCACACAGAAGACATCGATCACAATGCTGAAAGGTGGCCGTGGCTGCATAATCCACAATGCACCATTAAAATAAGGGCACCTCATACAGAACACAGCGATCACAATGCTGGAAGGTGGTCGTGGCTGCATAATACACAATGCAACATTAAAATAAAGGCACCTCACACAGAAGACTTCGATCACAAATCGCGATGCTGTAAGGTGGTCGTGGCTACATAATATGCAATGCAACATTAAAATACAGCGATAAAAATGCTGGAAGGTGGTCGTGGCTGCATAATCCACAATGCAACCTTAAAATAAGGGCACCTCATACAGAACACAGCGATCGCAATGCTGAAAGGTGGCCGTGGCTGCATAATCCACAATGCACCATTAAAATAAGGGCACCTCATACAGAACACAGCGATCGCAATGCTGGAAGGTGGTCGTGGCTGCATAATACACAATTCAACATTAAAATAAAGGCACCTCACACCGAAGACATCGATCACAAATCGCAATGCTGGAAGGTGGTCGTGGCTGCATAATATGCAATGCAACATTAAAATACAGCGATCACAATGCTGAAAGGTGGCCGTGGCTGCATAATCCACAATGCAACATTAAAATAAGGGCACCTCATTCAGAACACAGCGATCGCAATGCTGAACGGTGGCCGTGGCTGCATAATCCACAATGCAACATTAAAATAAGGGCACCTCACACAGAAGACATCGATCACAATGCTGAAAGGTGGCCGTGGCTGCATAATCCACAATGCAACATTATAATAAGGGCACCTCATACAGAACACATTGATCGCAATGCTGAAAGGTGGTCGTGGCTGCATAATCCACAATGCAAAATTATAATACGGGAACCTCATACAGAAGACATTGATCGCAATGCTGAAAGTTGGTCGTGGCGACATAATACATAGTGCAACATTAAAATAAGGGCCCCTCTTTCTGGAACATAGCAATCGCAATGCTGAAAGGCGGTCGTGGCTGCATAATCCACAGCGCAACATTAAAATAAGGGCACCTCATACAGATCACAGCGATCGCAATGCTGAAAGGAGGCTGTGCTGCATAATCCACAATGCAACATTAAAATAAGGGCGCCTCATACAGAACACAGCGATCGCAATGCTGAAAGGTGGCCGTGGCTGCAAAATCCTCAATGCGACATTAAAATAAATGCAACTAACACAGAAGACATTGATTGCAATGCTGAAAGGTGGCCGTGGCTGCATAATACACAATGCAACATTAAAATAAGGGCACCTCACACAGAACACAGTGATCGCAATGCTGGAAGGTGGTCGTGGCTGCATAATACGCAATGCAACATTAAAATAAGTGCGCCTCACAAAGAAAATAGCGATCGCAATGCTGGAAGGTGGTCATGGCTGCAAAATCCACAATGCAACGTTAAAATAAGGGCACCTCATACAGAACACAGCGATCGCAATGCTGGAAGGTGGTCGTGGCTGCATAATACACAATGCAACATTAAAATAAAGGCACCTCACACCGAAGACATCGATCACAAATCGCAATGCTGGAAGGTGGTCGTGGCTGCATAATATGCAATGAAACATTAAAATACAGCGATCACAATGCTGAAAGGTGGCCGTGGCTGCATAATCCACAATGCAACATTAAAATAAGGGCACTTCATACAGAACACAGAGATCGCAATGCTGAAAGGTGGCCGTGGCTGCATAATTCACAAAGCAACTTTAAAATAAGGGCACCTCATACAGAACACAGCGATCGCAATGCTGAACGGTGGCCGTGGCTGCATAATCCTCAATGCAACATTAAAATAATGGCATCTCATACAGAACACAGCGATCGCAATGCTGAAAGGTGGCCATGGCTGCATGATCCACAATGCAACATTAAAATAAGGGTACCTCATACAGATCACAGGGATCGCAATGCTGAAAGTTTGCCGTGGCTGCATAATCCGCAATGCAACATTAAAATAAGGGCACCTCATACAGAACACAGCGATCGCAAAGCTGAAAGGTGGTCGTGGCTGCATAATCCACAATGCAACATTAAAATAAGGGCACTCATATAAAACACAGCGATCGCAGTGCTGAAAGGTGGCCGTGGCTGCATGATCCACAATGCAACATTAAAATAAGGGTACCTCATACAGATCACAGCGATCGCAATGCTGAAAGTTTGCCGTGGCTGGATAATCTGCAAAGCAACATTAATATAATGAAACCTCATACAGAACGAAGCGATCGCAATGCGGAAAGGTGGTGGTGGCTGCATAATCCGCAATGCAACATTAATATAAGGACACCTCATACAGAACACAGCAATCTCAAAAGCAATGCTGAAAGGTGGTTATGGCTGCATAATCCACAATGCAACATTAAAATAAGGGCATCTAATACAGAACACAGCGATCGCAATGCTGAAAGGTTGCTGTGGCTGCATGATCCACAATGCAACATTAAAATAAGGGCACCTCATACAGAACACATTGATCGCAATGCTGAAAGGTGGTCGAGGCTGCATAATCCACAATGCAAAATTATAATACGGGCACCTCATACAGAAGACATTGATCGCAATGTTGAAAGTTGGTCGTCGCTGCATAATCCATAGTGCAACATTAAAATAAGGGCCCCTCTTTCAGGAACATAGCAATCGCAATGCTGAAAGGCGGTCGTGGCTGCATAATCCACAGCGCAACATTAAAATAAGGGCACCTCATACAGATCATAGTGATCACAATGCTGAAAGGAGGCTGTGCTGCATAATCCACAATGCAACATTAAAATAAGGGCGCCTCATACAGAACACAGCGATCGCAATGCTGAAAGGTGGCCGTGGCTGCATAATCCTCAATGCGACATTAAAATAAAGGCAACTAACACAGAAGACATTGATCGCAATGCTGAAAGGTGGCCGTGGCTGCATAATTCACAATGCAACATTAAAATAAGGGCACCTCACACAGAAGACAGCGATCGCAATGCTGGAAGGTGGTCGTGGCTGCATAATACACAATGCAACATTAAAATAAAGGCACCTCACACCGAAGACATCGATCACAAATCGCAATGCTGGAAGGTGGTTGTGGCTGCATAATATGCAATGCAGCATTAAAATACAGCGATCACAATGCTGAAAGGTGGCCGTGGCTGCATAATGCACAATGCAACATTAAAATAAGGGCACCTCATACAGAACACAGCGATCGCAATGCTGAAAGGTGGCCATGGCTGCATAATCCACAATGCAACATTAAAATAAGGGCACCTCATTCAGAACACAGCGATCGCAATGCTGAACGGTGGCCGTGGCTGCATAATCCACAATGCAACATTAAAATAAGGGCACCTCACACAGAAGACATCGATCACAATGCTGAAAGGTGGCCGTGGCTGCATAATCCACAATGCAACATTATAATAAGGGCACCTCATACAGAACACATTGATCGCAATGCTGAAAGGTGGTCGTGGCTGCATAATCGACAACGCAAAATTATAATACGAGAACCTCATACAGAAGACATTGATCGCAATGCTGAAAGTTGGTCGTGGCTGCATAATACATAGTGCAACATTAAAACAAGGGCCCCTCTTTCAGGAACATAGCAATCGCAATGCTGAAAGGCGGTCGTGGCTTCATAATCCACAGCGCAACATTAAAATAAGGGCACCTCATACAGAACACAGCGATCGCAATGCTGAAAGGTGGCCGTGGCTGCATAATCCTCAATGCGACATTAAAATAAAGGCAACTAACACAGAAGACATTGATCGCAATGCTGAAAGGTGGCCGTGGCTGCATAATCCTCAATGCGACATTAAAATAAAGGCAACTAACACAGAAGACATTGATCGCAATGCTGAAATGTGGCCGTGGCTGCATAATCCACAATGCACCATTAAAATAAGGGCACCCCATACAGAACACAGCGATCGCAATGCTGGAAGGTGGTCGTGGCTGCATAATACACAATGCAAAATTAAAATAAAGGCACCTCACACCAAAGACATCGATCACAAATCGCAATGCTGGAAGGTGGTCGTGGCTGCATAATATGCAATGAAACATTAAAATACAGCGATCACAATGCTGAAAGGTGGCCGTGGCTGCATAATCCACAATGCAACATTAAAATAAGGGCACCTCATACAGAACACAGAGATCGCAATGCTGAAAGGTGGCCGTGGCTGCATAATTCACAAAGCAACATTAAAATAAGGGCACCTCATACAGATCACAGCGATCGCAATGCTGAAAGTTTGCCATGGCTGGATAATCCGCAAAGCAACATTAATATAATGAAACCTCATACAGAACGAAGCGATCGCAATGCGGAAAGGTGGTGGTGGCTGCATAATCCGCAATGCAACATTAATATAAGGACACCTCATACAGAACACAGCGGTTGAAATGCTGAAAGGTGGTTGTGGCTATATAATCCGCAATGCAACCTTAAAATAAGGCCACCTCATACAGAACACAGCAATCTCAAGCAATTCTGAAAGGTGGTTGTGGCTGCATAATCCACAATGCAACATTAAAATAAGGGCATCTAATACAGAACACAGCGATCGCAATGCTGAAAGGTTGCTGTGGCTGCATGATCCACAATGCAACATTAAAATAAGGGCACCTCATACAGAACACATTGATCGCAATGCTGAAAGGTGGTTGTGGCTGCATAATACACAATGCAAAATTATAATACGGGCACCTCATACAGAAGACATTGATCCCAGTGCTGAAAGTTGGTCGTGGCTGCATTATCCATTGTGCAACATTAAAATAAGGGCACCTCTTTCAGGAACATAGCAATCGCAATGCTGAAAGGCAGTCGTGGCTGCATAATCCACAGCGCAACATTAAAATAAGGGCACCTCATACAGATCACAACGATCGCAATGCTGAAAGGAGGCGGTGCTGCATAATCCACAAAGCAACATTAAAATAAGGGCACCTCATACAGAACACAGCGATCGCAATGCTGAAAGGTGGCCATGGCTGCATAATCCTCAATGCGACATTAAAATAAAGTCAACTAACACATAAAACATTGATCGCAATGCTGAAAGGTGGCCGTAGCTGCATAATCCACAATGCACCATTAAAATAAGGGCACCTCATACAGAACACAGCGATCGAAATGCTGGAAGGTGGTCGTGGCTGCATAATACACAATGCAACATTAAAATAAAGGCACCTCACACAGAAGACATCGATCACAAATCGCGATGCTGGAAGGTGGTCGTGGCTAAATAATATGCAATGCAACATTAAAATACAGCTATCAAAATGCTGAAAGGTGGCCGTGGCTGCATAATCCACAACGCAACCTTAAAATAAGGGCACCTCATACAGAACACAGCGGTCGCAATGCTGAAAGGTGGCCGTGGCTGCATAATCCACAATGCAACATTAAAAGAAGGGCACCTCATACAGAACACAGTGATCACAATGCTGAACAGTGGCCGTGGCTTCATAATCCTCAATGCAACATTAAAATAAGGGCACCTCATACAGAACACAGCCATCACAAAGCTGAAAGGTGGCTGTGGCTGCATAATCCGCAAAGCAACATTTATATAAGAGCACCTCATACAGAACACATTGATCACAATGCTGAAAGATGGCGGCGGCTGCGTAATCAGCAATGCAACATTAGTATAAGGATACCTCATATAGAACACAGCGGTTGCAATGCTAAACGGAGGCCGTGGCTGCATAATCCGCAATGCAACATTAAAATAAGGGCACCTCACACAGAACACAGCGATCGCATTCCTGAAAGGTGGTCATGGCTGCATAATCCGCAATGCAACATTAAAATAAGGGTACCTCAGACACAACACATCGATCGCAATGCTGAAAGGTGGTCGTGGCTGCATAATCTGCAATGCAACATTAAAATAAGGGTACCTCATACAGATCACAGGGATCGCAATGCTGAAAGTTTGCCGTGGCTGCATAATCCGCAATGCAACATTAAAATAAGGGCACCTCATACAGAACACAGCGATCGCAAAGCTGAAAGGTGGTCGTGGCTGCATAATCCACAATGCAACATTAAAATAAGGGCACTCATATAAAACACAGCGATCGCAGTGCTGAAAGGTGGCCGTGGCTGCATGATCCACAATGCAACATTAAAATAAGGGTACCTCATACAGATCACAGCGATCGCAATGCTGAAAGTTTGCCATGGCTGGATAATCCGCAAAGCAACATTAATATAATGAAACCTCATACAGAACAAAGCGGTTGAAATGCTGAAAGGTGGTGGTGGCTATATAATCCGCAATGCAACCTTAAAATAAGGCCACCTCATACAGAACACAGCAATCTCAAGCAATGCTGAAAGGTGGTTGTGGCTGCATAATCCACAATGCAACATTAAAATAAGGGCATCTAATACAGAACACAGCGATCGCAATGCTGAAAGGTTGCTGTGGCTGCATGATCCACAATGCAACATTAAAATAAGGGCACCTCATACAGAACACATTGATCGCAATGCTGAAAGGTGGTTGTGGCTGCATAATACACAATGCAAAATTATAATACGGGCACCTCATACAGAAGACATTGATCCCAATGCTGAAAGTTGGTCGTGGCTGCATAATCCATTGTGCAACATTAAAATAAGGGCACCTCTTTCAGGAACATAGCAATCGCAATGCTGAAAGGCAGTCGTGGCTGCATAATCCACAATGCAACATTAAAATAAGGGCACCTCATACATAACACAGCGATCGCAACGCTGAACGGTGGCCGTGGCTGCATAATCCTAAATGTAATATTAAAATAAGGGCACCTCATACAGAACACCGCCATCACAATGCTGAAAGGTGGCCGTGGCTGCATAATCCGCAATGCAACATTAATATAACAGCACCTCATACAGAACACATAGATCACAATAGTGAAAGGTGGCGGTGGCTGCGTAATCAGCAATGCAACATTAAAATAAGGGCACCTCACACAGAACACAGCGATCGAAATCCTGAAAGGTGGTCATGGCTGCATAATCCGCAATGCAACATTAAAATAAGGGCACCTCACACAGAACACATCGATCGCAATGCTGAAAGGTGGTGGTGGCTGCATAATCCACAATGCAACATTAGTATAAGGACACCTCATACAGAACACAGCAGTTGCAATGCTGAAAGGTGGTGGTGGCTGCATAATCCGCAATGCAACCTTAAAATAAGGGCACCTCATGCAGAACACAGCAGTTGCAATGCTGAAAGGTGGTCGTGGCTGCATGATCCACAATGCAACATTAAAATAAGGGCATCTCATACAGAACACAGCGATCGCAATGCTGAAAGGTGGCCGTGGCTGCATGATCCACAATGCAACATTAAAATAAGGGTACCTCATACAGATCACAGCAATCGCAATGCTGAAAGTTTGCCGTGGCTGCATAATCCGCAAAGCAATATTAATATAATGAAACCTCATACAGAACGAAGCGATCGCAATGCGGAAAGGTGGTGGTGGCTGCATAATCCGCAATGCAACATTAATATAAGGACATCTCATACAGAACACAGCGGTTGAAATGCTGAAAGGTGGTCGTGGCTGTATAATACGCAATGCAACCTTAAAATAAGGCCACCTCATACAGAACACAGCAATCGCAAGCAATGCTGAAAGGTGGGCGTGGCTGCATAATCCACAATGCAACATTAAAATAAGGGCATCTCATACAGAACACAGGGATCACAATGCTGAAAGGTGGTCGTGGCTGTATAACCCACAATGCAACATTAAAATAAGGGCACCTCATATAAAACACAGCAATCGCAATGCTGAAAGATGGACGTGGCTGCATAATCCACAAGACAACATTAAAATAATGGAACCTCATACAGAACACAGCGATCGCAATGCTGAAAGTTGGTTGTGGCTGCATAATCCGCTAAGCAACATTAAAATAAGGGCACCTCATACAGAGCACAGCGATCGCAATCCTGAAAGGTGGCCGTGGCTGCATAATCAACAATGAAATATTAAAATAGGGGCACTTCATACAGAACTCAGCGATCGCAATGCTGAAAAGTGGTCGTGGCTGCATAATCCGCAATGCAACATTAAAATAAGGGCACCTCACACAGAACACAGCGATCGTGATTGCGTTCGATGTGTTCTGTATGTGGTGCCCATGGCTGCATAATCCACAATGCAACATTAAAATAAGGACACCTCATACAGAACACAGCAATCGCAATGCTGAAAGGTGGCCTTGGTCGCATAATCCACAATGCAACATTAAAATAAGGGCACCTCATACAGAACACAGCGATCGCAATGCTGGAAGGTGGTCAAGGCTGCATAATACACAATGCAACATTAAAATAAAGGCACCTCATACACAACACAGCAATCGCAATGCTGGAAGGTGGTCAGGGCAGCATATTCCACAATGCAACATTAAAATAAGGGCACCTCATACAGAACGCAGTGATCGCAATGCTGAAAGGTGGTCTTGGCTGCATAATCCGCAATGCAACATTAAAATAAAGGCAACTCATTCAGAAGACAGCAATCGCAATGCTGAAAGGTGGCCGTGGCTGCATAATCCACTTTGCAACATTAAAATAAGGGCACCTCATACAGAACACATCGATCGCAATGCTGAATGCTGGCCGTGGCTGCATAATCCACAATGCAACATGATAATAAGGGCACCTCATACAGAACACATTGATCGCAATGCTGAAAAGTGGTCGTGGCTGTAACAATCCACTTTGCAAAATTATAATACGGGCACCTCATACAGAAGACATTGATCGCAATGCTGAAAGGTGGTCGTGGCTGCATAATCCACAGTGCAACATTAAAACAAGGGCTCCTCATACAGAACATAGCAATCGCAATGCTGAAAGGCAGTCGTGGCTGCATAATCCACAGTGCAACATTAAAATAAGGGCACCTCATACAGATCACAGCGATCGCAATGCTGAAATGTGGCTGTGGCTGCATAATCCACAATGCAACATTAATATAAGGGCACCTCATACAGAACACAGTGATCACAATGCTGAAAGGTGGCTGTGGCTGCATAATCCGCAATGCAACCTTAAAATAAGCCCACCATATGCAGAACACAGCGGTTGCAATGCTGAAAGGTGGTCGTGGCTGCATAATCTGCAATGCACCATTAAAATGAGGGTACCTCATACAGAACACAGCGATCGCAATGCTGATAGGTGGTCGAGGCTGCATAATCCGCAATGTAACATTAAAATAAGGGCACCTCATACAGAACACTGCGATCGCAATGCTGAAAGGGTGCAGTGGCTGCATAATCCACAATGCAACATTAAAATAAGGGCACCTCACACAGAACACATTGCTCGCGATTGCGACCGATGTGTTCTGTATGTCGTGCCCATGGCTGCATAATCCACAATGCAACCTTAAAAAAAGGGCACCTCATACAGAAAACAGCGATCGCAATGCTGAAAGGTTGCCATGGCTGCATAATCCACAATGCAACATTAAAATAAGGGCACCTCATACAGAACGCAGCGATCGCAATGCTGAACAGTGGTGATGGCTGCATAATCCGCAATGCAACATTAAAATAAGGGCACCTCACACAGAACACAGCGATTGCAAAGCTGAAAGGTGGTCGATGCTGCATAATCCGCAATGCAACATTAAAATAAGGGCACCTCACACAGAACACAGCGATCGCGATTGCGACCGATGTGTTCTGTATGTCGTGCCCATGGCTGCATAATCCACAATGCAACATTAAAATAAGGGCACCTCATAAAAAACACAGCGATCACAATGCTGAAAGGTGGCCGTGGCTGCATAATGCACAATGCAAAATTAATATAAGGGCACCTCATACAGAACACAGCGATCGCAAAGCTGAAAGGTGGGCGTGGCTGCATAATCCACAATGCAACATTAAAATAAGGGCACCTCATACAGAACACAGCGATCGCAATGCTGGAAGGTGTCGATGCTGCATAATCCGCAATGCAACATTAAAATAAGGACACCTCACACAGAACACAGCGATCGCGATTGCGACCGATGTGTTCTGTATGTCGTGCCCATGGCTGCATAATCCACAATGCAACATTAAAATAAGGGCACCTCATAAAGAACACAGCGATCACAATGCTGAAGGGTGGCCGTGGCTGCATAATGCACAATGCAAAATTAATATAAAGGCACCTCATACAGAACACAGTGATCGCAATGCTAGAAGGTGGTCAGGGCTGCATATTCCACAATGCAACATTAAAATAAGGGCACTTCATACAGAACACAGCGATCGAAATCCTGAAAGGTGGTCATGGCTGCATAATCCGCAATGCAACATTAAAATAAGGGCACCTCAGACACAACACATCGATCGCAATGCTGAAAGGTGGTGGTGGCTGCATAATCCACAATGCAACATTAGTATAAGGACACCTCATACAGAACACAGCAGTTGCAATGCTGAAAGGTGGTGGTGGCTGCATAATCCGCAATGCAACCTTAAAATAAGGGCACCTCATGCAGAACACAGCAGTTGCAATGCTGAAAGGTGGTCGTGGCTGCATAATCCGCAATGCAACCTTAAAATAAGGGCACCTCATGCAGAACACAGCAGTTGCAATGCTGAAAGGTGGTCGTGGCTGCATGATCCACAATGCAACATTAAAATAAGGGTATCTCATACAGAACACAGCGATCGCAATGCTGAAAGGTGGCCGTGGCTGCATGATCCACAATGCAACATTAAAATAAGGGTACCTCATACAGATCACAGCGATCGCAATGCTGAAAGTTTGCCGTGGCTGCATAATCCGCAAAGCAATATTAATATAATGAAACCTCATACAGAACGAAGCGATCGCAATGCGGAAAGGTGGTGGTGGCTGCATAATCCGCAATGCAACATTAATATAAGGACATCTCATACAGAACACAGCGGTTGAAATGCTGAAAGGTGGTCGTGGCTGTATAATACGCAATGCAACCTTAAAATAAGGCCACCTCATACAGAACACAGCAATCGCAAGCAATGCTGAAAGGTGGGCGTGGCTGCATAATCCACAATGCAACATTAAAATAAGGGCATCTCATACAGAACACAGGGATCACAATGCTGAAAGGTGGTCGTGGCTGTATAACCCACAATGCAACATTAAAATAAGGGCACCTCATATAAAACACAGCAATCGCAATGCTGAAAGATGGACGTGGCTGCATAATCCACAAGACAACATTAAAATAATGGAACCTCATACAGAACACAGCGATCGCAATGCTGAAAGTTGGTTGTGGCTGCATAATCCGCTAAGCAACATTAAAATAAGGGCACCTCATACAGAGCACAGCGATCGCAATCCTGAAAGGTGGCCGTGGCTGCATAATCAACAATGAAATATTAAAATAGGGGCACTTCATACAGAACTCAGCAATCGCAATGCTGAAAAGTGGTCGTGGCTGCATAATCCGCAATGCAACATTAAAATAAGGGCACCTCACACAGAACACAGCGATCGTGATTGCGTTCGATGTGTTCTGTATGTGGTGCCCATGGCTGCATAATCCACAATGCAACATTAAAATAAGGACACCTCATACAGAACACAGCAATCGCAATGCTGAAAGGTGGCCTTGGTCGCATAATCCACAATGCAACATTAAAATAAGGGCACCTCATACAGAACACAGCGATCGCAATGCTGGAAGGTGGTCAAGGCTGCATAATACACAATGCAACATTAAAATAAAGGCACCTCATACACAACACAGCAATCGCAATGCTGGAAGGTGGTCAGGGCAGCATATTCCACAATGCAACATTAAAATAAGGGCACCTCATACAGAACGCAGCGATCGCAATGCTGAAAGGTGGCCGTGGCTGCATAATCCACTTTGCAACATTAAAATAAGGGCACCTCATACAGAACACATCGATCACAATGCTGAATGCTGGCCGTGGCTGCATAATCCACAATGCAACATGATAATAAGGGCACCTCATACAGAACACATTGATCGCAATGCTGAAAAGTGGTCGTGGCTGTACAATCCACATTGCAAAATTATAATACGGGCACCTCATACAGAAGACATTGATCGCAATGCTGAAAGGTGGTCGTGGCTGCATAATCCACAGTGCAACATTAAAACAAGGGCTCCTCATACAGAACATAGCAATCGCAATGCTGAAAGGCAGTCGTGGCTGCATAATCCACAGTGCAACATTAAAATAAGGGCACCTCATACAGATCACAGCGATCGCAATGCTGAAATGTGGCTGTGGCTGCATAATCCACAATGCAACATTAATATAAGGGCACCTCATACAGAACACAGTGATCACAATGCTGAAAGGTGGCTGTGGCTGCATAATCCGCAATGCAACCTTAAAATAAGCCCACCATATGCAGAACACAGCGGTTGCAATGCTGAAAGGTGGTCGTGGCTGCATAATCTGCAATGCACCATTAAAATGAGGGTACCTCATACAGAACACAGCGATCGCAATGCTGATAGGTGGTCGAGGCTGCATAATCCGCAATGTAACATTAAAATAAGGGCACCTCATACAGAACACTGCGATCGCAATGCTGAAAGGGTGCAGTGGCTGCATAATCCACAATGCAACATTAAAATAAGGGCACCTCACACAGAACACATTGCTCGCGATTGCGACCGATGTGTTCTGTATGTCGTGCCCATGGCTGCATAATCCACAATGCAACCTTAAAAAAAGGGCACCTCATACAGAAAACAGCGATCGCAATGCTGAAAGGTTGCCGTGGCTGCATAATCCACAATGCAACATTAAAATAAGGGCACCTCATACAGAACGCAGCGATCGCAATGCTGAACAGTGGCTGCATAATCTTCAATGCAACAATAAAATAAGGGCACCTCATACAGAACACAGCCATCACAATGCTGAAAGGTGGCCGTGGCTGCATAATCCGCAATGCAACATTTATATAAGAGCACCTCATACAGAACACAGCGATCGCAATCCTGAAAGGTGGTGATGGCTGCATAATCCGCAATGCAACATTAAAATAAGGGCACCTCACACAGAACACAGCGATTGCAAAGCTGAAAGGTGGTCGATGCTGCATAATCCGCAATGCAACATTAAAATAAGGGCACCTCACACAGAACACAGCGATCGCGATTGCGACCGATGTGTTCTGTATGTCGTGCCCATGGCTGCATAATCCACAATGCAACATTAAAATAAGGGCACCTCATAAAGAACACAGCGATCACAATGCTGAAAGGTGGCCGTGGCTGCATAATGCACAATGCAAAATTAATATAAGGGCACCTCATACAGAACACAGCGATCGCAAAGCTGAAAGGTGGGCGTGGCTGCATAATCCACAATGCAACATTAAAATAAGGGCACCTCATACAGAACACAGCGATCGCAATGCTGGAAGGTGTCGATGCTGCATAATCCGCAATGCAACATTAAAATAAGGACACCTCACACAGAACACAGCGATCGCGATTGCGACCGATGTGTTCTGTATGTCGTGCCCATGGCTGCATAATCCACAATGCAACATTAAAATAAGGGCACCTCATAAAGAACACAGCGATCACAATGCTGAAGGGTGGCCGTGGCTGCATAATGCACAATGCAAAATTAATATAAAGGCACCTCATACAGAACACAGTGATCGCAATGCTAGAAGGTGGTCAGGGCTGCATATTCCACAATGCAACATTAAAATAAAGGCACTTCATAGAGAACACAGCGATCACAATGCTGAAAGGTGGCCGTGGCTGCATAATCCGCAATGCAACATTAAAATAAGGGCACCTCATACAGAACACATCGATCGCAATGCTGAAAAGTGGCCGTGGCTGCATAATCCACAATCCAACATTAAAATAAGGGCACCTCATACAGAACACAGCGATCGCAATGCTGATAGGTGGTCGAGGCTGCATAATCCGCAATGTAACATTAAAATAAGGGCACCTCATACAGAACACTGCGATCGCAATGCTGAAAGGGTGCAGTGGCTGCATAATCCACAATGCAACATTAAAATAAGAGCACCTCATACAGAACACATAGATCACAATGGTGAAAGGTGGTCATGGCTGCATAATCTGCAATGCAACATTAAAATAAGGGCACCTCACACAGAACAGAGCGATCGAAATCCTGAAAGGTGGTCATGGCTGCATAATCCGCAATGCAACATTAAAATAAGGGCACCTCAGACACAACACATCGATCGCAATTCTCATACAGAACACAGCAGTTGCAATGCTGAAAGGTGGTGGTGGCTGCATAATCCGCAATGCAACCTTAAAATAAGGGCACCTCATACAGAAACACAGCAGTTGCAATGCTGAAAGGTGGTCGTGGCTGCATGATCCACAATGCAACATTAAAATAAGGGCATCTCATATAGATCACAGCGATCGCAATGCTGAAAGTTTGCCGTGGCTGCATAATCCGCAAAGCAATATTAATATAATGAAATCTCATACAGAACGAAGCGATCGCAATGTGGAAAGGTGGTGGTGGCTGCATAATCCGCAATGCAACATTTTTATAAGTACATCTCACACAGAACACAGCGGTTGAAATGCTGAAAGGTGGTTGTGGCTGTATAATCCGCAATGCAACCTTAAAATAAGGCCACCTCATACAGAACACAGCAATCGCAATGCTGAAAGATGGACGTGGCTGCATAATCCACAAGACAACATTAAAATAATGGAACCTCATACAGAACATAGCAATCGCAATGCTGAAAGTTGGTTGTGGCTGCATAATCCGCAAAGCAACATTAAAATAAGGGCACCTCATACAGAGCACAGCGATCGCAATCCTGAAAAGTGGCCGTGGCTGCATAATCAACAATGCAATATTAAAATAAGGGCACTTCATACAGAACTCAGCGATCGCAATGCTGAAAAGTGGTCGTGGCTGCATAATCCGCAATGCAACATTAAAATAAGGGCACCTCATACAAAACACAGCGATCACAATGCTGAAAGGTGGCTGTGGCTGCATAATCCACAATGAAACATTAATTAAAGGGCACCTCATACAGAACACAGCGATCGCAATACTGAAAGGTGGCCTTGGTTGCATAATCCACAATGCAACATTAAAATAAGGGCACCTCATACAGAACACAGCAACCGCAATGCTGGAAGGTGGTCAGGGCTGCATATTCCACAATGCAACATTAAAATAAGGGCACCTCATACAGAACGCAGCGATCGCAATGCTGAAAGGTGGTCTTGGCTGCATAATCCGCAATGCAACATTAAAATAAAGGCAACTCATTCAGAAGACAGCAATCGCAATGCTGAAAGGTGGCCGTGGCTGCATAATCCACATTGCAACATTAAAATAAGGGCACCTCATACAGAACACATCGATCGCAATGCTGAATGCTGGCCGTGGCTGCATAATCCACAATGCAACATGATAATAAGGGCACCTCATACAGAACACATTGATCGCAATGCTGAAAGGTGGTCGTGGCTGTACAATCCACATTGCAAAATTATAATACGGGCACCTCATACAGAAGACATTGATCGCAATGCTGAAAGGTGGTCGTGGCTGCATAATCCACAGTGCAACATTAAAATAAGGGCTCCTCATACAGAACATAGCGATCGCAATGCTGAAAGGCAGTCGTGGCTGCATAATCCACAGTGCAACATTAAAATAAGGGCACCTCATACAGATCACAGCGATCGCAATGCTGAAAGGTGGTTGTGGCTGCATAATCCGCAATGCAACCTTAAAATAAGGCCACCACATGCAGAACACAGCGGTTGCAATGCTGAAAGGTGGTCGTGGCTGCATAATCCGCAATGCACCATTAATATAAGGGCACCTCATACAGAACACAGTGATCACAATGCTGAAAGGTGGTTGTGGCTGCATAATCCGCAATGCAACCTTAAAATAAGGCCACCACATGCAGAACACAGCGGTTGCAATGCTGAAAGGTGGTCGTGGCTCCATAATCCGCAATGCACCATTAAAATGAGGGTACCTCATACAGAACACAGCAATCGCAATGCTGATAGGTGGTCGTGGCTGCATAATACGCAATGCAACATTAATATAAGGGCACCTCATACAGAACACAGTGATCACAATGCTGAAAGGTGGTCGTGGCTGCATAATCCGCAATGCAACCTTAAAATAAGGCCACCACATGCAGAACACAGCGGTTGCAATGCTGAAAGGTGGTCGTGGCTGCATAATCCACAATGCACCATTAAAATAAGGGTATCTCATACAGAACACATCGATCGCAATGCTGAAAGGTGGTCGTGGCTGCATAATCGCAATGTAACATTATAATTAGGGCACCTCATACAGAACACAGTGATCGCAATGCTGAAAGGGTGCAGTGGCTGCATAATCCAGAATGCAACATTAATATACGGGCCCCTCATACAGAAGATATTGATCGCAATCCTGAAAGGTGGCTGTGGCTGCATAATCCACAATGCAACATTAAAATAAGGGCACCTCATACAGAACACAGCGATCACAATGCTGAAAAGTGGCCGTGGCAGCATTATCCACAATGCAACATTAAAGTAAGGGCACCTCATACAGAACACTGCAATTGCAAGCAATGCTGAAAGGTGGCCGTGGCTGCATAATCCACAATGCAACATTAAAATAAGGGTACGTCATACAGAACACAGCTATCGCAATGCTGAAAGTTTGCCGTGGCTGCATAATCCACAATGCAACATTAAAATAAGGGCACCTCATACAGAACACAGCGATCGCAATGCTGAAACGTGGTTGCTGCTGCATAATCCACAGTGCAACATTAAAATAAGGGCACCTCATACAGATCACAGCGATCGCAATGCTGAAAGGTGGCGGTGGCTGCATAATCCTCAATGCGACAACATTAAAATAAGGGCACCTTATGCAGAACACAGCGAACGCAATGCTGAAAGGTGGCCGTGGCTGCATAGTCCACAATGCAACATTAATATAAGGGCACCTCATACAGAACACAGTGATTGCAATGCTGAAAGGTGGCTGTGGCTGCATAATCCACAATGCAACATTAATATAAGGGCACCTGATACAGAACACAGCGATCGTAATGCTGAAAGGTAGCTGTGCTGCATAATCAACACAATGCAACATTAAAATAAGGGCACCTCATACAGAACACAGCCATCGCAATGCTGAAAGGTGGCCGTGGCTGCATAATCCTCAATGCGACAACATTAAAATAAGGGCACCTTATGCAGAACACAGCGATCACAATGCTGAAAGGTGGCCGTGGCTGCATAATCCACAATGCATCATTAAAATACGGGCACCTCATACAGAACACATCGATCGCAATCCTGAAAGGTGGCTATGGCTGCATAATACACAATGCAACATTAATATAAGGGCACCACATACAGAACACAGTGATCGCAATGCTGAAAGTTGGTTGTGGCTACATAATCTGCGAAGCAACATTAAAATCAGGGCACCTCATACAGAACACAGCGATTGCAATGCTGAAAGGTGGTCATGGCTGCATAATCCAGAGTTCAACATTAAAATAAGGGAACCTCATATACAACACACTGATCGCAGTGCTGAAAGGTGGCCGTGGCTGCATAATCCACAAGGCAACATTAAAATAATGGAACCTCATAAAGAACGAAGCAATCACAATGCTGAAAGGTGGTTGTGGCTGCATAATCTGTAAAGGAACATTAAAATAAGGGCACCTCATACAAACACAGCGATCGCAATTCTGAAAGGTGTCTGTGGCTGCAAAATACACAATGCAACATTAATATAAGGGCACCACATACAGAACACAGTGATCGCAATGCTGAAAGGTGGCTGTGGCTGCATAATACACAATGCAACATTAATATAAGGGCAGCACATACAGACCACAGCGATCGCAATGCTGAAAAGTGGCCGTGGCTGCATAATCCACAATGCAACATTAAAATAAGGGCACCTCATACAGAACACAGCGATCGCAATGCTGAATAGTGGCCGTGGGTGCATAATCCACAATGCAACATTAAAATAAGGGCACCTCATACAGAACACAGCCATCACAATGCTGAAAGGTGGCCGTGGCTGCATAATCCGCAATGCAACTTTAATATAAGAGCACCTCATACAGAACACATCGATCACAATGCTGAAAGGTGGCGGTGGCTTCGTAATCAGCAATGCAACATTAATATAAGGATACCTCATACAGAACACAGCGGTTGCAATGCTAAACGGTGGCCGTGGCTGCATAATCCGCAATCCAACATTAAAATAAGGGCACCTCACACAGAACACAGCAATCGCAATCCTGAAAGGTGGTCATGGCTGCATAATACGCAATGCAACATTAAAATAAGGGCACCTCAGACACAACACATCGATCGCAATGCTGAAAGGTGGTGGTGGCTGCATAATCCACAATGCAACATTAGTAAAAGGACACCTCATACAGAACACATCAGTTGCAATGCTGAAAGGTGGTGGTGGCTGCATAATCCACAATGCAACCTTAAAATAAGGGCACCTCATACAGAACACAGCAGTTGCAATGCTGAAAGGTGGTCGTGGCTGCATAATCCTCAATGCGACATTAAAATAAAGGCAACTAACATAGAAGACATCCATTGCAATGCTGAAAGGTGGCCGTGGCTGCATAATCCACAATGCAACATTAAAATAAGGACACCTCATACAGAACACAGCAATCGCAATGCTGAAAGGTGGCCTTGGTCGCATAATCCACAATGCAACATTAAAATAAGGGCACCTCATACAGAACACAGCGATCGCAATGCTGAAAGGTGGTCAAGGCTGCATAATACACAATGCAACATTAAAATAAAGGCACCTCATACACAACACAGCAATCGCAATGCTGGAAGGTGGTCAGGACAGCATATTCCACAATGCAACATTAAAATAAGGGCACCTCATACAGAACGCAGCGATCGCAATGCTGAAAGGTGGTCTTGGCTGCATAATCCGCAATGCAACATTAAAATAAAGGCAACTCATTCAGAAGACAGCAATCGCAATGCTGAAAGGTGGCCGTGGCTGCATAATCCACTTTGCAACATTAAAATAAGGGCACCTCATACAGAACACATCGATCGCAATGCTGAATGCTGGCCGTGGCTGCATAATCCACAATGCAACATGATAATAAGGGCACCTCATACAGAACACATTGATCGCAATGCTGAAAAGTGGTCGTGGCTGTACAATCCACATTGCAAAATTATAATACGGGCACCTCATACAGAAGACATTGATCGCAATGCTGAAAGGTGGTCGTGGCTGCATAATCCACAGTGCAACATTAAAACAAGGGCTCCTCATACAGAACATAGCAATCGCAATGCTGAAAGGCAGTCGTGGCTGCATAATCCACAGTGCAACATTAAAATAAGGGCACCTCATACAGATCACAGCGATCGCAATGCTGAAATGTGGCTGTGGCTGCATAATCCACAATGCAACATTAATATAAGGGCACCTCATACAGAACACAGTGATCACAATGCTGAAAGGTGGCTGTGGCTGCATAATCCGCAATGCAACCTTAAAATAAGCCCACCATATGCAGAACACAGCGGTTGCAATGCTGAAAGGTGGTCGTGGCTGCATAATCTGCAATGCACCATTAAAATGAGGGTACCTCATACAGAACACAGCGATCGCAATGCTGATAGGTGGTCGAGGCTGCATAATCCGCAATGTAACATTAAAATAAGGGCACCTCATACAGAACACTGCGATCGCAATGCTGAAAGGGTGCAGTGGCTGCATAATCCACAATGCAACATTAAAATAAGGGCACCTCACACAGAACACATTGCTCGCGATTGCGACCGATGTGTTCTGTATGTCGTGCCCATGGCTGCATAATCCACAATGCAACCTTAAAAAAAGGGCACCTCATACAGAAAACAGCGATCGCAATGCTGAAAGGTTGCCGTGGCTGCATAATCCACAATGCAACATTAAAATAAGGGCACCTCATACAGAACGCAGCGATCGCAATGCTGAACAGTGGCTGCATAATCTTCAATGCAACAATAAAATAAGGGCACCTCATACAGAACACAGCCATCACAATGCTGAAAGGTGGCCGTGGCTGCATAATCCGCAATGCAACATTTATATAAGAGCACCTCATACAGAACACAGCGATCGCAATCCTGAAAGGTGGTGATGGCTGCATAATCCGCAATGCAACATTAAAATAAGGGCACCTCACACAGAACACAGCGATTGCAAAGCTGAAAGGTGGTCGATGCTGCATAATCCGCAATGCAACATTAAAATAAGGGCACCTCACACAGAACACAGCGATCGCGATTGCGACCGATGTGTTCTGTATGTCGTGCCCATGGCTGCATAATCCACAATGCAACATTAAAATAAGGGCACCTCATAAAGAACACAGCGATCACAATGCTGAAAGGTGGCCGTGGCTGCATAATGCACAATGCAAAATTAATATAAGGGCACCTCATACAGAACACAGCGATCGCAAAGCTGAAAGGTGGGCGTGGCTGCATAATCCACAATGCAATATTAAAATAAGGGCACCTCATACAGAACACAGCGATCGCAATGCTGGAAGGTGTCGATGCTGCATAATCCGCAATGCAACATTAAAATAAGGACACCTCACACAGAACACAGCGATCGCGATTGCGACCGATGTGTTCTGTATGTCGTGCCCATGGCTGCATAATCCACAATGCAACATTAAAATAAGGGCACCTCATGAAGAACACAGCGATCACAATGCTGAAAGGTGGCCGTGGCTGCATAATGCACAATGCAAAATTAATATAAAGGCACCTCATACAGAACACAGTGATCGCAATGCTAGAAGGTGGTCAGGGCTGCATATTCCACAATGCAACATTAAAATAAAGGCACTTCATACAGAACACAGCGATCACAATGCTGAAAGGTGGCCGTGGCTGCATAATCCGCAATGCAACATTAAAATAAGGGCACCTCATACAGAACACATCGATCGCAATGCTGAAAAGTGGCCGTGGCTGCATAATCCACAATGCAACATTAAAATAAGGGCACCTCATACAGAACACAGCGATCGCAATGCTGATAGGTGGTCGAGGCTGCATAATCCGCAATGTAACATTAAAATAAGGGCACCTCATACAGAACACTGCGATCGCAATGCTGAAAGGGTGCAGTAGCTGCATAATCCACAATGCAACATTAAAATAAGAGCACCTCATACAGAACACATAGATCACAATGGTGAAAGGTGGTCATGGCTGCATAATCTGCAATGCAACATTAAAATAAGGGCACCTCAGACAGAACAGAGCGATCGAAATCCTGAAAGGTGGTCATGGCTGCATAATCCGCAATGCAACATTAAAATAAGGGCACCTCAGACACAACACATCGATCGCAATTCTCATACAGAACACAGCAGTTGCAATGCTGAAAGGTGGTGGTGGCTGCATAATCCGCAATGCAACCTTAAAATAAGGGCACCTCATACAGAAACACAGCAGTTGCAATGCTGAAAGGTGGTCGTGGCTATATGATCCACAATGCAACATTAAAATAAGGGCATCTCATATAGATCACAGCGATCGCAATGCTGAAAGTTTGCCGTGGCTGCATAATCCGCAAAGCAATATTAATATAATGAAATCTCATACAGAACGAAGCGATCGCAATGTGGAAAGGTGGTGGTGGCTGCATAATCCGCAATGCAACATTTTTATAAGTACATCTCATACAGAACACAGCGGTTGAAATGCTGAAAGGTGGTCGTGGCTGTATAATCCGCAATGCAACCTTAAAATAAGGCCACCTCATACAGAACACAGCAATCGCAATGCTGAAAGATGGACGTGGCTGCATAATCCACAAGACAACATTAAAATAATGGAACCTCATACAGAACATAGCAATCGCAATGCTGAAAGTTGGTTGTGGCTGCATAATCCGCAAAGCAACATTAAAATAACGGCACCTCATACAGAGCACAGCGATCGCAATCCTGAAAAGTGGCCGTGGCTGCATAATCAACAATGCAATATTAAAATAAGGGCACTTCATACAGAACTCAGCGATCGCAATGCTGAAAAGTGGTCGTGGCTGCATAATCCGCAATGCAACATTAAAATAAGGGCACCTCATACAAAACACAGCGATCACAATGCTGAAAGGTGGCTGTGGCTGCATAATCCACAATGAAACATTAATTAAAGGGCACCTCATACAGAACACAGCGATCGCAATACTGAAAGGTGGCCTTGGTTGCATAATCCACAATGCAACATTAAAATAAGGGCACCTCATACAGAACACAGCAACCGCAATGCTGGAAGGTGGTCAGGGCTGCATATTCCACAATGCAACATTAAAATAAGGGCACCTCATACAGAACGCAGCGATCGCAATGCTGAAAGGTGGTCTTGGCTGCATAATCCGCAATGCAACATTAAAATAAAGGCAACTCATTCAGAAGACAGCAATCGCAATGCTGAAAGGTGGCCGTGGCTGCATAATCCACATTGCAACATTAAAATAAGGGCACCTCATACAGAACACATCGATCGCAATGCTGAATGCTGGCCGTGGCTGCATAATCCACAATGCAACATGATAATAAGGGCACCTCATACAGAACACATTGATCGCAATGCTGAAAGGTGGTCGTGGCTGTACAATCCACATTGCAAAATTATAATACGGGCACCTCATACAGAAGACATTGATCGCAATGCTGAAAGGTGGTCGTGGCTGCATAATCCACAGTGCAACATTAAAATAAGGGCTCCTCATACAGAACATAGCGATCGCAATGCTGAAAGGCAGTCGTGGCTGCATAATCCACAGTGCAACATTAAAATAAGGGCACCTCATACAGATCACAGCGATCGCAATGCTGAAAGGTGGTTGTGGCTGCATAATCCGCAATGCAACCTTAAAATAAGGCCACCACATGCAGAACACAGCGGTTGCAATGCTGAAAGGTGGTCGTGGCTGCATAATCCGCAATGCACCATTAATATAAGGGCACCTCATACAGAACACAGTGATCACAATGCTGAAAGGTGGTTGTGGATGCATAATCCGCAATGCAACCTTAAAATAAGGCCACCACATGCAGAACACAGCGGTTGCAATGCTGAAAGGTGGTCGTGGCTCCATAATCCGCAATGCACCATTAAAATGAGGGTACCTCATACAGAACACAGCAATCGCAATGCTGATAGGTGGTCGTGGCTGCATAATACACAATGTAACATTAAAATAAGGGCACCTCATACAGAACACAGCAATCGCAATGCTGATAGGTGGTCGTGGCTGCATAATCCACAATGCAACATTAAAATAAGGGCACCTCATACAGAACACTGCAATTGCAAGCAATGCTGAAAGGTGGCCGTGGATGCATAATCCACAATGCAACATTAAAATAAGGGCGCCTCATACAGAACACAGCGATCGCAATGCTGAAAGGTGGCCGTGGCTGCATAATCCTCAATGCGACATTAAAATAAAGGCAACTAACACAGAAGACATTGATCGCAATGCTGAAAGGTGGCCGTGGCTGCATAATTCACAATGCAACATTAAAATAAGGGCACCTCACACAGAAGACAGCGATCGCAATGCTGGAAGGTGGTCGTGGCTGCATAATACACAATGCAACATTAAAATAAAGGCACCTCACACCGAAGACATCGATCACAAATCGCAATGCTGGAAGGTGGTTGTGGCTGCATAATATGCAATGCAGCATTAAAATACAGTGATCACAATGCTGAAAGGTGGCCGTGGCTGCATAATGCACAATGCAACATTAAAATAAGGGCACCTCATACAGAACACAGCGATCGCAATGCTGAAAGGTGGCCATGGCTGTATAATCCACAATGCAACATTAAAATAAGGGCACCTCATTCAGAACACAGCGATCGCAATGCTGAACGGTGGCCGTGGCTGCATAATCCACAATGCAACATTAAAATAAGGGCACCTCACACAGAAGACATCGATCACAATGCTGAAAGGTGGCCGTGGCTGCATAATCCACAATGCAACATTATAATAAGGGCACCTCATACAGAACACATTGATCGCAATGCTGAAAGGTGGTCGTGGCTGCATAATCGACAACGCAAAATTATAATACGAGAACCTCATACAGAAGACATTGATCGCAATGCTGAAAGTTGGTCGTGGCTGCATAATACATAGTGCAACATTAAAACAAGGGCCCCTCTTTCAGGAACATAGCAATCGCAATGCTGAAAGGCGGTCGTGGCTTCATAATCCACAGCGCAACATTAAAATAAGGGCACCTCATACAGAACACAGCGATCGCAATGCTGAAAGGTGGCCGTGGCTGCATAATCCTCAATGCGACATTAAAATAAAGGCAACTAACACAGAAGACATTGATCGCAATGCTGAAAGGTGGCCGTGGCTGCATAATCCTCAATGCGACATTAAAATAAAGGCAACTAACACAGAAGACATTGATCGCAATGCTGAAATGTGGCCGTGGCTGCATAATCCACAATGCACCATTAAAATAAGGGCACCCCATACAGAACACAGCGATCGCAATGCTGGAAGGTGGTCGTGGCTGCATAATACACAATGCAAAATTAAAATAAAGGCACCTCACACCAAAGACATCGATCACAAATCGCAATGCTGGAAGGTGGTCGTGGCTGCATAATATGCAATGAAACATTAAAATACAGCGATCACAATGCTGAAAGGTGGCCGTGGCTGCATAATCCACAATGCAACATTAAAATAAGGGCACCTCATACAGAACACAGAGATCGCAATGCTGAAAGGTGGCCGTGGCTGCATAATTCACAAAGCAACATTAAAATAAGGGCACCTCATACAGATCACAGCGATCGCAATGCTGAAAGTTTGCCATGGCTGGATAATCCGCAAAGCAACATTAATATAATGAAACCTCATACAGAACGAAGCGATCGCAATGCAGAAAGGTGGTGGTGGCTGCATAATCCGCAATGCAACATTAATATAAGGACACCTCATACAGAACACAGCGGTTGAAATGCTGAAAGGTGGTTGTGGCTATATAATCCGCAATGCAACCTTAAAATAAGGCCACCTCATACAGAACACAGCAATCTCAAGCAATTCTGAAAGGTGGTTGTGGCTGCATAATCCACAATGCAACATTAAAATAAGGGCATCTAATACAGAACACAGCGATCGCAATGCTGAAAGGTTGCTGTGGCTGCATGATCCACAATGCAACATTAAAATAAGGGCACCTCATACAGAACACATTGATCGCAATGCTGAAAGGTGGTTGTGGCTGCATAATACACAATGCAAAATTATAATACGGGCACCTCATACAGAAGACATTGATCCCAGTGCTGAAAGTTGGTCGTGGCTGCATAATCCATTGTGCAACATTAAAATAAGGGCACCTCTTTCAGGAACATAGCAATCGCAATGCTGAAAGGCAGTCGTGGCTGCATAATCCACAGCGCAACATTAAAATAAGGGCACCTCATACAGATCACAACGATCGCAATGCTGAAAGGAGGCGGTGCTGCATAATCCACAATGCACCATTAAAATAAGGGCACCTAATACAGAACACAGCGATCGAAATGCTGGAAGGTGGTCGTGGCTGCATAATACACAATGCAACATTAAAATAAAGGCACCTCACACAGAAGACATCGATCACAAATCGCGATGCTGGAAGGTGGTCGTGGCTAAATAATATGCAATGCAACATTAAAATACAGCGATCAAAATGCTGAAAGGTGGCCGTGGCTGCATAATCCACAACGCAACCTTAAAATAAGGGCACCTCATACAGAACAAAGCGGTCGCAATGCTGAAAGGTGGCCGTGGCTGCATAATCCACAATGCAACATTAAAAGAAGGGCACCTCATACAGAACACAGTGATCACAATGCTGAACAGTGGCCGTGGCTTCATAATCCTCAATGCAACATTAAAATAAGGGCACCTCATACAGAACACAGCCATCACAAAGCTGAAAGGTGGCTGTGGCTGCATAATCCGCAAAGCAACATTTATATAAGAGCACCTCATACAGAACACATTGATCACAATGCTGAAAGATGGCGGCGGCTGCGTAATCAGCAATGCAACATTAGTATAAGGATACCTCATATAGAACACAGCGGTTGCAATGCTAAACGGAGGCCGTGGCTGCATAATCCGCAATGCAACATTAAAATAAGGGCACCTCACACAGAACACAGCGATCGCATTCCTGAAAGGTGGTCATGGCTGCATAATCCGCAATGCAACATTAAAATAAGGGTACCTCAGACACAACACATCGATCGCAATGCTGAAAGGTGGTGGTGGCTGCATAATCTGCAATGCAACATTAAAATAAGGGTACCTCATACAGATCACAGGGATCGCAATGCTGAAAGTTTGCCGTGGCTGCATAATCCGCAATGCAACATTAAAATAAGGGCACCTCATACAGAACACAGCGATCGCAAAGCTGAAAGGTGGTCGTGGCTGCATAATCCACAATGCAACATTAAAATAAGGGCACTCATATAAAACACAGCGATCGCAGTGCTGAAAGGTGGCCGTGGCTGCATGATCCACAATGCAACATTAAAATAAGGGTACCTCATACAGATCACAGCGATCGCAATGCTGAAAGTTTGCCATGGCTGGATAATCCGCAAAGCAACATTAATATAATAAAACCTCATACAGAACAAAGCGATCGCAATGCGGAAAGGTGGTGGTGGCTGCATAATCCGCAATGCAACATTAATATAAGGACACCTCTTACAGAACACAGCGGTTGAAATGCTGAAAGGTGGTCGTGGCTATATAATCCGCAATGCAACCTTAAAATAAGGCCACCTCATACAGAACACAGCAATCTCAAGCAATGCTGAAAGGTGGTTGTGGCTGCATAATCCACAATGCAACATTAAAATAAGGGCATCTAATACAGAACACAGCGATCGCAATGCTGAAAGGTTGCTGTGGCTGCATGATCCACAATGCAACATTAAAATAAGGGCACCTCATACAGAACACATTGATCGCAATGCTGAAAGGTGGTTGTGGCTGCATAATACACAATGCAAAATTATAATACGGGCACCTCATACAGAAGACATTGATCCCAATGCTGAAAGTTGGTCGTGGCTGTATAATCCATTGTGCAACATTAAAATAAGGGCACCTCTTTCAGGAATATAGCAATCGCAATGCTGAAAGGCAGTCGTGGCTGCATAATCCACAATGCAACATTAAAATAAGGGCACCTCATACAGAACACAGCGATCGCAACGCTGAACGGTGGCCGTGGCTGCATAATCCTAAATGTAATATTAAAATAAGGGCACCTCATACAGAACACCGCCATCACAATGCTGAAAGGTGGCCGTGGCTGCATAATCCGCAATGCAACATTAATATAACAGCACCTCATACAGAACACATAGATCACAATAGTGAAAGGTGGCGGTGGCTGCGTAATCAGCAATGCAACATTAAAATAAGGGCACCTCACACAGAACACAGCGATCGAAATCCTGAAAGGTGGTCATGGCTGCATAATCCGCAATGCAACATTAAAATAAGGGCACCTCACACAGAACACATCGATCGCAATGCTGAAAGGTGGTGGTGGCTGCATAATCCACAATGCAACATTAGTATAAGGACACCTCATACAGAACACAGCAGTTGCAATGCTGAAAGGTGGTGGTGGCTGCATAATCCGCAATGCAACCTTAAAATAAGGGCACCTCATGCAGAACACAGCAGTTGCAATGCTGAAAGGTGGTCGTGGCTGCATGATCCACAATGCAACATTAAAATAAGGGCATCTCATACAGAACACAGCGATCGCAATGCTGAAAGGTGGCCGTGGCTGCATGATCCACAATGCAACATTAAAATAAGGGTACCTCATACAGATCACAGCGATCGCAATGCTGAAAGTTTGCCGTGGCTGCATAATCCGCAAAGCAATATTAATATAATGAAACCTCATACAGAACGAAGCGATCGCAATGCGGAAAGGTGGTGGTGGCTGCATAATCCGCAATGCAACATTAATATAAGGACATCTCATACAGAACACAGCGGTTGAAATGCTGAAAGGTGGTCGTGGCTGTATAATACGCAATGCAACCTTAAAATAAGGCCACCTCATGCAGAACACAGCAATCGCAAGCAATGCTGAAAGGTGGGCGTGGCTGCATAATCCACAATGCAACATTAAAATAAGGGCATCTCATACAGAACACAGGGATCACAATGCTGAAAGGTGGTCGTGGCTGTATAACCCACAATGCAACATTAAAATAAGGGCACCTCATATAAAACACAGCAATCGCAATGCTGAAAGATGGACGTGGCTGCATAATCCACAAGACAACATTAAAATAATGGAACCTCATACAGAACACAGCGATCGCAATGCTGAAAGTTGGTTGTGGCTGCATAATCCGCTAAGCAACATTAAAATAAGGGCACCTCATACAGAGCACAGCGATCGCAATCCTGAAAGGTGGCCGTGGCTGCATAATCAACAATGAAATATTAAAATAGGGGCACTTCATACAGAACTCAGCAATCGCAATGCTGAAAAGTGGTCGTGGCTGCATAATCCGCAATGCAACATTAAAATAAGGGCACCTCACACAGAACACAGCGATCGTGATTGCGTTCGATGTGTTCTGTATGTGGTGCCCATGGCTGCATAATCCACAATGCAACATTAAAATAAGGACACCTCATACAGAACACAGCAATCGCAATGCTGAAAGGTGGCCTTGGTCGCATAATCCACAATGCAACATTAAAATAAGGGCACCTCATACAGAACACAGCGATCGCAATGCTGGAAGGTGGTCAAGGCTGCATAATACACAATGCAACATTAAAATAAAGGCACCTCATACACAACACAGCAATCGCAATGCTGGAAGGTGGTCAGGGCAGCATATTCCACAATGCAACATTAAAATAAGGGCACCTCATACAGAATGCAGCGATCGCAATGCTGAAAGGTGGTCTTGGCTGCATAATCCGCAATGCAACATTAAAATAAAGGCAACTCATTCAGAAGACAGCAATCGCAATGCTGAAAGGTGGCCGTGGCTGCATAATCCACTTTGCAACATTAAAATAAGGGCACCTCATACAGAACACATCGATCGTAATGCTGAATGCTGGCCGTGGCTGCATAATCCACAATGCAACATGATAATAAGGGCACCTCATACAGAACACATTGATCGCAATGCTGAAAAGTGGTCGTGGCTGTAACAATCCACATTGCAAAATTATAATACGGGCACCTCATACAGAAGACATTGATCGCAATGCTGAAAGGTGGTCGTGGCTGCATAATCCACAGTGCAACATTAAAACAAGGGCTCCTCATACAGAACATAGCAATCGCAATGCTGAAAGGCAGTCGTGGCTGCATAATCCACAGTGCAACATTAAAATAAGGGCACCTCATACAGATCACAGCGATCGCAATGCTGAAATGTGGCTGTGGCTGCATAATCCACAATGCAACATTAATATAAGGGCACCTCATACAGAACACAGTGATCACAATGCTGAAAGGTGGCTGTAGCTGCATAATCCGCAATGCAACCTTAAAATAAGCCCACCATATGCAGAACACAGCGGCACAATGCTGAAAGGTGGTCGTGGCTGCATAATCTGCAATGCACCATTAAAATGAGGGTACCTCATACAGAACACAGCGATCGCAATGCTGATAGGTGGTCGAGGCTGCATAATCCGCAATGTAACATTAAAATAAGGGCACCTCATACAGAACACTGCGATCGCAATGCTGAAAGGGTGCAGTGGCTGCATAATCCACAATGCAACATTAAAATAAGGGCACCTCACACAGAACACATTGCTCGCGATTGCGACCGATGTGTTCTGTATGTCGTGCCCATGGCTGCATAATCCACAATGCAACCTTAAAAAAAGGGCACCTCATACAGAAAACAGCGATCGCAATGCTGAAAGGTTGCCATGGCTGCATAATCCACAATGCAACATTAAAATAAGGGCACCTCATACAGAACGCAGCGATCGCAATGCTGAACAGTGGCTGCATAATCTTCAATGCAACAATAAAATAAGGGCACCTCATACAGAACACAGCCATCACAATGCTGAAAGGTGGCCGTGGCTGCATAATCCGCAATGCAACATTTATATAAGAGCACCTCATACAGAACACAGCGATCGCAATCCTGAAAGGTGGTGATGGCTGCATAATCCGCAATGCAACATTAAAATAAGGGCACCTCACACAGAAGACAGCGATTGCAAAGCTGAAAGGTGGTCGATGCTGCATAATCCGCAATGCAACATTAAAATAAGGGCACCTCACACAGAACACAGCGATCGCGATTGCGACCGATGTGTTCTGTATGTCGTGCCCATGGCTGCATAATCCACAATGCAACATTAAAATAAGGGCACCTCATAAAGAACACAGCGATCACAATGCTGAAAGGTGGCCGTGGCTGCATAATGCACAATGCAAAATTAATATAAGGGCACCTCATACAGAACACAGCGATCGCAAAGCTGAAAGGTGGGCGTGGCTGCATAATCCACAATGCAACATTAAAATAAGGGCACCTCATACAGAACACAGCGATCGCAATGCTGGAAGGTGTCGATGCTGCATAATCCGCAATGCAACATTAAAATAAGGACACCTCACACAGAACACAGCGATCGCGATTGCGACTGATGTGTTCTGTATGTCGTGCCCATGGCTGCATAATCCACAATGCAACATTAAAATAAGGGCACCTCATAAAGAACACAGCGATCACAATGCTGAAGGGTGGCCGTGGCTGCATAATGCACAATGCAAAATTAATATAAAGGCACCTCATACAGAACACAGTGATCGCAATGCTAGAAGGTGGTCAGGGCTGCATATTCCACAATGCAACATTAAAATAAAGGCACTTCATACAGAACACAGCGATCGAAATCCTGAAAGGTGGTCATGGCTGCATAATCCGCAATGCAACATTAAAATAAGGGCACCTCAGACACAACACATCGTTCGCAATGCTGAAAGGTGGTGGTGGCTGCATAATCCACAATGCAACATTAGTATAAGGACACCTCATACAGAACACAGCAGTTGCAATGCTGAAAGGTGGTGGTGGCTGCATAATCCGCAATGCAACCTTAAAATAAGGGCACCTCATGCAGAACACAGCAGTTGCAATGCTGAAAGGTGGTCGTGGCTGCATGATCCACAATGCAACATTAAAATAAGGGCATCTCATACAGAACACAGCGATCGCAATGCTGAAAGGTGGCCGTGGCTGCATGATCCACAATGCAACATTAAAATAAGGGTACCTCATACAGATCACAGCGATCGCAATGCTGAAAGTTTGCCGTGGCTGCATAATCCGCAAAGCAATATTAATATAATGAAACCTCATACAGAACGAAGCGATCGCAATGCGGAAAGGTGGTGGTGGCTGCATAATCCGCAATGCAACATTAATATAAGGACATCTCATACAGAACACAGCGGTTGAAATGCTGAAAGGTGGTCGTGGCTGTATAATACGCAATGCAACCTTAAAATAAGGCCACCTCATACAGAACACAGCAATCGCAAGCAATGCTGAAAGGTGGGCGTGGCTGCATAATCCACAATGCAACATTAAAATAAGGGCATCTCATACAGAACACAGGGATCACAATGCTGAAAGGTGGTCGTGGCTGTATAACCCACAATGCAACATTAAAATAAGGGCACCTCATATAAAACACAGCAATCGCAATGCTGAAAGATGGACGTGGCTGCATAATCCACAAGACAACATTAAAATAATGGAACCTCATACAGAACACAGCGATCGCAATGCTGAAAGTTGGTTGTGGCTGCATAATCCGCTAAGCAACATTAAAATAAGGGCACCTCATACAGAGCACAGCGATCGCAATCCTGAAAGGTGGCCGTGGCTGCATAATCAACAATGAAATATTAAAATAGGGGCACTTCATACAGAACTCAGCAATCGCAATGCTGAAAAGTGGTCGTGGCTGCATAATCCGCAATGCAACATTAAAATAAGGGCACCTCACACAGAACACAGCGATCGTGATTGCGTTCGATGTGTTCTGTATGTGGTGCCCATGGCTGCATAATCCACAATGCAACATTAAAATAAGGACACCTCATACAGAACACAGCAATCGCAATGCTGAAAGGTGGCCTTGGTCGCATAATCCACAATGCAACATTAAAATAAGGGCACCTCATACAGAACACAGCGATCGCAATGCTGGAAGGTGGTCAAGGCTGCATAATACACAATGCAACATTAAAATAAAGGCACCTCATACACAACACAGCAATCGCAATGCTGGAAGGTGGTCAGGGCAGCATATTCCACAATGCAACATTAAAATAAGGGCACCTCATACAGAACGCAGCGATCGCAATGCTGAAAGGTGGCCGTGGCTGCATAATCCACTTTGCAACATTAAAATAAGGGCACCTCATACAGAAGACATCGATCACAATGCTGAATGCTGGCCGTGGCTGCATAATCCACAATGCAACATGATAATAAGGGCACCTCATACAGAACACATTGATCGCAATGCTGAAAAGTGGTCGTGGCTGTACAATCCACATTGCAAAATTATAATACGGGCACCTCATACAGAAGACATTGATCGCAATGCTGAAAGGTGGTCGTGGCTGCATAATCCACAGTGCAACATTAAAACAAGGGCTCCTCATACAGAACATAGCAATCGCAATGCTGAAAGGCAGTCGTGGCTGCATAATCCACAGTGCAACATTAAAATAAGGGCACCTCATCCAGATCACAGCGATCGCAATGCTGAAATGTGGCTGTGGCTGCGCAATCCACAATGCAACATTAATATAAGGGCACCTCATACAGAACACAGTGATCACAATGCTGAAAGGTGGCTGTGGCTGCATAATCCGCAATGCAACCTTAAAATAAGCCCACCATATGCAGAACACAGCGGTTGCAATGCTGAAAGGTGGTCGTGGCTGCATAATCTGCAATGCACCATTAAAATGAGGGTACCTCATACAGAACACAGCGATCGCAATGCTGATAGGTGGTCGAGGCTGCATAATCCGCAATGTAACATTAAAATAAGGGCACCTCATACAGAACACTGCGATCGCAATGCTGAAAGGGTGCAGTGGCTGCATAATCCACAATGCAACATTAAAATAAGGGCACCTCACACAGAACACATTGCTCGCGATTGCGACCGATGTGTTCTGTATGTCGTGCCCATGGCTGCATAATCCACAATGCAACCTTAAAAAAAGGGCACCTCATACAGAAAACAGCGATCGCAATGCTGAAAGGTTGCCGTGGCTGCATAATCCACAATGCAACATTAAAATAAGGGCACCTCATACAGAACGCAGCGATCGCAATGCTGAACAGTGGCTGCATAATCTTCAATGCAACAATAAAATAAGGGCACCTCATACAGAACACAGCCATCACAATGCTGAAAGGTGGCCGTGGCTGCATAATCCGCAATGCAACATTTATATAAGAGCACCTCATACAGAACACAGCGATCGCAATCCTGAAAGGTGGTGATGGCTGCATAATCCGCAATGCAACATTAAAATAAGGGCACCTCACACAGAACACAGCGATTGCAAAGCTGAAAGGTGGTCGATGCTGCATAATCCGCAATGCAACATTAAAATAAGGGCACCTCACACAGAACACAGCGATCGCGATTGCGACCGATGTGTTCTGTATGTCGTGCCCATGGCTGCATAATCCACAATGCAACATTAAAATAAGGGCACCTCATAAAGAACACAGCGATCACAATGCTGAAAGGTGGCCGTGGCTGCATAATGCACAATGCAAAATTAATATAAGGGCACCTCATACAGAACACAGCGATCGCAAAGCTGAAAGGTGGGCGTGGCTGCATAATCCACAATGCAACATTAAAATAAGGGCACCTCATACAGAACACAGCGATCGCAATGCTGGAAGGTGTCGATGCTGCATAATCCGCAATGCAACATTAAAATAAGGACACCTCACACAGAACACAGCGATCGCGATTGCGACCGATGTGTTCTGTATGTCGTGCCCATGGCTGCATAATCCACAATGCAACATTAAAATAAGGGCACCTCATAAAGAACACAGCGATCACAATGCTGAAGGGTGGCCGTGGCTGCATAATGCACAATGCAAAATTAATATAAAGGCACCTCATACAGAACACAGTGATCGCAATGCTAGAAGGTGGTCAGGGCTGCATATTCCACAATGCAACATTAAAATAAAGGCACTTCATAGAGAACACAGCGATCACAATGCTGAAAGGTGGCCGTGGCTGCATAATCCGCAATGCAACATTAAAATAAGGGCACCTCATACAGAACACATCGATCGCAATGCTGAAAAGTGGCCGTGGCTGCATAATCCACAATGCAACATTAAAATAAGGGCACCTCATACAGAACACAGCGATCGCAATGCTGATAGGTGGTCGAGGCTGCATAATCCGCAATGTAACATTAAAATAAGGGCACCTCATACAGAACACTGCGATCGCAATGCTGAAAGGGTGCAGTGGCTGCATAATCCACAATGCAACATTAAAATAAGAGCACCTCATACAGAACACATAGATCACAATGGTGAAAGGTGGTCATGGCTGCATAATCTGCAATGCAACATTAAAATAAGGGCACCTCACACAGAACAGAGCGATCGAAATCCTGAAAGGTGGTCATGGCTGCATAATCCGCAATGCAACATTAAAATAAGGGCACCTCAGACACAACACATCGATCGCAATTCTCATACAGAACACAGCAGTTGCAATGCTGAAAGGTGGTGGTGGCTGCATAATCCGCAATGCAACCTTAAAATAAGGGCACCTCATACAGAAACACAGCAGTTGCAATGCTGAAAGGTGGTCGTGGCTGCATGATCCACAATGCAACATTAAAATAAGGGCATCTCATATAGATCACAGCGATCGCAATGCTGAAAGTTTGCCGTGGCTGCATAATCCGCAAAGCAATATTAATATAATGAAATCTCATACAGAACGAAGCGATCGCAATGTGGAAAGGTGGTGGTGGCTGCATAATCCGCAATGCAACATTTTTATAAGTACATCTCACACAGAACACAGCGGTTGAAATGCTGAAAGGTGGTTGTGGCTGTATAATCCGCAATGCAACCTTAAAATAAGGCCACCTCATACAGAACACAGCAATCGCAATGCTGAAAGATGGACGTGGCTGCATAATCCACAAGACAACATTAAAATAATGCAACCTCATACAGAACATAGCAATCGCAATGCTGAAAGTTGGTTGTGGCTGCATAATCCGCAAAGCAACATTAAAATAAGGGCACCTCATACAGAGCACAGCGATCGCAATCCTGAAAAGTGGCCGTGGCTGCATAATCAACAATGCAATATTAAAATAAGGGCACTTCATACAGAACTCAGCGATCGCAATGCTGAAAAGTGGTCGTGGCTGCATAATCCGCAATGCAACATTAAAATAAGGGCACCTCATACAAAACACAGCGATCACAATGCTGAAAGGTGGCTGTGGCTGCATAATCCACAATGAAACATTAATTAAAGGGCACCTCATACAGAACACAGCGATCGCAATACTGAAAGGTGGCCTTGGTTGCATAATCCACAATGCAACATTAAAATAAGGGCACCTCATACAGAACACAGCAACCGCAATGCTGGAAGGTGGTCAGGGCTGCATATTCCACAATGCAACATTAAAATAAGGGCACCTCATACAGAACGCAGCGATCGCAATGCTGAAAGGTGGTCTTGGCTGCATAATCCGCAATGCAACATTAAAATAAAGGCAACTCATTCAGAAGACAGCAATCGCAATGCTGAAAGGTGGCCGTGGCTGCATAATCCACATTGCAACATTAAAATAAGGGCACCTCATACAGAACACATCGATCGCAATGCTGAATGCTGGCCGTGGCTGCATAATCCACAATGCAACATGATAATAAGGGCACCTCATACAGAACACATTGATCGCAATGCTGAAAGGTGGTCGTGGCTGTACAATCCACATTGCAAAATTATAATACGGGCACCTCATACAGAAGACATTGATCGCAATGCTGAAAGGTGGTCGTGGCTGCATAATCCACAGTGCAACATTAAAATAAGGGCTCCTCATACAGGACATAGCGATCGCAATGCTGAAAGGCAGTCGTGGCTGCATAATCCACAGTGCAACATTAAAATAAGGGCACCTCATACAGATCACAGCGATCGCAATGCTGAAAAGTGGTTGTGGCTGCATAATCCGCAATGCAACCTTAAAATAAGGCCACCACATGCAGAACACAGCGGTTGCAATGCTGAAAGGTGGTCGTGGCTGCATAATCCGCAATGCACCATTAATATAAGGGCACCTCATACAGAACACAGTGATCACAATGCTGAAAGGTGGTTGTGGCTGCATAATCCGCAATGCAACCTTAAAATAAGGCCACCACATGCAGAACACAGCAGTTGCAATGCTGAAAGGTGGTCGTGGCTCCATAATCCGCAATGCACCATTAAAATGAGGGTACCTCATACAGAACACAGCAATCGCAATGCTGATAGGTGGTCGTGGCTGCATAATACGCAATGTAACATTAAAATAAGGGCACCTCATACAGAACACAGCGAAGGCAATGCTGAAAGGTGGTTGTGGCTGCATAATCCGCAATGCAACCTTAAAATAAGGCCACCACATGCAGAACACAGCGGTTGCAATGCTGAAAGGTGGTTGTGGCTCCATAATCCGCAATGCACCATTAAAATGAGGGTACCTCATACAGAACACAGCAATCGCAATGCTGATAGGTGGTCGTGGCTGCATAATCCACAATGCAACATTAAAATAAGGGCACCTCATACAGAACACTGCAATTGCAAGCAATGCTGAAAGGTGGCTGTGGATGCATAATCCACAATGCAACATTAAAATAAGGGTACCTCATACAGAACACAGTGATCGCAATGCTGAAAGTTTGCCGTGGCTGCATAATCCACAGTGCAACATTAAAATAAGGGCACCTCATACAGATCACAGCGATCGCAATGCTGAAATGTGGCTGTGGCTGCATAATCCACAATGCAACATTAATATAAGGGCACCTCATACAGAACACAGTGATCACAATGCTGAAAGGTGGTCGTGGCTGCATAATCCGCAATGCAACCTTAAAATAAGGCCACCACATGCAGAACACAGCGGTTGCAATGCTGAAAGGTGGTCGTGGCTGCATAATCCACAATGCACCATTAAAATAAGGGTATCTCATACAGAACACATCGATCGCAATGCTGAAAGGTGGTCGTGGCTGCATAATCGCAATGTAACATTATAATTAGGGCACCTCATACAGAACACAGTGATCGCAATGCTGAAAGGGTGCAGTGGCTGCATAATCCAGAATGCAACATTAATATACGGGCCCCTCATACAGAAGATATTGATCGCAATCCTGAAAGGTGGCTGTGGCTGCATAATCCACAATGCAACATTAAAATAAGGGCACCTCATACAGAACACAGCGATCGCAATGCTGAAAGGTGATTGTGGCTGCATAATCCACAATGCACCATTAAAATAAGGGCACCTCATACAGAACACAGCGATCACAATGCTGAAAAGTGGCCGTGGCAGCATTATCCACAATGCAACATTAAAGTAAGGGCACCTCATACAGAACACTGCAATTGCAAGCAATGCTGAAAGGTGGCCGTGGCTGCATAATCCACAATGCAACATTAAAATAAGGGTACGTCATACAGAGCACAGCTATCGCAATGCTGAAAGTTTGCCGTGGCTGCATAATCCACAATGCAACATTAAAATAAGGGCACCTCATACAGAACACAGCGATCGCAATGCTGAAACGTGGTTGCGGCTGCATAATCCACAGTGCAACATTAAAATAAGGGCACCTCATACAGATCACAGCGATCGCAATGCTGAAAGGTGGCGGTGGCTGCATAATCCTCAATGCGACAACATTAAAATAAGGGCACCTTATGCAGAACACACCGAACGCAATGCTGAAAGGTGGCCGTGGCTGCATAGTCCACAATGCAACATTAATATAAGGGCACCTCATACAGAACACAGTGATTGCAATGCTGAAAGGTGGCTGTGGCTGCATAATCCACAATGCAACATTAATATAAGGGCACCTGATACAGAACACAGCGATCGTAATGCTGAAAGGTAGCTGTGCTGCATAATCAACACAATGCAACATTAAAATAAGGGCACCTCATACAGAACACAGCCATCGCAATGCTGAAAGGTGGCCGTGGCTGCATAATCCTCAATGCGACAACATTAAAATAAGGGCACCTTATGCAGAACACAGCGATCACAATGCTGAAAGGTGGCCGTGGCTGCATAATCCACAATGCATCATTAAAATACGGGCACCTCATACAGAACACATCGATCGCAATCCTGAAAGGTGGCTGTGGCTGCATAATACACAATGCAACATTAATATAAGGGCACCACATACAGAACACAGTGATCGCAATGCTGAAAGTTGGTTGTGGCTACATAATCTGCGAAGCAACATTAAAATCAGGGCACCTCATACAGAACACAGCGATTGCAATGCTGAAAGGTGGTCATGGCTGCATAATCCAGAGTTCAACATTAAAATAAGGGAACCTCATATACAACACACTGATCGCAGTGCTGAAAGGTGGCCGTGGCTGCATAATCCACAAGGCAACATTAAAATAATGGAACCTCATAAAGAACGAAGCAATCACAATGCTGAAAGGTGGTTGTGGCTGCATAATCTGTAAAGGAACATTAAAATAAGGGCACCTCATACAAACACAGCGATCGCAATTCTGAAAGGTGTCTGTGGCTGCAAAATACACAATGCAACATTAATATAAGGGCACCACATACAGAACACAGTGATCGCAATGCTGAAAGGTGGCTGTGGCTGCATAATACACAATGCAACATTAATATAAGGGCAGCACATACAGACCACAGCGATCGCAATGCTGAAAAGTGGCCGTGGCTGCATAATCCACAATGCAACATTAAAATAAGGGCACCTCATACAGAACACAGCGATCGCAATGCTGAATAGTGGCCGTGGGTGCATAATCCACAATGCAACATTAAAATAAGGGCACCTCATACAGAACACAGCCATCACAATGCTGAAAGGTGGCCGTGGCTGCATAATCCGCAATGCAACTTTAATATAAGAGCACCTCATACAGAACACATCGATCACAATGCTGAAAGGTGGCGGTGGCTTCGTAATCAGCAATGCAACATTAATATAAGGATACCTCATACAGAACACAGCGGTTGCAATGCTAAACGGTGGCCGTGGCTGCATAATCCGCAATCCAACATTAAAATAAGGGCACCTCACACAGAACACAGCAATCGCAATCCTGAAAGGTGGTCATGGCTGCATAATACGCAATGCAACATTAAAATAAGGGCACCTCAGACACAACACATCGATCGCAATGCTGAAAGGTGGTGGTGGCTGCATAATCCACAATGCAACATTAGTAAAAGGACACCTCATACAGAACACATCAGTTGCAATGCTGAAAGGTGGTGGTGGCTGCATAATCCACAATGCAACCTTAAAATAAGGGCACCTCATACAGAACACAGCAGTTGCAATGCTGAAAGGTGGTCGTGGCTGCATAATCCTCAATGCGACATTAAAATAAAGGCAACTAACATAGAAGACATCCATTGCAATGCTGAAAGGTGGCCGTGGCTGCATAATCCACAATGCAACATTAAAATAAGGACACCTCATACAGAACACAGCAATCGCAATGCTGAAAGGTGGCCTTGGTCGCATAATCCACAATGCAACATTAAAATAAGGGCACCTCATACAGAACACAGCGATCGCAATGCTGGAAGGTGGTCAAGGCTGCATAATACACAATGCAACATTAAAATAAAGGCACCTCATACACAACACAGCAATCGCAATGCTGGAAGGTGGTCAGGACAGCATATTCCACAATGCAACATTAAAATAAGGGCACCTCATACAGAAAGCAGCGATCGCAATGCTGAAAGGTGGTCTTGGCTGCATAATCCGCAATGCAACATTAAAATAAAGGCAACTCATTCAGAAGACAGCAATCGCAATGCTGAAAGGTGGCCGTGGCTGCATAATCCACTTTGCAACATTAAAATAAGGGCACCTCATACAGAACACATCGATCGCAATGCTGAATGCTGGCCGTGGCTGCATAATCCACAATGCAACATGATAATAAGGGCACCTCATACAGAACACATTGATCGCAATGCTGAAAAGTGGTCGTGGCTGTACAATCCACATTGCAAAATTATAATACGGGCACCTCATACAGAAGACATTGATCGCAATGCTGAAAGGTGGTCGTGGCTGCATAATCCACAGTGCAACATTAAAACAAGGGCTCCTCATACAGAACATAGCAATCGCAATGCTGAAAGGCAGTCGTGGCTGCATAATCCACAGTGCAACATTAAAATAAGGGCACCTCATACAGATCACAGCGATCGCAATGCTGAAATGTGGCTGTGGCTGCATAATCCACAATGCAACATTAATATAAGGGCACCTCATACAGAACACAGTGATCACAATGCTGAAAGGTGGCTGTGGCTGCATAATCCGCAATGCAACCTTAAAATAAGCCCACCATATGCAGAACACAGCGGTTGCAATGCTGAAAGGTGGTCGTGGCTGCATAATCTGCAATGCACCATTAAAATGAGGGTACCTCATACAGAACACAGCGATCGCAATGCTGATAGGTGGTCGAGGCTGCATAATCCGCAATGTAACATTAAAATAAGGGCACCTCATACAGAACACTGCGATCGCAATGCTGAAAGGGTGCAGTGGCTGCATAATCCACAATGCAACATTAAAATAAGGGCACCTCACACAGAACACATTGCTCGCGATTGCGACCGATGTGTTCTGTATGTCGTGCCCATGGCTGCATAATCCACAATGCAACCTTAAAAAAAGGGCACCTCATACAGAAAACAGCGATCGCAATGCTGAAAGGTTGCCGTGGCTGCATAATCCACAATGCAACATTAAAATAAGGGCACCTCATACAGAACGCAGCGATCGCAATGCTGAACAGTGGCTGCATAATCTTCAATGCAACAATAAAATAAGGGCACCTCATACAGAACACAGCCATCACAATGCTGAAAGGTGGCCGTGGCTGCATAATCCGCAATGCAACATTTATATAAGAGCACCTCATACAGAACACAGCGATCGCAATCCTGAAAGGTGGTGATGGCTGCATAATCCGCAATGCAACATTAAAATAAGGGCACCTCACACAGAACACAGCGATTGCAAAGCTGAAAGGTGGTCGATGCTGCATAATCCGCAATGCAACATTAAAATAAGGGCACCTCACACAGAACACAGCGATCGCGATTGCGACCGATGTGTTCTGTATGTCGTGCCCATGGCTGCATAATCCACAATGCAACATTAAAATAAGGGCACCTCATAAAGAACACAGCGATCACAATGCTGAAAGGTGGCCGTGGCTGCATAATGCACAATGCAAAATTAATATAAGGGCACCTCATACAGAACACAGCTATCGCAAAGCTGAAAGGTGGGCGTGGCTGCATAATCCACAATGCAACATTAAAATAAGGGCACCTCATACAGAACACAGCGATCGCAATGCTGGAAGGTGTCGATGCTGCATAATCCGCAATGCAACATTAAAATAAGGACACCTCACACAGAACACAGCGATCGCGATTGCGACCGATGTGTTCTGTATGTCGTGCCCATGGCTGCATAATCCACAATGCAACATTAAAATAAGGGCACCTCATGAAGAACACAGCGATCACAATGCTGAAAGGTGGCCGTGGCTGCATAATGCACAATGCAAAATTAATATAAAGGCACCTCATACAGAACACAGTGATCGCAATGCTAGAAGGTGGTCAGGGCTTCATATTCCACAATGCAACATTAAAATAAAGGCACTTCATACAGAACACAGCGATCACAATGCTGAAAGGTGGCCGTGGCTGCATAATCCGCAATGCAACATTAAAATAAGGGCACCTCATACAGAACACTTTCGATCGCAATGCTGAAAAGTGGCCGTGGCTGCATAATCCACAATGCAACATTAAAATAAGGGCACCTCATACAGAACACAGCGATCGCAATGCTGATAGGTGGTCGAGGCTGCATAATCCGCAATGTAACATTAAAATAAGGGCACCTCATACAGAACACTGCGATCGCAATGCTGAAAGGGTGCAGTAGCTGCATAATCCACAATGCAACATTAAAATAAGAGCACCTCATACAGAACACATAGATCACAATGGTGAAAGGTGGTCATGGCTGCATAATCTGCAATGCAACATTAAAATAAGGGCACCTCAGACAGAACAGAGCGATCGAAATCCTGAAAGGTGGTCATGGCTGCATAATCCGCAATGCAACATTAAAATAAGGGCACCTCAGACACAACACATCGATCGCAATTCTCATACAGAACACAGCAGTTGCAATGCTGAAAGGTGGTGGTGGCTGCATAATCCGCAATGCAACCTTAAAATAAGGGCACCTCATACAGAAACACAGCAGTTGCAATGCTGGAAGGTGGTCGTGGCTATATGATCCACAATGCAACATTAAAATAAGGGCATCTCATATAGATCACAGCGATCGCAATGCTGAAAGTTTGCCGTGGCTGCATAATCCGCAAAGCAATATTAATATAATGAAATCTCATACAGAACGAAGCGATCGCAATGTGGAAAGGTGGTGGTGGCTGCATAATCCGCAATGCAACATTTTTATAAGTACATCTCATACAGAACACAGCGGTTGAAATGCTGAAAGGTGGTCGTGGCTGTATAATCCGCAATGCAACCTTAAAATAAGGCCACCTCATACAGAACACAGCAATCGCAATGCTGAAAGATGGACGTGGCTGCATAATCCACAAGACAACATTAAAATAATGGAACCTCATACAGAACATAGCAATCGCAATGCTGAAAGTTGGTTGTGGCTGCATAATCCGCAAAGCAACATTAAAATAAGGGCACCTCATACAGAGCACAGCGATCGCAATCCTGAAAAGTGGCCGTGGCTGCATAATCAACAATGCAATATTAAAATAAGGGCACTTCATACAGAACTCAGCGATCGCAATGCTGAAAAGTGGTCGTGGCTGCATAATCCGCAATGCAACATTAAAATAAGGGCACCTCATACAAAACACAGCGATCACAATGCTGAAAGGTGGCTGTGGCTGCATAATCCACAATGAAACATTAATTAAAGGGCACCTCATACAGAACACAGCGATCGCAATACTGAAAGGTGGCCTTGGTTGCATAATCCACAATGCAACATTAAAATAAGGGCACCTCATACAGAACACAGCAACCGCAATGCTGGAAGGTGGTCAGGGCTGCATATTCCACAATGCAACATTAAAATAAGGGCACCTCATACAGAACACATCGATCGCAATGCTGAATGCTGGCCGTGGCTGCATAATCCACAATGCAACATGATAATAAGGGCACCTCATACAGAACACATTGATCGCAATGCTGAAAGGTGGTCGTGGCTGTACAATCCACATTGCAAAATTATAATACGGGCACCTCATACAGAAGACATTGATCGCAATGCTGAAAGGTGGTCGTGGCTGCATAATCCACAGTGCAACATTAAAATAAGGGCTCCTCATACAGAACACATCGATCGCAATGCTGAATGCTGGCCGTGGCTGCATAATCCACAATGCAACATGATAATAAGGGCACCTCATACAGAACACATTGATCGCAATGCTGAAAGGTGGTCGTGGCTGTACAATCCACATTGCAAAATTATAATACGGGCACCTCATACAGAAGACATTGATCGCAATGCTGAAAGGTGGTCGTGGCTGCATAATCCACAGTGCAACATTAAAATAAGGGCTCCTCATACAGAACATAGCGATCGCAATGCTGAAAGGCAGTCGTGGCTGCATAATCCACAGTGCAACATTAAAATAAGGGCACCTCATACAGATCACAGCGATCGCAATGCTGAAAGGTGGTTGTGGCTGCATAATCCGCAATGCAACCTTAAAATAAGGCCACGACATGCAGAACACAGCGGTTGCAATGCTGAAAGGTGGTCGTGGCTGCATAATCCGCAATGCACCATTAATATAAGGGCACCTCATACAGAACACAGTGATCACAATGCTGAAAGGTGGTTGTGGATGCATAATCCGCAATGCAACCTTAAAATAAGGCCACCACATGCAGAACACAGCGGTTGCAATGCTGAAAGGTGGTCGTGGCTCCATAATCCGCAATGCACCATTAAAATGAGGGTACCTCATACAGAACACAGCAATCGCAATGCTGATAGGTGGTCGTGGCTGCATAATACACAATGTAACATTAAAATAAGGGCACCTCATACAGAACACAGCAATCGCAATGCTGATAGGTGGTCGTGGCTGCATAATCCACAATGCAACATTAAAATAAGGGCACCTCATACAGAACACTGCAATTGCAAGCAATGCTGAAAGGTGGCCGTGGATGCATAATCCACAATGCAACATTAAAATAAGGGTACCTCATACAGAACACAGTGATCGCAATGCTGAAAGTTTGCCGTGGCTGCATAATCCACAGTGCAACATTAAAATAAGGGCACCTCATACAGATCACAGCGATCGCAATGCTGAAATGTGGCTGTGGCTGCATAATCCACAATGCAACATTAATATAAGGGCACCTCATACAGAACACAGTGAGCACAATGCTGAAAGGTGGTCGTGGCTGCATAATCCGCAATGCAACCTTAAAATAAGGCCACCACATGCAGAACACAGCGGTTGCAATGCTGAAAGGTGGTCGTGGCTGCATAATCCACAATGCACCATTAAAATAAGGGTATCTCATACAGAACACATCGATCGCAATGCTGAAAGGTGGTCGTGGCTGCATAATCGCAATGTAACATTATAATAAGGGCACCTCATACAGAACACAGTGATCGCAATGCTGAAAGGGTGCAGTGGCTGCATAATCCAGAATGCAACATTAATATACGGGCCCCTCATACAGAAGATATTGATCGCAATCCTGAAAGGTGGCTGTGGCTGCATAATCCACAATGCAACATTAAAATAAGGGCACCTCATACAGAACACAGCGATCGCAATGCTGAAAGGTGGTTGTGGCTGCATAATCCACAATGCACCATTAAAATAAGGGCACCTCATACAGAACACAGCGATCACAATGCTGAAAAGTGGCCGTGGCAGCATTATCCACAATGCAACATTAAAGTAAGGGCACCTCATACAGAACACTGCAATTGCAAGCAATGCTGAAAGGTGGCCGTGGCTGCATAATCCACAATGCAACATTAAAATAAGGGTACGTCATACAGAACACAGCTATCGCAATGCTGAAAGTTTGCCGTGGCTGCATAATCCACAATGCAACATTAAAATAAGGGCACCTCATACAGAACACAGCGATCGCAATGCTGAAACGTGGTTGCGGCTGCATAATCCACAGTGCAACATTAAAATAAGGGCACCTCATACAGATCACAGCGATCGCAATGCTGAAAGGTGGCGGTGGCTGCATAATCCTCAATGCGACAACATTAAAATAAGGGCACCTTATGCAGAACCAGCGAACGCAATGCTGAAAGGTGGCCGTGGCTGCATAGTCCACAATGCAACATTAAAATAAGGGCACCTCAGACACAACACATCGATCGCAATGCTGAAAGGTGGTGGTGGCTGCATAATCCACAATGCAACATTAGTAAAAGGACACCTCATACAGAACACATCAGTTGCAATGCTGAAAGGTGGTGGTGGCTGCATAATCCACAATGCAACCTTAAAATAAGGGCACCTCATACAGAACATAGCAGTTGCAATGCTGAAAGGTGGTCGTGGCTGCATAATCCTCAAAGCGACATTAAAATAAAGGCAACTAACATAGAAGACATCCATTGCAATGCTGAAAGGTGGCCGTGGCTGCATAATCCACAATGCAACATTAAAATAAGGGCACCTCATACAGAACACAGCGATCGTAATGCTGAAAGGTGGTCGTGGCTGCATAATCCACAATGCAACATTAAAATAAAGGCACCTAACACAGAAGACAACAATCGCAATGCTGAAAGGTGGCCATGGCTGAATAATCCACAATGCACCATTAAAATAAGGGCACCTCATACAGAACACAGCGATCGCAATGCTGGAAGGTGGTCGTGGCTGCATAATACACAATGCAACATTAAAATAAAGGCACCTCACACAGAAGACATCGATCACAAATCGCAATGCTGGAAGGTGGTCGTGGCTGCATAATATGCAATGCAACATTAAAATACAGCAATCACAATGGTGAAAGGTGGCCGTGGCTGCATAATCCACAATGCCACATTAAAATAAGGGCACCTCATACAGATCACAGCGATCGCAATGCTGAAAGATGGCCGTGGCTGCATAATCCACAATGCAACATTAAAACAAGGGCACCTCATACAGAACACAGCAATCACAATGCTGAACGGTGGCCGTGGCTGCATCATCCTAAATGTATCATTAAAATAAGGGCACCTCATACAGAACACAGCCATCACAATGCTGAAAGGTGGCCGTGGCTGCATAATCCGCAATGCAACTTTAATATAAGAGCACTTCATACAGAACACATCGATCACAATGCTGAAAGGTGGCGGTGGCTTCGTAATCAGCAATGCAACATTAATATAAGGATACCTCATACAGAACACAGTGGTTGCAATGCTAAACGGGGGCCGTGGCTGCATAATCTGCAATGCAACTTTAATTAAAGGGCACTTCATACAGAACACAGCGATAGCAATGCTGAAAGGTGGCCTTGGTTGCATAATCCACAATGCAACATTAAAATAAGGGCTCCTCATACAGCACATAGCGATCGCAATGCTGAAAAGCAGTCGTGGCTGCATAATCCACAGTGCAACATTAAAATAAGGGCACCTCATACAGATCACAGCGATCGCAATGCTGAAAGGGTGCTGTGGCTGCATAATCCACAATGCACATTAATATAAGGGCACCTCATACAGAACACAGTGATCACAATGCTGAAAGGTGGTTGTGGCTGCATAATCCGCAATGCAACCTTAAAATAAGGCCACCACATGCAGAACACAGCGGTTGCAATGCTGAAAGGTGGTCGTGGCTGCATAATCCGCAATGCACCATTAAAATGAGGGTACCTCATACAGAACACAGCGATGGCAATGCTGATAGGTGGTCGTGGCTGCATAATCCGCAATGTAACATTAAAATAAGGGCACCTCATACAGAACACTGCGATCGCAATGCTGAAAGGGTGCAGTGGCTGCATAATCCACAATGCAACATTAAAATAAGGGCACCTCACACAGAACACAGCGATCGCAATTGCGACCGATGTGTTCTGTATGTCGTGCCCATGGCTGCATAATCCACAATGCAACCTTAAAATAAGGGCACCTCATACAGAACACAGCGATCGCAATGCTGAAAGGTTGCCGTGGCTGCATAATCCACAATGCAACATTAAAATAAGGGCACCTCATACAGAACACAGCGATCGCAATGCTGAACAGTGGCCGTGGCTGCATAATCTTCAATGCAACATTAAAATAAGGGCACCTCATACAGAACACAGCCATCACAATGCTGAAAGGTGGCCGTGGCTGCATAATCCGCAATGCAACATTTATATAAGAGCACCTCATACAGAACACATTGATCACAATGCTGAAAGATGGCGGTGGCTGCGTAATCAGCAATGCAACATAAATATAAGTATACCTCATACAGAACACAGCGGTTGCAATGCTAAACGGAGGCCGTGGCTGCATAATCCGCAATGCAACATTAAAATAAGGGCACCTCACACAGAACACAGCGATCGCAATCCTGAAAGGTGGTCATGGATGCATAATCCGCAATGCAACATTAAAATAAGGGCACCTCACACAGAACACAGCGATCGCAAAACTGAAAGGTGGTCGATGCTGCATAATCCGCAATGCAACATTAAAATAAGGGCACCTCACACAGAACACAGCGATCGCGATTGCGACCGATGTGTTCTGTATGTCGTGCCCATGGCTGCATAATCCACAATGCAACATTAAAATAAGGGCACCTCATGAAGAACACAGCGATCACAATGCTGAAAGTTGGCCGTGGCTGCATAATGCACAATGCAAAATTAATATAAGGGCACCTCATACAGAACACAGCGATCGCAAAGCTGAAAGGTGGGCGTGGCTGCATAATCCACAATGCAACATTAAAATAAGGGCACCTCATACAGAACACAGCGATCGCAATGCTGGAAGGTGGTCAGGGCTGCATAATACACAATGCAACATTAAAATAAAGGCACCTCATACAGAACACAGTGATCGCAATGCTAGAAGGTGGTCAGGGCTGCATATTCCACAATGCAACATTAAAATAAAGGCACTTCATACAGAACACAGCGATCACAATGCTGAAAGGTGGCCGTGGCTGCATAATCCGCAATGCAACATTAAAATAAGGGCACCTCATACAGAACACATCGATCGCAATGCTGAAAAGTGGCCGTGGCTGCATAATCCACAATGCAACATTAAAATAAGGGCACCTCATACAGAACACAGCGATCGCAATGCTGAAAGGTGGCCGTGGCTGCATAATCCACAATGCAACATTAAAATAAGGGCACCGCATACAGAACACAGCGATCGCAATGCTGAACGGTGGCCGTGGCTGCATAATCCTAAATGTAACATTAAAATAAGGGCACCTCATACAGAACACAGCCATCACAATGCTGAAAGGTGGCCGTGGCTGCATAATCCGCAATGCAACATTAATATAAGAGCACCTCATACAGAACACATAGATCACAATGGTGAAAGGTGGCGGTGGCGGTGGCTGCGTAATCAGCAATGCAACATTAAAATAAGGGCACCTCACACAGAAAACAGCGATCGCAATCCTGAAAGGTGGTCATGGCTGCATAATCTGCAATGCAACATTAAAATAAGGGCACCTCACACAGAACACAGCGATCGAAATCCTGAAAGGTGGTCATGGCTGCATAATCCGCAATGCAACATTAAAATAAGGGCACCTCAGACACAACACATCGATCGCAATTCTCATACAGAACACAGCAGTTGCAATGCTGAAAGTTGGTGGTGGCTGCATAATCCGCAATGCAACCTTAAAATAAGGGCACCTCATACAGAACACAGCAGTTGCAATGCTGAAAGGTGGTCGTGGCTGCATGATCCACAATGCAACATTAAAATAAGGGCATCTCATACAGAACACAGCGATCGCAATGCTGAAAGGTGGCCGTGGCTGCATGATCCACAATGCAACATTAAAATAAGGGTACCTCATATAGATCACAGCGATCGCAATGCTGAAAGTTTGCCGTGGCTGCATAATCCGCAAAGCAATATTAACATAATGAAATCTCATACAGAACGAAGCGATCGCAATGTGGAAAGGTGGTGGTGGCTGCATAATCCGCAAAGCAACATTAAAATAAGGGCACCTCATACAGAACACAGCAATCGCAATGCTGAAAGATGGACGTGGCTGCATAATCCACAAGACAACATTAAAATAATGGTACCTCATACAGAACATAGCAATCGCAATGCTGAAAGTTGGTTGTGGCTGCATAATCCGCAAAGCAACATTAAAATAAGGGCACCGCATACAGAGCACAGCGATCGCAATCCTGAAAAGTGGCCGTGGCTGCATAATCAACAATGCAATATTAAAGTAAGGGCACTTCATACAGAACTCAGCGATCGCAATGCTGAAAAGTGGTCGTGGCTGCATAATCCGCAATGCAACATTAAAATAAGGGCACCTCACACAGAACACAGCGATCCTGATTGCGATCGATGTGTTCTGTATGTGGTGCCCATGGCTGCATAATCCACAATGCAACAATAAAATAAGGGCACCTCATACAAAACACAGCGATCACAATGCTGAAAGGTGGCTGTGGCTGCATAATCCACAATGAAACATTAATTAAAGGGCACCTCATACAGAACACAGCGATCGCAATGCTGAAAGGTGGCCTTGGTTGCATAATCCACAATGCAACATTAAAATAAGGGCACCTCATACAGAACACAGCGATCGCAATGCTGGAAGGTGGTCAGGGCTGCATAATACACAATGCAACATTAAAATAAAGGTACCTCATACACAACACAGCAATCGCAATGCTGGAAGGTGGTCAGGGCTGCATATTCCACAATGCAACATTAAAATAAGGGCACCTCATACAGAATGCAGCGATCGCAATGCTGAAAGGTGGTCTTGGCTGCATAATCCGCAATGCAACATTAAAATAAAGGCAACTCATTCAGAAGACAGCAATCGCAATGCTGAAAGGTGGCCGTGGCTGCATAATCCACATTGCAACATTAAAATAAGGGCACCTCATACAGAACACAGCAATCGCAATGCTGAAAGATGGACGTGGCTGCATAATCCACAAGACAACATTAAAATAATGGAACCTCATACAGAACATAGCAATCGCAATGCTGAAAGTTGGTTGTGGCTGCATAATCCGCAAAGCAACATTAAAATAAGGGCACTGCATACAGAGCACAGCGATCGCAATCCTGAAAAGTGGCCGTGGCTGCATAATCAACAATGCAATATTAAAATAAGGGCTCCTCATACAGAACATAGCGATCGCAATGCTGAAAGGCAGTCGTGGCTGCATAATCCACAGTGCAACATTAAAATAAGGGCACCTCATACAGATCACAGCGATCGCAATGCTGAAAGGGTGCTGTGGCTGCATAATCCATAATGCACATTAATATAAGGGCACCTCATACAGAACACAGTGATCACAATGCTGAAAGGTGGTTGTGGCTGCATAATCCGCAATGCAACCTTAAAATAAGGCCACCACATGCAGAACACAGCGGTTGCAATGCTGAAAGGTGGTCGTGGCTGCATATTCCGCAATGCACCATTAAAATGAGGGTACCTCATACAGAACACAGCGATGGCAATGCTGATAGGTGGTCGTGGCTGCATAATCCGCAATGTAACATTAAAATAAGGGCACCTCATACAGAACACTGCGATCGCAATGCTGAAAGGGTGCAGTGGCTGCATAATCCACAATGCAACATTAAAATAAGGGCACCTCACACAGAACACAGCGATCGCAATTGCGACCGATGTGTTCTGTATGTCGTGCCCATGGCTGCATAATCCACAATGCAACCTTAAAATAAGGGCACCTCATACAGAACACAGCGATCGCAATGCTGAAAGGTTGCCGTGGCTGCATAATCCACAATGCAACATTTAAATAAGGGCACCTCATACAGAACACAGCGATCGCAATGCTGAACAGTGGCCGTGGCTGCATAATCTTCAATGCAACATTAAAATAAGGGCACCTCATACAGAACACAGCCATCACAATGCTGAAAGGTGGCCGTGGCTGCATAATCCGCAATGCAACATTTATATAAGAGCACCTCATACAGAACACATTGATCACAATGCTGAAAGATGGCGGTGGCTGCGTAATCAGCAATGCAACATAAATATAAGTATACCTCATACAGAACACAGCGGTTGCAATGCTAAACGGAGGCCGTGGCTGCATAATCCGCAATGCAACATTAAAATAAGGGCACCTCACACAGAACACAGCGATCGCAATCCTGAAAGGTGGTCATGGATTCATAATCCGCAATGCAACATTAAAATAAGGGCACCTCACACAGAACACAGCGATCGCAAAACTGAAAGGTGGTCGATGCTGCATAATCCGCAATGCAACATTAAAATAAGGGCACCTCACACAGAACACAGCGATCGCGATTGCGACCGATGTGTTCTGTATGTCGTGCCCATGGCTGCATAATCCACAATGCAACATTAAAATAAGGGCACCTCATGAAGAACACAGCGATCACAATGCTGAAAGTTGCCCGTGGCTGCATAATGCACAATGCAAAATTAATATAAGGGCACCTCATACAGAACACAGCGATCGCAAAGCTGAAAGGTGGGCGTGGCTGCATAATCCCCAATGCAACATTAAAATAAGGGCACCTCATACAGAACACAGCGATCGCAATGCTGGAAGGTGGTCAGGGCTGCATAATACACAATGCAACATTAAAATAAAGGCACCTCATACAGAACACAGTGATCGCAATGCTAGAAGGTGGTCAGGGCTGCATATTCCACAATGCAACATTAAAATAAAGGCACTTCATACAGAACACAGCGATCACAATGCTGAAAGGTGGCCGTGGCTGCATAATCCGCAATGCAACATTAAAATAAGGGCACCTCATACAGAACACATCGATCGCAATGCTGAAAAGTGGCCGTGGCTGCATAATCCACAATGCAACATTAAAATAAGGGCACCTCATACAGAACACAGCGATCGCAATGCTGAAAGGTGGCCGTGGCTGCATAATCCACAATGCAACATTAAAATAAGGGCACCGCATACAGAACACAGCGATCGCAATGCTGAACGGTGGCCGTGGCTGCATAATCCTAAATGTAACATTAAAATAAGGGCACCTCATACAGAACACAGCCATCACAATGCTGAAAGGTGGCCGTGGCTGCATAATCCGCAATGCAACATTAATATAAGAGCACCTCATACAGAACACATAGATCACAATGGTGAAAGGTGGCGGTGGCGGTGGCTGCGTAATCAGCAATGCAACATTAAAATAAGGGCACCTCACACAGAAAACAGCGATCGCAATCCTGAAAGGTGGTCATGGCTGCATAATCTGCAATGCAACATTAAAATAAGGGCACCTCACACAGAACACAGCGATCGAAATCCTGAAAGGTGGTCATGGCTGCATAATCCGCAATGCAACATTAAAATAAGGGCACCTCAGACACAACACATCGATCGCAATTCTCATACAGAACACAGCAGTTGCAATGCTGAAAGTTGGTGGTGGCTGCATAATCCGCAATGCAACCTTAAAATAAGGGCACCTCATACAGAACACAGCAGTTGCAATGCTGAAAGGTGGTCGTGGCTGCATGATCCACAATGCAACATTAAAATAAGGGCATCTCATACAGAACACAGCGATCGCAATGCTGAAAGTTTGCCGTGGCTGCATAATCCGCAAAGCAATATTAATATAATGAAATCTCATACAGAACGAAGCGATCGCAATGTGGAAAGGTGGTGGTGGCTGCATAATCCGCAAAGCAACATTAAAATAAGGGCACCTCATACAGAACACAGCAATCGCAATGCTGAAAGATGGACGTGGCTGCATAATCCACAAGACAACATTAAAATAATGGAACCTCATACAGAACATAGCAATCGCAATGCTGAAAGTTGGTTGTGGCTGCATAATCCGCAAAGCAACATTAAAATAAGGGCACCGCATACAGAGCACAGCGATCGCAATCCTGAAAAGTGGCCGTGGCTGCATAATCAACAATGCAATATTAAAGTAAGGGCACTTCATACAGAACTCAGCGATCGCAATGCTGAAAAGTGGTCGTGGCTGCATAATCCGCAATGCAACATTAAAATAAGGGCACCTCACACAGAACACAGCGATCCTGATTGCGATCGATGTGTTCTGTATGTGGTGCCCATGGCTGCATAATCCACAATGCAACAATAAAATAAGGGCACCTCATACAAAACACAGCGATCACAATGCTGAAAGGTGGCTGTGGCTGCATAATCCACAATGAAACATTAATTAAAGGGCACCTCATACAGAACACAGCGATCGCAATGCTGAAAGGTGGCCTTGGTTGCATAATCCACAATGCAACATTAAAATAAGGGCACCTCATACAGAACACAGCAATCGCAATGCTGGAAGGTGGTCAGGGCTGCATATTCCACAATGCAACATTAAAATAAGGGCACCTCATACAGAACGCAGCGATCGCAATGCTGAAAGGTGGTCTTGGCTGCATAATCCGCAATGCAACATTAAAATAAAGGCAACTCATTCAGAAGACAGCAATCGCAATGCTGAAAGGTGGCCATGGCTGCATAATCCACATTGCAACATTAAAATAAGGGCACCTCATACAGAACACATCGATCGCAATGCTGAATGCTGGCCGTGGCTGCATAATCCACAATGCAACATGATAATAAGGGCACCTCATACAGAAGACATTGATCGCAATGCTGAAAGGTGGTCGTGGCTGTACAATCCACATTGCAAAATTATAATACGGGCACCTCATACAGAAGACATTGATCGCAATGCTGAAAGGTGGTCGTGGCTGCATAATCCACAGTGCAACATTAAAATAAGGGCTCCTCATACAGAACATAGCGATCGCAATGCTGAAAGGCAGTCGTGGCTGCATAATCCACAGTGCAACATTAAAATAAGGGCACCTCATACAGATCACAGCGATCGCAATGCTGAAAGGTGGTTGTGGCTGCATAATCCGCAATGCAACCTTAAAATAAGGCCACCACATGCAGAACACAGCGGTTGCAATGCTGAAAGGTGGTCGTGGCTGCATAATCCGCAATGCACCATTTATATAAGGGCACCTCATACAGAACACAGTGATCACAATGCTGAAAGGTGGTTGTGGCTGCATAATCCGCAATGCAACCTTAAAATAAGGCCACCACATGCAGAACACAGCGGTTGCAATGCTGAAAGGTGGTCGTGGCTGCATAATTCGCAATGCACCATTAAAATGAGGGTACCTCATACAGAACACAGCAATCGCAATGCTGATAGGTGGTCGTGGCTGCATAATCCGCAATGTAACATTAAAATAAGGGCACCTCATACAGAACACAGCGATCGCAATGCTGAAAGGGTGCAGTGGCTGCATAATCCACAATGCAACATTAATATACGGGCCCCTCATACAGAAGACATTGATCGCAATCCTGAAAGGTGGCTGTGGCTGCATAATCCACAATGCAACATTAATATAAGGGCACCACATACAGAACACAGCGATCGCAATGCTGAAATGTGGTCGTGGCTGCATAATCCACAGTGTACCATTAAAATAAGGGCACCTCATACAGAACACAGCGATCACAATGCTGAAAAGTGGCCGTGTCAGTATTATCCACAATGCAACATTAAAGTAAGGGCACCTCATACAGAACACTGCAATTGCAAGCAATGCTGAAAGGTGGCCGTGGATGCATAATCCACAATGCAACATTAAAATAAGGGTACCTCATACAGAACACAGTGATCGCAATGCTGAAAGTTTGCCGTGGCTGCATAATCCACAGTGCAACATTAAAATAAGGGCACCTCATACAGATCACAGCGATCGCAATGCTGAAATGTGGCTGTGGCTGCATAATCCACAATGCAACATTAATATAAGGGCACCTCATACAGAACACAGTGATCACAATGCTGAAAGGTGGTCGTGGCTGCATAATCCGCAATGCAACCTTAAAATAAGGCCACCACATGCAGAACACAGCGGTTGCAATGCTGAAAGGTGGTCGTGGCTGCATAATCCACAATGCACCATTAAAATAAGGGTATCTCATACAGAACACATCGATCGCAATGCTGAAAGGTGGTCGTGGCTGCATAATCGCAATGTAACATTATAATAAGGGCACCTCATACAGAACACAGTGATCGCAATGCTGAAAGGGTGCAGTGGCTGCATAATCCACAATGCAACATTAATATACGGGCCCCTCATACAGAAGATATTGATCGCAATCCTGAAAGGTGGCTGTGGCTGCATAATCCACAATGCAACATTAAAATAAGGGCACCTCATACAGAACACAGCGATCGCAATGCTGAAAGGTGGTTGTGGCTGCATAATCCACAATGCACCATTAAAATAAGGGCACCTCATACAGAACACAGCGATCACAATGCTGAAAAGTGGCCGTGGCAGCATTATCCACAATGCAACATTAAAGTAAGGGCACCTCATACAGAACACTGCAATTGCAAGCAATGCTGAAAGGTGGCCGTGGCTGCATAATCCACAATGCAACATTAAAATAAGGGTACGTCATACAGAACACAGCTATCGCAATGCTGAAAGTTTGCCGTGGCTGCATAATCCACAATGCAACATTAAAATAAGGGCACCTCATACAGAACATAGCAATCGCAATGCTGAAAGTTGGTTGTGGCTGCATAATCCGCAAAGCAACATTAAAATAAGGGCACCGCATACAGAGCACAGCGATCGCAATCCTGAAAAGTGGCCGTGGCTGCATAATCAACAATGCAATATTAAAGTAAGGGCACTTCATACAGAACTCAGCGATCGCAATGCTGAAAAGTGGTCGTGGCTGCATAATCCGCAATGCAACATTAAAATAAGGGCACCTCACACAGAACACAGCGATCCTGATTGCGATCGATGTGTTCTGTATGTGGTGCCCATGGCTGCATAATCCACAATGCAACAATAAAATAAGGGCACCTCATACAAAACACAGCGATCACAATGCTGAAAGGTGGCTGTGGCTGCATAATCCACAATGAAACATTAATTAAAGGGCACCTCATACAGAACACAGCGATCGCAATGCTGAAAGGTGGCCTTGGTTGCATAATCCACAATGCAACATTAAAATAAGGGCACCTCATACAGAACACAGCGATCGCAATGCTGGAAGGTGGTCAGGGCTGCATAATACACAATGCAACATTAAAATAAAGGCACCTCATACACAACACAGCAATCGCAATGCTGGAAGGTGGTCAGGGCTGCATATTCCACAATGCAACATTAAAATAAGGGCACCTCATACAGAACGCAGCGATCGCAATGCTGAAAGGTGGTCTTGGCTGCATAATCCGCAATGCAACATTAAAATAAAGGCAACTCATTCAGAAGACAGCAATCGCAATGCTGAAAGGTGGCCGTGGCTGCATAATCCACATTGCAACATTAAAATAAGGGCACCTCATACAGAACACATCGATCGCAATGCTGAATGCTGGCCGTGGCTGCATAATCCACAATGCAACATGATAATAAGGGCACCTCATACAGAACACATTGATCGCAATGCTGAAAGGTGGTCGTGGCTGTACAATCCACATTGCAAAATTATAATACGGGCACCTCATACAGAAGACATTGATCGCAATGCTGAAAGGTGGTCGTGGCTGCATAATCCACAGTGCAACATTAAAATAAGGGCTCCTCATACAGAACATAGCGATCGCAATGCTGAAAGGCAGTCGTGGCTGCATAATCCACAGTGCAACATTAAAATAAGGGCACCTCATACAGATCACAGCGATCGCAATGCTGAAAGGTGGTTGTGGCTGCATAATCCGCAATGCAACCTTAAAATAAGGCCACCACATGCAGAACACAGCGGTTGCAATGCTGAAAGGTGGTCGTGGCTGCATAATCCGCAATGCACCATTTATATAAGGGCACCTCATACAGAACACAGTGATCACAATGCTGAAAGGTGGTTGTGGCTGCATAATCCGCAATGCAACCTTAAAATAAGGCCACCACATGCAGAACACAGCGGTTGCAATGCTGAAAGGTGGTCGTGGCTGCATAATTCGCAATGCACCATTAAAATGAGGGTACCTCATACAGAACACAGCAATCGCAATGCTGATAGGTGGTCGTGGCTGCATAATCCGCAATGTAACATTAAAATAAGGGCACCTCATACAGAACACAGCGATCGCAATGCTGAAAGGGTGCAGTGGCTGCATAATCCACAATGCAACATTAATATACGGGCCCCTCATACAGAAGACATTGATCGCAATCCTGAAAGGTGGCTGTGGCTGCATAATCCACAATGCAACATTAATATAAGGGCACCACATACAGAACACAGCGATCGCAATGCTGAAATGTGGTCGTGGCTGCTTAATCCACAGTGTACCATTAAAATAAGGGCACCTCATACAGAACACAGCGATCACAATGCTGAAAAGTGGCTGTGTCAGTATTATCCACAATGCAACATTAAAGTAAGGGCATCTCATACAGAACACTGCAATTGCAAGCAATGCTGAAAGGTGGCCGTGGATGCATAATCCACAATGCAACATTAAAATAAGGGTACCTCATACAGAACACAGTGATCGCAATGCTGAAAGTTTGCCGTGGCTGCATAATCCACAGTGCAACATTAAAATAAGGGCACCTCATACAGATCACAGCGATCGCAATGCTGAAATGTGGCTGTGGCTGCATAATCCACAATGCAACATTAATATAGGGGCACCTCATACAGAACACAGTGATCACAATGCTGAAAGGTGGTCGTGGCTGCATAATCCGCAATGCAACCTTAAAATAAGGCCACCACATGCAGAACACAGCGGTTGCAATGCTGAAAGGTGGTCGTGGCTGCATAATCCACAATGCACCATTAAAATAAGGGTATCTCATACAGAACACATCGATCGCAATGCTGAAAGGTGGTCGTGGCTGCATAATCGCAATGTAACATTATAATAAGGGCACCTCATACAGAACAGAGTGATCGCAATGCTGAAAGGGTGCAGTGGCTGCATAATCCACAATGCAACATTAATATGCGGGCCCCTCATACAGAAGATATTGATCGCAATCCTGAAAGGTGGCTGTGGCTGCATAATCCACAATGCAACATTAAAATAAGGGCACCTCATACAGAACACAGCGATCGCAATGCTGAAAGGTGGTTGTGGCTGCATAATCCACAATGCACCATTAAAATAAGGGCACCTCATACAGAACACAGCGATCACAATGCTGAAAAGTGGCCGTGGCAGCATTATCCACAATGCAACATTAAAGTAAGGGCACCTCATACAGAACACTGCAATTGCAAGCAATGCTGAAAGGTGGCCGTGGCTGCATAATCCACAATGCAACATTAAAATAAGGGTACGTCATACAGAACACAGCTATCGCAATGCTGAAAGTTTGCCGTGGCTGCATAATCCACAATGCAACATTAAAATAAGGGCACCTCATACAGAACACAGCGATCGCAATGCTGAAACATGGTTGCGGCTGCATAATCCACAGTGCAACATTAAAATAAGGGCACCTCATACAGATCACAGCGATCGCAATGCTGAAATGTGGCTGTGGCTGCATAATCCACAATGCAACATTAATATAAGGGCACCTCATACAGAACACAGTGATCACAATGCTGAAAGGTGGTCATGGCTGCATAATCCGCAATGCAACCTTAAAATAAGGCCACCACATGCAGAACACAGCGGTTGCAATGCTGAAAGGGGGTCGTGGCTGCATAATCCACAATGCACCATTAAAATAAGGGCACCTCATACAGAACACAGCAATCGCAATGCTGAAAGGTGGCGGTGGCTGCATAATCCTCAATGCGACAACATTAAAATAAGGGCACCTTATGCAGAACACAGCGAACGCAATGCTGAAAGGTGGCCGTGGCTGCATAATCCACAATGCAACATTAATATAAGGGCACCTCATACAGAACACAGTGATTGCAATGCTGAAAGGTGGCTGTGGCTGCATAATCCACAATGCAACATTAATATAAGGGCACCTGATACAGAACACAGCGATCGTAATGCTGAAAGGTAGCTGTGCTGCATAATCAACACAATGCAACATTAAAATAAGGGCACCTCATACAGAACACAGCCATCGCAATGCTGAAAGGTGGCCGTGGCTGCATAATCCTCAATGCGACAACATTAAAATAAGGGCACCTTATGCAGAACACAGCGATCACAATGCTGAAAGGTGGCCGTGGCTGCATAATCCACAATGCATCATTAAAATACGGGCACCTCACACAGAACACATCGATCGCAATCCTGAAAGGTGGCTGTGGCTGCATAATACACAATGCAACATTAATATAAGGGCACCACATACAGAACACAGTGATAGAAATGCTGAAAGTTGGTTGTGGCTACATAATCTGCAATGCAACATTAAAATCAGGGCACCTCATACAGAACACAGCGATTGCAATGCTGAAAGGTGGTTATGGCTGCATAATCCAGAGTTCAACATTAAAATAAGGGCACCTCATATATAACACACTGATCGCAGTGCTGAAAGGTGGCCGTGGCTGAATAATCCACAAGGCAACATTAAAATAATGGAACCTCATAAAGAACGAAGCAATCACAATGCTGAAAGGTGGTTGTGGCTGCATAATCTGTAAAGGAACATTAAAATAAGGGCACCTCATACAGAACACAGCGATCGCAATGCTGAAAAGTGGCCGTGGCTGCATAATCCACAATGCAACATTAAAATAAGGGCACCTCATACAGAACACAGCCATCACAATGCTGAAAGGTGGCCGTGGCTGCATAATCCGCAATGCAACTTTAATATAAGAGCACCTCATACAGAACACATCGATCACAATGCTGAAAGGTGGCGGTGGCTTCGTAATCAGCAATGCAACATTAATATAAGGATACCTCACACAGAACACAGCAATCGCAATCCTGAAAGGTGGTCATGGCTGCATAATCCGCAATGCAACATTAAAATAAGGGCACCTCAGACACAACACATCGATCGCAATGCTGAAAGGTGGTGGTGGCTGCATAATCCACAATGAAACATTAGTAAAAGGACACCTCATACAGAACACATCAGTTGCAATGCTGAAAGGTGGTGGTGGCTGCATAATCCACAATGCAACCTTAAAATAAGGGCACCTCATACAGAACACAGCAGTTGCAATGCTGAAAGGTGGTCGTGGCTGCATAATCCTCAATGCGACATTAAAATAAAGGCACCTCATACAGAAGACATCCATTGCAATGCTGAAAGGTGGCTGTGGCTGCATAATCCACAATGCAACATTAAAATAAGGGCACCTCATACAGAACACAGCGATCGTAATGCTGAAAGGTGGTCGTGGCTGCATAATCCACAATGCAACATTAAAATAAAGGCACCTAACACAGAAGACAACAATCGCAATGCTGAAAGGTGGCCGTGGCTGAATAATCCACAATGCACCATTAAAATAAGGGCACCTCATACAGAACACAGCGATCGCAATGCTGGAAGGTGGTCGTGGCTGCATAATACACAATGCAACATTAAAATAAAGGCACCTCACACAGAAGACATCGATCACAAATCGCAATGCTGGAAGGTGGTCGTGGCTGCATAATCCACAATGCAACATTAAAATAAGGGCACCTCATACAGATCACAGCAATCGCAATGCTGAAAGGTGGCCGTGGCTGCATAATCCACAATGCAACATTAAAACAAGGGCACCTCATACAGAACACAGCGATCACAATGCTGAACGGTGGCCGTGGCTGCATCATCCTAAATGTATCATTAAAATAAGGGCACCTCATACAGAACACAGCCATCACAATGCTGAAAGGTGGCCGTGGCTGCATAATCCGCAATGCAACTTTAATATAAGAGCACTTCATACAGAACACATCGATCACAATGCTGAAAGGTGGCGGTGGCTTCGTAATCAGCAATGCAACATTAATATAAGGATACCTCATACAGAACACAGTGGTTGCAATGCTAAACGGGGGCCGTGGCTGCATAATCTGCAATGCAACTTTAATTAAAGGGCACCTCATACAGAACACAGCGATAGCAATGCTGAAAGGTGGCCTTGGTTGCATAATCCACAATGCAACATTAAAATAAGGGCACCTCATACAGAACAAAGCGATCACAATGCTGGAAGGTGGTCAGGGCTGCATAATACACAATGCAACATTAAAATAAGGGCACCTCATATACAACACACTGATCGCAGTGCTGAAAGGTGGCCGTGGCTGCATAATCCACAAGGCAACATTAAAATAATGGAACCTCATAAAGAACGAAGCAATCACAATGCTGAAAGGTGGTTGTGGCTGCATAATATGTAAAGGAACATTAAAATAAGGGCACCTCATACAGAACACAGCGATCGCAATGCTGAAAAGTGGCCGTGGCTGCATAATCCACAATGCAACATTAAAATAAGGGCACCTCATACAGAACACAGCCATCACAATGCTGAAAGGTGGCCGTGGCTGCATAATCCGCAATGCAACTTTAATATAAGAGCACCTCATACAGAACACATCGATCACAATGCTGAAAGGTGGCGGTGGCTTCGTAATCAGCAATGCAACATTAATATAAGGATACCTCATACAGAACACAGCAGTTGCAATGCTAAACGGTGGCCGTGGCTGCATAATCCGCAATGCAACATTAAAATAAGGGCACCTCACACAGAACACAGCAATCGCAATCCTGAAAGGTGGTCATGGCTGCATAATCCGCAATGCAACATTAAAATAAGGGCACCTCAGACACAACACATCGATCGCAATGCTGAAAGGTGGTGGTGGCTGCATAATCCACAATGAAACATTAGTAAAAGGACACCTCATACAGAACACGTCAGTTGCAATGCTGAAAGGTGGTGGTGGCTGCATAATCCACAATGCAACCTTAAAATAAGGGCACCTCATACAGAACACAGCAGTTGCAATGCTGAAAGGTGGTCGTGGCTGCATAATCCTCAATGCGACATTAAAATAAAGGCACCTCATACAGAAGACATCCATTGCAATGCTGAAAGGTGGCTGTGGCTGCATAATCCACAATGCAACATTAAAATAAGGGCACCTCATACAGAACACAGCGATCGTAATGCTGAAAGGTGGTCGTGGCTGCATAATCCACAATGCAACATTAAAATAAAGGCACCTAACACAGAAGACAACAATCGCAATGCTGAAACGTGGCTGAATAATCCACAATGCACCATTAAAATAAGGGCACCCCATACAGAACACAGCGATCGCAATGCTGGAAGGTGGTCGTGGCTGCATAATACACAATGCAACATTAAAATAAAGGCACCTCACACAGAAGACATCGATCACAAATCGCAATGCTGGAAGGTGGTCGTGGCTGCATAAAATGCAATGCAACATTAAAATACAGCGATCACAATGGTGAAAGGTGGCCGTGGCTGCATAATCCACAATGCAACATTAAAATAAGGGCACCTCATGCAGATCACAGCGATCGCAATGCTGAAAGGTGGCCGTGGCTGCATAATCCACAATGCAACATTAAAACAAGGGCACCTCATACAGAACACAGCGATCACAATGCTGAACGGTGGCCGTGGCTGCATCATCCTAAATGTATCATTAAAATAAGGGCACCTCATACAGAACACAGCCATCACAATGCTGAAAGGTGGCCGTGGCTGCATAATCTGCAATGCAACTTTAATATAAGAGCACTTCATACAGAACACATCGATCACAATGCTGAAAGGTGGCGGTGGCTTCGTAATCAGCAATGCAACATTAATATAAGGATACCTCATACAGAACACAGTGGTTGCAATGCTAAACGGGGGCCGTGGCTGCATAATCTGCAATGCAACTTTAATTAAAGGGCACCTCATACAGAACACAGCGATAGCAATGCTGAAAGGTGGCCTTGGTTGCATAATCCACAATGCAACATTAAAATAAGGGCACCTCATACAGAACAAAGTGATCACAATGCTGGAAGGTGGTCAGGGCTGCATAATACACAATGCAACATTAAAATAAAGGCACCTCATACACAACACAGCGATCGCAATGCTGGAACGTGGTCAGGGCTGCATATTCCACAATGCAACATCAAAATAAGGGCACCTCATACAGAACGCAGCGATCGCAATGCTGAAAGTTGGTTGTGGCTGCATAATCCGCTAAGAAACATTAAAATAAGGGCACCTCATACAGAGCACAGCGATCGCAATCCTGAAAGGTGGCCGTGGCGGCATAATCAACAATGCAATATTAAAATAGGGGCACTTCATACAGAACTCAGCGATCGCAATGCTGAAAAGTGGTCGTGGCTGCATAATCCGCAATGCAACATTAAAATAAGGGCACCTCACACAGAACACAGCGATCGTGATTGCGTTCGATGTGTTCTGTATGTGGTGCCCATGGCTGCATAATCCACAATGCAACATTAAAATAAAGGCAACTCATTCAGAAGACAGCAATCGCCATGCTGAAAGGTGGCCGTGGCTGCATAATCCGCATTGCAACATTAAAATAAGGGCACCTCATACAGAACACAGTGATCGCAATGCTGAAAGGTGGTCGTGGCTGCATAACCCACAATGCAACATTAAAATAAGGGCACCTCATACAGAACAGAACACAGCGATCGCAATGCTGAAAGTTGGTTGTGGCTGCATAATCCGCTAAGCAACATTAAAATAAGGGCACCTCATACAGAGCACAGCGATCGCAATCCTGAAAGGTGGCCGTGGCGGCATAATCAACAATGCAATATTAAAATAGGGGCACTTCATACAGAACTCAGCGATCGCAATGCTGAAAAGTGGTCGTGGCTGCATAATCCGCAATGCAACATTAAAATAAGGGTACCTCACACAGAACACAGCGATCGTGATTGCGTTCGATGTGTTCTGTATGTGGTGCCCATGGCTGCATAATCCACAATGCAACATTAAAATAAGGGCACCTCATACAGAACACAGCGATCACAATGCTGAAATGTGGCTGTGGCTGCATAATCCACAATGCAACATTAATTAAAGGGCACCTCATACAGAACACAGCGTTCGCAATGCTGAAAGGTGGCCTTGGTCGCATAATCCACAATGCAACATTAAAATAAGGGCACCTCATACAGAACACAGCGATCGCAATGCTGAAAGGTGGCGGTGGCTGCATAATCCTCAATGCGACAACATTAAAATAAGGGCACCTTATGCAGAACACAGCGAACGCAATGCTGAAAGGTGGCCGTGGCTGCATAATCCACAATGCAACATTAATATAAGGGCACCTCATACAGAACACAGTGATTGCAATGCTGAAATGTGGCTGTGGCTGCATAATCCACAATGCAACATTAATATAAGGGCACCTGATACAGAACACAGCGATCGTAATGCTGAAAGGTAGCTGTGCTGCATAATCAACACAATGCAACATTAAAATAAGGGCACCTTATGCAGAACACAGCGATCACAATGCTGAAAGGTGGCCGTGGCTGCATAATCCACAATGCATCATTAAAATACGGGCACCTCACACAGAACACATCGATCGCAATCCTGAAAGGTGGCTGTGGCTGCATAATACACAATGCAACATTAATATAAGGGCACCACATACAGAACACAGTGATCGCAATGCTGAAAGTTGGTTGTGGCTACATAATCTGCAATGCAACATTAAAATCAGGGCACCTCATACAGAACACAGCGATTGCAATGCTGAAAGGTGGTTATGGCTGCATAATCCAGAGTTCAACATTAAAATAAGGGCACCTCATATACAACACACTGATCGCAGTGCTGAAAGGTGGCCGTGGCTGCATAATCCACAAGGCAACATTAAAATAATGGAACCTCATAAAGAACGAAGCAATCACAATGCTGAAAGGTGGTTGTGGCTGCATAATCTGTAAAGGAACATTAAAATAAGGGCACCTCATACAGAACACAGCGATCACAATGCTGAAAAGTGGCCGTGGCTGCATAATCCACAATGCAACATTAAAATAAGGGCACCTCATACAGAACACAGCCATCACAATGCTGAAAGGTGGCCGTGGCTGCATAATCCGCAATGCAACTTTAATATAAGAGCACCTCATACAGAACACATCGATCACAATGCTGAAAGGTGGCGGTGGCTTCGTAATCAGCAATGCAACATTAATATAAGGATACCTCATACAGAACACAGCGGTTGCAATGCTAAACGGTGGCCGTGGCTTCATAATCCGCAATGCAACATTAAAATAAGGGCACCTCACACAGAACACAGCAATCGCAATCCTGAAAGGTGGTCATGGCTGCATAATCCGCAATGCAACATTAAAATAAGGGCACCTCAGACACAACACATCGATCGCAATGCTGAAAGGTGGTGGTGGCTGCATAATCCACAATGAAACATTAGTAAAAGGACACCTCATACAGAACACATCAGTTGCAATGCTGAAAGGTGGTGGTGGCTGCATAATCCACAATGCAACCTTAAAATAAGGGCACCTCATACAGAACACAGCAGTTGCAATGCTGAAAGGTGGTCGTGGCTGCATAATCCTCAATGCGACATTAAAATAAAGGCACCTCATACAGAAGACATCCATTGCAATGCTGAAAGGTGGCTGTGGCTGCATAATCCACAATGCAACATTAAAATAAGGGCACCTCATACAGAACACAGCAATCGTAATGCTGAAAGGTGGTCGTGGCTGCATAATCCACAATGCAACATTAAAATAAAGGCACCTAACACAGAAGACAACAATCGCAATGCTGAAAGGTGGCCGTGGCTGAATAATCCACAATGCACCATTAAAATAAGGGCACCTCATACAGAACACAGCGATCGCAATGCTGGAAGGTGGTCGTGGCTGCATAATACACAATGCAACATTAAAATAAAGGCACCTCACACAGAAGACATCGATCACAAATCGCAATGCTGGAAGGTGGTCGTGGCTGCATAAAATGCAATGCAACATTAAAATACAGCGATCACAATGGTGAAAGGTGGCCGTGGCTGCATAATCCACAATGCAACATTAAAATAAGGGCACCTCATACAGATCACAGCAATCGCAATGCTGAAAGGTGGCCGTGGCTGCATAATCCACAATGCAACATTAAAACAAGGGCACCTCATACAGAACACAGCGATCACAATGCTGAACGGTGGCCGTGGCTGCATCATCCTAAATGTATCATTAAAATAAGGGCACCTCATACAGAACACAGCCATCACAATGCTGAAAGGTGGCCGTGGCTGCATAATCCGCAATGCAACTTTAATATAAGAGCACTTCATACAGAACACATCGATCACAATGCTGAAAGGTGGCAGTGGCTTCGTAATCAGCAATGCAACATTAATATAAGGATACCTCATACAGAACAGAGTGGTTGCAATGCTAAACGGGGGCCGTGGCTGCATAATCTGCAATGCAACTTTAATTAAAGGGCACCTCATACAGAACACAGCGATAGCAATGCTGAAAGGTGGCCTTGGTTGCATAATCCACAATGCAACATTAAAATAAGGGCACCTCATACAGAACAAAGCGATCGCAATGCTGGAAGGTGGTCAGGGCTGCATAATACACAATGCAACATTAAAATAAGGGCACCTCATATACAACACACTGATCGCAGTTCTGAAAGGTGGCCGTGGCTGCATAATCCACAAGGCAACATTAAAATAATGGAACCTCATAAAGAACGAAGCAATCACAATGCTGAAAGGTGGTTGTGGCTGCATAATCTGTAAAGGAACATTAAAATAAGGGCACCTCATACAGAACACAGCGATCGCAATGCTGAAAAGTGGCCGTGGCTGCATAATCCACAATGCACCATTAAAATAAGGGCACCTCATACAGAACACAGCCATCACAATGCTGAAAGGTGGCCGTGGCTGCATAATCAGCAATGCAACTTTAATATAAGAGCACCTCATACAGAACACATCGATCACAATGCTGAAAGGTGGCGGTGGCTTCGTAATCAGCAATGCAACATTAATATAAGGATACCTCATACAGAACACAGCAGTTGCAATGCTAAACGGTGGCCGTGGCTGCATAATCCGCAATGCAACATTAAAATAAGGGCACCTCACACAGAACACAGCAATCGCAATCCTGAAAGGTGGTCATGGCTGCATAATCCGCAATGCAACATTAAAATAAGGGCACCTCAGACACAACACATCGATCGCAATGCTGAAAGGTGGTGGTGGCTGCATAATCCACAATGAAACATTAGTAAAAGGACACCTCATACAGAACACATCAGTTGCAATGCTGAAAGGTGGTGGTGGCTGCATAATCCACAATGCAACCTTAAAATAAGGGCACCTCATACAGAACATAGCGATCGCAATGCTGAAAGGCAGTCGTGGCTGCATAATCCACAGTGCAACATTAAAATAAGGGCACCTCATACAGATCACAGCGATCGCAATGCTGAAAGGTGGTTGTGGCTGCATAATCCGCAATGCAACCTTAAAATAAGGCCACCAAATGCAGAACACAGCGGTTGCAATGCTGAAAGGTGGTCGTGGCTGCATAATCCGCAATGCACCATTTATATAAGGGCACCTCATACAGAACACAGTGATCACAATGCTGAAAGGTGGTTGTGGCTGCATAATCCGCAATGCAACCTTAAAATAAGGCCACCACATGCAGAACACAGCGGTTGCAATGCTGAAAGGTGGTCGTGGCTGCATAATTCGCAATGCACCATTAAAATGAGGGTACCTCATACAGAACACAGCAATCGCAAGGCTGATAGGTGGTCGTGGCTGCATAATCCGCAATGTAACATTAAAATAAGGGCACCTCATACAGAACACAGCGATCGCAATGCTGAAAGGGTGCAGTGGCTGCATAATCCACAATGCAACATTAATATACGGGCCCCTCATACAGAAGACATTGATCGCAATCCTGAAAGGTGGCTGTGGCTGCATAATCCACAATGCAACATTAATATAAGGGCACCACATACAGAACACAGCGATCGCAATGCTGAAATGTGGTCGTGGCTGCATAATCTGTAAAGGAACATTAAAATAAGGGCACCTCATACAGAACACAGCGATCGCAATGCTGAAAAGTGGCCATGGCTGCATAATCCACAATGCACCATTAAAATAAGGGCACCTCATACAGAACACAGCCATCACAATGCTGAAAGGTGGCCGTGGCTGCATAATCAGCAATGCAACTTTAATATAAGAGCACCTCATACAGAACACATCGATCACAATGCTGAAAGGTGGCGGTGGCTTCGTAATCAGCAATGCAACATTAATATAAGGATACCTCATACAGAACACAGCAGTTGCAATGCTAAACGGTGGCCGTGGCTGCATAATCCGCAATGCAACATTAAAATAAGGGCACCTCACACAGAACACAGCAATCGCAATCCTGAAAGGTGGTCATGGCTGCATAATCCGCAATGCAACATTAAAATAAGGGCACCTCAGACACAACACATCGATCGCAATGCTGAAAGGTGGTGGTGGCTGCATAATCCACAATGAAACATTAGTAAAAGGACACCTCATACAGAACACATCAGTTGCAATGCTGAAAGGTGGTGGTGGCTGCATAATCCACAATGCAACCTTAAAATAAGGGCACCTCATACAGAACATAGCGATCGCAATGCTGAAAGGCAGTCGTGGCTGCATAATCCACAGTGCAACATTAAAATAAGGGCACCTCATACAGATCACAGCGATCGCAATGCTGAAAGGTGGTTGTGGCTGCATAATCCGCAATGCAACCTTAAAATAAGGCCACCACATGCAGAACACAGCGGTTGCAATGCTGAAAGGTGGTCGTGGCTGCATAATCCGCAATGCACCATTTATATAAGGGCACCTCATACAGAACACAGTGATCACAATGCTGAAAGGTGGTTGTGGCTGCATAATCCGCAATGCAACCTTAAAATAAGGCCATCACATGCAGAACACAGCGGTTGCAATGCTGAAAGGTGGTCGTGGCTGCATAATTCGCAATGCACCATTAAAATGAGGGTACCTCATACAGAACACAGCAATCGCAATGCTGATAGGTGGTCGTGGCTGCATAATCCTCAATGTAACATTAAAATAAGGGCACCTCATACAGAACACAGCGATGGCAATGCTGAAAGGGTGCAGTGGCTGCATAATCCACAATGCAACATTAATATACGGGCCCCTCATACAGAAGACATTGATCGCAATCCTGAAAGGTGGCTGTGGCTGCATAATCCACAATGCAACATTAATATAAGGGCACCACATACAGAACACAGCGATCGCAATGCTGAAATGTGGTCGTGGCTGCATAATCCACAGTGTACCAAAAAAATAAGGGCACCTCATACAGAACACAGCGATCACAATGCTGAAAAGTGGCCGTGTCAGTATTATCCACAATGCAACATTAAAGTAAGGGCACCTCATACAGAACACTGCAATTGCAAGCAATGCTGAAAGGTGGCCGTGGATGCATAATCCACAATGCAACATTAAAATAAGGGTACCTCATACAGAACACAGTGATCGCAATGCTGAAAGTTTGCCGTGGCTGCATAATCCACAGTGCAACATTAAAATAAGGGCACCTCATACAGATCACAGCGATCGCAATGCTGAAATGTGGCTGTGGCTGCATAATCCACAATGCAACATTAATATAAGGGCACCTCATACAGAACACAGTGATCACAATGCTGAAAGGTGGTCGTGGCTGCATAATCCGCAATGCAACCTTAAAATAAGGCCACCACATGCAGAACACAGCGGTTGCAATGCTGAAAGGTGGTCGTGGCTGCATAATCCACAATGCACCATTAAAATAAGGGTATCTCATACAGAACACATCGATCGCAATGCTGAAAGGTGGTCGTGGCTGCATAATCGCAATGTAACATTATAATAAGGGCACCTCATACAGAACACAGTGATCGCAATGCTGAAAGGGTGCAGTGGCTGCATAATCCACAATGCAACATTAATATACGGGCCCCTCATACAGAAGATATTGATCGCAATCCTGAAAGGTGGCTGTGGCTGCATAATCCACAATGCAACATTAAAATAAGGGCACCTCATACAGAACACAGCGATCACAATGCTGAAAGGTGGTTGAGGCTGCATAATCCACAATGCACCATTAAAATAAGGGCACCTCATACAGAACACAGCGATCACAATGCTGAAAAGTGGCCGTGGCAGCATTATCCACAATGCAACATTAAAGTAAGGGCACCTCATACAGAACACTGCAATTGCAAGCAATGCTGAAAGGTGGCCGTGGCTGCATAATCCACAATGCAACATTAAAATAAGGGTACGTCATACAGAACACAGCTATCACAATGCTGAAAGTTTGCCGTGGCTGCATAATCCACAATGCAACATTAAAATAAGGGCACCTCATACAGAACACAGCGATCGCAATGCTGAAACGTGGTTGCGGCTGCATAATCCACAGTGCAACATTAAAATAAGGGCACCTCATACAGATCACAGCGATCGCAATGCTGAAATGTGGCTGTGGCTGCATAATCCACAATGCAACATTAATATAAGGGCACCTCATACAGAACACAGTGATCACAATGCTGAAAGGTGGTAATGGCTGCATAATCCGCAATGCAACCTTAAAATAAGGCCACCACATGCAGAACACAGCGGTTGCAATGCTGAAAGGGGGTCGTGGCTGCATAATCCACAATGCACCATTAAAATAAGGGTACCTCATACAGAACACATCGATCGCAATGCTGAAAGGTGGTCGTGGCTGCATAATCGCAATGTAACATTATAATAAGGGCACCTCATACAGAACACAGCGATCACAATGCTGAAAGGGTGCAGTGGCTGCATAATACACAATGCAACATTAATATACAGGCCCCTCATACAGAAGATATTGATCGCAATCCTGAAAGGTGGCTTTGGCTGCATAATCCACAATGCAACATTAAAATAAGGGCACCTCATACAGAACACAGCCATCGCAATGCTGAAAGGTGGTTGTGGCTGCATAATCCACAATGCACCATTAAAATAAGGGCACCTCATACAGAACACAGCGATCACAATGCTGAAAAGTGGCCGTGGCAGCATTATCCACAATGCAACATTAAAGTAAGGGGACCTTATACAGAACACTGCAATTGCAAGCAATGCTGAAAGGTGGCCGTGGCTGCATAATCCACAATGCAACATTAAAATAAGGGTACCTCATACAGAACACAGCGATCGCAATGCTGAAAGTTTGCCGTGGCTGCATAATCCACAATACAACATTAAAATAAGGGCACCTCATACAGAACACAGCGATCGCAATGCTGAAACGTGGTTGTGGCTGCATAATTCACAGGGCAACATTAAAATAAGGGAACCTCATACAGAACACAGCGATCGCAATGCTGAAAGGTGGCGGTGGCTGCATAATCCTCAATGCGACAACATTAAAATAAGGGCACCTTATGCAGAACACAGCGAACGCAATGCTGAAAGGTGGCCGTGGCTGCATAATCCACAATGCAACATTAATATAAGGGCACCTCATACAGAACACAGTGATTGCAATGCTGAAAGGTGGCTGTGGCTGCATAATCCACAATGCAACATTAATATAAGGGCACCTGATACAGAACACAGCGATCGTAATGCTGAAAGGTAGCTGTGCTGCATAATCAACACAATGCAACATTAAAATAAGGGCACCTCATACAGAACACAGCCATCGCAATGCTGAAAGGTGGCCGTGGCTGCATAATCCTCAATGCGACAACATTAAAATAAGGGCACCTTATGCAGAACACAGCGATCACAATGCTGAAAGGTGGCCGTGGCTGCATAATCCACAATGCATCATTAAAATACGGGCACCTCACACAGAACACATCGATCGCAATCCTGAAAGGTGGCTGTGGCTGCATAATACACAATGCAACATTAATATAAGGGCACCACATACAGAACACAGTGATCGCAATGCTGAAAGTTGGTTGTGGCTACATAATCTGCAATGCAACATTAAAATCAGGGCACCTCATACAGAACACAGCAATTGCAATGCTGAAAGGTGGTTATGGCTGCATAATCCAGAGTTCAACATTAAAATAAGGGCACCTCATATATAACACACTGATCGCAGTGCTGAAAGGTGGCCGTGGCTGCATAATCCACAAGGCAACATTAAAATAATGGAACCTCATAAAGAACGAAGCAATCACAATGCTGAAAGGTGGTTGTGGCTGCATAATCTGTAAAGGAACATTAAAATAAGGGCACCTCATACAGAACACAGCGATCGCAATGCTGAAAAGTGGCCGTGGCTGCATAATCCACAATGCAACATTAAAATAAGGGCACCTCATACAGAACACAGCCATCACAATGCTGAAAGGTGGCCGTGGCTGCATAATCCGCAATGCAACTTTAATATAAGAGCACCTCATACAGAACACATCGATCACAATGCTGAAAGGTGGCGGTGGCTTTGTAATCAGCAATGCAACATTAATATAAGGATACCTCATACAGAACACAGCGGTTGCAATGCTAAACGGTGGCCGTGGCTGCATAATCCGCAATGCAACATTAAAATAAGGGCACCTCACACAGAACACAGCAATCGCAATCCTGAAAGGTGGTCATGGCTGCATAATCCGCAATGCAACATTAAAATAAGGGCACCTCAGACACAACACATCGATCGCAATGCTGAAAGGTGGTGGTGGCTGCATAATCCACAATGAAACATTAGTAAAAGGACACCTCATACAGAACACATCAGTTGCAATGCTGAAAGGTGGTGGTGGCTGCATAATCCACAATGCAACCTTAAAATAAGGGCACCTCATACAGAACACAGCAGTTGCAATGCTGAAAGGTGGTTGTGGCTGCATAATCCTCAATGCGACATTAAAATAAAGGCACCTCATACAGAAGACATCCATTGCAATGCTGAAAGGTGGCTGTGGCTGCATAATCCACAATGCAACATTAAAATAAGGGCACCTCATACAGAACACAGCGATCGTAATGCTGAAAGGTGGTCGTGGCTGCATAATCCACAATGCAACATTAAAATAAAGGCACCTAACACAGAAGACAACAATCGCAATGCTGAAACGTGGCCGTGGCTGAATAATCCACAATGCACCATTAAAATAAGGGCACCCCATACAGAACACAGCGATCGCAATGCTGGAAGGTGGTCGTGGCTGCATAATACACAATGCAACATTAAAATAAAGGCACCTCACACAGAAGACATCGATCACAAATCGCAATGCTGGAAGGTGGTCGTGGCTGCATAAAATGCAATGCAACATTAAAATACAGCGATCACAATGGTGAAAGGTGGCCGTGGCTGCATAATCCACAATGCAACATTAAAATAAGGGCACCTCATACAGATCACAGCGATCGCAATGCTGAAAGGTGGCCGTGGCTGCATAATCCACAATGCAACATTAAAACAAGGGCACCTCATACAGAACACAGCGATCACAATGCTGAACGGTGGCCGTGGCTGCATCATCCTAAATGTATCATTAAAATAAGGGCACCTCATACAGAACACAGCCATCACAATGCTGAAAGGTGGCCGTGGCTGCATAATCCGCAATGCAACTTTAATATAAGAGCACTTCATACAGAACACATCGATCACAATGCTGAAAGGTGGCGGTGGCTTCGTAATCAGCAATGCAACATTAATATAAGGATACCTCATACAGAACACAGTGGTTGCAATGCTAAACGGGGGCCGTGGCTGCATAATCTGCAATGCAACTTTAATTAAAGGGCACCTCATACAGAACACAGCGATAGCAATGCTGAAAGGTGGCCTTGGTTGCATAATCCACAATGCAACATTAAAATAAGGGCACCTCATACAGAACAAAGTGATCACAATGCTGGAAGGTGGTCAGGGCTGCATAATACACAATGCAACATTAAAATAAAGGCACCTCATACACAATACAGCGATCGCAATGCTGGAACGTGGTCAGGGCTGCATATTCCACAATGCAACATCAAAATAAGGGCACCTCATACAGAACGCAGCGATCGCAATGCTGAAAGTTGGTTGTGGCTGCATAATCCGCTAAGAAACATTAAAATAAGGGCACCTCATACAGAGCACAGCGATCGCAATCCTGAAAGGTGGCCGTGGCGGCATAATCAACAATGCAATATTAAAATTGGGGCACTTCATACAGAACTCAGCGATCGCAATGCTGAAAAGTGGTCGTGGCTGCATAATCCGCAATGCAACATTAAAATAAGGGCACCTCACACAGAACACAGCGATCGTGATTGCGTTCGATGTGTTCTGTATGTGGTGCCCATGGCTGCATAATCCACAATGCAACATTAAAATAAAGGCAACTCATTCAGAAGACAGCAATCGCCATGCTGAAAGGTGGCCGTGGCTGCATAATCCGCATTGCAATATTAAAATAAGGGCACCTCATACAGAACACAGTGATCGCAATGCTGAAAGGTGGTCGTGGCTGCATAACCCACAATGCAACATTAAAATAAGGGCACCTCATACAGAACAGAACACAGCGATCGCAATGCTGAAAGTTGGTTGTGGCTGCATAATCCGCTAAGCAACATTAAAATAAGGGCACCTCATACAGAGCACAGCGATCGCAATCCTGAAAGGTGGCCGTGGCGGCATAATCAACAATGCAATATTAAAATAGGGGCACTTCATACAGAACTCAGCGATCGCAATGCTGAAAAGTGGTCGTGGCTGCATAATCCGCAATGCAACATTAAAATAAGGGCACCTCACACAGAACACAGCGATCGTGATTGCGTTCGATGTGTTCTGTATGTGGTGCCCATGGCTGCATAATCCACAATGCAACATTAAAATAAGGGCACCTCATACAGAGCACAGCGATCACAATGCTGAAATGTGGCTGTGGCTGCATAATCCACAATGCAACATTAATTAAAGGGCACCTCATACAGAACACAGCGATCGCAATGCTGAAAGGTGGCCTTGGTCGCATAATCCACAATGCAACATTAAAATAAGGGCACCTCATACAGAACACAGCGATTGCAATGCTGAAAGGTGGCGGTGGCTGCATAATCCTCAATGCGACAACATTAAAATAAGGGCACCTTATGCAGAACACAGCAAACGCAATGCTGAAAGGTGGCCGTGGCTGCATAATCCACAATGCAACATTAATATAAGGGCACCTCATACAGAACACAGTGATTGCAATGCTGAAATGTGGCTGTGGCTGCATAATCCACAATGCAACATTAATATAAGGGCACCTGATACAGAACACAGCGATCGTAATGCTGAAAGGTAGCTGTGCTGCATAATCAACACAATGCAACATTAAAATACGGGCACCTTATGCAGAACACAGCGATCACAATGCTGAAAGGTGGCCGTGGCTGCATAATCCACAATGCATCATTAAAATACGGGCACCTCACAAAGAACACATCGATCGCAATCCTGAAAGGTGGCTGTGGCTGCATAATACACAATGCAACATTAATATAAGGGCACCACATACAGAACACAGTGATCGCAATGCTGAAAGTTGGTTGTGGCTACATAATCTGCAATGCAACATTAAAATCAGGGCACCTCATACAGAACACAGCGATTGCAAGGCTGAAAGGTGGTTATGGCTGCATAATCCAGAGTTCAACATTAAAATAAGGGTACCTCATGTACAACACACTGATCGCAGTGCTGAAAGGTGGCCGTGGCTGCATAATCCACAAGGCAACATTAAAATAATGGAACCTCATAAAGAACGAAGCAATCACAATGCTGAAAGGTGGTTGTGGCTGCATAATCTGTAAAGGAACATTAAAATAAGGGCACCTCATACAGAACACAGCGATCGCAATGCTGAAAAGTGGCCGTGGCTGCATAATCCACAATGCAACATTAAAATAAGGGCACTTCATACAGAACACATCGATCACAATGCTGAAAGGTGGCGGTGGCTTCGTAATCAGCAATGCAACATTAATATAAGGATACCTCATACAGAACACAGTGGTTGCAATGCTAAACGGGGGCCGTGGCTGCATAATCTGCAATGCAACTTTAATTAAAGGGCACCTCATACAGAACACAGCGATAGCAATGCTGAAAGGTGGCCTTGGTTGCATAATCCACAATGCAACATTAAAATAAGGGCACCTCATACAGAACAAAGTGATCACAATGCTGGAAGGTGGTCAGGGCTGCATAATACACAATGCAACATTAAAATAAAGGCACCTCATACACAATACAGCGATCGCAATGCTGGAACGTGGTCAGGGCTGCATATTCCACAATGCAACATCAAAATAAGGGCACCTCATACAGAACGCAGCGATCGCAATGCTGAAAGTTGGTTGTGGCTGCATAATCCGCTAAGAAACATTAAAATAAGGGCACCTCATACAGAGCACAGCGATCGCAATCCTGAAAGGTGGCCGTGGCGGCATAATCAACAATGCAATATTAAAATAGGGGCACTTCATACAGAACTCAGCGATCGCAATGCTGAAAAGTGGTCGTGGCTGCATAATCCGCAATGCAACATTAAAATAAGGGCACCTCACACAGAACACAGCGATCGTGATTGCGTTCGATGTGTTCTGTATGTGGTGCCCATGGCTGCATAATCCACAATGCAACATTAAAATAAAGGCAACTCATTCAGAAGACAGCAATCGCCATGCTGAAAGGTGGCCGTGGCTGCATAATCCGCATTGCAATATTAAAATAAGGGCACCTCATACAGAACACAGTGATCGCAATGCTGAAAGGTGGTCGTGGCTGCATAACCCACAATGCAACATTAAAATAAGGGCACCTCATACAGAACAGAACACAGCGATCGCAATGCTGAAAGTTGGTTGTGGCTGCATAATCCGCTAAGCAACATTAAAATAAGGGCACCTCATACAGAGCACAGCGATCGCAATCCTGAAAGGTGGCCGTGGCGGCATAATCAACAATGCAATATTAAAATAGGGGCACTTCATACAGAACTCAGCGATCGCAATGCTGAAAAGTGGTCGTGGCTGCATAATCCGCAATGCAACATTAAAATAAGGGCACCTCACACAGAACACAGCGATCGTGATTGCGTTCGATGTGTTCTGTATGTGGTGCCCATGGCTGCATAATCCACAATGCAACATTAAAATAAGGGCACCTCATACAGAGCACAGCGATCACAATGCTGAAATGTGGCTGTGGCTGCATAATCCACAATGCAACATTAATTAAAGGGCACCTCATACAGAACACAGCGATCGCAATGCTGAAAGGTGGCCTTGGTCGCATAATCCACAATGCAACATTAAAATAAGGGCACCTCATACAGAACACAGCGATTGCAATGCTGAAAGGTGGCGGTGGCTGCATAATCCTCAATGCGACAACATTAAAATAAGGGCACCTTATGCAGAACACAGCAAACGCAATGCTGAAAGGTGGCCGTGGCTGCATAATCCACAATGCAACATTAATATAAGGGCACCTCATACAGAACACAGTGATTGCAATGCTGAAATGTGGCTGTGGCTGCATAATCCACAATGCAACATTAATATAAGGGCACCTGATACAGAACACAGCGATCGTAATGCTGAAAGGTAGCTGTGCTGCATAATCAACACAATGCAACATTAAAATACGGGCACCTTATGCAGAACACAGCGATCACAATGCTGAAAGGTGGCCGTGGCTGCATAATCCACAATGCATCATTAAAATACGGGCACCTCACAAAGAACACATCGATCGCAATCCTGAAAGGTGGCTGTGGCTGCATAATACACAATGCAACATTAATATAAGGGCACCACATACAGAACACAGTGATCGCAATGCTGAAAGTTGGTTGTGGCTACATAATCTGCAATGCAACATTAAAATCAGGGCACCTCATACAGAACACAGCGATTGCAAGGCTGAAAGGTGGTTATGGCTGCATAATCCAGAGTTCAACATTAAAATAAGGGCACCTCATATACAACACACTGATCGCAGTGCTGAAAGGTGGCCGTGGCTGCATAATCCACAAGGCAACATTAAAATAATGGAACCTCATAAAGAACGAAGCAATCACAATGCTGAAAGGTGGTTGTGGCTGCATAATCTGTAAAGGAACATTAAAATAAGGGCACCTCATACAGAACACAGCGATCGCAATGCTGAAAAGTGGCCGTGGCTGCATAATCCACAATGCAACATTAAAATAAGGGCACCTCATACAGAACACAGCCATCACAATGCTGAAAGGTGGCAGTGGCTGCATAATCCGCAATGCAACTTTAATATAAGAGCACCTCATACAGAACACATCGATCACAATGCTGAAAGGTGGCGGTGGCTTCGTAATCAGCAATGCAACATTAATATAAGGATACCTCATACAGAACACAGCGGTTGCAATGCTAAACGGTGGCCGTGGCTGCATAATCCGCAATGCATCATTAAAATAAGGGCACCTCACACAGAACACAGCAATCGCAATCCTGAAAGGTGGTCATGGCTGCATAATCCGCAATGCAACATTAAAATAAGGGCACCTCAGACACAACACATCGATCGCAATGCTGAAAGGTGGTGGTGGCTGCATAATCCACAATGAAACATTAGTAAAAGGACACCTCATACAGAACACATCAGTTGCAATGCTGAAAGGTGGTGGTGGCTGCATAATCCACAATGCAACCTTAAAATAAGGGCACCTCATACAGAACACAGCAGTTGCAATGCTGAAAGGTGGTCGTGGCTGCATAATCCTCAATGCGACATTAAAATAAAGGCACCTCATACAGAAGACATCCATTGCAATGCTGAAAGGTGGCTGTGGCTGCATAATCCACAATGCAACATTAAAATAAGGGCACCTCATACAGAACACAGCGATCGTAATGCTGAAAGGTGGTCGTGGCTGCATAATCCACAATGCAACATTAAAATAAAGGCACCTAACACAGAAGACAACAATCGCAATGCTGAAAGGTGGCCGTGGCTGAATAATCCACAATGCACCATTAAAATAAGGGCACCTCATACAGAACACAGCGATCGCAATGCTGGAAGGTGGTCGTGGCTGCATAATACACAATGCAACATTAAAATAAAGGCACCTCACACAGAAGACATCGATCACAAATCGCAATGCTGGAAGGTGGTCGTGGCTGCATAAAATGCAATGCAACATTAAAATACAGCGATCACAATGGTGAAAGGTGGCCGTGGCTGCATAATCCACAATGCAACATTAAAATAAGGGCACCTCATACAGATCACTGCAATCGCAATGCTGAAAGGTGGCCGTGGCTGCATAATCCACAATGCAACATTAAAACAAGGGCACCTCATACAGAACACAGCGATCACAATGCTGAACGGTGGCCGTGGCTGCATCATCCTAAATGTATCATTAAAATAAGGGCACCTCATACAGAACACAGCCATCACAATGCTGAAAGGTGGCCGTGGCTGCATAATCCGCAATGCAACTTTAATATAAGAGCACTTCATACAGAACACATCGATCACAATGCTGAAAGGTGGCGGTGGCTTCGTAATCAGCAATGCAACATTAATATAAGGATACCTCATACAGAACACAGTGGTTGCAATGCTAAACGGGGGCCGTGGCTGCATAATCTGCAATGCAACTTTAATTAAAGGGCACCTCATACAGAACACAGCGATAGCAATGCTGAAAGGTGGCCTTGGTTGCATAATCCACAATGCAACATTAAAATAAGGGCACCTCATACAGAACAAAGCGATCGCAATGCTGGAAGGTGGTCAGGGCTGCATAATACACAATGCAACATTAAAATAAGGGCACCTCATATACAACACACTGATCGCAGTGCTGAAAGGTGGCCGTGGCTGCATAATCCACAAGGCAACATTAAAATAATGGAACCTCATAAAGAACGAAGCAATCACAATGCTGAAAGGTGGTTGTGGCTGCATAATCTGTAAAGGAACATTAAAATAAGGGCACCTCATACAGAACACAGCGATCGCAATGCTGAAAAGTGGCCGTGGCTGCATAATCCACAATGCAACATTAAAATAAGGGCACCTCATACAGAACACAGCCATCACAATGCTGAAAGGTGGCCGTGGCTGCATGATCTGCAATGCAACTTTAATATAAGAGCACCTCATACAGAACACATCGACCACAATGCTGAAAGGTGGCGGTGGCTTCGTAATCAGCAATGCAACATTAATATAAGGATACCTCATACAGAACACAGCAGTTGCAATGCTAAACGGTGGCCGTGGCTGCATAATCCGCAATGCAACATTAAAATAAGGGCACCTCACACAGAACACAGCAATCGCAATCCTGAAAGGTGGTCATGGCTGCATAATCCGCAATGCAACATTAAAATAAGGGCACCTCACACAGAACACAGCAATCGCAATGCTGAAAGGTGGTGGTGGCTGCATAATCCACAATGAAACATTAGTAAAAGGACACCTCATACAGAACACATCAGTTGCAATGCTGAAAGGTGGTGGTGGCTGCATAATCCACAATGCAACCTTAAAATAAGGGCACCTCATACAGAACACAGCAGTTGCAATGCTGAAAGGTGGTCGTGGCTGCATAATCCACAATGCACCATTAAAATAAGGGCACCTCATACAGAACACAGCGATCGCAATGCTGGAAGGTGGTCGTGGCTGCATAATACACAATGCAACATTAAAATAAAGGCACCTCACACAGAAGACATCGATCACAAATCGCAATGCTGGAAGGTGGTCGTGGCTGCATAAAATGCAATGCAACATTAAAATACAGCGATCACAATGGTGAAAGGTGGCCGTGGCTGCATAATCCACAATGCAACATTAAAATAAGGGCACCTCATACAGATCACAGCAATCGCAATGCTGAAAGGTGGCCGTGGCTGCATAATCCACAATGCAACATTAAAACAAGGGCACCTCATACAGAACACAGCGATCACAATGCTGAACGGTGGCCGTGGCTGCATCATCCTAAATGTATCATTAAAATAAGGGCACCTCATACAGAACACAGCCATCACAATGCTGAAAGGTGGCCGTGGCTGCATAATCCGCAATGCAACTTTAATATAAGAGCACTTCATACAGAACACATCGATCACAATGCTGAAAGGTGGCAGTGGCTTCGTAATCAGCAATGCAACATTAATATAAGGATACCTCATACAGAACAGAGTGGTTGCAATGCTAAACGGGGGCCGTGGCTGCATAATCTGCAATGCAACTTTAATTAAAGGGCACCTCATACAGAACACAGCGATAGCAATGCTGAAAGGTGGCCTTGGTTGCATAATCCACAATGCAACATTAAAATAAGGGCACCTCATACAGAACAAAGCGATCGCAATGCTGGAAGGTGGTCAGGGCTGCATAATACACAATGCAACATTAAAATAAGGGCACCTCATATACAACACACTGATCGCAGTTCTGAAAGGTGGCCGTGGCTGCATAATCCACAAGGCAACATTAAAATAATGGAACCTCATAAAGAACGAAGCAATCACAATGCTGAAAGGTGGTTGTGGCTGCATAATCTGTAAAGGAACATTAAAATAAGGGCACCTCATACAGAACACAGCGATCGCAATGCTGAAAAGTGGCCGTGGCTGCATAATCCACAATGCACCATTAAAATAAGGGCACCTCATACAGAACACAGCCATCACAATGCTGAAAGGTGGCCGTGGCTGCATAATCAGCAATGCAACTTTAATATAAGAGCACCTCATACAGAACACATCGATCACAATGCTGAAAGGTGGCGGTGGCTTCGTAATCAGCAATGCAACATTAATATAAGGATACCTCATACAGAACACAGCAGTTGCAATGCTAAACGGTGGCCGTGGCTGCATAATCCGCAATGCAACATTAAAATAAGGGCACCTCACACAGAACACAGCAATCGCAATCCTGAAAGGTGGTCATGGCTGCATAATCCGCAATGCAACATTAAAATAAGGGCACCTCAGACACAACACATCGATCGCAATGCTGAAAGGTGGTGGTGGCTGCATAATCCACAATGAAACATTAGTAAAAGGACACCTCATACAGAACACATCAGTTGCAATGCTGAAAGGTGGTGGTGGCTGCATAATCCACAATGCAACCTTAAAATAAGGGCACCTCATACAGAACATAGCGATCGCAATGCTGAAAGGCAGTCGTGGCTGCATAATCCACAGTGCAACATTAAAATAAGGGCACCTCATACAGATCACAGCGATCGCAATGCTGAAAGGTGGTTGTGGCTGCATAATCCGCAATGCAACCTTAAAATAAGGCCACCAAATGCAGAACACAGCGGTTGCAATGCTGAAAGGTGGTCGTGGCTGCATAATCCGCAATGCACCATTTATATAAGGGCACCTCATACAGAACACAGTGATCACAATGCTGAAAGGTGGTTGTGGCTGCATAATCCGCAATGCAACCTTAAAATAAGGCCACCACATGCAGAACACAGCGGTTGCAATGCTGAAAGGTGGTCGTGGCTGCATAATTCGCAATGCACCATTAAAATGAGGGTACCTCATACAGAACACAGCAATCGCAATGCTGATAGGTGGTCGTGGCTGCATAATCCGCAATGTAACATTAAAATAAGGGCACCTCATACAGAACACAGCGATCGCAATGCTGAAAGGGTGCAGTGGCTGCATAATCCACAATGCAACATTAATATACGGGCCCCTCATACAGAAGACATTGATCGCAATCCTGAAAGGTGGCTGTGGCTGCATAATCCACAATGCAACATTAATATAAGGGCACCACATACAGAACACAGCGATCGCAATGCTGAAATGTGGTCGTGGCTGCATAATCTGTAAAGGAACATTAAAATAAGGGCACCTCATACAGAACACAGCGATCGCAATGCTGAAAAGTGGCCATGGCTGCATAATCCACAATGCACCATTAAAATAAGGGCACCTCATACAGAACACAGCCATCACAATGCTGAAAGGTGGCCGTGGCTGCATAATCAGCAATGCAACTTTAATATAAGAGCACCTCATACAGAACACATCGATCACAATGCTGAAAGGTGGCGGTGGCTTCGTAATCAGCAATGCAACATTAATATAAGGATACCTCATACAGAACACAGCAGTTGCAATGCTAAACGGTGGCCGTGGCTGCATAATCCGCAATGCAACATTAAAATAAGGGCACCTCACACAGAACACAGCAATCGCAATCCTGAAAGGTGGTCATGGCTGCATAATCCGCAATGCAACATTAAAATAAGGGCACCTCAGACACAACACATCGATCGCAATGCTGAAAGGTGGTGGTGGCTGCATAATCCACAATGAAACATTAGTAAAAGGACACCTCATACAGAACACATCAGTTGCAATGCTGAAAGGTGGTGGTGGCTGCATAATCCACAATGCAACCTTAAAATAAGGGCACCTCATACAGAACATAGCGATCGCAATGCTGAAAGGCAGTCGTGGCTGCATAATCCACAGTGCAACATTAAAATAAGGGCACCTCATACAGATCACAGCGATCGCAATGCTGAAAGGTGGTTGTGGCTGCATAATCCGCAATGCAACCTTAAAATAAGGCCACCACATGCAGAACACAGCGGTTGCAATGCTGAAAGGTGGTCGTGGCTGCATAATCCGCAATGCACCATTTATATAAGGGCACCTCATACAGAACACAGTGATCACAATGCTGAAAGGTGGTTGTGGCTGCATAATCCGCAATGCAACCTTAAAATAAGGCCATCACATGCAGAACACAGCGGTTGCAATGCTGAAAGGTGGTCGTGGCTGCATAATTCGCAATGCACCATTAAAATGAGGGTACCTCATACAGAACACAGCAATCGCAATGCTGATAGGTGGTCGTGGCTGCATAATCCTCAATGTAACATTAAAATAAGGGCACCTCATACAGAACACAGCGATCGCAATGCTGAAAGGGTGCAGTGGCTGCATAATCCACAATGCAACATTAATATACGGGCCCCTCATACAGAAGACATTGATCGCAATCCTGAAAGGTGGCTGTGGCTGCATAATCCACAATGCAACATTAATATAAGGGCACCACATACAGAACACAGCGATCGCAATGCTGAAATGTGGTCGTGGCTGCATAATCCACAGTGTACCAAAAAAATAAGGGCACCTCATACAGAACACAGCGATCACAATGCTGAAAAGTGGCCGTGTCAGTATTATCCACAATGCAACATTAAAGTAAGGGCACCTCATACAGAACACTGCAATTGCAAGCAATGCTGAAAGGTGGCCGTGGATGCATAATCCACAATGCAACATTAAAATAAGGGTACCTCATACAGAACACAGTGATCGCAATGCTGAAAGTTTGCCGTGGCTGCATAATCCACAGTGCAACATTAAAATAAGGGCACCTCATACAGATCACAGCGATCGCAATGCTGAAATGTGGCTGTGGCTGCATAATCCACAATGCAACATTAATATAAGGGCACCTCATACAGAACACAGTGATCACAATGCTGAAAGGTGGTCGTGGCTGCATAATCCGCAATGCAACCTTAAAATAAGGCCACCACATGCAGAACACAGCGGTTGCAATGCTGAAAGGTGGTCGTGGCTGCATAATCCACAATGCACCATTAAAATAAGGGTATCTCATACAGAACACATCGATCGCAATGCTGAAAGGTGGTCGTGGCTGCATAATCGCAATGTAACATTATAATAAGGGCACCTCATACAGAACACAGTGATCGCAATGCTGAAAGGGTGCAGTGGCTGCATAATCCACAATGCAACATTAATATACGGGCCCCTCATACAGAAGATATTGATCGCAATCCTGAAAGGTGGCTGTGGCTGCATAATCCACAATGCAACATTAAAATAAGGGCACCTCATACAGAACACAGCGATCACAATGCTGAAAGGTGGTTGAGGCTGCATAATCCACAATGCACCATTAAAATAAGGGCACCTCATACAGAACACAGCGATCACAATGCTGAAAAGTGGCCGTGGCAGCATTATCCACAATGCAACATTAAAGTAAGGGCACCTCATACAGAACACTGCAATTGCAAGCAATGCTGAAAGGTGGCCGTGGCTGCATAATCCACAATGCAACATTAAAATAAGGGTACGTCATACAGAACACAGCTATCACAATGCTGAAAGTTTGCCGTGGCTGCATAATCCACAATGCAACATTAAAATAAGGGCACCTCATACAGAACACAGCGATCGCAATGCTGAAACGTGGTTGCGGCTGCATAATCCACAGTGCAACATTAAAATAAGGGCACCTCATACAGATCACAGCGATCGCAATGCTGAAATGTGGCTGTGGCTGCATAATCCACAATGCAACATTAATATAAGGGCACCTCATACAGAACACAGTGATCACAATGCTGAAAGGTGGTAATGGCTGCATAATCCGCAATGCAACCTTAAAATAAGGCCACCACATGCAGAACACAGCGGTTGCAATGCTGAAAGGGGGTCGTGGCTGCATAATCCACAATGCACCATTAAAATAAGGGTACCTCATACAGAACACATCGATCGCAATGCTGAAAGGTGGTCGTGGCTGCATAATCGCAATGTAACATTATAATAAGGGCACCTCATACAGAACACAGCGATCACAATGCTGAAAGGGTGCAGTGGCTGCATAATACACAATGCAACATTAATATACAGGCCCCTCATACAGAAGATATTGATCGCAATCCTGAAAGGTGGCTTTGGCTGCATAATCCACAATGCAACATTAAAATAAGGGCACCTCATACAGAACACAGCCATCGCAATGCTGAAAGGTGGTTGTGGCTGCATAATCCACAATGCACCATTAAAATAAGGGCACCTCATACAGAACACAGCGATCACAATGCTGAAAAGTGGCCGTGGCAGCATTATCCACAATGCAACATTAAAGTAAGGGGACCTTATACAGAACACTGCAATTGCAAGCAATGCTGAAAGGTGGCCGTGGCTGCATAATCCACAATGCAACATTAAAATAAGGGTACCTCATACAGAACACAGCGATCGCAATGCTGAAAGTTTGCCGTGGCTGCATAATCCACAATACAACATTAAAATAAGGGCACCTCATACAGAACACAGCGATCGCAATGCTGAAACGTGGTTGTGGCTGCATAATTCACAGGGCAACATTAAAATAAGGGAACCTCATACAGAACACAGCGATCGCAATGCTGAAAGGTGGCGGTGGCTGCATAATCCTCAATGCGACAACATTAAAATAAGGGCACCTTATGCAGAACACAGCGAACGCAATGCTGAAAGGTGGCCGTGGCTGCATAATCCACAATGCAACATTAATATAAGGGCACCTCATACAGAACACAGTGATTGCAATGCTGAAAGGTGGCTGTGGCTGCATAATCCACAATGCAACATTAATATAAGGGCACCTGATACAGAACACAGCGATCGTAATGCTGAAAGGTAGCTGTGCTGCATAATCAACACAATGCAACATTAAAATAATGGCACCTCATACAGAACACAGCCATCGCAATGCTGAAAGGTGGCCGTGGCTGCATAATCCTCAATGCGACAACATTAAAATAAGGGCACCTTATGCAGAACACAGCGATCACAATGCTGAAAGGTGGCCGTGGCTGCATAATCCACAATGCATCATTAAAATACGGGCACCTCACACAGAACACATCGATCGCAATCCTGAAAGGTGGCTGTGGCTGCATAATACACAATGCAACATTAATATAAGGGCACCACATACAGAACACAGTGATCGCAATGCTGAAAGTTGGTTGTGGCTACATAATCTGCAATGCAACATTAAAATCAGGGCACCTCATACAGAACACAGCAATTGCAATGCTGAAAGGTGGTTATGGCTGCATAATCCAGAGTTCAACATTAAAATAAGGGCACCTCATATATAACACACTGATCGCAGTGCTGAAAGGTGGCCGTGGCTGCATAATCCACAAGGCAACATTAAAATAATGGAACCTCATAAAGAACGAAGCAATCACAATGCTGAAAGGTGGTTGTGGCTGCATAATCTGTAAAGGAACATTAAAATAAGGGCACCTCATACAGAACACAGCGATCGCAATGCTGAAAAGTGGCCGTGGCTGCATAATCCACAATGCAACATTAAAATAAGGGCACCTCATACAGAACACAGCCATCACAATGCTGAAAGGTGGCCGTGGCTGCATAATCCGCAATGCAACTTTAATATAAGAGCACCTCATACAGAACACATCGATCACAATGCTGAAAGGTGGCGGTGGCTTTGTAATCAGCAATGCAACATTAATATAAGGATACCTCATACAGAACACAGCGGTTGCAATGCTAAACGGTGGCCGTGGCTGCATAATCCGCAATGCAACATTAAAATAAGGGCACCTCACACAGAACACAGCAATCGCAATCCTGAAAGGTGGTCATGGCTGCATAATCCGCAATGCAACATTAAAATAAGGGCACCTCAGACACAACACATCGATCGCAATGCTGAAAGGTGGTGGTGGCTGCATAATCCACAATGAAACATTAGTAAAAGGACACCTCATACAGAACACATCAGTTGCAATGCTGAAAGGTGGTGGTGGCTGCATAATCCACAATGCAACCTTAAAATAAGGGCACCTCATACAGAACACAGCAGTTGCAATGCTGAAAGGTGGTTGTGGCTGCATAATCCTCAATGCGACATTAAAATAAAGGCACCTCATACAGAAGACATCCATTGCAATGCTGAAAGGTGGCTGTGGCTGCATAATCCACAATGCAACATTAAAATAAGGGCACCTCATACAGAACACAGCGATCGTAATGCTGAAAGGTGGTCGTGGCTGCATAATCCACAATGCAACATTAAAATAAAGGCACCTAACACAGAAGACAACAATCGCAATGCTGAAACGTGGCCGTGGCTGAATAATCCACAATGCACCATTAAAATAAGGGCACCCCATACAGAACACAGCGATCGCAATGCTGGAAGGTGGTCGTGGCTGCATAATACACAATGCAACATTAAAATAAAGGCACCTCACACAGAAGACATCGATCACAAATCGCAATGCTGGAAGGTGGTCGTGGCTGCATAAAATGCAATGCAACATTAAAATACAGCGATCACAATGGTGAAAGGTGGCCGTGGCTGCATAATCCACAATGCAACATTAAAATAAGGGCACCTCATACAGATCACAGCGATCGCAATGCTGAAAGGTGGCCGTGGCTGCATAATCCACAATGCAACATTAAAACAAGGGCACCTCATACAGAACACAGCGATCACAATGCTGAACGGTGGCCGTGGCTGCATCATCCTAAATGTATCATTAAAATAAGGGCACCTCATACAGAACACAGCCATCACAATGCTGAAAGGTGGCCGTGGCTGCATAATCCGCAATGCAACTTTAATATAAGAGCACTTCATACAGAACACATCGATCACAATGCTGAAAGGTGGCGGTGGCTTCGTAATCAGCAATGCAACATTAATATAAGGATACCTCATACAGAACACAGTGGTTGCAATGCTAAACGGGGGCCGTGGCTGCATAATCTGCAATGCAACTTTAATTAAAGGGCACCTCATACAGAACACAGCGATAGCAATGCTGAAAGGTGGCCTTGGTTGCATAATCCACAATGCAACATTAAAATAAGGGCACCTCATACAGAACAAAGTGATCACAATGCTGGAAGGTGGTCAGGGCTGCATAATACACAATGCAATATTAAAATTGGGGCACTTCATACAGAACTCAGCGATCGCAATGCTGAAAAGTGGTCGTGGCTGCATAATCCGCAATGCAACATTAAAATAAGGGCACCTCACACAGAACACAGCGATCGTGATTGCGTTCGATGTGTTCTGTATGTGGTGCCCATGGCTGCATAATCCACAATGCAACATTAAAATAAAGGCAACTCATTCAGAAGACAGCAATCGCCATGCTGAAAGGTGGCCGTGGCTGCATAATCCGCATTGCAATATTAAAATAAGGGCACCTCATACAGAACACAGTGATCGCAATGCTGAAAGGTGGTCGTGGCTGCATAACCCACAATGCAACATTAAAATAAGGGCACCTCATACAGAACAGAACACAGCGATCGCAATGCTGAAAGTTGGTTGTGGCTGCATAATCCGCTAAGCAACATTAAAATAAGGGCACCTCATACAGAGCACAGCGATCGCAATCCTGAAAGGTGGCCGTGGCGGCATAATCAACAATGCAATATTAAAATAGGGGCACTTCATACAGAACTCAGCGATCGCAATGCTGAAAAGTGGTCGTGGCTGCATAATCCGCAATGCAACATTAAAATAAGGGCACCTCACACAGAACACAGCGATCGTGATTGCGTTCGATGTGTTCTGTATGTGGTGCCCATGGCTGCATAATCCACAATGCAACATTAAAATAAGGGCACCTCATACAGAGCACAGCGATCACAATGCTGAAATGTGGCTGTGGCTGCATAATCCACAATGCAACATTAATTAAAGGGCACCTCATACAGAACACAGCGATCGCAATGCTGAAAGGTGGCCTTGGTCGCATAATCCACAATGCAACATTAAAATAAGGGCACCTCATACAGAACACAGCGATTGCAATGCTGAAAGGTGGCGGTGGCTGCATAATCCTCAATGCGACAACATTAAAATAAGGGCACCTTATGCAGAACACAGCAAACGCAATGCTGAAAGGTGGCCGTGGCTGCATAATCCACAATGCAACATTAATATAAGGGCACCTCATACAGAACACAGTGATTGCAATGCTGAAATGTGGCTGTGGCTGCATAATCCACAATGCAACATTAATATAAGGGCACCTGATACAGAACACAGCGATCGTAATGCTGAAAGGTAGCTGTGCTGCATAATCAACACAATGCAACATTAAAATACGGGCACCTTATGCAGAACACAGCGATCACAATGCTGAAAGGTGGCCGTGGCTGCATAATCCACAATGCATCATTAAAATACGGGCACCTCACAAAGAACACATCGATCGCAATCCTGAAAGGTGGCTGTGGCTGCATAATACACAATGCAACATTAATATAAGGGCACCACATACAGAACACAGTGATCGCAATGCTGAAAGTTGGTTGTGGCTACATAATCTGCAATGCAACATTAAAATCAGGGCACCTCATACAGAACACAGCGATTGCAAGGCTGAAAGGTGGTTATGGCTGCATAATCCAGAGTTCAACATTAAAATAAGGGTACCTCATATACAACACACTGATCGCAGTGCTGAAAGGTGGCTGTGGCTGCATAATCCACAAGGCAACATTAAAATAATGGAACCTCATAAAGAACGAAGCAATCACAATGCTGAAAGGTGGTTGTGGCTGCATAATCTGTAAAGGAACATTAAAATAAGGGCACCTCATACAGAACACAGCGATCGCAATGCTGAAAAGTGGCCGTGGCTGCATAATCCACAATGCAACATTAAAATAAGGGCACTTCATACAGAACACATCGATCACAATGCTGAAAGGTGGCGGTGGCTTCGTAATCAGCAATGCAACATTAATATAAGGATACCTCATACAGAACACAGTGGTTGCAATGCTAAACGGGGGCCGTGGCTGCATAATCTGCAATGCAACTTTAATTAAAGGGCACCTCATACAGAACACAGCGATAGCAATGCTGAAAGGTGGCCTTGGTTGCATAATCCACAATGCAACATTAAAATAAGGGCACCTCATACAGAACAAAGTGATCACAATGCTGGAAGGTGGTCAGGGCTGCATAATACACAATGCAACATTAAAATAAAGGCACCTCATACACAATACAGCGATCGCAATGCTGGAACGTGGTCAGGGCTGCATATTCCACAATGCAACATCAAAATAAGGGCACCTCATACAGAACGCAGCGATCGCAATGCTGAAAGTTGGTTGTGGCTGCATAATCCGCTAAGAAACATTAAAATAAGGGCACCTCATACAGAGCACAGCGATCGCAATCCTGAAAGGTGGCCGTGGCGGCATAATCAACAATGCAATATTAAAATAGGGGCACTTCATACAGAACTCAGCGATCGCAATGCTGAAAAGTGGTCGTGGCTGCATAATCCGCAATGCAACATTAAAATAAGGGCACCTCACACAGAACACAGCGATCGTGATTGCGTTCGATGTGTTCTGTATGTGGTGCCCATGGCTGCATAATCCACAATGCAACATTAAAATAAAGGCAACTCATTCAGAAGACAGCAATCGCCATGCTGAAAGGTGGCCGTGGCTGCATAATCCGCATTGCAATATTAAAATAAGGGCACCTCATACAGAACACAGTGATCGCAATGCTGAAAGGTGGTCGTGGCTGCATAACCCACAATGCAACATTAAAATAAGGGCACCTCATACAGAACAGAACACAGCGATCGCAATGCTGAAAGTTGGTTGTGGCTGCATAATCCGCTAAGCAACATTAAAATAAGGGCACCTCATACAGAGCACAGCGATCGCAATCCTGAAAGGTGGCCGTGGCGGCATAATCAACAATGCAATATTAAAATAGGGGCACTTCATACAGAACTCAGCGATCGCAATGCTGAAAAGTGGTCGTGGCTGCATAATCCGCAATGCAACATTAAAATAAGGGCACCTCACACAGAACACAGCGATCGTGATTGCGTTCGATGTGTTCTGTATGTGGTGCCCATGGCTGCATAATCCACAATGCAACATTAAAATAAGGGCACCTCATACAGAGCACAGCGATCACAATGCTGAAATGTGGCTGTGGCTGCATAATCCACAATGCAACATTAATTAAAGGGCACCTCATACAGAACACAGCGATAGCAATGCTGAAAGGTGGCCTTGGTTGCATAATCCACAATGCAACATTAAAATAAGGGCACCTCATACAGAACAAAGCGATCGCAATGCTGGAAGGTGGTCAGGGCTGCATAATACACAATGCAACATTAAAATAAGGGCACCTCATATACAACACACTGATCGCAGTGCTGAAAGGTGGCCGTGGCTGCATAATCCACAAGGCAACATTAAAATAATGGAACCTCATAAAGAACGAAGCAATCACAATGCTGAAAGGTGGTTGTGGCTGCATAATCTGTAAAGGAACATTAAAATAAGGGCACCTCATACAGAACACAGCGATCGCAATGCTGAAAAGTGGCCGTGGCTGCATAATCCACAATGCAACATTAAAATAAGGGCACCTCATACAGAACACAGCCATCACAATGCTGAAAGGTGGCCGTGGCTGCATAATCTGCAATGCAACTTTAATATAAGAGCACCTCATACAGAACACATCGACCACAATGCTGAAAGGTGGCGGTGGCTTCGTAATCAGCAATGCAACATTAATATAAGGATACCTCATACAGAACACAGCAGTTGCAATGCTAAACGGTGGCCGTGGCTGCATAATCCGCAATGCAACATTAAAATAAGGGCACCTCACACAGAACACAGCAATCGCAATCCTGAAAGGTGGTCATGGCTGCATAATCCGCAATGCAACATTAAAATAAGGGCACCTCACACAGAACACAGCAATCGCAATGCTGAAAGGTGGTGGTGGCTGCATAATCCACAATGAAACATTAGTAAAAGGACACCTCATACAGAACACATCAGTTGCAATGCTGAAAGGTGGTGGTGGCTGCATAATCCACAATGCAACCTTAAAATAAGGGCACCTCATACAGAACACAGCAGTTGCAATGCTGAAAGGTGGTCGTGGCTGCATATTCCACAATGCACCATTAAAATAAGGGCACCTCATACAGAACACAGCGATCGCAATGCTGGAAGGTGGTCGTGGCTGCATAATACACAATGCAACATTAAAATAAAGGCACCTCACACAGAAGACATCGATCACAAATCGCAATGCTGGAAGGTGGTCGTGGCTGCATAAAATGCAATGCAACATTAAAATACAGCGATCACAATGGTGAAAGGTGGCCGTGGCTGCATAATCCACAATGCAACATTAAAATAAGGGCACCTCATACAGATCACTGCAATCGCAATGCTGAAAGGTGGCCGTGGCTGCATAATCCACAATGCAACATTAAAACAAGGGCACCTCATACAGAACACAGCGATCACAATGCTGAACGGTGGCCGTGGCTGCATCATCCTAAATGTATCATTAAAATAAGGGCACCTCATACAGAACACAGCCATCACAATGCTGAAAGGTGGCCGTGGCTGCATAATCCGCAATGCAACTTTAATATAAGAGCACTTCATACAGAACACATCGATCACAATGCTGAAAGGTGGCGGTGGCTTCGTAATCAGCAATGCAACATTAATATAAGGATACCTCATACAGAACACAGTGGTTGCAATGCTAAACGGGGGCCGTGGCTGCATAATCTGCAATGCAACTTTAATTAAAGGGCACCTCATACAGAACACAGCGATAGCAATGCTGAAAGGTGGCCTTGGTTGCATAATCCACAATGCAACATTAAAATAAGGGCACCTCATACAGAACAAAGCGATCGCAATGCTGGAAGGTGGTCAGGGCTGCATAATACACAATGCAACATTAAAATAAGGGCACCTCATATACAACACACTGATCGCAGTGCTGAAAGGTGGCCGTGGCTGCATAATCCACAAGGCAACATTAAAATAATGGAACCTCATAAAGAACGAAGCAATCACAATGCTGAAAGGTGGTTGTGGCTGCATAATCTGTAAAGGAACATTAAAATAAGGGCACCTCATACAGAACACAGCGATCGCAATGCTGAAAAGTGGCCGTGGCTGCATAATCCACAATGCAACATTAAAATAAGGGCACCTCATACAGAACACAGCCATCACAATGCTGAAAGGTGGCCGTGGCTGCATAATCCGCAATGCAACTTTAATATAAGAGCACCTCATACAGAACACATCGACCACAATGCTGAAAGGTGGCGGTGGCTTCGTAATCAGCAATGCAACATTAATATAAGGATACCTCATACAGAACACAGCAGTTGCAATGCTAAACGGTGGCCGTGGCTGCATAATCCGCAATGCAACATTAAAATAAGGGCACCTCACACAGAACACAGCAATCGCAATCCTGAAAGGTGGTCATGGCTGCATAATCCGCAATGCAACATTAAAATAAGGGCACCTCAGACACAACACATCGATGGCAATGCTGAAAGGTGGTGGTGGCTGCATAATCCACAATGAAACATTAGTAAAAGGACACCTCATACAGAACACATCAGTTGCAATGCTGAAAGGTGGTGGTGGCTGCATAATCCACAATGCAACCTTAAAATAAGGGCACCTCATACAGAACACAGCAGTTGCAATGCTGAAAGGTGGTCGTGGCTGCATAATCCTCAATGCGACATTAAAATAAAGGCACCTCATACAGAAGACATCCATTGCAATGCTGAAAGGTGGCTGTGGCTGCATAATCCACAATGCAACATTAAAATAAGGGCACCTCATACAGAACACAGCGATCGTAATGCTGAAAGGTGGTCGTGGCTGCATAATCCACAATGCAACATTAAAATAAAGGCACCTAACACAGAAGACAACAATCGCAATGCTGAAACGTGGCCGTGGCTGAATAATCCACAATGCACCATTAAAATAAGGGCACCCCATACAGAACACAGCGATCGCAATGCTGGAAGGTGGTCGTGGCTGCATAATACACAATGCAACATTAAAATAAAGGCACCTCACACAGAAGACATCGATCACAAATCGCAATGCTGGAAGGTGGTCGTGGCTGCATAAAATGCAATGCAACATTAAAATACAGCGATCACAATGGTGAAAGGTGGCCGTGGCTGCATAATCCACAATGCAACATTAAAATAAGGGCACCTCATACAGATCACAGCGATCGCAATGCTGAAAGGTGGCCGTGGCTGCATAATCCACAATGCAACATTAAAACAAGGGCACCTCATACAGAACACAGCGATCACAATGCTGAACGGTGGCCGTGGCTGCATCATCCTAAATGTATCATTAAAATAAGGGCACCTCATACAGAACACAGCCATCACAATGCTGAAAGGTGGCCGTGGCTGCATAATCCGCAATGCAACTTTAATATAAGAGCACTTCATACAGAACACATCGATCACAATGCTGAAAGGTGGCGGTGGCTTCGTAATCAGCAAAGCAACATTAATATAAGGATACCTCATACAGAACACAGTGGTTGCAATGCTAAACGGGGGCCGTGGCTGCATAATCTGCAATGCAACTTTAATTAAAGGGCACCTCATACAGAACACAGCGATAGCAATGCTGAAAGGTGGCCTTGGTTGCATAATCCACAATGCAACATTAAAATAAGGGCACCTCATACAGAACAAAGTGATCACAATGCTGGAAGGTGGTCAGGGCTGCATAATACACAATGCAACATTAAAATAAAGGCAACTCATACACAACACAGCGATCGCAATGCTGGAACGTGGTCAGGGCTGCATATTCCACAATGCAACATCAAAATAAGGGCACCTCATACAGAACGCAGCGATCGCAATGCTGAAAGTTGGTTGTGGCTGCATAATCCGCTAAGAAACATTAAAATAAGGGCACCTCATACAGAGCACAGCGATCGCAATCCTGAAAGGTGGCCGTGGCGGCATAATCAACAATGCAATATTAAAATAAGGGCACCTCACACAGAACACAGCGATCGTGATTGCGTTCGATGTGTTCTGTATGTGGTGCCCATGGCTGCATAATCCACAATGCAACATTAAAATAAAGGCAACTCATTCAGAAGACAGCAATCGCCATGCTGAAAGGTGGCCGTGGCTGCATAATCCGCATTGCAACATTAAAATAAGGGCACCTCATACAGAACACAGTGATCGCAATGCTGAAAGGTGGTCGTGGCTGCATAACCCACAATGCAACATTAAAATAAGGGCACCTCATACAGAACAGAACACAGCGATCGCAATGCTGAAAGTTGGTTGTGGCTGCATAATCCGCTAAGCAACATTAAAATAAGGGCACCTCATACAGAGCACAGCAATCGCAATCCTGAAAGGTGGCCGTGGCGGCATAATCAACAATGCAATATTAAAATAGGGGCACTTCATACAGAACTCAGCGATCGCAATGCTGAAAAGTGGTCGTGGCTGCATAATCCGCAATGCAACATTAAAATAAGGGCACCTCACACAGAACACAGCGATCGTGATTGCGTTCGATGTGTTCTGTATGTGGTGCCCATGGCTGCATAATCCACAATGCAACATTAAAATAAGGGCACCTCATACAGAACACAGCGATCACAATGCTGAAATGTGGCTGTGGCTGCATAATCCACAATGCAACATTAAAATAAGGGCACCTCATACAGAACACAGCGATCACAATGCTGGAAGGTGGTCAGGGCTGCATAATCCGCAATGCAACATTAAAATAAAGGCAACTCATTCAGAAGACAGCAATCGCAATGCTGAAAGGTGGCCGTGGCTGCATAATCCACATTGCAACATTAAAATAAGGGCACCTCATACAGAACACATCGATCGCAATGCTGAAAGGTGGTCGTGGCTGTACAATCCACATTGCAAAATTATAATACGGGCACCTCATACAGAAGACATTGATCGCAATGCTGAAAGGTGGTCGTGGCTGCATAATCCACAGTGCAACATTAAAATAAGGGCTCCTCATACAGAACATAGCGATCGCAATGCTGAAAGGCAGTCGTGGCTGCATAATCCACAGTGCAACATTAAAATAAGGGCACCTCATACAGATCACAGCGATCGCAATGCTGAAATGTGGCTGTGGCTGCATAATCCACAATGCAACATTAATATAAGGGCACCTCATACAGAACACAGTGATCACAATGCTGAAAGGTGGTTGTGGCTGCATAATCCGCAATGCAACCTTAAAATAAGGCCACCACATGCAGAACACAGCGGTTGCAATGCTGAAAGGTGGTCGTGGCTGCATAATCCGCAATGCACCATTAAAATGAGGGTACCTCATACAGAACACAGCGATGGCAATGCTGATAGGTGGTCATGGCTGCATAATCCGCAATGTAACATTAAAATAAGGGCACCTCATACAGAACACTGCGATCGCAATGCTGAAAGGGTGCAGTGGCTGCATAATCCACAATGCAACATTAAAATAGGGGCACCTCATACAGAACACAGCGATCGCAATGCTGAACAGTGGCCGTGGCTGCATAATCTTCAATGCAACATTAAAATAAGGGCACCTCATACAGAACACAGCCATCACAATGCTGAAAGGTGGCCGTGGCTGCATAATCCGCAATGCAACATTTATATAAGAGCACCTCATACAGAACACATTGATCACAATGCTGAAAGATGGCGGTGGCTGCGTAATCAGCAATGCAACATTAATATAAGGATACCTCATACAGAACACAGCGGTTGCAATGCTAAACGGAGGCCGTGGCTGCATAATCCGCAATGCAACATTAAAATAAGGGCACCTCACACAGAACACAGTGATCGCAATCCTGAAAGGTGGTCGATGCTGCATAATCCGCAATGCAACATTAAAATAAGGGCACCTCACACAGAACACAGCGATCGCGATTGCGACCGATGTGTTCTGTATGTCGTGCCCATGGCTGCATAATCCACAATGCAACATTAAAATAAGGGCACCTCATAAAGAACACAGTGATCACAATGCTGAAAGGTGGCCGTGGCTGCATAATGCAGAATGCAAAATTAATATAAGGGCACCTCATACAGAACACAGCGATCGCAAAGCTGAAAGGTGGGCGTGGCTGCATAATCCACAATGCAACATTAAAATAAGGGCACCTCATACAGAACACAGCAATCGCAATGCTGGAAGGTGGTCAGGGCTGCATAATACACAATGCAACATTAAAATAAAGGCACCTCATACAGAACACAGTGATCGCAATGCTAGAAGGTGGTCAGGGCTGCATATTCCACAATGCAACATTAAAATAAAGGCACTTCATACAGAACACAGCGATCACAATGCTGAAAGGTGGCCGTGGCTGCATAATCCGCAATGCAACATTAAAATAAGGGCACCTCATACAGAACACATCGATCGCAATGCTGAAAAGTGGCCGTGGCTGCATAATCCACAATGCAAAATTAAAATAAGTGCACCTCATACAGAACACAGCGATCGCAATGCTGAAAGGTGGCCGTGGCTGCATAATCCACAATGCAACATTAAAATAAGGACACCGCATACAGAACACAGCGATCGCAATGCTGAACGGTGGCCGTGGCTGCATAATCCTAAATGTAACATTAAAATAAGGGCACCTCATACAGAACACAGCCATCACAATGCTGAAAGGTGGCCGTGGCTGCATAATCCACAATGCAACATTAATATAAGAGCATCTCATACAGAACACATAGACCACAATGGTGAAAGGTGGCAGTGGCTGCGTAATCAGCAATGCAACATTAAAATAAGGGCACCTCACACAGAAAACAGCGATCGCAATCCTGAAAGGTGGTCATGGCTGCATAATCCGCAATGCACCATTAAAATAAGGGCACCTCACACAGAACACAGCGATCGAAATCCTGAAAGGTGGTCATGGCTGCATAATCCGCAATGCAACCTTAAAATAAGGGCACCTCAGACACAACACATCGCAATTCTCAAACAGAACACAGCAGTTGCAATGCTGAAAGGTGGTGGTGGCTGCATAAACCGCAATGCAACCTTAAAATAAGGGCACCTCATACAGAACACAGCAGTTGCAATGCTGAAAGGTGGTCGTGGCTGCATGATCCACAATGCAACATTAAAATAAGGGCATCTCATACAGAACACAGCGATCGCAATGCTGAAAGGTGGCCGTGGCTGCATGATCCACAATGCAACATTAAAATAAGGGTACCTCATACAGATCACAGCGATCGCAATGCTGAAAGTTTGCCGTGGCTGCATAATCCGCAAAGCAATATTAATATAATGAAACCTCATATAGAACGAAGCGATCGCAATGCGGAAAGGTGGTGGTGGCTGCATAATCCGCAATGCATCATTATTATAAGGACATCTCATACAGAACACAGTGGTTGGAATGCTGAAAGGTGGTTGTGGCTGTATAATCCGCAATGCAACCTTAAAATAAGGCCACCTCATACAGAACGCAGCAATCGCAATGCTGAAAGATGGACATGGCTGCATAATCCACAAGACAACATTAAAGTAATGGAACCTCATACAGAACATAGCGATCGCAATGTTGAAAGTTGGTTGTGGCTGCATAATCCGCAAAGCAACATTAAAATAAGGGCACCTCATACAGAGGACAGCGATCGCAATCCTGAAAAGTGGCCGTGGCTGCATAATCAACAATGCAATATTAAAATAAGGGCACTTCATACAGAACTCAGCGATCGCAATGCTGAAAAGTGGTCGTGGCTGCATAATCCGCAATGCAACATTAAAACAAGGGCATCTCACACAGAACACAGCGATCCTGATTGCGATCGATGTGTTCTGTATGTGGTATCCATGGCTGCATAATCCACAATGCAACAATAAAATAAGGGCACCTCATAAAGAACACAGCGATCACAATGCTGAAAGGTGGCTGTGGCTGCATAATCCACAATGCAACATTAATTAAAGGGCTCCTCATACAGAACACAGCGATCGCTATGCTGAAAGGTGGCCTTGGTTGCATAATCCACAATGCAACATTAAAATAAGGGCACCTCATACAGAACACAGCGATCGCAATGCTGGAAGGTGGTCAGGGCTGCATAATACACAATGCAACATTAAAATAAAGGCACCTCATACACAACACAGCAATCGCAACGCTGGAAGGTAGTCAGGGCTGCATATTCTACAATGCAACATTAAAATAAGGGCACCTCATACAGAACGCAGCGATCGCAATGCTGAAAGGTGGTCTTGGCTGCATAATCCGCAATGCAACATTAAAATAAAGGCAACTCATTCAGAAGACAGCAATCGCAATGCTGAAAGGTGGCCGTGGCTGCATAATCCACATTGCAACATTAAAATAAGGGCACCTCATACAGAACACATTGATCGCAATGTTGAAAGGTGGTAGTGGCTGTACAATCCACATTGCAAAATTATAATACGGGCACCTCATACAGAAGACATTGATCGCAATGCCGAAAGGTGGTCGTGGCTGAATAATCCACAGTGCAACATTAAAATAAGGGCTCCTCATACAGAACATAGCGATCGCAATGCTGAAAGGCAGTCGTGGCTGCATAATCCACAGTGCAACATTAAAATAAGGGCACCTCATACAGATCACAGCGATCGCAATGCTGAAAGGTGGTTGTGGCTGCATAATCCGCAATGCAACCTTAAAATAAGGCCACCACATGCAGAACACAGCGGTTGCAATGCTGAAAGGTGGTCGTGGCTGCATAATCCGCAATGCACCATTAAAATGAGGGTACCTCATACAGAACACATCGATCGCAATGCTGAAAGGTGGTCGTGGCTGCATAATCGCAATGTAACATTATAATAAGGGCACCTCATACAGAACACAGCGATCGCAATGCTGAAAGGGTGCAGTGGCTGCATAATACACAATGCAACATTAATATACAGGCCCCTCATACAGAAGATATTGATCGCAATCCTGATAGGTGGCTTTGGCTGCATAATCCACAATGCAACGTTAAAACAAGGGCACCTCAAACAGAACACAGCGATCGCAATGCTGAAAGGTGGTCGTGGCTGCATAATCCACAATGCACCATTAAAATAAGGGCACCTCATACAGAACACAGCGATCACAATGCTGAAAAGTGGCCGTGGCAGCATTATCCACAATGCAACATTAAAGTAAGGGGACCTCATACAGAACACTGCAATTGCAAGCAATGCTGAAAGGTGGCCGTGGCTGCATAATCCACAATGCAACATTAAAATAAGGGTACCTCATACAGAACACAGCGATCGCAATGCTGAAAGTTTGCCGTGGCTGCATAATCCACAATGCAACATTAAAATAAGGGCACCTCATACACAAAACAGCGATCGCAATGATGAAACGTGGTTGTGGCTGCATAATTCACAGAGCAACTTTAAAATAAGGGAACCTCATACAGAACACAGCGATCGCAATGCTGAAAGGTGGCGGTGGCTGCATAATTCTCAATGTGACAACATTAAAATAAGGGCACCTTATGCAGAACACAGAGAACGCAATGCTGAAAGGTGGCCATGGCTGCATAATCCACAATGCAACATTAATATAAGGGCACCTCATACAGAACACAGTGATTGCAATGCTGAAAGGTGGCTGTGGCTGCATAATCCACAATGCAACATTAATATAAGGGCACCTGATACAGAACACAGCGATCGTAATGCTGAAAGGTAGCTGTGCTGCATAATCAACACAATGTAACATTAAAATAAGGGCACCTTATGCAGAACACAGCAATCACAATGCTGTGGCTGCATAATCCACAATGCATCATTAAAATACGGGCACCTCATACAGAACACATCGATCGCAAAGCTGAAAGGTGGTCGATGCTGCATAATCCGCAATGCAACATTAAAATAAGGGCACCTCACACAGAACACAGCGATCGCGATTGCGACCGATGTGTTCTGTATGTCGTGACCATGGCTGCATAATCTACAATGCAACATTAAAATAAGGGCACCTCATAAAGAACACAGCGATCACAATGCTGAAAGGTGGCCATGGCTGCATAATGCACAATGCAAAATTAATATAAGGGCACCTCATACAGAACACAGCGATCGCAAAGCTGAAAGGTGGGCGTGGCTGCATAATCCACAATGCAACATTAAAATAAGGGCACCTCATACAGAACACAGCGATCACAATGCTGGAAGGTGGTCAGGGCTGCATAATACACAATGCAACATTAAAATAAAGGCACTTCATTCAGAACACAGTGATCGCAATGCTAGAAGGTGGTCAGGGCTGCATAATCCACAATGCAACATTAAAATAAGGGCACCTCATACAGAACACAGCGATCACAATGCTGGAAGGTGGTCAGGGCTGCATAATACACAATGCAACATTAAAATAAGGGCACCTCATACAGAACACAGTGATCGCAATGCTAGAAGGTGGTCAGGGCTGCATATTCCACAATGCAACATTAAAATAAAGGCACTTTATTCAGAACACAGCGATCACAATGCTGAAAGGTGGCCGTGGCTGCATAATCCGCAATGCAACATTAAAATAAGGGCACCTCATACAGAACACATCGATCGCAATGCTGAAAAGTGGCCGTGGCTGCATAATCCACAATGCAACATTAAAATAAGGGCACCGCATACAGAACACAGCGATCGCAATGCTGAACGGTGGCCGTGGCTGCATAATCCTAAATGTAACATTAAAATAAGGGCACCTCATACAGAACACAGCCATCACATTGCTGAAAGGTGGCCGTGGCTGCATAATCCGCAATGCAACATTAATATAAGAGCACCTCATACAGAACACATAGATCACAATGGTGAAAGGTGGCGGTGGCTGCGTAATCAGCAAAGCAACATTAAAATAAGGGCACCTCACACAGAAAACAGCGATCGCAATCCTGAAAGGTGGTCATGGCTGCATAATACACAATGCAACATTAAAATAAGGGCACCTCACACAGAACACAGCGATCGAAATCCTGAAAGGTGGTCATGGCTGCATAATCCGCAATGCAACATTAAAATAAGGGCACCTCAGACACAACACATCGCAATTCTCATACAGAACACAGCAGTTGCAATGCTGAAAGGTGGTGGTGGCTGCATAATCCGCAATGCAACCTTAAAATAAGGGCACCTCATACAGAACACAGCAGTTGCAATGCTGAAAGGTGGTCGTGGCTGCATAATCCTCAATGCGACATTAAAATAAAGGCAACTAACACAGAAGACATCCATTGCAATACTGAAAGGTGGCCGTGGCTGCATAATCCACAATGCAGCATTAAAATAAGGGCACCTCATAGAGAACACAGCGATCGTAATGCTGAAAGGTGGTCGTGGCTGCATAATCCACAATTCAACATTAAAATAAAGGCACCTAACACAGAAGACAACAATCGCAATGCTGAAAGGTGGCCGTGGCTGAATAATCCACAATGCACCATTAAAATAAGGGCACCTCATACAGAACACAGCGATCGCAATGCTGGAAGGTGGTCGTGGCTGCATAATACACAATGCAACATTAAAATAAAGGCACCTCACACAGAGCACATCGATAACAAATCGCAATGCTGGAAGGTGGTCGTGGCTGCATAATATGCAATGCAACATTAAAATACAGCGATCACAATGGTGAACGGTGGCCGTGGCTGCATAATCCACAATGCAACATTAAAATAAGGGCACCTCATACAGATCACAGCGATCGCAATGCTGAAAGGTGGCCGTGGCTGCATAATCCACAATGCAACATTAAAATAAGGGCACCTCATACAGAACACAGCGATCACAATGCTGAACAGTGGCCGTGGCTGCATAATCCTAAATGTAACATTAAAATAAGGGCACCTCATACAGAACACATCCATCACAATGCTGAAAGGTGGCCGTGGCTGCATAATCCGCAATGCAACTTTAATATAAGAGCACCTTATACAGAACACATCGATCACAATGCTGAAAGGTGGCGGTGGCTTCGTAATCAGCAATGCAACATTAATATAAGGATACCTCATAGAGAACACAGTGGTTGCAATGCTAAACTGTGGCCATGGCTGCATAATCTGCAATGCAACATTAATTAAAGGGCACCTCATACAGAACACAGCGATAGCAATGCTGAAAGGTGGCCTTGGTTGCATAATCCACAATGCAACATTAATATGAGGGCACCTCATACAGAACAAAGCGATCACAATGCTGGAAGGTGGTCAGGGCTGCATAATACACAATGCAACATTAAAATAAAGGCACCTCATACACAACACAGCGATCGCAATGCTAGAACGTGGTCAGGGCTCATATTCCACAATGCAACATTAAAATAAGGGCACCTCATACAGAACGCAGCGATCGCAATGCTGAAAGGTGGTCTTGGCTGCATAATCCGCAATGCAACATTAAAATAAAGGCAACTCATTCAGAAGACAGCAATCGCAATGCTGAAATGTGGCCGTGCCTGCATAATCCGCATTGCAACATTAAAATAAGGGCACCTCATACAGAACACAGCGATCGCAATGCTGAAAAGTGGTCGTGGCTGAATAATCCTAAATGCAACATTAAAATAAGGGCACATCACATAGAACACAGCGATCACAAAGCTGAAAGGTGGTTGTGGCTGCATAATCCACAATGCAACATTAAATTAAGGGCACCTCATACAGAAGACATCAATCGCAATGCTGAAAGATGGCTGTGGCTGCATAATCCACAATGCAACATTAATATAAGGGCACCTCATACATAACACAGCGATCACAATGCAGAAAGATGGGCGTGGCTGCATAATCCACAATGCAACATTAATATATGGGCACCTCATACATAACACAGCGATCGCAATGCTGAAAGATGGACGTGGATGCATAATCCACAATGCAACATTAAAATAAGGGCACCTCATACAGAACATAGTGATCGCAATGCTGGAAGGTGGTCGTGGCTGCATAATACGCAATGCAACTCTAAAATAAGGGCGCCTCACACAGAAAATAGCGATCGCAATGCTGGAAGGTGGTCGTGGCTGCATAATCTGCAATGCAACATTAAAATAAGGGCGCCTCACACAGAACGCAGCGATCACAATGCTGAAAGGTGGCCGTGGCTGCATAATACACAATGCAACATTAAAATAAGGGCACCTCACACAGAACACAGCGATCGCAATACTGAAAGGTGGCCATGGCTGCATAATCCACAATGCAACATTAAAATAAGGGCACCTCATACAGAACACAGCGATCTCAATGCTGAACGGTGGCCGTGGCTGCATTATCCTCAATGCAACATTAAAATAAGGTTACCTCATACAGAACACAGCGATCGCAATGCTGAAAGGTGGCCGTGGCTGCATAATACGCAATGCAACATTAAAATAAGGGCACCTCATACAGAACACAACGATCGCAAAGCTGAAAGGTGGTCATGGCTGCATAATCCACACTACAACATTAAAATAAGGGCACCTCATATAAAACACAGTGATCGCAGTGCTGAAAGGTGGCCGTGGCTGCATAATCCACAAGGCAACATTAAAATAATAGAACCTCATACAGAGCGAAGCGATCGCAATGCTGAAAGGTGGTTGTGGCTGCATAATCTGCAAAGCAACATTAAAATAAGGGCACCTCATTCAGAACACAGCGATTGCAATTCTGAAAGGTGGTCGTGGCAGCATAATCCACAATGCAACATTGAAATAAGGGCACCTCATACAGAACACAGTGATCGCAATGCTGAAAAGTGTTCGTGGCTGCATAATCCGCAATGCAACATTAAAATAAGGGCACTTCATACAGAACACAGCGATCGCAATGCTGAAAGGTGGTTGTGGCTGCATAATCCACAATGCAACATTAAATTACGGGCACCTCATACAGAAGACATCAATCGCAATGCTGAAAGATGGCCGTGGCTGCATAATCCACAATGCAACATTAATATAAGGGCAACTCATACATAACACAGCGATCGCAATGCTGAAAGGTGGGCGTGGCTGCATAATCCACAATGCAACATTAATATATGGGCACCTCATACATAACACAGCGATCGCAATGCTGAAAGGTGGCCGTGGATGCATAATCCACAATGCAACATTAAAATAAGGGCACCTTATACAGAACACATCGATCACAATGCTGAAAGGTGGCGGTGGCTTCGTAATCAGCAATGCAACATTAATATAAGGATACCTCATAGAGAACACAGTGGTTGCAATGCTAAACTGTGGCCATGGCTGCATAATCTGCAATGCAACATTAATTAAAGGGCACCTCATACAGAACACAGCGATAGCAATGCTGAAAGGTGGCCTTGGTTGCATAATCCACAATGCAACATTAATATAAGGGCACCTCATACAGAACAAAGCGATCACAATGCTGGAAGGTGGTCAGGGCTGCATAATACACAATGCAACATTAAAATAAAGGCACTTCATTCAGAACACAGTGATCGCAATGCTAGAAGGTGGTCAGGGCTGCATAATCCACAATGCAACATTAAAATAAGGGCACCTCATACAGAACACAGCGATCACAATGCTGGAAGGTGGTCAGGGCTGCATAATACACAATGCAACATTAAAATAAGGGCACCTCATACAGAACACAGTGATCGCAATGCTAGAAGGTGGTCAGGGCTGCATATTCCACAATGCAACATTAAAATAAAGGCACTTTATTCAGAACACAGCGATCACAATGCTGAAAGGTGGCCGTGGCTGCATAATCCGCAATGCAACATTAAAATAAGGGCACCTCATACAGAACACATCGATCGCAATGCTGAAAAGTGGCCGTGGCTGCATAATCCACAATGCAACATTAAAATAAGGGCACATCACATAGAACACAGCGATCACAAAGCTGAAAGGTGGTTGTGGCTGCATAATCCACAATGCAACATTAAATTAAGGGCACCTCATACAGAAGACATCAATCGCAATGCTGAAAGATGGCTGTGGCTGCATAATCCACAATGCAACATTAATATAAGGGCACCTCATACATAACACAGCGATCACAATGCAGAAAGATGGGCGTGGCTGCATAATCCACAATGCAACATTAATATATGGGCACCTCATACATAACACAGCGATCGCAATGCTGAAAGATGGACGTGGATGCATAATCCACAATGCAACATTAAAATAAGGGCACCTCATACAGAACATAGTGATCGCAATGCTGGAAGGTGGTCGTGGCTGCATAATACGCAATGCAACTCTAAAATAAGGGCGCCTCACACAGAAAATAGCGATCGCAATGCTGGAAGGTGGTCGTGGCTGCATAATCTGCAATGCAACATTAAAATAAGGGCGCCTCACACAGAACGCAGCGATCACAATGCTGAAAGGTGGCCGTGGCTGCATAATACACAATGCAACATTAAAATAAGGGCACCTCACACAGAACACAGCGATCGCAATACTGAAAGGTGGCCATGGCTGCATAATCCACAATGCAACATTAAAATAAGGGCACCTCATACAGAACACAGCGATCTCAATGCTGAACGGTGGCCGTGGCTGCATTATCCTCAATGCAACATTAAAATAAGGTTACCTCATACAGAACACAGCGATCGCAATGCTGAAAGGTGGCCGTGGCTGCATAATACGCAATGCAACATTAAAATAAGGGCACCTCATACAGAACACAACGATCGCAAAGCTGAAAGGTGGTCATGGCTGCATAATCCACACTACAACATTAAAATAAGGGCACCTCATATAAAACACAGTGATCGCAGTGCTGAAAGGTGGCCGTGGCTGCATAATCCACAAGGCAACATTAAAATAATAGAACCTCATACAGAGCGAAGCGATCGCAATGCTGAAAGGTGGTTGTGGCTGCATAATCTGCAAAGCAACATTAAAATAAGGGCACCTCATTCAGAACACAGCGATTGCAATTCTGAAAGGTGGTCGTGGCAGCATAATCCACAATGCAACATTGAAATAAGGGCACCTCATACAGAACACAGTGATCGCAATGCTGAAAAGTGTTCGTGGCTGCATAATCCGCAATGCAACATTAAAATAAGGGCACTTCATACAGAACACAGCGATCGCAATGCTGAAAGGTGGTTGTGGCTGCATAATCCACAATGCAACATTAAATTACGGGCACCTCATACAGAAGACATCAATCGCAATGCTGAAAGATGGCCGTGGCTGCATAATCCACAATGCAACATTAATATAAGGGCAACTCATACATAACACAGCGATCGCAATGCTGAAAGGTGGGCGTGGCTGCATAATCCACAATGCAACATTAATATATGGGCACCTCATACATAACACAGCGATCGCAATGCTGAAAGGTGGCCGTGGATGCATAATCCACAATGCAACATTAAAATAAGGGCACCTTATACAGAACACATCGATCACAATGCTGAAAGGTGGCGGTGGCTTCGTAATCAGCAATGCAACATTAATATAAGGATACCTCATAGAGAACACAGTGGTTGCAATGCTAAACTGTGGCCATGGCTGCATAATCTGCAATGCAACATTAATTAAAGGGCACCTCATACAGAACACAGCGATAGCAATGCTGAAAGGTGGCCTTGGTTGCATAATCCACAATGCAACATTAATATAAGGGCACCTCATACAGAACAAAGCGATCACAATGCTGGAAGGTGGTCAGGGCTGCATAATACAAAATGCAACATTAAAATAAGGGCACCTCAGACACAACACATCGCAATTCTCATACAGAACACAGCAGTTGCAATGCTGAAAGGTGGTGGTGGCTGCATAATCCGCAATGCAACCTTAAAATAAGGGCACCTCATACAGAACACAGCAGTTGCAATGCTGAAAGGTGGTCGTGGCTGCATAATCCTCAATGCGACATTAAAATAAAGGCAACTAACACAGAAGACATCCATTGCAATACTGAAAGGTGGCCGTGGCTGCATAATCCACAATGCAGCATTAAAATAAGGGCACCTCATAGAGAACACAGCGATCGTAATGCTGAAAGGTGGTCGTGGCTGCATAATCCACAATTCAACATTAAAATAAAGGCACCTAACACAGAAGACAACAATCGCAATGCTGAAAGGTGGCCGTGGCTGAATAATCCACAATGCACCATTAAAATAAGGGCACCTCATACAGAACACAGCGATCGCAATGCTGGAAGGTGGTCGTGGCTGCATAATACACAATGCAACATTAAAATAAAGGCACCTCACACAGAGCACATCGATAACAAATCGCAATGCTGGAAGGTGGTCGTGGCTGCATAATATGCAATGCAACATTAAAATACAGCGATCACAATGGTGAACGGTGGCCGTGGCTGCATAATCCACAATGCAACATTAAAATAAGGGCACCTCATACAGATCACAGCGATCGCAATGCTGAAAGGTGGCCGTGGCTGCATAATCCACAATGCAACATTAAAATAAGGGCACCTCATACAGAACACAGCGATCACAATGCTGAACAGTGGCCGTGGCTGCATAATCCTAAATGTAACATTAAAATAAGGGCACCTCATACAGAACACATCCATCACAATGCTGAAAGGTGGCCGTGGCTGCATAATCCGCAATGCAACTTTAATATAAGAGCACCTTATACAGAACACATCGATCACAATGCTGAAAGGTGGTGGTGGCTTCGTAATCAGCAATGCAACATTAATATAAGGATACCTCATAGAGAACACAGTGGTTGCAATGCTAAACTGTGGCCATGGCTGCATAATCTGCAATGCAACATTAATTAAAGGGCACCTCATACAGAACACAGCGATAGCAATGCTGAAAGGTGGCCTTGGTTGCATAATCCACAATGCAACATTAATATAAGGGCACCTCATACAGAACAACGCGATCACAATGCTGGAAGGTGGTCAGGGCTGCATAATACACAATGCAACATTAAAATAAAGGCACCTCATACACAACACAGCGATCGCAATGCTAGAACGTGGTCAGGGCTCATATTCCACAATGCAACATTAAAATAAGGGCACCTCATACAGAACGCAGCGATCGCAATGCTGAAAGGTGGTCTTGGCTGCATAATCCGCAATGCAACATTAAAATAAAGGCAACTCATTCAGAAGACAGCAATCGCAATGCTGAAATGTGGCCGTGCCTGCATAATCCGCATTGCAACATTAAAATAAGGGCACCTCATACAGAACACAGCGATCGCAATGCTGAAAAGTGGTCGTGGCTGAATAATCCTAAATGCAACATTAAAATAAGGGCACATCACATAGAACACAGCGATCACAAAGCTGAAAGGTGGTTGTGGCTGCATAATCCACAATGCAACATTAAATTAAGGGCACCTCATACAGAAGACATCAATCGCAATGCTGAAAGATGGCTGTGGCTGCATAATCGACAATGCAACATTAATATAAGGGCACCTCATACATAACACAGCGATCACAATGCAGAAAGATGGGCGTGGCTGCATAATCCACAATGCAACATTAATATATGGGCACCTCATACATAACACAGCGATCGCAATGCTGAAAGATGGACGTGGATGCATAATCCACAATGCAACATTAAAATAAGGGCGCCTCACACAGAACGCAGCGATCACAATGCTGAAAGGTGGCCGTGGCTGCATAATACACAATGCAACATTAAAATAAGGGCACCTCACACAGAACACAGCGATCGCAATACTGAAAGGTGGCCATGGCTGCATAATCCACAATGCAACATTAAAATAAGGGCACCTCATACAGAACACAGCGATCTCAATGCTGAACGGTGGCCGTGGCTGCATTATCCTCAATGCAACATTAAAATAAGGTTACCTCATACAGAACACAGCGATCGCAATGCTGAAAGGTGGCCGTGGCTGCATAATACGCAATGCAACATTAAAATAAGGGCACCTCATACAGAACACAACGATCGCAAAGCTGAAAGGTGGTCATGGCTGCATAATCCACACTACAACATTAAAATAAGGGCACCTCATATAAAACACAGTGATCGCAGTGCTGAAAGGTGGCCGTGGCTGCATAATCCACAAGGCAACATTAAAATAATAGAACCTCATACAGAGCGAAGCGATCGCAATGCTGAAAGGTGGTTGTGGCAGCATAATCTGCAAAGCAACATTAAAATAAGGGCACCTCATTCAGAACACAGCGATTGCAATTCTGAAAGGTGGTCGTGGCTGCATAATCCACAATGCAACATTGAAATAAGGGCACCTCATACAGAACACAGTGATCGCAATGCTGAAAAGTGTTCGTGGCTGCATAATCCGCAATGCAACATTAAAATAAGGGCACTTCATACAGAACACAGCGATCGCAATGCTGAAAGGTGGTTGTGGCTGCATAATCCACAATGCAACATTAAATTACGGGCACCTCATACAGAAGACATCAATCGCAATGCTGAAAGATGGCCGTGGCTGCATAATCCACAATGCAACATTAATATAAGGGCAACTCATACATAACACAGCGATCGCAATGCTGGTAGGTGGGCGTGGCTGCATAATCCACAATGCAACATTAATATATGGGCACCTCATACATAACACAGCGATCGCAATGCTGAAAGGTGGCCGTGGATGCATAATCCACAATGCAACATTAAAATAAGGGCACCTTATACAGAACACATCGATCACAATGCTGAAAGGTGGCGGTGGCTTCGTAATCAGCAATGCAACATTAATATAAGGATACCTCATAGAGAACACAGTGGTTGCAATGCTAAACTGTGGCCATGGCTGCATAATCTGCAATGCAACATTAATTAAAGGGCACCTCATACAGAACACAGCGATAGCAATGCTGAAAGGTGGCCTTGGTTGCATAATCCACAATGCAACATTAATATAAGGGCACCTCATACAGAACAAAGCGATCACAATGCTGGAAGGTGGTCAGGGCTGCATAATACACAATGCAACATTAAAATAAAGGCACCTCATACACAACACAGCGATCGCAATGCTAGAACGTGGTCAGGGCTCATATTCCACAATGCAACATTAAAATAAGGGCACCTCATACAGAACGCAGCGATCGCAATGCTGAAAGGTGGTCTTGGCTGCATAATCCGCAATGCAACATTAAAATAAAGGCAACTCATTCAGAAGACAGCAATCGCAATGCTGAAATGTGGCCGTGCCTGCATAATCCGCATTGCAACATTAAAATAAGGGCACCTCATACAGAACACAGCGATCGCAATGCTGAAAAGTGGTCGTGGCTGAATAATCCTAAATGCAACACTAAAATAAGGGCACATCACATAGAACACAGCGATCACAAATCTGAAAGGTGGTTGTGGCTGCATAATCCACAATGCAACATTAAATTAAGGGCACCTCATACAGAAGACATCAATCGCAATGCTGAAAGATGGCTGTGGCTGCATAATCCACAATGCAACATTAATATAAGGGCACCTCATACATAACACAGCGATCACAATGCAGAAAGATGGGCGTGGCTGCATAATCCACAATGCAACATTATTATATGGGCACCTCATACATAACACAGCGATCGCAATGCTGAAAGATGGACGTGGATGCATAATCCACAATGTAACATTAAAATAAGGGCACCTCATACAGAACACAGTGATCGCAATGCTGGAAGGTGGTCGTGGCTGCATAATACGCAATGCAACTCTAAAATAAGGGCGCCTCACACAGAAAATAGCGATCGCAATGCTGGAAGGTGGTCGTGGCTGCATAATCTGCAATGCAACATTAAAATAAGGGCGCCTCACACAGAACGCAGCGATCACAATGATGAAAGGTGGCCGTGGCTGCATAATACACAAAGCAACATTAAAATAAGGGCACCTCACACAGAACACAGCGATCGCAATACTGAAAGGTGGCCATGGCTGCATAATCCACAATGCAACATTAAAATAAGGGCACCTCATACAGAACACAGCGATCTCAATGCTGAACGGTGGCCGTGGCTGCATTATCCTCAATGCAACATTAAAATAAGGTTACCTCATACAGAACACAGCGATCGCAATGCTGAAAGGTGGCCGTGGCTGCATAATACGCAATGCAACATTAAAATAAGGGCACCTCACACAGAACACAACGATCGCAAAGCTGAAAGGTGGTCATGGCTGCATAATCCACACTACAACATTAAAATAAGGGCACCTCATTCAGAACACAGCGATTGCAATTCTGAAAGGTGGTCGTGGCTGCATAATCCACAATGCAACATTGAAATAAGGGCACCTCATACAGAACACAGTGATCGCAATGCTGAAAAGTGTTCGTGGCTGCATAATCCGCAATGCAACATTAAAATAAGGGCACTTCATACAGAACACAGCGATCGCAATGCTGAAAGGTGGTTGTGGCTGCATAATCCACAATGCAACATTAAATTACGGGCACCTCATACAGAAGACATCAATCGCAATGCTGAAAGATGGCCGTGGCTGCATAATCCACAATGCAACATTAATATAAGGGCAACTCATACATAACACAGCGATCGCAATGCTGAAAGGTGGGCGTGGCTGCATAATCCACAATGCAACATTAATATATGGGCACCTCATACATAACACAGCGATCGCAATGCTGAAAGGTGGCCGTGGATGCATAATCCACAATGCAACATTAAAATAAGGGCACCTCATACAGAACACAGTGATCGCAATGCTGGAAGGTGGTCGTGGCTGCATAATACGCAATGCAACTCTAAAATAAGGGCACCTCACACAGAAAATAGCGATCGCAATGCTGGAAGGTGGTCGTGGCTGCATAATCTGCAATGCAACATTAAAATAAGGGCGCCTCACACAGAACACAGCGATCACAATGCTGAAAGGTGGCCGTGGCTGCATAATACACAATGCAACATTAAAATAAGGGCACCTCACACAGAACACAGCGATCGCAATGCGGAAAGGTGGCCATGGCTGCATAATCCACAATGCAACATTAAAATAAGGGCACCTCATACAGAACACATCGATCTCAATGCTGAACGGTGGCCGTGGCTGCATTATCCTCAATGCAACATTAAAATAAGGTTACCTCATACAGAACACAGCGATCGCAATGCTGAAAGGTGGCCGTGGCTGCATAATACGCAATGCAACATTAAAATAAGGGCACCTCATACAGAACACAACGATCGCAAAGCTGAAAGGTGGTCATGGCTGCATAATCCACACTACAACATTAAAATAAGGGCACCTCATATAAAACACAGTGATCGCAGTGCTGAAAGGTGGCCGTGGCTGCATAATCCACAAGGCAACATTAAAATAATAGAACCTCATACAGAGCGAAGCGATCGCAATGCTGAAGGGTGGTTGTGGCTGCATAACCTGCAAAGCAACATTAAAATAAGGGCACCTCATAAAGAACACAGCGATCACAATGCTGAAAGGTGGCCGTGGCTGCATAATGCACAATGCAAAATTAATATAAGGGCACCTCATACAGAACACAGCGATCGCAAAGCTGAAAGGTGGGCGTGGCTGCATAATCCACAATGCAACATTAAAATAAGGGCACCTCATACAGAACACAGCGATCGCAATGCTGGAAGGTGGTCAGGGCTGCATAATACACAATGCAACATTAAAATAAAGGCACCTCATACAGAACACAGTGATCGCAATGCTAGAAGGTGGTCAGGGCTGCATATTCCACAATGCAACATTAAAATAAAGGCACTTCATACAGAACACAGCGATCACAATGCTGAAAGGTGGCCGTGGCTGCATAATCCGCAATGCAACATTAAAATAAGGGCACCTCATACAGAACACATCGATCGCAATGCTGAAAAGTGGCCGTGGCTGCATAATCCACAATGCAAAATTAAAATAAGTGCACCTCATACAGAACACAGCGATCGCAATGCTGAACGGTGGCCGTGGCTGCATAATCCTAAATGTAACATTAAAATAAGGGCACCTCATACAGAACACAGCCATCACAATGCTGAAAGGTGGCCGTGGCTGCATAATCCGCAATGCAACATTAATATAAGAGCATCTCATACAGAACACATAGACCACAATGGTTAAAGGTGGCGGTGGCTGCGTAATCAGCAATGCAACATTAAAATAAGGGCACCTCACACAGAAAACAGCAATCGCAATCCTGAAAGGTGGTCATGGCTGCATAATCCGCAATGCACCATTAAAATAAGGGCACCTCACACAGAACACAGCGATCGAAATCCTGAAAGGTGGTCATGGCTGCATAATCCGCAATGCAACCTTAAAATAAGGGCACCTCAGACACAACACATCGCAATTCTCATACAGAACACAGCAGTTGCAATGCTGAAAGGTGGTGGTGGCTGCATAAACCGCAATGCAACCTTAAAATAAGGGCACCTCATACAGAACACAGCAGTTGCAATGCTGAAAGGTGGTCGTGGCTGCATGATCCACAATGCAACATTAAAATAAGGGCATCTCATACAGAACACAGCGATCGCAATGCTGAAAGGTGGCCGTGGCTGCATGATCCACAATGCAACATTAAAATAAGTGTACCTCATACAGATCACAGCGATCGCAATGCTGAAAGTTTGCCGTGGCTGCATAATCCGCAAAGCAATATTAATATAATGAAACCTCATATAGAACGAAGCGATCGCAATGCGGAAAGGTGGTGGTGGCTGCATAATCCGCAATGCATCATTATTATAAGGACATCTCATACAGAACACAGCGGTTGGAATGCTGAAAGGTGGTTGTGGCTGTATAATCCGCAATGCAACCTTAAAATAAGGCCACCTCACACAGAACGCAGCAATCGCAATGCTGAAAGATGGACGTGGCTGCATAATCCACAAGACAACATTAAAATAATGGAACCTCATACAGAACATAGCGATCGCAATGTTGAAAGTTGGTTGTGGCTGCATAATCCGCAAAGCAACATTAAAATAAGGGCACCTCATACAGAGGACAGCGATCGCAATCCTGAAAAGTGGCCGTGGCTGCATAATCAACAATGCAATATTAAAATAAGGGCACTTGATACAGAACTCAGCGATCGCAATGCTGAAAAGTGGTCGTGGCTGCATAATCCGCAATGCAACATTAAAATAAGGGCACCTCACACAGAACACAGCGATCCTGATTGCGATCGATGTGTTCTGTATGTGGTGCCCTTGGCTGCATAATCCACAATGCAACAATAAAATAAGGGCACCTCATAAAGAACACAGCGATCACAATGCTGAAAGGTGGCTGTGGCTGCATAATCCACAATGCAACATTAATTAAAGTGCTCCTCATACAGAACACAGCGATCGCTATGCTGAAAGGTGGCCTTGGTTGCATAATCCACAATGCAACATTAAAATAAGGGCACCTCATACAGAACACAGCGATCGCAATGCTGGAAGGTGGTCAGGGCTGCATAATACACAATGCAACATTAAAATAAAGGCACCTCATACACAACACAGCAATCGCAACGCTGGAAGGTAGTCAGGGCTGCATATTCTACAATGCAACATTAAAATAAGGGCACCTCATACAGAACGCAGCGATCGCAATGCTGAAAGGTGGTCTTGGCTGCATAATCCGCAATGCAACATTAAAATAAGGGCACCTCATACAGAACACATTGATCGCAATGCTGAAAGGTGGTCGTGGCTGTACAATCCACATTGCAAAATTATAATACGGGCACCTCATACAGAAGACATTGATCGCAATGCCGAAAGGTGGTCGTGGCTGAATAATCCACAGTGCAACATTAAAATAAGGGCTCCTCATACAGAACATAGCGATCGCAATGCTGAAAGGCAGTCGTGGCTGCATAATCCACAGTGCAACATTAAAATAAGGGCACCTCATACAGATCACAGCGATCGCAATGCTGAAAGGTGGTTGTGGCTGCATAATCCGCAATGCAACCTTAAAATAAGGCCACCACATGCAGAACACAGCGGTTGCAATGCTGAAAGGTGGTCGTGGCTGCATAATCCGCAATGCACCATTAAAATGAGGGTACCTCATACAGAACACATCGATCGCAATGCTGAAAGGTGGTCGTGGCTGCATAATCGCAATGTAACATTATAATAAGGGCACCTCATACAGAACACAGCGATCGCAATGCTGAAAGGGTGCAGTGGCTGCATAATACACAATGCAACATTAATATACAGGCCCCTCATACAGAAGATATTGATCGCAATCCTGAAAGGTGGCTTTGGCTGCATAATCCACAATGCAACGTTAAAATAAGGGCACCTCAAACAGAACACAGCGATCGCAATGCTGAAAGGTGGTCGTGGCTGCATAATCCACAATGCACCATTAAAATAAGGGCACCTCATACAGAACACAGCGATCACAATGCTGAAAAGTGGCCGTGGCAGCATTATCCACAATGCAACATTAAAGTAAGGGGACCTCATACAGAACACTGCAATTGCAAGCAATGCTGAAAGGTGGCCGTGGCTGCATAATCCACAATGCAACATTAAAATAAAGGTACCTCATACAGAACACAGCGATTGCAATGCTGAAAGTTTGCCGTGGCTGCATAATCCACAATGCAACATTAAAATAAGGGCACCTCATACACAACACAGCGATCGCAATGCTGAAACATGGTTGTGGCTGCATAATTCACAGGGCAACATTAAAATAAGGGAACCTCATACAGAACACAGCGATCGCAATGCTGAAAGGTGGCGGTGGCTGCATAATTCTCAATGCGACAACATTAAAATAAGGGCACCTTATGCAGAACACAGCGAACGCAATGCTGAAAGGTGGCCATGGCTGCATAATACACAATGCAACATTAATATAAGGGCACCTCATACAGAACACAGTGATTGCAATGCTGAAAGGTGGCTGTGGCTGCATAATCCACAATGCAACATTAATATAAGGGCACCTGATACAGAACACAGCGATCGTAATGCTGAAAGGTAGCTGTGCTGCATAATCAACACAATGTAACATTAAAATAAGGGCACCTCATACAGAACACAGCCATCGCAATGCTGAAAGGTGGCCGTGGCTGCATAATCCTCAATGCGACAACATTAAAATAAGGGCACCTTATGCAGAACACAGCAATCACAATGCTGAAAGGTGGCCGTGGCTGCATAATCCACAATGCATCATTAAAATACGGGCACCTCATACAGAACACATCGATCGCAAAGCTGAAAGGTGGTTGATGCTGCATAATCCGCAATGCAACATTAAAATAAGGGCACCTCACACAGAACACAGCGATCGCGATTGCGACCGATGTGTTCTGTATGTCGTGACCATGGCTGCATAATCCACAATGCAACATTAAAATAAGGGCACCTCATAAAGAACACAGCGATCACAATGCTGAAAGGTGGCCGTGGCTGCATAATGCACAATGCAAAATTAATATAAGGGCACCTCATACAGAACACAGCGATCGCAAAGCTGAAAGGTGGGCGTGGCTGCATAATCCACAGTGCAACATTAAAATAAGGGCACCTCATACAGAACACAGCGATCACAATGCTGGAAGGTGGTCAGGGCTGCATAATACACAATGCAACATTAAAATAAAGGCACCTCATACAGAACACAGTGATCGCAATGCTAGAAGGTGGTCAGGGCTGCATATTCCACAATGCAACATTAAAATAAAGGCACTTCATTCAGAACACAGCGATCACAATGCTGAAAGGTGGCCGTGGCTACATAATCCGCAATGCAACATTAAAATAAGGGCACCTCATACAGAACACATCGATCGCAATGCTGAAAAGTGGCCGTGGCTGCATAATCCACAATGCAACATTAAAATAAGGGCACCGCATACAGAACACAGCGATCGCAATGCTGAACGGTGGCCGTGGCTGCATAATCCTAAATGTAACATTAAAATAAGGGCACCTCATACAGAACACAGCCATCACATTGCTGAAAGGTGGCCGTGGCTGCATAATCCGCAATGCAACATTAATATAAGAGCATCTCATACAGAACACATAGATCACAATGGTGAAAGGTGGCGGTGGCTGCGTAATCAGCAATGCAACAGTAAAATAAGGGCACCTCACACAGAAAACAGCGATCGCAATCCTGAAAGGTGGTCATGGCTGCATAATCCGCAATGCAACATTAAAATAAGGGCACCTCACACAGAACACAGCGATCGAAATCCTGAAAGGTGGTCATGGCTGCATAATCCGCAATGCAACATTAAAATAAGGGCACCTCATACAGAACACAGCAGTTGCAATGCTGAAAGGTGGTGGTGGCTGCATAATCCGCAATGCAACCTTAAAATAAGGGCACCTCATACAGAACACAGCAGTTGCAATGCTGAAAGGTGGTCGTGGCTGCATAATCCTCAATGCAACATTAAAATAAAGGCAACTAACACAGAAGACATCCATTGCAATGCTGAAAGGTGGCCGTGGCTGCATAATCCACAATGCAACATTAAAATAAGGGCACCTCACACAGAACACAGCGATCGTAATGCTGAAAGGTGGTCGTGGCTGCATAATCCACAATGCAACATTAAAATAAAGGCACCTAACACAGAAGACAACAATCGCAATGCTGAAAGGTGGCCGTGGCGGAATAATCCACAATGCACCATTAAAATAAGGGCACCTCATACAGAACACAGCGATCGCAATGGTGGAAGGTGGTTGTGGCTGCATAATACACAATGCAACATTAAAATAAAGGCACCTCACACAGAGCACATCGATAACAAATCGCAATGCTGGAAGGTGGTCGTGGCTGCATAATATGCAATGCAACATTAAAATACAGCGATCACAATGGTGAACGGTGGCCGTGGCTGCATAATCCACAATGCAACATTAAAATAAGGGCACCTCATACAGATCACAGCGATCGCAATGCTGAAAGGTGGCCGTGGCTGCATAATCCACAATGCAACATTAAAATAAGGGACCCTCATACAGAACACAGCGATCACAATGCTGAACAGTGGCCGTGGCTGCATAATCCTAAATGTAACATTAAAATAAGGGCACCTCATACAGAACACATCCATCACAATGCTGAAAGGTGGCCGTGGCTGCATAATCCACAATGCAACATTAAAATAAGGGCACCTCATACAGAACACAGCGATCGTAATGCTGAAAGGTGGTCGTGGCTGCATAATCCACAATGCAACATTAAAATAAAGGCACCTCACACAGAAGACAACAATCGCAATGCTGAAAGGTGGCCGTGGCTGAATAATCCACAATGCACCATTAAAATAAGGGCACCTCATACAGAACACAGCGATCGCAATGCTGGAAGGTGGTCGTGGCTGCATAATACACAATGCAACATTAAAATAAAGGCACCTCACACAGAGCACATCGATAACAAATCGCAATGCTGAAAGGTGGCCGTGGCTGCATAATCCGCAATGCAACTTTAATATAAGAGCACCTTATACAGAACACATCGATCACAATGCTGAAAGGTGGCGGTGGCTTCGTAATCAGCAATGCACCATTAATATAAGGATACCTCATACAGAACACAGTGGTTGCAATGCTAAACTGTGGCCATGGCTGCATAATCTGCAATGCAACATTAATTAAAGGGCACCTCATACAGAACACAGCGATAGCAATGCTGAAAGGTGGCCTTGGTTGCATAATCCACAATGCAACATTAATATAAGGGCACCTCATACAGAACAAAGCGATCACAATGCTGGAAGGTGGTCAGGGCTGCATAATACACAATGCAACATTAAAATAAAGGCACCTCATACACAACACAGCGATCGCAATGCTGGAACGTGGTCAGGGCTGCATATTCCACAATGCAACATTAAAATAAGGGCACCTCATACAGAACGCAGCGATCGCAATGCTGAAAGGTGGTCTTGGCTGCATAATCCGCAATGCAACATTAAAATAAAGGCAACTCATTCAGAAGACAGTAATCGCAATGCTGAAATGTGGCCGTGGCTGCATAATCCGCATTGCAACATTAAAATAAGGGGACCTCATACAGAACACAGCGATCGCAATGCTGAAAAGTGGTCGTGGCTGAATAATCCTAAATGCAACATTAAAATAAGGGCACATCACATAGAACACAGCGATCACAAAGCTGAAAGGTGGTTGTGGCTGCATAATCCACAATGCAACATTAAATTAAGGGCACCTCATACCGAACACATCGATCGCAATGCTGAAAGGTGGCCTTGGTTGCATAATCCACAATGCAACATTAAAATAAGGGCACCTCATACAGAACACAGCGATCGCAATGCTGGAAGGTGGTCAGGGCAAACTTTCAGCATTGTGATCGCTGTGTTCTGTATGAGGTACCCTTATTTTAATGTTGCATTGTGGATTATGCAGCCACAGCCACATTTCAGCATTGCTTGCAATTGCAGTGTTCTGTATGAGGTGCCCTTACTTTAATGTTTCATTGTGGATAATGCCGCCACAGCCACTTTTCAGCATTGTGATCGCTGTGTTCTGTATGAGGTGCCCTTATTTTAATGGTGCATTGTGGATTATGCAGCCACGACCACGTTTCAGCATTGCGATAGCTGTGTTCTGTATGAGGTGCCCTTAAATTAATGTTGCATTGTGGACTATGCAGCCACAGCCACCTTTCAGCATTGCGATCGATGTGTTCTGTATGAGGTGCCCTTATATTAATGTTGCATTGTGGATTATGCAGCCACCTTTCAGCATTGCGATTGCTGTGTCCTGTATGAGGTGCCTTTATTTTAATGTTGCATTGTGTATTATGCAGCCCTGACCACCTTCCAGCATTGCGATCGCTGTGTTCTGTATGAGGTGCCCTTATTTTAATGTTGCATTGTAGATTATGCAGCCATGGGCACCACATACAGAACACAGCGATCACAATGCTGAAAGGTGGCCGTGGCTGCATAATCCACAATGCAACATTAATATAAGGGCATCTCATACAGAACACAGCAATCGCAATGCTGAAAGGTGGCTGCATAATCCACAATGCAACATTAATATAAGGGCACCTCATACATAACACAGCGATCACAATGCAGAAAGATGGGCGTGGCTGCATAATCCACAATGCAACATTAATATATGGGCACCTCATACATAACACAGTGATCGCAATGCTGAAAGGTGGACGTGGATGCATAATCCACAATGCAACATTAAAATAAGGGCACCTTATACAGAACACAGCGATCGCAATGCTGAAAGGTGGTTGTGGCTGCATAATCCACAATGCAACATTAAATTACGGGCACCTCATACAGAAGACATCAATCGCAATGCTGAAAGATGGCCGTGGCTGCATAATCCACAATGCAACATTAATATAAGGGCAACTCAAACATAACACAGCGATCGCAATGCTGAAAGGTGGGCGTGGCTGCATAATCCACAATGCAACATTAATATATGGGCACCTCATACATAACACAGCGATCGCAATGCTGAAAGGTGGCCGTGGATGCATAATCCACAATGCAACATTAAAATAAGGGCACCTCATACAGAACACAGTGATCGCAATGCTGGAAGGTGGTCGTGGCTGCATAATACGCAATGCAACTCTAAAATAAGGGCGCCTCACACAGAAAATAGCGATAGCAATGCTGGAAGGTGGTCGTGGCTGCATAATCTGCAATGCAACATTAAAATAAGGGCGCCTCACACAGAACGCAGCGATCACAATGCTGAAAGGTGGCCGTGGCTGCATAATACAGAATGCAACATTAAAATAAGGGCACCTCACACAGAACACAGCGATCGCAATACTGAAAGGTGGCCATGGCTGCATAATCCACAATGCAACATTAAAATAAGGGCACCTCATACAGAACACAGCGATCTCAATGCTGAACGGTGGCCGTGGCTGCATTATCCTCAATGCAACATTAAAATAAGGTTACCTCATACAGAACACAGCGATCGCAATGCTGAAAGGTGGCCGTGGCTGCATAATACGCAATGCAACATTAAAATAAGGGCACCTCATACAGAACACAACGATCGCAAAGCTGAAAGGTGGTCATGGCTGCATAATCCACACTACAACATTAAAATAAGGGCACCTCATATAAAACACAGTGATCGCAGTGCTGAAATGTGGCCGTGGCTGAATTATCCACAAGGCAACATTAAAATAATAGAACCTCATACAGAGCGAAGCGATCGCAATGCTGAAAGGTGGTTGTGGCTGCATAATCTGCAAAGCAACATTAAAATAAGGGCACCTCATTCAGAACACAGCGATTGCAATTCTGAAAGGTGGTCGTGGCTGCATAATCCACAATGCAACATTGAAATAAGGGCACCTCATACAGAACACAGTGATCGCAATGCTGAAAAGTGTTCGTGGCTGCATAATCCGCAATGCAACATTAAAATAAGGGCACTTCATACAGAACACAGCGATCGCAATGCTGAAAGGTGGTTGTGGCTGCATAATCCACAATGCAACATTAAATTACGGGCACCTCATACAGAAGACATCAATCGCAATGCTGAAAGATGGCCGTGGCTGCATAATCCACAATGCAACATTAATATAAGGGCAACTCATACATAACACAGCGATCGCAATGCTGAAAGGTGGGCGTGGCTGCATAATCCACAATGCAACATTAGTATATGGGCACCTCATACATAACACAGCGATCGCAATGCTGAAAGGTGGCCGTGGATGCATAATCCACAATGCAACATTAAAATAAGGGCACCTCATACAGAACACAGTGATCGCAATGCTGGAAGGTGGTCGTGGCTGCATAATACGCAATGCAACTCTAAAATAAGGGCACCTCACACAGAAAATAGCGATCGCAATGCTGGAAGGTGGTCGTGGCTGCATAATCCTCAATGCAACATTAAAATAAGGGCGCCTCACACAGAACACAGCGATCACAATGCTGAAAGGTGGCCGTGGCTGCATAATACACAATGCAACATTAAAATAAGGGCACCTCACACAGAACACAGCGATCCCAATGCTGAAAGGTGGCCATGGCTGCATAATCCACAATGCAACATTAAAATAAGGGCACCTCATACAGAACACAGCGATCTCAATGCTGAACGGTGGCCGTGGCTGCATTATCCTCAATGCAACATTAAAATAAGGTTACCTCATACAGAACACAGCGATCGCAATGCTGAAAGGTGGCCGTGGCTGCATAATACGCAATGCAACATTAAAATAAGGGCACCTCATACAGAACACAACGATCGCAAAGCTGAAAGGTGGTCATAGCTGCACAATCCACACTACAACATTAAAATAAGGGCACCTCATATAAAACACAGTGATCGCAGTGCTGAAAGGTGGCCGTGGCTGCATAATCCACAAGGCAACATTAAAATAATAGAACCTCATACAGAGCGAAGCGATCGCAATGCTGAAGGGTGGTTGTGGCTGCATAATCTGCAAAGCAACATTAAAATAAGGGCACCTCATACAGAACACAGCGATTGCAATTCTGAAAGGTGGTCGTGGCTGCATAATCCTCAATGCAACATTGAAATAAGGGCACCTCATACAGAACACAGTGATCGCAATGCTGAAAAGTGTTCGTGGCTGCATAATCCGCAATGCAACATTAAAATAAGGGCACCTCACACAGAACACAGCAATCGCGATTGCGATCGATGTGTTCTGTATGACGTGCCCATGGCTGCATAATCCACAATGCAACATTAAAATAAGGGCACCTCATAAAGAACACAGCGTTCACAATGCTGAAAGGTGGCCGTGGCTGCATAATGCACAATGCAACATTAATATAAGGGCACCTCATAGAGAACACAGCAATCGCAATGCTGAAAGGTGGCCGTGGCTGCATAATCCACAATGCAACATTAAAGAAGGGCACCTCATACAGAACACATTGATCGCAATGCTGGAAGGTGGTCGTGGCTGCATAATCCACAATGCAACATTAAAATAAGGGCACCTCATAAAGAACACAGCGATCACAATGCTGAAAGGTGGCCGTGGCTGCATAATGCAACATTAATATAAGGACACCTCATACAGAACACAGCGATCGCAATGCTGAAAGGTGGCCGTGGCTGCATAATCCTCAATGCAACATTAAAATAAGGGCTCCTCATACAGAACACAGCGATCGCAATGCTGAAAGGTGGCCATGGCTGCATGATCCACAATGCAACATTAAAATAAGGGTACCTCATACAGATCACAGGGATCGCAATGCTGAAAGTTTGCCGTGGCTGCATAATCCGCAATGCAACATTAAAATAAGGGCACTCATATAAAACACAGCGATCGCAGTGCTGAAAGGTGGCCGTGGCTGCATGATCTACAATGCAACATTAAAATAAGGGTACCTCATACAGAACGAAGCGATCGCAATGCGGAAACGTGGTGGTGGCTGCATAATCCGCAATGCTATAATAATATAAGGACACCTCATACAGAACACAGCGGTTGAAATGCTGAAAGGTGGTGGTGGCTGTATAATCCGCAATGCAACCTTAAAATAAGGGCACCTCATACAGATCACAGCGATCGCAATGCTGAAAGGTGGTTGTGGCTGCATAATCCGCAATGCAACCTTAAAATAAGGCCACCACATGCAGAACACAGCGGTTGCAATGCTGAAAGGTGGTCGTGGCTGCATAATCCGCAATGCACCATTAAAATGAGGGTACCTCATACAGAACACATCGATCGCAATGCTGAAAGGTGGTCGTGGCTGCATAATCGCAATGTAACATTATAATAAGGGCACCTCATACAGAACACAGCGATCGCAATGCTGAAAGGGTGCAGTGGCTGCATAATACACAATGCAACATTAATATACAGGCCCCTCATACAGAAGATATTGATCGCAATCCTGAAAGGTGGCTTTGGCTGCATAATCCACAATGCAACGTTAAAATAAGGGCACCTGAAACAGAACACAGCGATCGCAATGCTGAAAGGTGGTCGTGGCTGCATAATCCACAATGCACCATTAAAATAAGGGCACCTCATACAGAACACAGCGATCACAATGCTGAAAAGTGGCCGTGGCAGCATTATCCACAATGCAACATTAAAGTAAGGGGACCTCATACAGAACACTGCAATTGCAAGCAATGCTGAAAGGTGGCCGTGGCTGCATAATCCACAATGCAACATTAAAATAAAGGTACCTCATACAGAACACAGCGATCGCAATGCTGAAAGTTTGCCGTGGCTGCATAATCCACAATGCAACATTAAAATAAGGGCACCTCATACACAACACAGCGATCGCAATGCTGAAACATGGTTGTGGCTGCATAATTCACAGGGCAACATTAAAATAAGGGAACCTCATACAGAACACAGCGATCGCAATGCTGAAAGGTGGCGGTGGCTGCATAATTCTCAATGCGACAACATTAAAATAAGGGCACCTTATGCAGAACACAGCGAACGCAATGCTGAAAGGTGGCCATGGCTGCATAATCCACAATGCAACATTAATATAAGGGCACCTCATACAGAACACAGTGATTGCAATGCTGAAAGGTGGCTGTGGCTGCATAATCCACAATGCAACATTAATATAAGGGCACCTGATACAGAACACAGCGATCGTAATGCTGAAAGGTAGCTGTGCTGCATAATCAACACAATGTAACATTAAAATAAGGGCACCTCATACAGAACACAGCCATCGCAATGCTGAAAGGTGGCCGTGGCTGCATAATCCTCAATGCGACAACATTAAAATAAGGGCACCTTATGCAGAACACAGCATTCACAATGCTGAAAGGTGGCTGTGGCTGCATAATCCACAATGCATCATTAAAATACGGGCACCTCATACAGAACACATCGATCGCAAAGCTGAAAGGTGGTTGATGCTGCATAATCCGCAATGCAACATTAAAATAAGGGCACCTCACACAGAACACAGCGATCGCGATTGCGACCGATGTGTTCTGTATGTCGTGACCATGGCTGCATAATCCACAATGCAACATTAAAATAAGGGCACCTCATAAAGAACACAGCGATCACAATGCTGAAAGGTGGCCGTGGCTGCATAATGCACAATGCAAAATTAATATAAGGGCACCTCATACAGAACACAGCGATCGCAAAGCTGAAAGGTGGGCGTGGCTGCATAATCCACAGTGCAACATTAAAATAAGGGCACCTCATACAGAACACAGCGATCACAATGCTGGAAGGTGGTCAGGGCTGCATAATACACAATGCAACATTAAAATAAAGGCACCTCATACAGAACACAGTGATCGCAATGCTAGAAGGTGGTCAGGGCTGCATATTCCACAATGCAACATTAAAATAAAGGCACTTCATTCAGAACACAGCGATCACAATGCTGAAAGGTGGCCGTGGCTACATAATCCGCAATGCAACATTAAAATAAGGGCACCTCATACAGAACACATCGATCGCAATGCTGAAAAGTGGCCGTGGCTGCATAATCCACAATGCAACATTAAAATAAGGGCACCGCATACAGAACACAGCGATCGCAATGCTGAACGGTGGCCGTGGCTGCATAATCCTAAATGTAACATTAAAATAAGGGCACCTCATACAGAACACAGCCATCACATTGCTGAAAGGTGGCCGTGGCTGCATAATCTGCAATGCAACATTAATATAAGAGCATCTCATACAGAACACATAGATCACAATGGTGAAAGGTGGCGGTGGCTGCGTAATCAGCAATGCAACAGTAAAATAAGGGCACCTCACACAGAAAACAGCGATCGCAATCCTGAAAGGTGGTCATGGCTGCATAATCCGCAATGCAACATTAAAATAAGGGCACCTCACACAGAACACAGCGATCGAAATCCTGAAAGGTGGTCATGGCTGCATAATCCGCAATGCAACATTAAAATAAGGGCACCTCATACAGAACACAGCAGTTGCAATGCTGAAAGGTGGTGGTGGCTGCATAATCCGCAATGCAACCTTAAAATAAGGGCACCTCATACAGAACACAGCAGTTGCAATGCTGAAAGGTGGTCGTGGCTGCATAATCCTCAATGCGACATTAAAATGAAGGCAACTAACACAGAAGACATCCATTGCAATGCTGAAAGGTGGCCGTGGCTGCATAATCCACAATGCAACATTAAAATAAGGGCACCTCACACAGAACACAGCGATCGTAATGCTGAAAGGTGGTCGTGGCTGCATAATCCACAATGCAACATTAAAATAAAGGCACCTAACACAGAAGACAACAATCGCAATGCTGAAAGGTGGCCGTGGCGGAATAATCCACAATGCACCATTAAAATAAGGGCACCTCATACAGAACACAGCGATCGCAATGGTGGAAGGTGGTTGTGGCTGCATAATACACAATGCAACATTAAAATAAAGGCACCTCACACAGAGCACATCGATAACAAATCGCAATGCTGGAAGGTGGTCGTGGCTGCATAATATGCAATGCAACATTAAAATACAGCGATCACAATGATGAACGGTGGCCGTGGCTGCATAATCCACAATGCAACATTAAAATAAGGGCACCTCATACAGATCACAGCGATCGCAATGCTGAAAGGTGGCCGTGGCTGCATAATCCACAATGCAACATTAAAATAAGGGACCCTCATACAGAACACAGCGATCACAATGCTGAACAGTGGCCGTGGCTGCATAATCCTAAATGTAACATTAAAATAAGGGCACCTCATACAGAACACATCCATCACAATGCTGAAAGGTGGCCGTGGCTGCATAATCCACAATGCAACATTAAAATAAGGGCACCTCATACAGAACACAGCGATCGTAATGCTGAAAGGTGGTCGTGGCTGCATAATCCACAATGCAACATTAAAATAAAGGCACCTCACACAGAAGACAACAATCGCAATGCTGAAAGGTGGCCGTGGCTGAATAATCCACAATGCACCATTAAAATAAGGGCACCTCATACAGAACACAGCGATCGCAATGCTGGAAGGTGGTCGTGGCTGCATAATACACAATGCAACATTAAAATAAAGGCACCTCACACAGAGCACATCGATAACAAATCGCAATGCTGAAAGGTGGCCGTGGCTGCATAATCCGCAATGCAACTTTAATATAAGAGCACCTTATACAGAACACATCGATCACAATGCTGAAAGGTGGCGGTGGCTTCGTAATCAGCAATGCAACATTAATATAAGGATACCTCATACAGAACACAGTGGTTGCAATGCTAAACTGTGGCCATGGCTGCATAATCTGCAATGCAACATTAATTAAAGGGCACCTCATACAGAACACAGCGATAGCAATGCTGAAAGGTGGCCTTGGTTGCATAATCCACAATGCAACATTAATATAAGGGCACCTCATACAGAACAAAGCGATCACAATGCTGGAAGGTGGTCAGGGCTGCATAATACACAATGCAACATTAAAATAAAGGCACCTCATACACAACACAGCGATCGCAATGCTGGAACGTGGTCAGGGCTGCATATTCCACAATGCAACATTAAAATAAGGGCACCTCATACAGAACGCAGCGATCGCAATGCTGAAAGGTGGTCTTGGCTGCATAATCCGCAATGCAACATTAAAATAAAGGCAACTCATTCAGAAGACAGCAATCGCAATGCTGAAATGTGGCCGTGGCTGCATAATCCGCATTGCAACATTAAAATAAGGGGACCTCATACAGAACACAGCGATCGCAATGCTGAAAAGTGGTCGTGGCTGAATAATCCTAAATGCAACATTAAAATAAGGGCACATCACATAGAACACAGCGATCACAAAGCTGAAAGGTGGTTGTGGCTGCATAATCCACAATGCAACATTAAATTAAGGGCACCTCATACCGAACACATCGATCGCAATGCTGAAAGGTGGCCTTGGTTGCATAATCCACAATGCAACATTAAAATAAGGGCACCTCATACAGAACACAGCGATCGCAATGCTGGAAGGTGGTCAGGGCAAACTTTCAGCATTGTGATCGCTGTGTTCTGTATGAGGTACCCTTATTTTAATGTTGCATTGTGGATTATGCAGCCACAGCCACATTTCAGCATTGCTTGCAATTGCAGTGTTCTGTATGAGGTGCCCTTACTTTAATGTTTCATTGTGGATAATGCCGCCACAGCCACTTTTCAGCATTGTGATCGCTGTGTTCTGTATGAGGTGCCCTTATTTTAATGGTGCATTGTGGATTATGCAGCCACGACCACCTTTCAGCATTGCGATAGCTGTGTTCTGTATGAGGTGCCCTTAAATTAATGTTGCATTGTGGACTATGCAGCCACAGCCACCTTTCAGCATTGCGATCGATGTGTTCTGTATGAGGTGCCCTTATATTAATGTTGCATTGTGGATTATGCAGCCACCTTTCAGCATTGCGATTGCTGTGTCCTGTATGAGGTGCCTTTATTTTAATGTTGCATTGTGTATTATGCAGCCCTGACCACCTTCCAGCATTGCGATCGCTGTGTTCTGTATGAGGTGCCCTTATTTTAATGTTGCATTGTAGATTATGCAGCCATGGGCACCACATACAGAACACAGCGATCACAATGCTGAAAGGTGGCCGTGGCTGCATAATCCACAATGCAACATTAATATAAGGGCATCTCATACAGAACACAGCAATCGCAATGCTGAAAGGTGGCTGCATAATCCACAATGCAACATTAATATAAGGGCACCTCATACATAACACAGCGATCACAATGCAGAAAGATGGGCGTGGCTGCATAATCCACAATGCAACATTAATATATGGGCACCTCATACATAACACAGTGATCGCAATGCTGAAAGGTGGACGTGGATGCATAATCCACAATGCAACATTAAAATAAGGGCACCTTATACAGAACACAGCGATCGCAATGCTGAAAGGTGGTTGTGGCTGCATAATCCACAATGCAACATTAAATTACGGGCACCTCATACAGAAGACATCAATCGCAATGCTGAAAGATGGCCGTGGCTGCATAATCCACAATGCAACATTAATATAAGGGCAACTCAAACATAACACAGCGATCGCAATGCTGAAAGGTGGGCGTGGCTGCATAATCCACAATGCAACATTAATATATGGGCACCTCATACATAACACAGCGATCGCAATGCTGAAAGGTGGCCGTGGATGCATAATCCACAATGCAACATTAAAATAAGGGCACCTCATACAGAACACAGTGATCGCAATGCTGGAAGGTGGTCGTGGCTGCATAATACGCAATGCAACTCTAAAATAAGGGCGCCTCACACAGAAAATAGCGATAGCAATGCTGGAAGGTGGTCGTGGCTGCATAATCTGCAATGCAACATTAAAATAAGGGCGCCTCACACAGAACGCAGCGATCACAATGCTGAAAGGTGGCCATGGCTGCATAATACAGAATGCAACATTAAAATAAGGGCACCTCACACAGAACACAGCGATCGCAATACTGAAAGGTGGCCATGGCTGCATAATCCACAATGCAACATTAAAATAAGGGCACCTCATACAGAACACAGCGATCTCAATGCTGAACGGTGGCCGTGGCTGCATTATCCTCAATGCAACATTAAAATAAGGTTACCTCATACAGAACACAGCGATCGCAATGCTGAAAGGTGGCCGTGGCTGCATAATACGCAATGCAACATTAAAATAAGGGCACCTCATACAGAACACAACGATCGCAAAGCTGAAAGGTGGTCATGGCTGCATAATCCACACTACAACATTAAAATAAGGGCACCTCATATAAAACACAGTGATCGCAGTGCTGAAATGTGGCCGTGGCTGAATTATCCACAAGGCAACATTAAAATAATAGAACCTCATACAGAGCGAAGCGATCGCAATGCTGAAAGGTGGTTGTGGCTGCATAATCTGCAAAGCAACATTAAAATAAGGGCACCTCATTCAGAACACAGCGATTGCAATTCTGAAAGGTGGTCGTGGCTGCATAATCCACAATGCAACATTGAAATAAGGGCACCTCATACAGAACACAGTGATCGCAATGCTGAAAAGTGTTCGTGGCTGCATAATCCGCAATGCAACATTAAAATAAGGGCACTTCATACAGAACACAGCGATCGCAATGCTGAAAGGTGGTTGTGGCTGCATAATCCACAATGCAACATTAAATTACGGGCACCTCATACAGAAGACATCAATCGCAATGCTGAAAGATGGCCGTGGCTGCATAATCCACAATGCAACATTAATATAAGGGCAACTCATACATAACACAGCGATCGCAATGCTGAAAGGTGGGCGTGGCTGCATAATCCACAATGCAACATTAGTATATGGGCACCTCATACATAACACAGCGATCGCAATGCTGAAAGGTGGCCGTGGATGCATAATCTACAATGCAACATTAAAATAAGGGCACCTCATACAGAACACAGTGATCGCAATGCTGGAAGGTGGTCGTGGCTGCATAATACGCAATGCAACTCTAAAATAAGGGCACCTCACACAGAAAATAGCGATCGCAATGCTGGAAGGTGGTCGTGGCTGCATAATCCTCAATGCAACATTAAAATAAGGGCGCCTCACACAGAACACAGCGATCACAATGCTGAAAGGTGGCCGTGGCTGCATAATACACAATGCAACATTAAAATAAGGGCACCTCACACAGAACACAGCGATCGCAATGCTGAAAGGTGGCCATGGCTGCATAATCCACAATGCAACATTAAAATAAGGGCACCTCATACAGAACACAGCGATCTCAATGCTGAACGGTGGCCGTGGCTGCATTATCCTCAATGCAACATTAAAATAAGGTTACCTCATACAGAACACAGCGATCGCAATGCTGAAAGGTGGCCGTGGCTGCATAATACGCAATGCAACATTAAAATAAGGGCACCTCATACAGAACACAACGATCGCAAAGCTGAAAGGTGGTCATAGCTGCACAATCCACACTACAACATTAAAATAAGGGCACCTCATATAAAACACAGTGATCGCAGTGCTGAAAGGTGGCCGTGGCTGCATAATCCACAAGGCAACATTAAAATAATAGAACCTCATACAGAGCGAAGCGATCGCAATGCTGAAGGGTGGTTGTGGCTGCATAATCTGCAAAGCAACATTAAAATAAGGGCACCTCATACAGAACACAGCGATTGCAATTCTGAAAGGTGGTCGTGGCTGCATAATCCTCAATGCAACATTGAAATAAGGGCACCTCATACAGAACACAGTGATCGCAATGCTGAAAAGTGTTCGTGGCTGCATAATCCGCAATGCAACATTAAAATAAGGGCACCTCACACAGAACACAGCAATCGCGATTGCGATCGATGTGTTCTGTATGACGTGCCCATGGCTGCATAATCCACAATGCAACATTAAAATAAGGGCACCTCATAAAGAACACAGCGTTCACAATGCTGAAAGGTGGCCGTGGCTGCATAATGCACAATGCAACATTAATATAAGGGCACCTCATAGAGAACACAGCAATCGCAATGCTGAAAGGTGGCCGTGGCTGCATAATCCACAATGCAACATTAAAGAAGGGCACCTCATACAGAACACAGCGATTGCAATGCTGAATGGTGGCCGTGGCTGCATAATCCACAATGCAACATTATAATAAGGGCACCTCATACAGAACACATTGATCGCAATGCTGGAAGGTGGTCGTGGCTGCATAATCCACAATGCAACATTAAAATAAGGGCACCTCATAAAGAACACAGCGATCACAATGCTGAAAGGTGGCCGTGGCTGCATAATGCACAATGCAACATTAATATAAGGGCACCTCATACAGAACACAGCGATCGCAATGCTGAAAGGTGGCCGTGGCTGCATAATCCTCAATGCAACATTAAAATAAGGGCTCCTCATACAGAACACAGCGATCGCAATGCTGAAAGGTGGCCATGGCTGCATGATCCACAATGCAACATTAAAATAAGGGTACCTCATACAGATCACAGGGATCGCAATGCTGAAAGTTTGCCGTGGCTGCATAATCCGCAATGCAACATTAAAATAAGGGCACTCATATAAAACACAGCGATCGCAGTGCTGAAAGGTGGCCGTGGCTGCATGATCCACAATGCAACATTAAAATAAGGGTACCTCATACAGAACGAAGCGATCGCAATGCGGAAACGTGGTGGTGGCTGCATAATCCGCAATGCTATAATAATATAAGGACACCTCATACAGAACACAGCGGTTGAAATGCTGAAAGGTGGTGGTGGCTGTATAATCCGCAATGCAACCTTAAAATAAGGCCACCTCATACAGAACACAGCAATCTCAAGCAATGCTGAAAGGTGGTTGTGGCTGCATAATCCACAATGCAACATTAAAATAGGGGCATCTAATACAGAGCACAGCGATCGCAATGCTGAAAGGTTGCTGTGGCTGGATGATCCACAATGCAACATTAAAATAAGGGCACCTCATACAGAACACATTGATCGCAATGCTGAAAGGTGGTCGTGGCTGCATAATCCACAATGCAAAATTATAATACGGGCTCCTCATACAGAAGACATTGATCCCAATGCTGAAAGTTGGTCGTGGCTGCATAATCCATAGTGCAATATTAAAATAAGGGCACCTCTTTCAGGAACATAGCAATCGCAATGCTGAAAGGCAGTCGTGGCTGCATAATCCACAGCGCAACATTAAAATAAGGGCACCTCATACAGATCACAACGATCGCAATGCTGAAAGGTGGCCATGGCTGCATAATCCTCAATGCGACATTAAAATAAAGGCACCTAACACAGAAGACATTGATCGCAATGCTGAAAGGTGGTCGTGGCTGCATACTCCACAATGCACCTTTAAAATAAGGGCACATCATACAGAACACAGCGATCGCAATGCTGGAAGGTGGTCATGGCTGTATAATACACAATGCAACATTAAAATAAAGGCACCTCACACAGAAGACATCGATCACAAATCGCGATGCTGGAAGGTGGTCGTGGCTACATAATATGCAATGCAACATTAAAATACAGCGATCAAAATGCTGAAAGGTGGCCGCGGCTGCATAATCCACAATGCAACCTTAAAATAAGGGCACCTCATACAGAACACAGCGATCGCAATGCTGAATGCTGGCCGTGGCTGCATAATCCACAATGCAACATTAAAATAAGGGCACCTCATACAGAACACAGCGATCGCAATGCTGAACAGTGGCCGTGGCTGCATAATCCTCAATGCAACATTAAAATAAGGGCATCTCATACAGAACACAGCCATCACAATGCTGAAAGGTGGCCGTGGCTGCATAATCCGCAATGCAACATTGAGATAAGAGCACCTCATACAGAACACATCGATCACAATGCTGAAAGATGGCGGTGGCTGCGTAATCAGCAATGCAACATTAATATAAGGATACCTCATACAGAACACAGCGGTTGCAATGCTAAACGGAGGCCGTAGCTGCATAATCAGCAATGCAACATTAAAATAAGGGCACCTCACACAGAACACAGCGATCACAATCCTTTAAGGTGGTCATGGCTGCATAATCCGCAATGCAACATTAAAATAAGGGTACCTCAGACACAACACATCGATCGCAATGCTGAAAGGTGGTGGTGGCTGCATAATCCGCAATGCAACATTAAAATAAGGGCACCTCACACAGAACACAGCGATCGCAAAGCTGAAAGGTGGTCCATGCTGCATAATACGCAATGCAACATTAAAATAAGGGCACCTCACACAGAACACAGCGATCGCGATTGCGACCGATGTGTTCTGTATGTCGTGCCCATGGCTGCATAATCCACAATGAAACATTAAAATAAGGGCACCTCATGAAGAACACAGCGATCACAATGCTGAAAGGTGGCCGTGGCTGCATAATGCACAATGCAAAATTAATATAAGGGCACCTCATACAGAACACAGCGATCGCAAAGCTGAAAGGTGGCCGTGGCTGCATATTCTACAATGCAACATTAAAATAAAGGCACTTCATACAGAACACAGCGATCACAATGCTGAAAGGTGGCCGTGGCTGCATAATCCGCAATGCAACATTAAAATAAGGGCACCTCATACAGAACACATCGATCGCAATGCTGAAAGGTGGCCGTGGCTGCATAATTCACAATGCAACATTAAAATAAGGGCACCTCATACAGAACACAGCGATCGCAATGCTGAAGGGTGGCCGTGGCTGCATAATACTAAATGTAACATTAAAATAAGGGCACCTCATACAGAACACAGCCATCACAATGCTGAAAGGTGGCCGTGGCTGCATAATCCGCAATGCAACATTAATATAAGAGCACCTCATACAGAACACATAGATCACAATGGTGAAAGGTGGCAGTGGCTGCGTAATCAGCAATGCAACATTAAAATAAGGGCACCTCACACAGAACACAGCGATCGCAATCCTGAAAGGTGGTCATGGCTGCATAATCCGCAATGCAACATTAAAATAAGGGCACCTCACACAGAACACAGCGATCGAAATCCTGAAAGGTGGTCATGGCTGCATAATCCGCAATGCAACCTTAAAATAAGGGCACCTCATACAGAACACAGCAGTTGCAATGCTGAAAGGTGGTCGTGGCTGCATGATCCACAATGCAACAATAAAATAAGGGCATCTCATACAGAACACAGCAATCGCAATGCTGAAAGGTGGCCGTGGCTGCATAATCTGCAAAGCAACATTAATATAATGAAACCTCATACAGAACGAAGCGATCGCAATGCGGAAAGGTGGTGGTGGCTGCATAATCCGCAATGCAACATTAATATAAGGACACCTCATACAGAACACAGCGGTTGAAATGCTGAAAGGTGGTCGAGGCTGTATAATCCGCAATGCAACCTTAAAATAAGGCCACCTCATACAGAACACAGCAATCGCAAGCAATGCTGAAAGGTGGGCGTGGCTGCATAATCCACAATGCAACATTAAAATAAGGGCATCTCAAACAGTACACAGTGATCGCAATGCTGAAAGGTGGCTGTGGCTGCATGATCCACAATGCAACATTAAAATAAGGGTGCCTCATACAGATCACAGCGTTCGCAATGCTGGATGTTTGCCATGGCTGCATAATCCACAATGCAACATTAAAATAAGGGCACCTCACACAGAACACAGCGATTGCAAAGCTGAAAGGTGGTCGTGGCTGCATAACCCACACTGCAACATTAAAATTAGGGCACCTCATATAAAACACAACAATCGCAATGCTGAAAGATGGACGTGGCTGCATAATCCACAAGACAACATTAAAATAATGGAACCTCATACAGAACATAGCGATCGCAATGCTGAAAGTTGGTTGTGGCTGCATAATCCGCAAAGCAACATTAAAATAAGGGCTCCTCATACAGAGCAGAGCGATCGCAATCCTGAAAGGTGGCCGTGGCTGCATAATCAGCAATGCAATATTAAAATAAGGGCACTTCATAGAGAACACAGCGATCGTGATTGCGATCGATGTGTTCTGTATGTGGTACCCATGGCTGCATAATCCACAATGCAACATTAAAATAAGGGCACCTCATACTGAACACAGCGATCACAATGCTGAAAGGTGGCTGTGGCTGCATAATCCACAATGCAACATTAATTAAAGGGCACCTCATACAGAACACAGCGATCGCAATGCTGAAAGGTGGCCTTGGTTGCATAATCCACAATGCAACATTAAAATAAGGGCACCTCATACAGAACACAGCGATCGCGATGCTGGAAGGTGGTCAGGGCTGCATAATACACAATGCAACATTAAAATAAAGGCACCTCATACACAACACAGCAATCGCAATGCTGGAAGGTGGTCAGGGCTGCATATTCCACAATGCAACATTAAAATAAGGGCACCTCATACAGAACGCAGCGATCGCAATGCTGAAAGGTGGTCTTGGCTGCATAATCCGCAATGCAGCATTAAAATGAGGGTACCTCATACAGAACACAGCGATCGCAATGCTGATAGGTGGTCGTGGCTGCATAATCCGCAATGTAACATTAAAATAAGCGCACCTCATACAGAACACAGCGATCGCAATGCTGAAAGGGTGCAGTGGCTGCATAATCCACAATGCAACATTAATATACGGGCCCCTCATACAGAAGACATTGATCGCAATCCTGAAAGGTGGCTGTGGCTGCATAATCCACAATGCAACATTAATATAAGGGCACCTCATACAGAACACAGCGATCGCAATGCTGAAATGTGGTCGTGGCTGCATAATCCACAGTGCACCATTAAAATAAGGGCACCTCATACAGAACACAGCGATCACAATGCTGAAAGTTTGCCGTGGCTGCATAATCCACAGTGCAACATTAAAATAAGGGCACCTCATACAGATCACAGCGATTGCAATGCTGAAATGTGGCTGTGGCTGCATAATCCACAATGCAACATTAATATAAGGGAACCTCATACAGAACACAGTGATCACAATGCTGAAAGGTGGTTGTGGCTGCATAATCCGCAATGCAACCTTAAAATAAGGCCACCACATGCAGAACACAGCGGTTGCAATGCTGAAAGGTGGTCGTGGCTGCATAATCCACAATGCACCATTAAAATAAGGGTACCTCATACAGAACACATCGATCGCAATGCTGAAAGGTGGTTGTGGTTGCATAATCGCAATGTAACATTATAATAAGGGCACCTCATACAGAACACAGCGATCGCAATGCTGAAATGGTGCAGTGGCTGCATAATCCACAATGCAACATTAAAATAAGCGCACCTCATACAGAACACAGCAATCGCAATGCTGAAAGGTGGTCGTGGCTGCATAATCCACAATGCACCATTAAAATAAGGGCACCTCATACAGAACACAGCGATCACAATGCTGAAAAGTGGCCGTGGCAGCATTATCCACAATGCAACATTAAAGTAAGGGCACCTCATACAGAACACTGCAATTGCAAGCAATGCTGAAAGGTGGCTGTGGCTGCATAATCCACAATGCAACATTAAAATAAGGGTACGTCATACAGAACACAGCGATCGCAATGCTGAAAGTTTGCCGTGGCTGCATAATCCACAATGCAACATTAAAATAAGGGCACCTCATACAGAACACAGTGATCGCAATGCTGAAACATGGTTGTGGCTGCATAATCCACAGTGCAACATTAAAATAAGGGCACCTCATACAGATCACAGCGATCGCAATGCTGAAATGTGGCTGTGGCTGCAAAATCCACGATGCAACATTGATATAAGGGCACCTCATACAGAACACAGTGATCACAATGCTGAAAGGTGGTCGTGGCTGCATAATCCGCAATGCAACCTTAAAATAAGGCCACCACATGCAGAACACAGCGGTTGCAATGCTGAAAGGTGGTCGTGGCTGCATAATCCACAATGCACCATTAAAATAAGGGTACCTCATACAGAACACATCGATCGCAATGCTGAAAGGTGGTCGTGGCTGCATAATCACAATGTAACATTATAATAAGGGCACCTCATACAGAACACAGCGATCGCAATGCTGAAAGGGTGCAGTGGCTGCATAATACACAATGCAACATTAATATACAGGCCCCTCATACAGAAGATATTGATCGCAATCCTGAAAGGTGGCTTTGGCTGCATAATCCACAATGCAACATTAAAATAAGGGCACCTCAAACAGAACACAGCGATCGCAATGCTGAAAGGTGGCCGTGGCTGCATAATCCACAATGCACCATTAAAATAAGGGCACCTCATACAGAACACAGCGATCACAATGCTGAAAAGTGGCCGTGGCAGCATTATCCACAAAGCAACATTAAAGTAAGGGGACCTCATACAGCACACTGCAATTGCAAGCAATGCTGAAAGGTGGCCGTGGCTGCATAATCCACAATACAACATTAATATAAGGGCACCTCATACAGAACACAGTGATTGCAATGCTGAAAGGTGGCTGTGGCTGCATAATCCACAATGCAACATTAATATAAGGGCACCTGATACAGAACACAGCGATCGTAATGCTGAAAGGTAGCTGTGCTGCATAATCAACACAATGCAACATTAAAATAAGGGCACCTCATACAGAACACAGCCATCGCAATGCTAAAAGGTGGCCGTGGCTGCATAATCCTCAATGCGACAACATTAAAATAAGGGCACCTTATGCAGAACACAGCGATCACAATGCTGAAAGGTGGCTGTGGCTGCATAATACACAATGCAACATTAATATAAGGGCACCACATACAGAACACAGTGATCGCAATGCTGAAAGGTGGTTGTGGCTACATAATCTGCAATGCAACATTAAAATCAGGGCACCTCATACAGAACACAGCGATTGCAATGCTGAAAGGTGGTCATGGCTGCACAATCCAGAGTTCAACATTAAAATAAGGGCACCTCATATACAACACACTGATCGCAGTGCTGAAAGGTGGCCGTGGCTGCATAATCCACAAGGCAACATTAAAATAATGGAACCTCATAAAGAAAGAAGCAATCGCAATGCTGAAAGGAGGTTGTGGCTGCATAATCTGTAAAGGAACATTAAAATAAGGGCACCTCACACAAACACAGCGATCGCAATTCTGAAAGGTGGCTGCGGCTGCATAATACACAATGCAACATTAATATAAGGGCACCACATACAGAACACAGTGATCGCAATGCTGAAAGGTGGCTGTGGATGCATAATACACAATGCAACATTAATATAAGGGCAGCACATACAGACCACAGCGATCGCAATGCTGAAAAGTGGCAGTGGCTGCATAATCCACAATGCAACATTAAAATAAGGGCACCTCATACAGAACACAGCGATCGCAATGCTGAAAAGTGGCCGTGGCTGCATAATCCACAATGCAACATTAAAATAAGGGCACCTCATACAGAACACAGCCATCACAATGCTGAAAGGTGGCAGTGGCTGCATAATCCGCAATGCAACTTTAATATAAGAGCACCTCATACAGAACACATCGATCACAATGCTGAAAGGTGGCGGTGGCTTCGTAATCAGCAATGCAACATTAATATAAGGATACCTCATACAGAACACAGCGGTTGCAATGCTAAACGGTGGCCGTGGCTGCATAATCCGCAATGCAACATTAAAATAAGGGCACCTCACACAGAACACAGCAATCGCAATCCTGAAAGGTGGTCATGGCTGCATAATCCGCAATGCAACATTAAAATAAGGGCACCTCAGACACAACACATCGATCGCAATGCTGAAAGGTGGTGGTGGCTGCATAATTCACAATGCAACATTAGTAAAAGGACACCTCATACAGAACACATCAGTTGCAATGCTGAAAGGTGGTGGTGGCTGCATAATCCGCAATGCAACCTTAAAATAAGGGCACCTCATACAGAACACAGCAGTTGCAATGCTGAAAGGTGGTCGTGGCTGCATAATCCTCAATGCGACATTAAAAAGAAGGCAACTAACACAGAAGACATCCATTGCAATGCTGAAAGGTGGCCGTGGCTGCATAATCCACAATGCGACATTAAAATAAGGGCACCTCATACAGAACACATCGATCGTAATGCTGAAAGGTGGTCGTGGCTGCATAATCCACAATGCAATATTAAAATAAAGGCACCTAACACAGAAGACAACAATCGCAATGCTGAAAGGTGGCCGTCGCTGAATAATCCACAATGCACCATTAAAATAAGGGCACCTCATACAGAACACAGCGATCGCAATGCTGGAAGGTGATCGTGGCTGCATAATACACAATGCAACATTAAAATAAAGGCACCTCACACAGAACACATCGATCACAAATCGCAATGCTGGAAGGTGGTCGTGGCTGCATAATATGCAATGCAACATTAAAATACAGCGATCACAATGGTGAACGGTGGCCGTGGCTGCATAATCCACAATGCAACATTAAAATAAGGGCACCTCATACAGATCACAGCGATCGCAATGCTGAAAGGTGGCCGTGGCTGCATAATCCACAATGCAATATTAAAATAAGGGCACCTCATACAGAACACAGCGATCACAATGCTGAACAGTGGCCGTGGCTGCATAATCCTAAATGTAACATTAAAATAAGGGCACCTCATACAGAACACAGCCATCACAATGCTGAAAGGTGGCCGTGGCTGCATAATCCGCAATGCAACTTTAATATAAGAGCACCTCATACAGAACACATCGATCACAATGCTGAAAGGTGGCGGTGGCTTCGTAATCAGCAATGCAACATTAATATAAGGATACCTCATACAGAACACAGTGGTTGCAATGCTAAACGGTGGCCGTGGCTGCATAATCTGCAATGCAACATTAATTAAAGGGCACCTCATACAGAACACAGCGATAGCAATGCTGAAAGGTGGCCTTGGTTGCATAATCCACAATGCAACATTAATATAAGGGCACCTCATACAGAACAAAGCGATCACAATGCTGGAATGTGGTCAGGGCTGCATAATACACAATGCAACATTAAAATAAAGGCACCTCATACACAACACAGCGATCGCAATGCTGGAGCGTGGTCAGGGCTGCATATTCCACAATGCAACATTAAAATAAGGGCACCTCATACAGAACGCAGCGATCGCAATGCTGAAAGGTGGTCTTGGCTGCATAATCCGCAATGCAACATTAAAATAAAGGCAACTCATTCAGAAGACAGCAATCGCAATGCTGAAAGGTGGCCGTGGCTGCATAATCCGCATTGCAACATTAAAATAAGGGCACCTCATACAGAACACAGCGATCGCAATGCTGAAAAGTGGTCGTGGCTGAATAATCCTAAATGCAACATTAAAATAAGGGCACATCACATAGAACACAGCGATCACAAAGCTGAAAGGTGGTTGTGGCTGCATAATCCACAATGCAACATTAAATTAAGGGCACCTCATACAGAAGACATCAATCGCAATGCTGAAAGATGGCCGTGGCTGCATAATCCACAATGCAACATTAATATAAGGGCATCTCATACATAACACAGCGATCACAATGCTGAAAGATGGGCGTGGCTGCATAATCCACAATGCAACATTAAAATAAGGGCACCTCATACAGAACACAGCGATCTCAATGCTGAACGGTGGCCGTGGCTGCATTATCCTCAATGCAACATTAAAATAAGGTTACCTCATACAGAACACATCGATCGTAATGCTGAAAGGTGGTCGTGGCTGCATAATCCACAATGCAACATTAAAATAAAGGCACCTAACACAGAAGACAACAATCGCAATGCTGAAAGGTGGCCGTGGCTGAATAATCCACAATGCACCATTAAAATAAGGGCACCTCATACAGAACACAGCGATCGCAATGTGTCACGACTCGCTCCCTTCGCTCCAGTTCCCACCACTTGGGGGCATGATTTGGGGTTTATTCCCTACTGGACCTTTCCTCCGAACCTTATGCTACAGTGCTATGATGAATTGGGAGCGATAAATCCCTATTTTCCAAGCTACTTCCCTTCCGGATCCATTCCAGGTTTTTGGCAGCCAGCATGCTTCTTTAACCAAATGACTATGCTTCCCAGAATGCCTGGCCCACTGCTCCACCTCCACCCTTGCAGGACAAGGTTGGGTGGAGGATAGGTAACAGCTGTGGCTGCAGGTGCAGCAATCAGCACACCTGAGGCGTGTGCTCGTTAAGCAGCTTTAAAAGCCTCAGTCTTACTTCAGTCCAGCGCTGGTCATCGTTTGCAGTGTTCCTGTTGTGACTAGTCCCTTGTTCCTTGCCTTTGTACCTAGTTCCTAGTTCCTGTTTTCTTGTTCCTCCGCCCTGAATCTCGGATTCATGCGCTAATTGATTTCTGCTCCCTTGATTCCCTTTTTGTCTTCCTCTGTTTGCAGGCCGCATTTCTAAGTGCTTTCCCCTTTTAGATGCAGCCCAGTTTGTCTGGGTTCTATATTTCTATGGCTCTGTCCTTTGCTGCTTTAAACCCGAATGCCTTAGCCTTCCTCTTAGATTAGCTTCCTGTCTTTTCCTTGGAGGGGTAGGGAGAAGTTTGCATTGGTTATTTCGTTTTTTCCCTGCTCCTGATCCTTACTTTCCATTGGGATCCATTCCATGTTTTCCATTGCACTTCTGCATTTATTTCCCATTTGATTATTAGGTGTGGTGTGCTGCTGTAGCTAGCTCCTGTGTGAATGCTTATGTTTTCCTCACTAATTTGTAATCACTATTCCAACTTAGGTATTTAGTTTTCCTCCCATTGCTGTTATAGCCTTTCTGGGTCCCAGTTTCATCAACAGGATTCGTGGGCTAGCTGACATTCAAGAGGTTTATCTCGTCCTCGTGAGTACTGTTCTTTAGTTCCCTTATTTAATACCATCAAGAGTGTTAGTTCACAGATCCTGTCATTGCTTGCCCTCCACGTGGGTTTAGCGCTGTCAGTACCTGTAACAGCAATTGGGGGTAAGGCGCTTGCCGACTTTCCTCGTGGTCAGGTGCTTACCCCACATCCCTTTTCATATATTGGTTTTGTTGTCACACTCTATTTGCACTCCTGGGTTTTAGCATACATGAGTCTTGGTTCCTGTGTGCACGTAGTTTAATTCAAGGCTATTCACTGTGTGATTTAGTGTACATTTCCCTTGCCATATTCGCTGCCTTTGTACTCGCCTGACTAATCCTGACAGAATGACCAGCCCAAAATTCCCATTGAATATGGCAAGTTTAAGAAAGAAAGGCAGCAAGGCCTCTAACAAGTTTGTACAGAAAGCTTCCCCTACATTTACCTGTGACAATCAAATCACTAGTCCTGACTTAAATGAACTCCTTGTCACGAATGGGCATTTACGTGCAAAGTATTTTTCCCATAGGATGGCACATCCTACATTGCCTGATCCTAGTTCTATCTTTTGTTTTGATCCCGATTCTATGTCAGCGCAAGCCTTAGCCGCAGAAAACAACACACTGTTAGACTTATTATACAAGAGTACCTCTGTTGTTGAACCCCATGATTCCAGTTGTGCTTCACCTCAGATAGAACAGTTTCATGGTACAAACATAAAGAATGGAGGGGTTCCTTGCATAACTTCTGTTTTCTACCCTCAGTCTAAAGCATACTCCTTTGCACAGGTACATAATGTAGTCCCTAATGCCAAGAGGTCTAATGTCAATAGTTTGCTTAAGGGAAACACAGACCAAGTTGGTAAGAGAAACTATAAATCACAGAACCTGCAAGCAGCAGAGGACAGTGTACAATCGGTGCACATCCAGATTGCTAGTGCAGGATCCAGCCCTGATGCCACTATGCCTCCCCCTGTGCCTACTGATAGTGATGTACAGTTAATGCAGGGCATGCTAAGAGCTAAGCTTGAGGAGTTAAGACAAGAATTCCTTTCTTTACAAGAGGAGAATAAAACCTTGCACTCTTTACTGAATACACCTCAGACTTTATCTGTTGATGTTGAGGAAGTGAACACTGTTCAGCCCCTGAGTGCAGAGACTTTGGTAAACCATGATATTAGTCAATATGTTAGATCTATTGGGAGTGAAAGTCTTTCTTCTAGCACAGCTCTTAATCTGGGCACAGTTTCTGACAATTGTTCTGCTGTTTGTCAGGGATTGCAGTTAGCTGAAGATTTACAAGCCACTCCTTTACCTAAAATTTCCTGTGTAGCAGTTTGTCATAATTCTGAGCTAGCACACATACAAGCTTCTGATTTCCAAACACAATCCACAATGGTGGCATACACAGATTCAGTCACTACAGTAGGCTTAGGACCTGCTCTTGATACAGCTGCTGAGACTGAAGTAGATGTTAAAGCTGATGTGGAAAACGATGTTACCTCTGGGTTCACTCTTCCTTCTGACAATTCTGATCAAGACAGACAGTCAGAGACAGTACAGATTTCATGTTCTGCTGGACTCATTCCACAGTATACAGAACCAAAAAACCGGCAGGCGATTCCTGAACTGTTGATTGTTAATCTGCCTCTTTCAGAAGCTAAAACAGAGGAATGGACAATTGACGAAATCACTACAGTAGGCTTAGGACCTGCTCTTGATACAGCTGCTGAGACTGAAGTAGATGTTAAAGCTGATGTGGAAAACGATGTTACCTCTGGGTTCACTCTTCCTTCTGACAATTCTGATCAAGACAAACAGTCAGAGACAGTACAGATTTCATGTTCTGATGGACTCATTCCACAGTATACAGAACCAAAAAACCGGCAGGCGATTCCTGAACTGTTGATTGTTAATCTGCCTCTTTCAGAAGCTAAAACAGAGGAATGGACAATTGACAAAATCCTGATTAACAGAGACTTTACTATGGTGATTCCACTGGTTGATTTTGACTTCTACAAAGAAAGAGACTCTGTGTCACCCACTAAAGAAAGGGACTGCAAGGGTACAGCTCAGTCTTTGGTTACTGGTGCCAAGGAGTCTACTGCCCTAAAGGTGCCCTCCATTCCTGAGCCACCAATGTGTCTGTCAACTTCTGAGACTTCTGTCTGTCCTCCTACAACCATTGACTCTTCTATGATCCAATCCACAGCCCTGCAGTCATCTTTGGCACACGTGTCTTCAACCAATGAACCACTGCCATGTCTGCCATTTACTCAAGAGCCAGTCCCAAAGACCTGGACATGTTTGTATCCAGCAATCGAGATTGCTTCAGCTTGCATGCCTTCAGCCTCAAGGTTTCCCCTGGCCTGCCTGTCTTCAGCTACAGTGACTCATCCTGCAGATCATCCTTCAGCTTTAGAGCCTCCGGTAGTCCATCCAAAATGCATGTCTTCAGTCCCGGAGTATACTGAGTATTTGCCTTCAGTTCATGAGATGCCTGTATCCTGCTTAGCCTCGCTGCCAATATCAGAGGTATACCTGTCTACACCATCAGATCCTGCTGTATTTTCTTCTGCTCCAGCGATTCCTCCTGAATCCCAACCATTTACTGTCGATGAACGTCTAGCTTGCCTTTCTTTTGCTTCAGGAGGAGCACCAGAATGCCTGCCTTTTCCACAAGACGATTCTCCCAACTGCTTCACTTTAGCATCAGAGTCTCCTAAAAATGCAGCATCAGAGTTTGAGACTTTTGCCAGCTCCCGCTTCAGAGTCATCAAGCTGGACCAAGTGGTGAGTCAGAACCACTCACCTGGGTGTGCACAGGGGGTGGTGCAGACCGGCGTATTACCTACAGGACTTGTGCAACAGAATTCCGCCAAGAAGCACCAGTTGGGTGCTAGTAGCCAAAGGAAGGGAATGACTGCTGCAGTTCAAAATGTGTCTGTTATTGCTCCTTCTGCGAGTGTGCCTGAACTACCAAGTACTGCGTCTATCACTCCTATCAGTATGCCAAACGTCCCTGCTGTTGTATCCCACGTGCAACAAGGTGGTTACACGACTGTCACCAGGAGTACCAGCCTTGTACAACCCATTGGACTTTCAGGTCTCCAAGGCGTAGAACATGTGCAGTCAAACCTTAGTCACTTTCAACCACAAGCCTTTTCCCAGATGGATGACAGAAGAAAATCTGAACCTCTACCTCAGCCGCCACCTTCTCTAATGGCTGAACATAAACCTTTCCTGAAGCCAGCAATTTCCTCACCTCCCGCATGTCCACTCTTGGCAGAAAGGCTAACAGGGCTTCTACCATTGTCTAAGGCATGTTGCACCAGCCTGCCTCCCTCCTCAAAGACTTATAAGGGTCCACTCCCAGTGACTGAGCTTCCTGGACATTCCAACTCTGCTTCAGGTCCTGCAAGTCCTTCATGCCTTTCTTCGAACCATGAGTCTCTTCCTCACCAGAAGCCACCGTTTCCATCAGTACCACCTCCAAAAACAAAGCACTCCTGTCATGGAAGTCCATCTGCTTTTGCCCACAGGCCACCATTTCCATCAGTGCCACCTCCAAAGAAAAAGCACTCCCATCATGGAAAGAAGATGTCTCATGCGGGTGGCGGGCACCCGAAGACGGCCGTAGGAGGGGGTATACTGTCACGACTCGCTCCCTTCGCTCCCGTTCCCACCACTTGGGGGCATGATTTGGGGTTTATTCCCTACTGGACCTTTCCTCCGAACCTTATGCTACAGTGCTATGATGAATTGGGAGCGATAAATCCCTATTTTCCAAGCTACTTCCCTTCCGGATCCATTCCAGGTTTTTGGCAGCCAGCATGCTTCTTTAACCAAATGACTATGCTTCCCAGAATGCCTGGCCCACTGCTCCACCTCCACCCTTGCAGGACAAGGTTGGGTGGAGGATAGGTAACAGCTGTGGCTGCAGGTGCAGCAATCAGCACACCTGAGGCGTGTGCTCGTTAAGCAGCTTTAAAAGCCTCAGTCTTACTTCAGTCCAGCGCTGGTCATCGTTTGCAGTGTTCCTGTTGTGACTAGTCCCTTGTTCCTTGCCTTTGTACCTAGTTCCTAGTTCCTGTTTTCTTGTTCCTCCGCCCTGAATCTCGGATTCATGCGCTAATTGATTTCTGCTCCCTTGATTCCCTTTTTGTCTTCCTCTGTTTGCAGGCAGCATTTCTCAGTGCTTTCCCCTTTTAGATGCAGCCCAGTTTGTCTGTGTTCTATATTTCTTTGACTCTGTCCTTTGCTGCTGTAAACCCGTATGCCTTAGCCTTCCTCTTAGATTAGCTTCCTGTCTTTTCCTTGGAGGGGTAGGGAGAAGTTTGCATTGGTTATTTCGTTTTTTCCCTGCTCCTGATCCTTACTTTCCATTGGGATCCATTCCATGTTTTCCATTACACTTCTGCATTTATTTCCCATTTGATTATTAGGTGTGGTGTGCTGTTGTAGCTAGCTCCTGTGTGAATGCTTATGTTTTCCTCACTAATTTGTAATCACTATTCCAACTTAGGTATTTAGTTTTCCTCCCATTGCTGTTATAGCCTTTCTGGGTCCCAGTTTCATCAACAGGATTCGTGGGCTAGCTGACATTCAAGAGGTTTATCTCGTCCTCGTGAGTACTGTTCTTTAGTTCCCTTATTTAATACCATCAAGAGTGTTAGTTCACAGATCCTGTCATTGCTTGCCCTCCACGTGGGTTTAGCGCTGTCAGTACCTGTAACAGCAATTGGGGGTAAGGCGCTTGCCGACTTTCCTCGCGGTCAGGTGCTTACCCCACATCCCTTTTCATATATTGGTTTTGTTGTCACACTCTATTTGCACTCCTAGGTTTTAGCATACATGAGTCTTGGTTCCTGTGTGCACGTAGTTTAATTCAAGGCTATTCACTGTGTGATTTAGTGTACATTTCCCTTGCCATATTCGCTGCCTTTGTACTCGCCTGACTAATCCTGACACAATGCTGGAAGGTGGTCGTGGCTACATAATACACAATGCAACATTAAAATAAAGGCACCTCACACAGAACACATCGATCACAAATCGCAATGCTGGAAGGTGGTCGTGGCTGCATAATATGCAATGCAACATTAAAATACAGCGATCACAATGGTGAACGGTGGCCGTGGCTGCATAATCCACAATGCAACATTAAAATAAGGGCACCTCATACAGATCACAGCGATCGCAATGCTGAAAGGTGGACGTGGCTGCATAATCCACAATGCAACATTAAAATAAGGGCACCTCATACAGAACACAGCGATCACAATGCTGAACAGTGGCCGTGGCTGCATAATCCTAAATGTAACCTTAAAATAAGGGCACCTCATACAGAACACAGCCATCACAATGCTGAAAGGTGGCCGTGGCTGCATAATCCGCAATGCAACTTTAATATAAGAGCACCTCATACAGAACACATCGATCACAATGCTGAAAGGTGGCGGTGGCTTCTTAATCAGCAATGCAACATTAATATAAGGATACCTCATACAGAACACAGTGGTGCAATGCTAAACGGTGGCCGTGGCTGCATAATCTGCAATGCAACATTAATTAAAGGGCACCTCATACAGAACACAGCGATAGCAATGCTGAAAGGTGGCCTTGGTTGCATAATCCACAATGCAACATTAATATAAGGGCACCTCATACAGAACAAAGCGATCACAATGCTGGAAGGTGGTCAGGGCTGCATAATACACAATGCAACATTCAAATAAAGGCACCTCATACACAACACAGCGATCGCAATGCTGGAACGTGGTCAGGGCTGCATATTCCACAATGCAACATTAAAATAAGGGCACCTCATACAGAACGCAGCGATCGCAATGCTGAAAGGTGGTCTTGGCTGCATAATCCGCAATGCAACATTAAAATAAAGGCAACTCATTCAGAAGACAGCAATCGCAATGCTGAAAGGTGGCCGTGGCTGCATAATCTGCATTGCAACATTAAAATAAGGGCACCTCATACAGAACCCAGTGATCGCAATGCTGAAAAGTGGTCGTGGCTGAATAATCCTAAATGCAACATTAAAATAAGGGCACATCACATAGAACACAGCGATCACAAAGCTGAAAGGTGGTTGTGGCTGCATAATCCACAATGCAACATTAAATTAAGGGCACCTCATACAGAAGACATCAATCGCAATGCTGAAAGATGGCCAGGCTGCATAATCCACAATGCAACATTAATATAAGGGCACCTCATACATAACACAGCGATCACAATGCTGAAAGATGGGCGTGGCTGCATAATCCACAATGCAACATTAAAATAAGGGCACCTCATACAGAACACAGCGATCTCAATGCTGAACGGTGGCCGTGGCTGCATTATCCTCAATGCAACATTAAAATAAGGTTACCTCATACAGAACACAGCGATCGCAATGCTGAAAGGTGGCCGTGGCTGCATAATACGCAATGCAACATTAAAATAATGGCACCTCATACAGAACACAACGATCGCAAAGCTGAAAGGTGGTCATGGCTGCATAATCCACACTACAACATTAAAATAAGGGCACCTCATATAAAACACAGCAATCGCAGTGCTGAAAGGTGGCCGTGGCTGCATAATCCACAAGGCAACATTAAAATAATAGAACCTCATACAGAGCGAAGCGATCGCAATGCTGAAAGGTGGATGTGGCTGCATAATCTGCAAAGCAACATTAAAATAAGGGCACCTCATACAGAACACAGCGATTGCAATTCTGAAAGGTGGCCGTGGCTGCATAATCCACAATGCAACATTGAAATAAGGGCACCTCATACAGAACACAGTGATCGCAATGCTGAAAAGTGTTCGTGGCTGCATAATCCGCAATGCAACATTAAAATAAGGGCACCTCACACAGAACACAGCAATCGCTATTGCGATCGATGTGTTCTGTATGACGTGCCCATGGCTGCATAATCCACAATGCAACATTAAAATAAGGGCACCTCATAAAGAACACAGCGATCACAATGCTGAAAGGAAGCCGTGGCTGCATAATGCACAATGCAACTTTAATATAAGGGCACCTCGTACAGAACACAGCAATCGCAATGCTGAAAGATGGCCGTGGCTGCATAATCCACAATGCAACATTAAAATAAGGGCACCTCATACAGAACACAGCGATCGCAATGCTGGAAGGTGGTCAGGGCTGCATAATCCACAATGCAACATTATAATAAGGGCACCTCATACAGAACACAGCGATCGCAATGCTGAAAGGTGGCCGTGGCAGCATAATCTGCAATGCAACATTAAAATAAGGGCACCTCATACAGAACACATCGATCGCAATGCTGAATGCTGGCCGTGGCCGCATAATCCACAATGCAACATTATAATAAGGGCACCTCATACAGAACACATTGATCGCAATGCTGAAAGGTGGTCGTGGCTGCATAATCCACAATGCAACATTAAATAAGGGCACCTCATAAAGAACACAGCGATCACAATGCTGAAAGGTGGCCGTGGCTGCATAATGCACAATGCAACATTAATATAAGGGCACCTCATACAGAACACAACGAGCGCAATGCTGAAAGGTGGCCGTGGCTGCATAATCCTCAATGCAACATTAAAATAAGGGCTCCTCATACAGAACACAGCGATCGCAATGCTGAAAGGTGGCCATGGCTGCATGATCCACAATGCAACATTAAAATAAGGGTACCTCATACAGATCACAGGGATCGCAATGCTGAAAGTTTGCTGTGGCTGCATAATCCGCAATGCAACATTAAAATAAGGGCACCTCATACAGAACACAGCGATCGCAAACCTGAAAGGTGGTCGTGGCTGCATAATCCACAATGCAACATTAAAATAAGGGCACTCATAAAACACAGCGATTGCAGTGCTGAAAGGTGGCCGTGGCTGCATGATCCACAATGCAACATTAAAATAAGGGTACCTCATACAGAACGAAGCGATCGCAATGCGGAAAGGTGGTGGTGGCTGCATAATCCGCAATGCAACATTAATATAAGGACACCTCATACAGAACACAGCGGTTGAAATGCTGAAAGGTGGTCGTGGCTGTATAATCCGCAATGCAACCTTAAAATAAGGCCACCTCATACAGAACACAGCAATCTCAAGCAATGCTGAAAGGTGGTTGTGGCTGCATAATCCACAATGCAACATTAAAATAAGGGCATCTAATACAGAACACAGCGATCGCAATGCTGAAAGGTTGCTGTGGCTGCATGATCCACAATGCAACATTAAAATAAGGGCACCTCATACAGAACACATTGATCGCAATGCTGAAAGGTGGTCGTGGCTGCATAATCCACAATGCAAAATTATAATACGGGCACCTCATACAGAAGACATTGATCCCAATGCTGAAAGTTGGTCGTGGCTGCATAATCCATAGTGCAATATTAAAATAAGGGCTCCTCTTTCAGGAACATAGCAATCGCAATGCTGAAAGGCAGTCGTGGCTGCATAATCCACAGCGCAACATTAAAATAAGGGCACCTCATACAGATCACAACGATCGCAATGCTGAAAGGAGGCGGTGCTGCATAATCCACAATGCAACATTCAAATAAGGGCACCTCATACAGAACACATCGATCGCAATGCTGAATGGTGGCCGTGGCTGCATAATCCACAATGCAACATTATAATAAGGGCACCTCATACAGAACACATTGATCGCAATGCTGAAAGGTGGTCGTGGCTGCATAATCCACAATGCAACATTAAAATAAGGGCACCTCATACAGAACACAGCGATCGCAATGCTGAAAGTTGGCCGTGGCTGCATAATCCTCAATGCAACATTAAAATAAGGGCTCCTCATACAGATCACAGGGATCGCAATGCTGAAAGTTTGCTGTGGCTGCATAATCCGCAATGCAACATTAAAATATGGGCACCTCATACAGAACACAGCGATCGCAAAGCTGAAAGGTGGCCGTGGCTGCATGATCCACAATGCAACATTAAAATAAGGGTACCTCATACAGAACGAAGCGATCGCAATGCGGAAAGGTGGTGGTGGCTGCATAATCCGCAATGCAACATTAATATAAGGACACCTCATACAGAACACAGCGGTTGAAATGCTGAAAGGTGGTCGTGGCTGTATAATCCGCAATGCAACCTTAAAATAAGGCCACCTCATACAGAACACAGCAATCTCAAGCAATGCTGAAAGGTGGTTGTGGCTGCATAATCCACAATGCAACATTAAAATAAGGGCATCTAATACAGAACACAGCGATTGCAATGCTGAAAGGTTGCTGTGGCTGCATGATCCACAATGCAACATTAAAATAAGAGCACCTCATACAGAACACATTGATCGCAATGCTGAAAGGTGGTCGTGGCTGCATAATCCACAATTCAAAATTATAATACGGGCACCTCATACAGAAGACATTGATCCCAATGCTGAAAGTTGGTCGTGGCTGCATAATCCATAGTGCAATATTAAAATAAGGGCACCTCTTTCAGGAACATAGCAATCGCACTGCTGAAAGGCAGTCGTGGCTGCATAATCCACAGCGCAACATTAAAATAAGGGCACCTTATACAGATCACAACGATCGCAATGCTGAAAGGAGGCTGTGCTGCATAATCCACAATGCAACATTAAAATAAGGGCACCTCATACAGAACACAGCGATCGCAATGCTGAAAGGTGGCCATGGCTGCATAATCCTCAATGCGACATTAAAATAAAGGCAACTAACACAGAAGACATTGATCGCAATGCTGAAAGGTGGCCGTGGCTGCATAATATGCAATGCAACATTAAAATACAGCGATCAAAATGCTGAAAGGTGGCCGTGGCTGCATAATCCACAATGCAACCTTAAAATAAGGGCACCTCATACAGAACACAGCGATCGCAATGCTGAAAGCTGGCCGTGGCTGCATAATCCACAATGCAACATTAAAATAAGGGCACCTCATACAGAACACAGCGATCGCAATGCTGAACAGTGGCCGTGGCTGCATAATCCTCAATGCAACATTAAAATAAGGGCATCTCATACAGAACACAGCCATCACAATGCTGAAAGGTGGCCGTGGCTGCATAATCCGCAATGCAACATTGAGATAAGAGCACCTCATACAGAACACATCGATCACATTGCTGAAAGATGGCGGTGGCTGCGTAATCAGCAATGCAACATTAATATAAGGATACCTCATACAGAACACAGCGGTTGCAATGTTAAACGGAGGCCGTGGCTGCATAATCCGCAATGCAACATTAAAATAAGGGCACCTCACACAGAACAAAGTGATCACAATCCTTTAAGGTGGTCATGGCTGCATAATCCGCAATGCAACATTAAAATAAGGGTACCTCAGACACAACACATCGATCGCAATGCTGAAAGGTGGTGGTGGCTGCATAATCCGCAATGCAACATTAAAATAAGGGCACCTCACACAGAACACAGCGATCGCAAAGCTGAAAGGTGGTCGATGCTGCATAATCCGCAATGCAACATTAAAATAAGGGCACCTCACACAGAACACAGCGATCGCGATTGCGACCTATGTGTTCTGTATGTCGTGCCCATGGCTGCATAATCCGCAATGCAACATTAAAATAAGGGCACCGCATACAGAACACAGCGATCGCAATGCTGGAAGGTGGTCAGGGCTGCATAATACAAAATGCAACATTCAAATAAAGGCACCTCATACAGAACACAGTGATCGCAATGCTAGAAGGTGGTCAGGGCTGCATATTCTACAATGCAACATTAAAATAAAGGCACTTCATACAGAACACAGTGATCACAATGCTGAAAGGTGGCCGTGGCTGCTTAATGCACAATGCAAAATTAATATAAGGGCACCTCATACAGAACACAGCGATCGCAAAGCTGAAAGGTGGCCTTGGCTGCATAATCCACAATGCAACATTAAAATAAGGGCACCTCATACAGAACACAGCGATCGCAATGCTGGAAGGTGGTCAGGGCTGCATAATACACAATGCAACATTAAAATACAGGCACCTCATACAGAACACAGTGATCGCAATGCTAGAAGGTGGTCAGGGCTGCATATTCTACAATGCAACATTAAAATAAAGGCACTTCATTCAGAACACAGCGATCACAATGCTGAAAGGTGGCCGTGGCTGCATAATCCGCAATGCAACATTAAAATAAGGGCACCTCATACAGAACACATCGATCGCAATGCTGAAAAGTGGCCGTGGCTGCATAATCCACAATGCAACATTAAAATAAGGGCACCTCATACAGAACACAGCGATCGCAATGCTGAAAGGTGGCCGTGGCTGCATAATTCACAATGCAACATTAAAATATGGGCACCTCATACAGAACACAGCGATCGCAATGCTGAAAGGTGGCCGTGGCTGCATAATTCACAATGCAACATTAAAATATGGGCACCTCATACAGAACACAGCGATCGCAATGCTGAACGGTGGCCGTGGCTGCATAATCCTAAATGTAACATTAAAATAAGGGCACCTCATACAGAACACAGCCATCACAATGCTGAAAGGTGGCCGTGGCTGTATAATACGCAATGCAACATTAATATAAGAGCACCTCATACAGAACAAATAGATCACAATGGTGAAAGGTGGCGGTGGCTGCGTAATCAGCAATGCAACATTAAAATAAGGGCACCTCACACAGAACACAGTGATCGCAATCCTGAAAGGTGGTCATGGCTGCATAATCCGCAATGCAACATTAAAATAAGGGCAACTCAGACACAACACATCGATCGCAATGCTGAAAGGTGGTGGTGGCTGCATAATCCACAATGCAACCTTAAAATAAGGGCACCTCATACAGAACACAGCAGTTGCAATGCTGAAAGGTGGTCGTGGCTGCATGATCCACAATGCAACATTAAAATAAGGGCATCTCATACAGAACACAGCGATCGCAATGCTGAAAGGTGGCCGTGGCTGCATGATCCACAATGCAACATTAAAATAAGGGTACCTCATACAGATCACAGCGATCGCAATGCTGAAAGTTTTCCGTGGCTGCATAATCCGCAAAGCAACATTAATATAATGAAAACTCATACAGAACGAAGCGATCGCAATGCGGAAAGGTGGTGGTGGCTGCATAATCTGCAATGCAACATTAATATAAGGACACCTCATACAGGACACAGCGGTTGAAATGCTGAAAGGTGGTTGTGGCTGTATAATCCGCAATGCAACCTTAAAATAAGGCCACCTCATACAGAACACAGCAATCGCAAGCAATGCTGAAAGGTGGGCGTGGCTGCATAATCCACAATGCAACATTAAAATAAGGGCATCTCATACAGAACACAGTGATCGCAATGCTGAAAGGTGGCTGTGGCTGCATGATCCACAATGCAACATTAAAATAGGAGTGCCTCATACAGATCACAGCGATCGCAAGGCTGGAAGTTTGCCATGGCTGCATAATCCACAATGCAACATTAAAATAAGGGCACCTCACACAGAACACAGCGATTGCAAAGCTGAAAGGTGGTCGTGGCTGCATAACCCACACTGCAACATTAAAATTAGGGCACCTTATATAAAACACAGCAATCGCAATGCTGAAAGATGGACGTGGCTGCATAATCCACAAGACAACATTAAAATAATGGAACCTCATACAGAACATAGCGATCGCAATGCTGAAAGTTGGTTGTGGCTGCATAATCCGCAAAGCAACATTAAAATAAGGGCACCTCATACATAGCAGAGCGATCGCAATCCTGAAAGGTAGCCGTGGCTGCATAATCAACAATGCAATATTAAAATAAGGGCACTTCATACAGAACTCAGCGATCGCAATGCTGAAAAGTGGTCGTGGCTGCATAATCCGCAATGCAACATTAAAATAAGGGCACCTCACACAGAACACAGCGATCGTGATTGCGATCGATGTGTTCTGTATGTGGTGCCCATGGCTGCTTAATCCACAATGCAACATTAAAATAAGGGCACCTCATGCAGAACACAGCGATCACAATGCTGAAAGGTGGCTGTGGCTGCATAATCCACAATGCAACATTAATTAAAGGGCACCTCATACAGAACCCAGCGATCGCAATGCTGAAAAGTGGTTGTGGCTGAATAATCCTAAATGCAACATTAAAATAAGGGCACATCACATAGAACACAGCGATCACAAAGCTGAAAGGTGGTTGTGGCTGCATAATCCACAATGCAACATTAAATTAAGGGCACCTCATACAGAAGACATCAATCGCAATGCTGAAAGATGGCCAGGCTGCATAATCCACAATGCAACATTAATATAAGGGCACCTCATACATAACACAGCGATCACAATGCTGAAAGATGGGCGTGGCTGCATAATCCACAATGCAACATTAAAATAAGGGCACCTCATACAGAACACAGCGATCTCAATGCTGAACGGTGGCCGTGGCTGCATTATCCTCAATGCAACATTAAAATAAGGTTACCTCATACAGAACACAGCGATCGCAATGCTGAAAGGTGGCCGTGGCTGCATAATACGCAATGCAACATTAAAATAATGGCACCTCATACAGAACACAACGATCGCAAAGCTGAAAGGTGGTCATGGCTGCATAATCCACACTACAACATTAAAATAAGGGCACCTCATATAAAACACAGCGATCGCAGTGCTGAAAGGTGGCCGTGGCTGCATAATCCACAAGGCAACATTAAAATAATAGAACCTCATACAGAGCGAAGCGATCGCAATGCTGAAAGGTGGATGTGGCTGCATAATCTGCAAAGCAACATTAAAATAAGGGCACCTCATACAGAACACAGCGATTGCAATTCTGAAAGGTGGCCGTGGCTGCATAATCCACAATGCAACATTGAAATAAGGGCACCTCATACAGAACACAGTGATCGCAATGCTGAAAAGTGTTCGTGGCTGCATAATCCGCAATGCAACATTAAAATAAGGGCACCTCACACAGAACACAGCAATCGCGATTGCGATCGATGTGTTCTGTATGACGTGCCCATGGCTGCATAATCCACAATGCAACATTAAAATAAGGGCACCTCATAAAGAACACAGCGATCACAATGCTGAAAGGAAGCTGTGGCTGCATAATGCACAATGCAACATTAATATAAGGGCACCTCGTACAGAACACAGCAATCGCAATGCTGAAAGATGGCCGTGGCTGCATAATCCACAATGCAACATTAAAATAAGGGCACCTCATACAGAACACAGCGATCGCAATGCTGGAAGGTGGTCAGGGCTGCATAATCCACAATGCAACATTAAAATAAGGGCACCTCATACAGAACACAGCGATCGCAATGCTGAACGGTGGCCGTGGCTGCATAATCCTAAATGTAACATTAAAATAAGGGCACCTCATACAGAACACAGCCATCACAATGCTGAAAGGTGGCCGTGGCTGTATAATACGCAATGCAACATTAATATAAGAGCACCTCATACAGAACAAATAGATCACAATGGTGAAAGGTGGCGGTGGCTGCATAATCAGCAATGCAACATTAAAATAAGGGCACCTCACACAGAACACAGCGATCGCAATCCTGAAAGGTGGTCATGGCTGCATAATCCGCAATGCAACATTAAAATAAGGGCAACTCAGACACAACACATCGATCGCAATGCTGAAAGGTGGTGGTGGCTGCATAATCCACAATGCAACCTTAAAATAAGGGCACCTCATACAGAACACAGCAGTTGCAATGCTGAAAGGTGGTCGTGGCTGCATGATCCACAATGCAACATTAAAATAAGGGCATCTCATACAGAACACAGCAATCGCAATGCTGAAAGGTGAACGTGGCTGCATGATCCACAATGCAACATTAAAATAAGGGTACCTCATACAGATCACAGCGATCGCAATGCTGAAAGTTTTCCGTGGCTGCATAATCCGCAAAGCAACATTAATATAATGAAAACTCATACAGAACGAAGCGATCGCAATGCGGAAAGGTGGTGGTGGCTGCATAATCTGCAATGCAACATTAATATAAGGACACCTCATACAGAACACAGCGGTTGAAATGCTGAAAGGTGGTCGTGGCTGTATAATCCGCAATGCAACCTTAAAATAAGGCCACCTCATACAGAACACAGCAATCGCAAGCAATGCTGAAAGGTGGGCGTGGCTGCATAATCCACAATGCAACATTAAAATAAGGGCATCTCATACAGAACACAGTGATCGCAATGCTGAAAGGTGGCTGTGGCTGCATGATCCACAATGCAACATTAAAATAGGAGTGCCTCATACAGATCACAGCGATCGCAAGGCTGGAAGTTTGCCATGGCTGCATGATCCACAATGCAACATTAAAATAAGGGCACCTCACACAGAACACAGCGATTGCAAAGCTGAAAGGTGGTCGTGGCTGCATAACCCACACTGCAACATTAAAATTAGGGCACCTTATATAAAACACAGCAATCGCAATGCTGAAAGATGGACGTGGCTGCATAATCCACAAGACAACATTAAAATAATGGAACCTCATACAGAACATAGCGATCGCAATGCTGAAAGTTGGTTGTGGCTGCATAATCCGCAAAGCAACATTAAAATAAGGGCACCTCATACATAGCAGAGCGATCGCAATCCTGAAAGGTAGCCGTGGCTGCATAATCAACAATGCAATATTAAAATAAGGGCACTTCATACAGAACTCAGCGATCGCAATGCAGAAAAGTGGTCGTGGCTGCATAATCCGCAATGCAACATTAAAATAAGGGCACCTCACACAGAACACAGCGATCGTGATTGCGATCGATGTGTTCTGTATGTGGTGCCCATGGCTGCTTAATCCACAATGCAACATTAAAATAAGGGCACCTCATACAGAACACAGCGATCACAATGCTGAAAGGTGGCTGTGGCTGCATAATCCACAATGCAACATTAATTAAAGGGCACCTCATACAGAACCCAGTGATCGCAATGCTGAAAAGTGGTTGTGGCTGAATAATCCTAAATGCAACATTAAAATAAGGGCACATCACATAGAACACAGCGATCACAAAGCTGAAAGGTGGTTGTGGCTGCATAATCCACAATGCAACATTAAATTAAGGGCACCTCATACAGAAGACATCAATCGCAATGCTGAAAGATGGCCAGGCTGCATAATCCACAATGCAACATTAATATAAGGGCACCTCATACATAACACAGCGATCACAATGCTGAAAGATGGGCGTGGTTGCATAATCCACAATGCAACATTAAAATAAGGGCACCTCATACAGAACACAGCGATCTCAATGCTGAACGGTGGCCGTGGCTGCATTATCCTCAATGCAACATTAAAATAAGGTTACCTCATACAGAACACAGCGATCGCAATGCTGAAAGGTGGCCGTGGCTGCATAATACGCAATGCAACATTAAAATAATGGCACCTCATACAGAACACAACGATCGCAAAGCTGAAAGGTGGTCATGGCTGCATAATCCACACTACAACATTAAAATAAGGGCACCTCATATAAAACACTGCGATCGCAGTGCTGAAAGGTGGCCGTGGCTGCATAATCCACAAGGCAACATTAAAATAATAGAACCTCATACAGAGCGAAGCGATCGCAATGCTGAAAGGTGGATGTGGCTGCATAATCTGCAAAGCAACATTAAAATAAGGGCACCTCATACAGAACACAGCGATTGCAATTCTGAAAGGTGGCCGTGGCTGCATAATCCACAATGCAACATTGAAATAAGGGCACCTCATACAGAACACAGTGATCGCAATGCTGAAAAGTGTTCGTGGCTGCATAATCCGCAATGCAACATTAAAATAAGGGCACCTCACACAGAACACAGCAATCGCGATTGCGATCGATGTGTTCTGTATGACGTGCCCATGGCTGCATAATCCACAATGCAACATTAAAATAAGGGCACCTCATAAAGAACACAGCGATCACAATGCTGAAAGGAAGCCGTGGCTGCATAATGCACAATGCAACATTAATATAAGGGCACCTCGTACAGAACACAGCAATCGCAATGCTGAAAGATGGCCGTGGCTGCATAATCCACAATGCAACATTAAAATAAGGGCACCTCATACAGAACACAGCGATCGCAATGCTGGAAGGTGGTCAGGGCTGCATAATCCACAATGCAACATTAAAATAAGGGCACCTCATACAGAACACAGCGATCGCAATGCTGAAAGGTGGCCGTGGCAGCATAATCTGCAATGCAACATTAAAATAAGGGCACCTCATACAGAACACATCGATCGCAATGCTGAATGCTGGCCGTGGCCGCATAATCCACAATGCAACATTATAATAAGGGCACCTCATACAGAACACATTGATCGCAATGGTGAAAGGTGGTCGTGGCTGCATAATCCACAATGCAACATTAAATAAGGGCACCTCATAAAGAACACAGCGATCACAATGCTGAAAGGGGCCGTGGCTGCATAATGCACAATGCAACATTAATATAAGGGCACCTCATACAGAACACAGCGAGCGCAATGCTGAAAGGTGGCCGTGGCTGCATAATCCTCAATGCAACATTAAAATAAGGGCTCCTCATACAGAACACAGCGATCGCAATGCTGAAAGGTGGCCATGGCTGCATGATCCACAATGCAACATTAAAATAAGGGTACCTCATACAGATCACAGGGATCGCAATGCTGAAAGTTTGCTGTGGCTGCATAATCCGCAATGCAACATTAAAATAAGGGCACCTCATACAGAACACAGCGATCGCAAAGCTGAAAGGTGGTCGTGGCTGCATAATCCACAATGCAACATTAAAATAAGGGCACTCATAAAACACAGCGATCGCAGTGCTGAAAGGTGGCCGTGGCTGCATGATCCACAATGCAACATTAAAATAAGGGTACCTCATACAGAACGAAGCGATCGCAATGCGGAAAGGTGGTGGTGGCTGCATAATCCGCAATGCAACATTAATATAAGGACACCTCATACAGAACACAGCGGTTGAAATGCTGAAAGGTGGTCGTGGCTGTATAATCCGCAATGCAACCTTAAAATAAGGCCACCTCATACAGAACACAGCAATCTCAAGCAATGCTGAAAGGTGGTTGTGGCTGCATAATCCACAATGCAACATTAAAATAAGGGCATCTAATACAGAACACAGCGATCGCAATGCTGAAAGGTTGCTGTGGCTGCAAGATCCACAATGCAACATTAAAATAAGGGCACCTCATACAGAACACATTGATCGCAATGCTGAAAGGTGGTCGTGGCTGCATAATCCACAATGCAAAATTATAATACGGGCACCTCATACAGAAGACATTGATCCCAATGCTGAAAGTTGGTCGTGGCTGCATAATCCATAGTGCAATATTAAAATAAGGGCACCTCTTTCAGGAACATAGCAATCGCAATGCTGAAAGGCAGTCGTGGCTGCATAATCCACAGCGCAACATTAAAATAAGGGCACCTCATACAGATCGCAACGATCGCAATGCTGAAAGGAGGCGGTGCTGCATAATCCACAATGCAACATTAAAATAAGGGCACCTCATACAGAACACATCGATCGCAATGCTGAATGGTGGCCGTGGCTGCATAATCCACAATGCAACATTATAATAAGGGCACCTCATACAGAACACATTGATCGCAATGCTGAAAGGTGGTCGTGGCTGCATAATCCACAATGCAACATTAAAATAAGGGCACCTCATAAAGAACACAGCGATCACAATGCTGAAAGGTGGCCGTAGCTGCATAATGCACAATGCAACATTAATATAAGGGCACCTCATACAGAACACAGCGATCGCAATGCTGAAAGGTGGCCGTGGCTGCATAATCCTCAATGCAACATTAAAATAAGGGCTCCTCATACAGATCACAGGGATCGCAATGCTGAAAGTTTGCTGTGGCTGCATAATCCGCAATGCAACATTAAAATATGGGCACCTCATACAGAACACAGCGATCGCAAAGCTGAAAGGTGGCCGTGGCTGCATGATCCACAATGCAACATTAAAATAAGGGTACCTCATACAGAACGAAGCGATCGCAATGCGGAAAGGTGGTGGTGGCTGCATAATCCGCAATGCAACATTAATATAAGGACACCTCATACAGAACACAGCGGTTGAAATGCTGAAAGGTGGTCGTGGCTGTATAATCCGCAATGCAACCTTAAAATAAGGCCACCTCATACAGAACACAGCAATGTCAAGCAATGCTGAAAGGTGGTTGTGGCTGCATAATCCACAATGCAACATTAAAATAAGGGCATCTAATACAGAACACAGCGATCGCGATGCTGAAAGTTTGCTGTGGCTGCATGATCCACAATGCAACATTAAAATAAGGGCACCTCATACAGAACACATTGATCGCAATGCTGAAAGGTGGTCGTGGCTGCATAATCCACAATGCAAAATTATAATACGGGCACCTCATACAGAAGACATTGATCCCAATGCTGAAAGTTGGTCGTGGCTGCATAATCCATAGTGCAATATTAAAATAAGGGCACCTCTTTCAGGAACATAGCAATCGCACTGCTGAAAGGCAGTCGTGGCTGCATAATCCACAGCGCAACATTAAAATAAGGGCACCTCATACAGATCACAACGATCGCAATGCTGAAAGGAGGCTGTGCTGCATAATCCACAATGCAACATTAAAATAAGGGCACCTCATACAGAACACAGCGATCGCAATGCTGAAAGGTGGCCATGGCTGCATAATCCTCAATGCGACATTAAAATAAAGGCAACTAACACAGAAGACATTGATCGCAATGCTGAAAGGTGGCCGTGGCTGCATAATATGCAATGCAACATTAAAATACAGCGATCAAAATGCTGAAAGGTGGCCGTGGCTGCATAATCCACAATGCAACCTTAAAATAAGGGCACCTCATACAGAACACAGCGATCGCAATGCTGAAAGCTGGCCGTGGCTGCATAATCCACAATGCAACATTAAAATAAGGGCACCTCATACAGAACACAGCGATCGCAATGCTGAACAGTGGCCGTGGCTGCATAATCCTCAATGCAACATTAAAATAAGGGCATCTCATACAGAACACAGCCATCACAATGTTGAAAGGTGGCCGTGGCTGCATAATCCGCAATGCAACATTGAGATAAGAGCACCTCATACAGAACACATCGATCACATTGCTGAAAGATGGCGGTGGCTGCGTAATCAGCAATGCAACATTAATATAAGGATACCTCATACAGAACACAGCAGTTGCAATGCTAAACGGAGGCCGTGGCTGCATAATCCGCAATGCAACATTAAAATAAGGGCACCTCACACAGAACAAAGTGATCGCAATCCTTTAAGGTGGTCATGGCTGCATAATCCGCAATGCAACATTAAAGTAAGGGTACCTCAGACACAACACATCGATCGCAATGCTGAAAGGTGGTGGTGGCTGCATAATCCGCAATGCAACATTAAAATAAGGGCACCTCACACAGAACACAGCGATCGCAAAGCTGAAAGGTGGTCGATGCTGCATAATCCGCAATGCAACATTAAAATAAGGGCACCTCACACAGAACACAGCGATCGCGATTGCGACCTATGTGTTCTGTATGTCGTGCCCATGGCTGCATAATCCGCAATGCAACATTAAAATAAGGGCACCTCATACAGAACACAGCGATCGCAATGCTGGAAGGTGGTCAGGGCTGCATAATACACAATGCAACATTAAAATAAAGGCACCTCATACAGAACACAGTGATCGCAATGCTAGAAGGTGGTCAGGGCTGCATATTCTACAATGCAACATTAAAATAAAGGCACTTCATACAGAACACAGTGATCACAATGCTGAAAGGTGGCCGTGGCTGCTTAATGCACAATGCAAAATTAATATAAGGGCACCTCATACAGAACACAGCGATCGCAAAGCTGAAAGGTGGCCTTGGCTGCATAATCCACAATGCAACATTAAAATAAGGGCACCTCATACAGAACACAGCGATCGCAATGCTGGAAGGTGGTCAGGGCTGCATAATACACAATGCAACATTAAAATACAGGCACCTCATACAGAACACAGTGATCGCAATGCTAGAAGGTGGTCAGGGCTGCATATTCTACAATGCAACATTAAAATAAAGGCACTTCATACAGAACACAGCGATCACAATGCTGAAAGGTGGCCATGGCTGCATAATCCGCAATGCAACGTTAAAATAAGGGCACCTCATACAGAACACATCGATCGCAATGCTGAAAAGTGGCCGTGGCTGCATAATCCACAATGCAACATTAAAATAAGGGCACCTCATACAGAACACAGCGATCGCAATGCTGAAAGGTGGCCGTGGCTGCATAATTCACAATGCAACATTAAAATATGGGCACCTCATACAGAACACAGCGATCGCAATGCTGAACGGTGGCCGTGGCTGCATAATCCTAAATGTAACATTAAAATAAGGGCACCTCATACAGAACACAGCCATCACAATGCTGAAAGGTGGCCGTGGCTGTATAATACGCTGTGCAACATTAATATAAGAACACCTCATACAGAACAAATAGATCACAATGGTGAAAGGTGGCGGTGGCTGCGTAATCAGCAATGCAACATTAAAATAAGGGCACCTAACACAGAACACAGCGATCGCAATCCTGAAAGGTGGTCATGGCTGCATAATCCGCAATGCAACATTAAAATAAGGGCAACTCAGACACAACACATCGATCGCAATGCTGAAAGGTGGTGGTGGCTGCATAATCCACAATGCAACCTTAAAATAAGGGCACCTCATACAGAGCACAGCAGTTGCAATGCTGAAAGGTGGTCGTGGCTGCATGATCCACAATGCAACATTAAAATAAGGGCATCTCATACAGAACACAGCGATCGCAATGCTGAAAGGTGGCCGTGGCTGCATGATCCACAATGCAACATTAAAATAAGGGTACCTCATACAGATCACAGCGATCGCAATGCTGAAAGTTTTCCGTGGCTGCATAATCCGCAAAGCAACATTAATATAATGAAAACTCATACAGAACGAAGCGATCGCAATGCGGAAAGGTGGTGGTGGCTGCATAATCTGCAATGCAACATTAATATAAGGACACCTCATACAGAACACAGCGGTTGAAATGCTGAAAGGTGGTCGTGGCTGTATAATCCGCAATGCAAACTTAAAATAAGGCCACCTCATACAGAACACAGCAATCGCAAGCAATGCTGAAAGGTGGGCGTGGCTGCATAATCCACAATGCAACATTAAAATAAGGGCATCTCATACAGAACACAGTGATCGCAATGCTGAAAGGTGGCTGTGGCTGCATGATCCACAATGCAACATTAAAATAGGAGTGCCTCATACAGATCACAGCGATCGCAATGCTGGAAGTTTGCCATGGCTGCATAATCCACAATGCAACATTAAAATAAGGGCACCTCACACAGAACACAGCGATTGCAAAGCTGAAAGGTGGTCGTGGCTGCATAACCCACACTGCAACATTAAAATTAGGGCACCTTATATAAAACACAGCAATCGCAATGCTGAAAGATGGACGTGGCTGCATAATCCACAAGACAACATTAAAATAATGGAACCTCATACAGAACATAGCGATCGCAATGCTGAAAGTTGGTTGTGGCTGCATAATCCGCAAAGCAACATTAAAATAAGGGCACCTCATACATAGCAGAGCGATCGCAATCCTGAAAGGTGGCCGTGGCTGCATAATCAACAATGCAATATTAAAATAAGGGCACTTCATACAGAACTCAGCGATCGCAATGCTGAAAAGTGGTCGTGGCTGCATAATCCGCAATGCAACATTAAAATAAGGGCACCTCACACAGAACACAGCGATCGTGATTGCAATCGATGTGTTCTGTATGTGGTGCCCATGGCTGCTTAATCCACAATGCAACATTAAAATAAGGGCACCTCATACAGAACACAGCGATCACAATGCTGAAAGGTGGCTGTGGCTGCATAATCCACAATGCAACATTAATTAAAGGGCACCTCATACAGAACACAGCGATCGCAATGCTGAAAGGTGGCCTTGGTTGCATAATCCACAATGCAACATTAAAATAAGGGCACCTCATACAGAACACAGCGATCGCGATGCTGGAAGGTGGTCAGGGCTGCATAATACACAATGCAACATTAAAATAAAGGCACCTCATACACAACAAAGCAATCGCAATGCTGGAAGGTGGTCAGGGCTGCATATTCCACAATGCAACATTAAAATAAGGGCACCTCATACAGAACGCAGCGATCGCAATGCTGAACGGTGGTCTTGGCTGCATAATCCGCAATGCAGCATTAAAATAAAGGCAACTCATTCAGAAGACAGCAATCGCAATGCTGAAAGGTGGCCGTGGCCACATAATACGCAAAGCCCCATTAAAATAAGGGCACCTCATACAGAACAAAGGGATTGCAATGCTGAAAGGTGGTCGTGGCTGCATAATCCGCATGTAACATTAAAATAAGGGCACCTCATGAAGAACACATCGATCGCAATGCTGAATGCTGGCTGTGGCTGCATAATCCACAATGCAACATGATAATAAGGGCACCTCATACAGAACACATTGATCGCAATGCTGAAAGGTGGTCGTGGCTGTATAATCCACATTGCAAAATTATAATACGGGCACCTCATACAGAACACAGTGATCACAGTGCTGATAGGTGGTCTTGGCTGCATAATCCACAGTGTACCATTAAAATAAGGGCACCTCATACAGAACAAAGCGATCACAATGCTGAAAAGTGGCTGTGGCAGTATTATCCACAATGCAACATTAAAGTAAGGGCACCTCATACAGAACACTGCAATTGCAAGCAATGCTGAAAGGTGGCCGTGGATGCATAATCCACAATGCAACATTAAAATAAGGGTACCTCATACAGAACACAGCGATCGCAATGCTGAAAGTTTGCCGTGGCTGCATAATCCACAGTGCAACATTAAAATAAGGGCACCTCATACAGATCACAGCGATCGCAATGCTGAAATGTGGCTGTGGCTGCATAATCCACAATGCAACATTAATATAAGGGCACCTCATACAGAACAAAGCGATCACAATGCTGGAAGGTGGTCAGGGCTGCATAATACACAATGCAACATTAAAATAAAGGCACCTCATACACAACACAGCGATCGCAATGCTGGAACGTGGTCAGGGCTGCATATTCCACAATGCAACATGATAATAAGGGCACCTCATACAGAACACATTGATCGCAATGCTGAAAGGTGGTCGTGGCTGCATAATCCACATTGCAAAATTATAATACGGGCACCTCATACAGAAGACATTGATTGCAATGCTGAAAGGTGGTTGTGGCTGCATAATCCACAGTGCAACATTAAATAAGGGCACTTCATACAGAACATAGTGATCGCAATGCTGAAAGGCGGTCGTGGCTGCATAATCCTCAATGCAACATTAAAATAAGGGCCCCTCACACAACACAGCGATCGCAATGCTGAAAAGTGGTCGTGGCTGAATAATCCTAAATGCAACATTAAAATAAGGGCACATCACATAGAACACAGCGATCGCAAAGCTGGAAGGTGGTCGTGGCTGCATAATCCGCAATAGAACATTAAAATAAGGGCACCTCATACATAACACAGCGATCGCAATGCTGAAAGGTGGCCGTGGATGCATAATCCACAATGCAACATTAAAATAAGGGCACCTCATGCAGAACACAGTGATCGCAATGCTGGAAGGTGGTCGTGGCTGCATAATACGCAATGCAACATAAAAATAAGGGCGCCTCACACAGAAAATAGCGATTGCAATGCTGGAAGGTGGTCGTGGCTGCATAACCGCAATGCAACATTAAAATAAAGGTGCCTCACACAGAACACAGCGATCACAATGCTGAAAGGTGGCCGTGGCTGCATAATCCACAATGCAACATTAAAATAAGGGCACCTCACACAGAACACAGCAATCGCAATGCTGAAAGGTGGCTGTGGCTGCATAATCCACAATGCAACATTAAAATAAGGGCACCTCATACAGAACACAGCGATCTCAATGCTGAACGGTGGCCGTGGCTGCATAATCCTCAAAGCAACATTAAAATAAGGGCACCTCATATAAAACACAGCGATCGCAGTGCTGAAAGGTGGCCGTGGCTGCATAATCCACAAGGCAACGATAAAATAATAGAACCTCATACAGAGCGAAGCCATCGCAATGCTGAAAGGTGGTTGTGGCTGCATAATCTGCAAAGCACCATTAAAATAAGGGCATGTCATACAGAACACAGCGATTGCAATTCTGATAGGTGGCCGTGGCTGCATAATCCACAATGCAACATTGAAATAAGGGCACCTGATACAGAACACAGTGATCGCAATGCTGAAAAGTGTTTGTGGCTGCATAATCCGCAATGCAACATTAAAATAAGGGCACCTCACACAGAACACAGCAATCGCGATTGCGATCGATGTGTTCTGTATGACGTGCCCATGGCTGCATAATTCACAATGCAACATTAAAATAAGGGCACCTCATAAAGAACACAGTGATCACAATGCTGAAAGGTGGCCGTGGCTGCATAATGCACAATGCAACATTAATATAAGGGCACCTCATACAGAACACAGCAATCGCAATGCTGAAAGGTGGCCGTGGCTGCATAATCCACAATGCAACATTAAAATAAGGGCACCTCATACAGAACACAGCGATCGCAATGCTGAAAGGTGGTCAGGGCTGCATATTCCACAGTGCGACAACATTAAAATAAGGGCACCTTATGCAGAACACAGCGTCACAATGCTGAAATGTCGCTGTGGCTGCATAATCAACAATGCATCATTAAAATACAGGAACCTCATACAGAACACATTGATCGCAATCCCGAAAGGTGGCTGTGGCTGCATAATCCAAAATGCAACATTAATATAAGGGCACCTCATACAGAACACTGTGATCGCAATGCTGAAAGGTGGCTGTGGCTGCATAATCCACAATGCAACATTAAAATAAGGGCACCTCATACAGAACACAGCGATCGCAATGCTGAAAGGTGCCTGTGGCTGCATAATCCTCCATGCGACAACATTAAAGTAAGGGCACCTTATGCAGAACACAGCGATCGCAATGCTGAAAGGTGGCCGTGGCTGCATAATCCACAATGCATCATTAAAATACGGGCACCTCATACAGAACACATTGATCACAATCCTGAAAGGTGGCTGTGGCTACATAATCCACAATGCAAGATTAATATAAGGGCACCTCATACAGAACACAATGATCACAATGCTGAAAGGTGGCTGTGGCTGCATAATCCACAATTCAACATTAATATAAGGGCACCTCATACAGAACACAGTGATCGCAATGCTGAAAGGTGGTCGTGGCTGCATAATCCGCAATGCAACCTTAAAATAATGCCACCTCATGCAGAACACAGCGGTTGCAATGCTGAATGGTGGCCGTGGCTGCATAATCCGCAATGCACTATTAAATTAAGAGCACCTCATACACAACACAGCGATCGCAATGCTGAAAGGTGGTCGTGGCTGCATAATCCCCAATGTAACATTAAAATAAGGGCACCTCATACAGAACACATAGATCACAATGCAGAAAGGTGGTTGTGGCTGCATAATCTGCAATGCAACATTAAAATATAGGCACCTCATACAGAAGACATTGATCGCAATGCTGAAAGATGGTCTTGGCTGCATAATCCACAATGCAACATTACAATACGGGCACCTCATACAGAAGACATTCATCGCAATGCTGAAAGGTGGTAGTGGCTGCATAATCCACAGTACAACATTAAAATAAGGGCACCTCATACAGATCACAGCGATCGCAATGCTGAAAGGTAACTGTGCTGCATAATCCACAATGCAACATTAAAGTAAGGGCACCTCATACAGAACACAGCGATCGCAATGCTGAAAGGTGCCTGTGGCTGCATAATCCTCCATGCGACAACATTAAAGTAAGGGCACCCCATACAGAACATAGCGATCGCAATGCTGAAAGGCGGTCGTGGCTGCATAATCCACAGTGCAATATTAAAATAACGGCACCTCATACAGATCACAGCGATCGCAATGCTGAAAGGTAACTGTGCTGCATAATCCACAATGCAACATTAAAATAAGGGCACCTCATACAGAACATAGCGATCGCAATGCCGAAAGGCGGTCGTGGCTCCATAATCCACAGTGCAACATTAAAATAAGGGCACCTCATACAGATCACAGCTATCGTAATACTAAAAGGTAGCTGTGCTGCACAATCCACAATGCAACATTAAAATAAGGGCACCTCATACAGAACACAGCGATCGCAATGCTGAACGGTAGTCTTGGCTGCATAATCCGCAATTTAACATTAAAATAAGGGCACCTCATACAGAACACATAGATCACAATGCTGAAAGGTGGCTGTGGTTGCATATTCCGCAATGCAACATTAAAATAAGGGCACTTCATACAGAACACAGCAATTGCAATGCTGAAAAGTGGCTGTGGCTGCATTATCCACAATGCAACATTAAAATAAGGGCACCTTATACAGAACACAGCAATAGCAATGCTGAAAGGTGGCCGTGGCTGCATAATCCTTAATGCAACATTAAAATAATGGCACCTCATACAGAACACAGCGATCGCAATGCTGAAAGGTGGCAGTGGCTGCATAATGCACAATGCAACATTAATATATGGGAACCCCATACAGAAGGCATTGATCGCAATCCTGAAAGGTGGCAGTGGCTGCATAATGCACAATGCAACATTAAAATAAGGGCACCTCATACAGAACACAGCGATCGCAATGCTGAAAGGTGCCTGTGGCTGCATAATCCTCAATGCGACAACATTAAAACAAGGGCACCTTATGCAGAACACAGCGATCGCAATTCTGAAAGGTGGCCGTGGCTGCATAATCCACAATGCATCATTAAAATACGGGCACCTCATACAAAACACATCGATCGCAATCCTGAAAGGTGGCTGTGGCTACATAATCCACAATGCAACATTAATATAAGGGCACCTCATACAGAACACAGCGTTCGCAATGCTGAAAGATGGTCGTGGCTGCATAATAAGCAATGCATTCTTAAAATAATGCCACCTCATGCAGAACACAGCGGTTGCAATGCTGAAAGGTGGTTGTGGCTGCATAATACGCAATGCCCCATTAAAATAAGGGCACCTCATACAGAACAAAGGGATCGCAATTCTGAAAGGTGGTCGTGGCTGCATAATCCGCATGTAACATTAAAATAAGGGCACCTCATACAGAACACATACATCACAATGTGGAAAGGTGGTTGTGGCTGCATAATCCACAGTACAACATTAAAATAAGGGCACCTCATACAGAACATAGCGATCGCAATGCTGAAAGGCGGTCGTGGCTGCATAATCCACAGTGCAACATTAAAATAAGGGCACCTCATACAGATCACAGCGATCGCAATCCTGAAAGGTAGCTGTGCTGCATAATCCACAATGCAACATTAAAATAAGGGAACCTCATACAGAACAGAGCGATCACAATGCTGAAAGGCAGTCGTGGCTGCATAACCCACAGTGCGACAACCTTAACATAAGGGCACCTTATGCAGAAGACAGCAATCGCAATGCTGAATGGTAGCTGTGCTGCATAATCCACAATGCATCATTAAAATAAGGGCACCTCATACAGTACACAGCGATCGCAATCCTGAAAGGTGGCTATGGCTACATAATCCACAATGCAACATTAATATAAGGGCACCTCATACAGAACACAATTATCACAATGCTGAAAGGTGGCTGTGGCTGCATAATCCACAATGCCACATTAATATAAGGGCACCTCATACAGAACACAGCGATCGCAATGCTGAAAGGTGGTCGTGTCTGCATAATCCGCAATGCAACCTTAAAATAATGCCACCTCATGCAGAACACAGCGGTTGTAATGCTGAATGGTGGTCGTGGCTGCATAATCCGCAATGCACCATTAAAATAAGGGCACCTCATACAGAACACAGCGATCGCAATGCTGAAAGGTGGTCGTGGCTGCATAATCCACAGTACAACATTAAAATTAGGGCACCTCATACAGAACATAGAGATCGCAATGCTGAAAGGTAGCTGTGCTGCATAATCCACAATGCAACATTAAAATAAGGGCACCTAATACAGAACACAGTGATCGCAATGCTGAACAGTGGTCTTGGCTGCATAATCCGCAATTTAACATTAAAATAAGGGCACCTCATACAGAACACATAGATCACAATGCTGAAAGGTAGCTGTGGTTGCATATTCCGCAATGCAACATTAAAATAAGGGCACTTCATACAGAACACAGCAATAGCAATGCTGAAAGGTGGCCGTGGCTGCATAATCCTTAATGCAACATTAAAATAAGGGCACCTCTTACAGAACACAGCGATCACAATGCTGAAAGGTGGCAGTGGCTGCATAATGCACAATGCAACATTAATATACGGGCGCCTCATACAGAAAACATCGATCACAATCCTGAAAAATGGCCGTGGCAGCATTATCCACAATGCAGCATTAAAGTAAGGGCACCTCATACAGAACACTGCAATCGCAAGCAATTCTGAAAGGTGGCCCGTGGCTGCATAATCCACGGTGCAACATCAAAATAAGGGTACCTCATACAGAACACAGCGATCGCAATGCTGAAAGTTTGCCGTGGCTGCATAATCCACAATGCAACATTAAAATAAGGGCACCTCATACAGAAAACAGCAATCACAATGCTGAAAGGTGGTCATAGCTGCATAATCCACAAGGCAACATTAAAATAAGGGAACCTCTTACAGAACAAAGCAATCGCAATGCTGAAAGGTGGCTGTGGCTGCATAATCCTCAATGCGACAACAGTAAAATAACGGCACCTTATGCAGAACACAGCGATTGCAATGCTGAAAGGTCGCCGTTGCTGCATAATCCACAATGCATCATTAAAATACGGGCACTGCATACAGAACACATCGATCGCAATCCTGAAAGGTAGCTGTGGCTGCATAATTCACAATGCAACATTAATATAAGGGCACCTCATACAGATCACAGCGATCACAATGCTGACAGGTGGCTGTGGCTGCATAATCCACAATGCAACATTAATATAAGGGCACCTCATACAGAACACAGCGATTGCAATGCTGAAAGGTAACTGTGCTGCATAATCCACAATGCATCATTAAAGTAAGGGCACCTCATACAGTACACAGCGATCGCAATGCTGAAAGGTGCCTGTGGCTGCATAATCCTCAATGCAACAACATTACAATAAGGGCACCTTATGCAGAACACAGCGATTGCAATGCTGAAAGGTGGCCGTGGATGCATAATCCACAATGCATCATTAAAATACGGGCACCTCATACAGAACACATCGATTGCAATCCTGAAAGGCGGATGTGGCTGCATAATCCACAATGCAACATTAATATAAGGGCACCTCATACAGAACACAGCGATCGCAATGCTGAAAGGTGGTCGTGGCTGCATAATCCCCAATGTAACATTAAAATAAGGGCACCTCATACAGAACACATAGATCACAATGCAGAAAGGTGGTTGTGGCTGCATAATCTGCAATGCAACATTAAAATATGGGCACCTCATACAGAAGACATTGATCGCAATACTGAAAGGTGGTTGTGGCTGCATAATCCACAATGCAACATTATAATACGGGCACCTCATACAGAAGACATTCATCGCAATGCTGAAAGGTGGTAGTGGCTGCATAATCCACAGTACAACATTAAAATAAGGGCACCTCATACAGATCACAGCGATCGCAATGCTGAAAGGTAACTGTGCTGCATAATCCACAATGCAACATTAAAATAAGGGCACCTCATACAGAACATAGCGATCACAATGCTGAAAGGCGGTCGTGGATCCATAATCCACAGTGCAACATTAAAATAAGGGCACCTCATACAGATCACAGCGATCGCAATACTAAAAGGTAGCTGTGCTGCATAATCCACAATGCAACATTACAATAAGGGCACCTCATACAGAACACAGCGATTGCAATGCTGAAAGGCGGTCATGGCTGCATAATCCACAGTGCAACATTAAAATAACAGCACCTCATACAGATCACAGCGATCGCAATGCTGAAAGGTAACTGTGCTGCATAATCCACAATGCAACATTAAAATAAGGGCACCTCATACAGAACATAGCGACCGCAATGCTGAAAGGCGGTCATGGCTCCATAATCCACAGTGCAACATTAAAATAAGTGCACCTCATACAGATCACAGCGATCACAATGCTGAAAGGTAACTGTGCTGCATAATCCACAATGCAACATTAAAATAAGGGCACCTCATACAGATCACATAGATCACAATGCTGAAAGGTGACTGTGGTTGCATATTCTGCAATGCCACATTAAAATAAGGGCACTTCATATAGAACACAGCAATTGCAATGCTGAAAAGTGGCTGTGGCTGCATTATCCACAATGCAACATTAAAATAAGGGCACCTTATACAGAACACAGCAATAGCAATGCTGGAAGGTGGCCGTGGCTGCATAATCCTTAATGCAACATTAAAATAATGGCACCTCATACAGAACACAGCGATCGCAATGCTGAAAGGTGGCAGTGGCTGCATAATGCACAATACAACATTAATATATGGGAACCTCATACAGAAGACATTGATCGCAATCCTGAAAGGTGGCTGTGGCTACATAATCCACAATGCAACATTAATATAAGGGCACTTCATACAGAACACCGCGATCGCAATGCTGAAAGGTAGCTGTGCTGCATAATCCACAATGCAACATTAAAATAAGGGCACCTCATACAGAACACAGTGATCGCAATGCTGAAAGGTGCCTGTGGCTGCATAATCCTCAATGCGACAACATTAAAATAAGGGCACCTTATGCAGAACACAGCAATCGCAATTCTGAAAGGTGGCTGTGGCTGCATAATCCACAATGCATCATTAAAATACGGGCACCTCATACAAAACACATCGATCGCAATCCTGAAAGGTGGCTGTGGCTACATAATTCACAATGCAACATTTATATAAGGGCACCTCATACAGAACAAAGCGATCGCAATGCTGAAAGGTGGTCGTGGCTGCATAATTCGCATGTAACATTAAAATAAGGGCACCTCATACAGAACACATAGATCACAATGCGGAAAGGTGGTTGTGGCTGCATAATCTGCAATGCAACAATAAAATATGGGCACCTCATACAGAACACATTGATCGCAATGCTGAAAGGTCGTCATGGCTGCATAATCCACCATGCAACATTATAATACGGGCACCTCATACAGAAGACATTCATCGCAATGCTGAAAGGTGGTTGTGGCTGCATAATCCACAGTACAACATTAAAATAAGGGCACCTCATACAGAACATAGCGATCGCAATGCTGAAAGGGGGTCGTGGCTGCATAATCCACAGTGCAACTTTAAAATAAGGGCACCTTATGCAGAATACAGCGATCGCAATGCTGAATGGTAGCTGTGCTGCATAATCCACAATGCAACATTAAAATAAGGGCACCTCATACAGAACACAGCGATCGCAATGCTGAAAGGGGCCTGTGGCTGCATAATCCTCCATGCGACAACATTAAAATAAGGGAACCTTATGCAGAACACAGCGATCGCAATGCTGAAAGGTGGCTGTGGCTGCATAATCCACAATGCATCATTAAAATATGGGCACCTCATACAGAACACAATTATCACAATGCTGAAAGGTGGCTGTGGCTGCATAATCCACAATGCAACATTAATATAAGGGCACCTCATACAGAACACAGCGATCGCAATGCTGAAAGGTGGTCGTGTCTGCATAATCCGCAATGCAACCTTAAAATAATGCCACCTCATGCAGAACACAGCAGTTGCAATGCTGAATGGTGGTCATGGCTGCATAATCCGCAATGCACCATTAAAATAAGGCCATCTCATACAGAACACAGCGATCGCAATGCTGAAAGGTGGTCGTGGCTGCATAATCCGCAATGTAACATTAAAATAAGGGCACCTCATACAGAACACATAGATCACAATGCAGAAAGGTGGTTGTGGCTGCATAATCTGCAATGCAACATTAAAATATGGGCACCTCATACAGAAAACATTGATCGCAATGCTGAAAGGTGGTCGTGGCTGCATAATCCACAATGCAACATTATAATACGGGCACCTCATACAGAGCACATTCATCGCAATGCTGAAAGGTGGTCGTGGCTGCATAATCCACAGTACAACATTAAAATAAGGGCACCTCATACAGAACATAGAGATCGCAATGCTGAAAGGTAGCCGTGGCTGCATAACCCACAATGCAACATTATAATACGGGCACCTCATACAGAACACATAGATCACAATGCGGAAAGGTGGTTGTGGCTGCATAATCTGCAATGCAACATTAAAATATGGGCACCTCATACAGAACACATTGATCGCAATGCTGAAAGGTCGTCATGGCTGCATAATCCACCATGCAACATTATAATACGGGCACCTCATACAGAAGACATTCATCGCAATGCTGAAAGGTGGTTGTGGCTGCATAATCCACAGTACAACATTAAAATAAGGGCACCTCATACAGAACATAGCGATCGCAATGCTGAAAGGGGGTCGTGGCTGCATAATCCACAGTGCAACTTTAAAATAAGGGCACCTTATGCAGAATACAGCGATCGCAATGCTGAATGGTAGCTGTGCTGCATAATCCACAATGCAACATTAAAATAAGGGCACCTCATACAGAACACAGCGATCGCAATGCTGAAAGGGGCCTGTGGCTGCATAATCCTCCATGCGACAACATTAAAATAAGGGAACCTTATGCAGAACACAGCGATCGCAATGCTGAAAGGTGGCTGTGGCTGCATAATCCACAATGCATCATTAAAATATGGGCACCTCATACAGAACACAATTATCACAATGCTGAAAGGTGGCTGTGGCTGCATAATCCACAATGCAACATTAATATAAGGGCACCTCATACAGAACACAGCGATCGCAATGCTGAAAGGTGGTCGTGTCTGCATAATCCGCAATGCAACCTTAAAATAATGCCACCTCATGCAGAACACAGCAGTTGCAATGCTGAATGGTGGTCATGGCTGCATAATCCGCAATGCACCATTAAAATAAGGCCATCTCATACAGAACACAGCGATCGCAATGCTGAAAGGTGGTCGTGGCTGCATAATCCGCAATGTAACATTAAAATAAGGGCACCTCATACAGAACACATAGATCACAATGCAGAAAGGTGGTTGTGGCTGCATAATCTGCAATGCAACATTAAAATATGGGCACCTCATACAGGAAACATTGATCGCAATGCTGAAAGGTGGTCGTGGCTGCATAATCCACAATGCAACATTATAATACGGGCACCTCATACAGAGCACATTCATCGCAATGCTGAAAGGTGGTCGTGGCTGCATAATCCACAGTACAACATTAAAATAAGGGCACCTCATACAGAACATAGAGATCGCAATGCTGAAAGGTAGCCGTGGCTGCATAACCCTTAATGCAACATTAAAATAATGGCACCTCATACAGAACACAGCGATCACAATGCTGAAAGGTGGCAGTGGCTGCATAATGCACAATGCAACATTAATATATGGGAACCTCATACAGAAGACATTGATCGCAATCCTGAAAGGTGGCTGTGGCTGCATAATCCACAATGCAACATTAATAATAGGGCACTTCATACAGAACACAGCGATCGCAATGCTGAAAGGTAGCTGTGCTGCATAATCCACAATGCAACATTAAAATAAGGGCACCTCATACAGAACACAGCGATCGCAATGCTGAAAGGGGCCTGTGGCTGCATAATCCTCAATGCGACAACATTAAAAGAAGGGCACCTTATGCAGAACACAGCGATCACAATTCTGAAAGGTGGCTGTGGCTACATAATCCACAATGCAACATTAATATAAGGGCACCTCATACAGAACACATTGATCGCAATGCTGAAAGGTGGTCATGGCTGCATAATCCACCATGCAACATTATAATACCGGCACCTCATACAGAAGATATTCATCGCAATGCTGAAAGGTGGTTGTGGCTGCATAATCCACAGTACAACATTAAAATAAGGGCACCTCATACAGAACATAGCGATCGCAATGCTGAAAGGCAGTCGTGGCTGCATAATCCACAGTGAAACATTAAAATAAGGGCATCTCATACAGATCACAGCGATCGCAATCCTGAAAGGTAGCTGTGCTGCATAATCCACAATGCAACATTAAAATAAGGGAATCTCATACAGAACAGAGCGATCACAATGCTGAAAGGCAGTCGTGGCTGCATAATCCACAGTGCGACAACCTTAAAATAAGGGCACCTTATGCAGAATACAGCGATCGCAATGCTGAATGGTAGCTGTGCTGCATAATCCACAATGCAACATTAAAATAAGGGCACCTCATACAGAACACAGCGATCGCAATGCTGAAAGGTGCCTGTGGCTGCATAATCCTCCATGCAACAACATTAAAATAAGGGCACCTTATGCAGAACACAGCGATCGCAATCCTGAAAGGTGGCTATGGCTACATAATCCACAATGCAACATTAATATAAGGGCACCTCATACAGAACACAATGATCACAATGCTGAAAGGTGGCTGTGGCTGCATAATCCACAATGCAACATTAATATAAGGGCACCTCATACAGAACACAGCGATCGCAATGCTGAAAGGTGGTCGTGTCTGCATAATCCGCAATACATCCTTAAAATAATGCCACCTCATGCAGAACACTGCGGTTGCAATGCTGAATGGTGGTCGTGGCTGCATAATCCGCAATGCACCATTAAAATAAGGGCACCTCATACAGAACACAGCGATCGCAATGCTGAAAGGTGGTCGTAGCTGCATAATCCGCAATGTAACATTAAAATAAGGGCACCTCATACAGAACACATAGATCACAATGCAGAAAGGTGGTTGTGGCTGCATAATCTGCAATGCAACATTAAAATATGGGCACCTCATACAGAAAACATTGATCGCAATGCTGAAAGGTGGTCGTGGCTGCATAATCCACAATGCAACATTATAATACAGGCACCTCATCCAGAAGACATTCATCGCAATGCTGAAAGGTGGTTGTGGCTGCATAATCCACAGTACAACATTAAAATAAGGGCACCTCATACAGAACATAGAGATCGCAATGCTGAAAGGCGGTCATGGCTGCATAATCCACAGTGCAACATTAAAATAACGGCACCTCATACAGATCACAGCGATCGCAATGCTGAAAGGTAGCTGTGCTGCATAATCCACAATGCAACATTAAAATAAGGGCACCTCATACAGAACATAGCGATCGCAATGCTGAAAGGCGGTCGTGGCTCCATAATCCAGAGTGCAACATTAAAATTAGGGCACCTCATACAGATCACAGCAAACACAATGCTGAAAGGTAGCTGTGCTGCATAATCCACAATGCAACATTATAATACAGGCACCTCATCCAGAAGACATTCATCGCAATGCTGAAAGGTGGTTGTGGCTGCATAATCCACAGTACAACATTAAAATAAGGGCACCTCATACAGAACATAGAGATCGCAATGCTGAAAGGCGGTCATGGCTCCATAATCCAGAGTGCAACATTAAAATAAGGGCACCTTATACAGAACACAGCAATAGCAATGCTGAAAGGTGGCCGTGGCTGCATAATCCTTAATGCAACATTAAAATAAGGGCACCTCTTACAGAACACAGCGATCACAATGCTGAAAGGTGGCAGTGGCTGCATAATGCACAATGCATCATTAATATACGGGCGCCTCATACAGAAAACATCGATCACAATCCTGAAAAATGGCCGTGGCAGCATTATCCACAATGCAGAATTAAAGTAAGGGCACCTCATACAGAACACTGCAATCGCAAGCAATTCTGAAAGGTGGCCCGTGGCTGCATAATCCACAATGCAACATCAAAATAAGGGTACCTCATACAGAACACAGCGATCGCAATGCTGAAAGTTTGCCGTGGCTGCATAATCCACAATGCAACATTAAAATAAGGGCACCTCATACAGAAAACAGCAATCGCAATGCTGAAAGGTGGTCATGGCTGCATAATCCACAAGGCAACATTAAAATAAGGGAACCTATTACAGAACAAAGCAATCGCAATGCTGAAAGGAGGTTGTGGCTGCATAATCCACAGTGCAACATTAAAATAAGGGCACCTCATACAGATCACAGCGATCACAGTGCTGAAAGGTAGCTGTGCTGCATAATCCACAATGCAACATTAAAATAAGGGCACCCCATACAGAACACAGCGATCGCAATGCTGAAAGGTCACCGTGGCTGCATAATCCACAATGCATCATTAAAATACGTGCACTGCATACAGAACACATCGATCGCAATCCTGAAAGGTGGCTGTGGCTGCATAATTCACAATGCAACATTAATATAAGGGCACCTCATACAGAACACAGCGATCGCAATGCTGAAAGGTGGCTGTGGCTGCATAATCCACAATGCAACATTAATATAAGGGCACCTCATACAGAACACAGCGATCGCAATGCTGAAAGGTAACTGTGCTGCATAATCCACAATGCATCATTAAAGTAAGGGCACCTCCTACAGAACACAGCGATCGCAATGCTGAAAGGTGCCTGTGGCTGCATAATCCTCAATGCGACAACATTACAATAAGGGCACCTTATGAAGAACACAGCGATTGCAATGCTGAAAGGTGGCCGTGGATGCATAATCCACAATGCATCATTAAAATACGGGCACCTCATACAGAACACATCAATCGCAATCCTGAAAGGTGGATGTGGCTGCATAATCCACAATGCAACATTAATATAAGGGCACCTCATACAGAACACAATGATCACAATGCTGAAAGGTGGCTGTGGCTGCATAATTTACAATGCAACATTAATATATGGGCACCTCATACAGAACACAGCAATCGCAATGCTGAAAGGTGGTCGTGGCTGCATAATCCGCAATGCAACCTTAAAATAATGCCACCTCATGCAGAACACAGCGGTTGCAATGCTGAAAGGTGGTTGTGGCTGCATAATCCGCAATGCACCATTAAAATAAGGGCACCTCATACAGAACACAGCGATCGCAATGCTGAAAGGTGGTCGTGGCTGCATAATCCGCAATGTAACATTAAAATAAGGGCACCTCATACAGAACACATAGATCACAATGCGGAAAGGTTGTTGTGGCTGCATAATCTGCAATGCAACATTAAAATGTGGGCACCTCATACAGAACGCATTATTCGCAATGCTGAAAGGTGGTCGTGGCTGCATAATCCACAGTACAACATTAAAATAAGGGCACCTCATACAGAACATAGCGATCGCAATGCTGAAAGGTGACTGTGGCTGCATAATCCACAATGCAACATTAATATAATGGCACCTCATACAGAACAAAGCGATCGCAATGCTGAAAGGTGCCTGTGGCTGCATAATCCTCAATGCGACAACATTACAATAAGGGCACCTTATGAAGAACACAGCGATTGCAATGCTGAAAGGTGGCCGTGGATGCATAATCCACAATGCATCATTAAAATATGGGCACCTCATACAGAACACATCAATCGCAATCCTGAAAGGTGGATGTGGCTGCATAATCCACAATGCAACATTAATATAAGGGCACCTCATACAGAACACAATGATCACAATGCTGAAAGGTGGCTGTGGCTGCATAATTCACAATGCAACATTAATATATGGGCACCTCATACAGAACACAGCAATCGCAATGCTGAAAGGTGGTCGTGGCTGCATAATCCGCAATGCAACCTTAAAATAATGCCACCTCATGCAGAACACAGCAGTTGCAATGCTGAAAGGTGGTCGTGGCTGCATAATCGGCAATGCACCATTAAAATAAGAGCACCTCATACAGAACACAGCGATCGCAATGCTGAAAGGTGGTCGTGGCTGCATAATCCACAATGTAACATTAAAATAAAGGCACCTCATACAGAATACATAGATCACAATGCGGAAAGGTTGTTGTGGCTGCATAATCTGCAATGCAACATTAAAATGTGGGCACCTCATACAGAACACATTGATCGCAATGCTGAAAGGTGGTCGTGGCTGCATAATCCACAGTACAACATTAAAATAAGGGCACCTCATACAGAACATAGCGATCGCAATGCTGAAAGGTGACTGTGGCTGCATAATCCACAATGCAACATTAATATAAGGGCACCTCATACAGAACAAAGCGATCGCAATGCTGAAAGGTAACTCTGCTGCATAATCCACAATGCATCATTAAAGTAAGGGCACCTCATACAGAACACAGCGATCGCAATGCTGAAAGGTGCCTGTGGCTGAGCAGTCAGACTTCCCTCAAGAAGAGTTAGGCAGTATGTGGAGTATACACAATAGGGCAATTTACACAGTAGAACGAGCAAACACGGAACAAGGCTTCGGTGTAAAGATATAAAGGTATTTATTTATAACAACACATCTATAGAAAACACTCTGGCACTAATACGGCAAACAACTTCAATCACAATTACTATACGAAAAAAAAGATCAATCCCCCTAACAATAGTTCGACAAGTCTAGGTTCACCGGCATCACTTATTTGCAGACAGAGGTGTATGCTTTAACCTAGATGGCACTCTAGTATTTGTTAGGACGGGAGAGAAAAATAAGGCAGGTTATGAAATCAACTCGGTACCAATACTTTACGGAAAAATGCAAGGCAAGTAAGGCAGGGTCCACTGCAGATCACAAAGTTCAGAGGCCAGGCCCACTCGGAGAGAGGCAAGGCGATATCTTCCAAAAAGTGTCTCAGTGGAAATGCGCTTCGAGTCTTTATCGCAAATTGTTATGGAAGATTGGACCAGTTCAGAACAATACGTTAAAGAAAGCTTGGAGGCGACCCAATGGAAAGGCGAGGATTAAGACACCTCACTCTATCCGGCAGAAAGGGAAGCCAGGCGGACACGGTACCTTGTTTGTGGAGAGACAGCTCCAGCGGGGGCAGTTGTTCATGGTGGTGGATGCACGTCGGGTCTTTGCCAAGAGTAGAGATGATCTCGTCGTCGAAGAAAAGTGAAGTTCGGTGCACCACCAGGGAAGAGACCAGCCGCGGAGTGCTCCGTCACAAGGCACCACCTTTTGGTCGCGGTACAGGGGTAGTGGCTATCCGGTTGCCGAGGTACTCTGCACGGGCAATTCAACCACTGTGTCCTGAAGCGAAGAAAAAGCAAAGGGGACTGGTTGTTCCCACCAGTCAGGGGAAGAGACTCTCCGGCAGGGAGATCTCCTCTGTCGTCGGGAAGTGGTGAGTTGGTTCCGCAGGGCTCCACGGGAGGTGTCGTCGTTGCAGGTCGGCTCAGCTTTACCCTCGTCGGATTCTTAGGTCCTGTGGCGACTTCTGAAGATCCAGTCCCAAAAGCCCTGCTTTTATGCAAAGAACCCCCATTCATTCAGCCTAGCTGTCAATCAAAACACGCTAAGTGGTGAGCGGGGTGGCTCACCACTTGGGCCAATCACTCCAGAGTGCGACCGGAGTTGGCAAGGCAACTCGGTCCAGGGTGCCTAAACCCCCTCCCACACCCCCTGTGGTACCCAGACAGAATGGCACCACTTTGGAGGGCCTCTGTATAGAAGCCCGCCAAAAGTGGAACCAAGGGCTCAACCTTTGGTTTAGGAGTCACAGAGACGAACACAGACGCCATTTAAAAAACCGAGTTCTGGCAGAAAATACCAACCGATAGATTTATTTAAGATAAATAAACCGGTGGTATGTTAGAGATTAACGAGAAAGAGTATTAACCTCCAACAATGGGAAGAATCCCATAGAGTTATATTCGGGGGCGAATATAACAAGTAGTTTCCACTGCCACCAGCCAAAACTCGACGAGGGGGCACGGGACAGTGCCCCCTCGAATAACAGACCCCGGAGTAATCGAATTAACCCTACTAGTACGTCCACAATAGGATGGTTTGTACTAGTTCTTTTAGTAAATTTAGGTCTAGTAAAGCCAATGGTGACTTTACATGCCCTGGGAGACAGTAGTCATTCCCAGGGTATGGAGTCTATGGTGGGGATCCTCTAGGAAGCCCCAGTGTTACGGCACGGAAGGTGCAGTGTAACACACATAGTAAAACATATGAGACCCTATGGAGTAAAAGACCCCATAGCCCATAGAACACATTGACATTCAAAGGAATTAACGACATTCATGTCCAAGAGTGGGAGAAAAAGAGTCTCACTCTTGGCAGGATGGAAAAAAACAAACTCCAGAAATCCAGCAAAGCTGCTGGGGGACTCACTAGGTTAGGAAATTCAGCCTAAACAGAGAATTCTCCCCAACAAATCGCGGAACGGTGATTGTGGCTGCATAATCTGCAATGCAACATTAAAATATGGGCACCTCATACAGAACACATTGAGCGCAATGCTGAAAGGTGGTTGTGGCTGCATAATCCACAATGCAACATTATAATACAGAAGCCATTCATCGCAATGCTGAAAGGTGGTCGTGGCTGCATAATCCACAGTACAACATTAAAATAAGGGCACCTCATACAGAACATAGCGATCGCAATGCTGAAAGGCGGTCGTGGCTGCATAATCCACAGTGCAACATTAAAATAAGCGCACCTCATACAGATCACAGCGATCGCAATGCTGAAAGGTAGCTGTGCTGAATAATCCACAATGCATCATTAAAATACGGGCACCTCATACAGTATACATTGATCGCAATCCTGAAAGGTGGCTGTGGCTGCATAATCCACAATGCAACATTAATATAAGGGCACCTCATACAGAACACAGCGATCGCAATGCTGAAAGGTGGCCGTGGCTGCATAATCCACAATGCATCATTAAAATACGGGCACCTCATACAGAACACATCGATCGCAATCCTGAAAGGTGGCTGTGGCTGCATAATCCACAATGCAACATTAATATAAGGGCACCTCATATAGAACACAATGATCACAATGCTGAAATGTGGCTGTGGCTGCATAATCCAAAATGCAACATTAATATAAGGGCACCTCATACCAAACACAGCGATCGCAATGCTGAAAGGTGGTCGTGGCTGCATAATTCACAATTTAACATTAAAATAAGGGCACATCATACAGAACACATAGATCACAATGCTGAAAGGTGGCTGTGGTTGCATATTCCGCAATGCAACATTAAAATAAGAGCACTTCATAAAGAACACAGCGATTGCAATGCTGAAAAGTGGCCGTGGCTGCATTATCCACAATGCAACATTTAAATAAGGGCACCTCATACAGAACACAGCGATCACAATGCTGAAAGGTGGCAGTGTCTGCATAATGCACAATGCAACATTAATATATGGGCCATTCATACAGAAGACATTGATCGCAATCCTGAAAGGTGGCTGTGGCTGCATAATCCACAATGCAACATTAATATAAGGACACCTCATACAGAACACAGCGATCGCAATGCTGAAAGGTGGTTGTGGCTGCATAATCCACAATGCAACCTTAAAATAAGGCCACCTCATACAGAACACAGCGATCGCAATGCTGAAAAATGGCCGTGGCAGCATTATCCACAATGTAACATTAAAGTAAGGGCACCTCATACAGAACACTGCAATCGCAAGCAATTCTGAAAGGTGGCAGTGGCTGCATAATCCACAATGCAACATTAAAATAAGGGTACCTCATACAGAACACAGCGATCGCAATGCTGAAAGTTTGCCGTGGCTGCATAATCCACAATGCAATATTAAAATAAGGGCACCTCATACAGAACAGAGCGATCGCAATGCTGAAAGGTGGTCATGGCTGCATAATCCACAAGGCAACATTAAAATAAGGGAACCTCTTACAGAACAAAGCAATCACAATGCGGAAAGGTAGCTGTGCTGCATAATCCACAATGCAACATTAAAATAAGGGCACCTCATACAGAACACAGCGATCGCAATGCTGGAAGGTGGGCGTGGCTGCATAATCCTCAATGCGACAACATTAAAATAACGGCACCTTATGCAGAACATAGCGATCGCAATGCTGAAAGGTCGCCATGGCTGCATAATCAACAATGCATCATTAAAATAGAGGCACCTCATACAGAATACATTGATTGCAATCCTGAAAGGTGGCTGTGGCTGCATAATCCACAATGCAACATTAATATAAGGGCACCTCATACAGAACACAGCGATCACAATGCTGAAAGGTAACTGTGCTGCATAATCCACAATGCAACATTAAAGTAAGGGCACCTCATACAGAACACAGCGATCGCAATACTGAAAGGTGCCAGTGGCTGCATAATCTGCAATGCAACATTAAAATAGGGGCACCTCATACAGAACTCATTGATCGCAATGCTGAAAGGTGGTCGTGGCTGCATAATCCAGAATGCAACATTATAATACAGGCACCTCATACAGAAGACATTCATCGCAATGCTGAAAGGTGGTCGTGGCTGCATAATCCAAAGTACAACATTAAAATAAGGGCACCTCATACAGAACATAGCGATCGCAATGCTGAAAGGCGGTCGTGGATGCATAATCCACAGTGCAACATTAAAATAAGCGCACCTCATACAGATCACAGCGATCGCAATGCTGAAAGGTGGCCGTGGCTGCATAATTGTACATGCGACAACATTAAAATTACGGCACCTTATGCAGAACACAGCGATCGCAATGCTGAAAGGTCGCCATGGCTAAATAATCAACAATGCATCATTAAAATACAGGCACCTCATACAGAATACATTGATCGCAATCCTGAAAGGTGGCTGTGGCTGCATAATCCACAACGCAACATTAATATAAGGGCACCTCATACAGAACACAGCGATCGCAATGCTGAAAGGTAACTGTGCTGCATAATCCTCAATGCGACAACATTAAAATAAGGGCACCTTATGCAGAACACAGCGATCGCAATGCTGAAAGGTGGTCGTGGCTGCATAATCCAAAATGCACCATTAAAATACGGGCACCTCATACAGAACACATTGATCGCAATCCTGAAAGGTAGCTGTGGCTGCATTATCCACAATGCAACATTAATATAAGGGCACCTCATACAGAACACAATGATCACAATGCTGAAAGGTGGCTGTGGCTGCATAATCCACAATGCAACATTAATATAAGGGCACCTCATACAAAACACAGCGATTGCAGTGCTGAAAGGTGGTCGTGGCTGCATAATCCGCAAGGCAATCTTAAAATAATGCCACCTCATGCAGAGCACCGCGGTTGCAATGCTGAAAGGTGGTCGTGGCTGCATAATCCGCAATGTAACATTAAAATAAGGGCACCTCATACAGAACGCATAGATCACAAGGCAGAAAGGTGGTTGTGGCTGCATAATCCACAGTGCAACATTAAAATAAGGGCACCTCATACAGATCACAGCGTTCGCAATGCTGAAAGGTAGCTGTGCTGCATAATCCACAATGCAACATTAAAATAAGGGCACCTCATACAGAACACAGTGATTGCACTGCTGAAAGGTTTCATGGCTGCATAATCCGCAATTTAACATTAAAGTAAGGGCACGTCATACAGAACACATAGATCACAATGCTGAAAGGTGGTCGTGGCAGCATAATCCACAATGCAACATTATAATACGGGCACCTCATACAGAAGACATTCATCACAATGTTGAAAGGTGGTCGTAGCTGCATAATCCACAGTACAACATTAAAATAAGCGCACCTCATACAGATCACAGCGATCACAATGCTGAAAGGTAGCTGTGCTGCATAATCCACAATGCAACATTAAAATAAGGGCACCTCATACAGAACACAGCGATCGCAATGCTGAAAGGTGGCCGTGGCTGCATAATCCTCAATGCGACAACATTAAAATAACGGCACCTCATACAGAACACAGCGATCACAATGCTGAAAGGTGGCAGTGCCTGCATAATGCACAATGCAACATTAATATATGGGCCACTTATACAGAAGACATTGATCGCAATCCTGAAAGGTGGCTGTGGCTGCATAATCCACAATGCAACATTAATATAAGGACACCTCATACAGAACACAGCGATCACAATGCTAAAAGGTGGTTGTGGCTGCATAATCCACAATGCAACCTTAAAATAAGGCCACCTCATACAGAACACAGCGATCGCAATGCTGAAAAATGGCCGTGGCAGCATTATCCACAATGTAACATTAAAGTAAGGGCACCTCATACAGAACACTGCAATCGCAAGCAATTCTGAAAGGTGGCAGTGGCTGCATAATCCACAATGCAACATTAAAATAAGGGTACCTCATACAGAACACAGCGATCGCAATGCTGAAAGTTTGCCGTGGCTGCATAATCCACAATGCAATATTAAAATAAGGGCACCTCATACAGAACACAGCGATCGCAATCCTGAAAGTTTGCCGTGGCTGCATAATCCACAAGGCAACATTAAAATAAGGGAACCTCTTACAGAACAAAGCAATCACAATGCGGAAAGGTAGCTGTGCTGCATAATCCACAATGCAACATTAAAATAAGGGCACCTCATACAGAACACAGCGATCGCAATGCTGAAAGGTGGGTGTGGCTGCATAATCCTCAATGCAACAACATTAAAATAACGGCACCTTATGCAGAACATAGCGATCGCAATGCTGAAAGGTCGCCATGGCTGCATAATCCACAACGCAACATTAATATAAGGGCACCTCATACAGAACACAGTATCGCAATGCTGAAAGGTGGCTGTGGCTGGATAATCCACAATGCAACATTAATATAAGAGCACCTCATACAGAACACAGCGATCACAATGCTGAAAGGTAACTGTGCTCCATAATCCACAATGCAACATTAAAGTAAGGGCACCTCATACAGAACACAGCGATCGCAATGCTGAAAGGTGCCTGTGGCTGCATAATCTGTAATGCAACATTAAAATAGGGGCACCTCATACAGAACTCATTGATCGCAATGCTGAAAGGTGGTCGTGGCTGCATAATCCACAATGCAACATTATAATACAGGCACCTCATACAGAAGACATTCATCGCAATGCTGAAAGGTGGTCGTGGCTGCATAATCCAAAGTACAACATTAAAATAAGGGCACCTCATACAGAACATAGCGATCGCAATGCTGAAAGGTGGGTGTGGCTGCATAATCCTCAATGCAACAACATTAAAATTACGGCACCTTATGCAGAACACAGCGATCGCAATGCTGAAAGGTCGCCATGGCTAAATAATCAACAATGCATCATTAAAATACAGGCACCTCATACAGAATACATTGATCGCAATCCTGAAAGGTGGCTGTGGCTGCATAATCCACAACGCAACATTAATATAAGGGCACCTCATACAGAACACAGCGATCGCAATGCTGAAAGGTGCCTGTGGCTGCATAATCCTCAATGCAACAACATTAAAATAAGGGCACCTTTTGCAGAACACAGCGATCATAATGCTGAAAGGTGGCCGTGGCTGCATAATCCACAATGCACCATTAAAATACGGGCACCTCATACAGAGCACATTGATCGCAATCCTGAAAGGTAGCTGTGGCTGCATAATCCACAATGCAACATTAATATAAGGGCACCTCATACAGAACACAATGATCACAATGCTGAAAGGTGGCTGTGGCTGCATAATCCACAATGCAACATTAATATAAGGGCACCTCATAGAGAACACAGCGATTGCAATGCTGAAAGGTGGTCGTGGCTGCATAATCCGCAAGGCAATCTTAAAATAATGCCACCTCATGCAGAGCACTGCGGTTGCAATGCTGAAAGGTGGTCGTGGCTGCATAATCCGCAATGTAACATTAAAATAAGGGCACCTCATACAGAACGCATAGATCACAATGCGGAAAGGTGGTTGTGGCTGCATAATCCACAGTGCAACATTAAAATAAGGGCACCTCATACAGATCACAGCGTTCGCAATGCTGAAAGGTAGCTGTGCTGCATAATCCACAATGCAACATTAAAATAAGGGCACCTCATACAGAACACAGTGATCGCACGGCTGAAAGGTTTTGTGGCTGCATAATCCGCAATTTAACATTAAAATAAGGGCACATCATACAGAACACATAGATCACAAAGCTGAAAGATGGTCGTGGCAGCATAATCCACAATGCAACATTATAATACGGGCACCTCATACAGAAGACATTCATCACAATGTTGAAAGGTGGTCGTGGCTGCATAATCCACAGTACAACATTAAAATAGGCGCACTTCATACAGATCACAGCGATCACAATGCTGAAAGGTAGCTGTGCTGCATAATCCACAATGCAACATTAAAATAAGGGCACCTCATACAGAACACAGCGATCGCAATGCTGAAAGGTGGCCGTGCCTGCATAATCCTCAATGCAACAATATTAAAATAAAGGCACCTTATGCAGAACAAAGCGATCGCAATGCTGAAAGGTCGCCATGGCTGCATAATCCACAATGCATCATTAAAATACGGGCACCTCATGCAGAATACATTGATCGCAATCCTGAAAGGTGGCTGTGGCTGCATAATCCACAACGCAACATTAATATAAGGGCACCTCATACAGAACACAGTATCGCAATGCTGAAAGGTGGCTGTGGCTGCATAATCCACAATGAAACATTAATATAAGGGCACCTAATACAGAACACAGCGATCACAATGCTGAAAGGTAACTGTGCTGCATAATCCACAATGCAACATTAAAGTAAGGGCACCTCATACAGAACACAGTGATCGCAATGCTGAAAGGTGCCTGTGGCTGCATAATCCTCAATGCGACAACGTTAAAATAAGGGCACCTTATGCAGAACACAGCGATCGCAATGCTGAAAGGTGGCTGTGGCTGCATAATCCACAATGCATCATTAATATAAGGGCACCTCATACAGAACACAATGATCACAATGCTGAAAGGTGGCTGTGGCTGCATAATCCACAATGCAACATTAATATAAGGGCACCTCATACAGAACATAGCGATTGCAATGCTGAAAGGTGGTCGTGGCTGCATAATCCGCAAAGCAACCTTAAAATAAGGGCACCTCATACAGAACGCATATATCACAATGCGGAAAGGTGGTTGTGGCTGCATAATCCGCAAAGCAACCTTAAAATAAGGGCACCTCATACAAACGCGTATATCACAATGCGGAAAGGTGGTTGTGGCTGCATAATCTGCAATGCAACATTAAAATATGGGCACCTCATAGAGAACACATTGATCGCAATGCTGAAAGGCAGTCGTGGCTGCATAATCCACAGTGCAACATTAAAATAAGGGCACCTCATACAGATCACAGCGATCGCAATGCTGAAAGGTAGCTGTGCTGCATAATCCACAATGCAACATTAAAATAAGGGCACCTCATACAGCACACAGCCATCGCAATGCTGAAAGGTGGTCGTGGCTGCACAATCCGCAATTTAACATAAAAATAAAGTCACCTCATACAGAACACATAGATCACAATGCTGAAAGGTGGCTGTGCTGCATATTCCGCAATGCAACATTAAAATAAGGGCACTTCATACAGAACACAGCGATTGCAATGCTGAAAAGTGGCCGTGGCTGCATTATCCGCAATGCAACATTAAAATAAGGGCACCTCATAGAGAACACAGTATCGCAATGCTGAAAGGTGGCTGTGGCTGCATAATCCTCAATGCGACAACCTTAAAATAAGGGCACCTTATGCAGAACACAGCGATCGCAATGCTGAAAGGTGGCCGTGGCTGCATAATCCACAATGCACCATTAAAATACGGGCACCTCATACAGAACACATTGATCGCAATCCTGAAAGGTAGCTGTGGCTGCATAATCCACAATGCAACATTAATATAAGGGCACCTCATACAGAACTCAATGATCACAATGCTGAAAGGTGGCTGTGGCTGCATAATCCACAATGCAACATTAATATAAGGGCACCTCATACAGAACACAGCGATTGCAATGCAGAAAGGTGGTCGTGGCTGCATAATCCGCAATGCAATCTTAAAATAATGCCACTTCATGCAGAGCACCGCGGTTGCAATGCTGAAAGGTGGTCGTGGCTGCATAATCCGCAATGTAACATTAAAATAAGGGCACCTCATACAGAACGCATAGATCACAATGCGGAAAGGTGGTTGTGGCTGCCTAATCCACAGCGCAACATTAAAATAAGGTCACCTCATACAGATCACAACGATCCCAATGCTGAAAGGTAGCTGTGCTGCATAATCCACTATGCAACATTAAAAAAAGGGCACCTCATACAGAACACAGTGATCGCACTGCTGAAAGGTTTCGTGGCTGCATAATCCGCAATTTAACATTAAAATAAGGGCACGTCGTACAGAACACATAGATCACAATGCTGAAAGGTGGCTGTGGTCATATATTCCGCAATGCAACATTAAAATAAGGGCACTTCATAAAGAACACAGCGTTTGCAATGCTGAAAAGTGGCCGTGGCTTCATTATCCACAATGCAACATTAAAATAAGGGCACCTTATACAGAACACAGCAATAGCAATGCTGAAATGTGGCCGTGGCTGCATAATCCTCAATGCAACATTAAAATAAGGGCACCTCATATAGAACACAGCGCTCAAAATGCTGAAAGGTGGCAGTGGCTGCATAATGCACAATGCAACATTAATATACGGGCCCCTCATACAGAAGACATCGATCGCAATCCTGAAAGGTGGCCGTGGCTGCATAATCCACAATGCAATATTAAAATAAGGGCACCTCATACAGAACAGAGCGATCGCAATGCTGAAAGGTGTTCATGGCTGCATAATCCACAAGGCAACATTAAAATAAGGGAACATCTTACAGAACAAAGCAATCACAATGCGGAAAGGTGGTTGTGGCTGCATAATCTGCAATGCAACATTAAAATATGGGCACCGCATACAGAACACATCGATCGCAATGCTGAAAGGTAGCTGTGCTGCATAATCCACAATGCAACATTAAAATAAGGGCACCTCATACAGAACACAGCGATCGCAATGCTGAAAGGTCGCCATGGCTGCATAATCCACAATGCATCATTAAAATACGGGCACCTCATACAGAATACATTGATCGCAATCCTGAAAGGTGGCTGTGGCTGCGTAATCCACAACGCAACATAAATATAAGGGCACCTCATACAGAACACAGTATCGCAATGCTGAAATTTGGCTGTGGCTGCATAATCCACAATGAAACATTAATATAAGGGCACCTAATACAGAACACAGCGATCACAATGCTGAAAGGTAACTGTGCTGCATAATCCACAATGCAACATTAAAGTAAGGGCACCTCATACAGAACACAGCGATCGCAATGCTGAAAGGTGCCTGTGGCTGCATAATCCTCAATGCGACAACGTTAAAATAAGGGCACCTTATGCAGAACACAGCGATCGCAATGCTGAAAGGTGGCCGTGGCTGCATAATCCACAATGCATCATTAATATAAGGGCACCTCATACAGAACACAATGATCCCAATGCTGAAAGGTGGCTGTGGCTGCATAATCCACAATGCAACATTAATATAAGGGCACCTCATACAGAACATAGCGATTGCAATGCTGAAAGGTGGTCGTGGCTGCATAATCCGCAAAGCAACCTTAAAATTAGGGCACCTCATACAGAACGCATATATCACAATGCAGAAAGGTGGTTGTGGCTGCATAATCCGCAAAGCAACCTTAAAATAAGTGCACCTCATACAAACGCGTATATCACAATGCGGAAAGGTGGTTGTGGCTGCATAATCTGCAATGCAACATTAAAATATGGGCACCTCATACAGAACACATTGATCGCAATGCTGAAAGGCAGTCCTGGCTGCATAATCCACAGTGCAACATTAAAATAAGGGCACCTCATACAGATCACAGCGATCGCAATGCTGAAAGGTAGCTGTGCTGCATAATCCACAATGCAACATTAAAATAAGGGCACCTCATACAGCACACAGCCATCGCAATGCTGAATGGTGGCTGTGGCTGCATAATCCACAATGCAACATTAATATAAGGGCACCTCATACCAAACACAGCGATCGCAATGCTGAAAGGTGGTTGTGGCTGCATAATCCGCAATTTAACATTAAAATAAGGGCACATCATACAGAACACATAGATCACAATGCTGAAAGGTGGCTGTGGTTGCATATTCCGCAATGCAACATTAAAATAAGAGCACTTCATAAAGAACACAGCGATTGCAATGCTGAAAAGTGGCCGTGGCTGCATTATCCACAATGCAACATTAAAATAAGGGCACTTTATAAAGAACACAGCAATAGCAATGCTGAAATGTGGCCATGGCTGCATAATCCTCAATGCAACATTAAAATAAGGGCACCTCATACAGAACACAGCGATCACAATGCTGAAAGGTGGCAGTGGCTGCATAATGCACAATGCAACATTAATATATGGGCCCCTCATACAGAACACAGTGATCGCAATGCTGAAAAATGGCTGTGGCAGCATTATCCACAATGTAACATTAAAGTAAGGGCACCTCATACAGAACACTGCAATCGCAAGCAATTCTGAAAGGTGGCAGTGGCTGCATAATCCACAATGCAACATTAAAATAAGGGTACCTCATACAGAACACAGCGATTGCAATGCTGACAGTTTGCCGTGGCTGCATAATCCACAATGCAATATTAAAATAAGGGCACCTCATACAGAACAGAGCGATCGCAATGCTGAAAGGTGGTCATGGCTGCATAATCCACAAGGCAACATTAAAATAAGGGAACCTCTTACAGAACAAATAATCACAATGCGGAACTGTAGCTGTGCTGCATAATCCACAATGCAACATTAAAATAAGGGCACCTCATATAGAACACAGCGATCGCAATGCTGAAAGGTGGGCGTGGCTGCATAATCCTCAATGCGACAACATTAAAATAACGGCACCTTATGCAGAACATAGCGATCGCAATGCTGAAAGGTTGCCATGGCTGCATAATCAACAATGCATCATTAAAATAGAGGCACCTCATACAGAATACATTGATCGCAATGCTGAAAGGTGGCTGTGGCTGCATAATCCACAATGCAACATTAATATAAGGGCACCTCATACAGAACACAGCGATCACAATGCTGAAAGGTGCCTGTGGCTGCATAATCTGCAATGCAACATTAAAATAGGGGCACCTCATACAGAACTCATTGATCGCAATGCTGAAAGGTGGTCGTGGCTGCATAATCCACAATGCAACATTATAATACAGGCACCTCATACAGAAGACATTCATCGCAATGCTGAAAGGTGGTCGTGGCTGCATAATCCAAAGTACAACATTAAAATAAGGGCACCTCATACAGAACATAGCGATCGCAATGCTGAAAGGCAGTCGTGGATGCATAATCCACAGTGCAACATTAAAATAAGCGCACCTCATACAGATCACAGCGATCGCAATGCTGAAAGGTGGCCGTGGCTGCATAATTCTCAATGCGACAACATTAAAATTACGGCACCTTATGCAGAACACAGCGGTCGCAATGCTGAAAGGTCGCCATGGCTAAATAATCAACAATGCATCATTAAAATACAGGCACCTCATACAGAATACATTGATCGCAATCCTGAAAGGTGGCTGTGGCTGCATAATCCACAACGCAACATTAATATAAGGGCACCTCATACAGAACACAGCAATCGCAATGCTGAAAGGTAACTGTGCTGCATAATCCACAATGCAACATTAAAGTAAGGGCACCTCATACAGAACACAGCGATCGCAATGCTGAAAGGTGCCTGTGGCTGCATAATCCTCAATGCAACAATAAAATAAGGGCACCTTATGCAGAACACAGCGATCACAATGCTGAAAGGTGGCCGTGGCTGCATAATCCACAATGCACCATTAAAATACGGGCACCTCATACAGAACACATTGATCGCAATCCTGAAAGGTAGCTGTGGCTGCATAATCCGCAATGCAACATTAATATAAGGGCACCTCATACAGAACACAGCGATTGCAATGCTGAAAGGTGGTCGTGGCTGCATAATCCGCAAGGCAATCTTAAAATAATGCCACCTCATGCAGAGCACCGTGGTTGCAATGCTGAAAGGTGGTCGTGGCTGCATAATCCACAGTACAACATTAAAATAAGCGCACCTCATACAGATCACAGCGATCACAATGCTGAAAGGTAGCTGTGCTGCATAATCCACAATGCAACATTAAAATAAGGGCACCTCATACAGAACACAGCGATCGCAATGCTGAAAGGTGGCCGTGGCTGCATAATCCTCAATGCGCCAACATTAAAATAACGGCACCTTATGCAGACCACAGCGATCGCAATGCTGAAAGGTTGCCATGGCTGCATAATCCACAATGCATCATTAAAATACGGGCACCTCATACAGAATACATTGATCGCAATCCTGAAAGGTGGCTGTGGCTGCATAATCCACAACGCAACATTAATATAAGGGCACCTCATACAGAACACAGTATCGCAATGCTGAAAGGTGGCTGTGGCTGCATAATCCACAATGAAACATTAATGTAAGGGCACCTAATACAGAACACAGCGATCACAATGCTGAAAGGTAACTGTGCTGCATAATCCACAATGCAACATTAAAGCAAGGGCACCTCATACAGAACACAGCGATCGCAATGCTGAAAGGTGCCTGTGGCTGCATAATCCTCAATGGGACAACGTTAAAATAAGGGCACCTTATGCAGAACACAGCGATCGCAATGCTGAAAGGTGGCTGTGGCTGCATAATCCACAATGCATCATTAATATAAGGGCACCTCATACAGAACACAATGATCACAATGCTGAAAGGTGGCTGTGGCTGCATAATCCACAATGCAACATTAATATAAGGGCACCTCATACAGAACGTAGTGATTGCAATGCTGAAAGGTGGTCGTGGCTGCATAATCCGCAAAGCAACCTTAAAATAAGGGCACCTCATACAGAACGCATATATCACAATGCGGAAAGGTGGTTGTGGCTGCATAATCCGCAAAGCAAGCTTAAAATAAGGGCACCTCATACAAACGCGTATATCACAATGCGGAAAGGTGGTTGTGGCTGCATAATCTGCAATGCAACATTAAAATATGGGCACCTCATACAGAACACATTGATCGCAATGCTGAAAGGCAGTCGTGGCTGCATAATCCACAGTACAACATTAAAATAAGGGCACCTCATACAGCACACAGCGATCGCAATGCTGAAAGGTGGTCGTGGCTGCATAATCCGCAATTTAACATAAAAATAATGTCACCTCATACAGAACACATAGATCACAATGCTGAAAGGTGGCTGTGGTCGCATATTCCGCAATGCATCATTAAAATAAGGGCACCTCATACAGCACACAGCGATCGCAATGCTGAAAGGTGGTCGTGGCTGCATAATCAACAATGCAACATTAAAATAAGGGCACCTCATACAGAACACAGTATCGCAATGCTGAAAGGTGGCTGTGGCTGCAAAATCCACAATGCAACATTAATATAAGGGCACCTCATACAGAACACAGCGATCACAATGCTGAAAGGTAACTGTGCTGCATAATCCACAATGCAACATTAAAGTAAGGGCACCTCATACAGAACACAGCGATCGCAATGCTGAAAGGTGCCTGTGGCTGCATAATCCTCAATGCGACAACATTAAAATAAGGGCACCTTATGCAGAACACAGCAATCGCAATGCTGAAAGGTGGCTGTGGCTGCATAATCCACAATGCACCATTAAAATACGGGCACCTCATACAGAACACATTGATTGCAATCCTGAAAGGTAGCTGTGGCTGCATAATCCACAATGCAACATTAATATAAGGGCACCTCATACAGAACACAATGATCACAATGCTGAAAGGTGGCTGTGGCTGCATAATCCACAATGCAACATTAATATAATGGCACCTCATACAGAACACAGCGATTGCAATGCTGAAAGGTGGTCGTGGCTGCATAATCCGCAATGCAATCTTAAAATAATGCCACTTCATGCAGAGCACCGCGGTTGCAATGCTGAAAGGTGGTCGTGGCTGCATAATCCGCAATGTAACATTAAAATAAGGGCACCTCATACAGAACGCATAGATCACAATGCGGAAAGGTGGTTGTGGCTGCATAATCCACAGCGCAACATTAAAATAAGGGCACCTCATACAGATCACAGCGATCGCAATGCTGAAAGGTTTCGTGGCTGCATAATCCGCAATTTAACATTAAAATAAGAGCACGTCATACAGAACACATAGATCACAATGCTGAAAGGTGGCTGTGGTCATATATTCCGCAATGCAACATTAAAATAAGGGCACTTCATAAAGAACACAGCGGTTGCAATGCTGAAAAGTGGCCGTGGCTGCATTATCCACAATGCAACATTAAAATAAGGGCACCTTATACAGAACACCGCAATAGCAATGCTGAAATGTGGCCGTGGCTGCATAATCCTCAATGCAACATTAAAATAAGGGCACCTCATATAGAACACAGCGCTCAAAATGCTGAAAGGTGGCAGTGGCTGCATAATGCACAATGCAACATTAATATACGGGCCCCTCATACAGAAGACATCGATCGCAATCCTGAAAGGTGGCCATGGCTGCATAATCCACAATGCAATATTAAAATAAGGGCACCTCATACAGAACACATTGATCGCAATGCTGAAAGGTGGTCGTGGCTGCATAATCCACAATGCAACATTATAATACGGGCACCTCATACAGAAGACATTCATCACAATGCTGAAAGGTGGCCGTGGCTGCATAATCCACAGTACAACATTAAAATAAGCGCACCTCATACAGATCACAGCGATCGCAATGCTGAAAGGTAGCTGTGCTGCATAATCCACAATGCAACATTAAAATAAGGGCACCTCATACAGAACACAGCGATCGCAATGCTGAAAGGTGGCCGTGGCTGCATAATCCTCAATGCGACAACATTAAAATAACGGCACCTTATGCAGAACACAGCGATCGCAATGCTGAAAAGTGCCTGTGGCTGCATAATCCTCAATGCGACAACGTTAAAATAAGGGCACCTTATGCAGAACACAGCGATCGCAATGCTGAAGGGTGGCCGTGGCTGCATAATCCACAATGCATCATTAATATAAGGGCACCTCATACAGAACACAATGATCACAATGCTGAAAGGTGGCTGTGTCTGCATAATCCACAATGCAACATTAATATAAGTGCACCTCATACAGAACATAGGAATTGCAATGCTGAAAGGTGGTCGTGGCTGCATAATCCGCAAAGCAACCTTAAAATAAGGGCACCTCATACAGAACGCATATATCACAATGCGGAAAGGTGGTTGTGGCTGCATAATCTGCAATGCAACATTAAAATATGGGCACCTCATACAGAACACATTGATCGCAATGCTGAAAGGCAGTCGTGGCTGCATAATCCACAGTGCAACATTAAAATAAGGGCACCTCATACAGATCACAGCGATCGCAATGCTGAAAGGTAGTTGTGCTGCATAATACACAATGCAACATTAAAATAAGGGCACCTCATACAGCACACAGCGATCGCAATGCTGAAAGGTGGTCGTGGCTGCATAATCCGCAATTTAACATAAAAATAAGGTCACCTCATACAGAACACATAGATCACAATGCTGAAAGGTGGCTGTGGTCGCATATTCCGCAGTGCAACATTAAAATAAGGGCACTTCATAAAGAACACAGCGGTTGCAATGCTGAAAAGTGGCCGTGGCTGCATTATCCACAATGCAACATTAAAATAAGGGCACCTTATACAGAACACAGCAATAGCAATGCTGAAATGTGGCCGTGGCTGCATAATCCTCAATGCAACATTAAAATAAGGGCACCTCATATAGAACACAGCGCTCAAAATGCTGAAAGGTGGCAGTGGCTGCATAATGCACAATGCAACATTAATATACGGGCCCCTCATACAGAAGACATCGATCGCAATCCTGAAAGGTGGCCGTGGCTGCATAATCCACAATGCAATATTAAAATAAGGGCACCTCATACAGAACAGAGCGATCGCAATGCTGACAGGTGGTCATGGCTGCATAATCCACAAGGCAACATTAAAATAAGAGAACCTCTTACAGAACAAAGCAATCACAATGCGGAAAGGTGGTTGTGGCTGCATAATCTGCAATGCAACATTAAAATAAGGGAACCTCTTACAGAACAAAGCAATCACAATGCGGAAAGGTGGTCGTGGCTGCATAATCCACAGTACAACATTAAAATAAGCGCACCTCATACAGATCACAGCGATCGCAATGCTGAAAGGTAGCTGTGCTGCATAATCCACAATGCAACATTAATATAAGGGCACCTCATACAGAACACAGCGATCGCAATGCTGAAAGGTGGCCGTGGCTGCATAATCCTCAATGCGACAACATTAAAATAACGGAACCTTATGCAGAACACAGCGATCGCAATGCTGAAAGGTCGCCATGGTTGCATAATCCACAATGCATCATTAAAATACGGGCACCTCATACAGAATACATTGATCGCAATCCTGAAAGGTGGCTGTGGCTGCATAATCCACAACGCAACATTAATATAAGGGCACCTCATACAGAACACAGTATCGCAATGCTGAAAGGTGGCTGTGGCTGCATAATCCACAATGAAACATTAATATAAGGGCACCTAATACAGAACACAGCGATCACAATGCTGAAAGGTAACTGTGCTGCATAATCCACAATGCAACATTAAAGTAAGGGCACCTCATACAGAACACAGCGATCGCAATGCTGAAAGGTGCCTGTGGCTGCATAATCCTCAATGCGACAACGTTAAAATAAGGGCACCTTATGCAGAACACAGCGATCGCAATGCTGAAAGGTGGCCGTGGCTGCATAATCCACAATGCATCATTAATATAAGGGCACCTCATACAGAACACAATGATCACAATGCTGAAAGGTGGCTGTGGCTGCATAATCCACAATGCAACATTAATATAAGGGCACCTCATACAGAACGTAGCGATTGCAATGCTGAAAGGTGGTCGTGGCTGCATAATCCGCAAAGCAACCTTAAAATAAGGGCACCTCATACAGAACGCATATATCACAATGCGGAAAGGTGGTTGTGGCTGCATAATCCGCAAAGCAAGCTTAAAATAAGGGCACCTCATACAAACGCGTATATCACAATGCGGAAAGGTGGTTGTGGCTGCATAATCTGCAATGCAACATTAAAATATGGGCACCTCATACAGAACACATTGATCGCAATGCTGAAAGGCAGTCGTGGCTGCATAATCCACAGTACAACATTAAAATAAGGGCACCTCATACAGCACACAGCGATCGCAATGCTGAAAGGTGGTCGTGGCTGCATAATCCGCAATTTAACATAAAAATAATGTCACCTCATACAGAACACATAGATCACAATGCTGAAAGGTGGCTGTGGTCTCATATTCCGCAATGCATCATTAAAATAAGGGCACCTCATACAGCACACAGCGATCGCAATGCTGAAAGGTGGTCGTGGCTGCATAATCCACAATGCAACATTAAAATAAGGGCACCTCATACAGAACACAGTATCGCAATGCTGAAAGGTGGCTGTGGCTGCATAATCCACAATGCAACATTAATATAAGGGCACCTCATACAGAACACAGCGATCACAATGCTGAAAGGTAACTGTGCTGCATAATCCACAATGCAACATTAAAGTAAGGGCATCTCATACAGAACACAGCGATCGCAATGCTGAAAGGTGCCTGTGGCTGCATAATCCTCAATGCGACAACATTAAAATAAGGGCACCTTATGCAGAACACAGCAATCGCAATGCTGAAAGGTGGCCGTGGCTGCATAATCCACAATGCACCATTAAAATATGGGCACCTCATACAGAACACATTGATCGCAATCCTGAAAGGTAGCTGTGGCTGCATAATCCACAATGCAACATTAATATAAGGGCACCTCATACAGAACACAATGATCACAATGCTGAAAGGTGGCTGTGGCTGCATAATCCACAATGCAACATTAATATAATGGCACCTCATACAGAACACAGCGATTGCAATGCTGAAAGGTGGTCGTGGCTGCATAATCCGCAATGCAATCTTAAAATAATGCCACTTCATGCAGAGCACCGCGGTTGCAATGCTGAAAGGTGGTCGTGGCTGCATAATCCGCAATGTAACATTAAAATAAGGGCACCTCATACAGAACGCATAGATCACAATGCGGAAAGGTGGTTGTGGCTGCATAATCCACAGCGCAACATTAAAATAAGGGCACCTCATACAGATCACAGCGATCGCAATGCTGAAAGGTTTCGTGGCTGCATAATCCGCAATTTAACATTAAAATAAGAGCACGTCATACAGAACACATAGATCACAATGCTGAAAGGTGGCTGTGGTCATATATTCCGCAATGCAACATTAAAATAAGGGCACTTCATAAAGAACACAGCGGTTGCAATGCTGAAAAGTGGCCGTGGCTGCATTATCCACAATGCAACATTAAAATAAGGGCACCTTATACAGAACACAGCAATAGCAATGCTGAAATGTGGCCGTGGCTGCATAATCCTCAATGCAACATTAAAATAAGGGCACCTCATATAGAACACAGCGCTCAAAATGGTGAAAGGTGGCAGTGGCTGCATAATGCACAATGCAACATTAATATACGGGCCCCTCATACAGAAGACATCGATCGCAATCCTGAAAGGTGGCCATGGCTGCATAATCCACAATGCAATATTAAAATAAGGGCACCTCATACAGAACACATTGATCGCAATGCTGAAAGGTGGTCGTGGCTGCATAATACACAATGCAACATTATAATACGGGCACCTCATACAGAAGACATTCATCACAATGCTGAAAGGTGGCCGTGGCTGCATAATCCACAGTACAACATTAAAATAAGCGCACCTCATACAGATCACAGCGATCGCAATGCTGAAAGGTAGCTGTGCTGCATAATCCACAATGCAACATTAAAATAAGGGCACCTCATACAGAACACAGCGATCGCAATGCTGAAAGGTGGCCGTGGCTGCATAATCCTCAATGCGACAACATTAAAATAACGGCACCTTATGCAGAACACAGCGATCGCAATGCTGAAAAGTGCCTGTGGCTGCATAATCCTCAATGCGACAACGTTAAAATAAGGGCACCTTATGCAGAACACAGCGATCGCAATGCTGAAAGGTGGCCGTGGCTGCATAATCCACAATGCATCATTAATATAAGGGCACCTCATACAGAACACAATGATCACAATGCTGAAAGGTGGCTGTGTCTGCATAATCCACAATGCAACATTAATATAAGTGCACCTCATACAGAACATAGCGATTGCAATGCTGAAAGGTGGTCGTGGCTGCATAATCTGCAAAGCAACCTTAAAATAAGGGCACCTCATACAGAACGCATATATCACAATGCGGAAAGGTGGTTGTGGCTGCATAATCTGCAATGCAACATTAAAATATGGGCACCTCATACAGAACACATTGATCGCAATGCTGAAAGGCAGTCGTGGCTGCATAATCCACAGTGCAACATTAAAATAAGGGCACCTCATACAGATCACAGCGATCGCAATGCTGAAAGGTAGTTGTGCTGCATAATACACAATGCAACATTAAAATAAGGGCACCTCATACAGCACACAGCGATCGCAATGCTGAAAGGTGGTCGTGGCTGCATAATCCGCAATTTAACATAAAAATAAGGTCACCTCATACAGAACACATAGATCACAATGCTGAAAGGTGGCTGTGGTCGCATATTCCGCAGTGCAACATTAAAATAAGGGCACTTCATAAAGAACACAGCGGTTGCAATGCTGAAAAGTGGCCGTGGCTGCATTATCCACAATGCAACATTAAAATAAGGGCACCTTATACAGAACACAGCAATAGCAATGCTGAAATGTGGCCGTGGCTGCATAATCCTCAATGCAACATTAAAATAAGGGCACCTCATATAGAACACAGCGCTCAAAATGCTGAAAGGTGGCAGTGGCTGCATAATGCACAATGCAACATTAATATACGGGCCCCTCATACAGAAGACATCGATCGCAATCCTGAAAGGTGGCCGTGGCTGCATAATCCACAATGCAATATTAAAATAAGGGCACCTCATACAGAACAGAGCGATCGCAATGCTGACAGGTGGTCATGGCTGCATAATCCACAAGGCAACATTAAAATAAGGGAACCTCTTACAGAACAAAGCAATCACAATGCGGAAAGGTGGTTGTGGCTGCATAATCTGCAATGCAACATTAAAATAAGGGAACCTCTTACAGAACAAAGCAATCACAATGCGGAAAGGTGGTCGTGGCTGCATAATCCACAGTACAACATTAAAATAAGCGCACCTCATACAGATCACAGCGATCGCAATGCTGAAAGGTAGCTGTGCTGCATAATCCACAATGCAACATTAATATAAGGGCACCTCATACAGAACACAGCGATCGCAATGCTGAAAGGTGGCCGTGGCTGCATAATCCTCAATGCGACAACATTAAAATAACGGCACCTTATGCAGAACACATCGATCGCAATGCAGAAAGGTCGCCATGGTTGCATAATCCACAATGCATCATTAAAATACGGGCACCTCATACAGAATACATTGATCGCAATGCTGAAAGGTGGCTGTGGCTGCATAATCCACAACGCAACATTAATATAAGGGCACCTCATACAGAACACAGTATCGCAATGCTGAAAGGTGGCTGTGGCTGCATAATCCACAATGAAACATTAATATAAGGGCACCTAATACAGAACACAGCGATCACAATGCTGAAAGGTAACTGTGCTGCATAATCCACAATGCAACATTAAAGTAAGGGCACCTCATACAGAACACAGCGATCGCAATGCTGAAAGGTGCCTGTGGCTGCATAATCCTCAATGCGACAACGTTAAAATAAGGGCACCTTATGCAGAACACAGCGATCGCAATGCTGAAAGGTGGCCGTGGCTGCATAATCCACAATGCATCATTAATATAAGGGCACGTCATACAGAACACAATGATCACAATGCTGAAAGGTGGCTGTGGCTGCATAATCCACAATGCAACATTAATATAAGGGCACCTCATACAGAACATAGCGATTGCAATGCTGAAAGGTGGTCGTGGCTGCATAATCCGCAAAGCAACCTTAAAATAAGGGCACCTCATACAGAACGCATATATCACAATGCGGAAAGGTGGTTGTGGCTGCATAATCCGCAAAGCAACCTTAAAATAAGGGCACCTCATACAAACGCGTATGTCACAATGCTGAAAGGCAGTCGTGGCTGCATAATCCACAGTGCAACATTAAAATAAGGGCACCTCATACAGAACACAGCGATCGCAATGCTGAAAAATGGCCGTGGCAGCATTATCCACAATGCAACATTAAAGTAAGGGCACCTCATACAGAACACTGCAATCGCAAGCAATTCTGAAAGGTGGCCGTGGCTGCATAATCCACAATGCAACTTTAAATTAAGGGTACTATCAGGATTAATCAGGTGAGTACAAAGGCAGCGAATATGGCAAGGGAAATGTGCACAAAATCGCACAGTGAATAACCTTGAATCAAACACTGTGCACACAAGAACCACGACTCATATATACTAAAACCCAGGAGTGCAGATAGAGTGAAACAAAAATACCAATATATGAAAAGGGATTTGGGGTAAGCACTTAGAACCTCCTTATGACTGAAAGGAAAGTCGGCAAACTCCTTACCCAGTATGCTATTACAGATACTGACAGCGCTAAGCCCACGTAGAGGGCAAGCAAGGACAGGATCTGTTTGCTGACACTCTGGATGATACGGAATAAGGAACTTAGAAACAGTACTCACGAGAACCGGAAAGACCACTTGACCATGAACCCAGTTGATCAAACAGGGACCCAGATTACTATAACAGCAATGGGTGGGGGATAACTAAATACCTAAGACCTAAGTCAAGGAGCAAGTAGGAATTGTGATTAAAGAAATAGTGAGGAAAACAAAAGGCATTCACACAGGGACTAGTTACAACAGCACCCCATACCTAAATAATCAAATGGGAAAGAAATGCAGAAGTGAAATGGAAAACATGGAATGGATCCCAATAGAAACTAAGGATCAGGAGCAGGGAAAATGATATCACAAAAGGAAACCTTTCCCACCCATCCAAGGAGAAAAGGCAGGAAGCTAAATCTAAAAAAGGAAAGACTAATGCATCAAGTTTTTCAGTAGCAAAGGACAGCATCAAAGAAACAGAAAACACAGGCAAATTGGGCTGCATCAAAGGGTAAAGCACAGAGAAAGGCTGCCTGCAGACAGAGGAAGACAGAAAGGGAAATCCAGAAAGCAGAAATCAATTAAGCATATGAATCCGAAATCCAGGGAGGAGGAACAAGAAACAGGAACTAGGAACTAGGCACAAAAGCTAGGAACAAAGAACAAGGGACTAGTCACAACAGGAACACTGCAACGATGACCAGCGCTGGACTGAAGCAAACTGAGGCTTTTAAAGCTGCTTAACGAGCACACCCCTCAGGTGTGCCGCCTGCTGCACCTGCAGCCACAGGTGTTGCCTGTTAGGCAGAAACCTGTGCAGTTCCCTTGGGGAACACTGCAAAAGATTTAAGACTACAGGTAGAGCAGTAAACCCCTTTGGTAGCAGTCCGCACCACCCAGATTTACCTGGTAGCTGTGGCTGAGCAGTCAGACCTCTCTCAAGAAGAGTTAGGCAGTATGCAAAGTATACACAATATGTACTCAGACACAATAGCACAAGCAAACACTGACCAGAGCTTGGTTTCAAAAGTATATAGTTATTTATTTAAAATACACATAAGTTAAAAACACTCTAGCAACATATAGTAAAAACACTTCAAACACAGTTATAATGAAAGCAGTTTCAACCCCTACTCCTATCTAGACAACTCTAAGTTAACACCACATAATTAAAACAGAGGTGAGCGCTTAACGTTAGATGACACTCTATTAGGTTAAGGAAAGGGGTAAAAAGAAACAGAAATGGGTTAAACACACCACTCTAAGATCCAGAACACTTGCAATAGGCTCAAAGAAGCACAAAGTCACAGGTGAGCACAAGTCACTAGGCAGGGCCCACTCTTAGAGTAGCCGGAGCGAAAATGTGCCCAAGATCACACTGTTATTCGGGATTCAAAGTCTTGCAAAGAGTTAGAAAGTGGGTAGAGTGGCTTAGAAAGTTTAGCCAGGGTGTCCCAGGCACTCCCAGGTTCGAAAGCCGGGGGCTAAATCTACCCCGTACAGTCGGTGGCAAGGGAAGCCAGGCGGAACACGGTACCTTAAGTGGAAAGGATCCTCCAGCGGTGGCAGTTGTTCCAGGCAGTGGCAGCAAGGCTCGACGTCGGTCAGGGGAGAAGAAGTTCTCGCTGAAGAGCAGAAGAAGAAGGTCGTTGCACTGCCCGGGAAGAAACCAGCCGCGGAGTCCTCCGGTTAAAGGGTTGTACCGGCTTTCGTGGTTGGGGTAAAAGTGGTGGGGTTCCGGTTGCCGGGGTGCTTGGCACTGGCAAGGCGGCCACGAGATACCTCGAGAAGCGAAAAGCAGGCGAAAACTGGTTGTCCCCACCAGTCAAGGGAAGGAGCCACTCCGTTAAGAGTTCTCCTCGGTCGTCGGGAAAAGTGGTGAGACGGTTCAGCAGGGCTCCACCGGGTGGTGTCGTCGAAGCAGGTCGGCTCAGCTCTTCCCTCGTCGGATTCTTGGTCCTGTGGCGACTTCTGAAGTTCCAGTCCCCAAAGCCCTGCTTTTATGCAGCAAACCCCCATTCACCCAGCCTAGCTGTCACTCAAACATGCTAAGTGGTGAGCCGGCCGGCTCACCACTTGGGCCAATCAGGACGGAGTGCGACTTGAGTTACCAAGGTAACTCAGTCCAGGGTGCCTAAACCCCCCTCCACCCCTCCTAAGTACCCCAGACAGAGTGGCACCACTTTGGAGGGCTTCTGTGGAGAAGCCCGCCAAAAGTGGAACAAAGGGCTCCACTTTGGGTCAGAGTTACAGAGGCGAACACCAACGCCATTTTAGAATCAAGTTTTGGCAAAAAGTCCCAACCGGAGTTATAAAAATAAATATATAAACCGGCGGTATGTTTAAGGCTACCGTAAATAAATAATTAAATGTGTTAGCCTAAAACAATGGGAAATCCCATAGGAAAATATTCGCGGTCGAATATAAAACGTAGTTTCCACTGCCACCAGCCAAAACTCGATCAGGGGGGACGGAGACGTGCCCCCTCGACTAACAGACCCTGGGGCAATCGAATTGCCCCAGCCAGTACGTCCACAATATGATGGTTTGTACTGGTTCTGTTCAGGATTCAAGACTAGCAAAGTCTTTGGTGACTTTACATGCCCTGGGAGACAGTAGTCAGTCCCAGGGTATGGAGTCTATGTTGGGGAGTCCCTAGGACACCCCTGGGTCACGGCACAGAGGGTGCTGTGTAACCCACATCACAAAAATACATGAGGCCCTATGGAGTAAAAGACCCCATAGCCCATTCAACACAAGGTTTGTCCAAGATAACACAGTTCAACATGTCTAAGAGTGAGGGTAAAAGAGTCTCACTCTTGGCAGGAGAAAAAATTAAACCCCAGAAATCCAGCAAAGCTGCTGGGGGACTCACTAGGGAGGGAAATTCAGCCTAAACAGAGAATTCTCCCTAACACTCGCCCCCCCCAGACTAAGGGACAGGAGGATTTAATCCACTCCTGGATGAACCTCATACCTCTAGTCGATGATATACATCCTAGAGAGTCCATCAGCATTTTGATGGTGACACCCTGACCTGTGCTCAATGGTGAAATCAAACCCTTGCAGGCAGATTGACCATCTCAATAGTTTTGGATTTTCCCCTTTCATTTGCATTAACCATCTCAAGGGTTGGTGGTCAGTCTGAATAACAAAAGTAGAACCATACAAGTATGGCCTAAACTTCTTCAGTGCCCACACAATAGCAAAGCATTCTCTTTCGATAGTTGCCCACCTTGTCTCAGGATCCTTCAGTTTCCTACTGATGAAGCAAATGGGGTGCTCCCTACCCTTCTCATCCAGTTGGCTTAGAACTGCACCTATACCTACATTGGAAGCATCAGTTTGTACAATGAAAGGCTGGTGATAGTCAGGAGCTCTCAATACTGGAGCTTGGCAAAGAGCTCTCTTCAGTTTTTCAAAGGCCTGATTGCACTCCTCATTCCATTTTACCTTTTTAGGGAATTTGGGAGAGGAGATTACATTCAGTGGAGAAGCTATGGTCCCATAGTTCTCAATGAAATTCCTGTAATATCCAGTGAGGCCTAGAAAAGCTCTCACTTGGGTTTGAGTAGTTGGTGTTGTCCAATTTTGCACAGCTTCAATCTTGCTGGGCAAAGGCCTTATTTCTCCACCTCCTACCTCATGTCCAAGGTAGACCACTTTACTTTGACCAATCTGGCACTTACTGGCTTTGATTGTCAAATGGGCCTGTTCCAGAGCCTGCAACACATGTCCTAGGTGGTTCACATGTTCTTCCCAGGAGTGGCTGAAGACTGCAATGTCATCCAAGTATGCCATGCAGAAATCTTCCATCCCAGCCAGAACTTGGTTCACCATCCTTTGGAATGTGGCAGGTGCATTTTTTAGTCCAAAAGGCATGACCTTAAACTGGTACAAGCCAACTGGGGTTGAAAATGCAGTTTTCTCCTTGGCATGGTCTGTCAGGGCTATTTGCCAATAGCCTGACGTCAGGTCAAATGTGCTGAGGTACTTGGCTGCACCAAGTTTATCCACCAACTCATCTGTCCTGGGCAAAGGGTGGGCATCAGTCTTGGTGACTGCATTTAGAGCTCTATAGTCCACACAGAATCTCAAATCTTTGGATCCTGCCTTTGGTACTAACACAACTGGGCTAGACCATGGACTAGTAGAGGGCTCTATTACCCCGAGATCAAGCATCTTCTTGACCTCTCCTTTGATGTGGGCTCTGATATGTTCTGACATTCTGTATCCTCTGCTTTTGACTGGCAGACAGTCACCAGTGAGTATCTCATGCTGGCCCCAAGGGGTCAAGCCTGGTGACAGTGAGAACAGGGAGGCAAACTGATTTAACATAGATTTGCACTCCTCTTGTTGCTCAGGTGTCAGGTCTGAAGAGAGGTTGACTCCTTCAACTTTCTCATCTAAAGGCACACCTCTGAGAAGATCAGGGAGAGATTCACTCTCTTCTTCCTCTGCAGCTGAAGCTAGAAGCAAGGCTCCTACATCAGGTCTGGAGATGTATGCTTTTAGTCGGTTGGTGTGGAAGACTCTAGGAGCTTCCCTGGGTCTGCCCAGATCCACCAGATAGTTGACCTCTCCAAGTTTTCCCACAACCTTGAAGGGTCCCATCCATTTGTCTTGCAAGGCCCTCTGCCTTGTTGGGAGCATAACTAGAACTAGCTGGTCTTGAGTAAACTCGACCATGTTAGCCTTCTGGTCGTGCCAATGTTTGACCAGGGCTTGACCAGCTTTCAAGTTGTCACTTGCTTCTGCCATCATGTGTGACATTCTCCTCCGGAGACCTATCACATAGTCAGTCACTCTGACTGGCTTGAGGGGAGGAGCACCTTCCAATCCCTCCTTAATCAGGGCCAATGGACCTCTGACTGGATGGCCATAGAGAAGCTCAAAGGGAGAATAACCTACTCCCTCCTGAGGGACTTCTCTATAAGCAAAGAGAAGGCATGGCAGTAGAAGGTCCCACTTTTTCTTAAGGGGTTCTTCTAAAGCACCTATCATGCTCTTCATGGTTCTGTTAAACCTTTCAACCAACCCGTTTGTCTGAGGGTGGTATGCGGTTGAGAACTTGTAGGTAACTCCACAGGTTTTCCACATGGCTTTCATGTAGTGGGACATAAAGTTTGACCCCCTGTCAGAGATTACCTCCTTAGGAAACCCAACCCTGGTAAAAATACCAAGGAGGGCCTTAGCCACAGCCGGAGCTGTAACAGTCCTCATAGGAATTGCCTCAGGGTACCTAGTAGCATGGTCTACTACAACAAGGATAAACCTGTTGCCTGAGGAGGTTGGGGGATCAAGGGGACCAACAATGTCAATCCCTACCCTCTCAAATGGGACTCCCACAACTGGGAGAGGCACTAAAGGTGCCACATTCTTGGAACCAACCTTACCAGAAGTCTGGCAGGTATGGCAGCTCTTACAATATCTATCTACTTCAGCCCCCATCTTTGGCCAATAAAAGTAGAGTGAGAGCCTTTCCTTGGTCTTCTTGAAACTCAAGTGACCAGCCAAAGGTATCTCATGGGCTAGTTGTAAGAACTGTTGTCTGTTCTCTTGTGGGACTACAAGGCGTTTGTAGTCTCCAGGTTCAGACTCAGTGGGTTCACTGTAGAAGAGGCCATCTTCCCAGTGCAACCTATACTTCCCAGGCTCTTGCCCATCAGCTTGAGAAGCTGCCTGGTGGCGGAGACCTTCTAGAGTTGGACATTCTCTTTGCCCCTTACGAAAAGCTGCCCTGCTAGGCCCACCTTCTGCCAGTAAAGACTGCAGCTCAGGATGGTCCTCAGGGTCCAAATCTCCAATAAGGTTGGGGCCTCCTTCTAGCTCTTCCTCAGAGTCTAGCTCAACCACACAGGGTTGTACCTCCCTCTCAGCCTCAGCTGGAGGTGGAGTTACAGGTGTAACTTTGGACAACCTAGGGGAAGTCCTTGTTGGAAGCACTGGAGTGCTTGCTGCTGGCTTTTTCCTAGGAGTCTTGGGTTGCCCCTTTGCTCCTGATCTGGTAGTTACTGCAGTAAGTTGCTCCAGTGGTAGAGGAGTGATTTCTGTCATCATCTCCTGAGATACCCCTCTTAGGGTTTTCTCCCTTGCAGGTTTGGTGAGTTCCTGGAACCTTTTGCTAGGCGGTCTGGGGGTATGAGATACAACTCCAAGAGCTTTGAGGTCATTACCCAACAGAACCCTACCTGGCACTTCACATTGTACACTGACAGGTATTTTTACAGCCATATCATTACATTGGATGAGAACTGGTAACTGGGGACACATCTGCACAGGCCCACCAGCTAACTTGGTGAGGCATTTGGGTGCCTTAGCAACATCCTCTGCCTTGAAAAATGATTCATCCACCACAGTTATGCTGGCTCCAGTGTCCCTAATGGCAGGAGTCTCCTGACCATTCACCTGGACACTGTCCTTATAATACTCTTTAGTATTATCTGGGATAGAGTTATAGACATCTAAATTCTGTTGCTCCCACAACCCCAGAGAGACTAAAGAAACACTAGCTGAGACTCCAGTGGGTTCATCAGCCAGTAATAGAAAGTTTCCACTTGCCATTTGTACTTCCTCTTCTGGAGCGAAGGCTAAGGAGGCAAGCTGGACCCCTGAAGGTTTACCCTTACATCTGGGATCTCCTTTCACATGGTCAGTAGCCTTACAAACAAAGCATGAGCCAAAGGCTCGCTGGAATGGAGGCTTGTTCTGACCTCCTTCTGGTCTGGGACCAGAAGGTACACTAGCCTGATTTGGTTTCCCTTGTGGCTTACCCTTATAGTTTTGTTTGGGGCCCTCTTTGGAATTTGTAGTATTAGAATTCTCTTTGGAGTCCTTTTTAGACTGTTTTTCCCCATCCTTCTTCTGAGTTACCCCAGAATCCTTGTGAGTGGCCCTGTTGGCAACCCACAAGTCAGCAGCCTTAGCTAGTTTCCGGGAATCCAATTCCCTGGAATCAGCCAAGTGTTGTCTGAGCTCAGGAGAGCAGGCATCATAAATAGTCTCCAACATAAACAAATTCTTCATACCTTCATAAGTGTTCACCTTGTAACCCTTAATCCATCCCTCTAAGTTTTTCAAACATTCACTCACCCAGGTAGCCCAAGGGGTACCATCATGCTTTTTGAGGTTCCTAAACCTCTTAAGATACTGGGAAGGGGTCTTCCCAAACCTAGCTATCAAAGCTAGTTTCACACATTCATAGTCCTTCCTATCCTCCTCCCCCATCTCCATTACCACATCAGTTGCAACAGGGGGAAGCCTAGAGAACAACCAGGTGAGTAAGTCATTTCCTGTGATGTTCTGGAGCCCATGATTATATTCAAACAGAGACAACCAATCCAACACATCCAACTTAGGCTCATACATACCAACCAATTCTTTAGGCATCCGGGGTCTTTTAGGACTGGAACTTCTAGAGGAGCCAGAGAGAGAAACATTCTCAACAGATAATTTCTTCATTTCTAAGTCATACTTGAGCTCCATTTCCCTTAGCCTTAGTTCTTTGTCAGTTTGAGCATTAAGTTTCTTATACTCCAATTCTAGCTTCATTTTCTCCAGTTCAAAGTACTGAGGACTAAATGTGGGACCTGGTAAAGGTCCAGTAGGCACAGCAGGTAGAGCAGGCAGAGGCCTAGGGGGGACAGTTACAACAGCCTCACCCTCCTCTTCTGACTCTTCCTCAGAATCATCAACATTTTGCTCCATGTTAATTTCAACACTGTCATCTACAGTTGCTGGAGTGGTAGGTTCCTCTGAACCATCACCCAGACTTTGGTTAGCTAACAATCTTTCAATCAGCTCCATTTTCTTGCCCTTAGTCAGGAGATCCTTATGTTTACAGAGCACTCTTAAACAATCAGCAGTTTTGGCTGCAAGGGACTCTTGACTATAGCTTTCTATAACTGACATGTTAGAGGTTTTACTTTTTCAGTGCTAAGCTTTGTGGTTAGTTGCACTAAGGTATCTAAAGCACAATAAAATGTATACTCAATACAAATCCCACCGCTGTACACCAGTGTTAGGCAGAAACCTGTGCAGTTCCCTTGGGGAACACTGCAAAAGATTTAAGACTACAGGTAGAGCAGTAAACCCCTTTGGTAGCAGTCCGCACCACCCAGATTTACCTGGTAGCTGTGGCTGAGCAGTCAGACCTCTCTCAAGAAGAGTTAGGCAGTATGCAAAGTATACACAATATGTACTCAGACACAATAGCACAAGCAAACACTGACCAGAGCTTGGTTTCAAAAGTATATAGTTATTTATTTAAAATACACATAAGTTAAAAACACTCTAGCAACATATAGTAAAAACACTTCAAACACAGTTATAATGAAAGCAGTTTCAACCCCTACTCCTATCTAGACAACTCTAAGTTAACACCACATAATTAAAACAGAGGTGAGCGCTTAACGTTAGATGACACTCTATTAGGTTAAGGAAAGGGGTAAAAAGAAACAGAAATGGGTTAAACACACCACTCTAAGATCCAGAACACTTGCAATAGGCTCAAAGAAGCACAAAGTCACAGGTGAGCACAAGTCACTAGGCAGGGCCCACTCTTAGAGTAGCCGGAGCGAAAATGTGCCCAAGATCACACTGTTATTCGGGATTCAAAGTCTTGCAAAGAGTTAGAAAGTGGGTAGAGTGGCTTAGAAAGTTTAGCCAGGGTGTCCCAGGCACTCCCAGGTTCGAAAGCCGGGGGCTAAATCTACCCCGTACAGTCGGTGGCAAGGGAAGCCAGGCGGAACACGGTACCTTAAGTGGAAAGGATCCTCCAGCGGTGGCAGTTGTTCCAGGCAGTGGCAGCAAGGCTCGACGTCGGTCAGGGGAGAAGAAGTTCTCGCTGAAGAGCAGAAGAAGAAGGTCGTTGCACTGCCCGGGAAGAAACCAGCCGCGGAGTCCTCCGGTTAAAGGGTTGTACCGGCTTTCGTGGTTGGGGTAAAAGTGGTGGGGTTCCGGTTGCCGGGGTGCTTGGCACTGGCAAGGCGGCCACGAGATACCTCGAGAAGCGAAAAGCAGGCGAAAACTGGTTGTCCCCACCAGTCAAGGGAAGGAGCCACTCCGTTAAGAGTTCTCCTCGGTCGTCGGGAAAAGTGGTGAGACGGTTCAGCAGGGCTCCACCGGGTGGTGTCGTCGAAGCAGGTCGGCTCAGCTCTTCCCTCGTCGGATTCTTGGTCCTGTGGCGACTTCTGAAGTTCCAGTCCCCAAAGCCCTGCTTTTATGCAGCAAACCCCCATTCACCCAGCCTAGCTGTCACTCAAACATGCTAAGTGGTGAGCCGGCCGGCTCACCACTTGGGCCAATCAGGACGGAGTGCGACTTGAGTTACCAAGGTAACTCAGTCCAGGGTGCCTAAACCCCCCTCCACCCCTCCTAAGTACCCCAGACAGAGTGGCACCACTTTGGAGGGCTTCTGTGGAGAAGCCCGCCAAAAGTGGAACAAAGGGCTCCACTTTGGGTCAGAGTTACAGAGGCGAACACCAACGCCATTTTAGAATCAAGTTTTGGCAAAAAGTCCCAACCGGAGTTATAAAAATAAATATATAAACCGGCGGTATGTTTAAGGCTACCGTAAATAAATAATTAAATGTGTTAGCCTAAAACAATGGGAAATCCCATAGGAAAATATTCGCGGTCGAATATAAAACGTAGTTTCCACTGCCACCAGCCAAAACTCGATCAGGGGGGACGGAGACGTGCCCCCTCGACTAACAGACCCTGGGGCAATCGAATTGCCCCAGCCAGTACGTCCACAATATGATGGTTTGTACTGGTTCTGTTCAGGATTCAAGACTAGCAAAGTCTTTGGTGACTTTACATGCCCTGGGAGACAGTAGTCAGTCCCAGGGTATGGAGTCTATGTTGGGGAGTCCCTAGGACACCCCTGGGTCACGGCACAGAGGGTGCTGTGTAACCCACATCACAAAAATACATGAGGCCCTATGGAGTAAAAGACCCCATAGCCCATTCAACACAAGGTTTGTCCAAGATAACACAGTTCAACATGTCTAAGAGTGAGGGTAAAAGAGTCTCACTCTTGGCAGGAGAAAAAATTAAACCCCAGAAATCCAGCAAAGCTGCTGGGGGACTCACTAGGGAGGGAAATTCAGCCTAAACAGAGAATTCTCCCTAACATTGCCTATCCTCCACCCAACCTTGTCCTGCAAGGGAGGAGGTGAAGCAGTGAGCCAGGCATTCTGGGAAGCATAGTCATTTGATTAAAGTAGCATGATGGCTGCCAAAAACCTGCAATGGATCCGGAAGGGAAGTAACTAGGAAAATAAGGTTTTAGCGCTCCCAATTCATCACAGCACTGTAGCATTAGGTTAGGAGGAAATGTCCAGTAGGGAATAAACCCCAAAACATGCCCCCAAGTGGCAGGAACGGGAGCGAAGGGAGCGAGTCGTGACAGTATACCCCCTTCCACGGCCGTCTCCAGGCGACCGTCACCCGCACAAAACATCTTCCTTCTATGATAGGAGCGCTTATTCTTTGGAGGTGGCACTGATGGAAACGGTGGCCTGTGGGCAAAAGCAGATGGACTGGAATGAATAGAATCAGGCTGCAGTCTAGAAGAGTCACAGGCAGGCTTCTGGTGAGGAAGAGACTCATGGTTCGAAGAAAGGCATGAAGGACTTGCAGGACCTGAAGCAGAGTTGGAAGGTCCAGGAAGCTCAGTCACTGGGAGTGGACACTTATAAGTCTTTGAGGAGGGAGGCAGGCTGGTGCAACATGCCTTAGACAATGGTAGAAGCCCTGTTAGCCTTTCTGCCGAGAGTGGACACGCAGGAGGTGAGGAAACTGCAGGTTTCAGGAAATGTTTATGTTCAGAAAAAGAAGGTGGCGGCCGAGGTAGAGGTTCGGATCCTTTTCTGTCATCCATCTGGGAAAAGGCTTGTGGTTGAAAGTGACTAAGGTTTGACTGCATATGTTCCATGCCTTGGAGGCCTGGAAGTCCTATGGGTTGTTCGAGGCTGGCACTCCCGGTGACAGTCGTGTAGCCACCTTGTTGCACGTGGGATACAACCGCAGGGACGTTTGGCATACTGATAGGAGTGATAGACGCAGTACTTAGTACATCAGGCACACTCGTAGCAGGAGCAATAACAGGCACATCTTGAACTGCAGCAGTCATTCCCTTCCTTTGGCTACTAGCACCCAACTGGTGCTGCTGCTGGGGGGCCGTGCCCGTCCCTTCCCTCGGGCTCATGCGTGATCCGGCAACAAAAAAGCTGTCAAGCGGCTGATCCGAACCGGACCCAAGATGCGAACCACCCAGCCCGCTATCCTGGTCGGCTACTTGTTCGGTGACTGGGCCATGGCGGATGGTATCCGTCTCCCTCTCGTAGTACTCCAGGCAAGTCCAATGGCCTCGCATGTAAGGCTCTCCCGAGTCATGATCCAGCTTGATGTTTCTGAAGTGAGAGCTGGCAGAAGTTTCAGACTCAGATGTTGCATCTTCGGGAGGCTCTGATGCTACAGTCAAGCAGTTGGGAGAATTGTCTTGTGAAAAAGGCAGGCAATCTGGTGATCCCCCTGAAGCATACAAAGGGCAGGCTGGACCTTCATCGGTAATAAATGGTTGGGATTCAGGAGGAATCTCTGGAGCAGAAAAATATGCAGCAAGATCTGACAGTGTAGACAGGTACACCTCCGATATTGGCCGCGAGGCTGAGCAGGATACAGGTCTCTCATGAACTGAAGCCAAACTAGCAGTAGGCTCTGGGACCGAAGACATGCACTTAGAATGTACTACCGGAGGCTCCATGGCTGAAGGATAATCTGCTGGATGAGTCACTGTAGCCGAAGACAGGCATGCCAGAGGAAATTCTGAGGCTGAAGGCATGCAAGCTGGAGCCATCTCGTTAGCTGAAGACAAACTTGTCAAGGTCTTTGGCACTGACCACGTAAATGGTGAAGGCTCTTGAGTGAATGGCAGACATGGCAGTTGTTCATTGATTGAAGACACGTGTGTCAAAGATGACTGCAGAGCGGTGGACTGGATAATAGATGAGTCAATGGTTGTAGGAGGACAGACTGAAGTCCCAGAAGTCGACAGACACATTTGTGGCTCAGGAATGGAAAACACCCTTAGGGCAGTTGACTCCTTGGCACCAGTAACCAAAGACTGAGCTGTACCCCTGCAGTCCCTCTCCTTAGTGGATGGCACAGAGTCTCTTCCTTTGTAGAAGTCAATATCAACCAGAGGAATCACCATAGTAAAGTCTCTGTTAATCAGGATTTCGTCAATTGTCCATTCTCTGTCTTAGCTTCTGAAAGTGGCAGATTAACAATCAACAGTTCAGGAATCGTCTGCCAGGTTTTTGGTTCAGTATACTGTGGAATGAGTCCATCAAAATCTGAAATCTGTACTCTCTCTGACTGTTCGTTGTGACCAAAATTGGCAGAAGGAAGAGCGAACACAGAGGTAGCATCGTTTTCCACATCAACTTGAACGTCTACTTCAGTCTCAGCAGCAAGATCAAGGGCAGAACCTAAGCCTACAGTAGTGACTGATTCTGTGTATGTCAACATTGTGGATTGTATTTGGAAATCAGAAGCATGCATGTGTTCAAGTTCAGAATTATGACAAACTGCTACACAGGAAATTTTAGGTAAAGGAGTGGCTTGTAAATCTTCAGCTAACTGCAATCCCTGACAAACAGCAGAACAATTGTCAGAAACTGTGCCCAAATTAAGCACTGTGCTAGAAGAAAGACTTTCACTCCCAATAGATCTAACATATTGACTAATATCATGGTTTACCAAAGTCTCTGCACTCAGGGGCTGAACAGTGTTCACTTCATCAACATCAACGGATAAAGTCTGAGGTGTATTCAGTAAAGAGTGCAAGGTCTTATTCTCTTCTTGTAAAGAAATGAATTCTTGTCTTAACTCCTCAAGCTTAGCTCTTAGCATGCCCTGCATTAACTGTACATCACTATCAGTAGGCACAGGGGGAGGCATAGTGGCATCAGGGCTGGATCCTGCACTAGCAATCTGGATGTGCACCGATTGTACATTGTCATCTACTGCTTGCAGGTTCTGAGATTTATACTTTCTCTTACCAACTTGGTCTGTGTTTCCCTTAAGCAAACTATTGACATTAGACCTCTTGGCATTAGGGACTACAGTATGTACTTGTGCAAAGGAGTATGCTTTAGACTGAGGGTAGAAAACAGAAGTTATGCAAGGAACCCCTCCATTCTTTATGTTTGTACCATGAAACTGTTCAATCTGAGGTGAAGCACAACTGGAATCATGGGGTTCAACAACAGAGGTACTCTTGTATAATAAGTCTAACAGTGTGTTGTTTTCTGCTGCTAAGGCTTGTGCTGACATAGAATCTGGATCAGAATAAAAGACAGAACTAGGATCAGGCAATGTAAGATGTGCCATCCTGTGGGAAAAATACTCTGCACGTAAATGCCCATTCGTGACAAGGAGTTCATTTAAGTCAGGACTAGTGATTTGATTGTCACAGGTAAATGTAGGGGAAGCTTTCTGTACAAACTTGTTAGAGGCCTTGCTGCCTTTCTTTCTTAAACATGCCATATTCAATGGGAATTTAGGGCTGGTCATTCTATTAGGATTAATCAGGTGAGTACAAAGGCAGCGAATATGGCAAGGGAAATGTGCACAAAATCGCACAGTGAATAACCTTGAATCAAACAACGTGCACACAAGAACCACGACTCATATATACTAAAACCCAGGAGTGCAGATAGAGTGAAACGAAAATACCAATATATGAAAAGGGATGTGGGGTAAGCACTTAGAACCTCCTTATGACTGAAAGGAAAGTCGGCAAACTCCTTACCCACTATGCTATTACAGATACTGACAGCGCTAAGCCCACGTAGAGGGCAAGCAAGGACAGGATCTGTGTGCTGACACTCTGGATGATACGGAATAAGGAACTTAGAAACAGTACTCACGAGAACCGGAAAAACCACTTGAATGTCAGTAAACCCACGAACCCAGTTGATCAAACAGGGACCCAGAAGGCTATAACAGCAATGGGTGGAGGATAACTAAATACCTAAGACCTAAGTCAAGGAGCAAGTAGGAATTGTGATTAAAGAAATAGTGAGGAAAACAAAAGGCATTCACACAGGGACTAGTTACAACAGCACCCCATACCTAAATAATCAAATGGGAAAGAAATGCAGAAGTGAAATGGAAAACATGTAATGGATCCCAATAGAAAGTAAGGATCAGGAGCAGGGAAAATGATATCACAAAAGGAAACCTTTCCCACCCATCCAAGGAGAAAAGGCGGGAAGCTAAATCTAAAAAAGGAAAGACTAATGCATCAAGTTTTTCAGTAGCAAAGGACAGCATCAAAGAAACAGAAAACACAGGCAAATTGGGCTGCATCAAAGGGTAAAGCACAGAGAAAGGCTGCCTGCAGACAGAGGAAGACAGAAAGGGAAATCCAGAAAGCAGAAATCAATTAAGCATATGAATCCGAAATCCAGGGCGGAGGAACAAGAAACAGGAACTAGGAACTAGGCACAAAAGCTAGGAACAAAGAACAAAGGACTAGTCACAACAGGAACACTGCAGCGATGACCAGCGCTGGACTGAAGCAAACTGAGGCTTTTAAAGCTGCTTAAAGAGCACACCCCTCAGGTGTGCCGCCTGCTGCACCTGCAGCCACAGGTGTTGCCTATCCTCCACCCAACCTTGTCCTGCAAGGGAGGAGGTGAAGCAGTGAGCCAGGCATTCTGGGAAGCATAGTCATTTGATTAAAGTAGCATGCTGGCTGCCAAAAACCTGGAATGGATCCGGAAGGGAATTAACTTGGAAAATAAGGTTTTAGCGCTCCCAATTCATCACAGCACTGTAGCATTAGGTTCGGAGGAAATGTCCAGTAGGGAATAAACCCCAAAACATGCCCCCAAGTGGCGGGAATGGGAGCAAAGGGAGCGAGTTGTGACAGGTATCTCATACGGAACACAGCGATCACAATGCTGAAAGTTTGCCGTGGCTGCATAATCCACAATGCAATATTAAAATAAGGCAAACTCATACAGAACAGAGCGATCGCAATGCTGAAAGGTGGTCATGGCTGCATAATCCACAAGGCAACATTAAAATAAGGGAACCTCTTACAGAACAAAGCAATCGCAATGCTGAAAGGTGGTTGTAGCTGCATAATCTGCAATCCAACATTAAAATATGGGCACCTCATACAGAACACATTGATCGCAATGCTGAAAGGTGGTCGTGGCTGCATAATCCACAATGCAACATTATAATACGGGCACCTCATACAGAAGACATTCATCACAATGCTGAAAGGTGGTCGTGGCTGCATAATCCACAGTACAACATTGCAATAAGGGCACCTCATACAGAACATAGCGATCGCAATGCTGAAAGGCGGTCGTGGCTGCATAATCTACAGTGCAACATAAAAATAAGGGCACGTCATATAGATCACAGCGATCGCAATGCTTAAAGGTAGCTGTGCTGCATAATCCACAATGCAACATTAAAATAAGGGCACCTCATACAGAACACAGCGATCGCAATGCTGAAAGGTGGCTGTGGCTGCATAATCCGCAATTTAACATAAAAATAAGGTCATCTCATACAGAACACATAGATCGAAATGCTGAAAGGTGGCCGTGGCTGCATAATCCACAATGCATCATTAAAATACGGGCACCTCATACAGAACACATCGATCGCAATCCTGAAAGGTGGCTGTGGCTGCATAATCCACAATGCAACATTAATATAAGGGCACCTCATATAGAACACAATGATCACAATGCTGAAATGTGGCTGTGGCTGCATAAACCAAAATGCAACATTAATATAAGGGCACCTCATACCAAACACAGCGATCGCCATGCTGAAAGGTGGTCATGGCTGCATAATCCACAATTTATCATTAAAATAAGGGCACATCATACAGAACACATAGATCACAATGCTGAAAGGTGGCTGTGGTTGCATATTCCGCAATGCAACATTAAAATAAGAGCACTTCATAAAGAACACAGCGATTGCAATGCTGAAAAGTGGCCGTGGCTGCATTATCCACAATGCAACATTAAAATAAGGGCACTTTATAAAGAACACAGCAATAGCAATGCTGAAATGTGGCCATGGATGCATAATCCTCAATGCAACAGTAAAATAAGGGCACCTCATACAGAACACAGCGATCACAATGCTGAAAGGTGGCCGTGGCTGCATAATGCACAATGAAACATTAATATATGGGCCCCTCATACAGAAGACATCGATCGCAATCCTGAAAGGTGGCTGTGGCTGCATAATCCAAAATGCAACATTAATATAAGGACACCTCATACAGAACACAGCGATCGCAATGCTGAAAGGTGGTTGTGGCTGCATAATCCACAATGCAACCTTAAAATAAGGCCACCTCATACAGAACACAGCGATCGCAATGCTGAAAAATGGCCGTGGCAGCATTATCCACAATGTAACATTAAAGTAAGGGCACCTCATACAGAACACTGCAATCGCAAGCAATTCTGAAAGGTGGCAGTGGCTGCATAATCCACAATGCAATATTAAAATAAGGGCACCTCATACAGAACAGAGCGATCGCAATGCTGAAAGGTGGTCATGGCTGCATAATCCACAAGGCAACATTAAAATAAGGGAACCTCTTACAGAACAAAGCAATCACAATGCGGAAACGTAGCTGTGCTGCATAATCCACAATGCAACATTAAAATAAGGGCACCTCATACAGAACACAGCGATCGCAATGCTGAAAGGTGGACGTGGCTGCATAATCCTCAATGCGACAACATTAAAATAACGGCACCTTATGCAGAACATAGCGATCGCAATGCTGAAAGGTCGCCATGGCTGCATAATCAACAATGCATCATTAAAATAGAGGCACCTCATACAGAATACATTGATCGCAATCCTGAAAGGTGGCTGTGGCTGCATAATCCACAACGCAACATTAATATAAGGGCACCTCATACAGAACACAGCGATCACAATGCTGAAAGGTAACGGTGCTGCATAATCCACAATGCAACATTAAAGTAAGGGCACCTCATACAGAACACAGCGATCGCAATGCTGAAAGGTGCCTGTGGCTGCATAATCTGCAATGCAACATTAAAATAGGGGCACCTCATACAGAACTCATTGATCGCAATGCTAAAAGGTGGTCGTGGCTGTATAACCCACAATGCAACATTATAATACAGGCACCTCATACAGAAGACATTCATCGCAATGCTGAAAGGTGGTCGTGGCTGCATAATCCAAAGTACAACATTAAAATAAGGGCACCTCATACAGAACATAGCGATCGCAATGCTGAAAGGCGGTCGTGGATGCATAATCCACAGTGCAACATTAAAATAAGCGCACCTCATACAGATCACAGCGATCGCAATGCTGAAAGGTGGCCGTGGCTGCATAATTCTCAATGCTACAACATTAAAATTACGGCACCTTATGCAGAACACAGCGATCGCAATGCTGAAAGGTCACCATGGCTAAATAATCAACAATGCATCATTAAAATACAGGCACCTCATACAGAATACATTGATCGCAATGCTGAAAGGTGGCCGTGGCTGCATAATTCTCAATGCTACAACATTAAAATTACGGCACCTTATGCAGAACACAGCGATCGCAATGCTGAAAGGTCACCATGGCTAAATAATCAACAATGCATCATTAAAATACAGGCACCTCATACAGAACACATTGATCGCAATCCTGAAAGGTAGCTGTGGCTGCATAATCCACAATGCAACATTAATATAAGGGCACCTCATACAGAACACAATGATCACAATGCTGAAAGGTGGCTGTGGCTGCATAATCCACAATGCAACATTAATATAAGGGCACCTCATACAGAACACAGCGATTGCAATGCTGAAAGGTGGTCGTGGCTGCATAATCCGCAAGGCAATCTTAAAATAATGCCACCTCATGCAGAGCACCGCGGTTGCAATTCTGAAAGGTGGTCGTGGCTGCATAATCCGCAATGTAACATTAAAATAAGGGCACCTCATACAGAACGCATAGATCACAATGCGGAAAGGTGGTTGTGGCTGCATAATCCACAGTGCAACATTAAAATAAGGGCACCTCATACAGATCACAGCGTTCGCAAAACTGAAAGGTAGCTGTGCTGCATAATCCACAATGCAACATTAAAATAAGGGCACCTCATACAGAACACAGTGATCGCACTGCTGAAAGGTTTCGTGGCTGCATAATCCGCAACTTAACGTTAAAATAAGGGCACGTCATACAGAACACATAGATCACAATGCTGAAAGGTGGTCGTGGCAGCATAATCCACAATGCAACATTATAATACGGGCACCGCATACAGAAGACATTCATCACAATGTTGAAAGGTGGTCGTGGCTGCATAATCCACAGTACAACATTAAAATAAGCGCACCTCATACAGATCACAGCGATCACAATGCTGAAAGGTAGCTGTGCTGCATAATCCACAATGCAACATTAAAATAAGGGCACCTCATACAGAACACAGCGATCGCAATGCTGAAAGGTCGCCATGGCTGCATATCCACAATGCATCATTAAAATACGGGCACCTCATACAGAATACATTGATCGCAATCCTGAAAGGTGGCTGTGGCTGCATAATCCACAACGCAACATTAATATAAGGGCACCTCATACAGAACACAGTATCGCAATGCTGAAAGGTGGCTGTGGCTGCATAATCCACAATGAAACATTAATATAAGGGCACCTAATACAGAACACAGCGATCACAATGCTGAAAGGTAACTTTGCTGCATAATCCACAATGCAACATTAAAGTAAGGGTACCTCATACAGAACACAGCGATCGCAATGCTGAAAGGTGCCTGTAGCTGCATAATCCTCAATGCGACAACGTTAAAATAAGGGCACCTTATGCAGAACACAGCGATCGCAATGCTGAAAGGTGGCCGTGGCTGCATAATCCACAATGCATCATTAATATAAGGGCACCTCATACAGAACACAATGATCACAATGCTGAAAGGTGGCTGTGGCTGCATAATCCACAATTCATCATTAATATAAGGGCACCTCATACAGAACATAGCGATTGCAATACTGAAAGGTGGTCGTGGCTGCATAATCCGCAAAGCAACCTTAAAATAAGGGCACCTCATACAGAACGCATATATCACAATGCGGAAAGGTGGTTGTGGCTGCATAATCCGCAAAGCAACCTTAAAATAAGGGCACCTCATACAAACGCGTATATCACAATGCGGAAAGGTGGTTGTGGCTGCATAATCTGCAATGCAACATTAAAATATGGGCACCTCATACAGAACACATTGATTGCAATGCTGAAAGGCAGTCGTGGCTGCATAATCCACAGTGCAACATTAAAATAAGGGCACCTCATACAGCACACAGCGATTGCAATGCTGAAAGTTGGCTGTGGTCGCATTATCCACAATGCAACATTAAAATAAGGGCACCTCATACAGAACACAGTATCGCAATGCTGAAAGGTGGCTGTGGCTGCATAATCCACAATGCAACATTAATATAAGGGCACCTCATACAGAACACAGCGATCACAATGCTGAAAGGTAACTGTGCTGCATAATCCACAATGCAACATTAAAGTAAGGGCACCTCATACAGAACACAGCGATCGCAATGCTGAAAGATGCCTGTGGCAGCATAATCCTCAATGCGACAACATTAAAATAAGGGCACCTTATGCAGAACACAGCGATCGCAATGCTGAAAGGTGGCTGTGGCTGCATAATACACAATGCAACATTAAAATAAGGGCACCTCATACAGAACACAGTGATCGCAATGCTGAAAGGTGGCTGTGGCTGCATAATCCACAATGCAACATTAATATAAGGGCACCTCATACAGAACACAGCGATCACAATGCTGAATGGTAGCTCTGCTGCATAATCCACAATGCAACATTAAAATAAGGGCTCCTCATACAGAACACAGTGATCGCAATGCTGAAAGGTGCCTCTGGCTGCATAATCCTCAATGCAACAACATTAAAATAAGGGCACCTTATGCAGAACACAGCGATCGCAATGCTGAAAGGTGGCCATGGCTGCATAATCCACAATGCATCATTAAAATACGGGCATCTCATGCAGAACACATCGATCGCAATCCTGAAAGGTGGCTGTGGCTACATAAACCACAATGCAACATTAATATAAGGGCACTTCTGTCACGGCTCGCTCCCTTCGCTCCCGTTCCCGCCACTTGGGGGCATGTTTTGGGGTTTATTCCCTACTGGACATTCCCTTCGAACCCTATGCTACAGTGTTCTGATGAATTGGGAACGTTAAACCCTTATAATCCAAGTTACTTCCCTTCCGGATCCATTCCAGGTTTTTGGCAGCCAGCATGTTACTTAAATCAAATGACTATGTTTCCCGGAATGCCTTGCCTCACTGCTTCACCTCCTGCTTCCCAGAATGCCTGGCTCACTGCTTCATCTCCTCTCTGGCAGCCAGCATGTTACTTAAATCAAATGACTATGTTTCCCAGAATGCCTTGGCTCACTGCTTCACCTCCTGTTTCCCAGAATGCCTGGCTCACTGCTTCGTCTCCTCCCTTGCAGCACAAGGCTGGGTGGAGAATAGGCAACACCTGTGGCTGCAGGTGCAGCAGGCGGCACGCCTGAGGGGTGTGCTCGTTTAGCAGCTTTAAAAGCCTCAGTTTGCTTCAGTCCGGCGCTGGTCATTGTAGCAGTGTTCCTGTTGTGACTAGTCCCCTGTTCCTTGTTCCTTGTTCCTGGTTTCTGTGCCTTGTACCTAGTTCCAGTCCCTAGCTTTTGGTGCCCAGTTCCTTAGCTCCTGTATCTTGTTCCTCTGCCCTGGATTTCGGATTATGTGCAAATTGATTTATGCTTTTCCCTTTCTGTCTTCCTCTGTCTGCAGACAGCCTTTCTCTGTACTTTACTATTTGATGCAGCCCAGTCTGCCGGTGTTTTCTGTCCCTTTATGCTGTCCTGGTTACTGAAAAGCATGATGTATTAATATTTACTTTCGTAGAATTAGTGACTGCCTTTTCTCCTTGGATTGGGTGGGAAAGGTTTCCTTTTGTGATATCATTTTCCCTGCTCCTGATCCTACTTTATTGAGATTCCACTCCATGTTTTCCATTACACTTCTGCATTCATTTTCCATTGATTATTAGGTGTGGGTTTGTTGTTACAAGTTCCAGAGTGTTCCCCTTTTAGTTTTCCTCACGATTTATTATCACAATTCAGACTTGCCTTTCACTAGGGTTTATGTATTTCGTTATCTTTAACCCTTTGCTTTTACAGCCTTCTGGGTCCCTGTTTGATCTACAGGGTTCGTGAAATTACTGACATTCAAGTGGTCTTTCCGGTCCTCGTGAGTACTGTTTATAATTTCCTTATTCAGTATTCTACAGATTGTCAGTTCACAGAATCTGTCCTTGCTTGCCCGCTACGTGGGTTTAGCGCTGTCAGTATCTGTAAGAGCATAGTGGGTAAAGAGTTTGCCGACTTTTCCTTTCAGTCATAAGGAGGTCCTAAGTGTTTACCCCACATCCCTTTTCCTATATTGGTAATCCTGTTTTACCTTATTGACGTTCCTGGGTTTTACATATATACACAAGACTTGGGTATTATATACACGTTGTTAGATTCAGAGTTGTTCACAGTGCAACTGTGTGCATTTTCCCTTTTGCCATAGTATGCCTTCTTCCTTTCTTAACAGAATGACCAGCCCTTCTTCCCGTTTGTATACGGCCAGATCAAGAAAGAAGGGTAGCAAGGCTACTAAAAAATGTGTACAGAAAGTTTTGACTACGTTTGCCTGTGATAATCAAAACACTGATCCAGACTTAAATGAACTCCTTGACACGAATGGGTATTTACGTGCAAGATATTTTACCCATCGCCTGGCCCATCATACATTGCCTGATCCTAATTCTGTTTTTGATTTTGATCCAGATATGTCCGCACAAGCCTTAGCAGCGGAAAATAAAACACTGTTAGATTTACTAAATATGAGTACATCCGTTGTTGAACCCCATGATTCCGGTTGTGCTTTACCTCAGATTGAACAGTTTCATGATTCAAACATAAAGAATGAAGGGGTTCATTACATAACTTCTGTTTTCAGCCCTCAGCCAACTGCTTACTCCTCTGCACAAGTACTTACTGTAGTCCCTAATGTCAAGAGGTCTGATGTCAGTAGTTTACTTAAGGGTAACACAGACCTAGTCGGTAAGCGAGAGTATAGATCACAAGACCTGCAAGCAGTAAATAACGATGTACAATCAGTACACGTCCAGATGACTAGGGCAGGTTCCAGCCCCGATGCCACCATGCCTTCCCTTGTGACTACTGATAGGGATGTACAGTTAAGCCTGGGCATGTTAAGAGTTGAATTTGAGGAATTAAGACGAGAATACATCAGTTTACTAGAGGAGAATAAAACTTTACGTATTTTTCTGACTACACCTCAAACTTTATCCGTTGATGAAGTGAATACTGTTCAATCTCTGAGTGAGGAGGTTTTAGTAGGTCATGATACTTGTCAATATGAAGAACCTATTGGGAGTGAAAGTCCTCTTTCTTGCACAGCACTTATTCAGAGCACAGATTCTGACAATTGTTCTACCGTTGGTCAGGAATTGCTGTTAGTAGAAGATTTACAAGTCACTCCTTTGCCTAAGAATTCCACTATAGCAGTCATTCATAATTCAGAGTTTGAACACATACATGCTTCTGTATCCCAAACACAATCCACAATGGTTGCGTACACAGAATCAGTCATTACTGTAGGCTTAGGTTCAGCCCTTGATCCAGCTGCTGAGACTGAAGTAAACACTCAAGCTGATGTGGAAAACGATGCTACCTCTGTGTTCCCTCCTCCTTCTGCCAATTCTTGTCACAATGAACAATCAAAGACAGTACATAATTCTTGTTTTGATGGACTCATTCCACAGTATACTAAAACAAGGATCAGGCAAGCGATTCCTGAACTGTTGATTGATAATCAGCCACCTTCAGAAGTTAAGACAAAGGAATGGGCACTTGACGAAATCCTGATTAACAGAGACTTTGGAAATGACTCTGTGTCATCCACTAAGGAAAGGTACGGCATGGGTCCAGCTCAGTCTTTGGTTAATGGTGTCATGGAGTCAACCGCCCTAAAGGTGCTTTCCATTCCTGAGCCACAAATATGTCTGTCGACTTCTGGGACTTCAGTCTGTCCTTCTACAACTATTGACTCTTCGACTACCCAGTCCACGGCTCTGCAGTCATCATTGTCAAACGTATCTTCAATCAATGAACAATTACTATATCTGCCAGTCACTCAAGAGCCTTCACCATGTACGTGGTCAGAGCCAAAGACCTTGACAAGTTTGTCTTCAGCTAATGAGACGGCTCCAGCTTGCATGCCCTCAGCCTCTGAATTTCCTCTGGCATGCCTGTTTTCAGATACAGTGACTCATCCAGCAGTTTATCCTTCAGCCATGAAGCCTCCGGTAGCACATCCTGAGTGCCTGTCTCCGGTCCCAGAGCCTACTGCTAGTTTGGCTTCAGTTCATGAAAGACCTGTATCCTGCTCAGCCTCGCTGCCAATATCGGAGGTGAACCTGTCTGCTCTGTTTGATCATGTTGCAGATTCATCTACTTCAGAGCTACCTCCTAAATCACAACCATTTACGGATGAACGTCCAATCTGCCCTTCTTATGCTTCAGGAGGATCACCAGAAGGCCTGCCTCTTACACAAGTTAATACTCCCAACTGCTTGACTGTAGAATCAGCACCTCCCGCATATGCTACATCTGAGTCTGAATCCTCTGCCAGAAACATCAATCTGGATCACGACTCGGGAGGGTCTTACATACAAGGCCGTTGGTCTTGCCTGGAGTGTTACACTTGGGAGACGGATACCATCCGCCATGGCCCAGACATCGAACAAGTAGCCAACCAGGATAAGGGGCTGGACGGTTCACATTTGGGGACCGGTTTGGATCAGCCGTTTGACAGCCCTTTTGTTGCCGGATCACACATGAGCCTGAAGGAAGGGACGGGCACGGCCCCCCAACTGCTGCACCATTCGGGTGCTAGCAGCCAAAGGAGGACATTACTACTGCAGTTCTAAATGTGCCCGCTATTACTCCTGCTGCGAATGTGCCTGATGTGCCACGTACTGCGTCTATCACTCCTATCGGTATGCCAAACGTTCCTGCGGTTGTGTACCATGAGCAACAAGGTGGCTACATGACTGACATCAGGAGTGCCAACCTCGTACAACCCATTGGACTTCCAGGTCCCCAAGGCGTGGGACAGATGCAGTCGAACCTTGGTCACCCTCAACCACAGGCCTTTACTCAAATGGATGATGGGAAAAGATCCGAACCTCTACCCCGGCCGCCACCTTCTTTGTCTGAACATGAACGTTTCCTGAAACCTGCTGATTTCTCACCTCCTGTGTGTCCGCTCACAGCAGGGGGGCTACCAGAGCATCAATCATTGTCCAAAGCATGTCGCACCAGCCTGCCTCCCTCCTCAATGTGGTATAAGTGTTCGCTTCCAGAGACTGAGCTTCCTGGACCTTCCAAATCTGCTTCAGGTCCTGCAAGTCCTTCATGCCTTTCTTCGATCCATGAGTCTCTTCCTCACCGAAAACCTGCCTATGGCTCTTCTAGACTGCGGCCTGATTCTATTCACTCCAGTCCTTCTGCTTCTGCCCATGGTTCATCGTCTCCGTCAGTGCCACTTCTGAAGACGAAGCGCTCCTGTCGTGGAAAGAGGACGTTTTGTGCGAGTTACGGCCGCCTGGAGTCGGCCGTGGGAGGGGGTGTAGTGTCACGGCTCGCTCCCTTCGCTCCCGTTCCCGCCACTTGGGGGCATGTTTTGGGGTTTATTCCCTACTGGACATTCCCTTCGAACCCTATGCTACAGTGTTCTGATGAATTGGGAACGTTAAACCCTTATAATCCAAGTTACTTCCCTTCCGGATCCATTCCAGGTTTTTGGCAGCCAGCATGTTACTTAAATCAAATGACTATGTTTCCCGGAATGCCTTGGCTCACTGCTTCACCTCCTGCTTCCCAGAATGCCTGGCTCACTGCTTCATCTCCTCTCTGGCAGCCAGCATGTTACTTAAATCAAATGACTATGTTTCCCAGAATGCCTTGGCTCACTGCTTCACCTCCTGTTTCCCAGAATGCCTGGCTCACTGCTTCGTCTCCTCCCTTGCAGCACAAGGCTGGGTGGAGAATAGGCAACACCTGTGGCTGCAGGTGCAGCAGGCGGCACGCCTGAGGGGTGTGCTCGTTTAGCAGCTTTAAAAGCCTCAGTTTGCTTCAGTCCGGCGCTGGTCATTGTAGCAGTGTTCCTGTTGTGACTAGTCCCCTGTTCCTTGTTCCTTGTTCCTGGTTTCTGTGCCTTGTACCTAGTTCCAGTCCCTAGCTTTTGGTGCCCAGTTCCTTAGCTCCTGTATCTTGTTCCTCTGCCCTGGATTTCGGATTATGTGCAAATTGATTTATGCTTTTCCCTTTCTGTCTTCCTCTGTCTGCAGACAGCCTTTCTCTGTACTTCACTATTTGATGCAGCCCAGTCTGCCGGTGTTTTCTGTCCCTTTATGCTGTCCTGGTTACTGAAAAGCATGATGTATTAATATTTACTTTCGTAGAATTAGTGACTGCCTTTTCTCCTTGGATTGGGTGGGAAAGGTTTCCTTTTGTGATATCATTTTCCCTGCTCCTGATCCTACTTTATTGAGATTCCACTCCATGTTTTCCATTACACTTCTGCATTCATTTTCCATTGATTATTAGGTGTGGGTTTGTTGTTACAAGTTCCAGAGTGTTCCCCTTTTAGTTTTCCTCACGATTTATTATCACAATTCAGACTTGCCTTTCACTAGGGTTTATGTATTTCGTTATCTTTAACCCTTTGCTTTTACAGCCTTCTGGGTCCCTGTTTGATCTACAGGGTTCGTGAAATTACTGACATTCAAGTGGTCTTTCCGGTCCTCGTGAGTACTGTTTATAATTTCCTTATTCAGTATTCTACAGATTGTCAGTTCACAGAATCTGTCCTTGCTTGCCCGCTACGTGGGTTTAGCGCTGTCAGTATCTGTAAGAGCATAGTGGGTAAAGAGTTTGCCGACTTTTCCTTTCAGTCATAAGGAGGTCCTAAGTGTTTACCCCACATCCCTTTTCCTATATTGGTAATCCTGTTTTACCTTATTGACGTTCCTGGGTTTTACATATATACACAAGACTTGGGTATTATATACACGTTGTTAGATTCAGAGTTGTTCACAGTGCAACTGTGTGCATTTTCCCTTTTGCCATAGTATGCCTTCTTCCTTTCTTAACAGAATGACCAGCCCTTCTTCCCGTTTGTATACGGCCAGATCAAGAAAGAAGGGTAGCAAGGCTACTAAAAAATGTGTACAGAAAGTTTTGACTACGTTTGCCTGTGATAATCAAAACACTGATCCAGACTTAAATGAACTCCTTGACACGAATGGGTATTTACGTGCAAGATATTTTACCCATCGCCTGGCCCATCATACATTGCCTGATCCTAATTCTGTTTTTGATTTTGATCCAGATATGTCCGCACAAGCCTTAGCAGCGGAAAATAAAACACTGTTAGATTTACTAAATATGAGTACATCCGTTGTTGAACCCCATGATTCCGGTTGTGCTTTACCTCAGATTGAACAGTTTCATGATTCAAACATAAAGAATGAAGGGGTTCATTACATAACTTCTGTTTTCAGCCCTCAGCCAACTGCTTACTCCTCTGCACAAGTACTTACTGTAGTCCCTAATGTCAAGAGGTCTGATGTCAGTAGTTTACTTAAGGGTAACACAGACCTAGTCGGTAAGCGAGAGTATAGATCACAAGACCTGCAAGCAGTAAATAACGATGTACAATCAGTACACGTCCAGATGACTAGGGCAGGTTCCAGCCCCGATGCCACCATGCCTTCCCTTGTGACTACTGATAGGGATGTACAGTTAAGCCTGGGCATGTTAAGAGTTGAATTTGAGGAATTAAGACGAGAATACATCAGTTTACTAGAGGAGAATAAAACTTTACGTATTTTTCTGACTACACCTCAAACTTTATCCGTTGATGAAGTGAATACTGTTCAATCTCTGAGTGAGGAGGTTTTAGTAGGTCATGATACTTGTCAATATGAAGAACCTATTGGGAGTGAAAGTCCTCTTTCTTGCACAGCACTTATTCAGAGCACAGATTCTGACAATTGTTCTACCGTTGGTCAGGAATTGCTGTTAGTAGAAGATTTACAAGTCACTCCTTTGCCTAAGAATTCCTCTATAGCAGTCATTCATAATTCAGAGTTTGAACACATACATGCTTCTGTATCCCAAACACAATCCACAATGGTTGCGTACACAGAATCAGTCATTACTGTAGGCTTAGGTTCAGCCCTTGATCCAGCTGCTGAGACTGAAGTAAACACTCAAGCTGATGTGGAAAACGATGCTACCTCTGTGTTCCCTCCTCCTTCTGCCAATTCTTGTCACAATGAACAATCAAAGACAGTACATAATTCTTGTTTTGATGGACTCATTCCACAGTATACTAAAACAAGGATCAGGCAAGCGATTCCTGAACTGTTGATTGATAATCAGCCACCTTCAGAAGTTAAGACAAAGGAATGGGCACTTGACGAAATCCTGATTAACAGAGACTTTGGAAATGACTCTGTGTCATCCACTAAGGAAAGGTACGGCATGGGTCCAGCTCAGTCTTTGGTTAATGGTGTCATGGAGTCAACCGCCCTAAAGGTGCTTTCCATTCCTGAGCCACAAATATGTCTGTCGACTTCTGGGACTTCAGTCTGTCCTTCTACAACTATTGACTCTTCGACTACCCAGTCCACGGCTCTGCAGTCATCATTGTCAAACGTATCTTCAATCAATGAACAATTACTATATCTGCCAGTCACTCAAGAGCCTTCACCATGTACGTGGTCAGAGCCAAAGACCTTGACAAGTTTGTCTTCAGCTAATGAGACGGCTCCAGCTTGCATGCCCTCAGCCTCTGAATTTCCTCTGGCATGCCTGTTTTCAGATACAGTGACTCATCCAGCAGTTTATCCTTCAGCCATGAAGCCTCCGGTAGCACATCCTGAGTGCCTGTCTCCGGTCCCAGAGCCTACTGCTAGTTTGGCTTCAGTTCATGAAAGACCTGTATCCTGCTCAGCCTCGCTGCCAATATCGGAGGTGAACCTGTCTGCTCTGTTTGATCATGTTGCAGATTCATCTACTTCAGAGCTACCTCCTAAATCACAACCATTTACGGATGAACGTCCAATCTGCCCTTCTTATGCTTCAGGAGGATCACCAGAAGGCCTGCCTCTTACACAAGTTAATACTCCCAACTGCTTGACTGTAGAATCAGCACCTCCCGCATATGCTACATCTGAGTCTGAATCCTCTGCCAGAAACATCAATCTGGATCACGACTCGGGAGGGTCTTACATACAAGGCCGTTGGTCTTGCCTGGAGTGTTACACTTGGGAGACGGATACCACCCGCCATGGCCCAGACATCGAACAAGTAGCCAACCAGGATAACGGGCTGGATGGTTCACATTTGGGGACCGGTTTGGATCAGCCGTTTGACAGCCCTTTTGTTGCCGGATCACACATGAGCCTGAAGGAAGGGACGGGCACGGCCCCCCAACTGCTGCACCATTCGGGTGCTAGCAGCCAAAGGAAGGACATTACTACTGCAGTTCTAAATGTGCCCGCTATTACTCCTGCTGCGAATGTGCCTGATGTGCCACGTACTGCGTCTATCACTCCTATCGGTATGCCAAACGTTCCTGCGGTTGTGTACCATGAGCAACAAGGTGGCTACATGACTGACATCAGGAGTGCCAACCTCGTACAACCCATTGGACTTCCAGGTCCCCAAGGCGTGGGACAGATGCAGTCGAACCTTGGTCACCCTCAACCACAGGCCTTTACTCAAATGGATGATGGGAAAAGATCCGAACCTCTACCCCGGCCGCCACCTTCTTTGTCTGAACATGAACGTTTCCTGAAACCTGCTGATTTCTCACCTCCTGTGTGTCCGCTCACAGCAGGGGGGCTACCAGAGCATCAATCATTGTCCAAAGCATGTCGCACCAGCCTGCCTCCCTCCTCAATGTGGTATAAGTGTTCGCTTCCAGAGACTGAGCTTCCTGGACCTTCCAAATCTGCTTCAGGTCCTGCAAGTCCTTCATGCCTTTCTTCGATCCATGAGTCTCTTCCTCACCGAAAACCTGCCTATGGCTCTTCTAGACTGCGGCCTGATTCTATTCACTCCAGTCCTTCTGCTTCTGCCCGTGGTTCATCGTCTAAGTCAGTGCCACTTCTGAAGACGAAGCGCTCCTGTCGTGGAAAGAGGACGTTTTGTGCGAGTTACGGCCGCCTGGAGTCGGCCGTGGGAGGGGGTGTAGTGTCACGGCTCGCTCCCTTCGCTCCCGTTCCCGCCACTTGGGGGCATGTTTTGGGGTTTATTCCCTACTGGACATTCCCTTCGAACCCTATGCTACAGTGTTCTGATGAATTGGGAACGTTAAACCCTTATAATCCAAGTTACTTCCCTTCCGGATCCATTCCAGGTTTTTGGCAGCCAGCATGTTACTTAAATCAAATGACTATGTTTCCCGGAATGCCTTGGCTCACTGCTTCACCTCCTGCTTCCCAGAATGCCTGGCTCACTGCTTCATCTCCTCTCTGGCAGCCAGCATGTTACTTAAATCAAATGACTATGTTTCCCAGAATGCCTTGGCTCACTGCTTCACCTCCTGTTTCCCAGAATGCCTGGCTCACTGCTTCGTCTCCTCCCTTGCAGCACAAGTCTGGGTGGAGAATAGGCAACACCTGTGGCTGCAGGTGCAGCAGGCGGCACGCCTGAGGGGTGTGCTCGTTTAGCAGCTTTAAAAGCCTCAGTTTGCTTCAGTCCGGCGCTGGTCATTGTAGCAGTGTTCCTGTTGTGACTAGTCCCCTGTTCCTTGTTCCTTGTTCCTGGTTTCTGTGCCTTGTACCTAGTTCCAGTCCCTAGCTTTTGGTGCCCAGTTCCTTAGCTCCTGTATCTTGTTCCTCTGCCCTGGATTTTGGATTATGTGCTAATTGATTTATGCTTTTCCCTTTCTGTCTTCCTCTGTCTGCAGACAGCCTTTCTCTGTACTACACTATTTGATGCAGCCCAGTCTGCCGGTGTTTTCTGTCCCTTTATGCTGTCCTGGTTACTGAAAAGCATGATGTATTAATATTTACTTTCGTAGAATTAGTGACTGCCTTTTCTCCTTGGATTGGGTGGGAAAGGTTTCCTTTTGTGATATCATTTTCCCTGCTCCTGATCCTACTTTATTGAGATTCCACTCCATGTTTTCCATTACACTTCTGCATTCATTTTCCATTGATTATTAGGTGTGGGTTTGTTGTTACAAGTTCCAGAGTGTTCCCCTTTTAGTTTTCCTCACAATTTATTATCACAATTCAGACTTGCCTTTCACTAGGGTTTATGTATTTCGTTATCTTTAACCCTTTGCTTTTACAGCCTTCTGGGTCCCTGTTTGATCTACAGGGTTCGTGAAATTACTGACATTCAAGTGGTCTTTCCGGTCCTCGTGAGTACTGTTTATAATTTCCTTATTCAGTATTCTACAGATTGTCAGTTCACAGAATCTGTCCTTGCTTGCCCGCTACGTGGGTTTAGCGCTGTCAGTATCTGTAAGAGCATAGTGGGTAAAGAGTTTGCCGACTTTTCCTTTCAGTCATAAGGAGGTCCTAAGTGTTTACCCCACATCCCTTTTCCTATATTGGTAATCCTGTTTTACCTTATTGACGTTCCTGGGTTTTACATATATACACAAGACTTGGGTATTATATATGCGTTGTTAGATTCAGAGTTGTTCACAGTGCAACTGTGTGCATTTTCCCTTTTGCCATAGTATGCCTTCTTCCTTTCTTAACAACTTCTTACAGAACACAGCAATTGCAATGCTGAAATGTGGCTGTGGCTGCATTATCCACAATGCAACATTAAAATAAGGGCACCTTATACAGAACACAGCAATAGCAATGCTGAAAGGTGGCCATGGCTGCATAATCCTCGATGCAACATTAAAATAAGGGCACCTCATACAGAACACAGCGATCGCAATGCTGAAAGGTGGCAGTGGCTGCATAATGCACAATGCAACATTAATATACGGACCCTCATACAGAAGACATCGATCACAATCCTGAAAGGTGGCTGTGGCTGCAAAATCCACAATGCAACTTTAATATAAGGGCCCCTCATACAGAACACAGTGATCGCAATGCTGAAAGGTGGTCGTGGCTGCATAATGCACAATGCAACCTTAAAATAAGGCCACTTTATACAGAATACAGCGGTTTCAATGCTGAAAGGTGATCGTGGCTGCATAATCTGCAATGCACCATTAAAATAAGGGCACCTCATACACAACACAGCGATCGCAATGCTGAAAAATGGCCGTGGCAGCATTATTCACAATGCAACATTAAAGTAAGGGCACCTCATACAGAACACTGCAATCGCAATCAGTTCTGAAAGGTGGCTGCATAATCCACAATGCAACATCAAAATAAGGGTACCTCATACAGAACACAGCGATCGCAATGCTGAAACTTTGCCGTGGCTGCATAATCCACAATGCAACATTAAAATAAGGGCACCTCATACAGAACACAGCGATCGCAATGCTGAAAGGTTGTCATGGCTGCATAATCCACAAGGGAACATTAAAATAAGGGAACCTCTTACAGAACAAAACAATCGCAAATCGGAAAGGTGGTTGTGGCTGCATAATCTGCAATGCAACATTAAAATATGGGCACCTCATACAGAAAACATTGATCGCAATGCTGAAAGGTGGTCGTGGCTGCATAATCCACAATGCAACATTACAATACGGGCACCTCATACAGAAGACATTCATCGCAATGCTGAAAGGTGGTCGTGGCTGCATAATCCACAGTACAACATTAAAGTAAGGGCACCTCATACAGATCACAGCGATTGCAATGCGTAAAGGTAGCTGTGCTGCATAATCCACAATGCAACATTAAAATAAGGGCACCTCATACAGAACACATAGATCACAATGCTGAAAGGTGGCTGTGGTTGCAAATTCCGCAATGCAACATTAAAATAAGGGCACTTCATACAGAACACTGCAATTCCAAGCAATTCTGAAAGGTGGCCGTGGCTGCATAATCCACAATGCAATATTAAAATAAGGGCACCTCATACAGAACACATAGATCACAATGCTGAAAGGTGGCTGTGGTTGCAAATTCCGCAATGCAACATTAAAATAAGGGCACTTCATACAGAACACTGCAATTCCAAGCAATTCTGAAAGGTGGCCGTGGCTGCATAATCCACAATGCAATATTAAAATAAGGGCACCTCATACAGAACACAGCAATCGCAATTCTAAAAAATGGCCGTGGCAGCATTATCCACAATGCAACATTACAGTAAGGTCACCTCATACAGAACACTGCAATTCCAAGCAATTCTGAAAGGTGGCCGTGGCTGCATAATCCACAATGCAACATTAAAATAAGGGTACTTCATACAGAACACAGCGATCGCAATGCTGAAAGTTACCGTGGCTTCATAATACACAATGCAGCATTAAAATAAGGGCACCTCACACAGAACACAGCGATCGCAATGCTGAAAGGTGGTCATGGCTGCATAATCCACCAGGCAACATTAAAATAAGGGAACCTCATACAGAACAAAGCAATCGCAATGCGGAAAGGTGGTTGTGGCTGCATAATTTGCAATGCAACATTAAAATCTGGGCACCTCATACAGAACACATTAATCGCAATGCTGAAAGGTGGTCGTGGCTGCATAATCCACAATGCAACATTATAATACGGGCACCTCATACAGAAGACATTCATCGCAATGCTGAAAGGTGGTCGTGGCTGCATAATCCACAGTACAACATTAAAATAAGGGCACCTCATACAGAACATAGCCATCGCAATGCTGAAAGGCGGTCGTGGCAGCATAATCCACAGTGCAACATTAAAATAAGGGCACCTCATACAGATCACAGTGATCGCAATACTGAAAGGTAGCTGTGCTGCATAATCCTTAATGCAACATTAAAATAAGGGCACCTCATACAGAACACAGCGATCGCAATGCTGAAAGGTGGCCGTGGCTGCATAATCCTCAATGCGACAACATTAAAATAAGGGCACCTTATGCAGAACACAGAGATCGCAATGCTGAAAGGTCGCCGTGGCTGCATAATCCACAATGCATCATTAAAATACGGGCACCTTATACAGGACATATCGATCACAATCCTGAAAGGTGGCTGTGGCTGCATAATCCAGAATGCAACATTAATATAAGGGCACCTCATAAAGATCACTGTATCGCAATGCTGAAAGGTGGCTCTGGCTGCATAATCCACAATGCAACATTAAAGTAAGGGCACCTCATGCAGAACACAGCGATCGCAATGCTGAGAGGTGCCTGTTGCTGCATAATCCTAAATGTGACAACATTAAAATAAGGGCACCTTATGCAGAACACAGCGTTGGCAATGCTGAAAGGTGGCCGTGGCTGCATAATCCACAATGCATCATTAAAATACGGGCACTTCATCAGAACACATCGATCGCAATCCTGAAAGGTGGCTGTGGCTGCATAATCCACAATGCAACATTAATATAAGGGCACCTCATACAGAACACAATGATCACAATGCTGAAAGGTGGCTGTGGCTGCATAATCCACAATGCAACATTAATATAAGGGCACCTCATACAGAACACTGCAATCGCAAGCAATGCTGAAAGGTGGTCGTGGCTGCATAATCCACAATGCAACATTATAATACGGGCACCTCATACAGAAGACATTCATCGCAATGCTGAAAGGTGGTCGTGGCTGCATAATCCACAGTACAACATTAAAATAAGGGCACCTCATACAGATCACAGTGATCACAATGCTGAAAGGTAGCTGTGCTGCATAATCCTCAATGCAACATTAAAATAAGGGCACCTCATACAGAACACAGCGATCGCAATGCTGAAAGGTGGCCGTGGCTGCATAATCCTCAATGCGACAACATTAAAATAAGGGCACCTTATGCAGAACACAGAGATCGCAATGCTGAAAGGTCGCCGTGGCTGCATAATCCACAATACATCATTAAAATACGGGCACCTCATACAGGACATATCGATCACAATCCTGAAAGGTGGCTGTGGCTGCATAATCTAGAATGCAACATTAATATAAGGGCACCTCATAAAGAACACAGTATCGCAATGCTGAAAGGTGGCTATGGCTGCATAATCCACAATGCAACATTAATATAAGGGCACCTCATACAGAACACTGCAATCACAAGCAATTCTGAAAGGTGGCCGTGGCTGCATAATCCACAATGCAACATTAAAATAAGGTCACCTCATATAGAATACAGTGATCGCAATGCTGAAAGGTGGTCATGGCTGCATAATCCACAAGGCAACATTAAAATAATGGAACCTCTTACAGAACAAAGCAATCGCAATGCAGAAAGGTGGTTGTGGCTGCATAATCTGCCATGCAACATTAAAATATGGGCACCTCATACAGAACACATTGATCGCAATGCTGAAATGTGGTCGTGGCTGCATAATCCACAATGCAACATTATAATACTGGCACCTCATACAGAAGACACACATCGCAATGCTGAAAGGTGGTGTGGCTGCATAATCCACAGTACAACATTAAAATAAGGGTACCTCATACAGAACATAGCGATCGCAATGCTGAAAGGCGATCGTGGCTGCATAATCCACAGTGCAACATTAAAATAAGGGCACCTCATACAGATCACAGCAATCACAATGCTGAAAGGTAGCTGTGCTGCATAATCCACAATGCAACATTAAAATAAGGTCACCTCATATAGAATACAGTGATCGCAATGCTGAAAGGAGGTCATGGCTGCATAATCCACAAGGTAACATTAAAACAATGGAACCTCTTAGAGAACAAAGCAATCGCAATGCGGAAAGGTGGTTGTGGCTGCATAATCTGCAATGCAACATTAAAATATGGGCACCTCATACAGCACACATTGATCGCAATGCTGAAAGGTGGTCGTGGCTGCATAATCCACAATGCAACATTATAATACAGGCACCTCATACAGAAGACATACATCGCAATGCTGAAAGGTGGCGTGGCTGCATAATCCACAGTACAACATTAAAATAAGGGCACCTCATACAGAACATAGCGATCGCAATGCTGAAAGGCGATCGTGGCTGCATAATCAACAGTGCAAAATTAAAATAAGGGCACCTCATACAAAACACAACGATCGCAATGCTGAAAGGTGGCTGCATAATCCTCAATGCGACAACATTAAAATTATGGCACCTTATGCAGAACACAGCGATCGCAAACCTGAGAGGTGGCTGTGGCTGCCTAATCCACATTGCAACAATAATATAAGGGCACCTCATACAGAACACAGCGATCGCAATGCTGAAAGGTAGCTGTGCTGCATAATCCACAATGCAACATTAAAGTAAGGGCACCTCATACAGAACACAGCGATTGCAATGCTGAAAGGTGCCTGTGGCTGCCTAATCCTCAATGTGACAACATTAAAATAAGGGCACCTTATGCAGAACACAGCGATCGCAATGCTGAAAAGTGGCTGTAGCTGCATAATCCACAATACATCATTAAAATACGGGCACCTCATACAGAACACATTGATCGCAATCCTGAAAGGTGGCTGTGGCTGCATAATCCACAATGCAACATGAATATAAGGGCACCTCATATAGAACACAGTGATCTCAATGCTGAAAGGTGGTCGTGGCTGCATAATCCGCAATGCAACCTTAAAATAATGCCACCTCATGCAGAACACAGCGGTTGCAATGCTGAAAGGTGGTAGTGGCTGCATAATCTGCAATACAACATTAAAATAAGGGCACCTCATACAGAACACAGCGATCGCAATGCTGAAAGGTGGCAGTGGCTGCATAATGCACAATGCAACATTAATATATGAGCCCCTCAGACAGAAGACATCGATCGCAATCCTGAAAGGTGGCTGTGGCTGCATAATCCACAATGCAACATTAATATAAGGGCACCTCATACAGAACACAGCGATTGCAATGCTGAAAGGTGGTTGTGGCTGCATAATCCACAGTGCAACATTAAAATAAGGGCACCTCATACAGATCACAGCGATCGCAATGCTGAAAGGTAGCTGTGCTGCATAATCCACAATGCAACATTAAAATAAGGGCACCTCATACAGAACACATAGATCGCAATGCTGAAATGTGGTCGTGGCTGCATAATCCGCAATTTAACATTAAAATAAGGGCACCTCATACAGAACACATAGATCACAATGCTGAAAGGTGGCTGTGGTTGCAAATTCCGCAATGCAACATTAAAATAAGGGCACTTCATACAGAACACTGCATTTCCAAGCAATTCTGAAAGGTGGCCGTGGCTGCATAATCCACAATGCAACATTGAAATAAGGGCACCTCATACAGAACACAGCGATCGCAATTCTGAAAAATGGCCGTGGCAGCATTATCCACAATGCAACATTACAGTAAGGGCACCTCATACAGAACACTGCAATTCCAAGCAATTCTGAAAGGTGGCCGTGGCTGCATAATCCACAATGCAACATTAAAATAAGGGTACTTCATACAGAACACAGCGATCGCAATGCTGAAAATTTGCCGTGGCTGCATAATACACAATGCAGCATTAAAATAAGGGCACCTCATACAGAACACAGCAATCGCAATGCTGAAAGGTGGTCATGGCTGCATAATCCACCTGTCAACATTAAAATAAGGGAACCTCATACAGAACAAAGCAATCACAATGCGGAAACGTGGTTGTGGCTGCATAATTTGCAATGCAACATTAAAATCTGGGCACCTCATACAGAAGACATTCATCGCAATGCTGAAAGGTGGTTGTGGCTGCATAATCCACAGCACAACATTAAAATAAGCGCACCTCATACAGAACATAGCGATCGCAATATTGAAAGGCGGTCGTGGCTGCATAATCCAAAGTGGAACATTAAAATAAGGGCACCTCATACAGATCACAGCGATTGCAATGCGTAAAGGTAGCTGTGCTGCATAATCCACAATGCAACATTAAAATAAGGGCACCTCATACAGAACACAGCGATCGCAATTCTGAAAAATGGCCATGGCAGCATTATCCACAATGCAACATTCAAGTAAGGGCACCTCATACATAACACTGCAATTCCAAGCAATTCTGAAAGGTGGCCGTGGCTGCATAATCACAATGCAACATTAAAATAAGGGTACTTCATACAGAACACAGCGATCGCAATGCTGAAAGTTGCCGTGGCTGCATAATACACAATGCAGCATTAAAATAAGGGCACCTCATACAGAACACAGCGATCACAATGCTGAAAGGTGGTCATGGCTGCATAATCCACCAGGCAACATTAAAATAAGGGCACCTCATACAGATCACAGCGATCGCAATGCTTAAAGGTAGCTGTGCTGCATAATCCACAATGCAACATTAAAGTAAGGGCACCTCATACAGAACACAGCGATCGCAATGCTGAAAGGTGGCCGTGGCTGCATAATCCTCAATGCGACAATATTAAAATAAGGCACCTTATGCAGAACACAGCGATCACAATGCTGAAAAGTCGCTGTGGCTGCATAATCCACAATGCATCATTAAAATACGGGCACCTCATACAGAACACATCGATCGCAATCCTGAAAGGTGGCAGTGGCTGCATAATCCACAATGCAACATTAATAAAAGGGCACCTCATACAGAACACAGTATCGCAATGCTGAAAGGTGGCTGTGGCTGCATAATCCACAATGCAACATTAATATAAGGGCACCTCATACAGAAAACGTAGATCACAATGCTGAAAGGTGGCTGTGGTTGCATATTCCGCAATGCAACATTAAAATAAGGGCACTTCATACAGAACACAGCGATTGCGATGCTGAAAAGTGGCCATGGCTGCATTATCCACAATGCAACATTAAAATAAGGGCAATTTTTACAGAACACAGCAATAGCAATGCTGAAATGTGGCCATGGCTGCATAATCCTCAATGCAACATTAAAATAAGGGCACCTCATACAGAACACAGCGATCGTAATGCTGAAAGGTGGCAGTGGCTGCATAATGCACAATGCAACATTAATAGACGGGCCCCTCATACAGAAGACATCGATCGCAATCCTGAAAGGTGGCTGTGGCTGCATAATCCACAATGCAACATTTATATAAGGGCACCTCATACAGAACACAGCGATCGCAATGCTGAAAGGTTGTCGTGGCTGCATAATCCACAATGCAACCTTAAAACAAGGCCACCTTATACAGAACACAGCAGTTTCAATGCTGAAAGGTGATCGTGGCTGCATAATCCGCAATGCACCATTAAAATAAGGGCACCTCATACAGAACACAGCGATCGCAATTCTGAAAAATGGCCATGGCAGCATTATTCACAATGCAACATTACAGTAAGGGCACCTCATACAGAACTCTGCAATCAAAAGCAATTCTGAAAGGTGGCCGTAGCTGCATAATACACAATGCAACATTAAAATAAGGGTACCTCATACAGAACACAGCGATCGCAATGCTGAAAGGTGGTCGTGGCTGCATAATCCACAATGCAACCTTAAAATAAGGCCACCTCATACAGAACACAGCGGTTTCAATGCTGAAAGGTGATCGTGGCTGCATAATCCGCAATGCAATATTATAATACGTGCACCTCATACAGAAGACATTAATCGCAATGCTGAAAGGTGGTCGTGGCTGCATAATCCACAGTACAACATTAAAATAAGGGCACCTCATACAGAACATAGCGATCACAATGCTGAAAGGTGGTCGTGGCTGCATAATCCACAGTATAACATTAAAATAAGGGCCCTCATACAGGTCACAGCGATCGCAATGCTGAAAGGTAGCTGTGCTGCATAATCCACAATGCAACATTAAAATACGGGCACCTCATACAGAACATATCGATCACAATCCTGAAAAGTGGCTGTGGCTGCATAATCCACAATGCAGCATTAATATAAGGGCACCTCATACAGAACACAGTGATCGCAATGCTGAAAGGTGGCTGTGGCTGCATAATCCACAATGCAACATTAATATAAGTGCACTTCATAAAGAACACAGTGATCGCAATGCTGAAAGGTGCCTGTGGCTGCATAATCCTCAATGCGACAACATTAAAATAAGGGCACTTTATGCAGAACACAGCAATCTCAATGCTGAAAGGTGGCCGTAGCTGCATAATCCACAATGCATCATTAAAATACGGGCACCTCATACAGAATACATTAATCGCAATCCTGAAAGGTGGTTGTGGCTACATAATCCACAATGCAACATTAATGTAAGGGCACCTCATACAGAACACAGTGATCGCAATGCTGAAAGATGGCTGTGGCTGCATAATCCACAATGCAATATTAATATAAGGGCACTTCATACAGAACACAGCGATCGCAATGCTGAAAGGTAGCTGTGCTGCATAATCCACAATGCAACACTAAAATGTGGGCACCTCATATAGAACACAGCGATCGCAATGCTGAAAGGTGCCTGTTGCTGCATTATCCTCAATGCGACAACATTAAAATAAGGGCACCTTATGCAGAACACAGCGATCGCAATGTTGAAACGTGGCATTGGCTGCATAATCCACAATGCATCATTAAAATACGGGCACCTCATACAGAACACAACAATCGCAATCCTGAAAGGTGGCTGTGGCTACATAATCCACAATGCAACATTAATATAAGGGCACCTCATACAGAAAACAGCGTTCGCAATGGTGAAAGGTGGTCGTGGCTGCATGATCCCCAATGCAACCTTAAAATAATGCCACCTCATGCAGAACACAGCAGTTGCAATGCTGAAAGGTGGTCATGGCTGCATAATATGCAATGCACCATTAGAATAAGGGAACCTCATACAGAAAACAGCGATCGCAATGCTGAAAGGCGGTCATGGCTGCATAATCCACAATGTAACATTAAAATAAGGGAACCTCATACAGAAGACATTCATCGCAATGCTGAAAGGTGGTTGTGGCTGCATAATCCACAGTACAACATTAAAATAAGGGCACCTCATACAGAACATAGCGATCGCAATGCTGAAAGGTAGCTGTGCTGCATAATCCACAAAGCAACATTAAAATAAGGGCACCTTATGCTGAACACAGCGATCGCAGTGCTGAAAGGTCGCCGTGGCTGCATAATCCACAATGCATCATTAAAATACGGGCCCCTCATACAGAACACATCGATCGCAATCCTGAAAGGTGGCTGTGGCTGCATAATCCACAATGCAACATTAATATAAGGGCACCTCATACAGAACACAGTGATCGCAATGCTGAAAGGTGGCTGTGGCTGCATAATCCACAATGCAACATTAATATAAGGGCACCTCATACAGAACACAGCGATCGCAATGCTGAATGGTAGCTGTGCTGCATAATCCACAATGCAACATTAAAATAAGGGCTCCTCATACAGAACAAAGTGATCGCAATGCTGAAAGGTGCCTGTGGCTGCATAATCCTCAATGCAACAACATTAAAATAAGGGCACCTTATGCAGAACACAGCGATCGCAATGCTGAAAGGTGGCCATGGCTGCATAATCCACAATGCATCATTAAAATACGGGCATCTCATACAGAACACATCGATCGCAATCCTGAAAGGTGGCTGTGGCTACATAAACCACAATGCAACTTTAATATAAGGACACCTCATACAGAACACATCAATTGCAATCCTGAAAGGTGGCTGTGGCTGCATAATCCACAATGCAACATTAATATAAGGGCACCTCATACAGAACACAGTGATCACAATGCTGAAAGGTGGCTGTGGCTGCATAATCCACAATGCAACATTAATATAAGGGCACCTCATCCAGAACACAGCGATCGCAATGCTGAAAGGTGGTCGTGGCTGCATAATCCGCAATGCAACCTTAA